>NC_066617.1:359620909-361055499 GCF_025201925.1 Gopherus flavomarginatus
GCTATAACACTGGAAAATGTTATGCTGTCTCTGTGGAATGTAATTTCTTTTCTTTCCTCTTGACGCCTCTCATGTTAGAAGAATGCAGTGCTGAAAATGTGAAAATTTAAAACAAAAATTATAGACGAACTGCTGTTTGTTACACCCCCTTTCTTCACAGTGCTGTTTGAACAAGCAGCCAAGTTTCTTTGGGCTGTTAAATGCTTTTACCTGCTGTGTCCAAGTCAAAAGTTAAATAATGAGTGAATGGATGTAAAAGGAAAACAAGACACACAGAGAGCAAGAGTTCCTCTTACGACAAGATAATTGTTATGCTCCTGGAAACATATAACAAACTCCTCTTTTCTGTGCTTGTGTCCATGAAGTCCTGACAGATACAACTGAAGTTAATTACCTGCATGTTTCTTTGTGCTTCTACTCTGGGGCTTGAGCCTGTAAATGCTACACGGTGTATTGCTTACTACCATGAGTGGCTGCTCTGTTGAAGTTGAGACCAGTCATGGGAGACTATGGGCCAGATGCTTAAAAATGAAGGAAGGTCCCCAGTGCTTTTGAAAACTCAAGCAGGCACCTATCTGTGTCTTTAGACATCTAAATACCTGTACAAATCTGGATCTGTAGGCTAAGTTGTGCACTGTGGTCGTCATTTGGAGAAATATCAGGCTATGAGTCCATTGGTAATTGTCTGTAGTATCAGGCCTTTGACTGGCAGCAAGAATGATACGGATGACATTGGGAAGATGAAAGGTCTAAGTTAAATACATCCCAGTACTGAGTAGGGGTAGGGTTTCCAAAAGCACATAATATTGGACTAGCGTTGGGTCAGGGCTGGACACTTCCCAAATCCCACCTTAGTTGGGGCTTCAGAGCTCATAGTGATAGATGTTTAGTTTGGAGCATTTGCTGTAAGGAAATATCTCAATAAAAGTGTTTTTAAAAGACAAAAGTGAATGTGGAAATGACTTCTTGAGTAGGCTGGGAAATAATCCCACCCACCCACACAATGCTGAACTCAATTTGTCAATGGGCCTGCCTTTATCACATGCACACACACACCAAAAAAAAAGGTGTATGGCTTTTGTGTACAGGAAGTAGCAAAGCAGACTTGCCAACAGGAGAAAGCTGTCAGTTAACTAAATAGTGTCATTGACACCTCTTTTCTTCGCAATGGTTGTTTGCTGTTCTTTAAGGTTAGAAAGTTTTTGCAGTTAAGTTCAGTAAGCTGCCATTCATACACAGCTGCCTATTCACGCTTGCTAATTTATACCACAGTGGGGTCTCTTTTGTTGTTTGGAAAGTCATGCACCTCAGGTGATGTTAGACTGTGGAATCTGTACACAACTCCTGCAAACCCAGCTCCTTGGTCTCAGATAACAAGTAATCTTTATTCTTCTTTTAAAGGGTCGTAAAGCCTTATCTTTAGATGAATTGGGATAGTTTTAGTTGTAGTATTTGGGTATTTAATCTAAGCACTATACCCAGATGTACAGACACTCTTTTCTCAACCTATGTATTACATACTATTTTTAACATTAGCTTTAATAAAATGTTTGGGTGGATAGGGATAGATAAAATTGAAAATGCTCCTTTCTGCGTCTATTTCAAGACTCTGGTGCATGGTAATGAACAGCCTTTCTGTGGCACCTCTCCTCCCAAGATCCTCAAGTGCTCCAGAAGCATTAATTCTCACAACTGCATTATTGTCGCCTTTTTACGGAGAAGGGGTTAAACCAAGGAACAAGAGGTTAAGTGAAAAGAGAACAGGAGTACTTGTGGCACCTCAGAGACTAACAAATTTACACCATACACACCCATTGTTTCATGTTCTCTGTGTGTGTGTATATATATATATATCTTCCCACTACATGCATCTGAAGAAGTGAGCTGTAGCCCATGAAAGCTTATGCTGAAATAAATTTGTTAGTCCCTAAGGTGCCACAAGTACTCCTGTTCTTTTTGCGGATACAGACTAACACAGCTGCTACTCTGAAACCTGAGGTTAAGTGAGTGACTTTCAGCAAATCGATGTCATAGCCAGGAATAGAACCCAGGAATCCTGACTCCCAGACCCCTGCTCTAAGCAAACTGAATTGGCAGTACTGTGTTGCTGGGAAAAACCAGACAGCCTGTTTACATCATCACAGACTGTAACTTTTACAACTGGTAAAAGAGATGGGTTGGGGGAAAGAGTTTTGTTTTCTCAAGTCTGGGACTGTGCAAAGCTTGATGGTCTGGGAGCCATAGGCCTATGAAAACCTGTTTCCCCCCCCCCGCCCCCCAATTTCAATTCAGACCCTCCATGTTTCATTCTGAATTTTGGGTTCAACAGAAAACAAAAACTCAAATCAAAACTTCCAAATTTTGCTTGATTATGAATTGAAACTATGAGCTGAGCATGGCTTCCACCTGTAGCTGTAAATGGGACCCAGGCCAACTTGAGACTTGATCAGAACTGATGAACTTTAGCAAGTCAGAGTTTCAACTTGATACACACCTCCACTCTGAACTCACACGTCCAGACTACCCCACCGTATCGGCGGGTTAAAATCGATTGCTTGGGGATCGATATATCGCGTCTAATCTAGACGCGATATATCAATCCCCGAGCGCGCTTATATCGATTCCGGAACTCCATCAACCCCAATGGAGTTCCGGAATCGACACGGAGAGCCACAGACATTGATCCTGCGCCGTCTGGATGGGTGAGTAATTCGATCTTAGATATTCGACTTCAGCTACGTTATTCACGTAGCTGACGTTGCGTATCTAAGATCGATTTTCCTCCTCTAGTCTGGACCAGCCCTCAGGTGAGTTTTGCCTTGCTTGGGCTTTAAGATCATTTTGCACATTTTCAGTTGTGGCTACAGCATTGTCATTGCTCCTTTGCTATTACAAGTAACATTGCCACGCTATTTCTCCTGCATTCAGTTTCGATTGTCAGCTCCTCAGGGCAAAGACCATGGGCCTGATTCTGCATCCTAGTGTAAATCAGGAGTTACCTACTCAAGTCAATGGACTTACACTAGTGTAAAATGAATGTGCTCTCTAACAAAATAATAATCATGCATTCTGCTTTTCCAGCTATTTAAACAAGCCACACCAAAAAATGTGCAAATAAATAAACAATGCCACACAGTACAACACATTTATATTCCAGATACCTTCAAGACTTCTTAGAACAGACCACATGTGTTTTTCTAAAAACATTTCTTTTGGCAGTTTATTCCTGGAAGAGCAGCGGTCTGAGATGGCACAGGGGCTAAATGAACAACTCCTGTGGTGATAGTTACAAGGTTAGCTGCTGTTGTAAATATTTCTCGGACGCTTGGCAAAATAACAGAACAAAATGTTATTGACTTAGGACTCAGATAATTTTTGAGTGATTTTATTCCCAAGAGACACAATATATCACAAGTTATTCGGCTCTTCCTATCATGCACAAATATAGAGTCCGTTAATACTAAACCTTTGAATCCAGACTTTCTCAAGGCCAGATATATATACGTGTGTCCATTTAGTTTCAATCCTGTAAACATTCCAGTCACTGCTCTAAATACTGGCAGGATTTCAGCAGTGCTTCTTCTACAGTGTGCTGGAAGGCGAAAAACACAGGGCCATATTGTACCATTGCTTTTTAAGCAGAACTTTTTAGGTTCCAAAAGAATTGTGGTTAAAAATGATGGCACACACAGCTTTCTATGTAACTTAAGAATTAGGAGCCTGATCATCAACTGGTGTAAATCGGCACTGGTGTTATGCTGATTTACACCGGCTGAAGATGTGGTTCCTACACCAGAGTAAATATGTTGATGCGGAGGATAGGAGCATATTGTAACGTCACTTGGGGCTTGTCTGCACTACCACTTACTTCAGCAAAACTTATGTCACTCAAGGGTGTGGAAAAAACACCCGAGTGACAAGTTTCACTAGCTGAGTCCTTGTGTTGTCCATTACTGCGTAACTCACTAGCAGATTTTTTTTTCTTGAGTGACTCAATGGATTGCAGGTTGGTATTAGTTCTGTTGCAGGCTCAGTGGAAATCTGGCTTGGAATCACACATGGCCAACATTGGAGCTATAGAATCTCTATAATTTAGGCCTTGTCCACATACACAAGTTGCCCTGCTTTAAATATGCTGGTACTGTTAAAGCAGTACAATCCCCCCTAAAGGTGGACACAGGTATGTGGGTATAAAAGGATTTATACTGGTATAGCTATTGCTATATAGAAAGGGGAATAAGCTATACTGGTATAAGGCAACTCTATAGGGGTATAACTGTGTCCACACTAGTTATTGTACTGGTATAACCGTATTGGTAAAACAGCACACCTCTAATCAACATAGTTGTACAAAAACTGTGTGTCGACCAGGCTTAAATCAACATGACCGATTGCAAATACTAAGGTTGGAGGTTGAGTCCAGACCAGGAGGAAGAACTTAAATGTTGTTGGCGGACTGTAATCCTGAGTTCATTCCTTCCTTTCTGGCCTTTAAAACAGTACAAAGGCACTGATTGGAGCACTTATGGGAAAAAATGGTGGGTGCTGAGCAGCCCCAAAATATCCCAACTGAGATCTGGGCTCTTCTGTGCTAAGCACTGTATATACACATACAGAAGCCAGGTCTACACTGGAAAAGGTTTGCCTGTATAGCTATACCAGCAAACCCTCCTAGCGGAGGCGTAATTTATACCAGCAAAAGAGTGCGTTTGTGGTATACCGTATACTCGTTCCCCAAGTGAAATAAGCTATCCTAGCAAAAACACTTTTATACTGGTGATAACCATGTCTACACTAGGGCTTTTGCTGGCATAGAAACACCCCCAAAAATCACATCCCTCACCAACATTGCTGTACTGGCAGAGGTTCTAATGCAGACTTGGCCTGAGAGACAGTTCCTGCCACAAAGACTTAATCATCTTAACAGACAACGACAGATGGAGGGAATTGGGGAAACAGAGGCACCAGATACTACAGTAATGGAGTCTATATAAGTACTAAAGAGGTATTGAGGTACAGAGTGATGAAGTCACTGTCCCAATGCCATGAAGCAGTTCAGTGTCAGAGCTGGGAGTGGAACCAGGGAGCCTGACGCCTCAGCTAGTGTTCAGTCCGCTGATCTGCACTTTAGAGACAAACACTATATGGTTTGTGTTTCACTCCACAGAAACCTGTCTGGATTTTTTCAGCCGGCACAGAATCACAGCAAGCCTGTGCAGTGCGGAGATCAGGCTCTCCATGTTACTGGAGATGATACATGAGCCAGAAAGAACACATCTGGATATCACAGATCCCAGGTCGAACTTGTAGTGTGGCCAGATAGAAAAAACAACTTTTTCCTTGTAAACTGAGCAAAGTTGCTATGATTTCATTGGGACATCATAAACTCAGAATCCCACAATGCCATTTGTATAGTCACTTTTCTGAGTAAAGCCCCACTTTAATATTATTTTCACTTGAGCTTTAGTGTAGCTTCTACTTAATTTTTTAACAGTTTTATTACTAAAGGCTCCAACAGAAGAATGTGCCATTCCTAACCTCTTCAGAGTCATTGTCCTCAGCTGTGAATCTGCTTCGTCAGTAAATTCGCTTAATACCCCTTTCTTATGAACTGTTGGCGGAATACATCCTAACTCAGTTACCATCTGTTGGGTGAGTGCATTGTTAGGCACCTTTATTCTGCAGAGTATTGATTTGATAGATTGTAAATGTATTCAGCGAGGCCACCAGGTACTGTCTATGCTAGGCACTTATGTGGCTCCCACTTCCAATAATATCAGCACCTCACAATCTTGAATGTATGTAGCCTCACAAGCCTCCTGGGAGGCAAGGCTATGCTATTACCCCCATTGTACAGATGGGTAATTGAGGCCCAGAGAGGCTAAGTGACTTGCCTACAGTTACTGCCAGGCATTAAACACGTGCCCTAACCTAGCCCCCTAACCACTGGACCATCCTGTATTCTCGATGGAGTGTGAAGAAAGCTCTGCACTAAGAACTATTGCTGGCATAGATGTGACACGGTGGGAGCTCAGACTGACAAACCTGGGCTGGCAAAATCCCTTGTGTAGACACAGTTATACAGGCAAAACTTTGCTTTGCCGATATAGCTTATTTCATTGGTATAGGAGGTGTGGGCTGGGAATGAGCTATCCCGGGAAAAGTGCGGTTTTGCTGATATACCTGCGCACTGTGACTGCTTTGTTGGTATAGCACCGGTATAGCCACACCAGCAAGACTTTCCTAATGTAGGCTGGCTGCAGTCAAAGCAAGGCCAGGTCAGTACTTAGGTTGGAAGCCTACAAGGAAAACTGAATTGCTGCAGGAGATGAGTACAGTGCTTAGAACAGTGGATCCCTGGCCTCTGGACACTACTGTAGTGTAAGTATGAAAAACTAGTAACTGAGTGATGCTGGTTTCACAGAGCAGCTGTCTGACATGGTAATAAAGCCCCCAAAGATTGAACATATGCGTTTCGCCCTTCTAAGTTGACAGTTCTTTTGTTTCAGTGGGATGTAGCTGCCAGGGGAGGCCAGAGTCCTGCAAGGTAAATCCGCCCCTGCAGGTAAGTTGGACCGAGCCATGGAGAGATTTGTAAATGAGGACTTGAATCTAGTTTGGTATTCAACAGGGAGGCCAGGATAGAGTGGAGCATGGGGCACTGTGTTCTTGGGTGGCCTGGGTTGCTGAACTGACAGCTGTGGAGTGAACCAGTGGTAGAATTTTTTTTTTTAAGATCAGCAGGTTCATAGGTAGGTAAAAGAATTCAGTAACAAAGGACTTAGAAACTGACTGCTCAGAGGGTCATTCTTCTGGCAGGATGGGGAATATTTCCAGCTAGTAACTTGAAGGCAGGTCATTTGGGTGCAGTAGTGTGGGGGATCCGGAAAGGTTTCAGGCAGGTGGGAGGCAGCGAAGGTTCCAGAATGCCTGATCTCCTTCACTAGTGCGCACAGCAGTCTGGCCTCCCAGCCGCTGAAAGCATTTCGTTCCCAGGAATCATCCACCTGAGGGCTGCTCGGTATTCTGAGGGTTAAATCAAATTTGGTTTTCATCCAAGACCTTGCAGCTGAATTTCAGCCCAGAGTGAGTTTTTATGGCTGAATTATAGACCCCAGAAAAACAGGTTTATAATGGAAATTATGACAGACCTTTAATCGTAGTAGCAGGAACCGCACCATTGTAATATACTTACAAACTGGTATTATCCTGCGGGGTATTATAAAAGAATAAAGTCTGCTGCCGTGGTCTGCACCACCAAATATCAGTACAGGTTGGGGCCTCCGTTGGAGGAGGAAAAAGGCTGTCTGCCAAAATGGATTTTGTTTAAAAAAATTTATCCCCTCCAACCTGCTGTCAAATCCCATCTCTGCATAGGAGCAGGATTTAAGGTCAGTGTCTGAATAAAGCCTTTTTACAGCTCTGAGAAAGGGAAAATAAATGCGTAGGACAAATACAAACTGCCACCAGGTATACACTTGATCAACTCAAGTTATACTGTACAAAACGACACTGTGTATAGTAGAGAACAGTTCTGTGCTGACCCCAAGGGAGATGGCCTAGGTCAGCGGTTGCCAACTTTTCCATACCGCGATCCAGTGTCATAAAAGAAAAAAGGTTCAGGGCTCCCACTCTCCCACCAACCTTCAGGTTCCAAATTTAGGATCTCTTCTAGGTGACCAAATTACGTTCATCTGCACCCTCTAGGATCACTTAAATAATACAGAGCTGAATTTACTGTGGCTCTGGCAGAAAATGATAAAAGAAATAAATGATGGTCAAATTTTATTGGCTTATTCGCCGATGATTCCTTGAAAATGACTTATGGGAGCTGTGATTTATGCTGCTCCAGGCTTTATCTGCTGCTGTCTTGGCTGGCACATCCTTATTACAGAGAATTATGGGTTTCAATTGCCTTTCCCAATTAAATAAATTAAAACAAATATATAATTTAATGGAAGAGACTTTATTGACGGCTAGCTCAAAATGCTTTTTTATGTATCACTGACCTGATCCAAAGTCCACCGACTTCAATGAGCATTGAATCAGGCCTTATCTTTGCTTTAAAAAAAAAATAGTACCAAGAATAGTGCAGTAGCCTAACTCCACAAGAATTTAAAATTAGGTTCTGTTTCCCTGAAAAAGCTTTTCCATGCAAGGCTTTTAAAGCTCAGCACCGCCGGGGAGGCACAGCATTCAAGATATTTTAGTAGCTGTTGTTTGAAGACTAAAGATATTCCTCCCGTAACGAACCGCCACTTTTTTACTCTTCGTGCCAGCCATCCCATCCTCTCAATATCTCCGAGTGAAACATTTTGCAATGCATCACACACTGCTTGTGGCCAAACACATTTTTGGCTCCTACGTGTCATGTAGAACCTTCTTCCAGCTCTTCAGACACTTTCTCAGATTGTTCCTTGCCAGATCTTTTTATTTTTTTTTTTTTTTGGCCTGGTGGAATGAACAAGAGATTTCTGCCTCTCTCTCTCTCTCTCTCTTTTTTTTTTTTTTTTAAAGTTTAAAGATGCTTTCTCCCCCCTTGTGCTTTGAGAATGTCTGGCTTGTCACTTCAGTGTCTGTCTCAAATGCATTCTGTTTCTCAAACAAACATTTGGTCCTCCTACTGCCCCCATATCTTTCTAAAACAAAACAAAAACAAAAAAAAGGAGCAATTACACGTTATTTTTCCACTGGTGCGAATAAGATCACATGAAAGTGGGTAACACAAACATTATTAACTAGAAAAACATGGGAGCTGTCCTGCAAAATATTAGGATGACTCAGTTATGTACTTAAAAAATAAAAAAGTGGCAAATTTAGGGATGTTGTTAGCATCAGGTCATAAACCACTGCTGTTATCACGTGTCTCGGGGATGAGGGGGAGACTAGAGGTAGGGTCAGATTCTCAGCTGATGTAAACCTCAGGGTGTGACTCAGAATCAACTTTTAGTGCCTGATCCTGCCCATGTTCTTTACCACTGACTTCAGTGAGTACAGGATTCCTAGATGTTCAGGGCAGAAGGACCACTGTGATCATCACTCAGGCCCAAGAACCCTACCCAGGTAATTAATGCACCAAGCCCATAACGTCTCTTTGAGCTGTGGCATATCTTTTGGAAACATCTTATCAGGATCAAGCCTTTAGAGACAATGGGCAGTAATAGACAAATTACTTGTTTCAAATCATCTGTATACACACATTCCGTTTAGCTATAACAGCAACAAAATATGCAATAGAGCTCTGGCCATTTCTCTACCAAGGTAATTCTCTGGTCCCTGACACCATGGTATCTGTGTGATAAGTATTTCAAAATAGAAATGATTATTTATATTTTGCTAGTGCTTAAAGTCTCCATAATGATCAGGGCCCTGGTGTGCTAAGTGCTGTACGTACACATGGAGACCCTGCCCCAAAGAGTTTACAGTCTAAGTAGACAAGAAGTGAAAGAGGAAACAGAGAAGTGAAGCAACTTGCCCAGGAGAACTAGAACACCATTTTCCTGAGGGCTAGCCCAGGGCTCTGCTCACTAGACTGTTCTTCTCAGTTACACTGCGCTTAGGAGAACAGTCTGTAGGAGCTGTAGCTTAATTGGTTGGTTGGTTGGTTTGTTTACAGGTGGCTGTGTTGGCTCTGTGCATTTGTGAAGAATGAATTGAGGGAAAGCTAAGGCCCTGTCTAAGGAAATTTGAACTGCTGCAAATGCCTACAGCAGATACACCTGGTGCACAGTGAGGCTTATACCAATGACCCGCTCACGTACCAAAGGTGGCCTGCACCCATTAGGGGTTTGCAGCAATCTAACTCTTACCGACATATGGCCTATGTTATACAGGAGATTGGGCTGATGATCACAGTGGTCCCTTCTGGCCTTGGAATCTATGATGTTGTTACGCTGGCGCGACTTTCCTTAATGCAGACTGGGCATCTGCCCAAGGAATAAATTTTCCATTTAGTTGTGAAACTGGAGAGCTCGTTCTTTGCTCATTGCAGTGGACAATCACAATAACTGGCACAGTTTGTCCATTCCTGCAGTGAAAGGGCATTTCTTTCTGGGGAATATGCTACAATGATTTCCTTATAGAGGTACAACCACAAAAGGTCAGCAGCTCAGAGGGTTCCAGGCATCTGCAAGAGGCCAGTGTCATGTGCACAGAAGCCCTGCTACCTGTGTACTTGCTAGTGTAACCCCAGTAGAGCTAAATCTGGCTGTGGCTTCTTCTGGGGCAAAGGGTGGCAGGGCCAGACACTCATAGAACAGTGAATATGAGTCAGGACTTTATGAACTGTTCCAGGGAAGTTTCACGGGGCTGGTGGAGAGACAACGTACATCCTCCCCTGTTCCTCACCACCTCATGGAAAGACACCAGACTTCTTGGAGAGCCCCCTAGAGAGAAGAGGAGGGATGGTGCCATGGAGACACCCAACCCCCCTTTCTGCACAGAAAGGGTGAGATCCATGCTTGTAGGAGCTCACCACAAGTGGATCACAGGATCCAAGGCCTGGCCACAGCATTTCTAAAATTAGGTGTAGGTTACTAAGGGTTGATCCTTGCTGCAGTCATTATTTTGGTCAAACACCAACAGAAATCCTTCAGTGCGTGCAGCAGGGCTGGAGGATCGGGTCCAGTTGGGGGAGAAGGGGTGTCTGTCCACACCTTTCACATTTTCAGACAGGTTTTAGAGCTATTTTGAGATTTACATGCATGCAATACGCTACCTTCGCAGCCTCTCCATCCAAGGCTGAGGTCTTCAGAGACTTCCAGAGACATATTACAGAGTTTTGCACATAAGAAAAGCACACCATTATTTTTCATTCTTGATTTACCTCAGAAATCTTGGAAGCCTTTTCTCTTTCCCCCTCCCATAGGACCTCAGTCAGCACTCCCTCCCCTAGCAACATGCCCATTGACCTTAGCGGTGGGTGGGAGGGAGGCGGGGAATGTTGCCTAGTAAGGAGAGCTAAACAGGGCTCGTATCTTTTTTTTTCTCAGAATGTTACCTTGATGAATTACCTATAATTTTCCTGTCAAGCTCTCTTCTTTTCAAGGGATGCAATGATGGATTTCAAACACTGTTGCACTTCATCTAAAAGAGAATAAGCTTCACGAATATTTACCCTGTAGATTTCCTTAGTTAAAATGAATATTTGTTCTACAGATTCCACACAATTAAGTGAATACATTGCTACGTAATAGCCTGGGTTGCCTGAGAGCAGGAAGGTGTCCAAGTGGTAGAATAGCAGTGCTACAAGGAGGGGAAAATCTGGAATAACACAATGGTGAATTAGTCCCTGAAACTTCAAAATTGGCCACAGAAAAGTTATGCTTTGGTGTGTTCCTGTTTTGAAAACATTTGGCATACAGAAGAACAAAGAAATCCTTCACGGCATTCCTTATTCAGACACAAATAGTTACACACTTGGTTATGACGTCACAGACATACATGAACATCAATATTCAGTTTCATTTTCTGCTTGGTTAGTTTAGAAAGAGGTGTGTGTGTGTGAGTGTATGAGTAATCCAAAAGGGGTTCTGTGGCAGTGTTCATACGTATACATCGAGGTGTGTAATTCAGATGTATATAGGATGAACCAAACAGCATAATCAGATTTTTGTAAGTAAACAGAAACACTAACTATAAACAGTCAAATTGAAATCAGGTAGTAGAACATATGCAGCTTCTGAGAAAAATGTGAGCTGTCATTAAAAGACTCCACCTCCAAAATTTTCCAGGTGGTGTTGTCTAACCATGAAAGTATGGTTGGTGTTACTGTGAAACAGCTTCTTCATTATTTCCTATAGAGAACATAAGAATGCCTATATAGGGTCAGCCCAATGGTCCATCTAGCCCAGTATCCTGTCTTCTGACAATGGAAAGAACAGAACAGGGCAATTATCCAGTGATCCATCCCCTGTCCTCCACTCCCAGCTTCTGGCAGTCAGAGGATTGGGGCATGCAGAGAAGAACATAAGAATGGCCATACTGGGTCAGATCAATGGGAATCAAGACCAATGTGTTTTAGCCTTTAAAGTGTGGGGCCTGAGTTTCAGAGGCACAACACCTGCAACTGGAGGCATGTTTCCAAAGGTGCTCATCACCCAGCAGTTCTTATTGTAAGGCTTCAAAAAGGCTCAGCTCAGCTCAGCTGAAAAACTGGCCCCTTATTTGTGGAAAATCTGGCCCTGACTGTGTGTGCTGAGTGCTTGAAAATCTGCCCCAGTAGGGCCCAATCCTGTTCTTGCTGAGGTCAGCAGGAGTTTTGCCATTGACCTCAATGTGAACAGGATGGATCTAATGGGCAGTGGTGAGAGCCTCAAACAGCACCGGGGGTGGAGGGGGTGGGGATGTAAGCTAACGCCTAACAAATTTCAGCAGATTTTACAAGGGAAGACCAAATAAAAATCTAACTCTGTCTTGTACAGTACATGGTTACACAGCCAAGGGTGTAGCTGATAAAGGATTTCCTAGTCCAAAATGTTCTAAATTTAGTTTTAAATTACAGTGTTTTGTTCAGATTTAACAATTATTGTCACTTTAAATTATATGTTGATGGTGATCTCCATTAACCTCTCCCCTACCTCCACCAGAATATACAGATTTCCCTGTAGGCTACACAGAGAAATGTTTTGTTGAGGCAGAAAAACTCTGGACCACTTTATAATTCCCCCACCTTGGTGCTGTATGTTTTACATTTCAGAAATAGAAGACGCAGCCAACTGTGCAACCCCGCCCATGAGAAATATGGGCCCCAATCCTATAATGAAAAGCCCTCATGGAGCCCAAAGCAAGATCAGAACCGTCATTAATAACATGCACTTGTAACATTTATGTGTGTATACTTTAGGGCCTTGCTCAAGCGATTAGAATAAAGATTCTGTCGCAAGTTCTAATATTTAAATACCTGGGGGGGTGGGTAGTGGTTAATTCTGCCAGAAAAACTAGCTTCAGATTTAACCAAGCTATTTTAAAAAGCTATTATGATTTCCAAGTTAAAAAAAATTGATTTTTTTTCAAATGTACTTTTGTTCTAACTGGAAAGTTATTTCCTAAACGGAGCTCGTCGTTTCAGGGTCCAGATGTGCTCAACCTCCACTGTCAGGGCCAGAGTTGCAGAAGAGCTTAGCTCCCAGTTAGGCAACAAACTGAGTAACCAGATTTTCACAGGAGCTCAGCGTGTTTGCTGTACAGGGCCGGCTTTAGGAACTGCGGGGCCCGATTTGAATACCCAGTGGCAGTCCAGGTCTTCGGCAGCGGGGGGTCCTTCCCTTGCTCCGGGTCTTCCACGAACCCCCCGCCGCCAAAATGCAGCCAAAGACCCGCAGCGAGGGAAGGACCCCCCGCTGCCGAAGTGCTGCCGAAGACCCGGACCACTGCTGGGTGGGTAAAAAAAATTTAAAAATTAGAAAGGCGCCTAAGGCACAGGGCCCGCCTAGGCGTGGGGCCCTATTCCGGGGAATCAGGGGAATTGGCCTAAAGCCGGCCCTCTTGGTGTGGAGCTGCTTTGAAAAGCTGGCCCTTATTTACATAGATAAACAGGAGCTGAGCTCTCCCGAAAATCTGGTCTTTAGGCTACTCTGACTACTAAGGCCCCACTCTTGCAGTTTTGTGCAGGCAGAAATCATTGGGACTCCACACAGATGTATGGATGCAACCACGTGGGACAACTTGGAGAATCGGGGCCTGAAAGAGAGCCTAGCAGTGATAACGAAGCTTAACAAATGTGTCCTGAGCAGACGCATTGTACTATCTCACCTGTCGTTCACACAGAATTGTACGTCAGACAGGTAATATTTTCATGGATAAGCATAACTGCACAGTCCCATTCTTTTATGTGACTTTCTAGTCATGGTGACAAAATGATATTCAACTGCTCAGTGATTTTTTTAACCACCTAGACGTTCACTTTGGACGGGAGGGCGGGGTTGTGCACATCAGTTGTCCAAGCATCTGAAGCTGCTTGACGGACACACTGTGGTGTCTATGTGCCCACTGCACCCCAGCAAGGAAGGACAGGGGATTCCTTGTACTGCAGGAAAAATACCTGCCCCACCTTGGAGGGGATGTTCAGGCTGTGCCTCTTGGAAAGAGGGTCCAACAGCGAGTTTTTTGTTAATGAAGATGGCCTGTTTGGGGCATGGATGAGACCTTTGCTTCATGGGAGGAATATGCACTCCACAGACTCCAGGCTGAAAGGTCCTTTGCTTGCATGGTCTGCAGCCAAATGGCACAGAGCTTTAAAGAGGCTGGATTTGATTCCCCCTCACATCCCTGAAGTCAGTGGTATTGCGCTGGTGTGAATGAGAGGAGCACCAGACCCTCTGAGCTTAACCTATGTTAGGGGGCTGATGGTGTAGCATCCCCTGGGGAACCAGGCCTGATTGCTGAAAGTTTAGTCATCCTTCTCATAGGGACTCTAGGATAAAACCCCACAACTACAGTATATCTTAGAGTCATAGATTTTAAGGTCAGAAGGGACCATTATGATCGTCTACTCTGACCTCCTGCACAATGCAGGCCGCAGAATCTCACCCACCCACTCCCGTAACAAACCCCTAACCTATGTCTGAGCAACCGAAGTCCTCAAATCATGGTTTAAAGACTTCAAAGTGCAGAGAATCCTCCAGCAAGTGACTCATGTCTCATGATGCAAAAGAAGGTGAAAAACCCCCAGGGCCTCTGCCAATCAGCCCTCGAGGAAAATTCCTTCCCCACCCCAAATATGGCAATCAGCTAAACCCTGAGCATGTGGGCAAGACTCACCAGCCAGACACCCAGGAAAGAATTCTCTGTAGTAACTCAGATCCCACCCCATCTAACATCCCATCACAGGCCACTGGGCATATTTACCACTAATAGTCAAAGATCAATTAATTGCCAAAATTAGGCTATCCCATCATACCACCTCCATAAACTTATCAGGCTTAGTCTTGAAGCCAGATATGTCTTTTGCCCCCACTGCTCCCCTTGGAAGGCTATTCCAGAACTTCACTCCTCTGATGTTTAGAAACCTTCATCTAATTTCAAGTCTAAACTCCCTGATGGCCAGTTTATATCCATTTGTTCTTGTGTCCACATTGGTACTGAGCTTAAATAATTCCTCTCCCTCCTTGGTATTTGTCCCTCTGATATATTTGTAGAAAGCAATCGTATCTCCTCTCAGCCTTCTTTTGGTTAGGCTAAACAAGCCGAGCTCTTTGGTCTCCTGTGGACCATTCAAGGTCAATTCCTGTTGTCCCCCACACTGACTCAACAGACATGGAGGGGTCCTGCCCATTGTGGACACAGCATGGCTCTGTTGCACTGGGTGGGCATGGGGAGCATTTTGGGGATTGCGTATGCTGTGGACCCTACTTCCACAAGGGTTCGCTCAGTGATGGGATCCATCAGCCATCCTTGCCTCCACACTCTGCAGAGAGGAGCTGCAGGAACCTCTGACTTCCCAGGCTTTCTGGGCATATGGTCCCTCCTCTCTCCAGCCCTGAAGGAGATTCCCAGTATTCTCAGCATTGGTCCCCAAGCTGTGTGCTGGGGGCAGGAGCTGATGCTATGTCTCATCATAGCATCCCTTTAGTAAACAACTACCAGTGCACAAAAAAATCAGGAAAATTATTATTTAAGGACGAAAGGAAAGGGATGGGTGGGTGGAGAGGGTGTTTTATAAAAGATAACAATCCTTATATCATAGAAGCATCTGCTACCCAAGATTTATGAGATTTGATTTGGTTTTGTTTAATTCAAAAGTCTTCTTGACCCTTGCTGATTGGTAATCCCATATTTCCACTGCTAAACCTTTGGTATTTGGTGGAGGTTTTTTTGTGTTATAGAAGTATTATTGTAGCCATTTCACAGATTGGGTAAACTGAGGCTCAGTAAGATTACATTTCTTGCCCACAGTGAACCAGTGGTATAGTCTGGAACTGAGCCCAGGACTCCTGGATTCTGTTTGGCTGCTGAACAACTATGCTAGCTCTGTCTCAGTACAAAGACTGTGGAAAATAGTGGCAGTCTCATTGTTTCCTTGTGCTCTCTCGTCTGTCGGTCTGTAGCCACCTGACATTGTCTTGTGTCTCAAACTTAGACTGTAAGTTCTGTGGGGCAAGGACTGCCTTTTTGTTCTGTGTTTGTATAGCACCGAGCACAATGGGGTCCTGGTCTAGCCACTATCACAATCCGAATAAGAACTATTAATAATAATAAGGGAAGGATCATACCCAGAAAAAAAAATTCAGATGTTTTAGAGTTAAGGACTAAGAGTTCAATCCTCTTATAACACACACTGGTGGAAATTGTAATAACTCTGTTGAACTCAGTGTATAATCAATGTGAGAGCAGAATCCGGTCCTCAGCCTTCAAAACCTAGGCAGCGTGTGGATTTCTGACATGATTTTTCACCTCCATGTTGAGCTTGGTTCTAGGAGGTTTAATACTGCACTGTGAATTTCTGTATTTTAATTTTATTTTCACTATTCCAGAGCATGTGAGCAGGGGGAAGGGGGGAGAGAAAACACCACCCATCCCCTCACGAGGTGTAAGATGCTGTTTATTTTCATGAGGGACTGCAGCCACCTCATTCTCAAGAAACGCAGCCAAGCAGATTCACAAGCAAATGAGTAAGTCACCCAAAGGACCAACCAAAAGCCTTGTTTTTCACCCTAAAAGGTGAAATGTCTTTTAATAAGGCATTTGTGGAGCGTTAAAAATTAGATATTAAAAAAAAATTAAGGAAGTTCTTTTCTTGGGCACAGCTGCGTGTTTGGTAAAGCAAGCCTCAGGCAGAGTGGGAGTTTTGCCTGAGGAAGGACTGCCATGCTGGGTCCTCTGTGTGTAGACATTCTCACCAGCTGCTCCACTGAAAGGACAGGTAGAGCTGGGATTGGCTTCTCTTAGAGTTCAAGGCCCCTTGCTTGTATGCCCCGTGGTGTAATTCCTCCCGAAATCCTTTTCCCTCGGCTTTGTCACTTCTGGCCTCTACTGCTCTGTCAAACCTTGATCCCTTGCTGCTGCTGCATCTCTGGAACAGGTTGTCCAACCCCTCTGCCCCTGGACTCCCCCACTGCCTTTTGAAACCTACCTATTCCACTTACAGCAAGGAGAGGAAGGATTGTCCAGTGGTGAAGGTGCTAGCTTGGGACATGGGAAAACGTGAGTCACTTATCTGCGTTGCTATTGACTTTCTGTGCGACCCTGCGCAAGTCATTTCATCTCCATGTGCCTTAGTTCCTCATCTAGAACACTGAGATAATGACCCTGCCCTACCTCACAGTGGTGTTGTAAGGATAAATACATAAAAGGTTGTGAGGGGCTTGAATTCTATGATAATTGCTGGGGGGCATAAGTAATATAGTCAGAACTACTGAGCTCTCAACTGTTCCCCATGAAGGTGCTTAACAATTACCAGCCCTTCTTGGGGCTCTCGTCTGCTTCTCCCCCATCTCCTTGCTCAAGCATTTCCACTGTTGTTATACTCACTATGCTTGTGCTTTATGTAACATTCTCGTGAGTGAGACCTGCCTCTCCCACCTCAACCATCTTCCCCTCGATAACCAGCCACCAAATCAAACTCAGCATGGTGATCTCTTCCAGGCCCTCTCAGAGGTCCCAAGAGGCCTGGGCCACTTCCAGCTTTTGAGGCCTCTAGCCATAATAAAAATAACCAAAAAAAATATCTTTTTATCAAATCACATCTCTTATTTGCTTAAATTTGCAGCTCTAAGCTGAGAGAGTGTGTCTGATAGGGATGCGCATAAAAACAAGTTGTGAAACTTATCAAATGCCAAATAATAAACAAATGTCTAAATTTGAGGCCCCCTTTGAGCTTGAGGCCCAGGCCAAATGGCCCTCCTGTCCTTCCCCCTCCTTTCCCCGATCGGCCCTGATCTCTTCCCAAAGCCCACTTCCATTGTTGTTAACAACTCCACTACTGTCCCTCTCTCATGTCCTCATGGATTTGTTTCTCTCTTTCTACCCTCCCATCATGGCTGCTGTGAGATACTCGATTGTTATTTCTCCACCTCATCTCCACGATCAGCTGGTTCCTCTTCATTCCCACTAGCACAGTCCTGGTTCCGGTCCTGTTCAGCTCCCCCTCCTGTCTAGCCCCCTGAGTCTCACCTGATCCACCAGCAGCTATGAGAACCATCTTCCTTGCTCACTGCTCTGACCACATCCAAATCCTCCTCACACCCCCTTGCTGGCTTTCTCTTGACTTCTGCATTACATTGAAATTCAGTTGCGTCCCCTTCAGACCTTGCACCACTTAACCCTCTCTGACCTGTCTGGCTAAGCTGTGTATCTAACCCACTCACTTCTCATCCTTCTTCCACTCTTACTGCTGTGGTTTCCATGTAACCTCTTACATCCAGAATCCCCTTCCTGGTCTAGTTTGTCTTGCTTGCACCCTTTCCTCCTCCTCAAAACACACATCTTCCAGGGATACTCTTTCTTAAGTGTTATTTCACACATAATAAAACATTAACATGCCCTCTGCATGCTGCTTTCTGCATGCTTTCAACTACCTGACTAGCTGCTTTCAACTCCCTTAAAGGGGGTTCCAAAGATGATGGATCTAGACTGTTCTCAGTGGTAGCAGATGACAGAACAGGGAGCAATGGTCTCAAGTTGCAGTGGGGGAGGTTTAGGTTGGATATTAGGAAAAACTTTTTCACTAGGAGGGTGGTGAAGCACTGGAATGGGTTATCTAGAAAGGTTTTTAAGGTCAGGCTTGACAAAGCCCTGGCTGGGATGATTTAGTTGGGGATTGTTCCTGCTTTGAGCAAGAGATTGGACTAGATGACCTCCTGAGGTCCCGTCCAACCCTGATATTCTATGGTTCTAAGAAAGCAGCAAAGAATCCTGTGGCACCTTATAGACTAACAGACGTTTTGGAGCATGAGCCTTCGTGGGTGAATACCCACTTCCTCAGATGCATGATTCTAAGAACAACCAGAAACACCCTCTAAACTTCTCTCATGTCATCCTCACCATCTAAGGCATCAGAGTCACAATCATCTTCCTTTTCTTTTCCTACCCAGTGTTTGTGATTTTAGATTACAATGATAGAGCTGGTTGAAGTTTTCAGATTTTGTGATAGGTGAGGAAGAATGTAAAAAAAAAAAAAAATCTCTGTTTTTCCAACCAACTCTAGAGCTGGTTGGCAAAATTCGAAATTCAAAATTTCAGCTAAGAAAAAAAAAAAGTAAAGGTGTTTTCATGAAAAGGTTTCTGAAAAATGTTTCTAGTTTTTGACCAGCTCTAGCTGTAAATTTTTGAGAACAGGAAACCTTTTCTTGATTTGCGTGGTACCTGTCATGTATACACAAGGCACTGTAGAAATAATAAGAGTAAAATCAACATCTCACATGTATTAACATTATTACGTGGGATTATATCTATTTCATATGTTGCATTTATCACATACCTTTGTCCACCTCCCCTTCACTCTTCTTACAAATCAGTCTCTGCCAGGAATTATTCTAACATGCTAGCCCATTGAGCAACTTCACAACAGCCACCGTTGCAAAATATTAATAATCCCGTCACAAAAATGTCTCTTCCTTCCCCCACAAATGTGGAACTTCTCCCCACAAGTTACAGTGGCAGAAGCCAGAATGGGCAGTATTCAGTCTGGTACCAGTGACAGGTTTAAAAGTCTGATATCTCATGAGCCCTTAGGGATAGAAATAGGTGCTATATGTTGTGCTAAAGGGCACGCTCCCTAACTGGACATATGATAGAACATTTGTTTCTCATCCTGGAACAGCATAAAACATTGGACTTTGAAGTCATGGTGTTTGTACATGTACCTATTTTAAATACGTTTGTAAGAGATTTTAACATTTAATAATCATTCATTTTTCTCTCCTTCAGAGGACTGTGCAGTTGGATTGATGGGTCTAATTCTTATGTACACTAAGGCCTCTTTACACCACTCCAGCAGTGTATAGGGGCCTTGGTGTACATGAGAATTACACCCATAGTAACTATGTCACCTGGCTTTACAGGTGGAGGGATATGAAAAAATAGCTCCATTAAAAAGTCAAACTCTAAAATATTTTCAAAATCGCTTTTTTTAATGCTATATGCAGAACACACAATAGTGTAGAAGAAATGTTTTACTGGCCCTCGTGTGCAATGACCTCACTTGTAGCAAACAGCATCTTCCATGCATGCTGATAAAACCATTCTACCACACCATCACAGTATACATAACTATGTCATATTAATAAACATTTACACAGTGTCATGATTTGGCACAGTGCTTTAGAGATTTTTTTTAAAAAAAGGACATGGTCTCTGCTCTGGAAGAATTCACACTCATAGGTCACAATTCTGCAAATTCTAATGCACTTGTTTAACTTTATCCATGAGACTAATCGCATTGAGTGTTTGTTTTTAGGTGGCGTGTATGTTTGTGTGTGTGTGTCTGTGTGTGATTGAACTAGAGAGCCTTCCACATCGGCATTGCTGGTTCTAATTCAACCCAGGTCAGTAGTAACTAAAAGTTGTCACGGTCTAGTGGCTGTTTGGTGATTACAGTTCAGTTCTGATAGTCAGGGATTCACATGAAAAACAACTCTCTGCAAAATGATTAGGATCTTTGATGACAGTCTGCACAAGGAGTCAAGAACTAAATGCCCTTCTCCATAATAGGTTTGAGGCAGGGGGACAGAGTAGTGTAGGCAGCAGCTTGCGTTGCTGTTGCACCTGCGCTAATGGATGACCAGACAAATTCGGTTTCCAATCCAGCAACTTTCCTGTGTACTTTTTTTTAAAAAATGCATAAAAATGAATCTGAAGATTCACCGTGAAATGACGCTGTTCCCCACTTCCCAACCAACCCTTTGGGATTAATGTATATATTTACCAGGATGTGCACCCATGAGAATATTTGTCCTACTTACCTCTGTGCTAATAATTTTTAGAGCAGAAAATAAATACTTTCCAGATATACAATATACAATTCACTGGGGGTAGGTGTCCAAATTCCATTGAGTTTCTATAGGAGTGGGGTGTCTGACTCCCTTGGATCAATTCTCTCAAGGATCCTTTCCTGAAAAACCTATGGAAAATACTGAATCAAGATACTTTCCACATGTGTTTGTGGCCCTAAGGCTTCTAGGAAATGTCAGAGATCTTCATGAAAGCTTTGTTCAGCTTGAAGACATTAAAAACATAAACATTTATCCAGGTAGCTCTCTATGGGCTACACATCTGAAGAGAATCCATATTATTCCATTGAAAACCATATGGCCCAAACGAGGTCCAAATCTAGCTGAGAAAAGCAGGACTCAAAGAACTTCAATGGTTTGGTAATAATGGCCCTGATACAGAAAAGCATTTAAAGCACATGCTTGAGTCTCACTGAAGTCCATTTAAACACATGCTTAAATGCTTTGTTAATCAGGATCTAGAGAGCTGGTGGTCTTCACAGGAAAGTTGTTCCAGAATAAGGTGGGGGTGTGAATTTAAAGTGCAAGAACTACTCCAAAATAGCTCCCCATGTGGACACTCTTATTCCAGAATTATTATTCCACAGGGTAAGCTAAATCAGAGAATGGCAGTCTTGTTCTGGAAGCTACTCTGCAATAGCTACCCTGCAGAATTGCCCTGTGAAGAATCCAGAACACCAACTTGTTGACAATTAGATCCAAAGAGCTGCACATTTTTAGAGGACAGCAGAATGCCAGAAAGTTAGAACAAATAGGAGTCTCCATCTGTCCTAGTGCCCACCTGCAACTCCCACCCACTCCCCCAAAACATTTAAACAAACAAAACCAGACACCTTGTAAAGCTGGTGGCAGAGTAAATAAATAATAGGGTGGCTTTGGAAAGTTTGGAGCACAGATTCTGGATGCTTTATAAGTCAGGTAGCAAAAATCGATAGTGATAATATGTGTTTCAGTGCTGTAGTTCTTCCTAAGATAAAGCCTGGTAAAAGCATCATCACATACAAAAGCCTTTTCTCAAGGTATACCTCTAGAACACTCTTCTCACCCTACTTTAAAACTCAAACTTTAGGTCCTAAGGCCCCATGCAATGTGTTATTAAGTATTCCTACCCCTCCTCATTCACCTGGAACACACAATTAGACTGACCGAGCAAAAGGGCATGGATATTACAGCAGCTGAGAGCCTTTTTGTGCCAATTTGTTCTGAATTCATGGCAGACATTGGGCTTCTTACATCCAGATTTGTCCTGTTCTCTAGGCACTTGAGGCCCGTTTGAAGTGCGCAGTAATCTTAAACCCTCATCTGCTGAGACTATCGTGAAAGAAAAAGAACCTGATGTAAAAAAAATTGAACTTGCCAATGATTAAAGAAAGATCAAATAAGCGGAGCATCGTGAAAGCTAAAGGTTGACAGTATGATTCAATAAAGCAGGGCACATAATATGCTTTTTATTCCAACTGTCAAATTGCAACTTCTTAGCTTTATCAGAACAGGAAATCCAGTTAACCGACCTGTTCAGAACAACCAAATGAAAAATGTGGTTTGGTTTTATTTGGGAAGTGAGCCGTAAAGACAGGTAAACACCGGTCACCCTTTGTAAAGGTAACATTTAAGGTTTCCGGTTAAAATATTAACTAGTTATTGTTGCTAATCATTAACTGTTCATTATAATAATGTAATAGCAATCTTAGTATTATTTCTTTGTAGTTCTTAGAACATATATTTGTAGAGGCAGGTAATTTCAAATGCAAAAAAGACTACTGAAAAGTATAAACCACTAAAATATTGCGTGGGCTTTATCATTTTGTGTATCACCTTGATTATATGAAAAACAAATAGATAAACAATTAATTAGAACAAATAGGTAAGAATAAAAATAAAGGAAGTTACCAGCTTCATACACCCAATCTTTCCATTGGGAAATCAACCCTTTAATCTCAGGGAAACGATGACAATTCAAACTAAAATGTGTTGTGGGAGTTTTTTTAATTGAACTTCAAATGTATAATGAACTGTTTATTATTAGGAATTATTGTATAACTGGAGTAGCAATTGTACTATGACTTTTCTGTGACAAACTTCATTGAGCAGGGCTACTGTTTGATGCATACATGTGCAGAAATCTGGAGAAAAGAGAGACTTTGGAAACACAATAGTCAAACTAGTCAGAACCTATAGAGGCTCAACATTTCTTTCCTCCTGACTTTAGCTGAAGCTTATGCTAGTAACTCTTGTTTTGCCAATTCCCCAACACTCCTATCTTTACCATATTGTTGTACTTAGTCCTTGTTTTGCAAGGCTTTCCAGGCAGATGACTAGGATGCTTTCATCAAGGAAACATTTCCATGTTGGTCTGATTTGCCTGGCTGATAAAATGAAGTGGAATCAGCCCTACAGAACTCCCTGACAAAGAACTTTAAAGTCCTTTCTCTGTTCTCTAGATCCTGAAACTACCTGCCCTCTGGTCTTAATCTTTTATTTACCAGGAGGGGGAAAGGAGTGTGCGTTTGGGGGGGTGGAGGGGTGATTGCTGAGAACACTGGAAAATACACATTCTTTTTTCTGAATAGATCAAACAGTCATTTGTCCTGTTTTAAGCAGTAAATCCGGAGTGCTTTGTTATGCTAATACAGTCTGACATCACTCGGCAGATCAAAGCCACTGGGACCCCATATAAGCAGGTTCTTAAGGCAAGAGAGGGCAGAGGCAGACACGCAGCTGGCAATGTGCTCATGACACACACAGACAGACAGACAGACAGACACACATTATCCGCTGCATCTTCACGCAGCCTTTCACTTTTGTCGCTCGTCCCTTCCCCTCCCCTTCTCTGTCCACCCTTAGCGGAGTTTAGCAGCTTTTACCTCCGGCTGACCTCCAGCGTTGGGATCTGTATCTACAGCATTTTGTCTGCTGCTGCAAAGCTTTGTGTTTGCTGGGAGAAGGGGTCAAGGCGAAGGGAGCTGGTGCAGCTTTACCGGGAAAGGTAAGGAAGGGGATTCTTGCTGGTGGGTATCGATTGATTCATGCCTCATCCCGCACCGTTAAACCTGGTCAGAGGAAGAGGGTCAGAGCAGGGAACCAGATCCCTGAGTGGGTTATTTTTCACTGCTGCCAGGGAGACGCAGGTTTTGCTTCCTCATGCGGCGAGGACTTAAAAAACGTTCACACGAAGGAAGCAACCGTGTCAGAACTAGGGGAGAAAAACCCACTAACTTCCCATGGCTCTAACCAACCCCGAGCTGGGCACAAGGGCCATAGGATGGTCTAGCTGGGATCCCGTCTGGGGTGATGGCACAGCAGAGCGCTGCGAAAAGAAAGAAGATTCAGAGCCTGGGATGGGTTGGTGAAAGTTTGTTGCCGATGTTCAGGGGCCATTAACAAGAGACGGGCGGGGAGGGGGGGTGTTTGCCTGTGTGCAAGGTGGGGGGTTGTTCATGTGTTCCACATTGTTAAGGGATTGTTAATGGAGATGGAAAAGACGGAGCAACGCAATCGTTATTATACACATCCCCACCCCCTGCCTGTCTGGTCCATAGCCCTGCAGCGTGTTTACCTGTAACGTGGGCGTGTGTCCACATCACAGAGCGACCAGCTGGGCGGCAATGTAGAGGATTAGTGTTGTAGCCTACGTGACACACAATCCCACGCCCTGGATTTTGAAGCCCGGTCCCTGGTTGGGATGAATGGGGACAATTAATACTATAAAGCTTAAGAATGACCCGGGCTGTTTCTCTTTCCCTCTTGGCGGACGAGCTGTGATGTGAGTTTTAGGGAGAGGCAAAGGTAAGGGAGGCGTTTGCGGTGTTAGTTGTTATCATCACTGTCAGTTTTCTGTGGAGCGAATTTTCTTCAGCTCACACGTTCGCAACGGAGCAAGCGGCTGCCTAAGGCAGCTCGTGGGAAACATGCACGGGCAAAGCAGAGCAGGACTTTTAGGATGAAACAGGTCGGGTTTAGGCAACAAGCCCCCTGCCGCTGGCTTGATCTGTGACCTAGGGCTCTTCGCCCTTGTGAACAACACGGCTGATGGCTTCAATAACTGTTCCCCCCCCTTGCCACTTTCTCCCGAATTTGTAAATTTAACCTGTTCCGAAGCTAGAGGCTGGAAACCGGAGTTCTGGTTCGGACAGTGTCCGGTCTGGGCTGGAGGGAGTCTGCAGAGCCGGGTTAGATAGCTCCCTCCCTCCCTTTCAGGGACGCGGTAAGAAATTTCACGCTGAGGTCTGTGCTGCGAAGAGACAGATAAGGGGTCTGAAATAGCCCCCAGACCGCCCAATGCATGGTCAGCATCCCAGGGTGAAGGTTTCAAGTGTGTCCTTGTTTTTAAAAAAGATAAAAGACCCCGGAATAAATCTCTCGCTATGCAGACGCCCGAGACCAGGAAACGTGCCTCTCTGCACAAGCGGCGCGCCCGTGGGTTTTGATCTATTCTTGCAACTTAATAAGAAAGGGAATAAAAATCGAGGCGGGTGAAATCTTGATGCAGTTGGCGTACATGGGGGTTTTGCCATGGATTTCAGCGGAGCCAGGATTTCACTCCCAGCGATGAAGATCCGTGGTACAGTGTCACTTTCCCGATAACAGTGTTTCAGGGACGGGATTCTTACACCAATGGGGACACCTTGAAGGAAAACCCAAAGTGCGCTGGGAATCACAGCAAGCATCCCGGGGGGAACTCGCACGTGTAAACGGGTTTCCAAAGTGGTGTCCTCTCCTAGGGGATTCAAGAGTTGACCCTTCAAAGAGCGCAGTTTGAAAAAGAGCTTCAGGCAGTCTCAGACCTGGGGGTCAGGCAGGCATCGAATGATCACCACGAAGGGCATGATCCTTCCTCCTTTCGTAATGCCATTGGCCAAGGTTTTCCGAAGTGACTGGTGAGACCAGCTCGTCCAGGTTTGGGGTGGTTGACTTGAGACACCTTCCAGAGGCCTGATGTGAAGGTGCACTAGTGCTCAGCAATTACTGAAAATCAGACCCCCCTCTAACGTGTATAAAGGGCCTAATTTGGGCATCCAAATTCACTAGCCACTTTTGAAACCTTGACTTTAAGAGGAGCAGAATCTGGCCTTAATTTGGTACACCTGAGAAAAACCACTGGCGGCTAAGCAGAAAAGAAGACCCACACGGTTATCTCTGATGGGAGAGAAACCCGATTGGTTTGTCACTACCATTGTTGCAGGGAGCAGGGCTAGCCCCCTGTCTGGGAAAGGGAGGGCTCGTAAGAATTTAGGAGTCATATGCCTTGTTTGTTTAATAAAAAGCAAAGAAAGGAGGATCCTTGAGATCTTTTGTTTGCTGCTGGACGCTTCTTTGAGACAGTTCTGATTGTAATGTTTACTGTGGGGCCAGAGTGGCGGGCTCTTCCTTGCGCTCCAGGTGTTTGTGTATTTGGAAGAAGCGAGGAGCAAAGTTAATGAGGTGAGAATGAAAGCAGGAGGGAAGGAACAAAACACATTTGTTTGTAACAGATCAGACAGACGGAAACCTTTGCAGAGCAAGAGCACCTCCATTAGTCAATACATGGATGTTTAATGTGTCTTTTTTTCAGAACTATCTATCTATCTATCTTGTAAAAGCGAAAAGGATTAGCTAAAACAGAGACCTGAGATTTGTATTTCTTCCCTGCCCAGGCAGATTTACAGAACCTGGGGTGGGGGGAAGAATTGAAACAGGGAATGAAGTCTTGCCATATGCCGGGTTAACCAGAAACATACAATCAAGACTATAACTCAAATCATAATTCAAGCCATACGTTTTGTCTGTCTGTTGACTGTAAAGGTTCTATCAAGAATTGGGGGGAAGGGAATCTGAAATTTTTCGTGATTCATAAACCACTCCTTTGCAATTTGGATGATAAATTTCTCTGTCACCAGGACTCACCACACTTGGGTGTTAACCATATCTTTGTGCTTTCTCCCTCATTTCAGGTTGCTGCGCTCCAAGAAGGAACCACATCTAAACTGAAGGAAATACATTGTTCAGAAAATTGGGAAGATCCCCTTTTAAGAGTTGATCTCCTTCTGAAAGTGGGTGGCTGTGGAAAAATGAAGCTGAGTCTTGCAATATTTCTGTCTTTCATTTTACAGACTGGGATTTGCTCTGGAATAAAATGGCTGTAAGTATCTCTCTCGCTCCATTTTTATAAGCAACACATTATTTTTTAAAAATCTTGTCATGTGCTGTTGTATTACAATCACCGCTTCAAGTTTAGCGCTATTGGCTTCGGACACACTGGAAAAACATTTCAAGACTGATCCTGCATTCCTTAGGGCACCAGAAGTCCCACTGATTTCAAGGAATGCAGGATCAGATCCTCTACAACAATATGTATATGCTTTATTTCTAAAATGTACATCCTCTGAGCCCAGCTCTCCCCTCATTTACATCAAAGGAAGAACTGGACTAGCCTGACCCACTTAATGAAGCATTTAATATCAACTTCTACCGAACACTTTCCCACAAGGCACTGTATGGGGGGAGCACAAACTAGGAGTGATAGGGCAGGCTGTTAAGATAATGCTGCCAATCCCCAGCCAAAGGGAATAGCTGACAGATAACATGTTTTTGTGAACCATTTACCCTTAGGATTTTGAGAGCAGAGATTGACTGTAAACCAGCTAGAGTTGTAACGTCTGGATTGGGTTTCCCTGCAGTGTAATAGCCTGGCTCGGTGTGCAAACAGCAACAGATCATTGACATATTTCTCCACTTAAATAAACAATCAGTTAGCTGATTATCACCAAACAAACAAACAAACCCCTAGAACAGTCGTCTGGTTTCACCCTCTATGTGGCTGGTGAACCATCTCTTGGTTGTTATAGAATGCAAGGCCATGCAGAGATTAAATGATGCAGGTTAGTCCTGAATGATCTTTTGCAAAATAAAATGTAAAATGAAATGCAATGAAATCGTTGCCAGGTTAATAGTCTATATTCAGAACATAAGATGTTTGTGGTTAGGGCACTGGATGGGGACTCGAGATCCGGGTTCAATTCTTGGCTCTGCCACAGGCAACTCAGTTTCTGTGCCTCAGTTCCCCACCTGTAAAATAGAGCTAATAATCTTTTCTCCCATCCTTTTGTCTTGTCTGTTTAGACTGTAAGCTCTTCAGTGAAGAGACTGACTCTTGTTACATGTATGCACACAGGCTAGCACAATGGGGCTCCAGTCGGGGGGGTGGGGGGCTTAGGCATGATTGTAATGCAACTAAAATTCAGAGTGCAATAATACATATTAATATTGAAAATTAGGTTTTAATAGTATCAAATGTCACTTATCTATGCAGTAGGACTGGCTCACTGCTTATTAAGGCCCTGATTAACTTCTTAAGCACGTCCTTAACTTTAAGCTTTGACTGTCAGTGGTAATCCTTATGTGCTTAATGTGAAGTGATCTGCCAAAGCAAAGCCCAAAGCAATACACCCATCAATTGCATTGAGAGTGTTACCTGAGAAAAGAGTGCGGAGCGAGTGCTGAAATCAGCCCTCCGAAAGGCAAGGGAAGTTCCCTATAATCAGATCAACACACCAGGAAGCCTCCAGGGGTCTGAAATAGCTCTGCCCGAAAAAAAAGGCTTTCAGGATTTATGTTAAACTTTTAGTTTTTGGGGGAGGAAAAAAATCAATCTAAAAATGGCCATTCCCCACCAGATGTGTCCCCCTATCTGAATATTAGTAGGGAAGATGAAAGTTAAGATTAAAGTGACATTTGAAGTATGAACTACATCCAGATGCCCTGCTGTGCGCCAGTCGCACCTGTTCAAAACCCGGTGGAAATCTGCACTGTCTGAGTGCACTTTTCATAAGTGGAAGGCAGCCAGCTGCGATTTTAGAAAGAACTATTTTTTTTTATTTAAGTTATTTTCACTCTCCTTCTTCACACACCCATACACCCCTTAAAAAGAAAAGGAGCACTTGTGACACCTTGGAGACTAACAAATTTATTTGAGCATAAGCTTTCGTGGGCTACAGCCCACTTCATCGGATGCATAGAATGGAACATATAGTAAGGAGATATATAGAGACATGCAGAAAACATGAAAAGGAGGGAGTTGCGCTACTCACTCAAAGAGGCTTATTAATTAAGATGAGCAATTATCAGCAGGAGAAAAAAAAAGTTTAGTAGTGATAATCAGGCTGGCCCATTTCAGACAGTTTGACAAGAAGGTGTGAGGATACTTAACATAGGGAAATAGATTCAATGTGTGTAATGGCTCAGCCATTCCCAGTCTCAGGATGGGGCAATTTATGCTTGGTTATGCTGGTGTAACTCCATGGAGTCACTCCTGATTTACACTGGTGTCAATGAGAATTGTTTTAGACCTAAAGGGCCACTGCCAGTGGGATTTCTGCCTGCGTAATGACTGCAGGACTGAGCCTCAAATTACTTGGAGTTGATTTTGATTGTGCATTTTGATTTAAAATGTGATGTAAAGGGTGGGGGAATCAAAGCTTTTTGGTAAACTATTTAGAGCTTCTATGTTCTGTTTGTACATCAGTAAATTAAAAAAAGAAAGAAAGAGGACAATGCAATAGAATATGAAAGGTAACTATTTATTTTAAATTATTCTAATTATATTTATGGGTACTGTGGGCTAGATACTCAGATGGCATATATCAGTACAGGCCCACTGACGTGGGGTTCTGCCATTTTACACCAGCTGAGGATCTGGTCCTATATGTATAAAGCCTGGACTTCGCAGAACAGTTACTTGTGCTTGGGAGTAGACCCATTGACCTCAAGAGAATTACTTGTGTGTATAAAGCTATTTACACCAGCGTGGATGTTTACAGGATCAGATCTTTAGTTACTGTGCAGCCTTTTCAGAAACTGTTATAAACCCATAGGTTGTATGCAGTGTTGTTGTAGCCATGTCAGTCCCAGGATATTAGGGAAAGAAGGTGGGGGAGGTAATATCTTTCATTGGACCAACTTCTGTTAGTGAGAGAAACAAGCTTTCAGGCTTACACAGAGCTGTTAGCTTGTCTCTCTGGCCAACAGAAGTTGGTCCATTAAAAGATATTACCTTACCCACCTTGTCTCGCTAATACACCCCACAGGGAAATTTTGTTTTATGAATTTGTTTTCCCCCCCTAGATTCTTTAGACTGAGGGAAGGTTGTTGTTTTTTGTTTTTTTTGCAAAATAAGATGTCATCATCAGAGAAGCTGTGTGCATTGTCTTGCTGAGTATCTGGCCCCACAGTACCCATAAATATAATTAGAATAATTTAAAATAAATAGTTACCTTTTATGTTTTATTGCATTTTCCTTTTTTTTTAAAATTTACAGATGTACAAATGTAGCATAGAAGCCCTAAATATATGAATGATCTGCGAGAGCACGAGTTGCAAGGGGCCATCCTGCACCAGGGCTTTATTGACGTGATCTGTGACCAAACCTTGCAATTTTTCCAGGGAAGTGTGAGAATTGCCTAAGAGGCACCAATTTGCAGGCAAGCCACTTGTTCATGACTACGACAAGTGAGGAGAACACTAGAGGGCTCTCTGTGCAATGCACATGTTGCATTGCACAGGCTTAAGACCGGTAACTCTCACAAATGCATTGAACAAGGTACAGTGAGTCTGCTGCAAGTAGCAAAACATATCACTCACGTTTCCGAATTAGAACATTCACCCTTGTGTGAGAATTAAGTGGTGTCTAGCCTTTGTGTTGTGCCTCTGCCGGGCGGTTAATTTCACCCTAATGAAAGAACTAGTAGAGAGGCCCCATCCTGGGTTCATTTTGCATGTGACACTTGCATTGAAATCAGGACTTACAAAACAGCTGCAGATTCAGGCCCAACCATATTTTCTTCTTAATGGGTGTGATGTTTAAATAGGCTCTTTCCAACCTGTTCACTGGAGAGACTGATTGCCACATAGTAAATGGAGTTGTTGTGACACAAAGATGTGTTTTGTTGGCATTGCGACTTACCATGTTCTCTGAGGTTTTCTCTTACAAAGACCTGTTTTCACACTCTCCTGTTATCTCTGACTAATTTATCCCTGACTCAAGCTCCCTGGTATCCCACATTTTAGTTATTTAAAATGTTGTTGCTTTGGGCCTGATTCTGCAGTCCTAACTCTCAGGGTAAAATCCAGCTCCCATCAAAGTCAGCGGCAAAACTCCCATTGGTTTCAGTGGGGCCAGGATTTCACCCCAGACGGAGTACAAGTAAGGACTGCAGGATTGGGCCCTTTCCATCTGCTGCAAACAAGTTAGTTTAATCACCTTCCAGGATTTTCAGATGAACATTTCTTTCAAGGGGGGGAGAGGGGAGAGAATTTTGTTCTTCCTCTCAGTAGGTCTGAATCTCTCCTCCCACTGATGTAAATCAGCAGTAGCTCTGCTGTGGTATAAGCGAGGGGAGAATCAGGGCCGTTGCTGCCAATGAGTTGCATGGGGGAAAACTACAGGATCAGGCCCTGGGAGGGAGTTTTGCTTTGAAGTTTTCTCTTCCCTTTTTAGCTGTGAAACTGCAACTGGGACAGTTAATTTAAACCAAAGCCAGAGAACTACCCCTCAGACCCTCCTCTTTGCTGTGCTTAGAACTCTCAAAAACAAAACCACCAACCTTAATCTTCCTGAAATCCAGTTAAGATAGAAAGATTTAAATAAAATTACACTGGGAGTGTGTGTGGGAGAGGGGTGAAGGGTGCAACAAAGTTCAGCAAAGGAGGGCTGGTGATTTTGACTGGCTATCACTTAAAACATTTAACTCGAAGGAACAAAGAGTTCATAGATTTAAAGGCCAGAAGGGACCATTGTGTACATTTAGCCTGACCGCCTGCATCACATAGGCCAAACAACCTCACCCAGTAATCTTTGAATCAAGCCCATAATTTGTGTTTGAGGCTGAGCTATATAGTACATCTTTTGGTAACATCTCTGGTCTTGACTTAAAGACTGCAAGTGAAGGAGAAGCCACCATGTCCCTCGGCACGTTGTTGCAATGGGTAAATGAATACCAAAACTTTTTCAGACAGACAAGTGGCAGTTATAGAGTAAAAAATAAAATGAAGAAAAACTCTAAAGTGAAACCTTACAATAAGAAGTGCCTTCCAACCTGGAACCAAGTTTGCCACTGCAAGCACAAGTCCATCGGCTTCAAATCCAAGTCCCCTCTGAAGTTACTGCCAGCTGTGAATTGGCGGATCTATTGCAGAGAAGGGCCAGTATGGCTTTGTCAAATTTTGTTTAGCTGCCCAGGTATCCACAGGGCTCTAAAATACCCTAAGGTATGTGAAAGGATCTTCCATTCCTAGGTTCTGCCTGGAGAGCATTCCCCCATTCCTACAATCCAAGAAGACATGACTGTGCTGAATCTGTACTGAGGCTATTTAAACCAAACCCAGAACCTCCTCTTTGCCATGCTTAAGAGATCTCTAAAAAACAAAACCACCAACCTTAATCATCTAGAAATCCAGTTAAAATAAAAAGATTTAAACAAAATTAGACCAGAGGTATGAGGATGAGTGGGGTGGGGGCAGAGGGATTGTGCAACAACCTTCAATGGAGGAGGGATGAAGATTTTGTACTGGATATAGAGCCTGATCTTGAAAAAACCTTACTTATGTGAGTAGCTCTTTGTCATGCAAGTAGTGCCAGGGGATGAAGGATTGTGCCCATGCTTCCCAAAGCATTAAATACTGTAGCTTATTCATATTTCAAATGGATTTATTAAAACTGTCCAAGATAATTAAAAGAATAAACAAATGTCATGATCTGAGCATGCATCATATTTCCCCTGTAATTATGTTTATGGTTTTCTGTCAGTAGCCATAACTTCAACTGAAAGCCTTAGTATGTTTTATTTAAGGCTGAATAAATTTGGTTTGAAACCTGTTTATTTAAAGGGAAGGGTTGAATAAAAAAACCCAAACCCTCAGTCCTCCTCAGCATCCTGGAGAATGAAGGATTGTTTAGGGTAGTAAAGGGAAGGGCAGCCAGAGTGATGAAATTGTGAAAAGTGACATTTATAAAAGACAACACCCCATGCTCTGGATTGTCTGTGCAAGTCCACGTGGGAGAATGCGGGGTAATAGTGGCTATGTTGCAGTCTTGTGCCCCTCCAATTCTCGGGCCATCCCCTGGTGTGAATCCTGAAGGCTGTGTTAATCTGGGCCACCTGCCTACAAGAGACTGTTGCAACCTCTGGGATTACATGGGGTGCAGGGAAATCCCATCCATGCCCCTTTTCTCTAGCCATTCTCCCTCTGCCAGCAGCTGGGGTAGGAGTGGAGGAGGAGCTCCTATGGAGACTCCGTGCCACCAAAGACTCCCCCTATGCAGTGGGGGCAGGGCCGGCTCCAGGCTTTTTGCACCCCCAAGCAGCGGGGAAAAAAATGGCAAAAAAAAGCCGTGATCGCGATCAGCGGCAGCTCCACCGCGCCGCTTTCTGCTTTGGCGGCAATTTGGCGGCAGGTCCTTCCCTCCGAGAGGGACCGAGGGACTCGCCGCCAAAGAGCCTGACCTGCCGCCCCTTCCCCTTGGCCACCCCAAGCACCTGCTTGCTTAGCTGGTGCTTGGAGCCAGCCCTGAGTTGGGGCTCCTCTTAGGACCAGGCAAAGTGGGTTTTGTTTCTTTGGGCCTCCCTTACCTCACAATGTCTTTCTAAAGAGACCGGGGCATGAGGTAATAACTATCACCCAAAGAGGAGCTCTGTGTAGCTCGAAAGCTTGTTTCTCTCACCAGCAGGAGTTGGTCCAATGAAAGATATTGCCTCACCCACGTTGTCTCTCTAATATGCTGGGACAGATACAGCTACAAAAACATGGTGAACAAGCGTCCTTCTCAGGCACAGCCGTCCTTTCCATCAATGACGTCAACTGTCATTGTAAACGGGCAGGGTAAGGAGCATAAAATGTCAATTATGCTATGAAATAGCCTGCTGATGCGTTGTTTCTGGAGTTATTTAAAATTAGATTGGTTGGGGACAAACCACTTGTGGCTGTGCAGTAGAGATCAACCAAACCTGCAGTGGCCGAGACTCACTAGATCAGGGTTTCTCAACCCATGGATCAGGACCCAAAATTGGGTCGCCAGAATGTTTCAAAGGGTTGTGTGGCGGCTCCTGTCCCATGGTGCTGGCTGCTGGGCTTACCTCCCTGCACCCTGCAGTGTCTGGGGTCCCAGTGCCCAGCCATCATCATGACAGGCCAAATTTGACTGAGTGGCACTGCAATCCCATGGGCCAGGTCACAACTGCACTCACACAAATTTGGTCCAGTCAGGGGCGGAGCCAAACCTGAGCAGGGCTGCAACCCTGGAGGTTGGTACGCCCAAAGCAGAAAGCCATGCCCAACCAGCCCCACAGCACAGGAACTGCAGGAGCCGCCAGAATGGGGTGAGTGCCAGGATGCCAACCAAAGCCACTCCATGGCCTTCACCCCCAGGCTGTTTACTGGGTCACAACAGGCCATAAACATTTACAAATGGGTCCTGGGCCCAGAAAGGTTGAGGACCATTGCACTAGATGACCTAACATGTCTCTTGCATCCCTAATCTACGTAATTTATAAATATGTATTTCATTCTTTGCAAGTGTCTCCAATAAATATGAGTTTTCTTTTCCATCTCCATCACTCTCTTCATTTTCCTCCTGACATTCAGAGATGTTTCCCATTATAAATTCTCGTATGCTAAGGCATGAAGCTCAAGCGTGAGAGATGTTCACAAAATAGATTTCAGCGTCCTGTGTTTTATTCATGGCCGGCTCCCTAGAGCGCGGATTACTCAACAAGAAACAGCGATTGCCTCCAATTACTGAATTCCTCTCTTTGGATTTATAATGCATCCCTCTCTCTTTGCCTTCTTGCAAATCCTTCCACTCTTCCTAGTTTCTTATTTACTGCACAGTCACTTTGGAACATTTTATCCATAAAATTCACCATCAGTATCAGCAAGTGCTGTGGTACTGCATTTCGTTATGAGCCCTCTGTTCATATCACTCCCTTCCACTGCACCATTAGCACTGACATAACCTGTGATGCTTTCCAGCCATCTCTCCTTTGTTTTCCCTTCATCTTCTGTTGGGCCTCCCCTGGGCTGCAACATTTCTTCCTCTAAGTGACCTCAATTTCTGCTGGCTGGGTCCCTGAAATGCTCTAGCTTCCTTTCCATATAAACATCTTGCTTTATTCCACATTGTTGCATAATACTCACTCATGTGGCTTCTTCCCTGCTGGTGATAATCCCACTTTATCTGGAGCAATGCCATATTTCAGCAGGCTCCTTTCATGTCTCCGTGGTCCTGTTTTCCCAGCCATATCAAGCAACAGATCAAATCCGCTTTAAGTTGTCCCAACCTGAACTTCAGCATTTCGGACACACCTGTTTTCTCTCTAAATGAATCCAACCTTCCATGCCCAGTCTCTCGAGGGCAGTTGGGACAAGACTTGCAGAACTCCTTTACTTTATCAGACTTACTAGGTACGTCTACATTGCAAAAACCCCAAACAAAATGCACACCCCTCCCAAAAAACAAACCAACCAACCCACAAGACAACGAGTCTCAGAGACCAAGTCAACTGACTCAGGCTTGTAGGGATCATGCTATGGAGCTGGAAATAGCGGTGTAGATGTTCACACTTGGGCTGGAGTGAAGGAGAGGATCTCAGAGGATCTTTGGAGGATCTTCAGCCTGAGAAGGAATGTCTACACTGCTGTTTTTAGCTCCGAACCACCAGCTCCTCGAGCCCAAGTCAGTTGACCTGGGCTCTGAGACTCGCTGCCATAGAGTTTTTCCGCAGTGTAGATGTACCCAATATGTTTGTTTATTTTGCTGCTTGGACTATACTGCATCCCAAGCAGCCATCACCTTTGTTGTATTTATGATTAGGTGTGATCTGAATCTCACATTAGTTTTGGCCTCTTGCCTAACTAGCTTTTGAGTCAGTTCCTGAGAGTTGCTGATAAACATTCTGGGTCAAATTTTCAAGAGTTTTGGATGCCAAACTTTAGACGCCAAGAGGCAGAGCCTTTGTTGATGGATCTGGTCCCAAGGGCCTGATTTTCCAAGTTACTAAGCACCTGCAGCTCTAATTGACTTTAACTCTGGCTCTACCTGTGCCAGTCATCAGACAGGGCAGTTCCTCCTTATAAGTAGTTCATATGCTTATAATGAGGTGATGTATTATCTTCCCAGCTGACAGGCCATATCAGTTGTGTCAACCCCTGGTTATCTAGTTCCATATAGAATAGGATCATAGACTATCAGGGTTGGAAGGGACCTCAGGAGGTCATCTAGTCCAACCCCCTGCTCAAAGCAGGACCAATCCCCAGACAGATTTTTGCCCCAGATCCCTAAGTGTAAGGATTGAACTCTCAACCCTGGGTTTAGTAGGCCAATGCTCAAACCACTGAGCTTATATCACTCAGTATGATGCACAGGTGACAAGAAATTCCTATTCCTCCTGCCAGCTCATGAGGAGCAATGAGATTATTTTCCAGAGCTGCAGGTAGGGATGTTATAGACGAAACCTGATAACGAAGAGTATGGTGAAAACCGACCAGGGATTTCTGCAAGGCACTCTGCTTGGGGCTTACCCTTGAAAAGCAGGCAGAAGTTTCAAGTGATCAGAATGCTATCAATCAACCATAGGTACTTGTCTGGCCTTCCTTGCAATAGTATCTGAGCTCCTCACATTCTTTAATGTATTTATCTGCACAACATCCCTGTGAGGTGGGGCACTGCTATTCTCCACAGCTAGGGAACTGTAACACAGGAAAGCTGAACTCCCAGCCCAAGTCACAAAGGAAGTTTGTGACAAACAGAGAATTTAAGACATTGTTTGGGTTTTCGGGTTTGGGTCATCTCATAGTTGCGGTAAGGGACAGATTCAAATGTGGATATGAATTCCTCAAAGGTGGGCGTGAGAGTGGGGAGCAAAGAGCAAGTGTTATGGTTTGGACCCATCTCTCAATCTGATTTGGGTATTTTGTTTAAGTTGTGAATCACTTACCTGCGGTAGCAGTAAATAAAATAAATGTGCCTATTAATCAGCTAAACTCACGTAGGAGGACAGGGTGGTGTAGGATGAAACTGAAAGGCAACACAGTAAGTATGGAGAGAAGGAAATATGTTTTATGGCAGCATATCACCATCCTGTGCAGGACTGTTCACCGGTTAATGATGCAGTGAATTATAATCTAGTTTCATGATCAGGAAGGATATTTACAGCTGCATTAGGTAGCTCATGAAGATACAAAGGCAGCCATATTCTGTTCTTCAGCTGACCACCTATGGGTGGCTAGGGAAGAATCACATGCCCAAAGATGCTGCATGGCATAATCAGTTCCCTGGTTTTCCTTTCACTTGATGCATCAAATGTTGGCCACTGCTGGAGGAAGGCTACCGGAGTAGGTGGGCCAGTGGTCCATGGTGTGCTGTTGCCTTCTATGTTGCTTCATGGTAATGTTTGCGCTTGTGTTTTTGGACTAGCTCTCAACTTTCTCCAGCATCCTGCCTTTCCAGTACTGTCATTTTGCTGTTGCACCAGATTTTTGAAGATATTTATACCAACTTATCTAAGTGTAATGGTAGTTACAGGTGGAGTGGTTTGCTTTAATTCAATGGTGAAGCATCTGTTTTGGAAACTCGATAGGTTTTTTTCTAGGCTAAGCAGTGGATTTTTTCCCCTGTAATTACATACTTGGACATTTAGCATATTCCTCTGTGGGTGCGTGAGATGGATTCTGAATGCAGAACACTGATGGTGCCTATGTAGAATCACAGAAGATTAGGGTTGGAAGGGACCTCAGAAGGTCATCTAGTCCAACTCCCTGCTCAAAGCAGGACCAATCCCCAGACAGATTTTTACCCCAGTTCTCTAAATGGCCCCCTCAAGGATTGAACTCACAACCCTGGGTTTAGCAGTCTCCAATGCTCAAACCACTGAGCTATACCTCCCCCCCCCATCCTTTCTTAAAGCCAAAGGAAGATCTAGCTATACATTATGGAGCTGATGGGTCATTTTCTAAGTGTTTGGAGATCTTTGCACTAGTACATGGAAAATAGCTGTGTGGACACTGCAGCACCAGTGGTGGCTCAGGCTAGCCACCTGGAGCTCAGATCCAAGAGCTCAGGTTGCCTTGAGCTTGCCTGGCTAGTGCGAACCCCTCTACCGAAGTCTGTCTGCGCAGGCTGGGAAGCTCGCTCCTAGCTGCAGGGTAGGCTTGTCCAAAAGAATTCCCAAAGCATCTATGTTGTTCAATCCATGTGGCATTCTGAAAGCCTTTGGATGGATTGAAATGTTTTCCTTAGTTAAAAAGGAGGGGGGGTACGGTGTGTCAAAGGCAAAGTGTTTTCAGGTGGTTCTTGGGCAGACTGACAGAGGAGAAACCAATGCCAAATGGAAGGTTAACCTTCTAATGGTTTGGTGATTTTTGTTCACAGAGCTTTGTCCAAGACTCCCCCCGTTCTTGCTCTGAATCAGACCCAGCACTGCAAGCAATTAGAGGGCCTGGTCGTGTCCCAAGTGCAGCTGTGTCGCAGCAACCTGGAGCTCATGCAAACCATCATCCAGGCAGCCCGGGAAGTGATAAAGACGTGCCGTAGAACTTTCGCCGACATGAGGTGGAACTGCTCCTCCATTGAGCTGGCACCCAACTACCTGCTGGATTTGGAGAGAGGTAACAGTCGGCGCTGGCTTTGCCGGGCTCAGGGAGAAGTGAGTCAGAGGTGTGTGGGGAGACTTAAGTTTTACCGTGCTATGCAGAGGGGCTGGGACCCTCATTATAGGCAGAGAAGGAACTGCATATCTTTCCTGTTCTGCACACATGCCTATCCTGCGCTCCTCAATGGAGTAACACCCTAACATAGGGCCAGACCAAACCTTGCGCTGGCCTCACCCATATCCCTCCCACATCCACTATGACATGTGCCCTCAGGCCAGCCTGCCCAGCTACCTCCTCCTGTGCTACTTGGGTAGCTCGCTCATAAAGCCGAAGCTCCAAGGTACTCCTGTGTACCACCAAGTTTGGGTTGCACAGCAGAAAAGATTCCAGCCGCGTTTCTCTACGCTGCGTGTTTGAGACGTGTCTTCTCTGAAGCAGGGGCTGTGCAGGCCTCTCTTTGGAGGGTACCCAGCATGTTGGCATCAGTGGCTGAGTTGCAGTTCTTCTGTCTTGCAGGTACAAGGGAGTCAGCATTTGTGTATGCCCTCTCTGCTGCAGCCATCAGCCACACCATCGCCAGGGCCTGCACCACCGGGGACCTCCCTGGCTGCTCCTGTGGTCCCATCCCAGGTGAGACACCTGGACCTGGGTATCGATGGGGAGGATGTGCTGACAACCTCAACTATGGTCTTGTCATGGGGTCCAAATTTTCAGATGCTCCCATGAAGATGAAAAAATCAGGATCACAAGCCCATAAGCTGATGCATCTGCACAACAGTGAAGTAGGGAGACAGGTAACAAACCAAAGAGAGTTACTGTCATTGTACAATCCTCTGTAGTGGTTGATGGCTTTGTGAAAGATCAGTGTCTCTACCAGCTAGCATGGAAGCAGGCCTTTCCCCAGAGCCCGCTAAACTCCTTGGCTGTATAAGCATTGACGATATCATTCAGTCTCTAGAAATGTAAATTCCTTTAAGTACTCATGGACGTGAGCAGCAGAGAGAGAGGTGTGGTAATGTATCCTAGTCTGGGCACCGGGAACTCCTGAAGTCTCAGTTCTGGCCTGGACTGTCTGTATAAGGTACTTATGTGGCCCCTGTTACCATAGTGTCGGAGCGCCTCACAATCTTTAATGAATTTAAACTCACAACACCCTGGGAGATAGGGCAGTGCTGTTCTCCCCATTGTCCAGCTAGGGAACTGAGACACAGAGAGACTAAGTGACTTGCCCAAGGTCACACAGGAAGTCTGTGGCAGAGCAGGGTTTTCAGTACAGCTCTCCCAAGTCCCAGAGTAGTGTCCTAATGATTGGACCATCCTTCCTCTCTCACTGGAGGTCTCCTTCCTCTCCCTTTGTGAGCCTGGTGCATCACCTAACCTTTCTGCCTCAGTTTCTTCATTTGGATGACGGATGGGTTGGGAAGCATGAGCACAGGACTGGGTGTTAGGAGGTCCTGAGATCTAATTCTGGCTCTGCCACTGACTTACTGTGTGACCTTGGCCAGGCCACTTCCCTTCCCTTTCTCAGTTTCATCATCCGTAATGTGAGGATGATGTTTCCCCGGGACGTGTTGTGTGAACTAATTAATGTCTGTGAAGCCCTTTGCCCATGGGAAGTGCCATGTAAATGGTAAGGAGCACTAGCTGTATGCTGAATCAGCACGGCCAGTAGGGCGGATGCCTTTAAATTGTTGTGTCAGTGATGAGTACAGTGTCTAACGGCTTGTCTACACTTAAGCGGCAGTGGTGCCACTGTAGCACTTCAGTGAAGACACCACCAGATAGGTACCCCACCTCCCTGAGAGGCAGTAGCTTTCTCCCATCCACCTGGTGCTGTCTATACTGGAGCTTAGGTTCGTGTAGCTGCATCGCCAAGGGGTGTCAATTTTTCACATACCCCCGAGCAGCGGAGTTATACCAACCTAATTTCCCAGTGTAGACCAGGCCTGAGTGAGCCCAGGGATTAGTCTTCTCCAATAAAAATTAACTTGCAGAGTAACCATTATCATGAATGTGACGCTTTGCAGATGTTAACAAACGAGTCCCTCAACAGCCCTCTGCAAATGGCGAAATGGTTTCAGAGACATTGAGGGGAAACCCGGCTCCTGTCTCTGTGGCTGCAGAAGTTCCCTTCCAGTGGATTCCACTGCTCAAGAGGAGGCTGGATGCCTGGCTACTTCGAGGGTGCACATCCGCTTTTCGTGGGGTGGAGCTCAGCTCCTCCAGGGATCCCTGTGCTGCAGGGCTCAGTGGGTGGGGAATAGGCAGAGGCAAAGCTGGTAGATCTGCCATTACTCAGATTCTCCTGTCCTCTCTCTCCCCTGTGGGCGGCTCTGGAGGCTGCTCCAGCCACTGTGCTGGGACAGTCTGTGTGGGGCACCTGCATAGCCATTCAGGGTACATCTACACTGTATTGTAAACCTGGGCTTACCATTGCTGCCCCAAGTTTCCCAGCCATACAGAGCATCCACATTGCACTACACAGGGGCGGCTCCAGGCCCCAGCATGCCTTTGGCATCTTGCCTGCAGAGGGGCCGCTAGTCCCGCAGCTTCGGCAGACCTCTCGCAGGCGTGCCTGCGGACCCTTTGCAGGCAAGCCGCCGAAGGTAGCCTGCCTGCCGTGCTTGGGGCAGCAAAACGCTTAGAGCTGCCCCTGGCACTACACAGACCTTCTGTCTCGAGTCTGGGGACCCAAGTCACAGTGGCATTCAGGCTCAGACCTACTCCCCTGCCAGGGTACTAGAACCCGGGTCCTGAGTGCTAGTTGACCCAACACTGATTTGTGTGTGGACAAGAATTAGACTTGAGCTCAAAGCTGAGTCAGAGCCCCAGCTGAGTGTGCAGTGTAGCCTTATCCACTGTGGCTGGGGGAGAAATGTCTTCTCTCCCTCCCCTGCATGTTTCCCAGATGGCTGGCCCAGCTACTCCCGCTAGTGCCAGCCCTAAAATTTGCTTCTGAGAGACTTGTCCATGGCCACACAGGGAGTCACTGTATCTGGAGTTCACAGCACTGCACCACCTCTCTCTTTCTATTAGCTCCTTAATGTCTCAATTGTAAAGGTTAAGCCCCATGGCAAATTTTTGTCTGGTGTAAAGGGACATGGCTCTGTTGATTCCCACCCCCAGAGAATCTTTCCTATTGCCTTCAGGGAATTACACAAACTGCAAAATCAAAGGAAACGATATAATGCATAATATAGCAGTTCTGTATTAGAGATAATGTGGCGATATGGTCATTGCACTCGGAGCTGGACAAATCAAAGCTTTGAAATCTAGATTATCAAATGTATAAATATGCTGAAGGCACAAATTTCATATTGATTATCTGCAAATTACTTCAACTTCCAGCTCCTTGGGAGTTTAAAGGATGTGTGGGAATATGATAGAAAACTGTGGCACTGCTCTGTGCACTGCCTTAACAGGTGCCACAGTAAAAATAATACCCAGGCTGACAGCAATCTTCAAGCTGTGAGCTGTGTTTCACTTTGCACAGTAGGTACTTTAACCTGGTTGTGCAGAAACCAGAGTAGTGAATACTCTTTATTGCAATCCAGTTAAGACATTAATTCCTTAGCAATTCTGTGGGAGATTTAAGTAAAGAGAAGGTCACTTCATAACTCATTGTTGTTGTTTTTTTCCATAGGCCCTGAAAGCCTCTCTTGAAATGAAATGTAAGTGTCATGGAGTTTCTGGTTCCTGTTCTATTAAGACCTGCTGGAAGGGTCTTCAAGAACTGAGAGACATCGCACAGGACCTCAAAAACAAGTACTTGTCAGCCACAAAGGTGGTACACCGACCCATGGGCACACGCAAGCAATTAGTACCAAAGGATATTGACATAAGGCCAGTTAAAGAGACAGAGCTGATTTACCTGCAAAGCTCGCCTGACTTCTGCATGAAGAATGAAAAAGTGGGATCACATGGGACACAAGACAGGTAAAGACTCACAAGTCAGATTTGAACTGTACTCTTCTGTTTTCAGCTGGTGCATTGAAGCAGCGATGTGAGCATGAACATCTCTGTGCAGGTGGCATTTACTATCGGGGATGGTTGAAGTGCCACTCGCTGGGCTAATGTCAGCCATGGAAATTGGCAATATAGTGCCCAAGTCTTTAATGTACTGGAGCAGCCAATGGGACCTACAGCTCCCAGCATGCAGCACTCCAACTGGATGATAGATGGGCTCAGTTTGGCTCTAGCTCCAAACTGCCTTCAAGTTCATGGTTGGTCAGAGCCAGGGTTTTGGTTCTGACCCATCTCAAACCATGATCCATGTCGAGGGCTGTTTGGGATAAAATGGGATAATGTCTGCTGGGATCTGCAGTCTCTGCAGGATTGAAGCTGAAGGCAGCTACAACAGATTTATTTTATGCAAAGGGCTCTTGGAATGTAGACTCCCACCCCTGTGTTATTTGACTTATTTACTGAAATGCCACAGGACTGTAATGGAATGAACTTGTCTCTTGGGAAATTGACGATGATCAAGCGCCGACTTAATGGTTCACTAAGCCTCTCTTATCTGCTCTAGACAATTATAGCTCATGTAGGAACTGCTGTGGTGTAAGTGCTCCTCTCTTTGGGCAGGTGGGACTTGGTTTAATGCCAACACTCCCAAGCAACATTAACAACAGAGATGTTGAGCTATATTGCCAAGTCTCTTGGGTTTTTGATTCCACCTTTTTTGTTTTGAAAAATCTCAGCATGACCTGTGTTTAGCTGCTGTTTGTGCTTTCATGGAGGCACTGCAGGATCCCTTTACTACTAATGACTTAGCACCATCAGTGCTGTTCAGATTTCCATCAGGCACAGTGGAGTGCTTGGTCCTTCCTACTCACTCCACATAAATTCTATGCTACTGGAGTCTGAGTACTGGTAAATGAGTGGCAACACCTTAGCCAGATAACATGTACCCTGTGTGTGTATCCAGAGTGCTGTAGGAAATGATGTTAGTCACTCCACAGGAATATTATTTCTGCTGAGCCAGACATGAACCAAGACCCCCTTAGGAGGTTATAAAATATGTGCTGCAGGAAGTGCTGTCTTTCGGATGAGACATGAGAACTGAAGACCTGACCACTTGTACCCATTCAAGACCCTTTAGTTAAGAGTGCTATCCAGGCTAGATTCCAGTCTGGATAATTACATTCTGCAGATCTCAGTCCTCGTTAAATACCATAATCCTCTTCACTCCCTGTCCTGGCCTGTTGTGTAGTATTGCTGTGCACGCTTACACAACTGCAACATTCCCACTCACAGGCACCTGAACCTGTATAAACACAAGTTATGTGTCTTTTTTGGCCAGGGCCACAGTCTTTTTGCTCAAGGAACACCATTGTTGATGGTGGTGGGCACATCACTGTGTATTGTGTAGCTGGTCCAGAGGGATTCAGTAGAAAGAAATTCTACTGGAACAGACACTAAATAAATTATATCCATATATCCTGTCAGTACATGGGCATCATATTGCAGAAGGGAGAAGACTGCAGGGGAAATACACATCTGGGCATTGGGAGACATTCGTTGTATAATGGTTCCTTTCTCCAGAACCATGGTAATTCCCTACCACCCAGTTAGTGCACAGAACAATTCTGCAATGGCCTGCTGGAGACCAGAAGACCAGAAGATGCTTAGGTAACGCACATCTTAGAAAAGATCTGTCTGATTTTCTGATACTTTACCATAACTAGCTTTTCATATTGCCAGCTGGAACAGAAAGATATAGCCAAGGACTGGACGTCCATGTTCTAGAGAGCTCACAGAGTTCCAGAAAAGGTACCTTATCAAAGCAATGCTGCATGGCAGACCACATCTACATTTTCCAAGCTCGGGTGCAAGGTTTCATATACTCCTCAGGTTGAAGATGAATGATTTAGTTGTGATTGGTCCTGCTGTGAGCAGGGGGTTGGACTAGATGACCTCCTGAGGTCCCTTCCAATCCTGATATTCTATGAGTCTGTGATTCTAGTAATTAGTAAATGAGGAAGGGATCAAGCAAGGGCTATTGTCATGAGTGCAGTAACAGTGAGTATGGAAGAAGAGGATCCACTGGAAATGACATTGGTTGAGGATGCAAAGGGCCAAGCTGGTAAGGCAGGAAGAAGGTGATGACTTTTGAAGGAAGCCCAGTAAAGCGATACCCTTTGTTCACAGACAGGGCAAGGTCAGTGTTGACTCAGAGGCAGGTGGGAGGAGGACAGAAATAGGCTGCAGTGTTGACTTGTAGGTGTAACATGTGCTAAGTAGTATTATCAGCTGACTGTGTATATATAAAATAATGTTCACAGTTGTTAGTCGCTGCTTCTGCAGAAGAAGCCCTGTGTCTCAGAACTCGGATATGTAATGTACCATGTAATAGAGGCTTTGCTCTAGCAGCATGGTTTCTATGTTAAATTAGCAAATAAAATCCCCACAGTGCATTTCCAGATCATTGCTGCTCCCCTCGGGGGTTGCAGTAGCTAATCCAGACTTTTTTTTCAGTTTTCCTTTCAAAGAGAACACTTTTAATATCTTCTAAATATGGTGGCCCCGTTCCAGCCTGGCATGTAACTGAGAGATGGTACCTAGTGACAGAGATGAGGAGAAAGAAGCAAAAACCAGTTGCTGTAATGTATAGGATATATATATATAATTTGCATTTACTACACAAAGGTGTATAACATTTATTTGGAAATATCCCAAACAGGATTTACTTGATAAGTAGGGTCCCAAAGGCATCTTAATATTTTATTCCTTCTACACTTTAACTTTCAGGAGATCTCGCTATTTCCTTCAAGCCTGATTTTTTTGAAGGAACTTGAAAGTGAATGTAACTAAAAGGAATTTCAATGAAGTCCCTCCGCCTGTTTCCCGTCTCCTCCGCATCTATCCACTCTCACTCATTTTTTGGCCTCTTTTCTGGCCACTAGAACAAGAAAAATGTTTCCCTTCAGTGGTGCTGCCAGCAGCGCTCCATGGATCAACAGACAGGAGGTGTTATAATCCCACTGCAGCCAGGGCATCCTCTCCCTTACCTCACACCCCTCCATCACACACAGTCCATCCTGATGACCGAGCACATCACACCCCCTTTCCAGCTACAAACTGAGAGAATGCCAGCCTGAAGTTTTTTTGGCAGATAGTTTTTCAGACCTGCTGGCTACATTTAAAAGTGCACGGAGGAAACACGCACGCTGCAGCTCCCTTGACAAGGAAGGCCTGCATTCTGTGTTCCCTCTTGTTATTTTAAATTGCATTACATGAGCTCATTCCCAAACCCTTAACCCAAGGCATATTTGCTAATTGTGCTGCTAACTTTGAGAATCTAGTGAAATTAACAAGGCGAAGCAGAAAGAAAGGGGAAAAAAGGGAAATAAAACCATCCCATGATGTACGGTGCTTTTAAACAATCTAATTTTCATAAAACTCCATTAAATGCAGAATTCATGAGGAAGCTTTTTTTTGAAATTGGATTATTAGTTTTCAATATAAAAGGGGGGAGGGACTTTTCTGGCTCACGTGGAAAAAGACAGGGACTTTAATGTCCTGTGAATCAGAACAAGTTTTGATCATGTAAAATGGGAGGTTTATAGCTCAAGTTCTACTGCGCTGAATATTGGATTTCATTATATACTGTAGGGAACAATACTGCACTGGCTGGCAGGTGGATGGAGTGAATAGTCCCGTAGATCTCTCACTGCTACTATTATCTAGTTATCATTCCCATTGCTTACACTAATCATGGAGTTTGGGGAGTGGCAGGGGAATCAAGTTTCTTTGTAGCAGAGCTGTGTGAAATGTTTCACTTCAAACTGAGCCCAGGATTAATCAAAAGACTTTCAATGAAAGTTTAGACCTTATTTTGAATGAACCTGGGATCATTTGTAAGTCAAACTGGGCTATTTTATGTTTTTATGTTGAAACTAGAAATGGTGTTGGATCAAAACCCACAGAATTCAAACCTCATTCCAAACCTGAGCTCTGAACACTCCCAGACCTTTGAAGTGTACAAAATCTGGAGAAGGGTCTGAATTTTGCAGCTTGAGTCCATTTCTGTTAACAACTGTCTTGCAATGGATCTGTGTTCTTATCAACGTAAGACAGAGCTACAGTGACCAGACTATATAAGAAAAACACTCCAAAATCGGGACTGTCCCTATAAAATCAGGACATCTGGTCACCCTAGACAGAACACATTAATCTATGTATCACTGCCACATTTTTTATATAAAAGAAAAATGGTCTTGAGAGAAAATAAATATCCAGAGAAGCTGACACATGAAGCAGGTCCCCGAATTTATCACTGTCAATAACTAGAACAAACTGAACCACAGAGAAAGATGGTTTAAAATTTTGGGGTGTTCTTGTGAGACAACACTCTATAACGTATCTTCAATGAGGTATTTCAGAAAATTCATCATCAGTTTCAAATAAAAGATAAATTATACCAGAGTATGAAACTGGGATCCAGTCTGTGAGAAAAATGGTAAAGGAATTCACTTTCATTATCATTAGGATCCAGTGTATCATATTTCAAATATTGGTTTAAGTCCCATCAGAAAGTGACTGAAAGGGAAATGTTGCCTTGTACACAGAATTCTTGTACTGCTAGAATCACACAAAGATTAGTGAGCTGTTTATTACTGATCTGTCCCGGAACGGTCTTGGAGCCCAGCGGCTGCCACTTCTCATTGCTGAGGGAGAATTGTGTTTCTAAATTCCATAGATGGTTTTGAAAATCTTGACCCAAATGTCTTCCTCCCCACTCTCTGCCTCCTCCTCTGCTCCCTCCAATGTCACAGTAGTACTAAAAGTAAGAGACATAAATTGTCTTGTGGAATTATCTTGCACGGGCTCTTTTGGCCTCTGGCTTTGGCCTGATGTATAAAAGAACAATTCATATCATTTAAACATCTGTAGTTTGCCAGTTCATTATAACTAGAACAACTCCTTCCAGCACTCATGAAAATATGGAGTTACACAATTTTTAAGAAACGGTGATATGATTTTAAGTTTCCTGTTTCCTGTGTGATACATCATAAGAAACTAGCATACAGCAGTGCGTAGAGCACCATCCCGCAGATTCATATCTACACAAAAGGACACAATAGCTCCGAACCAGTTAATCTAAGTGTTGTGACACAAGATGAGTAACTTCATGGTGCCAGACAATGGGCCACCAGGCCATGATTTGATTTGACTTAGAAGAGCTTGCTCGAGTGCTCACTGGACTAGCATGTAAAACAAGAGTAACAATCATTTATATTATTTATATAGTACTTTTCATCCCCAAGTGCTTTGAAGAAGTTGGGCTACATGCTCCGTACTCTCTGCAGCATGGGGCAGAGAGCAGCAAGGTGTGCCTAAAGAGGATGCAGACCCACAACTAGAAGGCAAGCCGAGGCTCTGATGCATTCTCTGCCCTGGGCCCTAGACATCGTAGAAGCCCTTCTCCATGATCAGGGTTCCATGGTTTGTGGAGCAGGCGAGAGTGGCTAGGAGTGGCTGGAGCTAGACACAGCTGCTTTCCATCTCACGCTCCCCTCTGGCATGGTTGGATTTCCAGCTGGGAATCTGAGTGCAAGATCAGCAGGGACTCCTTGAAGGAGCTACAATCCCTCCTTCGCGGCAAGGCCACTAGTAGGGAGTACATGGCAGCCTAGCTCTTGAGGGAGCTCTGGTAGAGGATTTGGTCTTTATGCTAATGGTCTCTTCCCCTGTGCGTGGTCTGGGATTCACACGGATCTTGGACCATCAGGGAGTTTACGTGGTGGAACCACTTGCCAGTTCCACAGGGGGCCCAGAGTGAATGGTTCAGAGGATTCTCCATGAGTTTGTGCTTGTGGCATTTCTTAGCCTCTGCTGTCTGTGGGAAGACTCACGTAGGTGTAACCTGTGACCCTGTGGGTTCAAGAGTCCCTTAGCTTTCCACTGCAACACAGTCACTTCTGGGATGCAGATGAAGCTATTCTGAACCAACGACCACTACACAACACTAGCTACAGACCTAAAGAGCTTTAGATGGGCAGAGTGTGAGTGAACTTTGGCTAGGCTACTCGCTAACATCCCCTCTTGTTGGAAAAAATGCCATGGCATCTTTAAGGAGCACAGTTGGGTCCACGGCATGTTTTCTGTCTCATCTGAGGTGGCTGGTACATTATTTTCTATTGTTTTTGCAAATATTTCTAGGAATTACAGTGCTAGGTTCGAAGCCAATGGGCCAGATTCTCACTTGGAGTGGAATTGCACTGGTGTCAATGGAATTGCACTGGATTTACACAAGTACAGATAAGGTTAAGTCTAGCTGGGTGGGATTAGAATCAGGCTCCGTGACAAGCCAACATCAAATATGATTTGTCTGCTAATTTGGACAAACCTGCAGGTTCTGTCCCTGCTCGCCTTTAGCTACTTATACACATAGGTCCAGAAGAAATACTACAGATACCAGCAGCTGTTTCAGTCTGTAAAAAGATTTGGGTATTATTCACCCAATCCCAACACTTACAGCAGAGAACAAGATAGATGTTTAATGGTATTGACACAAAACCGTTCAAAAAACATGTTTGGGGTAGAGGTGCGCTTAACAGGCTGGGGTTTTGTGAAACCAAAATCAGGATGATTCAGCTCTAAGCTCTTTGATCCAAAATGACAAAATGAAGGGAAGACTGGCATTCTCTTATAATGTTTTCTTTTCCCCTCTCTCTCTCTATGAGGCCAAGTGGGGTGGATTTAGTTTTTGGAAAACCCTAACTCTACAGGCAGTATAGGATTGGATTCCATGTTGATCCAAACCTTCAGTCTTTTGGTGGGAAGAAATGGGGAGGGGGAAGATTTCAGGTACCAGTTTTGCTCCATATCTAGTTTGTGGGTAACTTTGATCATAATGTGCTAAATATATCACACTATAGACCCATATGAGTGTCCCTATAAGACACGGTGTCCCTGACACTATACTGGGGTATTTGGTTCCATAACGACTCAGAGGAAAGAGTGACACCAAATCATCCACGCCACTTTCTGAAGCAGCTGTGTGTGTCTTGGAGAGCCCCATCTAAGTACTAACCCCACCCAATTCTGCTTAGCTCCCGCTGAATTGTACAAGATGGCATGGATGCATCACATACACAAACATGTGAATTTTATGGCCTGCTCTGAACTCATGGTCCTTGCAAAATGAATCCAGTGGCTTCCACCTTCCCAACCTCCGTCAAAGCTGACTAAGCCTTTAAAGCCCCTCCATAATGTTAATATTTATGTATTTGAACCTTTGCTCTAAATATTTAACTTATTGACTAATATGTTTATGAGGAGTCATTCTGAGGTTTCCTGTTGGCGGGGGTGCAGGCTCATGGGCGTATACAACAATGCCATTCGTTCAATGTTAGGTAAACACACACAGTGTGGTTATGGACTGAGCTTTTGACTGTTGGACATAACAATTATGAGCAGGCTTTGGTTAACCTACCAGAGGTTTGTGAATATGTACATGCACTCCCAAGGTGGGGGAATGAGTGGGGAAACTTTAAAAATGGAGCCTGACCATGAATGGAGGTCAGAAATAACAAACAGGAGGTCGTACCAAATCAGGAATAAATAAGGGAAGAACAAGAACAAAATTCACAGCACTTCATTAATCCTATAACGTCCCATAAAGCATTACCTCATGAGGAATTCCTATAAATCACTTGGTTTCATTTCCAGCTGTTAATGGCGTGCTCAGCACAGGAGTCCAATTCTCCCTTCTCACTCTCTGTTCTCCTCTCTCCTGCCTCCCCCCGATCTGATGTAAAAATACTTCTGGCCAAAATAACCTAAGCAAAATGTGATTTGGAAAAGATGTCTGAGCAGTTTCCTAGGGAAATGCTTCTCACTTGATATTAGCGTCTAGAGGCTGCAGCTAAGTCTGGGGTCTGGTTGTGCTGGGTGCTCTAAGTACACATAGTAAGAGCCTCTACCCTAAAGAGCTTACATACTAAGTACTCAGGAAGCATTATTGGTATGGTGCAGATGAGAACCAGAGTCAGAGCGAGATTAAGAAACTTGTCCAAGGTCACATAGGGAATCTGTAGCAGAGACAGGAGTTGAACCCAAAGGTTTTGAGTGGCCAGCTAGTATTTTAGCCATAAGACCAGCTTTCCCCATATGCTGGTTTTATTCACCATGGTGCTTTATCACTGCAGTGTTTGATGCCAGCCTCAGAGCCATGCAAAACTTGCACCACTCCACCAGGTGGCCATGAACTTCCCACTACCTGGGGGACTACATTTGAAAGTGACTAGTGATGTCTGCATGCCCAACTCGAGACACCTTACGGGGTGGGGGCTGGTTTTTCAGGAATGGCTGGGCATCTACCCTCAGAAAATCAGGCCCTTTTAAAGGTGTGGCAAGGTGATACCCAAAATCACCAGTTACTTTTGAAAATTTAAGCCAGCGTTGTGAAATGATTCAGCAGACAACCCAAGAGAACCGTACAGAAGTACAGACTGACTCTCAGGAGGGTGGATTTAATTAAAATCGGAAGAAAGAAAAGGAATACATCTTTATGATAAGCTACATGTATCATCCTGCAATACTCATGTTCCCCACTGCCTGCCATGAGGTGGAATGTCAGAGCCAGGCAAGGCCTGGTGTTTGTACACTGCAGTGGAAGGCCCCACAGAGCCAGGCAAGGCCTGGTGTTTGTACACTCATTTGGAAGGCCCCACAGAAGTGCAAGGTATTGCCCCAGGGCGATTAGCTGTAATGTACCTGACACAGTTGCGGCTAGACCATGGCTTTAAGACAGGGAGGTCTCAGTCTCAGGCATTGTGCACCTGGCCTCTGCAGTCCCTCGGGGAGTGTGTGGCCCTTTCTGCACCCTTTTCAGGGTCGGCAGTGCTGACTCCTCTGCTAGCCCAGTGCTGCTGGCCAATGTGCAGGCATATGGGCAATGGCACAAGGTATTGACCTAGTCTCATCCCTCCCCACCCTTGTGGGGTTACGAGTGCTCTTGGTGGGGCTAGAATCTCCAGCGCTTGCATAGTAGGGGATTCTAAACTCCCAATTGACTTCTGTGGGCTTTGGATCAGGCCCCAGAACACAGGGACTGAGAATTTATCTGGCTTCTTTGCAGGTGTGGCGTGCTTCTTGGGCAGATCCCCAGGTGGCTGAAGCATCCAGTTAGCCCACCTGAAGATCAGTCCCACAGCCCCTCCTCCATGCCTGGCACATCCGCACAAGCCAAGCCACAACTGCAGACACAGACGATTACTTCATTTCTAAACAGGCTTTGTGATGATTTGCACTAATTCCCCCATCTCCTTTATTCCAGGCAATGCAACAAAACCTCCAACGGCAGCGACAGCTGCGACCTGATGTGCTGTGGCCGAGGCTACAACCCGTACATGGACAAAGTGGTGGAGCGGTGCCACTGCAAATACCATTGGTGCTGCTACGTGACCTGTAAAAAATGCGAGAGGACTGTTGAAAGATACGTGTGCAAATGAAACATCTCTCACTCGGTCAAAGAGCTTAGATGCCAATGGCACCAAAGCACTAGTCATAGAGGAGGAAACCTTTCCTGGACTAGACATCATTTATCTTGCAAAGACCTGGACTTGGAGATGATATAAAGAGAATTCAATTACAACAGTAAAAATAACATTGTTTTTTAAAATGTAAAAAGGGGAAGGTTTTCCCACCAATCAAATTCTTCCTGAGAAGACAAGAGGCTTAAGCCAAAACTCATTTTGAATCGTACCTTCTTGCAAAAACATGCCTTATGGTTGCCAACAACGTCCAGCTAACAAGTGCCTTTAGTACTGTAAGAAACAAAGAGAAACTTTCCCAGGGAGAAGAAACAGCTGTGGCTGAAAATAATACAGGCTAACATCTGCTCCTGCATCCTACCGCAAAGGGCCTGGATTCTCCAGTAGCCTGCAGGACAATCCCTGACAAGGGATGCACTATATCTTCAAAGCAATCATTGTATTTGTTTCCAAAGACTAAATTTTTAGGATGGGAGAATCCACTCAGCATGATAAAGCCAGAAACATTCCTGGTTCTGCCCCTGAAACAAAAACATATGCAAATCAATTTAACCCTTTTCTTTTGTCCAGGGCCGAGACTCAAGTTATTGTTCTATCTAAGGACCAGAGGTCTTGTCCCGACTTTGTAGGCTGCTAGGGTGTCAAATTCAAGTATTCACAAAAATATATTGGACCCAGTGTCAATGTGATCCGGGTGTAGTGAGAGGAGCCCATTGGACACAGGGGCTGAGTGACCGGAGAGCAGCCATGAGATGTAACGAAATACATAGTGAAGTCAAAGTAAAATGGAAATGGAAAGTCAACTCGTGCATCCATTTCCTCTCTCTCGACCATTGGATGTTACTCCCTAATTCATGATTACTCCGATGCCTTGTCCCATCCAGTCCTAATGTAAATATGGCACCATCCCTCCTCCCTCAACAAAGCTATAAACTCAGAGCCAAGAAATTGCCAAGACACCAGCAGTGTGGGAGGTGTGTTTACATCGTTAGAAATTCCAGACAAGGCGAGATGTCAGCTATTCTAAGCAGACCTAGTCGGAGTATGTGAATGAAATGTATGGTCCTGCCATGACAACAGCACAGAACCACTATCTGTGGATGTACATATTTTATTTTGTATGCAGAACATACAGAAATATTTATAAAATATATCTTATGCTTTTCTCATTCTACTTTATATATAAATATATCTATTATAAACAAGCTTAACAATAGTATGAAATAAATGCTGAAATTACTCAACAGTGCAAATAAAAGAGCTTATAATTATTATTATTATTATATCTAAATCTATAACATTGTCTTCTACTTGGACAGATGTCTAATTTTCCATTTCCACCATTCCCTGTCTTCCTGGTCCATTACCTCCTATATATGATCAGTTAAAAAGATTAATCACAGATTAATTGAAGCAGACGTAACCAACATTTAGTTGAGTGAGACAGTTACATACACAATAGAAGAGAGAGAAACTATGCTGTTTTTGACAGGTTCTCATACCACCCTCATTACCATAATACCTGACTGCCTTCACATATTGCATTAAGTGACAGGTCTAACATCTTTCCCATCTGGTTTGTTTTCTCTCATATCCTCTCTCCCAGGGAACAACTGTGTGCTTGCTGTGGAGTGTTTTGTTTTGGGGGTTTTGATTTTTCTTTTAATTGTACACACCGCTCTGTGTTTATATTAGAGAAGGCAAGATTGAAGAAGTGCATCTGGCACTTGGAGTGGACGGTGGTGAGTCTGGGATGGTGCTTAGTCCCCGCGGGAGTTTGTTCCACAGTCTAGGGACAGAACAGATGAGTTTTACCCTTATTCAGTGAGGGGGAGGAAACAATAGCAGAAAATATGAAAATGGCAAAAGTGCTAAATGACTTTTTTGTTTCAGTTTTCATCAAAAAGGTTAGTAGCGATTGGCATCTAATGTAGTGAATGCCAGTGAAAATGAGGTAGGATTAGAAGCTAAAATAGAGAAGGAACAAGTTAAAAATTACTTAGACAAGTTAGATATTTTCAAATCACCCAGGGCCTGATGAAATACATCCTAGAATACTCAAGGAGCTGACTGAGGAGGTATCTGAGCCATTAGCGATTATCTTCGAAAAGTCATGGATGATGAGAAAGATTCCAGAGGACTGGAAGAGGGCAAATATAGTGCCAAGCTATTAAAAAGGGAATAAGTACAACCTGGGGAATTACAAACCAGTCAGTTTAACTTCACTATCTATTAAGTAATTAATTTTCACACACCTAGAAGATAATAAGGTGATGAGTAACAGTCAGCATGGATATATTGAGAAAAAATTGTGTGAAACCAACCTAATAGCTTTCTTTGACAGGGTAACTAGCCTTGTGGATAGGGGGCAGCAGTAGATGTGGTATATCTTGACTTTAGTAAGGCTTTTGATACTGTCTCTTGTGACCTTCTCATAAACAAACTAGGGAACTACAACCTAGTTGGAACTACTATAAGGTGGGTGCATAACTGGTTGGAAAACTGTTCCCAAAGAGTAGTTATCAGTGGTTCACAATCATGCTGGAAGGGCATGTTGAGTGGGGTCCTGCAGGGGTCAATTCTGGGTCTGGTTCTGTTCAATAACTTCATCAGTGGTTTAGATAATAGCGCAGAGAGAGTGTTTATGAAGTTTGTGAATGATACCAAGCTGGGAGGGGTTGCAAGTGCTTTGGATGATAAGATTAAAATTCAAAAAGATCTGGACAAACTGGAGAAATGGGCTGAAGTAAATAAGGGATGAAACTCAATAAGGACAAATGCAAAGTACTCCACTTAGGAAGGAACAATCACTTGCGCACATACAAAATGGGAAACGACTGCCTAGGAAGGAGTGCTGCAGAAAGGGATCTGGGGAGTCATAGTGGATCACAAGCTAAATATGAGACAACAGTGTAACGCTGTTGCAAAAAAAAGCAAACGCCATTCTGGGATGTATTAGTGGGAGTGTTGTAAGCAAACATGAGAAGTAATTGTTCCGCTCTACTCTGTGCTGATTAGGCCTCAGCTGGAGTACTGTGACCAGTTCTGAGCACCACATTTCAGGAAAGATGTGGACAAATTGGAGAAAGTCCAGAGAAGAGCAACACAAATGATTAAAGGTCTAGAAAACATGATCTATGAGGGAAGATTGAAAAAATTGGGTTTGTTTAGTCTGGAGAAAGAGAAGACTGAGAGGGAACATGATAATAGTTTTCAAGTACATTGTTGTTACAAGGGGGAAGGAGAAAAATTGTTCTCCTTAATCTCTGAGGATAGGACAAGAAGCAATGGGCTTAAATTGCAGCAAGGGTGGTTTAAGGTTGTACATTAAGAAAATCTCTCTGTCAGGGTGGTTAAGCACTGGAATAAATCTCCATCGCTAGAAATGTTTAGACAAACACCTATCAGGGATGGTCTAGATCAGAGGTTCTCAAACTGTGGTCCACGGACCACCAGTGTTCCGTGAGCTCCATTCAAGTAGTCTGCGGATAGTTCCCTTGCAGGTGTGCGCCTGGGTGGCCGCACACAACAGAATGAAGGGCCATCCACCTAATTAGTGGAGTCACATAGGCGTGGCTCCACTAATTAGGTGCCTGGACCCTGGAGGAGACGCACATGTAAGGTGAGGTGATGGCCTTGGGGTGAGAAGAGGGATTGGGGGGAATTTGGGACGTGCGAGGCTGCAGCGGCTAGAGAAAGAGGCAACCTTCCCCAGATCCAGGGTTGCGGCTGCCAGGGAAAGAGAGCCCTCCTTCCCCACCTCAGCTCTGTGGCTGCTGTGGCGGGGGAGAGACCAACAGTACAAACAACATTTGGAAAGATCCAGTGGTCTGCTGAGACCCTCAACAATTTTCAAGTGGTACATGAAAAAGAAAGTTTGAGAACCATTGGTCTAGATAAACTTATCCTGCCATGAGTGCAGGGGCCTGGACTACATGACCTCTTGTGGTCCCTTCCAGTCTTACAATTCTATGATTCTATGGTAGGCATAGCTGCTGGAGCTAGGGACGCAGGGGATGCTGCAGCACCCCCTGACTTGAAGTGGTTTCCATTATATACAGAGTTTACAGTTTGATTCAATGGCTCTCAGCACCCCCACTGTGCAAATTGTTCCAGCATCCCTGATGGTAGGAAGTTCCATTGTGCCTGAGAAGCAGAGTTGTCCACAGTGGTTTTCATCCTGGAGCTTCAGTCAATCTCTTAGATATCCTGGACCCAAGCCACTGAGAGTCTTGACAATAAGGCTGTCAACATGGCTCTGTGTTCTGTGGGGGGCCAAGGAAGAGAGCAGAAGATAGGCGCAATGAGCTTGCAGCAGCCCACATTGGGGAGGAGACGCTGCAGTGTCCTGTACCAGCATGAGTGTCCCAGATGGCTTCCTACCTGTAATAAATATACCACACACAAAGTCCCTAAAATAAATCTATGAATCTATAAACAGCAGCCTTTCCTGTTACAAACCTGACTCGAGAAGACACTGCAACTGAGTGGTATGCAATTTCTAAATCCCTTAGAGGGACAACAGAATTTCACTGACTGTCAAATACTGTATCCTACGCATAACATACAGAGGTCTTTTGGGAACCCCATGAATGCTTCGGATTCTTAAATGCCTTGAAGCCCCATGCCCAGATTGTGGTTGATGCTACCATGCATTTGCACCACAGTGCAAGTGCAAAGGGGCTGTTAAGGCAGCTTGGCCAGCTAGCTGAGAATTCACCCATCATGGGTGTGTCCCTGGGTGGTGCCCAGCCAACATGACACCCCTTCTTTGCAGTCCCCATGCATGTAGATGTGGCCTTGGCTGGGAGGGAAAGGGAGCATGTATGGAGCACTGCTTCATTTCACTGATCTCTAACAGGTGTGACAACCCCTGAAGAACCATTGCAGTTGGCATAACTTAGAGCAGCCTTTGGGGCAGGGGGATGTCGCAGACGCAGGGAGCTTAAAAGGCTACCTTTGAGCTACCTTTATCCTCTGCTTTTCAACTGTACTGAGCAAAGCTTAGCCTCAGCAGAGAATTGAGTCCAGTGTTTTGACGCAAATGGGCAAAAAAGATTGCTGAATTGATCCCTGGGTTGTTTCGTTATCATCCCACAAAGCCCCATTGACAACAGGTGTAAACCACCCTGGTGAGGAGGACCAATGCAAATCTCTGTGAACCACGGAAGCCTCTTACATCCAAATGTGACTCCTGCTGCATTTAATGGCAGGACTCTCAGTGCCTCACTGGGACCAGAATTTGGCCCATTACTTGAGATTTAAACTGGCAACTCAACTACTTTTTAAAGTTATTTTTAAAAATTCCAGTTTCTCAGAGTGTCCCTATAAACAGGGTGTCCTGACTTAAGACTAACACATTTGCTTAGATTTCAGTCTAGAAGAGCTTTTCTGTTTCTCTGTTGATGTTTACAAGGGGCTTTCAGAAAGGAAAAAAGTAGCTGACTAGGCAGGTGAAAATGACTATGCACAAAATGCCACCAAATGCACAAAGGAACCACACTTCTCCCTCCCCCCGCCCTCCCATGTCTTTCATTGCTCACTACCATAGGTGTTACATGTACAAAATGTGCAGCCGGAAATGCAATTGTCAAGTTGATGGTGTGGCCCTTTAAGAAAAAACTCATGCTGGGGGCAGAGGGTATTGTACCGGCTTTCTTGACTGGGATGAATTTCACACACAGAGCATTTGAGGGCACCTCTAATGACAAACCAAATTCAGCAGTCCCTGCTTGGGATTTCTAGGATGGTAATTCCCATCTCAGAAGAATCAATGTCATCGTACTATGGCTTGCCAAGATTTAAGTAAAATCCAGTTCGCACTTTTATCAATACATTTTTTTTGCATCCCAAAAAATAGATAGGTTAGAGGTGCCCCATATATCAAGTCAACATGCGACACATCATGCCTGATTCACCATTCCATTGCATCAATTTTATCTTGGTGTAATTCCACAGAAGCCAGTTTCAGTGGAATTATGCTGATGAAAAATGGAGTAAATGAGTGGATAGTCAAACTCGCTCTATTATAGATAGATAGAATAGAGTTTGACTATATATACACACACACAAAATTAAGTGCAAAGTAAAGCACTCAAAGAGATTTATTCAGCCCTCTTGTGCACATACATTATGATACAGTCGTTAAATACATGATCACATACTGGTTTTTTCCATAGGACGCTACCTCATTCACTGCAGAGGATGGATGGGACTCACCAAATGGCTAGCTATTCAATATTTCGTTGTATCACGAGATGTGCCCCCCCCCACCTCGCCTTATTTATTGAACACCAGGCGCTGAATACAGAATTATTAATTTCTTCCTGAGCTTTGCTATGTAAAGAATTTACCATCACAATGCTCTTGTGAGGTAGGGAGATATTACCCCTGTTTTACACTGGGGCAAGAGGCACAGAGATTAAAGCCAAACTTGACAAAAGCATTCACTCACTTTGGATGCCAATTTCAAACCCCTAAGGCCTGACTTTTCAAAGTACTTAGCATTTTTGTCGCACGCTGTATGTTCAGAGTACAGTTACCATTGACTTCACTTGCAGTTGTACAAGCTTCCAACCAGACCTCAAGGGTACATCTACACAGCAAAACAAAGCCCTGCAGCAGTTAGCCTCAGAGCCCAGGTCAGCTGACTCAGGCTCACACTACAGGGCTAAAAATAGACGTGTAGACATTTGGGATCAGGCTGGAACCCAGGCTTTGAAACCCAGTGATGGGGGAGGGTGTCAGAACCCTGGGTCCAGCCCGAGCCTGAATGTCTACACTGCTAATTTAGCCTTGCAGTGAGAGCCCAAGTCAGTTGACCTGGGCTCTGAGACTTGCTGCTGTAGAGGTTTTTTAGACATGCCTAGGTGTCTCAAGTCAGGTAACCAGAAAAGGAGGAACACAAAAGTAGTCATGACGGGTGCATGACTCCCACATTTGTGGAGGCTGGGCCTGAGTGCGGGAAGCTCCTTAGAAGTGTGGTGCGGGGGAGCACCAGCACTGAGACTGTGGCCCTGCCCCCTGCTCTACCCCAGGCACTGCTCCTGCTCAGCACACCCCCGAGAGACCCCCTGCCATCATGCCTCTCTGCCCCCTCCCTCAAAGGCCCCCTGCCCACACCTCTCTGCCTCTCAAGGGGCGAAGAGGCATGAGCGGCAGGGGCAGGCACAGGGGAGGGGCCGAAGAGGCATGAGAGGCAGGCGTGGGGGGCTGCAGGGGAAAGGGGGAGAGAAGCATGAGCAGCAGGCGGGGGAGGTCTTGGGGAAAGAGGCAGACCAGGGATGGGAAGAGGAACAGTGTGGGCAGGGCCACGGGGGAAGAGCGGGATGCAGGAGTGGTGCCTCAGGGTGGAGCATAGGCGGGGCCATGGTCCAGGCAGTGGTGCTCAAAAGGTGGCAGGCCAGCAGCGTGTCTCCCAAAGGGAAGGGCACCACATCTTGTTCGGGGAGACTTAGCCTCCCCAAGCCTATTATACCAGCCGCCCATGAAAGTAGTGGCCCTAGGGAAGAGGTTGGTTTAATTAACTTGCCCAGCATCCCATAGGAATTCTGTAGCAGAGGCAAGGAGAGAATCCAGTGTTTCCGGGTGGCATTCAATCATTTAAACCACAAGACCATACTCTCTTTCCCTGCACTCCTATGCCGCATTCACTGCACACCTTCCAACTTCTACAACAAATGAGGCAGAGGTCTAGATACTAAAACCTCCTTCACTACACAATCTTACTGCATCCAGAGAGTACCGTCCATTATTTGTATTGAATGAGGCAGGGGTCACATGAGAAAAAATAGCACGTGATCATGTAATTAAAGACTGTATCATAATGCAAATGCACCAGGAGGCTGATTTAGGGTTGCACAGGCAACCTTAATTTTGGCATTTCCTAAGATCTGAGTACCGGACTTTGCAACCTTAATGTTCTATTAAAGTAGTTTGTTAGGTATGTAATTCCTTGGTTTTTAAAAAAGCAAACTGAAAAAAGAAACTCTATAATGTAGAAGCATATTAACTGCAGCCTGCCTCCACTTTCTCTTCCTCCTCTACACTGCCTGGGAACCAAGAGGGAAACTCTGAGAGCATAAGACAGACAATCTTTCTATTCTCAGTTCTAGTACGTGGCACTGCAGCTGCTGAGAAGAGCAATTGAAGGGAAAGTAATGGTCAGCTCCTGCAGCCTTGGGATGGAGCATATGTAACCCCAGTTGTTGGGACAGAACCAGGGCTCTCTGGAGCTCCGTGCATGAGCATTTACCGCATGAGCTCCAAATTACAGAAGGCACTAGAGTTTCTCAATGAAATGGTGGTAGGATTTTTTTTTTTAACACAGGCAAAACATATATTTTTATCTACTCTAATTTTTTATTTTTTTTAAAGATAGTTACCCAACGTGGGGCATTTCACCCTAAATGGTTGACATTCAGCAAAGTAATGAGCAATTGAGAACAGGGTCTTATACTGGAAAGTGTTAAGCAACCTTAACTTTAGGTTGTGCCTCCAGCTCTGCCTCTAATAACACATTTAGCCAGTTCCTCATAGCTGGTATAAATTGGTCACATTTCATTGCCTTCTGTGGAGCCATGTTGATTAACCCTAGCTGGGAATCTGGACTGTGATCTATAACTATATCCAGTGTATTCTCACAAACTTTTTTATTTCAGAATGTTAAAAAAGCTGGTTTGGAAAGATATTTGTCAGTGGCTTCATAGCATTTGTTTGAAATATTACTCAAGCTTTAATAAAATGATTTGTCCTTAACGTTATTGTGCAAATCCTGAGGTTTAGCTCTTTTCATGCATACAGCTGGCTCTGTATTTGTGGTGTTTTTTCAACTCCCTTTTCATCTTATGTTATTTAGGCTGCTCTCCTTGTCTACATGGATTACATTTGTTATAGAAAACTCCCAACCGCTTGTTTATTTTAGACTGCAAGATGGAAAGTGCCTTAATCATACTACAGCAGACAGGGCAAGGGTGTTCCACACCCAAATACAAAAGGCATCTGAGGGGAGTGGGGGAAGGAAAAATCTGAATACAATTAACAACGCCTTTGTCAGGAAAGTGATAAAAGAGTCCCAGAGGGAACATCCCTGTTTCCTGTTAGAAAACAGACCCTGAAGACAACCACTAATGTCTCCTAAGTTAACCACTGTTTGGTGCTTGCTTGAAAAACACATCCAGCCACTTTGCTCTTGCTGCTGCTACCTGCTCAGCAAAAGGTTGAAAAGGGAGATCTGGAGGTACATGATTACCCAGCTACTGGTGAATACAATTCTGTATTGCAACCCAGGTGCTTTTTCTTTACCTTCCAATGCATCAGCAATACAAAGCAGAGATAGAGCAGCTCCTCCTCCCCTGCTTTCTCTCAGAGCTTGTTGCAAATACGTTTCTTATGGAATCATTCATGGCATCAAACAAAACCCAAGCAGGAAATGAAGCTTAGTGCAGTGGAACTTTCGGGCACTGTCTGGATTCATTTTTTTCCAGATTAAAATCTCACCATGCACTTCTCTTTATCGCAAAAGGCTGCGACGAAACCCCCACACCGGCTTTCTGCAGATTTTACCCACAAACACAATATTTGCATTTTGCTGGTAGGGAAGAAGGACATGAAACAGTGTAGCTATGCTTGCTGATTTATTCCTGTGATCTCCTGATCCAAAGGATGTGAAACATTGACCTTCAAAACAAAGGGACAAAGAACAAAAAACGAGGGCCACACTTAGGAAAGAAAGAAAGAAAAAAAGCAGGAGGCGGAACAGGAAGCTTGAAATCCATGTGGAATTAATGACTTTAACAGGTACAGCATGTTTCTTCCCTAGGACCAGTTTCATTATTCAGAAGGCATTGATTAAACATCTCAGCAGAACTATGGCTTATTCATTTAGCATGAAATTCGCCCTGTCGAGGGGGAACGACACAAGGCATATGTACACCACTTAAGACAAGTCCTATTGTTAGGACTTACATGGTGCATATATTGCTGCCAACTGCCAGCATTCAAAAATCCTGAGTCAGGCCCCCAAATCTTCAGATTGGCTTAAATACCATGAGGGGTTTTTAAAGTACATTTTGGGTTCTTTTTATTTGTCTTGTACATGAGCTCAATACAAGAATAAGTGAATGAAACTTTATGGCCTGTGTTCTGCAAGCCATCAGACTAGATGATCTAATGGTCCCTTCTGACCTGAAAGACTATGAATCCTTCTGTTTATTCATCTTTTGGGTTTACATTTTCAAGCTTTTCTCCACAACCCATGAGGGCTGGAAATTTCCAATTCCATATAAAAATGATAGATGAGATTCTCACATAGCCACATGACTCTAAGACCCATGACTTTAAGAAAAAACACCGAATAGCACAACACTTGTAACAAAATATTGAGAGCTGGCAACACAAGACCTTGCACTGCCCTCTGTACTAGGATGAATTTCACCCTTAATAAATGGATTACATTTATTTTGTATTGTGTTGGTTCTAACTGTGACAGCATTGATTTAAGTGGGACTATTCATATGATTAAAACTAAGCATGTGCTTAAATGTTTTACTGTATCAGGGCCAGAGTGGTCAGCACCATAGGTGCTGGCTTCTAATTTTCCCTGGGGGTGCTCAAGCCCCAGCCCCATTCTTCCCCCTCCCCCTCAGAACCTCCTGCATGGTGCAGAACAGCTGTTCCTCAGCATTCAGGAGGTGCTGGGAGGGACGGGGAGGAGTTGATCAATGGGGGCCACTGGCAGCCAGGAGTAGGGGGAAGGAAGGGAGCTGGCTGCCAGTGGGTGTTAAGCACCTGCTAATTTTTCTGGAGCACCCATGGAGTCAGCACCTATGGTCAGCTGGAGAATTGAGTCTTACAAGGGGAAGTTACTGATATTGCTGATCTTTTTAAGTGGAAACTATTGGTAAATGCTGTCCTTTGGAAGTGGAAACCTGCTAGACTTTTAGCAGTCTATATGTTAGAGTTGAGCCCCAAGTCAAAGTTCAGATCTGATTCAACTGAATTTTCTGAGTGTGGGGATATCTAGACTGGGCATCCCATTTGGTCCAACGTAAAGCAAACCCTACATTGTGAAATACAAACCTGGACCCAAATACCTTCAAAAATTCAGTAAGTTGGGGGCAGAGGGAAAGGATGGTTTCACAACCAATGTTGCGGCCCATCTCTACTGTTTACAATTAAAGAATTGCTATTTTCCATCAAACAGTGTTGTTGCCCAATTTGCTATTTGAATAATATAAAGTTCATTCAAAAGTATGATCTATGTAACCTTTCTGGCAGGCATTAATGGAGGTAACAGAGGCCAGGTTCAAACTGTCTGGTGGTCCTTTGTCTAAAATAAAAGGGTGGCTCGAGCACCTACCCAGAGCCATACTTCTATTCTCACTCTAAGAAATTAAAATACAACCTCCCTGTTCACCTTCCTCTTGCAAGCACTCAGCAGGCAATTGGGAATAGGGAACTGGAAGCATTTTTTTTTATTTGGGGGAAAGGGAAAATAGTAGAAATGCATTAACTTTCTATATATTTACACACAAGAAAATGAGCAACCTATATCCATGCATCAACCCCCACAGTTCCAAACAATCACCTGATTTAAGGAGGCCCAGAACTCTTAGTCTCACCATGACCCCTACACACTTAAAACTTCACTCATGGGTCCAACTAGACTCAGTGGTAGTTGAGGTGCTGCTTTCCTCCATTGGTTGCCCAGAAAGAACCACTCTGCCAGTGCCCATGTGCAGTTACCATAGCTGATCTGGTGGGCCAGGACAACGTGAAGTCATAGAATATCAGGTTGGAAGGGACCTCAGGAGGTCATGTAGTCTAACCTCCTGCTCAAAGCAGGACCAATCCTCAGATTTTTACTCCAGTTCCCTAAATGGCTCCCTCAAGGATTGAATTTACAACGCTGGGTTTAGCAGGCCAATGCTCAAACCTCTGAGCTATCCCTCCCCCCCAAGTGCTGTAGTGACCTATATCAGTGGTGCTACAAACTCACCTCTGCACCGCTAGTGGTCCATTCATGTCTTTCCTGAACCCTTCCTGTATTGTTGTTTACACAGATAGCAAAATCAGTAGGGAAACATTTACCTCCTGGGGCAAAGATCGTATTCCAAATGATGAATTGTAAAAAGCCAAAAGAAACTTCAAAGAATAAAACTGATGGCGTTGAATAACAGAAACTGAGACGGAAAAGACTCGTTGAGCTACGTAGTCCTGCCAGCACAGAATTGTTCACTATAGATAATTTCCGAGTGCTTTAACTGGTCTCGTTTGGAATAGTGATGGGGGTTACCCCACTTCCCTGGGGAGACTGTTTGACAAGCTGGAAACCTTTCCTGAAAGTCAGCTGAAATGTTCCTCCTAATTTCATCCTTTTATCCCTTGCTATGATCCCTTGGGCCAGTCTCAAAATTCATCTCCATTCTTGTTGCTTAAACCCTTCTAATACTCTTAAGCACTTATGTTCCTCCTTTAGCCACTGTTTATACCAGCCGAAGTGTATGTCAGGAATGATCTAGGGAATCACAAAGAAAAGGAGTTTGAAACACTCTGGAGCAACAAGCTTAGGCATTGAAGGCATCTCAAAGTGGCTAAATGACTTAGGAGCCTAAGTCCCACAGTCAATTTAGGCACTTTTGAAAATTTGACCTTTTGTTTGTAGTCAGGAGCAAGTGTTCCATCACAGGTTTATGTCTGACACTGTGTCATGACGTATGGAATCAGAATCCTTCTTAAACAGGAGGGGTGAATCCTGGCTCCAGTGGGGCCAGAATTTCACCCGACACATTTATGAAAGAAAACAACTACATAATTCCAACAGAAACAAACAGGCTTCCACACAGCTCAAGTCCCAACTTTGTCACCCTAGTTTACCAAAGACCATACTACTTGGGATGCTATATATAGACTTGGCAGAAGTCAATTTTTTAAAATAATTTCTATGTATAATATCAATGTTTATATTTAAGCATTTTTTTCAATTTTTAACAATTTAAATTTTCGTAATTGTGGGAAATAATGCAAGGAGTCATACAATAATTATTTAATGACAGTAGATGCTGAGAGTCAAAAAGTTAAAGCTTTGTAATCATTAGAACAACTTATCAACACTGCATGTCAAAATACACAAAGTAAATATCCTCAAATAAAAGTTCTCAAGCATCATTTTTCTTACTTTGTCTATCTGTAAATTTTGATTATTTCAATGAAAATATTTTTTCTTTGGTTTGTGTGTGTAAGGTGAAATCGATGTTTAATGACATTTACTGATATGTAAGCAGGGTCTGAATGAACTCTCCCCTGACAGCTAGCTGAGAGGGGGAGAGACTTCAGAAGCAAACTGTATTTCCCTGAACACACCTACTCTGCTTAGATAGCCAGCAGATAGAGCCATGTTGCTCCATCCCATGCACTCTGGGGTGAGTGTCCTGCTCACAGTTTTGGGTTTATGAATCCTGCTTGTGGCATTTTCCCTAATTAATATCAGGTGACTTCCCTACTTTCATTAAAAGTTTTTGTGCTGGTGAGTGGGGAAGTATTGCATCTCAGAGGTGCCCAAGGGTGGTGTGTAATTTTCTCAGGTTACTGGGTTGGGGGCTCAAGCTGGTTCTGTGTTGTGTTGTGTTGAAAAGGAACCCCTAGATATTGAACCTGGCCCTGGTTGCTGCCGGCTCCACCTGGCAGAAGGGTAACAGATACAAATGTAATCTTTCCAAACCTAGCTATATAGCAAGCAAATATACCCAGTAGCTCAATACTACACTGGAGAAGAAACATATCATTATATGGGTTGAATGTGCTGCCCTTTTTTGTGCCATAATTCCTAGTGAAGTTGAATTTCACCTGGTCTAGCGCTGAAACATCGTAAAAGTTTCACCTGTTTTTTATTCAAAACTCTGGCCAAATTTTGGACTGCAGCCTGACCTAGGCTTTGGATTGCAATGAAATCCAGAACCAGTTCTGCTGGGTTTCACAATCAGAATTTTGCATAGCTTTAGCCAGTGGTACATAACACAGCTACAATATGTTAGCGATCCATCTGAGGTGATCCCATATTTATCATTATCCTGTAGCTGGGACTGACAGGAAAATAGATTAAAGTCATAAAAACAGAGGAAGAACATCTTCCCACGACGTTTTTTTAAAGGGCCGAAGTTTTCAACTAGGATTTGGCATGACAGATTAAAGTACATTTTCAGACTCCGCTTTTTAATGGACTACATCTGCTTAATGTAATTTTGTGTTTGAACTGGGTGTCTTGTCAGGAACAGTGCCGTCTGAACAATATTCACTTTCCCCAGAATCAGATAAACTCAGCCCAGTAAATTAATTTTACTGCTCTCCTTATCACCCTGTTATCATCCCGAGTGATTTACTTTGTGCTTCACAAACTGAAATGAAAGAAACCAAACTCCCAAATTGAATAAAAAAATACTTTTTTTTGGAAACACTTAATCTAATGATGGATAATTATTTTGAGCTCTATTTTTTCAGGATGTTTTGTTCAAAGGAATCTATTTCACTAGGAAACTGGTGCCCAGTCCTCAGCTGGTGAGAATCAGCAGAGAGATTTATAGCTGTTAAAGATCTGACCCTTGTTTTTTTTTATATGTCTGTCTTGTGATATGCACACAGCTGAGATCTTATATTAGCCACAGACAATTTTTTTTAAAAACAATATCAATGCAGTTTTCTTTTACAGAGCATGTTTCATACATACTATATCCTAAACTCCTTCACATAACTAAACAGCATGAGAGGAAGTATGGTTCTGTGGTTGAAACACTGGCCGGCAATACTGATTCAAGCTCCCTGTTGGGCCATGGGCACGTCATTTAACTTTGAGGTGCTGAATGCTTCTTATGACATATTGACAGCTCAAATCCCATAGAAGGCAGTGGTAGATAAGGGCACCTAATGAGCCAGAGGAGGCACTCAGAACCTGGCAGGATTGGGCCACAGGTAGGGAGGTCAAGGTGGCAGGAGTTGGAGATAAGTCTCTTACCACCCAAGGTGAGATTGTGTAGAGAGGAGCTCAGTGCTAGATGGGTGAGAATCGGAAAATGTATCCGGGCTTACCTGAAAATTTGCTTTCTTTGAGCAATGAGGTCCACAGATCAATGACAATGGATGCGTCAACCTGCCTATTAGAGAACTGGATATATCAGGTACTGGCAGCAGGGGAAAACCTGCCTCCTGAAGTTTCCTCCAACTGAGGTAATTTTTATAGCCAGGATGACACAAATCTGCTTTCCAAAATTAGAGATGGTGTCCGATATTCTTTGAGGAAAAACATGACAATTTCTCCTACTGCAGAGCATGGTAAATTCCACCTGATGACAACAAACCCAAATCCTTGGATGTCCATTTCCATGTCTGTTCTGGATGACCCATTTGTCTCCCGGATGGATTTGATCTGTGGACCTTATTCCTTGAAGAAAGGACATTTTCAGGTAAGCACAGGAAATATTTCCTATTCTTCAAGCTAACTTCAATGAGACTCTCTACAATGAGATTTTCATAGCAATGTGCCTCAAGGCTGGGCAGCAGGATCATCCTTGAAATACGGGCATTCAAAATTAGGTATATGATATATTAATATCTTGTTCATCTTCCCCTGGAAACTATGGCATGAAAAAGACTTTTCCACTAAGACTTTTCCACTGGCTAAGACTGGATGACCGATATTCAGAATTTGGTGAACAGGTGGCCATCCAGGAGACAGGACTACTCTGCTCTGAGATTGCCGGTGCTCCGAAGAATTGGACTTTGATGTTTAATGAAAGGAGAAATATCTACCAGATTTACTTAGGGAATGAATGCTATGGCAATTGTGTAGATGAGATAGTAGCCATCTGGATGCCACTCAAATGGATAGGGCATAGAATGACACCTCCTATAGGGGTTCAATCTGGGCAGGGCTAGAACAAGCAGGATGAGGTTCCAAGGTCATCCAGTATGTCCGTGTGTGGGATTTGTTCAAAAATATCTTTTTCTTGACCGTGCTGAGAATGTTATACCATAGAGACTTGCCCTTTGTGCTTGGGCACTCTTATACACCCACCACAAAGCCCTCCTGCAGGAACTCCAGCCTATGTTTCGCTGGTTTAACAGTGGACTATGGACTTTATATCAGCCAGCAGAATAAGGTCTATTTGTTGAATTCTCTTCTGGGGTCCATGAGAGCCACAATTCCCTCAACCAGGAGTTGATTTTAAATGTGTCTGGAGCAGGACTGGTTTACCATAGCAGATCTCCTCTGGGTGACAGGGACATCTGCTGATCTAATGCTAGGTTAATCAGGCCTGAGAGACACACACACTCTTCAGCCAGTCTCAGTGTTGCTCTCCTGTTCCTATCTTTTGTATTGTCCTGGAGAGCGGTGGAAAAGATGGAGAGATATAGGGAAGGTGGGGTAGAGACTGGAGTGCACTGAGATGGGGGAAGGGTGAGGTAGAAATAAATAAATGGAAAGTCAAGAGGCCCCTTACTGTTTTCCACGTCTGGGTCACTAAAGCCGTCTCCAAGGTGGAGGCAAGGCATGGTGGCCTACAACAGAAGCTGGGAAACAATAAACCAGGACAAGGGCATGATGACCTGTAGCAATGGCTGAGGAGGACAGCCCACTACTTCCCCAGTCTTTTAGGCATGGCAGGAAGCCCATATCCCTCCATTACAACATCTCAGGGAGCAGGAGGAGGGATCTATAGTTATAGCTTGTCTAGAGCAGCTGCAGACCTCCTAAGTGTAGTTTCACAATCCTCAGTATTTTCTTGCCTGGAAGAGTCTATCTTTCTTCTCCTTTTTTAAGTGATTTGGGCAGCTGGCCTTCCACACCGACAGAGGAAGAAGTCGCTTTCTGGGAGTGTATGTACACACATCCCTTCAGGAATGAACACATCTGTGGCCTAGTCTTTTCAGCACCGATCTACCACGCTGCATTCTGTAAGGTGAGCAGGGGAACCCAACATGGAGAATTATCTGCCAGGGTGCGAAGGTGAACAGAGGAACTAGTGAGGTTGCCCTCTGGGTGGCAAGAGCACTGGACAGTGACTTAGGAGACCCAAGTTACAGAGTGAAGCAGCTGAGAGCCTGCCTGAAGCCTGGGAGGGACATGGTGGCCAATCGGGGATACCCCAGGACAGGAGCCAGGAGGAGCACTGTGTCAGGGAGGAATCTCCCAAGAAGGACAAACTGCATCTGGGCCCAGTATAACTGCGGCCCAGAGCTGTATGGGGCCGTGAGTACTGGAGCTTGTGACTTTGCATTGGAAATAAAGAGGGAGGCTGTAGCTAGTTCAGTGGGAAGATTGTTGCTCGGTGTGGCTTGGCAGAAGAGGGTACTGGTGGGGTTTGTTGGGGAAAGTTTTACTGGTGCTGAAGACAACCAGGAGCACCAAAGGCTCACCACCGGACTGGAACTCTGCCCAGGACTCCTGAACTCTTTGTGCGGACACATTGCTCAGTGTCTGCCCTTTCCGACTGTGCTACAACTGGGCCTGTGGGGCCTTGTGCTGAAAGCAACCTTGTTTTACCACTCCCTTATATTTCTCCCTGTTGTTTTCGTCCATTCATCCCTCTTTGAATATCCTATGTTCACTGTACTATTCTGGCGTTGGTGTTCACTCCGGGGGGTTGGAACAGGTGCCCTGGGGTGTAAAGGACTTTCCCCGCTCTGGTCCTGCACGCGCCTTCTCTTGGCCAGAGCTGCCTGCAAAGCAGACTCCATGTTGGCCACCAGGGTGCTAAAGTTACATAGAGGGGGCAGCAGCAGGAGCACACTGGGTCCAAAGGCCCCTCACCACATTGTCCAGTGTTGGCAGCTTGATCTGTGACCCATGGGGAGGAGACGGCTGAGCTCTGCAGCCAGAGGTGCAGCTGCTGGGCAAGTGATCGGGACTTCGGCGCCATCTTCCTTCTGGTGCACTGCCCTTCTGGCTTCACCCCCCTCATGGAGATGGGGCTGCTTCTTTCTGGAGCCAGTTCTTTTCCAATCCTGCCTGGCTTCTTTCCTGCTGGGGATGGGTTGCAGGGGTAAGACGACCTCACTCAGACTGAGCTACAAGGGAAACTACTCTCAGCCAACAGAGCTGGCCAAGCACCCCAACGAGACATGCGAGAAGTGGAGAGCAGGAGACACAGACCTTTCCTTTTGCTTCTGGCTTTTCTCAGCCTAGCTTGCTCCCTGAAGCCTGCAGGGGCACCAGCCGCTGCAAGTGCCTCAGAAGGGGAAGCAAAGCAGAGGGAGCAGTCTCCCCAAAAATCAAATGCAGCCAGGGGGGCACGGGCGGGAATCAGACAGACACGTCATGGAACCGAAATGTTAGTCTAAGAATTGGAAATAAAGTTTGGAACTTCCCTCAGAAAAGCTATACAGCAGGGAGGGCTGAGGAGCTGCCAGTGAATGACAAGGCTGAATCTGCCCCCAAGCTGCAAGCAGGCTGAAGTAATTGTATTGCAGCTGTGGGCCATTGTAACGCAGCTGTGGGCCTCAGCACAAAGAAGAGACATGCTCAGATAGCACTGAAGGGGGTGGTGGAGCTATAAATACCTAGATGAAGGGAAGATAAATAGGGCCTGATTTGCCACTGCCTTGGACTGTGTGCGGCCAGGAACGAAAACGAGTTGTAAAATGTCATCAGGTTAGAATGGTGCCATTTTACAGCTTCTCCCTCCTTGCTTTGCAACAGTGTAAGTGACTAAAAAGAGCATCAGGCCCACAGAGCTGATTCGAGTTTGTGACATAGGCTGAAGCAAGTCCGAGCAGGGTTTTAAAACCAAGGTAAGCAGTTTTGACCTGGATCTTGAAATGAATGGGAAGCCAACAGAGTTATCTGAAGCTGAAGTGATGTAGATTGGACTAGATTGCTCTGTCTGTGTGAGAAGATAGGTAGTAGCCTTATGTACATGCTTGACTAAGGAGGGTTGGTAATTGAGGAGACCCCAGAGAAGAAATTCAACGATCAAGGCAAAGGGGGATGGAGTTACAGATTGCTTCTCAAGATTGTGTTTTAAAATATAATCTGATTGTTTTTCAAGCCAAAAGGTTTCGGGCCTTGGGGGTTTCAGGGGCTGGAGGTGAAGTGAGAAGAAATATGTAATGGAATTTGAAAACCTTGCATTTCATTTCCAGGTTTCAAAAACGGGTCAGTTTCAAGAATGACTTTTGTAGTTTCCACTTTGAAACCAGACTTTGGAGGAAAAGTCGCCTGTTTCCACTAACAACGGAGCCTAATTCTGAGCAAAAACCAAATTCAATTTCCAACAGCTGACCTTTGGAATTCAAAGTTTTATTATGGACAACGATCAATTTGCCTCAACAATGTGCAAAATGTCAAGTTTTCTCACATTTCAGCGTGGAAGCAGCCATTCTGGAGCCATAACATGAAGAACAAGAGTTCCAGAGGGCAAAATGACCCAAAATGATGGGAACAAATCCTGCTGAAATGTCACTTTCACACAGCTCTGGGAATTGTACTGCCATCGTCTCACTGATCAGTGTTCCGTGAGCTGGTGCAGAGGGGAATGGGCCCATGACTAGCTCATCCCTGCCTCTTGGGGGCACTGTACACCCGGTCACCCCCAGGGAGAAGTCCCTGTGCTCCCCACCAACCACAGGGACTGCAACTGTGACAGAACCTTGCACGGGCTACACAAAGATGTGCAGGTGGAGGGCACCAACATCCCCACATCAGGTCTGCCACAATCTTGCCCATTGTATTTCCCTTTAATGCAGGGCAGCCCCTTGCATCATTTCATGGTGTGTGAGCACCCAGGGAACAACCAGCTGTTCCCTAATGACGGAATTATCAGGCATCCCAGGACATGGGGTTCTAAGGTGCACTGTGCTTCTACACCTAATAGAGCAGGTAGCAGCAGAAGGAGGGACTGTCTCCTGGCCTGACCAGGCTTTGGTGTACTAAGGGGGCAGTGGCATAGCCTGAGTTTTCCCCTAAAACACCTTTAGGAAGGGGTAGCAGCCAGCAGGACAGCCAATGTCTGAGAAGGGATCACGCCCCAGTCTACTGAAGACAATAGTAAGGTTCAGTAGCCCTAGGCGAGTGGGACAAGTGGGGGTTTTCCTGGAAATTTTGGGGCTGCAGAATCCCAAACCTCAGCACAAGTCAGCAGGGTTGGTCCCAACCCTAGGGACCTGTTTGCAGCCCAAGCCAAACACCTCGGGGTTTGCGCAGCCCTAAAGCTGTCCCAGAGGTACCATGAATTGACACTATTTGCCTTATGTGGAATGGGTTGCAGGGGATTTGCTGAATGCAGCCTGATTTCCATGTGTCTGGTGATGAAAACTGTACTGCAGCCATTAAGATAGCATTGGCTCCTCCAGATGTGACAGTAAATCTGCATAGGCATACATTTTAACAGCCTGCTAGGGATTCTGTAGCAGAGACAGGAGTTGAAGCTAGAGCATCCGAGTCCTAGCTCAATGCCTTAACCACAAGACCACCCTTCTATACATTTGCAGGTTGATGATCAGTTCAAACAGCTCATCATTCACCAAACCATTATGCTTCAGCAGTTACAAAAAGATCCCGTCGTACCTTTCTCTTCGTACCTTTCTCTTCAGCAAACACCACAAGCTGAAGCTCTTGTGACCCTCATTACAGCCAAAATGCTCACTATCTTTGATCAGCATGATTTGTGTCTCTAGTCTCTAGTTTGTTTTGGAGCCTTTACTTTTAAAATCATCACAGACTTTATCAAGCATTTCATGAGAATTGAATGCTGGTGAAAGATGCCCAGTTGACACTGTTAAGAGTGAAGTCTTCTTTGGGTTATGTCTACACGGCCCTCAGAGCATGGGTAGACATACCTGAGCTAGCTTTAATCTAGCTAGCTCGGGTACAAATAGCAGTGAAACCATGTTGCAGCTTCACAGCTACTGGTACCTGAACTAACTAGATTAAAGTTGCTCCAGAATGTCTACACATGCTGTGATCACGTGTCCGCTTGCCAGATAGACAGACCCTCTTTCGCCAAATAACAGGTATAGCACAGGCAGTGAAAGCTTCTTTCCACAAAAGTGCCTCAGTGCTGACCTCTAGGGAAGAGAGGGGAATTAGTTCTGCTTGGCCAGTTGCATAACAGCCAATGAGGGGGCTTAGCAGTGGAGAGTTTGGGTTTGTGAGGTAGGGTGATGTAGCAGAGTGGGTCTCTGCTCCTGCCCTGAAGGGGTTAAAAAGAGCCCTGGATGAGAGCTGGAGCTGGAGAAAGCAGCCTTTTAGGCTGGTCTGATTGGGCAAGTGGCAGCAGCTGGGGCCACACCCCAAACTGAGCAACAGGCCCTTATATAAGGGCAGAGAAGCCAGGAGCCCAGACAGTCTCTCTCTGCGTTCAGAGAGAGAAGGGCCTGGCTGCTGAGAACCAGAGCAGGTACCTAGCATGAAGCAGTGCTGGGGAAAGGCAGAGGAGCTGGGGAGCTCCTGCCTGGAAAGACCCAGGCTGCGGCCTAGAATTAGGGTTGCACCCTACTTGGGTTGTAGGGTGCAAACCAGGGGTAGGCCAAGGCAGCAGGTCCAAACCCCTTTGCTGACGATGAGTGGCTGATACTGCAGTCTGCCCCAGGGCGTGGGGCTAGACAATGACTGGCAGTAGCCTACACTGAAGTAAAGTGGGGATAGAAGGTGTGGGGTTCCCAAGGAGGGGAAACCCTTAAAGAAAAGGGGTTGCTGCCAGGTGGCAGAACCCCATGTAAAAGGGGCACCAGGGTCCAGGGGGGGACATGGGGCCTGTAGGAGGAAATGAGGCGGATCACCGGCCTGCAGAGGATGCTCCACTGGAACCTGAGCTAATTCCCGAGAACAACCAGCAGGAGGTGCCGCGGGGGTGAGTCGTGCCCGGTTACAGGTGACCAGAGGGCAAGTGTGAAAAATCGGGACAAGGATGGGGAGTAATAGGTGCCTGTATAAGGAAAAAGCCCCCAAAATCAGGACTGTCCCTATAAAATCAGGACATCTGGTCACCCTATTGTGAGGACACATCTTCCTGGTACTGACTCCAGGCCAGACAGTGAGTCAATGATAATTTTTGCCCACTACCAAGCTGGCCTCGATTTGACTCAGCAACCAAAATGCTTCATAGCCAATTGCTAATCTCCAATGCATCCAGTCCCCCACAGGTTATCCCCTCCTACCGGTTTGTGCAGCAGTCAGCATGTCTGCCCCCCTCCCCCCACCCATCTGACTGGAGCCCCTGGATGCTATCATAATAGCAATTATAATAGCCCTCTAACTCAGTCAGTTTTTACCTTAGAAATGCCACACACTTTTGCAGCCTTTAGGGATTTCCCCAAATCCTACCCGTTCAGAGGAAATTCCCTTGTTGCTTATTTTATAAAAATTCTTCAAATGCTTCTTGTATTGTCCCTTTACAGTGATTATCTCCAGGATTTCCCTTCAGTTCAGGGCTGCAGCTTGTGTAATCTTGACCTGGAGTATGAAGAGCGAAGCCAGAGACTAAAATACCAGGGCACAGCATCTTCTCCAGCTAATATTCCACTGGGGTCAGCTAAGAGACCAGAAGGGAAATCCCCACACAAATTAAGGAAATTGTAATACCTCTCTTGTTCTAAGAGGCACTCCCATCAGAGTCAGGGCTCCTTTCCAAAAGCATAGGCTAGGCTCCAGCATCAAGTCATTGTTATTATGCAAATACTGACTAGTGTTGAAAGAAATGGCAATAAAGTATTGTCAAAGGGAACAGAAAATATTGTGTTTGGGTTGCAACATCTGAAGCTAGAGGATGAGGGTATTTTTGCATCAGCAAGGTGACTGTTGCAAGCCAGTGGCAACAATTGAAATTTTTTTGTTTTAACTGAGAAGTTTTAAATGATGGCAAAAATTATGGAAACACTAGCTAGTGTATGGAAACTTCTTATTGTCCAGGACTTGGGTCATGTAATGATCCCAACAATGCTCCAACACATACAGCACGACTAATAAAGATCTATCTGGCAGGAACAAAAGAGGAATGTTACACATTACGGACTGGCCCCACGAATAAAAGGTCTGGTTGGACTAATACTGGGAAAAGATGGGAATGCTGTATATAATATAGTTCATGGAAAAGGCATAGAGCACAACCAGGAATTATGAGACAGAAATTGAGTAATGGGATATATAGGGCAAGGAAGCATCTGGTGCAAGGTTATGGGGCCAAATTCAGAGGGGATGCATCCGGTGGTATAAGTTACACATCGGTGAATGCAACTGAGGCTAAATGCAAGTAACTTACACACGGAGGGTCCAGGAGGAGTCCTGTGTAGACTGTACAACCCCGCTGCCTAAGGGGAGTGAGTCCGGGCAACATTTGCCCTTCAGGTGAATCCATGTGCCTGTGCAGCAGAACCAAATTAACTCCTCACAAACCGGGATAAAACACTTTGACAAGTTCCCTTTATGCAGAAGCTGCTATTCACCCTTAACTAAAGCTATGGCACCACCTTATGTTATAATATGTAAATATTGAGGCTGCTCCGTGCCCGAGCACACCAAACCCTCAGGATGCCAGCAGCATGCCCGGTGTACTACAGCTAATAACTACTCAGACATGGCTAAGGGAAGGAAGGAAATGGGAAGGTTGCAGATACCCTAGGTACAGAGGCTTAAACAATTACAGTTCAAGATCAGCAACAGCAGTAAATGGCTGGGTCACTGGGGCAGTCCACTTGAGGGTCAGGGCTCTTCAGCCTTCATGACTGGGGTGTGCTCTCCTGTCCAGTCTTTATTCAACCAAATAGAAGTTTATGTTTTTCCAGGCCAGGCTAGGTTAGTGTCTCTCATGGGAGCCCCTCTGCACTTGCTCCCTACCCAGCTGCTGCTGCTCCCCCCGAGTCCCACTCTGACCAGCACCCAGCTGTGATGTCCAGCGGTCACACCCTGTCCACACACGGCTCTGTGAATGACTCCTGATGGCTCCTCTCTGCATCCAGCTTCTCTGCACTTCCTGGCTCGCTGTGCCAACAGAGCCCTGCCACTTTCTGGCTCAGGACCCTTCCCCAGGCAGGGGAAAGGGAAGTGCAGTGGGGAAAGGGCCAATGTGGGTTGTAGTCACAAGCTTAGTGTATATATATCGGCCAGAAGTCTGCCCTCAGTTCTAGTCAGGTAATCCCACTGAAGCCAAGAGATTAAGCAAGAGCGGCATTTTGCCCTGGGGTAAGGGCTACTTTAATTTATATCGTCCCTTTCATGCTATACCTCTCTCTACTGGGCCTTTAACATATACATTACTCTAGCTTCTAGCTTGAAGTCTTGTATGCGACAACCACCTTGGCAAGAAGATATCAAAGAAAGGTGTTTTCCAGCAGCTATGTTTGAAATATCCATTCATCCAAATAGGACTTTTCTCTTTGCCCTTTACACACACACACACACACACTCTCTCTCTCTCTCTCTCCCCCGTGAGGTACAAGTCCTGTTCGGCCCTATAATGCTTCCAGAGTATAGTAAAGATTGATCTATATTGGACACACTTTAATGAAAGGGTCCCAGAGGAGATGGTGGAGACAGGTGGGTCATTTTTGTCATTCAGTTTCCTTTTATTTGAGGTCTTTCCTTTTAAATTTTGTTTCTTTGTTTCAGTTAGTATTAGTTTGTTTTCCCTTCCTTGCTTCTCTCACCAGATGATTCAAATGCTCAAAAAGTTAAAGGCTCGATTTTCAGCCAGGCCTCCACTTGGCTTTTGCCTGGGTCTGTGAAACTTTGTGCACTGCAAGCTGATAGAATCTAGCACAGAGGAAGGATGATCTTGCAGTTAAGGTCTAGCCTCAGTTTTTGGGTGCTCAATTTCAGACACATTAAAGGGCCTGCTTTTCAGAGGATGGCTGCTGAGAATTTTCTTAAAATCTGAGTCTTTTAAGGTGTCTCAACCTGGGCACCCAAAAAACGAGGCATCCAGAATCACTAGCTGCTTTTAAAAAACGTGGCCTATTTCTCTGTGCCTCAGCGCTCCATATTTACAATAGGGATAATAATCTTTCCTTTGCCTGCCTGGTCTAAATAGATTGTAAACTTCTTTGGGCAGGGACTGTAGAGCACTTAACAGAATGACGGTTTTCCATTGGTTGGGGACTCTGTGCTATTGCAATAAAAATAACGCACACTAATAAAGGCCTGCATTGCCCAGGGAGAGCTGTATGCAAGAAAGAAGCACATTTGGCTAAACAGGTTTTGCATGTGCAGATTCTATCACTTGCACGAGCGCACCAAACATGCACATCTGGTGGTGGTGGTGGTACATGTTCCTGACTGCTGAAAATCAGGTCATACCAGACAGCTGTCAGTTATTTTTCCTCATATAACGAATGACATGCCCTGCTGGGGTGTGGTCCAGTAACTTACTCATGCAGTAACTCCTTTCTTTATGCGCAGTGCCCTATTGACACCCAAGGGACTACTGCCATGAGTAAAGACTGCAGGATCAAGCCCTTAAGCCCCATGCAACTGTTGCAAAAACCAGGCATGCAACCCATAGATATCTCATTACACCTGCAAACTGCAGAAATAGCCCTATTAAATTCGCAGGTGGGGTGGTACCCCTGAGATGCAGGAGATTTACCCTGCCCTAAGGAGAGCTGTTGGAATGTCAGGTGGGAGCTGCTCCTACGTCAGGCTGCGGTTTTACGTTAACAGGTTGCTCATTAAACAAGTTGTCAGTTGCTGGAATCTGCTCTCTGTCTGAAGCTGCACAGTTCACAGACTAAAACAACACAGGTGGGAGAGAGGGTTCTCCCTTTTTACCCCTAGCACAATTAACCTCTAGGTAAAGGCTAACGAGGCAAGACGCTACAGAACCAGGCCTTGGTTTTCAGAGACACAGTGGGACAATATTTTTAAAGGTCGTGCACACCATTGCGGGACTGTTAACAATCAGAATGGAAAGAAGTTGTGCGAATTAGGGGAGACAGCACGTTACTCCATCTCGCCGTCTCCCCTCCTATCTTTTGTCTATTTAGATGACAAACTCTTCAGGGCCGGGACTGCCGCTTGTTTGGTATCTGTGCAGTGCCCAGCATACTGGATTCCTGATTCCAATTGAGGGCTGTAGGTGCTAATATAATGCAAACAATAAAAGGAATAATGGACTCTAGACTCGTTAATGTCATTTCCTTACTAGTCTTGTCTGTTGAAACCTGAGTTTTAAAGTGCTGGTGCCTTTTTCATGGTAGCTTTCATCTTTTGGGTTTTTTTTTTTTTGTTTTTTTCAAATCAATAAATGTTCCAGCACTCCTCCATCTGGAGGATTCCTCCTTCATCTCCTCACTGACAACCCCTGTCAGAGCCACCTCTATAACATCATTCGAGCCAGAACATATTTTGCTCTTGGCCTGGTCTCAGCCTCGTAAATTCCTGGCAGGATTTGAGATGCGTTTCTGTTTGAAATAGCTCTTCACCACACCGGTATATTTATAGAGAGTGCTGCTGCCTCTGATCTGGGTCCAAATGTTAGGAATAACTGCACCAGGAAGCAGGACACATCTCGACATATTGTTTGTCTGGATTGCTTTAATTTCAAGACCATGGGTGTACCGTCACTTATTGGTTTTAGCAGCATAAATGCATTGTTCAGCGGGTTTATTGCTTTTGTTAGAGGGACTTATTACATTTGCTCCTAAGGACAGAGAAGTGAATTAGATGTTGGTGACTTATTAATTCAAGAATTCTATCCCTAAAGGATAAGACCAGAGGTTCCCAGTTTTTATGTTCTGCTAGTTGAAACAGAGCCAGATAATACACATGGCTCTGCATTATGAGGGGGGCCCCGACACAGCGACTGTGCAGCCGTGTTGGTGATGGCTGAAATGACACAGGAACAAGGTGTTAATGCTGGGGTGCTGGCAATCTGGGAAGCACCAAGGAATCTGCAGACATTCAGCAGGGTGATGGCTCTCACTCGAGAAATGCAGACTCGGGTGACGTCGCTGGGAATTTGACAGTAAAAGTAGGTGATGAGCACTCCGGGAATCTAGAGATTTGCTGTGTCTGAGCGGACGGCTAACAGACAGTGACCGAGAAAATACATGGAGAGCCTGAACCAAAGCCTATTGATGTCAGTGGAAGAATGCAAGGGGCTTTCAGGTGCGGCTGTAGTTGAGGCTGGTGGAAAAGGTGGGGAAAGGGGAAAAAATTACATGCAAATGTGTTTACAACTGTTCATTAGAGCTTAACTGAGCAACAAGTTCAGATAATGCACTGCTGGGGCCCTGCTAGGAAGGTCAAATAATCTAAATAATCAGAATAGTGCTGTCCTTGAAGAGTCAGAAACCACATGCTATGTCATATTGAGGGGGAAACAGGAACAGGCTCTCTAATCGGATCTAGCAGCCATCACTCTAGGATCTGGTACTAACAGTGTCTATGCACCATCCACAGCAAATAGAGACAGGGAACTCACTGAGATGATAGACAGGGCCTTCTCCTCCTCCCATCAAAGTCAATTCTGATCACCATGACTCTGGTGTAAATGAAATCCAAATCTGGCCCAGTGACTTTGGCCCTGATTCAGTAGAGTACTTAACCACATACTTAAGTACATCTCCATTCAGGAAAGCACTTAGGTTAAGCACACGCTTATATGATTTCCAGAATAGGGGTGTCTTCCTGCATTGAGGGCATTGACTCCAATGGAACAAGACCTGGCCATTATTTAATCGTCGAGTGATCTAAGCATAGGTTTGAAAAAAATGTAGATTCCTTAGATTCAAATCCCTGCAGCACTGACTTGGCCCTTCGTCCTTCTCTGAGAAACTGCATGTAAGTACTGCAAGATCGGACACCACGAGATATGGGGCGAATACGAGTCGATGCTTTCTATAAGCAGTTCAATCTGCTTGATTTAGCAAAAAGAAGGCTGAGAGGACTTGTCTATGGTGCATAAGTACCTTAATGGGGAGGAAACACTGTACTATTAGATTCTTCAGTCTAGTGAAGAAAGGCACAACAAGAACCAGTGGCTGAAAGCTGAAGCCAGACAAACTGAAATTAGCAACAAGGCAAAAATAAAAAAATAAAAAAAACAGTGAGAGTAATTAACCATTAGTGCAAACTAGGGGAAGTGCTGGATCCTCCATCTGTTGAAATCTTCAGTCAAGACGGGGTGATGTTCTGGAAGATATGCTTTAATCAAATACCACTTGTTAGGCTCAAGACAGGGTTAACTGCATGAAATTCTATGGCCTGAGATATACAGGAGATCAGCCTAGAATGATCTAATAGTTCCTTCTGGCTTTAAACTTTGTGAATAGAGCGATACAAGGCATTGCATGGAAATACTTGTACTTACACACTGTTTAAACTGATGAAGAAAGTACAAGCGAAGCAGATACAGATTTTCCCCTTGGATTCTTATGCATATTCTGCATTTACTATTTGTCCCTAGCTATTTTCACTAGAAGCCAGATGCAATCCTGAGAAATGTGGGCCGGGTAGCTCAGGGATTAACAAGTGTATCACAAGAGCCTTTTGTATTTGAGGTTAGTAGTGACTGAAAGCTGTTTCCATCTGATGTCTGCTTGGCAACCTATGTGAAATGAATTGTTGGTCTTCTTAACCCAATCTCTAGTGAACACTGGTCCATACCACAAAACTGTCATCACATTTGGCGCTAGTTGTTGCCCCAGCCTACAGTTTCAGCCAAAATGCCAAGGATTGACCCGAACATGGAAAATAAAAGACTTTCTAAGCCCGCCTCCAGAATGGTGGAGCTGGTGGGAGAGAACATACAGACACACAGTAAGAGACCGTCTCTACTACGAGAAGCTTGCACTGTAAATAGACAAGGCAAAGGTTTGGGAGAAAGGACATTTGAACCCCATTTTACAGTCAGGGAATTGAGGCAGCGAGAGAAATTCACTGTCACGGAGGAGCGGGTCTATGGCAGTGCTGGGAATTGAGCACAGCAGTCTAAAGCAGCGGCTCTCAAACTTCATCACACCGCAACCCCCTGCTGACAACAAAAATTTCTACATGACCCCAGGACTGAAGCCTGAGCCCCGCTACCCACGTGGGGGGTTGGGTGGGGAGCAAAGCTGAAGCCCCAGAGCTTCAGACCTGGGGTGAGGGGCACGTAACCCGAGCCCTGCCTTCCCCAGAGGAGGAGGGGGATGTAATCCAAGCCCCACCTCCTAGGGCTGAAGACAAAGCCTGAGTCCCCTGCTCAGGGCTGAGGCAGGTGGTGGGGCTTGGGCTTAGGCTCAGGCCCCAGGTGGTGGGATTCAGACTCAGGTTCAGGCTTTGGCCCTGGGCCCCAGCAAGTCTAAAGCCAGCCCTGGTGACTGCATTAAAATGGGGTCGCGACCCACTTTGAGGTCCCAACCCACAGCTTGAGAAGCATTGCTCCAGAATCTAAACACAAACCAGCCTTCCTCTGAGCCGAGCTGCTCACCAGACAACACCAGCTGGTAGGCAGGTCAAGCTGATGCCTTTACCAGCACTAAAATCACTGAAACATACTTTAAAAAAATATCCCTCCCCCAAAAAGTGCAACTCAGAAAAGTTAACCAGCTCAGCGATCTCTTGAAGCTTGAAAGGAGCCTCACTTGCACTGTCTGATTGCCCACAAAATATTCCTGTTATTAAAGGAAATGAAAATAAAGGCGCACATAAGATATATGGAGAGAAAGACTGGGATCGATGCCAGAAGAGCTGATGCTAATCAATTCTAAATAATTTCCAAGTTCAATATTCCCCTCCCCTGGGACTGTACCTAAGACACAAAGCCAGGAGGATGTCAGTGCTACAGATTCCAGAGTTGGACTCTAACTCCAGGGAAAGAGAATCTGCAAATATTTAGTCTGTCAGAAAGACTTTTCCAATTAGTGGATCTTAGATCAAGGCCTGAATGATTCTGAGACATGTTAGGGTTTGGACAGAGATTACACAGTCTCACTGGGGTCATCATTTACTTTAAACTATTAGTATCTGACAAGCATGTGTATTTCAGGGCACTTAAACAAGAAACTGCTTAATTTACACTAACAGTTGTACGGATGGAACCCATTTAGCATGGATTCCTGTATCCCTAGACAGCTGACTCCAAGCCTGAGTTGACTTCATCATTTCTTATCCTCTAGAAAATTGCTTATTCATAAATAAAAATTAACGTCGCCGACTGAAATAAGCAACAGGGCCTTAGTCAGGGAAGACGGGGTGCCATCACCCATGAGTGCTATGATTAGCTTTGCTCTATTTGATTATTACTCCCATTACCGTCGCTGCTAATGTTTACACATACGTTCAAGGACCGAATTAGGAAATAAGGAGGAGGGAGGAAGGAATAATGGGGAGGCAATAGAGGCCTGCGTGAGCATTCTGGGTAATGGAGCATCACTGGTGTCAACCTGATTGTGAGAGGAAAGTCAGGCCCACTCAGATTATTTGTTCACTCTTGGTTAGTTTCTTTTTAGAGTAGTGAAAAATAGCAGGGAAAATAACCTCAGTTTCACTAAAGCTCTCTGGTGACTGTAGGGTGACCAGATGTCCTGATTTTATAGGCACAGTCCCAATATTTGAGGCTTTGTCTTCTATGGGTACCTATTACCCCCCACCCCCTGTCCCGATTTTTCACATTTGCTGTCTGGTCACCCTACGTGACTGGGAGAGGTGGGAGGAGGGACTAGTCTTCTAGATTCATCTGAAAAGCTGCCCCATGGCTATTTCTGGTACAGGCGTGCTCTATAAATGAGACAGATCTTTATATACACTTATATGCAAACATTTAGTTAGTTAATGATAAGGTGCCTGTAGGTGATGCTCAAGATTAATATGTAGCATAGTTTGGACAACTACAAACTGTACCGAGGTTAAGGAAAGATAGAAAGAATAGTAAGAGGCCAATATGGGTCCATCAGGAGCTTCTTAATGACCTGAAAATCGAAAAGGAATCCTGCAAAAAGTGGAAACATGGACAAACTGCTAAGGAGGAGTATAAAAGAATAGCACAAGCACGTACAGACAAAATGAGAAAGGTGAAGGCACAACATGACCTAGCAAGGGACATAAAGGAAATAGCAAGGGGAGAGAAAGGTGAAGAAAACCCTAGGTCCTCTACTTACTTGGGAAGGAGATCTAATAACAGATGACACCAAGAAAGCTGAGGTGTTTAATGCCTATTTTGCTTCAGTCTTCACTAAAAAGGTTAATGGTGACCAGATACGCCACACAATTGATATTAATAACAAGGGGGAAGGAACGCAAGCCAAATTAGGGAAAGAACTGGTTAAAGAATACTTCGATAAGTTAGATGCATTCAAGTCGGTTCCATTGAAAGCGACAGGAGTTTTGCCACTGACTTCAAGGGGGCCAGGATTTCATCACGGATCTACTGAGTCCCTGTCCAGTAACCTATGGCAAAATTTGCTCGAGAGATGAAGATATGCATTGCAAATGCCTCCAGGCATATATAACTGGGTTAGACACGTTGCCTCCAGTTAACAGTTAGCATCAAGTTTTAAAAAATGGCCAGTGATTTTGAGGCCATGATTTTTGGATGTCCAATTTGAGACACCTTGAATTTCAGAAAGTGCCAATCACCTGCCCCTCTGAAAATCAGGCCCCTTTAGGGGTGCCCCAAATTGAGCACCCAAAATCTCCTGTCCCTTTTGAAAATTTTGGCTTTAGTCACTTTCTGGAAAAGATATACACAGCCCCACAGAGAAGGGCTTTCATACCACAGTGTTTATCATTCTAGATAATCCCAGTAGTGTAATCCTCATGCTGAGTAATAGGAGGGATTTCTGCTAGAGTCCTTGCCATGAAAGATTGAGCTATTTATAAAACTGACATTTTGAAGGAAGGGAGACTATCTGCCTTTCTCAACAGGTGAGTCCCAATTGTGTTTCATATGTTCCATTACTGTTAAACATACAACTAGGCCTGTTGCACTAATGAACATTCTTCACCATCCCTGGGTCTTAAGCAGAATTATTCGGTGCCGTAAGCACTTTAAAATCATTGCACATGATTCGTTTCTGACCCACTAAACCTTCTGTATGAATGAGAAAATACTGTAATGCTTAGATGCAAAGATTCTATAACAGATCAATCGATCTATCTATCTCATGGTAACAGGGACTAGGTAGCTGGATAGCCATGAATTTTCTCTAACCCCAAGCCAAGTAGCTTGGCTTGGTGTAGGAGGGCTCAAAGGAGGAACCCTCTCCTCCAACAAGTGTCAGCATGCCTTTGAAGCTACTCTAAGACTGCAGTAGTTGCTGCTGCTTTTGTCCCATGAACACTGTTGCTTGTGATAACAACATTTTGCACTTGGTTTTCCTGGTGGAGAGTGGTGTGTTGAGCCTCTGTTCCGATGTCTCTCAGTCACTCATTGTCCTGCATTCCTTTTGCGTCTTGCTGACCAAGTCTCAGCCGTGTGCATATTTCACCCTCCTCCAGGATCATGTTTATGTCTTGTATTCATAGTGGGTGAATGTACATACAGCTTCCTGGAAATATACGCCTATCCATTGCTATGTTGTGTGAACGAGGATGTATCTGATCAATACAAATGTGTTGCTTCACATTTATCCTGAGGAAATAATTTGTTCCTGACAGGGTCTCCTGTCAATAGTTTGGGGAGGTCTTTAGCTCATCTGGCGTGGTAGGCTTTGGTCTTGGTGTGTCTCTCTTCCTTTGCCTCTGTTACTCCTTTAACTGCTGCCAGCTAGAATAATGCTGGGGCTTCCGATGCCGTAATTCTAACTAGCAATTCAGCTTTGCCATTTGACCGGCGAGAGTTGGTAATACCGTGATGTGACTGAATTCCATTCCTGGGTAAATTGCACAAATTCACTGCAAGTAAACTGGGGCCTATTGAATGATATTACACGGTTTGGGGTACCAGGCCTGCTGAAATGCTTCATTGCTTTCTCTGATGATTGCTGTGGTAGTGTCTGATAATTGATTTAGTTCCTGGAAGTCTGAACAGTAGTCTACAATAATGAGGTCGTCTGTGTGGTTTGCAGTGAAAAGATCCATTCCTACTTTGCTCCAAGGTCTGTTGGGGATGCTGTGTATTTTCATTGTCTCTTCTTCTTTTTGCCTGTATTTCTCCACATGTATCATATCTGTTCACCAGGTCTGGAAATCCTTGGTCATGTTTGGACAGTATATGGTCTTTTTGGCTTTCTGGAAACAGATTTCTGTTCCACAATGACTCTGATGTATTCTTGAGAGAGTTTTTGTTCTTGGTTAGCTGGGTTTTATGATGCAACTGCCTGAATATGCTATGCTATCTTGTGCACTCAGTGTGTCTCCATAGCTTGTGTCTCAATAATTTCCCAAGAGGAAGGTGGGGCTTCTCACCTCTTGTATTTTCATGCTTTGGAAAGTTTTCTCTGTGTCTGCTTCCCTTATGCTCTGCATCTGGACATGAGCTTGTTCACTAGCTTTGCACAGGTCTCTAGCTCACGGCAGAGTTAATGTGGATTCTATGAGCAGTCTCATGGGAGCGCCTGCATCTTTCATCCCCATTACTAACGTATCGCAAATTAGTTCATCTTTGAAGATTTGCTGATGGCATGAGTTAGCCGCTTTGCATATATTGGCAATACACCAATCTGTTGGGTCTCTAGTTTCTTGATCACAATTGTTGAAAAGATAGCTTTCCTCTATTATATTTTCTGTGGGCTGAAAACACTTTTGGAGTGCGTCTAGGATTTTCCCTGGGTCCTCCCACTCTGCTGTTGACACGTCCAGATGCTGTTGGAGCATGCAGCAGCCTTGGCCCATTACAGCTAATGACGGAGCTGCTGTTTCCCCCTTGCTTTTGATCCAGCCTATTGCAATGTCGTAGCTTTCCCATTGTGATCTAAAGAATGTCCAATTGCGAAACAAGATCCCCTTTCAAGTCCATCTGCCAGGGGACAGCAATCTGGTATGCTGCCATGATTACTGCTTTCCCCTTGTTTGTTTGCTTTGCAATATAATTAGTTCCTGATCTTCACACATCTGCAAGGAGCTGACTCACTTCTGACACCATGGTCAGTGTATAGGCATAATAAGAGAGAGAGATGAGACAATGCAACATTCAGGCTTTATTCTTTCCTCCTCATATGCAAGCCTCTCTCATCAAGCATTTCCTGAAAGTAGAGTTCTCTGTGTTCCCAGGCATTACCCTATATATCATTGCTTCCCATTAGTATGGTCGTACCGCAGGAGGTGCAGACCCCCTGCCTGGGGTCCCTCCACCTACAGCAGAATGACACCAGTTCTGAGCAGCAGAGGCCTGATGCAGCAGCGGGGAGGGGAGAGGGGGGAGGAATTGCCTTTTGGAGAGTTATTTGTGAGAAGTGATGGGTTCTGGATGTAAAATTAGGATCTAGATCCAGATTTCAAACACCGTGTACATGAGTGCAGCCAGGGCTCGACGCTCTCCAGGGGGAGGAGGGGAGTCACACCAGTTCACTACGCACCGGTGGGTCCAGGAAATAGCCCGGCAGTCCTCGCGGCAATCTCCTGCCTTGTGGCGGCAAGGGGCTCAGGTCCTTCGGCAGGGCTGAGCCATAATAGCCGCTATTAGCCTGGCCCTAGGTCAGGTCGGGGCAGCAAATACTGAGTCTGGGAGCTCAGGCCCTTGGGCAGGGCTGAGCAACAGTAACAGTTATCGGCCTCCTCAGGCCAGGGAGAAGGGGAGTCTGCCACCCCGCAGTGGGGTGGCAGGGGGGGACGCAGGCCCTCCCACTCCACTGCGTCCCAGCCTGGGGCCCTAACAGCGGCTAACGATCCGCTGCTCAGTCAGTGGGGATCCTGGCCACAACACACTGACATAGGCTACAGCTAGGCTGCAGCCAGACTGGGGTCGGCTGCCCCCGGGCTACTTCCATCCTCTCCCTCGGGGCCTACCTGGGTCCTGACGTCAGACTCTGCAGGGTCCAGGAGCATGGGCTCATTGCGACCGGGGCTGGGTGGTAGGTCCGGGAGTTCCTCGGGATAGTCGGCCCAGGGTAGCTCCGGCGGCTCCTCCGGGCAGCAGGCGCGGGAAAGCTCAGGCCAGTCTGGGCGGCTGCCCTGGGTCACAGGGGGCTCCCAGTCTCGAGCTCCCAGAGGGACATCTGCTCGCTCCAGCTGCTGGGGCCTGACTGAGCTCTGAGGGCCGGCTTTTATAGTGCCGGGTCGGCGCCTGACCCTTGAGGGGCAGGCTTAGAGCTCTTTAGCTCCACCCACTCTGGCATCCGACTGGACTCTTCCTCCTCTGGGCTGGAGGGGAGCCACACCGCCTCACTACACACCCCAAAGTCCAGTGTTAGATGAATCTTGGCTTTGGGTTCCAGCCTGTTATCAAAATAGAGTGGCGGCATTGTCAAATGGCTGGTACACTGGACTGGGATTCAAGAAACCAGGGTCTATTTGTGGCTCTGCCACGGATTGGCTGTGTAATCTTGGGTTGGTCATTTCACCGCTTTGTGCCTCTGTTTCCCTTCCCACCAGCTGTACATCTTGTCTAGTTAGACTGTACCCTCTTCTTGGCAGGGACTGCCTCTCCCTATGGCTAGGTCTACACTAGGAGGTAGAGATGTGATCCCCAGCTTGCGTAGACAGGCTCGCACTATTTCTCATTCAGTTAGTGTGCTAAAAATATTAATGTAGCCACAGTGGCATGGGCAGGGGCAAGCGGCAGCACAGGCTAGCTGTGCCAAGTCCAGACCCACCTGGACCTCATGTGTGTGTACTTGAGGCAGCTAGCCCATGCTGCTGTTTGCCACTGCCTGGGCTACTGAGGCTTTGTTACTATTTTTAGCATGCTCGCTTAATGAGAGCTAGCCCAAGTACGCCTGCATCAGGTGGGAATCACATCCTTAGCTCCAAGTGTAGACGTCGCCTATGTGTATGTACAGTCCCTAGCACATTGGGGTCCCAATCTCCATTAGGGCCTCTAGGTGCCACCTTAATCGAAATATTAGAACAGGGGCCATTTGCAAAATAAGGATCCAGATGTGGGTTTGGATTTCAGAACACCCCCAAAAATCAGAGATGCCGCTCTCTATTTATCAGCAATAGTTTTCGTTTCAGGGTCTGACTTAGTTGCTTTCTTTCTAATTGTTTCGTTATAAGCTCTATTACTGACCTGCTAGGTGTAGCCAAACACGTCTGGTGTCATGTGGAATCTTGAAAGAGGATTATGTGGTGGATTAACTGCAGATTAATCTTAATCTGAATTCAATTCAGATTGCTTCGGAGCATGGTGAGTCCCCTCTCTAACCGACATAGGCTGAAGATGGAAACAAGATACAGAGCGCCCCGAATTCCAGCTCTCATAGGGTTTGGATGCAGCAAGACACTTAAAATATCAGTGCTGAGAGCCCCCTGCAGCACTTGTTATTGCAACTAGCCTCAGCCCCCATCCAGCAAGATAAACAAATCATCAGTTCTGAATGGATGCCGCACAGCTGGGCTGCATTTGAGAGTGGTAGGTCTCTCATCAGCGTTATAAAACGCACACTAGAGAATAACTACATTTAGGCCACATCTACATTTGAGCTGGGAGGTGTGATTCCCAGCTTGTATCAATGTACCTGTGCTACCTTGACTAGCAGTGTAGCTGTCGTGGCACAGGTAGCAGCTTGGGCTAGTGAGTATGCACTCAGGGGGCCGGGTGGGTATTACGTGTTCAGCTTGAGCTGCTGCCCATGCTCCCCCCCCCCATTACACTGCAACCAGAGCTAGCGTGGGTGGATCACACCTTCCAGAGCAAATGTAGATGTAGCCTTAGAAACAACTCATTGTCGTGCAAGTTAAAATGTGGCTTATATTTGGAGCATCAGCTGCAGATACAGCTGACCTTCATCATCTTGAGCACAATCATTAGTCTTCAGAACACTACTGTGAGGTGGGGAAGATACTTCCTCCGTTTTACGGATGGAGGAACAGGGAGGTAGATTAAGTGATTTGCTCACACAGTTACACAGAAAGCGTATGACTCAGGCAGGAAATGAACCTAAGTCACCTGTATCCCAGCCCAATGCCTTATCCACTTCACTATCCTCTCAACCTACAGAGAACAAATATATAGGCTCAGCTTCAGAATGTTATAAATGGGTGAGACTGTCATAAACAGATAGTTAAGGGTTAATGTTTCTTTTACCTGTAAAGGGTTAACAAACAGGGAACCAAACACCTGACCAGGGGACCAATCAGGAGGCAAGATACTTTCAAATCTCGGTGGAGGGAAGCCTTTGTTTGTGTTTTTTGGGTTTTGCTTTGTTCTCTCTGGGCTCTGAGTGTGACCACACGTACCTACAGGCTCTCTAATCTTCTATTCCAATTTTGTAAGTACAAAGGTAGAAAGGTGGTATAGTCTTTTTATTTGTTTTTCTTTATTTGCAAATGTGTATTTGGCTGGAAGTATTTTAAATTGTATTTCTGCTGGAGGAGGCTTTTTCTCCAGTTTCTATAAGCTGACAGACCCTGTAATATTCCATCTTGAATTTACAGTGATTTTCTTTATTCTTTTTTTCTTTTATTAAAAGTTTTGCTTTTAAGACCTTTCTGATTTTTCCCTGTGTTGAGGCTCAAGGGAATTGAGTCTGTACTTAACAGGGAAGGAGAAGGGAGGGGGAGAGAAAGTCGAGGGAACCCACCTGATTTCTCTGTGTTGTGATTCAAGGAGTTTGAATCACGGTGATCTCCTAGTGTACCCAGGGCGGGAAAGATCTGGGAGAAAGAAAGGAGAAGGGGGAATCCATGTGTTTAGATTCACGGAGCTTGAATCTGTAGATCTCTCCAGGAGCCCAGGGAGGGAACACCTGGAGGGGAGGAGGGGGAAGGGAAATGGTTTATTCCCCTTTGTTGTGAGACTCAAGGAATTTGGGTCTTGGGGGTCCCCAGGGAAGGTTTTGGGGGAGATCAGAGTTTATCAGGCGCTCTACTCTAAGTCCTGATTGGTGGCAGCACTACAGGATCTAAGGGTATGGCTACACTTGAAATTTCAAAGCACTGCCGCGGCAGCGCTTTGAAGTGTAAGTGTGGTGGGAGCACCAGCGCTGGGAGAGAGCTCTCCCAGCGCTGCACGTAAACCATATCCTCTACGGGTGTAGCTTGCAGCGCTGGGAGCCGCGCTCCCAGCGCTGCAGCACTGATTACACTGAGGCTTTACAGCACTGTATCTTGCAGCGCTCAGGGGGGTGTTTTTTCACACACCTGAGCACGAAAGTTGCAGCGCTGTAAAGTGCCAGTGTAGCCTAGCCCTAAGCTGGTAATTAAGCTTAGGGGAATTCATGCTAGTACCCATATTTTGGACGCTAAGGTTCAGAATTGGGAATTATACTATGACATGGTGGCTTCAGAATGGTTTATAAATGGGTGGGACAAATATCAGACTTGGTGTAAGCGGAAGCCGTTCTACTGAACTTAATGTAGTTGCGTCCACTCACACCAGGCCTGAATTTGTCTGAGAGGAGTTTCACCAGGTTGCAGAAGAGCTCAGTTTGGCTTTTAAATTTTCAAAGAATGGTATGTGATGCTGTTTCAGTAAGAATTTGATTCAGAATCAGATACTGTCATTCTTTCATGGTACTAATGATATTACGATCTCCCTGGTTCTGATACATGTTTAGTGCCAAATTCTGTCCCCCGCTGTTCAGCCATCACTTCCTTTCTTTTCAGTTAAATATACAGAAGCATATACAAGGGTTCTGTTGTAGCTAGCGAGGGGCAGAGAGCTACTCCAGTTTGTGTTTGTAAGTTTGTTCCTTGGCGGTTCCTGTTGCTTTGAGTGGAGGAATTACAATTTCCAGGATGCACTGGGGTAGGAGGAGGAGAAAGAAAGGAAGAATGTGAGCTCTGCAAAAGAGGGGAATAAACCTTAACTTTGCTGTTATCAAGATTCCCAAGTTTTCCTCAAAGAGGTTCAGGTACAAACAGTAGATGCTGGACTGAGCCATTGCAAGTTACTACCTAGCATGATAAGAGAGAGCTACTCATGCACCTGATAAGCTAAACAGCAACAAATCATCAGGACCACATAATATTTACCCATGGTTTCTGAAGGAACTAGCTAGCAAAAATATGCAATCTCTTTTTAAAATCAGCTCCTAAACCACAAGATTGGAGGGCAGCAAATGTTGCACTTATCTATATATCAAAAGTTCCTGCAAATTTCAGCCCAGAGCCTCCCTTTACTAACAGATACGTTGCTTTGCTTCTCCAGAGAAAACTGTACCTCGCAAATCTATTAGAATTCTTTGAGCATGTCAACAAAATATGGATAAACAAGAACCAGCTGATATTATTTAATTAGGCTTCTTACAAATTTCATCATAAAAGGCCATGATTGTCAAATACTAAGACAATGAGCACAGCATAAGAATAGAATGGAATAGAATAGAAACTGAATAGTCATGAGGTGAGAGATAAAGTACCGTTATGAATTAGAAGTGTGTTAAGAGACAGAAAGCAAAGAGTAAGACTAAATGGTCAATTTTCAACCTGGCCATAGGTTATCAATAAAGTGCCACAAGATTCCATAGGGATGGTGTTGTTTGATCTATTATGACCTGGAAAAGAGCATGAATGGTGATGTGGCAAAATCTACAGAATAGCTGGCACTCAAATATTTAGGATAGTCAAGTCTGGAGGAGACTGCGAGGAACTCCAGTAGGATATAAAAAGCTTAGTGAATGGACATTGTGATGGCAGATGAAATTCATTGTTGATGTGCAAGGTAGTGGACCCTGGAAAGAATAATCTGCCTTTCCTTCCAAAGCCTGTACGATTGGAATCATGACCCTGAGGGCTTATCTAGACAAACAGTGAATGCATGGCAAGCTGGAGTATAAATCTACCTCGCACTTGCCTACTGCGTACTTACTGTCCATGTGGACCCTGCTGCCATGCACTGCAAGTTCCTTAACTTGAAAGCAGAGTAGATCAAAGCACGCAAGGGGGATTTTAGTGAACAGTAGCAGGTCCATGCAGACAATTGGTGTACGGCAGGCTCGTGTGAGGTAGAGTTATCCCCTGGGCTACTTGCATGCCTTTTCACTTTCCATAAATGTCTGTAAGATCAATAGAATTGACAACCCCAAGCAGTCAAAAAATCAAGAGTCAGATCCAAAAAAATCATGAGATTTGGCTTAAAGTCATGAGATTTTAGAAAGTAATACATCTGGGTTCTTTTCATTTGTCCTCTGAGCTTTCAACCTTTAGGGTTAAACTTTTCAATCTTTTCTCTGCAGCCAGAAAGGCTAGAAACTTAGTTTAAAAATGGAAGCTGAGATTCTTTTTTAATCACATGACTAGGAGCATCAAGAAAAACACTAAATATCATGAGATTCACCATAAAAATCTCAAGATCTGCAACATTGGATTAAGTATTATAGGCACAAAAGTTCATGGAAAGTGAATTTCAAAAATGACTGTGAAAGTATTCACAGAAAGCAAATTTTACATTTACACAAGAGTATTTACTCCAGAAGCACATGCTGCTCATCCGTCCACTAAGGGAACAAAAACCATACTGTGAGACTCATCTGATCAAACAGAACTTCAGCAACATATCTTGAATTTTGAACCTTTATACCTTAGCACCCACCCCACCATATATATCCATTGTCTCTGTTTCAATCTGGATCTAAACTCGAATTTCCCTGATGTGTGGGGTGTTCTCTTTAGGATTTCATTTCGTGCTCATCTCTAATGTGTATGTTGCTTTGAAGGCCCCAGTGCTTTTATGACCAACTGACAATATTTAATAACACAAAAATCCGACGTCTCCAGATGGACCCAATCAGCTGAAAATAATCAGGCGGGAATATTGCCACTTTAACTAGTCTCAGAGGGGTAACCGTGTTAGTCTGGATCTGTAAAAGCAGCAAAGAATCCTGTGGCACCCTATAGACTAACAGACGTTTTGGAGCATGAGCTTTCGTGGGTGAATACCCACTTCTTCAGATGCATGTGGTGGAAATATCCAGGGGCAGGTATATATATGCTAGCAAGCAAGCTAGAGATAACGAGGTCAGTTCAATCAGGGAGGATGAGGCCCTGTTCTAGCAGTTGAGGTGTGAAAACCAAGAGAGGAGAAACTGGTTTTGTAGTTGGCAAGCCATTCACAGTCTTTGTTCAATCCTGAGCTGATGGTGTCAAATTTGCAGATGAACTGAAGCTCAGCAGTTTCTCTTTGAAGTTTGGTCCTGAAGTTTTTTTGCTGCAGGATGGCCACCTTAAGGTCTGCTATAGTGTGGCTAGGGAAGTTGAAGTGCTCTCCTACAGGTTTTTGTATATTGCCATTCCTAATGTCTGATTTGTGTCCATTTATCCTTTTCCGTAGAGACTGGCCAGTTTGGCCAATGTACATAGCAGAGGGGCATTGCTGGCATATGATGGCGTATATTACATTGGTGGATGTGCAGGTGAATGAACCAGTGATGGTGTGGCTGATCTGGTTAGGTCCTGTGATGGTGTCGCTGGTGTAGATATGTGGGCAGAGTTGGCATCGAGGTTTGTTGCATGGATTGGTTCCTGAGCTAGAGTTATTATGGTGCGGTGTGCAGTTACTGGTGAGAATATGTTTCAGGTTGGCAGGTTGTCTGTGGGCAAGGAGACTCTGGAAAAATTCCACCATGATTTCAACAGCTTCCACCCCACCATCAACCTCAGCCTGGACCAATCTACACGGGAGGTCCACTTTCTTGACACCACGGTGCAAATAAGTGATGGTCACATTAACACCACCCTATATCGAAAACCTACCGACCGCTATGCCTACCTTCATGCCTCCAGCTTCCATCCCGGACACATCAGACGATCCATTGTCTACAGCCAAGCACTGAGGTACAACCGCATCTGCTCTAACCCCTCAGACAGAGACCAACACCTACAAAATCTCCACCAAGCATTCTCAAAACTACAATACCCTCACGAGGAAATAAGGAAACAGATCAACAGAGCCAGACGTGTACCCAGAAGCCTCCTACTGCAAGACAAACCCAAGAAAGAAACCAACAGGACTCCACTGGCCATCACATACAGCCCCCAGCTAAAACCCCTCCAACGCATCATCAAGGATCTACAACTGATCCTGGACAATGATCCCACACTTTCACAGGCCTTGGGTGGCAGACCAGTCCTTGCCCACAGACAACCTGCCAACCTGAAAAATATTCTCACCAGTAACTGCACACCGCACCATAATAACTCTAGCTCAGGAACCAATCCATGCAACAAACCTCGATGCCAACTCTGCCCACATATCTACACCAGCGACACCATCACAGGACCTAACCAGATCAGCCACACCATCACTGGTTCATTCACCTGCACATCCACCAATGTAATATACGCCATCATATGCCAGCAATGCCCCTCTGCTATGTACATCGGCCAAACTGGCCAGTCTCTACGGAAAAGGATAAATGGACACAAATCAGATATTAGGAATGGCAATATACAAAAACCTGTAGGAGAGCACTTCAACCTCCCTGGCCACACTATAGCAGACCTTAAGGTGGCCATCCTGCAGCAAAAAAACTTCAGGACCAAACTTCAAAGAGAAACTGCTGAGCTTCAGTTCATCTGCAAATTTGACACCATCAGCTCAGGATTGAACAAAGACTGTGAATGGCTTGCCAACTACAAAACCAGTTTCTCCTCTCTTGGTTTTCACACCTCAACTGCTAGAACAGGGCCTCATCCTCCCTGATTGAACTGACCTCGTTATCTCTAGCTTGCTTACTAGCATATATATACCTGCCCCTGGATATTTCCACCACATGCATCTGAAGAAGTGGGTATTCACCCACGAAAGCTCATGCTCCAAAACGTCTGTTAGTCTATAAGGTGCCACAGGATTCTTTGCCACTTTAACTAGTTCAGCGTGAAACTGCACACACACACATCCCTACACATTTCCCCCTTCCCAGAGTCTCCATATTGCCTTATATACCTTACTCTGCTCTGTAACCTCCTGAGGCCCCTCCCCTTGGCCGATCCATTCCCCCCTTTCAAATTAAGGTGGAAACACGTGGGACGTTTCGAGTGCTATAATCCTATTTCTAATCCGCCTCGTCTGGGGCCCTGTACAAACCACATTATCAATCTGGCACTCTCTGATGATGGAGCCCACATGGGAACCTTAGATAATGGATTACAGCAGAGGACATGTACTTTTAAATGTTTTTAAGATGTCTGGCATATTTTTAAGAGGAGAGGAAAGTGATTTAAGGTGTGGGGGGAACCCAAAGCAACTACGGCCACTTGGGGGTGTCTCAGTCTCTTTGTAATGATTACCCCCACCCCCCACTCTCCACCCAACCGCACATGGCATCCCCATAGTGGAGCAGGCTTCCATTGGCTGATGGCAGTGAAACAAGCACTAATACGCCCTGCATTGCACATGGCTTGAATTACTATTGCTAATAAAACCATTCATCATCAGCCACGGCACTGAAGATTAAGCTAGTCCTTGCTCCTGAGGATTGAATGATTGAAAGAACGAAGCATTTGCTTCTCTCGCTCACTCCTTTTTTTTTTCCTTTAACCTCACTGGCCCTGGCTTGAGGTCTTGTTGTACAATGAGAGGTCAGCTGCTCTGAGCTCAGTTTACAAAAATTATGGCCCATGATTCAGCGACAGTAATAACTGGCCTGTTCACGAAGGGCCCTTTTGAGCATGAGGACTGAATTATCTCTCCACCTCTAAGGATTTAATCATTCAGCATCAGAGCGGAGAGCAGGGTGGAAATGTCCTAGCTGTGACCCTTCTGGCTCAGTCTGAGTAGAGTCCAAGTGAGATCCCAGGATATTTTTTTTCATCTGACCCTTTGTTAATGGAAATGGCATTTTCTTTGCTACAGTACCCACTCCCCTTCCTGTAGTCCTTACCATGTGCAGCCACCTACCGTACAATGAATGGATTGGCTGTCACAGGCTTCTGAGGAGTGATGTGAGCTCTTCTCCCGCATCCCTCATATGGTCACCGTATGATCTTCCCTACATATCCCTTTCTGGTTTCCCAGAAGCCCAGGAAACAGGATGATGAGGTCTTCTTCATAATACCACATTGCCATGCAACTAGAGACCCAATCTAACACCCGCAGAAAGACTCCTATCAACTGTGGTGGGCACTGGCTTGGTCTCTAAGGGTATATCTACACTGAAGCTGGGAGTGAGCCTCCCAGCTAGGGTAGAGAGACCCTGAAGACTTGAGGTAACATGCTAAAAATAGCAGTGTGGATGCTGGGGCATGGGCAGGAGCTCAGGTTCTCAATCCTACCCACTCACCCCAGGCTTGAGAGCCCAAGCTCCTGTCTGAGCCTCGCTAGCATGACTTGGTCTACCCAGTCTGGGAGGTTCACTTCCAGTGGCAATGTAGACATACCTAAAGGGCTTAACTCTGAGAGGTGCTGGGTGCCCTTCACACTCCCTGAAATCAATGGGTTAATTTAAAGGTTTTCAGCAGCTCTCAGGATCTGTCCCCATGGCAGGATTAGGAGAATGTAGGCCCAACTGCTGTCAGAGGAGAATCTGGCCCACAAGAGGACGACATACCTGTTCTTAGTTCAGCTAGTGAGTAGATGGCCTGGTATTGTAGCTGACACAACAGGGCCAAAGCTCTGTTATCTGCTGGTTTTAGGACCCAGCCAACCTGTCTCTATGAAATATTTCCCAAGCGTTCATCACATCCTGGTGCCCAACCTGCCTTTCCTCCCCCTAAAATTCCTTTCCTCTACTTCTCTTTCTAAAAAAACCCTACCAACCAAATAAATCTGAGCGTTCAGTTCTTGCTTCCAACTATGTGAGCCCACGATGCACACAATGCAGGCCTGTCTGAAGCGAAAGCCCTTTGATGCCGTGTGCAGTGTATTGCCATCTCAGGGCAACCTGAGATTGCTGTAATGAATTCAGCATGCATTAGCTATCAGAACGGGGAGGGAATGGGATATTCCACAGACACAATGTGTTGATGGTCGTGAAAAGTCATATTTCCTCACTTTTGTGCCAGGCTCTCTCTCCAGGTTATCGAAAGGCTCAGGATTCAAACAATAACATTCTCCTCTCTCAAACTCACTCCTCCTTCAGTTGGCAAAACCCTTCTGGGCTTAATTTACCCTTGCCAACAAAGACTGAGATATTCCGAGCCATGCAAGAGAAAGTAATATGAATATAGCGATCCACAGGCCCATTTTCAGATGCAGTATTTGTTACGTTGTGTTTCAAGAGGATTTGTATATCCTTGTAATATACAGGTGATACAATACGCAAGCAAAGTCTGAATGAGCTCTCCTCTGATATCTAGTGGTCAGCTGTGGAAAAGGACTTCAGGAGCTGATCTTGTTTGCATGGACACACCCACCCTGCCTAGGTGCTCAGCATGATGGGATTGCTTGGCCAAAGATCACTTGTGGCTGGTGTTGGATCCCCAGTCTCCTTGTTATGGGGGCAGGAGTAATATAGGGTTATTATCCCTGTTGTTTGAATGAGGGCAGCAGAACTGTACCTGGCACACCCTGATGGAGGGACTCACCCTCAACTGAATAGCACTCGTTATTCAGGGGACATGGGTTCCAAAGCCCAATGAGTTGAGAGAGAGTGGATATAGGTATCTGTATGTGGTGGTGTGGGACCTGTTTAATTGTTCTTGGTACTATTTGATCCTTCCTCTCTCCTTCACATAATAAAAGAGCTAATTTAGACTCAATTGAGAGTCTTGTTACACAGTACAGAGCTGAAATCACTGATACCTAGGTCTAAGTATTAGACCTACTTTGAGACAGTGTCTCTATTGCAAGAGACTACCCAGTATGAGGTGCCCTACTAACAGCTGAAATCACTGAGAGCTGGGTTAAGTGGTGGGCCCTGAAAACAGCTTGGTGAGTGGCCAGCCAAGTGGCTGATGGAGAGGCACAGTGAGAGGATGGCAGGGAGGCTGATGGAGAGGGCAGAGCATAACCTTGCAGAGAAGCATAGCAATTAACTGGTGGGGTGATGAGTGAGCATCTGAGCAGCATAGCTTGTAAGGTGCCTCCTTATACCCCTTTCACCCAGGGTGGGAGGTGGACTATGCAGATGAACCTCTGAACTCTGGGGCTGCACTGGCCAAGGACAGCAACTCTGAGTGGGTTCCAGAGAAGGGGTGGGCACATTAAAGGGACTTTTGGGTTGCTGGAATTAAGAACCTGAGGGGAAAAAGATGCTGCCCAATTTACTTGGGGGTGGGTCATTTGCTCTTGGTTTATGTTTATCAACCCTAGTTGCAGTGTTTTCCCAAATTAATGCTGAGTTACTTCCCTCCTTTTATTAAAAGTTTTTGCTACACTCAGACTCTGTGCTTGCAAGAGGGGAAGTATTGCCTCTAAGAGGCACCCAGGGGATGGTGTGTAATGGTTCCAAGTCACTGGGTGGGGGTTCGAGCTGGTTTTGTGTTATATTGTAGAAAAGGAACCCCTAGATACTGAACCCGGCCCTTGTTGCTGCTGGCTCCATCTAGCAGAAGGGTTACAAATATATATAGAAGGGTCAGATCCTCAGCTGGTGTAGCAGGTGCAGCTCCACTGATATCAATGGAGCTGCACCATATTACACAAGCGGAGGAGCTAGCACAACATGTGACGGGTTCTCCCCAGGGTGCCACCTGTAACTGGGGTACCACTGAGCCTCCTCACTCACCAGTCTGGGCTCCCTCTCACATTGTACTGCTGTGACAAGCTGCAAAGTCCTCCAGCCTGCACTTTCACCAGCATTCACACAGGTAGGGATACAACCAGCTGCAGTTACATGCAGACTTTCTAACCACCAGCTTCCCAGCCTAAGACCCCAGAGCAGTACCATTCTGCCCAGGTCAAATCTGTCCACTATATGGGTTTAATCCCCAGTCTACCTCTTCCTCAATGTGAAGAGAACAATGCACACTTGTGGTAACCAAGCAGAGATTTTCCCCAAGCACTCCAGTCAAAGCTCACTGGTTTAGATTAAAACAAAAAAGTTTATTAACTGAAAAAGATCAATTTTAAGTGATAGCAAATGGATCAAAGCAGATTACCTAGCAAATAAACAAAAAACACAAACTAAGCTTAATATACTAAATAGACTGGATATGAATTAGCAGAGTCTCACCCTGAGAAATGATACCAGCTGGCTGCAGATTCTTAAGGGGCAAGCTGCACTGGCTTACAGCTTAGAAACCCCAGGTGCTCCATTCACAGGCAAAAATCCCTTTAGTCTGGGTCCAGCACTTCCCCCAGTTCAGTCTTTGTTCCTCAGGTGTTTCCAAGAGCCTTCTTGTATGGGGAGTGAAGAACACCAGATGATGTCATTCCCTCCCCTATATAGCATTAGCAAATGGTGGGAACCCTTTGTTTCAAAACTTAGTTCCCAGACCAGTTTGTGGAAAAATGCTGACATCCCAAGATGGAGTCCAGAATCTTGTGGCCTGGTCACAAGTCTTTGTACAGTCATAGCAGCCATTACTTACAGGCTGTCTGGAGTGTTCTCAGGAAGGGTCACCAGGTGGGAGATAATAGGAGAAGTTTGTTTTCGGTAATGGCTCATTGCCCTAAATAAGCCCTTCCCAACCAGCTATCTAGACTGAAAGCATCTTGTCTAGTTGGCGTTATCCTTGACTATCATTTGAAATACAGATAGTCAATATTCATAACTTCAGATACAAAAATGATGCATGCATACGAAGAGGATAATCATATTCAGCAAATCATAATTTTTCCAATGACACCTCACATGACTTATCTCATACAAAATACATCATAATTATGCCATAATCATATCATAATAATATTACTAAGATGAATATGCGCATTACAGCATATTACAGACTATTATAGAATAAGTTAACTTTCATATGGATTTTTAAAACAAGGCCTGATTCTCCTCTCATGTATATCAATTTTCCACAATTGTTGCTCCACTGTCTTAGAGTCTGATCTCACACTGGTGTAAAACAGGAGTGACTCCACTGAAGTCAAAGAGCCGGATCCTCAGCTGATGTAATAAGGAGTAGTTGCTCCATTGAGGTCAATGGTGCTACACCAATTTACCCCAGCTGAGATTCTGGCCCAGTGAAGATAAACTGGTGTAAAAACTGGGTTAAGTGTGATTAGAACCAGGCCTGTTGTGTTAATGTGGTTATTTCTGGTTTATTATGTGTAAAGTGGTGACTGTTTCAGAGCTAGATAGTATCTGGATGCACTTTACTTGCTTTGGATGCAGAGCAGTAAACATCACCCAAATACAAGGAGTAAATACATTGCAAATCCCTGTAGCACTGTGACTTTGAAAGAACGGAGATGAGAAAAATCTAGTGAGGACATTAAATGCCAGAGAGTCTGTTGCTTGCAGCTAGTGGAAAGTCTGGACAAAGGGAGCCCTCTTGCAGTGTGCTGTGGGTGCAGGCAGGTACAGCCTTCCAGGGGAAGCACATTCGAGGGAGTTCTACCTGCCCTCAACTTCTGCTAGGTTCACCCTGGGGATAGCGGCAGTGCTCCTGATGAAAGCAAGTGAAGTGAGGGGGAGCAGAGATGATGAGATGGTCTCTTAGGGAAACTGGACCTGGGTCAGTATTGAAGAACCGTATATCTATTGATTTAGAGATGTAGTCAGAGCTTATTGCTCTAGCACTGGGCACCTAAGAAAAGTTGAAAATGACTGAAGATACCCAGCTTAATTTGAGTCAACAGTGTGATACTGTTGCAAAAAAAGCAAACGTGATTCTGGGATGCATTAACAGGTGTGTTGTAAACAAGACACGAGAAGTCATTCTTCTGCTTTACTCTGCACTGGTTAGGCCTCAACTGGAGTATTGTGTCCAGTTCTGGGCACCGCATTTCAAGAAAGATGTGGAGAAATTGGAGAGGGTCCAGAGAAGAGCAACAAGAATGATTAAAGGTCTTGAGAACATGACCTATGAAGGAAGGCTGAAGGAATTGGGTTTGTTTAGTTTGGAAAAGAGAAGACAGAGGGGACATGATAGCAGTTTTCAGGTACCTAAAAGGGTGTCGTCAGGAGGAGGGAGAAAACTTGTTCACCTTAGCCTCCAATGATAGAACAAGAAGCAATGGGCTTAAACTGCAGCAAGGGAGATTCAGGTTGGACATTAGGAAAAGTTCCTAACTGTCAGGGTAGTTAAACACTGGAATAGATTGCCTAGGGAAGTTGTGGAATCTCCATCTCTGGAGATATTTAAGAGTAGGTTAGATAAATATCTATTAGGGATGGTCTAGACAGTATTTGGTCCTGCCATGAGGGCAGGGGACTGGACTCGATGACCTCTCGAGGTCCCTTCCAGTCCTAGAGTCTATGAGTCTATGAGCTGGACAGCATGACAAATTGTTCCTGCTCATCTCATTAGCTACATCTGACTGCCATCAACCCCCTCAGCACCATCCTTGAATAGTCAGCTAAAAGCCTAGCTGATAAACATCTGAAATGTCCTACCACCTGGTGGGCCAGATTCTGCTCTCATTTAGCCTGGCATAAATCCAGAGTAACGCTGCTGACTGCAACCGTGGGTTCAAATCCCATGGCCAGGAGTGGTATGAAAAATCAGATAGATAGGGAATCTGGCCCAAATGTATGACTTGTAAATATGTTATTATTTTACATGCGTTTTTAATCTTGTCACATACTATATATTGCACCTCTAGATTTGCAGTAAATTTTATCTAGCAAGTAACAAAGAGTTTGGGAATTGGTCATGTTCACTACCTTGTTGTGATTTTGTTGTTTGCCTTTTAATGAAAATCTGCCAACTTCCATGCTCACTGAAGTAAGGAGTGTGGGTTGAGTCACTGTGAACGGCACAGACAGGACTTTGGGATGTTTTATTGGGGATTCATTCTTCCCTTTGAGCCAGGGGGGAGCCCATGGCCCAGCGTAGCGTTAAGGAAAACTGCTACTGGAGGTGCTGTCTGTGATGAGATGTAACGCCAAGTTCCTGGCCACTTGTGACCAGCACAGAATCCAAGCCACTTTCCTTTGCAAGTGTATGTGTGCTACCCTCAACGTCCTGGCAACATTTCAGCTCTGAGAAGTATCGTAAAATCTACCTACCCCAAATACCTTCTGAGGGTTTAGCTGGATAAGATATTCCTCACTTCCTGTCCTGAACTGTTGTGCACTGCTTCGTTCCACTCCAGCTGCACTGTTCTTTCCAAGCAAGCGTTCCATTTTAGCCACTGAATATTTTCTCTCTTCAGCAATAAGTTTGCTAAACAGAGGGCGGCAGGTCAATGTTTAAAACAAGATAACCAAAGTTTCAGAGCTGCCCAATCTCTTAGGATGCCCTTCAGAAGAACTACGGTTCTGTCCTGCAGCTGTTACTCACATGCCATCTCACTGATTCCTCTCGCGTGGCTACATGCTGACGGATGGGGCCCTGTGGGTAAGATTCTGCCCTTGACGACACTAGTTTCAACCTAGAATAACTCCGTTGACATCAATAGTTACTCCAGGTTCATACTGACTTCACTGAGAGCTGAATCCAGCCCTACATCACTTCTCCTTCAGTTACTCAGATCACCAACATCTTGGAAACACGAGTGCTTAAAAATCAAGGATTGGGTTTAATTTGTTCTTAAGCCAGCAGTTCTGTTCTTGTTTTATCCTTTTGAATTCCCGAGGTTTAATTGTTCTATTCCCCTTACTCTCTCGTGTATTTGGCCAGAAAGTAAAGTACTAGTAGCTTATCACCAGATGATATTCCCTTTCAACTCTTCCTGCTCTGGCCTTAAGAAAAAACTCCTCATCTTGTCCAGTCCTGACCTCTCTTGTCCCTGATGGATTATTGCTGCCAATCCACAGTCAGGACAAAACCATGCCAGCTGTTGATGCAACACATGAACATCTGTTCTGTTCCAAAGGCCTTTTTAATTAGCATTATTGTTGCTTTATAAACTACTGAAATTTATAGTTGGAGTCTGGCATGTGGTATCCCCCAGTTTTGACCCCCCACCCTGGTTTCTGTGTGATGAAGTGGAGATCCCGTCTCAGGAGGAGAAAACAGCTCGCCAACTTTAAGATTACAAGCCTGAGCCTGCTTCCATTGAAGTCAATGGCAAAAGTCCCACTGACTTCAACCAAAGCAGAATTAGGCCCTTTCTGTCGGTGTCTAGGTTTAAAAACAATTCAGCAATTGTGTGAGGTTATTGCACTGCTACCCTCCAACCCTCCCCTGGTAAGATTATGCCCCAGGTCTTGGTTTTGGCAGGAATGCACAAGAGTGGATTTCCCTGCTCTCATGCTCACTTTTGACATATGGAATCCTCCTCCTGCCAGGCTTAGATATGTTTTTTTTTGTTTTTGTTTGTCCCCCTTCCCGATCTGCAGACTGTGTGTTACTGTGTAAAGGTCATTGGAACGTCTTCTCGTTGCTGGACAGAAGGACTTGCCAATGGTGTCAATCCGCTTTAGACTGTTTCTGTTCAAACAGGAAATGATGATAAGACAGTGACTGCCTAGGATTTCATGGCTGCCGTTGGGCTATGCACTATGGTCATTCCATGGTGGCACCAGGACTGGAGCTCAGATCTTCTGGTGCCAAAAGCACAGGCCCTTATCCCTCTTGTGGGGCCTCAGGCTTATAGCTCAGCAGCTGGGAGTCTACCCAACAGAAGGCAGAGCTGCAAATACACACTGGCCAGTTCGCTGCAATGGGCCAGAACATGCCTGCCATGTCTACACACTGCGGGGATACTTTGCACGTGGACCTCAGCTCGTCCATGGTGGGGATTGCCCTGCCAGTGGTGCAGTTCATGTTGATCGCTTCAGCCAGAGGGAGCACCCAGCAGTACAGCTCCAGGGTAGACACACCACCAGGGAGTAGGGGTGCTGGGGACATAGCCAGGAGCTACTAGCCATGCAGATCCCTGATGGAAGGCCCAGGAGGGGATCCTCACTGAGATATCTTCACTCATAGCCCTAGGCACTGACTTCCTCTGTTCCCTGGGGGTGCTCTACCCCTGCTCTGCCCCACCCCACCCTTGCCTCTTCCTACCCCTGCTCCTCCTCTTCCCCTTCCCCCCAGTGCCTTCTGCACACTGCTGAACAGCTGATGGCAGCAGGTGGGAGGGACTTGGAGGGAGCAGGAGGAGCTGAGCGGCAGGGCCATCAATGGGCAAGAGGCACTTGGGGAGAGGAGGAGGCGCTGACCCGTGGGTGCTGAGCACCTACTATTTTTTCCTTGTGGGTGCTCCAGCCCCAGGGCACCAATGGTGTAGGCACCTATGCTCATAGCCTCCTCCCTCAGGTTTTAACAGCAGAGGGTGCAATCCAGCCCAGAACTTAGCATCTATGATCTTCAAGGCACATCACATGCTGATCGTCACAATGCTCCATTGCGGGAGCCAGCCATCACTGCTGGCAGTTTACAGACACGGAAAACCAGGCTCCAAGCAGTTTAAATGACTTTCCGAAAATCATGCAAGAGCAAGGGTTAGAACTCAGAACTTCCTGGCCACTTGTTCCCACCGCTCTCTCTAGCAAAGATGTCTGAAAGGAACCATTCTAGAGGAAGAGTTGTATTTTATATAGCGATGAGTCTCAAGCAAACCTGGGATCCAAACGCCCACATGCATTTTGGCTAGGGCCTCTCTCTAATGCTTATTAGCAGCATGAATATACAGTAACCACCTACATCTCGCTCACCTAGTTCATCCTATCACACCAATGTCCATCCCAGACCGCTCGTCCCTGCCACGCCATAAATTGGTCCCCCGGACCCATCTCTGACATGTGAGCCATGTAATGTCTTTGGGGGTTTTTTTGTTTGTTTTTTTTATAAATTCAGTTGAGTTTATACCATTTCCTCCTCCCTTGCCTTCTATAGCCACTTTCTCTCTACAGTGGCTTATCCAGCCCAGGTATTGTACATTTACAAACTCCAGCAAAAACACAATGTGGAAGTGACCTCTGACACCAGCTTAAAATTAAACTGGATGAGCCATAAACCAGGAAACTGCTCCCCCAGCCTGCTTCGAGTGTAACAAATGAAAAACATTTGGTTGCTATTACTGGTGATTATGATAAGCTATGTTAAAATATGAAGTGGGGGAATTCATCTTTATTTCCTGGGATAGCGCTGATGAAAAATGTGCTGCTCCATCTTGATTTTCAATCATTTTAATGAACTCTGTCATGCATTTATCTTTATTTGGCTTGATGCTTGTAGCCGATGTGGGGGTGGGGTAGGGAATTGGCGATTTAATTTAATGCAGATAAGTTTATGAGTTGCCCTCAGATCTGGCCCAACTGAACACAATAAACAGTGCAGTATGTCACCGTGCTCTTTAGGGGAGAAGATGTAGACTTCTCCGTCATGGCGTAATCTGCAGCAAATGGTTTATGGCAGTTTTCATTATGATTACAGCTTCTCTCTAATCATCCTTGGCCAAAGCCCAGCGGGGCAGATAGGTCCATAGCCGTCTGTGTTGCTCATTTCTGAAATTAGCATTAGCACTGGGAGAAGAAAACAAGGTTAAAAAAACCCCTCTTCCCACTTCCTCCCCACCTTCAGCACGTGAAACTACACTAATAGTTGATTCAGATGGTTTTCTTGTGCCTAAAGAGGATCCGGAGAGGGTGGGGTTGGAAATCAGTTGGGCAGCTGATCTAACGTTTTGAAGTGGTACCTAGACACTGACAGAAGGGGCCTAATTCTGCTTCTGTTGAAGTCAGTGGGACTTTTGCCATTGACTTCAATGGAAGCAGGCTCAGGTGTGTAATCTTAAAGTTGGTGAGCTGTTTTCTGCTCCTGAGGCCTTGGCTACACTGGAGAGTTGCAGCACCAGTGGTGGCTTTACAGCGCTGCAACTTACTCACCGTCCACACTTGCAAGGCACATACAGCACTGTATCTCCCTGTATACAGTGCTGGCTGTACTCCTCCTCTGCCTGGGGAATAACGACTGCAGCGCTGGTGATGCAGCACTGCTCCGCCAGTGTGGCCACCAAAAGCACTGTTATTGGCCTCCAGAAGTATTCGGAGGTATCCCAGAATGCCTGCTCAGCCACTCTGCTCATCAATTCAAACTCTACTGCCCTGGTCTCAGGTGACCCACCCTTTAAATGCCCCAGGGAATTTTAAAAATCCCCTTCCTGTTTGCTCAGCCAGGTGTGGAGTGCAATCAGTGAATCTTTCCAGGTGACTATGCCTCCACGTGCCAAACGAGCCCCAGCATGGAGCAATGGCGAGTTGCTGGACCTCATCAGTGTTTGGGGGGAGGAAGCTGTGCAGTCATAGCTGTGCTCCAGCCATAGGAATTACGATACCTATGGGCAGATATCAAAGGCCATGCTGGAAAGAGGCCATGACAGGGACGTGGTGCAGTGCAGGATTAAATTGAAGGAGCTGCGGAGTGCCTATTGCAAAGCCGTGAGGGAAACCGCCGCTCTGGTACTGCCCCCATGACCTGCCGTTTTTACAAAGAGCTGGACGCGATACTTGGGGGTGACCCCACCACCAATCTGAAGACCACGATGGACACTTCAGAGCGGGGGGGGAAGGTGGAGGGGGAGTGGGAGGGGGAGGAGGAGGAAACCGAGAGTGAGGGTACTGAGGTGGAGGGAGACACCCCAGAGTCCCAGGAGGCATGCAGCCAGGAGCTCTTCTCAAGCCAGGAGGAAGACAACCAGTCGCAGCAGCCGGTCCTTGGTGAAGGACAAGCAGAGGAGCGGGTTCCTGGTAAGCGGCTTTTATTTTCAGGATGGAAATGTTTCGGGAGAGGAGGGAGAGTTAGGGCTGCATGCATGCATGCCTAGATGTGGAATAGCCCATTGATGTGGTCTATCAGGTCGCAGTAATCGGCCTCAGTAATCTCTTCAAAAGTTGCAGCCAGAGCGCGGGCAATGCGCTTCCGCAAGTTTATAGGGAGAGCCACTGTGGTCCTTGTCCCAGTCAGGCTGATGCGTCTGCGCCACTGTGCAGTGACGGGTGGGGGGACCATTGCTGCACACAGGCAAGCTGCATAGGCTCCAGGGCAGAATCCGCATTGCTGCAGAAGACCCTCCCGCTCTTCCCAGGTGACCCGCAGCAGCGAGATAGCTTCCAGGATTAACTCCTGTGGAAAATGTTGGGAGAGTATTCATTGTAGGTGCTCCCTGCAGCAGTTTGCTTTCCCCAACGCACAGAAACCCCTGCACAGCCCTGAAGCAATCAGTCCTTCTTACCATTTCGGGGCTCCTGTGGGTTATGTGCGCTCTGTTTGGTATGGGAAAATTATGCTAAAGTGAAGACTGTAAACTCCTTCACTGTCTGGGAATAACTGTCTGGGATATAAACAATGCTGCCTCTGTTAACTGTTGCCTTTTGTTCCTTTCCACAAGCAACTTTGAGTTCTCAGCTGCCCGTGTTATCAACAGCTCAAAGACTGCAAAACCTGCAGAAGAAGCCACGAAAAAGCAAAGACGACCTGCTGCAAACAGTTATGGATCACTCTGCCAGAGAGAATAAAAAACTGCAGGACTGGAGGGAAAGGGAATGCAGGATCCACCAGAGAAACGCAGCAGCCAGGAAGAAAAGCACAAAGCAGCTGATAAGCATCCTGGTGCGCCAAGTGGACTCTATCCAGGTGCTTGTAGCCATGCAGGAAGAGCCCTACCGTGCTGGCCCCCCCCCGTCCCAAAGCTCTTTCCCTTGTGCCTCAATGTCAGCTCAAAACCCACTTCCGCAGCGTCCAGGTTCTTACCTCCACCAGCTGCCCCCAACACCTGTACGTTCACCAACCAGCCCTGACAACTACGACCCTTACCCTCTGCACTCAACCCCCATCACCATGCAGTATAGGCATCCTGAAGTACAGCAGTCATTGCACAGCACTCCAGACAGGACATATTCAAACCTGTGACTGTACAGTTCCCCACCCCACCCCCCTGCCCTTTTAGGTTCCCAAAATGTTGTGTGTCTGTCAAGAAAGTTATTTTCTTTTCAATAAATGAATTCTTGGCTTTGAAAACAGTCTTTATTATTGCAGAAAGTCAAAGATACCATAACCCAGGAAAGAAACAGACACTGCAAATCAGCTTAGGAAAAACAGATTCCTACTAACATTGTAACCACTGCACTTCACTCCCATGCAAGGCACCAAACATTACTGTTGGTTTTCAGCCTCAAATTCCTCCCTCAAGGCATCCCTGATCCTTGAAGCCCTGTGCTGGGCCTCTCTAGTAGCCCTGCTCTCTGGCTGTGCAAATTCAGCCTCCAGGCGTTGAACCTCAGAGGTCCATGCCTGACTGAATGTTTCACCCTTCCCTTCACAAATATTATGGAGGGTACAGCAAGCGGATATAACCGCAGAGATGCTGCTTTCCCCCAAGTCTAGCTTCCCATACAGAGATCACCAGCGCCCTTTTAAATGGCCAAAAGCACACTCCACAGTCATTTGGCACCAGCTCAGCCTGTAGTTCAACTGGTCCTTGCTCCTGTCAAGCTTTCCTGTATACGGTTTCATGAGCCAAGGCATTAAGGGGTAAGTGGGGTCTCTAAGGATCACAATGGGCATTTCAACGTCCCCTACTGTGATCTTCCGGTCTGGGAAAAAAGTCCCTGCCTGCAGCTTCCTGAACAGGCCAGTGTTCCAAAAGATGTGTGCATCATGCACGTTTCCAGGCCAGCCTGTGTTAATGTCAATGAAATGCCCACGGTGATCCACAAGCGCCTGGAGAACCACAGAGAAATACCCCTTCCTATTAACATACTCGGATGCTAGGTGGGGTGGTGCCAGAATAGTAATATTTGTCCCATCTATCGCCCCTCCACAGTTAGGGAAACCCATTTGTGCAAAGCCATCCACAATGTCCTGCACGTTCCCCAGAGTCATGGTTCTTCTTAGCAGGATGCAATTAATGGCCCTGCAAACTTGCATGAAAACAACTCCAACAGTCGACTCTCCCACTCAAAACTGGTTCGCAACCGATCGGTAGCTGTCTGGAGTTGCCAGCTTCCAGATTGCAATAGCCACCCGCTTCTCCACCATCAGGGCAGCTCTCAATTGCGTGTCCTTGCTCTGCAGGGTGGAGACGAACTCAGCACACAGTCCTATGAAAGTGGCTTTTCTTATCCGAAAGTTCTGCAGCCACTGCTCATCATCCCAGATTTCCATGACGATGTGATCCCACCACTCAGTGCTTGTTTCCCGAGCCCAAAAGCAGCATTCTATGGTGCTGAGCATTTCCGTGAAAGCCACAAGCAATGTCGTGTCATACACGTCAGGCTACTCGCAATCATCGTCGGACTCCTCATCACTTTGGAGTTTAAGGAATAGCTCAACTGCCAAACATGATGTGCTGGCGACACTTGTCAGCAAAGTCCTCAGCAGTTTGGGCTCCATTTCCCACAGAAATCACACTGCATAGAAACCGTTGGGAGAGTCACATGGCACCAAACGTGGATCGAAAAACAGGGACTGCTGGGATGCAAAGCAATGCAGCACGGGGCGTTGGGACAGGAAGCAGAATGACCCGCACCCTTCTGTCCCCTTCCCACAACCCACGGCGCCAAAATGGGACGAGGTGCTCTGTGGTATAGCTGCCCATAATGCACCACTCCCAACAGCGCTGCAAATGCTGCAAATGTGGCCACACTGCAGCGCTGGTAGCTGTCAGTGTGGCCACACTCCAGCGCTGTCCCTGCACAGCTGTACAAAGACAGCTGTAACTCCCAGTGCTGCAGACCTCCAGTGTAGCCAAGGCCTGAGATGCTATCTCTGCTACAGTGCAGCTGGGAGCAGGCTTCCCATCTTGGCTGAACAAACACACACTAGATCTGCTTGAGCTAGCATGCTAAACGTAGCAGAGGGGAGCACAGGCAGCAGCTCAGGCTACCTGCCTGCGCAAAAACCCACCCAGACCCGCTCCGCTAGGTATGTACTTGGGTACCAAACCTGCTAGAGGACTTGCTAGCGAATTTCAGTTTCGTGGTTGCACAAGGCAGTAGTCACCTATCCAAAGCCTGTTATATAGTCTCACCTATGGAAAATACAGCCATTAAAAACAGTCTTCCCAGAGTATTACTCTACTGGGATGACAAGCTCCTTTCATATGGTCTGATGCAGCACATGCAAAGTCAGAAGGAGTTTTGCAATTCATTCCAAAGGGAACAGGATTGGGACCGCAAAGAGGAAAGCTAGAAATATATTTTACTGAATTACAATGAGCTGGAAGAAAACATAAAAATGATTACTGATGAAGTTTGCAGATGACACAAAGATTGGGGTTGCGGTCAATAATCAGGTCACTAGTAGAGAAAGATCTAGATTGCTTGGTAAGCTGGGCACAAGCAAACTATATGCATTTCGATATGGCCAAATGTAGAAACAAAGAACACAGTTCATACTTACAGGCTGGGTGACATTATCCTGGGAAGCAGTGATTCTGAAAACGACTGAGAGTTGTGGCAGAAAATCAGCTGAAAATGAGCTCACAATGCAATGCAATGCTTTGGCCCAAGGCTTAATCCAATCTTGGATGTATAAACTGGGAAATATAGTAGGAGTTGAGAGGTTATATTACCTCTGTATTTGCACTAGTGCAACTGCTACTGTGTCCAGTTCTGGTGCCCACAATTCAAGAAGGATGTTGATAAATTGGAGAGGGTTCAAGAAGAGCCCTGAGAATGATTAAAGGGTTAAAAAAAAACTGCCTTACAGTGAAAAACTCAAGGAGCTCAATCTACTTAGCTTAACAAAGAGCAGGTTAAGGGCTGATTTGATCACAGTCTGTAAGTACCTACATGGGGAATAGAAATTTGATACTAGAGCTGTTCAATCTAGCAGACGAAGGCATAGCAAAATGCAATGGCTGGGGGCTGAAGCAAGACAAATTCAGAATCACAATAAGGCATGCATTTGTAACAGTGAGGATAATTAACCACTGAACAATTTACCAAGGGTTATGGTGAATTCTACTACACTGGACATTTTGAAATCAAGATGATGTTTCTGAAAGAGATGCTCTAGTTCCAAAGGAATTAATTCAGGAAAGTTCAATGACTTGTTTTGTGCAGGAGATCACTAGATGATCCCAATGGTTCCTTCTCTCTTTAGAATCAATGCATGTTTTTTGCTAATATGCAGGGGCCAGTTCCTCAGCAGCTGTAAATCAGCATAGCTGCACTGAAATCAACAGGGCTACTTTGATTTGTACCCGTTGAGGATCTGGACCAGAGCAGCTGTAGATAAAAGGCAGGACACAGAGATGACAGGTACAATATTCTCAATTTTAGTCTCAACAATGAGTGTCATCTTAGCTGTTCTGAAAGCAACTCACACTATTAATGCTCTATGCCCTACATTCCTTTTGTGCACTGAAACAGGGGCATTTCCCACTGGAGCACAACACAGCCTGCAGAAGAACAGCTCACTTCAGTCAGTTCTTTTTTCTGCTCAGCTGCTTTCAAACACTTAACTGCAACAGGTTACAAATTATAAATCTCCTCCTGAGTATATCCTGCTGGATATGCCGCACAAGAAACCCACTCAATTTTCTATTGTGTTTTTCACCTTAAACTCCCCCTGCCCCCCGCCACACACACACAGAGTACAGCTCAATTTAACAGATGTTTGCTTATTTATGACAAAGTCCTGGTTACAAGATGGGGCAAACTGTCTGGTTCTCAAACAAAAGCAACTTCATTACATAGCTACAAAACCCCGCACAAACACAAGGAAGAGGAAACATAACAACAGGTGAGAAGTGACAGATAAGACATAATGGTCATTTTGCAGTATGTGTCGTAAATGATTTGCCATCTGTCACTCCATTCAATCTGAGACCATTTTTCAGTGCAGAAGTTATTTCCCTTTTATTTTATAAAAGATATTTGTATTTCTGTATTTATAGTTAGATTCTTGTTGTAGTAAGATGAGGCCCTGAAACATGAACTCTTGTATTAAAGGCCCAGTCTGAGGCCTAAAGCCTGAACCAAAGTACTTCCAAGCATTGCTAAGCAAAAGCTGGGCTGTGAGCCAGAGGCAGGCCCCACTCACAGAAGAGGGCTGCTAGAAGCAGGTGCATCCACACAAGCGCTAATAAGAGGAATTTGTGCCAAGATGACATCAGAACACTCTAGAGAGATAATGAGGAACAGGCAGGTGCATCTTAAAGACAGGGTCAAAAGGACAGCATGATGGATAGATCTGTTTGAAACATCATCATCAAAGAGGGAGACAGCCCCCCAAAGAGTCAAGGGGCTGTACCTCAAGACGTCAGCAGGGATGAGTAATCTGTCCTGTAACTGTATAAAAGTAGGTCCCAGAGTGCACATCTTTGTCTGGCCTAGGGGGCAGTGGAAAGTCCCACCACTGACTGAGCCGGTCCATTGCCAGGGGGCACAAATTCGTAGCATGTCTTGTAGAGTCTACGGGAAACTATTACTGTGCTTCATTTGACAAGAAACGTGGCTCGGGTTCCTTTGTACCTTACTTGAGTCTGTGGTGTTTGGGGGTTCTCTCAGGTCTGCTGTGTCAGCGATCTGCGCAGAGCCGGGGCAGCACACAGAAGGAACACGCACGCAGCTGGCTGTTATCATCATCGAACAAGAGCAGAGCACCACACCGGTAGCTACTGACAACACTTGTCACATGTATATTTGTGCCATGAATTCACAGCTTTTGTTCTCTCCAGGCTGCACCTTCACATTTGGATTAGCTCAACTTGCATGCAAAGAACAACAACAACAACAACTGCCTTTTATCTAGCACTTTTCATCAGTAGATCTCAAAGTGGTTAACAAAGTGAGTCAGTATTGTTATCCCCATTTCAGAGATGGAGAAATGGAGCCATGGTGCAGTGAAGTCTCACATCACCCAGCCATCCATTGCTGGGAAGAAAACCTGTTTCCAGAATCCCAGACCAGCAGTCTATCCACTAGGCCACACTGCACTTCTTATACAAAGCTGCAGTTTTGTTCCTAGAGTTGATAAAGACTTTTATAGACAAAGGAAACAAACTGTGTTCTGTCACGGAAACTTCACTTTTGTTCTTTGTTGTTTTCTCCATCTAAAATGAGAAGTCATTCAAGTGGAAAGAATGCGGTTGCTCTTTGCGCATGGCAAAAAACAATGCTTGTGAAAGAAGGTGGCTGGACAAGTCCTAGATTTAGCCACAGAACAAACACGGTACAGAAAGCTGCAAGGCAGAATTCCAATGACCCTGCCACTGGGCCTCACTGCCAGACTTAGGGTATGTTTACACTGCATGGAGTGTGACTGCAACTCAAATAGATGCACCCAAACTAGCTTAAATCTAGTTAGTTCAGGCACTAGAGTAGTGAAACTGTGACAATGCAGCTTCTGGGCAGGCTGTACAAGCCCACCTGGAACCCTGGGTAATGCCTGGGCTCAGGGCTGGATTAACCTTTTGTGGGCCCAGCGCCAAACATATCTGTGGGCTTCCATGGAGGAAATGGAGCATGGTGCGGGGAGGTCAGTCCCTGAAGCGAGGGACCAGCCAGAGGCAAAGGGGCATGTCATGGCAGGGCTGGCCCTTCTCTGCCCAGTGTGAGGGCACTATTTACAAATCGGCAGTTGCCAGATGCACAATGGCCTGCCGGGCCCTGTGCTTCCAGCATGCCCCTTCTCCTCGGGGGTGGGCCTATGCTGCACCACACAGCACCCCCCACCCCCGCCCAACACCTCCTGACTCCCTATGGCCAGAGGCCCCCCAGACCCACCCAAAACTGCCCAGCACCCCCCCATAGAACCCCCACTCCCTAGTGCCCCAGCACACACTCTGCCTCTTCACAGCCCAGCACCCTCTCATACCCCCCACAGACCCACTCCCTCAAGCCCTGCCTCCTGGGAATCGCTCCGTCCCCTTGGGAGTGGTGTGATCGGCCAGGACAGGACCTGCCCTGGCCAGGGTCCCTCCAGACACACTTGCCTGGAGGGGCCCAGACAAGCCCTCCACACTGTTCCCTGCCACACACACCTGGCTGAGACTGGCCAGGCTTGTGTATCAGCTCCAGGGAGACAGGTGGGGCCCCCCCAGGTGGTGGGAAGCAGAGACTTCCCAGAGCTGGAGATGAACTAGGGTCCAGATAGGGGGCTGAGAGGAGCAGCGGGTGGGGTCAGGGGGTGAAGAGGACCCCTCAGCCAGTCAGCAGGCAGGCCAAGAGGAGCAAGTGATGGGCGGGGGAGCCAGTGCGCTGGTGGGGTCTCAGAACAAAGTGCAAGTGGAGCAGGCCGGGGCCCCTTCAGAGCATGGGCCTGGCTCCATGAAGCCACTGGCACCATTGTAAACCTGGCACTGCATGCTGAAGTCCATGCTACCACCCCTTCACTGCTTCAGTAACCGAGCTACCTAGCTTGGATACATCTGCTAAAGCTGCAGTCACATCCTGCGATTGCAGACTAGACGTAACCTTAGGTAAATGCACACTGCAGCTGAAAACCTGCTCCCCAGCTCAGGTAGACAGACACCCATTCACTCTGCTCTAACTGGCCGGCTGAAAATAGCCATGTAACCGGGGTAGCATGGGTGGTAGTTTGGGTTAGTCACCCAAGTACATACCCAGAGGGTCTGGGTGGGTTTTTGCACAGGCAGGTAGCCCGACCTGCTGCCTGTGCTACCCTCTGCTACTTTTAGCATGCTAGCTCAGGCAGATCTAGTGTGCATCTGTTTAGCCAAGCTGGGAAGCCTGCTCGCAGCGGCATCATAGCAGTATCCTTAGCAAGATTACCACTGAGTTCAGTCCCCATTCAGATTGCAACTTCCTGTGTGGCTGGTTTTTGGAGTGTGGACACTTGGCCACTGAGATCCCTCAAGATCCTTTGGTCACTGCCTATGTGAGCTGAATTTGTAGTTGCAACTAGTGCCAGGTGACATTTTTCGACTGAAACTTTCTTTGGTGAAAAATGCAGCGTGAGTGGCACTGAAATATTTTGCAAGTATGACTCAGTGTTGCCAAATTGTTTCAAAATAATTTCCTTTGCAATTTGACCCCAAAAGTTTTTTTTTCCTCCACGTTTTCATCATTATCAGTGAACCACAAAAGCCATTATTCACACAGCTCTAGTAGCAATCTTGAGGTGAAAGTCTGATAGCCCATTAACAATCCCCTGAGCAGGCCTTTGTGGAGACCACATGCAGGAAAAAAAAATTTTAGTCTAATCTATGCATTCGTTGAGAACAGTAGCACAGACATTGTTCAGTGGCCATTAACCATGGTGGGAGAGACAGACTTACATCCCTGCATATCAAGAGGAGCAGCACATGTAATTGGCAACCTCCTAAAGTTAACAAGAGGTCTGAGCATAGATCAAATATAAGCTCAGAGGTCTGCCTCAGTCTTGCAAACCTTTACTCATATAAGTAATCTCATTACATCAGGATTGGATCAAATCATTCTCTCAGTCACCATCCCGTTTAAATCAGTCAAGTTGGGCTCATATAACTGAGAACAGAATTTAATCACTAATTTGTATTTCTACTGGGTAGAAAAAATTGTGAAGGAAAGTTCGGCCAATGGTTAAGGCACCGGCCTGAGATGTGGAAGACCTAGGTTAAATTCCCTTCTCTGCCCACGACTTCCCATGTGACCTTGGGCAAGTCACTTAGCCTCTAAGTTCCCCATCTGTGCAATGGGGGTAATAATGCTTCCTTAAGTCAGAGGACCACTGTGAGGATTAAATACATTAAAGACTGTGGAATAGCTTTGCAACCTACTGATAAAAAGTTCTATATAAGATAGAGACACTATTTTATTCATAGAATGAAATGCTGTGTCTGAGACAGTGGGAGAACTGTAAGTGACAATACATTTTGGCCCACAGTCTGCCTTCAGTTGCACCCCATATAACTTAATTAACTAAAGAAACCTTAGCTGACTTCAGTGAGACTGTACACGTGTAAGACAGAGGAGAATTTGGCCTCTGCTTTGTTGTATGGGGAATTTAGAATGTAATGAATGTTCCTGGAGTAAGGACAAATAGGTCCAGTGTCAATTAGAGGTGAGAGGTCAGGAAAGCAGTGTGCCGTTTTGTATCAAGAGCACTGCTCTGGTTATTGTTAAAATACAGAGGGCCACATTCATCCCTGGTGTAATTCTGCTGAACCAGTAGAGTTCCACCAAAGATGAGTTTAGCTCATAGTTTGGAAAGAAACTTAGCTAAGATCTCTGGAGTATAAAGCCACAAGGTGCACTAGCAGAGGCTATAAAGAACCCTGCAGGAGACTTGATTACTGAAAACTCTCTAAAATAGAACAATATAAAGTGAGAATATTGTGAATTTAACATGGGATCCTCCCACTGAACAGAACGGCTTAATGTGCTGTGTATTCTCGCACGTATTGCAAAACTAACACAGGAATAAAGCTTCAACTTTGTTGCATGTACCTAAGTGTATATATATTTATTTCCATTGTTTAATTGCTATAATTTCCTACAGTATGCGCACACAAACACACATACATTCACGCACATGCATATGTACCATAATAATAACTTTTAGCAATAAACTTCAGTAGCTGGAGAAGAGAACCATTTCTTTGTCATTGCTACTGACACCGAGTGACCAAGCTTTGAATGTAGAAGCCCCCTGGGTTTGAAACTTACAATCCCCCTTGACATAGTCTATCTCAGACTAGCCCTCTCCATTAACTCCATTAAGGTATTTTATATTTTGGCTCGTGGCTTTATTTTTTATCTATTAATCTGAGTGATTTTAAGGGATCGTACAGCATCCCAGTTGTTTAGCAGGTCTGACTAAGTAACAAACGTACATTAGACATGGAGCCACACTGCAAAACTGAGAGTGAGAGCTGGATTTCAAGAACATTGATGTTTAGAGGTTTTCCAAACCAAGGTTTGAATCTTTATGTTTTGTAGGACCAGACCCTAGGCTGGTGTAGATCAGCCTAGTCTATAGACATTAACAGAGCTACTGCGGTCCAGTGGGTGCTGTGATGCCTCTCACTGCAGGTCTGGGTTCAGGAGTGAAAGTAGAAATAGAGACAAGGTTGGGGCAGGGCCTCGGGCAGAAGGGGTGGGGAGGCAACGGGCGGCCCGGCCCTTTAAATAACCCCTGGAGCCCTGCCACCGCTACCCCAGGGCTCCTGCAGCGGGGCTCTGGCGGTAATTTAAAGAGCCTGGGGCTCTTGCCGGTACATCGTACCGGGGCGTACCAGCTTACTTTCACCTCTCTCTGGGTTACTGTGGTTCCTTCTGTGGCTGTGAGCGCTGCTGGCCGTTTTACAGCTTGTCTGACAACATTTCTTTACCCTTATGTGGGCAAGCTGTTGCCAAGTTGGCCTGGCCCTGTCCTTGCTGCCCACTAGTCAGGCTGATGATCCTCTCAGTGAGAATGCAAATATAATGCGCAACTCTCTATTGTAGCACAACGTCTTGGACCTATTGGATCTGGGTCTCATTGATGCTATGTGATCTTAGAAGCGTTAAAAAGCCTTAGTGTAAATGAGAGATCAGGCTCTGTCTTTTTCTATGTATGTTTTTTCAATCAAAGGGAATGAATGGAACCACCAAGCTGCATTTTGCTCTCAGTGACACCTCTCCACAGACCTCCGGGGAGATTCCATAACTCTTAACAGTCCATAACTCCATAACAGTCAAAAGCCTCACAATATCCAATGACTAGATACATTCAGGCTAGAGATCAGGCAAAACTTTTTCACAATGTGGGTAATTATCCATTGGGACAATTTACCAAGGGCTGTGGTGGATTTTCCATCCCTTCAAGTCTTTAAATGAAGATTGCTTACCTTTCTAAGACACAGGCTGCAGCTCAGCCACAGGATATGGGTGTGACAGGTTGGACTCCCCTTTCGGAGTTCCACCAGATGTACTGGGGTCCCACTGACCCCACCTGTCCCACCAGCCTGGGCTCCCCTTATTCCATGGTGCTGTGACAGGCTCTCAATCCCCTTTCCAGCATACACACAAGTAGGGTCACACCCACCTGTACGATCTGCGATCAGCTTTGTGTAAAAGGACTCAGCTAGGGGATTGCCCAGCGCTCCTGTGCACACACCCTCTGGAGTGTAAACCCAAAATTGTACAGTCTTGCACTAGATAGAGAACTATGAGTAAGGAGTCCTGGATTCCATTTGCAGCTGTGCTATACGCGAGTTGTCACTCTGTTACATCTGTCACTCTGCCCCCATAAATTGAAGTGACTGGAGTACATTATTGTTGTAAGTCTTGTTTGTTAATTTCAAATGAAAAACAATTTTGAAACAGCTAAAAAAACCAAACTAAATCAATCTATTCCCCTGTGTTCTTTCCCAGCCTGAGCCAGTAGACCAGAAACCAATACAGAGACATTCTAAAAGGACCTCAAAACTACTATCCACCCACTACAAATTTTTCATAGACCCAACCAAGACCATCATTTATTTCTACTACAGGCCAGAGACATCAGAATCTTACTTATCCTCCATATATATACTAAGGATTTGATTCTATCCAATTCCAACTTCCTACTGGGCAACAAAAATGATTAGAGGGCTGGAGCACATGATTTATGAGGAGAGGCTGAGGGAACTGGGATTATTTAAGACTGCAGAAGAGAAGAAAGAGGGAGGATTTGATAGCTGCTTTCAACTACCTGAAAGGGGGTTCCAAAGAGGATGGATCTAGACTGTTCTCAGTGGTAGCAGAGGACAGAACAAGGAGTAATTGTCTCAAGTTGCAGTGGGGAGGTTTAGGTTGTCTATTAGGAAAAACTTTTTCACTAGGAAGGTGATGAAGCACTGGAATGGGTTACCTAGGGAGGTGGTGGAATCTCCTTCCTTGGAGGTTTTTAAGGTTGGGCTTGACAAAGCCCTAGCTGGGATGATTTAGTTGGGGATTGGTCCTGCTTTGAGCAGGAGGCTGGACTAGATACCTCCTAAGGTCCCTTCCAACCCTAATCTTCTACGATTCTGCACTTCTATGATGCTGCACCACCTTCCCAGTAAAAAAGTTTTTCCTAATAGCCAACCTAAACCTCCCCCACTGCAAGTTGAGACCACTGCTCCTTGTTCTGTCCTCTGCTACCACAGAGAACAGTCTAGATCCATCCTCTTTGGAACCCCCTTTCAGGTAGCTGAAAGCAGCTATCAAATCCCCCCTCATTCTTCTCTTCTGCAGACTAAACAATCACAGTTCCCTCAGCCTCTCCTCATAAGTCATGTACTAGAGCCCCCTAATTATTTTTGTTGTCCTCCGCTGGACTCTTTCCAATTTTTCCACATCCTTCTTGTAGTGTGGGACCCAAAACTGGACACAGTACTCCAGATGAGGCCTCACTAATGTCAAATAGAGGGGAATCCTCACGTCCCTCGATCTGCTGGCTACTTATCTACTAATACAGCCCAAAATGCCGTTAGCCTTCTTGGCAACAAGGGCACACTGTTGACTGTTCTGTTCTGCTCCTTCCGTCCAGTGGGCCTGAGAGCAAGTCAGCCTGTCTGGGGCATCAGATGAAGGCTAATTTAAACATTATAATGACTTTCCAAAGGGCGAAAGGCAGTTGCTGGGATCACTGCCCAGAGAAACCAGTCCACAGCAGTGGAGCAGAGCCATGGATAGCTCTTCCTCCTGCTGTCTGATGGGGAAACTGTCCATAATCCATCAACTATTCCTTATAAAGTGCATGCTGGGGAGTGAAAACAACTATCTAGCTCAGAAAACCAGGGAGGGGCTACATAGGCAATAACTTTAGTGATCAATATGACTTTTTTTAAACTGGACCTGAAATAGTAGCAGAAACCAAACCATGCAGAAAATGATTCAATGAACGTAATTATTATAACCCCCATGATGAGTTATCAGTGGGGGTTGAATCTCAGAACTTCAGCAAAGTGCAGACCTCTGATTCAGCTAAAAGAATAATGCTATTAGCTGGCAAAAATAGTAGGTTGTTATCCTCTATGAACATCAGTAACTAGAAGGGGACACACTATGCATCATGCAAGCTTGCTACATAACCAGAGCCCTAACCCATTACAAAACTCAGCTGTGTGCAAGAAAACAGGGATACATACATGCAGACAAGCCCACCACACACATTTGTGTTCCTGGCATAGTGACACAAAGGAGGGTGATTTGTGATTTATAAAGAGGATAGAAATTCCGGCCTCTGAACCTTTTTCATATCAATAAACCCATTTTTGAGGGCTAAAAAAGTTAGGCTCACAAAGTTCATCAATCGAGAATTTGATCGCTGACAGCTCCTTTCAACATTTTATACTGTAATCAGAAGGATGGAAACCACATTTGAAGACCCTGTTTGTTCAAGCAAATAGACCAGGAAATGTTTGAATCAGCAAATAGAATGATATTACATACAAAAGCATCTGGAAACTACTGATGGTGGCATCAGCTCACATTGATATTATATAAGATCCATTTGGAAAGGAAGGAGGTGAACCACTGAAGCAGCTTATCTTCCACTTTTACCTAAGGTGAAAAATCAATGGCTCACAAACACTCATGAAGATTTTCCACAAAGTGGCTTGCCCACAGTCACATTGGAGGGCAGAAAATTCAGCTCAGTCCCCCTACTTTCTAGGCTAGTGCCTTAATCACTGTACTATTCTTCCTTTAGGGGGATAGGGGTGCATTAAGGAGCCACTTGTGACACTAAAAAGTCTGCCATCATGAATACAGTGGTGTTGAAGCCATGTTGATCTCAGGATATTAGACAGACAAGGCGGGTGAGGTGATATCTTTTACTGAACTAACTGCTGCTAGTGAGAGAGACAAGCTTTTGACCATACACGGAGCTCGTCTTCAGGTCAGACCTAATCAGGGCCGGCTCCAGGCCCCAGCGTGCCAAGCGCGTGCTTGGGGCGGCATGCCGCGGGGGGCGCTCTGCCGGTTGCCGGGAGGGCAGCAGGTGGCTCCAGAGGACCTCTCGCAGGCGTCCCTGGGGAGGGTCCACTGGTCCTGCGGTTCCAGTGGAGCATCCGCAGGCAGGCCTGTGGGAGGTCCACCGGAGCCGTGGGACCGGCGAGCAGCAGAGTGCCCCCCGCGGCATGCCGTGGTGCTTGGGGCGGCGAAATAGCTAGAGCCGGCCCTGGACCTAACACGAGCTCTGTGGAAGCTCAAAAGCTTGTCTCTCTCACCAATAAAAGAGCTCACCTCACCCACCTTCTCTCTGGAATTGAGAGTGGCCACCTTTACCAAAACACCAGTAAAGTTACGTCACAGAACAGTGCGCCCTGACTAGAAGAGCTGCAGAAAGCAGGACCTTCTGTGGCCCATGCAGAGTAGGTGTTTTCTCACCGGCAAGTTTTAAAACAGATGAGAAAAGAAAAACTTGGCACCATTTTTCGGTTGAGTCTGGTCCTTGATGCAAAAAGCTGATATTTCAGATGGCTTTGATCTCGGCAAGGCAAAGCAGCATTAACAGGAGGCTACAATGCACACTGTGTGACCCATGCCAGACCAGCATCTGAAGGCCGAAAGTGCTCCAGCACGGTGCAGACGTGTTTAAGCTATATTTGATCATGTGCAGTGGAGGGCGGACCAGGGAACGGTTGAAACCTGTTCACTTCTCTTTGACATCATCGCTCGTCGGAATGAATAGAACATATTGTTCACCTACCACTTCAATATTGCTCTTGAACATTGTTCAAGAAAGGAAAAGGGCAGCAGGAGGGCCGGGAGACAGCACACGCCAGGCCTAGCCCAGGAATTCTTTCAGTGCTGAGAGGATGTCAACAATGATCGCCTTGTGGCTTTTATTTATTTATTTATCTAACCAAAGGAGGCCGATGGGAGGGGGAGGGAGGCCGGGGAATCACAAGTGGGACAAATACAGAAGCTGGCTAAAGAGCTGACCTCTCTCACCAGTGTCTAGCTCTGGGCCCCATCCTGCTCCCTGGCAAAGATCCCATTGACTTCAGTGGGAGCAGGGGCAGGCCCTCCTCGCTAGCAGCCGTGGCATTGCCTTCTCAGTAGGCCTACATCAATTATTTTTAGTACAGCAGAACTTAGACGATCCCCTCTCCCCCACTGTGCTGGGAAAGCATGCATAGACTTAGTAGGAGATAGGCCCTGCCCTGAAACTAGATCAGCCAGACACAGAGGGTAGCAGGGTTTACAGAGGCACAGAGAGAGGAAGTGTCATATCCAAGGTCGGTGAGAGAGCAGGGAATAAAACCCAACTCTTCTGAGTTCCACTCCAGTGGCCTGATTATACTGCCTCCCAACTATGACAGCTAGCGTCTTTATAGCCCTTTCAACACAGTAACTAATTCATTTTCCCAACCCCTAAATGAGGTAGGTAATTACCATTATCCCCATTTTATAGATGGAATACTGAGGCAGGAAGGCCACATCCTGGAAGGTGCTGAGGCCCAGATCTTCAAAGGTATTTACACACTGAACTCCCATTGAAATCAATGGGAGCTAGGCACCAAGCTACCACTGAGGAGTTGGGCCTGAGAACCTAATCTCTAAGTAAGGACCCAGTGCTTCAGCGTTACTCCACAAGTACTCCCTTTGATGCCAGGGGGAGCCTTTTGATACTCGCAGCCACTGATTTAGGTGATTGAAGGTGTATTTCAGAGCCTAAATTTAGGAACTTGTTTTTGAAAATGTCAGCCAAACTTTTCAAACGTGGGCCCCTAAAGTGAGTCACTTAAAAGCCATATGGAAACCTTTAAATAAGCAGCTTAGTGTTCAGAAGCACTGAGCAGCTATGGTTTCCACTCACTTCTTTTTACCTGAGCCCCCAACATTTTGGAGATGGGAGGAAAAGGGGTTTGGACAAACACTTTTGGTGCCTCTGACCGATAAGCGTCTGTCGTGTGCTATTCCTCGCTTAACCAAGACTTAAGCACCACCACAAACCTCACCGCTTTGTGTTGCCAGGGCAAGGTCCACTTCTGTCTATCTGTTTTAGGGACTTAGATGACCCCCATCACCATAGTATCTGAGCTCCTCATGATCCTGGACATATTTCTCCTTGAAACAGCCCTGTGAGATAGGGAATTGCTATTATAGCCCCATTTTACAGATGGGGAACTGAGGCGCAGAGAGATTAAGGCCTAGATTCACAAAGGCACTTAGGTGCAGTGATGCTGAGTGTCACATAGGAAACCACAGGCACACAGTGTGATTCACAAAGCCTGAAATTCAGAGCTTAGGCTCCCTATACAATGAATGAGAACAGATGTCACCTTAGACTGCGATGCACAAAAGCCGGCGTGCTAGGTGGGAAGCCAGCTCAGATAGCCTATGGGAGACACCAACAAGAGGGGTATGTGCTAAGCCCTCCCCCTGATATAAGTGCCTAAAGCCGAGGTCCCTCTCTCTACTAGCGATTCACAGCCACTTTCTTTGGAGTCAGACACCCTGGTCAAATCCCTTCTCATCAGTTGAAGGTAGGACTTGAACTGGGGGTTAGGGTTAGGGTTGGGTGAGTGGCCTAACCATGGGGCTAAAAGTTATAGGGGAACTGATGCTGCTGTCCTACCAGACCGGGCCCCGCACATGACTGAGGCAGACAAACATAACTTCCCCTGGCTTGTGAATTGCTCTGGGGCTTAGGCAGGAGACAGGTGCCTGGACAGCAGGAGGGAGGGAGCATCACACACACCCAGAGGCACAAACATAAGTGTTTAGGGAACTTTTGCTGCAAAAATGTAGCCGCTGAGTGAGTTTAGGCGCTTACAGGGTACTGTGGGAGTTTTGTGAATGGCAGCGTGGCCTAAAATTGGGATTTAGGCACCTAAGTTGGGGGTTTAGGCTCATAGCACTTTTGTGAACCTTGCCCTGTATGATTTGCACAAGGTCACCCAGGACATCTGTGGAAGAGCAGAGCCTTAAACCCAGCTGTTCCAGGCAGGTGCCACTGGATCATCCTTCCTCTCATTTCTCCAGCCTTCCATTTGCTAATGTAATCAAATACCAATAATACCTAGTTCTTCTACAGTGCTTACCGCTAGCAGATCTCAGAACACTTGTAAACACCCAGAACAGCGTGCCTAGAATATTGTTAATGAAATGATCCCCAGACAACCGTCTGCAGCGGAGAGGAAGAACCACCTGCATATGACAGATGCTGGCCATATCACTACGACACAGGAAGGCGCTCAGACGCTACAGGTGGGGGGTGGGTGGACGGGGGTGTGTGTGTGCACGTGCGCATGTGTGTGTCAGAACTTGACTAAAGAAGTTATGTAAAAGGCTGATGGTGAGCGGTTGTTGCACTGTGTTTCCGCCACTTATCGGGCCATTTATAAAGCCAGCACATAAATCTGAAAAATTATTTGTCTCCATGTTAACAAATCTATTATCTACTTTATAATACTGTGATAACCGCTCAGCTAGGATGACTTAAGACTTCTGGCTCCACCTCTTGCTGCACAACTACCCCTGAGTGGGCAGTTATCACATTACAACCCCACACCCTAGAGTGCCTTATAGGCTTAAATTGAGTGCAGTTAATTTTTTACCAGGTACAGTCATTATGGCTTTTCTTTTACTGCAGTGCGCAGATTGAACTGACTGACCTTGCGTGGAATACATGTATTTTAATAGGAAAAATCTGTTTAATATTAGAGCTTTTTCAGCCCTTGAGAAAATTATTTTTAGCAGATGAAACATGACTTTTAAATCAAAGATTAATATTTGTAGAAAACAAACTGAGGCCGAAAGATCTGACTTGAGGGGAAGAAAATGTACTTGACTTGGGAAAGAGGAAAATATGTACATTCAAATTATATTTTGGCCCATAGGCTTTCATTCCATATGTGCAATTCTTATGCATGTCAGCAGGAGTTCCATATGTAAGCTAAGAGCTGTCTGATACCCATGGGGTCAGATCATACTCTCAATTACATGGGTGCACATCAGGGCCGCCCTGGGGAGGGCAAGTGGGGCAATTTGCCCCAGGCCCCGCATGGGCCCCCATGAGAGTTTTTCAGGGCCCCTGGAGCAGGGTCCTTCACTCGCTCCGGGGACCCTGGAAAACTCTAGCAGGGCCTGGGCCCCAGAAGTTTCTTCCACTCCCGGTCTTCGGCGACAATTCAGCAGTGGGGGGGTCCTTCCGCTCCAGGACTCACCACCGAAGTGCCCTGCAGACCGACAGCGGGGAGTCCTTCCCCCCCGGGACCCACTGCCAAAGTGCTAGGTCTTCGGCAGCAATTTGGCGGAGGGGGCCTCCCGCTGCCAAAGACCCCAAGCCCCCTGAATCCTCTGGGCAGCCCTGGTGCACATCCTCTTCTGACGTCAATGGCAATTGCACCGATGTAACTGAGATGAGAATTTGGGCCCTTGATCTGTAAATTACATTGCAACTTTCAGAGTGGAAAAAAAAAAAGAGAGAGACATTATATGAAATATGCAAACCAAAGCGTCAAAAGATAGGTGCATCCCCTATGCATTGAATTCAGAAGGGCAGCCTGTGCAGAACAGAAGTCCTATGGCAACTTATTTGACCATGAATAGCTGAAAAGTGAAATGTCAGTTTTATGAAAACTTAATGTTCTCTGACTAGCTTATGCTGTACACAGTTAACACAAACAATGGGCTAGTTAGATGCTCGGCTGTTGGAATTTGGCCTGGCTCCAAGGAAGTCAGTGGCGCTATGCTGATCTATACCAGCTGAGGCTCTGACCTTAAAGCTCAGTGTGTTTTGACATTGGCGATACTACCTATTTTTCCCTCCCTTTCTTCTCAGAAATGGGTGATGAACTGTTTTTATAAAACTTTCTTTGGAAAGTTCAGCCTGAGGCAGAGACCCAGCATGGAAAATTAAAACCCGAATAGTTAAAGTTTGGCAAAATTATGAGCAACTGAAAATAGGGTTTATAATGGAAAGTGTGTTCAGCAACCTTAATTATAGGTGGCACTACAGGCTCCATCTGTAATCCTGATGGGACAATCTCAAGGAGTCAGGCTTGAGTTCACAAAAGGTCAGATGCTTATTGTAACCCACATACCTTCTGGGTGTGGTGGTCTGTCCCATCTAGCAGCACCGAGACCACTTAGGAGAGAGAGAAAATGAGTCTGCTCTACAGCCCTAACATCTCGTTGGCTTTTACCATGTGCTGTAGAGGCTCATGCACTAAGCTCCAGAGATCCCAGGTTCAATCCCACCCGCCGACGACCAGCATCTGTTGGTGTTACACTTATCAGGATCTTGTTATCCTTTTCCCATGTGTCCAAACTTCTCAAGACTCCAAACCCAGGCTGGAATTCTGAGGAGCAACAAGCTGCATCGCAAGATTTCAGGGACTTTTCTGTTTCTGGCAGGGCCAGTAGTATGGCAGGATCGGCTTCTTTTGGGTATTTTGGCCCTTTTTGCTTCCCGTCTTGGCTAGCACCGGAAGTGCAGAACCCTGTGAAGATGACAAACAGCGTTATTTTAATGGGCAGTTAATCGACCATTTGTGAAAGGTTTGAGGATTACGTCCTGGATACGTTGGGGGTGAAAGTTCAAAAGGTTCTTAACTGAGTGGAACTGCTTGGTTTGGTTTCCACCCGTACTCACTGCTTTTCCAATTAACATAACCGACATTTCTAAAATCCTGCTCTCCTGGCCTGACTCGCCTTTCCCTCATGAACTATTGTGAGGAAATCAGTAGCGTCACCCGAGTTTAAAACTGGGGCGGACAGATGAGTCGAGCTTCAGCATGCCCCTGTGAATCAACAGCAGAGACACCAGTGCTGGAAAGAGGATGCGCGCTCTATGTAAACGAGTGGCAATATGCTGCTTTTACCGACAGGAGCCATGCTGAGCTGAAGCAGATTGGTAGCAGCAGCACCTTAAGTAAAAGAGCCTTCTTAGCAGCATGAGGCAGAGTGGCTGAAGCTGGCCAGCTGCATGGGGCAATGAATTCCCCTTTCTTTGAAAAGGAGCAGAGGGAGACTCCAGCTGCGGAAGGCAGTATACTTGCTGACCGGCTGTTGTGGTGGACACACCTCAGCTGATGGACCACGCCCTCATGAAGCTGTGGACCAAGGCAGCATCTCATGACTTTCCCTTGAGCACAAGTCAGGATTCCCTTGTGGAGAGGATACTGTTGGGAAGCCGGGATAACTGAGGGCAGAGATTACCTAGGAGGGGTTCTACCCTGGGACTCTCAAGATCTAGGTTCAATTCCCATCCTCTGCCACAGACTATGCTCTTCTTCCTCCAATTAGTCTTTCTGTGCCCCTGTTACATGGGGCTAGCAGTCTTTCCCTCTAGGATGGTCAGGGGCGGCTCTAGCTTTTTTGCCACCCCAAGCACGGCAGGCAGGCTACCTTCGGTGGCTTGCCTGCGAGAGGTCTCCCAGTCCCGCTGCTTCAGCGTACCCACTGCCAAATCCACGGGACCCGCAGACCTCCTACAGGCTCACCGCCAAAGGCGGCCTGACTCCCGCCCTCGCAGGGACTGACAGGGCGTCCCCAACAGCTTGCCACCCCAGGCACGTGCTTGCTGCGCTGATGCCTGGAGCCGCCACTGAGGGTGGTGTGAAGAGACAGATGGTGAGGCACTCAGATGCTACAGCAATGGAGGCCATCGAAGTACCTTAGATAGACCTATACCAATAGGGAAGTTGTGAGGATAACCATAGATGCCAACTTCCTCTGTTCCCTGGGGGTGCTCGACCGCCACTCTGCCCCAGGCCCCACCCCTACTCCACTCTTTTCCCCAAATCCCCAACTCTTCCTTCCCCAGCACCCCCTGCATGCCTCTGAACAGCTGATTGTGGCAGGTGGGAGGCATGGGGGGAGGGGGTGATGCCAACCTGGGGGGCTGCTGGTGAGTGCTGAGCACCCACTATTTTTTTTCCCATGGGTGCTCCAGCCCCAGAGCCAACGCCTATGAAGATAACGATGTTGAGGTACTTAGATTCTCCAGTAGAGGAGGCTGTATAGATACCACGTGGTACCTTAGACACAGACACCCTTTGCGCCAGTCAGTTTACCCACTCAGCACAGATGAGGTAAACTTACATCTGCAGTCTGAAAATTACATTTTTCAAAAGTCTGGCATGGGATCGGCAGCACTGCAAAGGCAGACAAAAGAGCTGGACTTCTTTTTGTTACTATCTCTGCAAACCAGCCGGAATAAATTATTCCAGCTGAGTGTTTGAGTTTTCATATAGCTTTCTGACAGCTGTTCGGCTTGGCGTACGGGCTGATTCCTCTGGCGCTGCTTTGGGAGCTTTCCGCCCAGACACCAGGCCCCTTTACTTTGCCATTTACACACACACACAAATGGTCTTCCTTTATTATCCGTTCATTTTGTGCCTCTTAACCTGCAGGAAGGCTCAGATGTGGAACAAAGACCCAAATGAAGGTAATAAACATCTAACAGTGCATCAGGCTTAAAATGAGGTAGCATTAATTGATTTAATAAAATGAAATGTAATAATAGTTTGTAACAATACAACCACATTGATCCAAGGGTCTCCAGACATTTGGCCAACTGAGCCTCATATTTCTATCCCTGCTGCAGAAAAGTGACATTATATACCTTGTACTGATGGCTAACCAAAGGCATAATGTAATCAAGTGACTTATCCAAGGCTTCCCAGCAACTCATGGAAGGCCAGGACAAGAACCCAGCAGGCCCATCTTATAATCATTTGCTTTCTAGACTATATTGTCTTCGTCATTTCCTCTACCCAGGATAGCAAGCCCCAATCATTCAAAAATGATGAACCAGGCCCCTCAATAATCATGATAAGCTTAAAAGTCATGCAAATTAATATATTTTGGTTTCTTTTTATCTGACTCCTTGGTTTCTGAGCCCTTAGGTTACCTTGAGATCACATTTTCAGGGTTTTCTCTGCAGCCATGAGGGCTAGACACTTACCTTAAAAAAAAAAAGAAAGTTGAGATTTGCATCTCCTGGAACAGTGACATTAAAATAATTACATATTAAAAGCCTCATGATAAAGTCACGCGAGCTGGCAACACTGTATATCTTACGTTTCAAAAGTCAATGTTTTGCTCTTGTTAATGTACACTATCTTGCATGACCTGCAGTAACATTTAATTTGGATGGGAGAGAAAGAAATAGGAGTTTAAAATGAGAGTGTTTTCCCTACAGAGGCGCCATACTGTTTATTTCCCCTGCAAAGCTCTTAGCCAGTTCCCCTCTCCTGCCTTAATTAGGGTCCTTTAACAGGCTTTGGATCAGGTCCTTGTTCCTTATCCGCTTCTGTCACATCTTTATTAAGAATGACAGGGGTTGCTAACTAAGTACAGGTTCCTTCTCTGTTTGCTGTGCGCAAAGTTTACTCTCCAGCTCTGAGTCTCAGATCGACCCACCAGCTCCTTCCCCTAGTGGAAGGATGTAGCTGAAGCCTTTGGAGGACAACAGCCACATGCTTGCAAAGAAGAGCCATTTACTTTCAGGCTTGATGATGTGGTTTAGATTATGGGCAACAACTAAACATGAAAGAACAAAAGTAAAGTTTCCATGAGAGAGCACAGTGTGATTTACATCAGCTGAGGTTCTGGCCCTGTAATGCTGAGGTGAGTGTTTCATATTTTGGTTATTATCCTCAACCTCTTTCCTCCTTGCTCCCTAAAACCACCAAGGATCTCAGGGAAAAAATGTTTTTGCTGTTGATGAAAAAGGATATTATTTTCTGTAGGCACACTATATAAGAAAAGACTTTGCTCCTCTGAGTAGTAATAATAAAAAAATTCATACCATTTCCTCAGTGATACTATAGCATCAAGCAAGTATCAATGAGACTCCATGGATTCATCAATGGACAGCATCTTTACATCATGAAAGTTTCATGGATCCATTCCAGATACATGTACAATCCCAGCTACCACAGAGATATAGGCACTGGGCCCACCTGAGGTTTGACTAGGGAAGTTAATTAAGAAAACTTAAAAAAAAAAATCTTTCTTGTTACAACTTTCTGCACATCAAATAATCCCCCCCACCACCACCACCACCACCAATTTCTGTGCCTTGTTGAGCACAGAAGGTGTTTGCCAGCTGGGAGATACGTAGCTGATCAATGTACATTTTCGTTACTTGAAGGAATGTTTCTTTGTACAATGAGAGTCCCTAATATGTTGCATGTGGTTTCCATTCAGGGCTTTGTGGGATCTCTTCCAGGAAGTTTCAGGTCATTACCTCAAGCCTTTCTCAGCTGAAAAAGGATTGAGGTAATAACCCACAATATCCTGGAGGAGGAGGGGGAAAAAAAGTTCTATAAAGCATTGAAGACAAGAGAATGAAAATTGCACACAGGGTAGATAGATGGAATGTGCCCTTTGACCCTGCAGGAAAGGTGTAATAAAACGAGCGGTATTGAAGCAATATGTCAAATTCCAAAAGATCAGGTGAGGAGAGCAGCCTGCTCAAAATTGAAACCATTGGTTCCCTAGCCAAGTGATGGGCCTGATCTGATGAGCGGCTGAGCACCTACCCAGGGCCCTCACTTCTCATTGGCTCTCACATACTTCAAAGGGACTCAGCATCTCACAGGGCCAGGCACTGATTGGGTACAATGTTTTCTGTAAGGTAATGGCTGGCTGCTTAACAAGGACGACGACAAGAAAGTGCAGTTTTTTAACAAGCCTCTTCAAAAGCTTACGGCATGACCGAGGTAGCTTGCAGGATAATAAAGATTGTAAGGAATCGCTGTAGAGGGAAAGGGTTCTTAGCTAAAGAAGGTCAGATTTAAGTGTAAATCTTATCCCACTTTTATTGTCAGTGTCAGTTGCCACTATCCTTCACTCCATTATGTTCTCCCATTTCCTCTCTCCCCATCGGAACACTCCTTCTCTGTGACAGAAGTTACCATATACAGCTGCTCGATGTTTTCTGGTCACAAGCCAGTTTTCTACTGAGCAAGCTATTTGCCCATGCCTGAGCCAAGACTCCTCAGGGCTTGCAGCCCATTTCAAAGCAGGGAAGGATTGCCTTCTGTCATAAACAGATAGCTAAGGGTTAATGTCTCTTTCACCTGAAGCACCTGACCAGAGGACCAATCAGGAAACCGGATTTTTTCAACTTTGGGTGGAGGGAATTTAGTCTCTGTGTCTTTGTTTTCTGCCTGCCTTCCTTCTCTGAGCTTTGGAGAAGTAGCTCTACTTTCTAGTCTTCTGTTTCTAAGTGTAAGGACAAAGAGATCAGATAGTAAGTTCTATGGTTTTCTTTTCTTTGGTATTTGCATGAATATAAGTGCTGGAGTGCTTTGATTTGTATTCTTTTGGAATAAGGCTGTTTATTCAATATTCTTTTAAGCAATTGACCCTGTGTTGTATCATCTAATACAGAGAGAACATGTGTACTTATTTTTCTTTCTTTTTATATAAAGCTTTCTTTTAAGACCTGTTGGAGTTTTTCTTTACTTCAGGGAAATTGAGTCTGTACTCACCAGGGAATTGGTGGGAGGAAGGAATCGGGGAGATCTGTGTGTTGGATTGCTAGCCTGATGTTGCATTCCCTCTGGGGGAATAGGAAAGTACTTTTTGTTTCCAGGATTGGGAACAGAGAGGGAGATTCACTCTGTTTGGATTCACAGAGCTGGTGTCTGTGTATCTCTCCGGGAGCACCTGGAGGGGGGAAGGGAAAAAGGATTATTTCCCTTTGTTGTGAGACTCAAGGGATTTGGGTCTTGGGGTCCCCAGGGAAGGTTTTTCAGAGGGACCAGAGTGCCCCAAAACACTCTAATTTTTTGGGTGGTGGCAGCAGGTACCAGGTCCAAGCTGGTAACTAAGCTTGGAGGTTTTCATGCTAACCCCCATATTTTGGACGCTAAGGTCCAAATCTGGGACTAAGGTTATTACATGGTGGCAGCTGGTGGGAGATAGACAGAACCCAGAAGCCAGTAGAAATATTATATTTTTCTTTTCTCTGCTAAGGGCTTTTTAGCAGAGAGAAGCAGTTGGTTTTAAAAGGGAACCAGAGAGAATTTTTTTTTCTGCTCTCTCTCGCAGTTTGTGGCTTGCATGTTAAGCAGAAGTCGTTAAGGACTATTAACAGTCTTTTGTCACACAATAGCACTCCCATTGAGAGTCATACCAGCACTTATATGCATGCAAATAAAGTGGTTTTTCTGGTTTCCCTTCATTGAACATTAGCTAGAGAGAGAAAAGGAAAATTAGCTAAAGGCACTGTTGCTAGGCAGACTTCAGGAGGCAACAGAGAACCTGCAGTTCAGAAGATAAACACCGGAGGGCACCCCAACCCAAGAAAACAGGAACCATGACTTCTAAGGCAAAAATTGAGGCCGAAGAACAAATCAAAAAAGCTGAACACAGGCGAGAGATGGAAAAACACAAACAGCAACTGGAAATAAAACAAAAAGAGATGGAGATGAAAGAAAGAGAAGAACAGATCAAAGAGGCAGCCTACCAAAGAGAACAGGCAGCCTACCAAAGAGAACAAGCAGCCCAAGAGGCAGCACACCGAAGGAAACAAGAAGAAGAAGAGTTGGCCCACCGCCGAGAAATGGAAAAGCAACAAAAAGAGAATGAAGAGAAGGAAAAACAGAGAAAACATGAACTGGAAATGGCAAAAGCTGGGTTGCCTGTGCCAGCCAACCCTAACAACCCGGCGCCAAATATTGCTCCACAGCCCAGGAAATTTCCCACCTACAAGGCAGGTGATGACACCGAGGCCTTCTTGGAAAATTTTGAAAGAGCCTGTCTTGGGTACAGCATTCCCGAAGACCAGTACATGGTAGAATTGAGGTCACAGCTCAGTGGACCTTTAGCAGAGGTGGCAGCTGAAATGCCTAAGCTGCAAATGAATGACTATAAACTTTTTCTAACCAAGGCCAGATACAGGATGGGGATAACCCCAGATCATGCCCGTCGGCGCTTCAGAACCCAAAAGTGGAAACCAGAGGTGTCATTTCCCAAACACGCCTACTACATTGCAAAAAACTATGAGGCCTGGCTAACAGGAAACAACATTCAAACCTTGGAAGAACTGAACCTCCTCATACAAATGGAGCAGTTCTTGGATGGTGTTCCTGAAGACATCACACGGTACATACAAGATGGAAACCCCAAGAATATCGCTGAGGCGGGGGAGATTGGAGCCAAATGGATGGAACTGGCAGAAAGCAAGAAAGCTACTGTCAAGGGGAACGATTACCCCAGGGGGCACACAGACCATAAACCCTACAACCGAGGACAGCCAAAGACCCCACATACCACCCAAGTAAAGCCACAGATACCCTACCCTTCAACCTCACCAGTCTCCAGTAACTCACCTCGGCCCAGTGACCCATCAGATGGAAGATGCTTTAAGTGTAATGAACTGGGACATATCAAGGCCAACTGTCCCAAGAACACCATGCGAGTGCAATTCATTACACCACCATCACACCAAAGATCCCCAGGCCCGGATGCCTCTCAAATACCCTTGGAGCGAAGGGAAAATTTGAGAGTGGGCGGAAAGAAGGTTACTGCGTGGAGAGACACGGGGGCACAAGTGTCAGCTATCCACCAATCCTTCGTTGACCCCAAATTCATCAACCCAAAGGCCAAAGTTACAATTTACCCCTTCATGTCACAAGCTGTAGACTTGCCTACAGCTCAACTGCCTGTCCAGTACAAAGGCTGGTCAGGAATGTGGACTTTTGCAGTCTATGACAATTATCCTATCCCCATGCTACTGGGGGAAGACTTGGCCAACCAGGTGAGGCGGGCCAAGAGAGTGGGAATGGTTACACGTAGCCAAACCAGGCAAGCTTCCAGACCCATTCCTGTTCCTGAACCGTCCACAGAGGCCCCGTCTGTGTTACCAGAGACCCAGACAGAGGTAGTGAACCCGGATTCCATGCCTACCACTGAAACAGCCACAGCATCTCCAGTCCCAGGCCCGGAACTGGAACAGCAACCAGCACCAACAAGTGCAACTACATCTTCAAACTCAACGCCAGAGGGCGCCAGCGAGCCAAAACTGGCAGAAGCCACAGACAGCCATACCCAAAAGGCTCAGCCAGAGCCTGAAATACCCTCAGGTGCACCAGCGAAGAGCGGTTCACCAGCACTGGAAACAACCCCATCACCTACATCGCTTCCAGAGGGACCAAGCCCAAGTCCACAGTCTGAGGAAGAACTGGTGACCCCAGCCTCAAGGGAACAGTTCCAGACTGAGCAGGAAGCAGATAACAGCCTTCAGAAAGCTTGGGCGGCGGCACGGAGCACCCCACCGCCTCTCAGCTCTTCTAATCGATCCCGGTTTGTTATAGACCAAGGACTTTTATACAAGGAAATTCTTTCTGGTGGACACCGGGAAGAATGGCAGCCGCAAAAACAGTTGGTGGTTCCAACTAAGTACCGGGGGAAGCTCTTAAGCTTAGCCCATGATCATCCCAGTGGCCATGCTGGGGTGAACCGAACCAAGGACCGGTTGGGGAAGTCCTTCCACTGGGAGGGGATGGGCAAGGACGTTGCCAAGTATGTCCGGTCTTGTGAGGTATGCCAAAGAGTGGGAAAGCCTCAAGACCAGGTCAAGGCCCCTCTCCAGCCACTCCCCATAATTGAGGTCCCATTTCAGCGAGTAGCTGTGGATATTCTGGGCCCTTTCCCAAAAAAGACGCCCAGAGGAAAGCAGTACGTACTGACTTTAGTGGACTTTGCTACCCGATGGCCAGAAGCAGTCGCTCTAGGCAACACCAGGGCTAACACTGTGTGCCTGGCCCTAACAGACATCTTTGCCAGGGTAGGTTGGCCCTCTGACATCCTTACAGATTCAGGGTCTAATTTCCTGGCAGGGACCATGGAAAAACTGTGGGAAACTCATGGGGTGAATCACTTGGTTGCCACCCCGTACCACCATCAAACCAATGGCCTGGTGGAAAGGTTCAATGGAACTTTGGGGGCCATGATACGAAAATTCATCAACGAATTCTCCAATAATTGGGACCTAGTGTTGCAGCAGTTGCTGTTTGCCTACAGGGCTGTACCACATCCCAGTTTAGGGTTTTCACCATTTGAACTTGTGTATGGTCACGAGGTTAAGGGGCCATTACAGTTGGTAAAACAGCAATGGGAGGGGTTTACGCCTTCTCCAGGAACTAACATTCTGGACTTTGTAAGCAACCTACAAAGCACCCTCCCACACTCTTTAGCCCTTGCTAAAGAGAACCTAAAGGATGCTCAAGAAGAGCCAAAGGCCTGGTATGACAGACATGCCAGAGATCGGTCCTTCAAGGTAGGAGACCAGGTTATGGTCTTGAAGGCGCAACAGGCCCATAAGATGGAAGCATCATGGGAAGGGCCATTCACGGTCCAAGAGCGCCTGGAAGCTGTAAACTACCTCATAGCATTTCCCAATTCCTCACTAAAGCCTAAAGTGTACCATGTTAATTCTCTCAAGCCTTTCTATTCCAGAGACTTACAGGTTTGTCAGTTTACAGTCCAGGGAGATGATGCTGAGTGGCCTGACGGTGTCTACTACGACGGAAAAAAGACGGTGGCGTGGAAGAGGTCAACCTCTCAACCACCCTGGAACGTCTGCAGCGGCAACAAATCAAGGAGCTGTGCACTAGCTTCGCCCCATTGTTCTCAGCCACCCCAGGACGGACTGAACGGGCATACCACTCCATTGATACAGGTAATGCTCACCCAATCAGAACCCCACCCTACCGAGTGTCTCCTCATGCCCAAGCTGCTATAGAACGGGAGATCCATAACATGCTACAGATGGGTATAATCCGCTCATCTACCAGTGCATGGGCATCTCCAGTGGTTCTGGTACCCAAACCCGATGGGGAAATACGCTTTTGCGTGGACTACCGTAAGCTAAATGCTGTAACTCGTCCGGACAACTATCCAATGCCACGTACCGATGAGCTATTGGAAAAGTTGGGACGTGCCCAGTTCATCTCTACAATAGACTTAACCAAGGGGTACTGGCAAGTACCGCTAGATGAACCTGCCAAGGAGAGGTCAGCATTCGTCACCCATGCGGGGGTGTATGAATTCAATGTCCTTCCTTTCGGCCTTCGAAATGCACCCGCCACCTTCCAGAGGCTGGTAGATGGTCTACTAGCTGGACTGGGAGAATTTGCAGTTGCCTACCTCGATGATGTGGCCATTTTTTCGGACTCCTGGCCCGAACACCTACTACACCTGGAAAAGGTCTTTGAGCGCATCAGGCAGGCAGGACTAACTGTTAAGGCCAAAAAGTGTCAAATAGGCCAAAACAGAGTGACTTACCTGGGGCACCAGGTGGGTCGAGGAACCATAAACCCCCTACAGGCCAAGGTGGATGCTATCCAAAAGTGGCCTGTCCCACGGTCCAAGAAGCAGGTCCAATCCTTCTTAGGCTTGGCCGGATACTACAGGCGATTTGTACCCCACTACAGCCAAATCGCTGCCCCACTGACCGACCTGACCAAAAAGACCCAGCCAAATGCAGTTAAGTGGACTGATGAGTGTCAAAAGGCCTTTACCCAGCTTAAGGCGATGCTCATGTCTGACCCTGTGCTCAGGGCCCCGGACTTTGACAAGCCATTCCTAGTAACCACGGATGCATCTGAGCGTGGTATAGGAGCAGTGCTCATGCAGGAAGCAACAGATCACAACTTCCATCCTGTCGTGTTTCTCAGCAAGAAACTGTCTGAGAGGGAAAGTCACTGGTCAGTCAGTGAAAAGGAATGCTATGCCATTGTGTACGCCCTGGAAAAGCTACGCCCATATGTTTGGGGACGGCGGTTCCAACTACAAACTGACCATGCTGCACTAAAGTGGCTTCATACTGCCAAGGGGAACAACAAGAAACTTCTTCGTTGGAGTTTAGCTCTCCAAGATTTTGATTTTGAAATTCAACACATCACAGGAGCTTCTAATAAAGTTGCTGATGCACTCTCCCGTGAGAGCAAGCTATTTGCCCCATGCCTGAGCCAAGACTTCTCAGGGCTTGCAGCCCATTTCAAAGCAGGGAAGGATTGCCTTCAAGCTGAAGAACCAACCAGGGAATCAGAGCTGGGTTGTCTCCGCAGCTCTGCTACAGACCAGGGGCAAGTCACTTAAGGGGTGATTGTTCAGAAGTGCTGAGCACTCACAGCTCCAATTAACTTCCCTTGTAGTAACAGGGGCTCAGCACTTCTGAAAAGCAGTGGCTTTACTTACCCTGTGACTCAGTTACAAGCAGGTGTTTTATGGAGCTTTAACAAAAGACAAGATGAGCTATCTTTCTAAAAGGCATTCTTTAATCCGGCTTATAGAAGAAATTCTACAGCCAGGCAGGAAGGAGGAAGAGGAGGAGCTGGGCTGGATGGTTGTAATGATCCCTTCTGACCTTGGAGATTGTGAATCCATTGATTCCCCTATCATCCCCTTCCTTCTTGGCCCTTGGGGAGAAAAGGATTGCCTGCATTGCCCTCAGCAAACTCGTAACACTGGCAGCTCTGCATTAAGACAATGGTTATAAACAAATCTCATGCTTCAAGGCTTCAGAGGGTCACCTTTAGGGGTCAGGAATGATTCTCCCCCACCCCCCGATGCAAAATTGATCAGATAGATCCTCTTATTCCCTACCCTCCCCTTTCTCTGAAGCTTAATCTGGAGATAGCACACTAGACAAGGTGGACTAATGATCTGATGTGATACAGAGTATCTTCTTTTTTAGATGCCTGTCTGGTGTGTCTTGCTCTAACTGATGGCTAGATTTGGTTCAGGAACAAATTCCTGCCCCTCCCGCCCCAGATTTTTGGGCTAGTTGTTTGTTTGTTTGTTTTTCCTTCCTGTGCACACAGAACATAGATCACTTGCTGGGACTATCTGAGTGTCTCTCACCTAATTAATTTCCTGCCACTGCAAGGACCTCAGGCATTGATGTACCTCAGTCTCTCCACACAACTGTTTAGTCTCCTGAGGACTGAAATGCTTTAATTTAACTCAAGTGGTTGGGCCCAATATAGGGGTATCTGGGTGAAACTTAATAGCCTGTGACATACAAGTCAGACTAGATGAACTAATGATCCTGTCTGTGAAAGCTCCTGCTGTGGTGTATGGAGCTCTCAGAACTGTGGTGACTGTAGCCTGAAGGGCAGGAGGAGTCTGTGAGGCAGATTTCAGCTTGCCAAGGCAGCTGGAATTGCACAAAGGTCAGTTTAGCTGGATAGCTGCCTAGGGCAGCAGAGGGCTGGGCGGTTGCCTAGGATAGCAGATTTGGCCCGGCCACATCTCCGTCATCATGGAGGAGACACTGGGTTAAACCTGAATGGTGCGGTGATCCTGGGCACCAGCTCACGATGCCACGTGCTGAGAGTCGGTTTGGTCACAACAGAGCGACAGCAGGACCATGTCTGAACAACGTGAGCCGCAGTTCACTGAAGTGTTGTCTAGGTGACAGATTGGGTTGAGCGTCCTCTGAAGGGTGACCAGATAGCGAGTGTGAAAATCAGGACAGGGGGTTGGCGGGTAATAGGAACCCATATAAAAAAAAGCCCCAAATATTGGGACTGTCCCTATAAAATCAGGACTCTGGTCACCCTAGTTCTCTGGAATTGCAGCCCATCCCTAAAAAAAAGAGCAGCATTGGATGTAGTCCATAAACAAGGACCCTCTCATTGTGCTATTATTTTGTTGTTACTTCATTTTCTTGTTGTTGCTCTGAGCCAATTAACCTTCCGGCAGGTAGATGAGAAGGCACGGTCGGCTGATTGCACTTGGAGTGACATCACCAGAACATTTAGATCTTCTACAGTCCTGCCATAAGTTACTGGGCTTAATACTCTTCATTTGTGCAGCAGAGCAGCAAATCTCCAATTGACTTCAAAGGGGACAGGCTTTAACCCTGTGAATCTACAAACACGTTTGCAAAATGGGCTAGTGATTTTGGGTGCCTAAATTACGGTACTTTGGGGACCTTATTTTCAGAAAATTAGGCCCCTTAAAAGGTCCCAAAATGGAAGCACCCAAACTCACTAGCCACCTTTGAAAATCCTTGCCACTCGCAGTGAAGAGTAAGCTGATATACTTGGTTGTAGCTTATGCTTAACACCTCTACTACCCAGACTACTGAGTCACTGTGGACAGTGGGCTAGGCTGTGGCTTTTAAGCTACAGTAAGGGGAAGTACGGAGCTACCCCATCCCAGGAAGAGCAGTGGAGCGATGGTGCCTCAGAGCAGTGGTGCTCCTTGTGGACAGCAGAGGAGCAATCTGCTTCATCCAGTGGGAGGCTCGAAATTGCACTGGCTTTAGCCACCACCATGGACTGAGCTGCAAAGGTGCTGCAAAGTTGCCTCTCCCTCCTCCATCCAGTCTGGTGCAAAGTCAGAGGATCTGTCCCCATAACTAATACATTGTAGAAACCTCTGAAAGTGACCACAAGGAGCTTTCCTGTGCCTAATGCTGTTATTTTAAGGACCAACATCTCAGGACATTCCAGGACTAGAAACAAGAGCTATGTACATCATTGGAAAGCTGAGAACCTTCTCTTTCCGGTGGGTAAACTATCCCTTTCTAGCTTGGATGTGTCTTGAGACACTGGCCCTTAAACCTCTCAGTATCGCCAAGCCCAAGCATTCAAAAATCATGAGTGGGGCCCCCAAAATCAAGAGACTGGTTTAAAAAAAAGTATCTTGATTTTTTTAAAATAATAAATGTTGGGCTCTTTTTCTTTGCCTTCTGGTGTCTGGACCTTCAGGATCAGGATACACTCACTTCACATTTTAAAGCTGCTCTCTGCAGTCAGGAAGGCTAGAAACTTATTTTTATTTTTTGAAACGACAGCTGGGATTTCATGCAATCTCTTTAATCCAGCAGCTGCAGTGGCATGCCATGACATTTTTAGTAAGGCATGCAAGGCGTGACCTCACACATACAGTGCATGCGAGGTCACGCTGAGGGGAGGATGCCATTTTGTTCTCCCAAATGGCATCGTTCATGCGCATTTAGGGACTGGATGGAATCATCCCGTGGGCAAAGCCGGCCCTGGAGCATGCGATGCATTCACTGCATATGTAGCCAACACCCTTGAGCAGCTGGGGCTTCAAAAACAACCCACTAAATATCATGAGACTCACAATAAAATCAAGGGAATTGGTGGCATGGGGTCCTTGAGTGAATATTTCCCCTCCCATAGTGTAGTTTTGAGGGGGCATTTCACATTTTGGGGGAAGAGAAGAAACTTTTCTGCTGGTTGCCATATGTGAGTAAAACATATATCCATTCTGGGTGCTGGGAACATCTATATAATATCACTCGAATGCACATATATTGAACTAACCGCCAGCAACTGAAACCGTCCAAAAAAGCTGCAGGTGCAATGGTTTTGGCTACAGAGATTCATACAGACTTTAAGGCCAGAAGGGACCATTACATCATCTAGCCTGACCTCCCGGAGAACACAGGCCATATATTTTACCCAGTTACCTCTGTACTGAGCCCAATAACTTTTGTTCAGCTCGAGCAGATCTGCCAGAAAGGTGTCCGCTCTTGATCTGAAAACATCAAGAGACAGAGAATCCACCGCTTCCCTGGGTAATTTGTTCCAACAGTTAATCCCCGACTGTTAAACATTTGTGCCTTATTCCTCATTTGAATTTGTCTAGCTTCAGCGTCCAGCCTTTGCCTCTTGTTAGGCCTTTTCTGCTAGGTTACAGAGCCCTTTAGTGCTTGGTATTTTCTCCCTATAAAGGCGCCTCTCAATCACTTATTTCTGATACGTTGAAGATTGAGTGCTTTAAGTCTTTCACGATAAGGGATTTTCTCCAGGCCTCAAATCATTTTTGAGGCTCTTTTCTGCCCTCTTGCCAATTTTTCAACATCGTTTTGAAAACAGGGACACCAGAACTGGACACACTATTCCAGTATCGGTCTCATCAATGCCGTACACAGAAGCAAAGTCACTCACTACATCCAAGGATTGCATTAACCCTTTTTGCCCCATCACTCTGTGAGGTCATGTTCAGTTGCCTGTCCATTACAACCCCTAGTCCTTTTCAGAGCCACTACTTCTGAGCACACAGCCCCCCCATCCTGTAGGCATCACCTGCATTCCTTGTTCCTAGACGTATAATTTTGCACTTGCCTGTATTAAAATACACTTTGTTTGAATGGATCCAGTTTGCCAGCTGAGCCTCATCTGGATCACATTGCAATGGTCCACTCAGAGTGAGAAAGGCATGGACAGATACGGTGAAGTCTGAATCCAGAAGAAAAGGTCACAATTATTTTCTTGCCATGTGGAATGGTGGTAAATACTCTTGGCAGCTGCTGCTCCCTGTGACCTGGCGTGGAGTTGGAGTCTCAGTTCACTAGCTTTTCTCCATTTCCCCATCTCTATTAGCCACATGCTAAGTATCTGATGACACCAACTGGTATCAAATGAGGTGGATAGAGAGTGGATGACTGTCCTTTGACCACAGAAGCCACTGCAGCCTGTCCCTCCTCATTAAGTCTCCTTGTGGCCCCACAAACACAGTGAAAAGGAGGGATGACAACATGGAACCCTGCAGAATCCCACAAGTGAGCCTTTGGAGCAGAAATGCAATTGCTCACTACTGCTTCCTAGGAGCTCTCAGAGGGAAAGGAACAAGACACAGAAGAGAAACTCATCCTATTGCTTCTAGAGTCCCCAGGCCAGCTAGCATTTGACAGTCAATTATATCAGAGATCTCTGCATGGATAATCATCTTCCTCCTCCATTTTTCAATGACCTGCACTGGTGCCGGATCTAAAAGAAACCACCTCAAATGCTTGCTCTATCTTCCACCTCCGGGAGATCTTCAGACAAGCCAGTCAACCAAACTACCTTGAGTCAAAGACATCTGAGCACCCCAGATATGGTGGGAGTTGCCTCACTACAACCTCCTCAGTTGTTTCCCCACCAAAAAGGAAGCTTTGAGCCAAGGTGATATTTGGACAAAGAGTGTCAGAATAAAGAGGTGGTTTATTGAGTGAGAAAGCCCTTGTGCCGGGAGGCACTGACAGTTCTGCTCCAGTAATGGCACCGTTGGCCTTCACCTGCTAAGAGCAGGACAGATCTAACTCACAAACTTCATGGCCCCCAGCACCTACAGAACCTCAGCAGGGGACATTAGCTGAAACTCAAGCAGATGAGGGATGAGTGCAGGAGCAGAGCTCAGCATCACCGACTTGGGGAAATATGGGTGGCTTTCTGCCCTCCCCCCCCCACCCCGATCCTGGAGAGTGAGTCAACACACAAGCTTGAGTAGTCTCCGGGTTGGCAGATAAAAACCCTCATGGGGCCTTTGGCTTACCCCTTCCAATGGTGGGACACTGCTTACCCTGTGGGGGGGGGGCCTACACCCACCTTCTGCCAGCTTGGGTATGTCCACATTTGTGCTTCCCAGCTCGGGTAGGCAGACAGACATCTGCTACCTTGAAACAGCAATGTAGCCCAGGGTGGCCACCCAAGTACATACCCTGGGGGTTCGGGGGGGTTGGGGCTCAGGAGGCTAGCCCATGCTGCCACCTGTGCTACCCCCAGCTAGTGTTATTTTTAGCACACTCACTTGAACAGCACTAGTGCGTGTCTGTCTAGACTGAGCTATGAGCCATCCTACCTGCTGTAAATATACCCACAGAAAATCCTCAGGTCCTGCTTAAGGCAGCGCTAAGTCTTCTTAAAAATGTGTTTTCTTCAGTCCTCTGTCTAGGCCAGTATTATTTTTCCTTGGCATTTATTGCTGTCTCACTCTCTTGTGTATTCCTTTATTTGTTCATCAAATTATCCTTTGAACTTGCTTCTGCTCATTTTCAGAAGCCTCCCAACTCTCCTTCTTATGCGAATCTTCTCCTTCCCTTCAGGCCCATGTGGCCACGGTGGCCCTATAATGCTGCTTAGACTTAACAATGATGAATTTTAATTGCTGTCTCACCCAACCACTCCTGCTCTTTTGCAGTAAAATTCTCTGTAGGTTCTAGGATTCCAATCAGAATTCCTCAGGGTGTTTTACTTTCCCTCAGAGTCAGCGTGGCCGAGGTCAACAACTTCCTGGGCTGCCTCCTCCACGACTTCACTCCTCACATGCTTTGCAAATCTGACAACGTTGTGATTCCACTTGATCCTAGATGCCCCACATCTTCAGACCACAGATTGATCCAGAGTAGGGTGACCAGACAGCAAATGTGAAAAATTGGGAAAGGAGGTGGGGGATGATAGGAGCCTATATAAGAAAGAGAGCCAAAAATCAGGACTGTCCCTATAAAAATTGGGACATCTGGTCACCCTAGTCCAGAACATCTGGTGACTACGTGGACTAATAAGCTGCGCTCCCTTTCCACGTCCTGACATTCCTTCTAGCAACAGGCACCCCCTGCTCCATCCCCATGTTAGTTTTAATCCCAATCAATATGAATAATTCAACCCCCATCTCCCCCAACTCCTCCACTCTATCCTGGCATCTAAAGTCAGCCTTCTTATAAAAAGGTTTGCTCAGAAAAACTTGTGATGAGCCATAGATCGTCATTTTGGGCACTTCTGAAGTCCCTTTGACACAAGGACTGGGCAAATGTGAATCAATTAAGCTTCACAATGCCCCATCCCCTTAAACAAGGTCCCTTTCGCTGCCATAGCCTCAGAAGTGCAAAGGCACAGCCAATAGAGACCTCAGCCCCCTGTGCTGTGCCCACTGCTGCACAGGAATTCTGTGTGTTCCTGATGTAGGTAATTAGCCAAGCAATTCTTAATACTGCTGTAAAACCCAAAAGTACCTGTTGGGATCGCAGCTCCATTGTACCAACTGCCAGGCAAACACAGGGCCTGAACCAATGCCTCCTGACGCCAACAGGGGTCTTGCCATTGACTTCCGTGGGAGACGACTCAGACCCTAAAATGCACAAGCACAGATGACGGGCGGATGACAGGGATATAACATACAAGTTAATGAGCAGGATGATCAGCACATGTCTTGCTAGTTACATGGTGGAAGGGGTTTAATGGAAGCTGAGGTGGAAGGAGGAGAAACAGTGTGTGTAAATGTGAGCAAGAGAGTAGGAAAAGAAAGGACGGGGAAACGGAGACGAAGTGAGAGGGGGAGATGAGGAGTTGGAGGGAGAGAAAAGGAAAGGAAAGGAAAATAATAGTGAGGCGCTAGAAGGGCAGGCAGTGTAAGAAAGGAGAAGAGATTATTTCTGTGCTCCAGGCAGCAGTGGTAGGTTTGCACTGTCCCCATCTTAAAGATGGGGAAACCAAAGCACAGAAGCTGCATCTACACACTGAGAATTTTTCTCAAATTCTCCTTCCACTGCTCTAGCACCTGACTGGCTGCTGGCTTTTTAAAGCCCCAGATCTGCTCTGGGTCTAGCTGGCAAAAGAGTAAAATTGTCAGCAGCCAGTTTTCAGTCAGTGTTCACAGGGTCAGAGACGTTCCAAGTCAGATTTTTAAAAAGAGTCCTGGTACCTAAATGGGAGCTGGATAGGTGGACAGATTTTTCAGAAGAGCTCAGCACAATTTCCTTGTGAAAATCTGGCAGTGAGTGTGACAATGGGAGCTGATTGGGAAACCTAAACCATTTTGAGATGCCTAAATGGGAATTGAATTCGTTTGAAAATCTGCCCCAGACGGTGACTGATGAGCAAGTGAAGTGCTAGCCCTGCAAGACTTGCAGAGCAAGGCAAATCCCCCCAAACGTCCTCAGGAGTCTACGTTCCGATGGACCTATGTCGTTGCTTTGCACGCCCTCGTGCCCTTCTCGTGCATTCATTTTCCACCACTGTTTGGGGAGCTCTCACGTTCAAGTGTTGGAATGATGATCCTGTTACTGCCAAGGATCATATGGTGCTTGTCCTTGTGTATGTGTTTCACTCCAATTCAGCTGCCTTGCGGAACCGAGTCTCCTTAGTGCTTATGTGTCAAGTGAAAACCTTTTGTTTTTTTTTAAGGAAGAGGGGTGTGTGTGCGCGCGCGTATGTGTGTTAAGTTAAGGGTACTCAGACTAATATCTAGCTCTTAGCTTACCCATGGTAACAAATCCGCCCTATCAAAGGACCCAATTGACTGCCCACACCAGTGGTCCCCTGAGGAACTGGATCAGCCCCAAAGCCCTTATTATAGTACGTAAGCAGTAGTATCCCAAATAAGGAAATGGAGCCGTAGGTCCAGAGCCTGCTCTCACATCTGATTTACCACAGTGTAACGCCATTGACCGCAGCAGAGTTAAGCCCCAGAGAGACAACACCAGACCTGTAGCAGTTAGGTGACTGATCTGAGGCCTCAGTGGGGAAGGTAGCAGTTGAGAAAGAGCTCAGGAAGGCCTGGTTGACAGGCTGCACAGCCCCCGCTCCTCATGCCCATCACCTCAAGGGATCAGGAAGAAGGTGTTTCTCCACAGCTGGCTGGGTGCATTCTGAGAATGTAGCAACTTGCTCTGAACCATCAGATGCTGGACATTGGGAGGGGCAGGGTACCAGACTGGATGGACAAATGGAACAATCTGCTATAGAAAAAGCCTGTATGCATGGGACAGTCTAACAAAACCAGTAATACAAGGGCCTCAAGTGGATGTGAAATACAGAGTGCAACTGGGGGGAAAAGTAAGTCGCTGCAGCCCTGGAAATGGGAGAGGGATAGCTCAGCGGTTTGAGCATTGGCCTGCTAAACCCAGGGTTGTGAGTTCAATCCTTGAGGGGGCCATTTAGGGATCTGGCGCAAAAATCTGTCTGGGGATTGGTCCTGCTTTGAGCAGGGGGTTGGACTAGATGATCTCCTAAGGTCCCTTCCACCCTTGATGATCTATGATTCTCCTCACTGATCCAACCTCTTATATCAGTGGAGCCAATCTCAGTTGCATATTTAGCAGTGAAAGTAGAATGGGATTTCTGCTGCAGAATTAATGCAAATTACACCAAAGGGATCAACACTGTAAATAAAAGATTCAAAGTATCAAATGGGGGGAACTTTTGCCTGTGACATCTGAAACATCAGGCATCAAGCTTTTCTCCAAACTAAAACTTCCAGCCATGAAAAAATCCAAGAGAAACAGAGGAATTTCACTAAACCTTTGCAAAAATACATTCAGCTCTGCCAGTAAAAGCCCTTCCTTCATGGTGCCATTGGGATAATTCACCCTGTGTCTTGTTCATCTGTCACCCCACTGGCTTGGGGGAAGGTGGGGGGAGGAGGATGTGTGTGCGTGTATATATATATATATATACACACACACACACACACACACACACACACACAAACTGAGGCCCAGATTTTGGCAGAAGTCCCCAACTGGAATGAAATAAAAAACTTTGTTTGGTTTAAGTGATCTGGTTGTGAGGGGGAAAAAAGAGAGAGAGAGAGAAGGGAAACAAATAAAGATAGTTTAAAAAATGAGTGTGAAAGAAATACTCAAGGGAGGCAAATAAAGGACTTTTTTATTGCTAATAACACGTGTTCTGGCATGTGCTTTGCACATTGTTAACTCACCTTGAAATTGGTAGATTTTTTTAAATCTGTCTTCTGGATATTGAGTTATTACAATTGAAATATGAAAAAAATTGCTTTAAAAATCTCTTTTACAGTTTGCATAGAAACCCTGAAGGATGATGGGTGATTTCATTCCTTGCTGTGGTTATATTCATAAAATGGCCCCACTGAGTCGGGCTGGCTGCATCCATGCTGGTGCCTGTGCATCGGGGTTATACTAATAGGGTGGATAGTTTCTGCAGCTGTCACGCTGAGGTTGCTGTTCATTTCACCAGGCTGGTTCTGCTCTCAGAAACCAAACAGGATGGAATTTTATGGCAGTGGGGGAATAAAACTGCAGAGGGAAGAGAGAGTAGAGGTCAGATTCATTCTGGCAGCAGGAACATTCCTGCTTGCAACAAGTAGCAGGTAAGGCCCTAATTCAGGAAAGCATTCCTACACCAGGATGAACTTAAGCACATACTTAAGTATGCCCCTAAACAGCAATGGATTTCAGAAATGCTTAAGTGCTTTCCTTGAATAGGGCCTTAAATATTTGCAAGTCACTGCCACCCGAGATTTAATTTGTTGGGGGTTCTAGACTGATGTTTTGTGCCTGATATATGCAATCAGCCGATTTATCTGCACTCACAAATAACTGAATGCAAAAGAGGCCAAGGGTGGCTTTAGCCCTTGGTAACTCCCTAATTTGCAAGAACAATGGCAATAGGGCCTGGATTGTTGAAATTCATTTGTCCTGCAGGGAGCTCTCTTTCACTGCAGGATGAAATCCCATTGAACAACACAGAGCTCCTGTATTCAAAAAAAGTCATTGCCTTCCTGCAGGACAGGTGCAATATTAGGGCTGCGATTATGTGCAGTTTGGAATGGAACTCTAGAAAATCTGCCCTGTGGCTGTTTTTCTTTTAAATTTGTGTGCGGATTGTAAGAGTAAGAGGATCACTAGTCTCTGCCAGTGTAATAACCTAGTCCCAGATTTGGACCTTAGCGTCCAAAATATGGGGGTTAGCATGAAAACCTCCAAGCTTAGTTACCTGCTTGGACCTGGTACCTGCTGCCACCACCCAAAAAATTAGAGTGTTTTGGGGCACTCTGGTCCCTCTGAAAAACCTTCCCTGGGGACCCCAAGACCCAAATCCCTTGAGTCTCACAACAAGGGAAATAATCCTTTTTCCCTTCCCCCCTCCAGGTGCTCCTGGAGAGATACACAGACACAAGCTCTGTGAAACTACACAGAGAGACTCCCCCTCTCTGTTCCCAATCCTGAAAACAAAAAGTACTTTCCTATTCCCCCAGAGGGAATGCAAAATCAGGCTAGCAATCCAACACACAGATCTCCCCTTGACTTCTTCCTCCCACCAATTCCCTGGTGAGTACAGACTCAATTTCCCTGAAGTAAAGAAAAACTTCAACAGGTCTTAAAAGAAAGCTTTATATAAAAAGAAAGAAAAATACATCCAAATGTCTCTCTGTATTAAGATGATACAATACAGGGTCAATTGCTTAAAAGAATATTGAATAAACAGCCTTATTCAAAAAGAATACAAATCAAAGCACTCCAGCACTTATATTCATGCAAATACCAAAGAAAAAAAACCATAGAACTTACTATCTGATCTCTTTGTCCTTACACTTAGAAACAGAAGATTAGAAAGTAGAACTACTTCTCCAAAGCTCAGAGAAAGCAGGCAGACGACAAAAGACTCAGACACTCAAATCCCTCCACCCAAAGTTGAAAAAATCCGGTTTCCTGATTGGTCCTCTGGTCAGGTGCTTCAGGTGAAAGAGACATTAACCCTTAGCTATCTGTTTATGACACGCCCCCCAATTGCAGACAGTGGGGAAGCTCACTGGCGGCGATTTCCTTCTAGAACTTGAAAATAAACAGATTAATACAACACATACACCTGTACATATACTCCTAAGTATAGAACTAACAGACTTCTACATTTTAAGAACACTTTTTAACTACTGAATTCTGGGAAACTCTCTCGGGAGAGTGCATCAGCTACTTTGTTAGAAGCTCCTGTGATGTGCTGAATTTCAAAATCAAAATCTTGGAGAGCTAAACTCCAACGAAGAAGTTTCTTGTTGTTCCCCTTGGCAGTATGAAGCCACTTTAGTGCAGCATGGTCAGTTTGTAGTTTGAACCGCCGTCCCCAAACATATGGGCGTAGCTTTTCCAGGGCGTACACAATGGCATAGCATTCCTTTTCACTGACTGACCAGTGACTTTCCCTCTCAGACAGTTTCTTGCTGAGAAACACGACAGGATGGAAGTTGTGATCTGTTGCTTCCTGCATGAGCACTGCTCCTATACCACGCTCAGATGCATCTGTGGTTACTAGGAATGGCTTGTCAAAATCCGGGGCCCTGAGCACAGGGTCAGACATGAGCGTTGCCTTAAGTTGGGTAAAGGCCTTTTGACACTCATCAGTCCACTTAACTGCATTTGGCTGGGTCTTTTTGGTCAGGTCGGTCAATGGGGCAGCGATTTGGCTGTAGTGTGGTACAAATCGCCTGTAGTATCCGGCCAAGCCTAAGAAGGATTGGACCTGCTTCTTGGACCGTGGGACAGGCCACTTTTGGATAGCATCCACCTTGGCCTGTAGGGGGTTTATGGTTCCTCGACCCACCTGGTGCCCCAGGTAAGTCACTCTGTTTTGGCCTATTTGACACTTTTTGGCCTTAACAGTTAGTCCTGCCTGCCTGATGCGCTCAAAGACCTTTTCCAGGTGTAGTAGGTGTTCGGGCCAGGAGTCCGAAAAAATGGCCACATCATCGAGGTAGGCAACTGCAAATTCTCCCAGTCCAGCTAGTAGACCATCTACCAGCCTCTGGAAGGTGGCGGGTGCATTTCGAAGGCCGAAAGGAAGGACATTGAATTCATACACCCCCGCATGGGTGACGAATGCTGACCTCTCCTTGGCAGGTTCATCTAGCGGTACTTGCCAGTACCCCTTGGTTAAGTCTATTGTAGAGATGAACTGGGCACGTCCCAACTTTTCCAATAGCTCATCAGTGCGTGGCATTGGATAGTTGTCCGGACGAGTTACAGCATTTAGCTTACGGTAGTCCACGCAAAAGCGTATTTCCCATCTGGTTTGGGTACCAGAACCACTGGAGATGCCCATGCACTGGTAGATGGGCGGATTACACCCATCTGTAGCATGTTCTGGATCTCCCGTTCTATAGCAGCTTGGGCATGAGGAGACACCCGGTAGGGTGGGGTTCTGATTGGGTGAGCATTACCTGTATCAATGGAGTGGTATGCCCGTTCAGTCCGTCCTGGGGTGGCTGAGAACAATGGGGTGAAGCTAGTGCACAGCTCCTTGATTTGTTGCCGCTGCAGACGTTCCAGGGTGGTTGAGAGGTTCACCTCTTCCACGCCACCGTCTTTTTTCCCGTCGTAGTAGACACCGTCAGGCCACTCAGCATCATCTCCCTGGACTGTAAACTGACAAACCTGTAAGTCTCTGGAATAGAAAGGCTTGAGAGAATTAACATGGTACACTTTAGGCTTTAGTGAGGAATTGGGAAATGCTATGAGGTAGTTTACAGCTCCCAGGCGCTCTTGGACCGTGAATGGCCCTTCCCATGATGCTTCCATCTTATGGGCCTGTTGCGCCTTCAAGACCATAACCTGGTCTCCTACCTTGAAGGACCGATCTCTGGCATGTCTGTCATACCAGGCCTTTTGCTCTTCTTGAGCATCCTTTAGGTTCTCTCTAGCAAGGGCTAAAGAGTGTCGGAGGGTGCTTTGTAGGTTGCTTACAAAGTCCAGAATGTTAGTTCCTGGAGAAGGCGTAAACCCCTCCCATTGCTGCTTCACCAACTGTAATGGCCCCTTAACCTCGTGACCATACACAAGTTCAAATGGTGAAAACCCTAAACTGGGATGTGGTACAGCCCTGTAGGCAAACAGCAACTGCTGCAACACTAGGTCCCAAGTATTGGAGAATTCGTTGATGAATTTTCGTATCATGGCCCCCAAAGTTCCATTGAACCTTTCAACCAGGCCATTGGTTTGATGGTGGTACGGGGTGGCAACCAAGTGATTCACCCCATGAGTTTCCCACAGTTTTTCCATGGTCCCTGCCAGGAAATTAGACCCTGAATCTGTAAGGATGTCAGAGGGCCAACCTACCCTGGCAAAGATGTCTGTTAGGGCCAGGCACACAGTGTTAGCCCTGGTGTTGCCTAGAGCTACTGCTTCTGGCCATCGGGTAGCAAAGTCCACTAAAGTCAGTACGTACTGCTTTCCTCTGGGCGTCTTTTTTGGGAAAGGGCCCAGAATATCCACAGCTACTCGCTGAAATGGGACCTCAATTATGGGGAGTGGCTGGAGAGGGGCCTTGACCTGGTCTTGAGGCTTTCCCACTCTTTGGCATACCTCACAAGACCGGACATACTTGGCAACGTCCTTGCCCATCCCCTCCCAGTGGAAGGACTTCCCCAACCGGTCCTTGGTTCTGTTCACCCCAGCATGGCCACTGGGATGATCATGGGCTAAGCTTAAGAGCTTCCCCCGGTACTTAGTTGGAACGACCAACTGTTTTTGCAGCTGCCATTCTTCCCAGTGTCCACCAGAAAGAATTTCCTTGTATAAAAGTCCTTGGTCTATAACAAACCGGGATCGATTAGAAGAGCTGAGAGGCGGTGGGGTGCTCCGTGCCGCCGCCCAAGCTTTCTGAAGGCTGTCATCCGCTTCCTGCTCAGTCTGGAACTGTTCCCTTGAGGCTGGGGTCACCAGTTCTTCCTCAGACTGTGGACTTGGGCTTGGTCCCTCTGGAAGCGATGTAGGTGATGGGGTTGTTTCCGTTGCTGGTGAACCGCTCTCCGCTGGTGCACCTGAGGGTATTTTAGGCTCTGGCTGAGCCTTTTGGGTATGGCTGTCTGTTGCTTCTGCCAGTTCTGGCTCGCTGGCGCCCTCTGGCTTTGAGTTTGAAGATGTGGTTGCACTTGCTGGTGCTGGTTGCTGTTCCAGTTCCGGGCCTGGGACTGGAGATGCTGTGGCTGTTTCAGTGGTAGGCATGGAATCCGGGTCCACTACCTCTGTCTGGGTCTCTGGTAACACAGACGGGGCCTCTGTGGACGGCTCAGGATCAGGAATGGGTCTGGAAGCTTGCCTGGTTTGGCTACGTGTAACCATTCCCACTCTCTTGGCCCGCCTCACCTGGTTGGCCAAGTCTTCCCCCAGTAGCATGGGGATAGGATAATTGTCATAGACTGCAAAAGTCCACATTCCTGACCAGCCTTTGTACTGGACAGGCAGTTGAGCTGTAGGCAAGTCTACAGCTTGTGACATGAAGGGGTAAATTGTAACTTTGGCCTTTGGGTTGATGAATTTGGGGTCAACGAAGGATTGGTGGATAGCTGACACTTGTGCCCCCGTGTCTCTCCACGCAGTAACCTTCTTTCCGCCCACTCTCAAATTTTCCCTTCGCTCCAAAGGTATTTGAGAGGCATCCGGGCCTGGGGATCTTTGGTGTGATGGTGGTGTAATGAATTGCACTCGCATGGTGTTCTTCGGACACTTGGCCTTGATATGTCCCAGTTCATTACACTTAAAGCATCTTCCATCTGATGGGTCACTGGGCCGAGGTGAGTTACTGGAGACTGGTGAGGTTGAAGGGTAGGGTATCTGTGGCTTTACTTGGGTGGTATGTGGGGTCTTTGGCTGTCCTCGGTTGTAGGGTTTATGGTCTGTGTGCCCCCTGGGGTAATCGTTCCCCTTGACAGTAGCTTTCTTGCTTTCTGCCAGTTCCATCCATTTGGCTCCAATTTCCCCCGCCTCAGCGATATCTTTGGGATTTCCATCTTGTATGTACCGTGTGATGTCTTCAGGAACACCATCCAAGAACTGCTCCATTTGTATGAGGAGGTTCAGTTCTTCCAAGGTTTGAATGTTGTTTCCTGTTAGCCAGGCCTCATAGTTTTTTGCAATGTAGTAGGCGTGTTTGGGAAATGACACCTCTGGTTTCCACTTTTGGGTTCTGAAGCGCCGACGGGCATGATCTGGGGTTATCCCCATTCGGTATCTGGCCTTGGTTTGAAAAAGTTTATAGTCATTCATTTGCAGCTTAGGCATTTCAGCTGCCACCTCTGCTAAAGGTCCACTGAGCTGTGACCTCAATTCTACCATGTACTGGTCTTCGGGAATGCTGTACCCAAGATAGGCTCTTTCAAAATTTTCCAAGAAGGCCTCGGTGTCATCACCTGCCTTGTAGGTGGGAAATTTCCTGTGCTGTGGAGCAATAATGGGCGCCGGGTTGTTAGGGTTGGCTGGCACAGGCAGCCCAGCTTTTGCCAACTCCAGTTCATGTTTTCTCTGTTTTTCCTTCTCTTCATTCTCTTTTTGTTGTTTTTTCCATTTCTTTTTGGTGCTTTTCCATTTCTCGGCGGTGGGCCAACTCTTCTTCTGCTTGTTTCCTTCGGTAGGCCACCTCTTCTTCTTCTAGTTTTCTTTTGTGTGCTGCCTCCTTGGCTGCCTCTTTGGCTGCCTGTTCTCTTTGGTAGGCTGCCTGTTCTCTTTGGTAGGCTGCCTCTTTGATCTGTTCTTCTCTTTCTTTCATCTCCATCTCTTTTTGTTTTATTTCCAGTTGTCGCCTGTGTTCAGCTTCTTTGATTTGTTCTTCGGCCTCAATTTTTGCCTTAGAAGTCATGGTTCCTGTTTTCTTGTGTTGGGGTGCCCTCCGGTGTTTATCTTCTGAACTGCAGGTTCTGTTGCCTCCTGGAGTCTGCCTAGCAACAGTGCTTTTTTCCTTTTCTCTCTCTAGCTAATGTTCAATGAAGGGAAACCAGAAAAACCACTTTATTTGCATGCATATAAGTGCTGGTACTTGCCTCCTAATGGGAGGGCTATTGCATGACAAAAGACCCTCAACAGTCTCTTAATGGCTTCTCGCTTAACATGCAAGCCACAAACTGCCAGAGAGAGCAGAAAAAAAATTCTCTCTGGTTCCCTTTTAAAACCAACTGTTTCTCTCTGCTAAAAAGCCCTTAGCAGAGAAAAGAAAAATATAATATTCCTACTGGCTTCTGGATTCTGTCTATCATCCCACCGCTGCCACCATGTAATAACCTAGTCCCAGATTTGGACCTTAGCGTCCAAAATATGGGGGTTAGCATGAAAACCTCCAAGCTTAGTTACCTGCTTGGACCTGGTACCTGCTGCCACCACCCAAAAAATTAGAGTGTTTTGGGGCACTCTGGTCCCTCTGAAAAACCTTCCCTGGGGACCCCAAGACCCAAATCCCTTGAGTCTCACAACAAAGGGAAATAATCCTTTTTCCCTTCCCCCCTCCAGGTGCTCCTGGAGAGATACACAGACACAAGCTCTGTGAAACTACACAGAGAGACTCCCCCTCTCTGTTCCCAATCCTGAAAACAAAAAGTACTTTCCTATTCCCCCAGAGGGAATGCAAAATCAGGCTAGCAATCCAACACACAGATCTCCCCTTGACTTCTTCCTCCCACCAATTCCCTGGTGAGTACAGACTCAATTTCCCTGAAGTAAAGAAAAACTCCAACAGGTCTTAAAAGAAAGCTTTATATAAAAAGAAAGAAAAATACATCCAAATGTCTCTCTGTATTAAGATGATACAATACAGGGTCAATTGCTTAAAAGAATATTGAATAAACAGCCTTATTCAAAAAGAATACAAATCAAAGCACTCCAGCACTTATATTCATGCAAATACCAAAGAAAAGAAACCATAGAACTTACTATCTGATCTCTTTGTCCTTACACTTAGAAACAGAAGATTAGAAAGTAGAACTACTTCTCCAAAGCTCAGAGAAAGCAGGCAGACAACAAAAGACTCAGACACTCAAATCCCTCCACCCAAAGTTGAAAAAAATCCGGTTTCCTGATTGGTCCTCTGGTCAGGTGCTTCAGGTGAAAGAGACATTAACCCTTAGCTATCTGTTTATGACAGCCAGAACCAGATATAATGGAGGAATTCACATAGACCAGCCACTCTTGTGTTTCTTCACTTTCTCCTCAATCCCAGACAGAATGTCAGTTCCATGGAAATTTCCCCAAGGTACTTCTGCCAGTACACCCCAGACCAGAATGGGACAAAGCAAACCAACCTGTTATTCTCTTATCTTTTCAGCTGGAAACGAACACACTGAGAGACTGTTCTTATGGCATTTGCAGAACAACTGGAAACATCATGAAAAAGCCAGTTCTTGGAGATTTACAGCCCTGTTTTGCAGACCCAAAGAGTCTTGTATTTATGATGCAGACCAAAAAGATTCAGATAAGTATGCAAAGCTTTTGGATATGCAGTTTCCCTGCAACACACAACGCCTCTAAATGTTTTGAGCTTCACTCATCACCAGACCCTACTGTGACGTTACTGACATAACCGTATAAATCATACAACAGTGGTTGTGACAATATTTGCATCAAGTATTATACAAAGCTTGTCATGTAAGATGTCTATGGAAAGGTTATGATTTGCTAATTATGATTATGCTGTCTGTGCGTGCATCATTTTTGTAGCTGAGGTTATGAATATTGGCTCTGTACTTGTATCTCAAGGGGTTTTGATTCGGAAGTAGCCTAACTAAGGCATTTGGTCAACTTCTTGAGAAAGAAGTTTTCAAGTTAAGTGCCCAATCAAGAAACACTTAACTGACAATAGACCTTGGGAGACTCCAAGCCACATAAGAAGTCTTCTTGGGAACATTCAAGATTACAGGTGGCAGCCATTGCCCACATGCTAAGTACTGAGTCATGCATGGACATGTGACTTGCCCATGTGCCTCCAAACTCCATTTTGCTGTAGTTTTCCAGTCAGAACAAAGAGGTGTTCTTACACCTGGAATAGACTATAAAAGGCAGCTGCCTCCTCTCCATCTTGTTTTCAATCCTGCTTCTAACCTCTGGAGGGACTTTGCTACGAACGGAAGCTCTAAACAAAGGACTGAATGACCCATCCCAGCTGTGGATGTACTCCAGAGACTTGATTTGAACCTGCAGTTTATTCCATCACTGTTACAAGCCTGAACCAAGAACTTTGCCATTACGGTATGTAATTTATTCCATTTAACCAATTCTAGCTCTCATCTCTATCTTTTTCCTTTTATAAATAAACCTTTAGATTTTAGATTCTGAACAGCATGATTTGTGGGTAAGATCTAATTTGTACATTAATCTGGGAATGGGGTTTGGTCCTTTGGGATTGGGAGAACCTTTTTCTTTTAGTGGGGTATTGGTTTTCATAACCATTCATCCCCATAACAAGTGGCACTGGTGGTGATACTCGGAAACTGGAGCGTCTAAGGGAATTGCTTGCGTGACTTGTGGTTAGTCAGTAAGATAAAACTATAGTCTCTCTCTGTTGGGCTGCTTTGGTTTTCTTTAATAGTAAAGGAACTCCAGCCTTGGGCTGTAACTGCCCTGCTTTAAGCAATTTGTCCTGAATTGACACTCTCAGTTGGGTCCCACCAGAACCTGCCTCATTACACCTACCTGAAATCCACCACCGGTTACCCCAAGCATCAGTGTCCCAGTGAGTGAACCTACTTAACTAGAATGATAGTTTCATGATATCGAACAATCCCCTTACCAACCCATCCACCAGTTCTTCTGTCTGGTTACCATAACAACAGACACCCACACAGGGCCTTTCATCCCAAATGCTCGACAAACACTGCAAACTGCATATTACAAGAGTCAAATGATGTTCATGCAAAATTAAGGTTGCATAGTAGAAAATCACAGTTACACAGGTTGTGGCCATGCATCGCTCCCGCAAGCAAAAGCTGCCACAAGGGAAAGCACAGTGGCTAAGGGGACAGTGGGCCCTGCCCTGCCTCTCCACTCCAGCCAGCAATGCTAGCCAGGTGCACAGTCCAGATGGTGCCTACGCCTCCCCCATTGTATAGCTCTGATCTCTGGGATTCATTGTGCATCCAGACCTTTATTAATTAGCAGTTGCTGGTTGCTAAAGGATTACCAGTACGCTACACAGATGAGCATATGGGCCAGAGAGGTTAATGAAGCAATGCCAACAGTGGGTGCCGGGGAAACAGGCTGGAGGGGAACTGTGTAAACATTTTTTTAAATAAACCCTTAACTCAGCCCTGGTTTGCTACCCAGCAGTTCCCCTGGGCCAACCTTTGCGGTCCCCGCCACAGTCATTCTCCAGGTGCGCTAGTGAAGCATTTGTGATTGGCAACTTTACCCAAGTTTTGCTTTGGGGATTCATTCAAGCCTGAAATTCAGCACAAAATTCAGTGGATGCGAACTCCCCACGAAATAAAGTTCCCCAAGGTCCAGGCATATCTGACCCACTGAACTTTGCCCAGCTCCAGCCTGCAGTTTGCCCATCTCATCTGAATGATGCACAACGCCTGCCGACACCAGGCTGGGGCACTGATTTGTAGCTGACTCATCAACAGCCACAGTTTTCCCCTTAAGGTTTCCTTTCAGGTACCAACCCTGTCTAGCAGCAAAAGTCACATCCCTAGCTGTAACGTGTTTCAATGCATACCTCTTCCGGGAAGCATCTGATCACACCTGGTGAAGTCCCATCTCACAAAGGAACCTTGGGCTAGAGGCAGGCAGAGATAGTATTTCAGACATGTCACATGTCCTACTGTGGAACATGTTAATTGTGGACTAGATGAAAATCGCAGTGTTGTTTGGCCGAAGCGAAGTCATTCATTGATGTGGTGCTTTGCACCCTTCACCTCCAATTTGGCCATTTGTTCAGGTGCCAGATGATGGCTTGTGGCATTCTGCCCCCTGAGCTGTTTGCAAGCTACTGGCTGATGTGGAGAAAGTCAGACAGAATCATTATTCTCCACCGTTCATTGAGCTCTGCGAGGAAAAACAGCCACAATCAATGGACTAATCTCAGCAGTGGTTTGTCAGTTTGGCTGGGAGTCAGCAGCCCCAGTGGAAGTAGCACAACTACCGTATTACTGGATCTTAGCTTTCTCCTTCCAGTCAAAGGGAGACAAAACACAGGGCTCTTAGAGCTGACAGCAAACCAAAGTGCTGCTTCTTCAGCGCTCAGAAACACTCTCTGTTAAAGTGAAAGCCAGAGATGGGCATGAGATGCAGCATACGGACCCCAAAGCCCAAGTGGTTTCAGGTCCAGGGTTATGGTTTGACCCCTCCCAGAGCTATGGGCCAGCCACAGATTTCAGATCCAGGTCGAGATATGAACTTCCTCCACACTCAGGGGTACTCAGACCTAGGCCCATCTACAAGAAAACACCACAGTTCAGTGAATAGGGATAGGGCACTGAACTGAGACTCAGGAGACTGGGATTCAATTTCCAGCTCAACCACCCGTTTCCAGTGTGACCTTGGGCAGAACACAATCTGCTCTGTGCCTCAGTTCCCCATCTATAAAATGAGACAATGCTTCCCTATCCTACAAGGGGTTTGCTGAGGATAAAAATCCATTCATGAAGGGGAGGCAGTGTTGCCAAGTGGTTAGAGCACTGGCCTGAGACCTGGATTCTATTCCTGGCTCAGCCACTGGCCTGCTGGGTGACCTTGGGCAAGTCACTTTACCTTCATGCTCCTTAGTTTCCCCATCTGTAAAATGGAGACAAAGATATTGATCTCCTTTGTAAAGTGGTCTAATATCTATGCAGAAAAAGCAATCTTTAAGAGCTAGCTATTAAATAACTTACCCAAAGCTACAGAGTAAATCAGTGTCAGAGCTAGGGTTAGACTGAAGGCATCCCTGACTCCCAGTTTGATGCTTAGTAGACGCTGCTTCTGTCATGGTCTTGCCCATACTCTGACCTGAAAATAGAGGATAGATCAGCAACTGATGCTAACACTGATCCCTAGTCTCTACCAGGAATGTGCCATCTTCTGTTCTCCACTAGCAAGAGAGATGTAGCTCAGTCTAGTTTCTATAAGCTGTGAAAAATTTGGATGCTTATCCAGACTGCAAATCTTAGACACACACCCAAGTGTAAAATCTCCCTCTGGGTGATGGTTTGTAATTCCAGCCCAGCCCCAGAAGTAGGGAGTTTAGAATTGCTTAAAGTTGACAAAAAATGGGGAGGAGACACTTCTCTGAACCGTGCGCTCTTCAGAAAAGATTCCGAGTGACGGTGTGGGTCAGTAATTACTACAGCCCAGGTGGCTCAGCCAAGACCAGTCACTGACAGTGAGCATTGCATCTTTGATGTAGCAGAGCAAGCTGCTGTTGTGGCATATTCCTCTTCCTGTCCCACCTCTGTAACGCTGCTGCTGAATTACTGGCCGTCACCCCTCCCTTCCCCAGCTAACGGCGGGTAACTGAGGCCCACAAAAAACTCTTCCAACAATCTATAGTGAAGATGCCAGACACAGTGAAGTTAAATAGGAAGAGACCTGACTATAACTTAATTCCCCACAGGGACATTAACTCAGCTCACAGCCCATGATCTCTTTTATATGCTGGTGACACGCCGTTGTATTTCTCCCTTCCCTTGGATATCCATAACCCTGTCTTATCCCGTTTCCTCTTGGATAAAAGCCTATTACCTCCTATTAAATATTCACTTCTCTTCAGACCCCTCCCAAATGCCTTCGTTTTCTCTGCTCTCTTTCCTAGTCTGATTGTCACAACTATAGTGGTCACCCTTACGAATGATGCCTACAGGACATCACTCCAGGATTTGCAGTATTCCCAGGTAGCCCCAGTGCTAAATATTTATGGGATTTTGGGCAATACTGACATACAGTAAGTTAATTTAAGACAACACTGGCAAGTTTTTAAAAAGGGTCCCTTATGTTTAGAGTTGAATATCAGCTTTCTTCCTCCTGCCACATTCCCCGTGAACAGACCTGGCCTCAAACATCGCACAGGGCCCCAAGTTTAACTTTGATACAGCAAGATTTCTGGAACATGCTTGTGACCTCACACCTTGACTTCTGCAATGATATTCACAGTACAGTGTTTCCAAGAGAACTGAGGCCAGCTTCAAGGTAATGCATACTCAGCTAAACGAGAAACAGCATCTGAAGTCAACCCAGTCCTGATGCCCCACTTAGCTAGCGTGGCTGCATTCTTTGTCCCAGGATGCGTATACACTGCAGTCAGAGGGGTGGCTGCAGTTTGGGGAAGCAAACCCGTGCTAGCTTTAATCGAGCTTGTATGGCTGAAAATAGCAGTGATGACGTAGTGGCATGTGTTGGGGGCTGTGTTGGAATTGCAAGCTCTCACTTTAAGAATGTGGAGGGGGGAAGGGGAGGTTACCCCTGCTCCTGTTTGCAGGCTAAAGGGGCTCTGCAGGGACGTATGCAGAGTCAGACGGCAAAAATACCCGTCTAAAACAAGGGGGTGCGTCAAGCTGTCTGGAGTGGCTCATGCCCATAAGGGACAACTTCAGGGCAGACTGTTAAGAAGCAGGGCACAACCCCCACATTGGGTGTGTGTTCTACACTGAGATCTCACCAACCTAGTGAGAAGTGTGAACTCCTCAAACACTACAACAGCCTTACCATGGTGTGACAGCAGAGCTGAAAGTAAGCCGGTCCAGTCTGGTACGACATACCAGCAAGAGCCAGTACGCCATGCTGGACCGCATGGGCTTCCATGACAGGGATTGAAAGGGCTCTGGGCTGCCTGCAGTTGCGGGCAGGCCCGAGCTCTTTGAATCCCAGCCACTGCTCTGGTGGCTGGGCTGGGGCCAGGATTTAAAGGGCTCAGAGCTCCCCTCAGCGGCAGGAGCCCTGGGCCCTTTAAATCCCTGCCCCAGCCCCACAAAGCTCGGGGTTCCCCCCAGCGGTCAGAGCCCCGGGCCCCTTAATTTGCCTCTGAGCCCCAGGGGGCTCCCAGCCACCTCTTCAGCTGGGAGCTCCTGGCTGATTTAAAGGCCCTGGGTCTCCCAGCCACAGCTGGTGCCCCAGAGCCTTTAAATCTTGAGAGGCCATGCCTCTTCCAGATGAGGCCATACCCCCTCAGGACTCCAGCAGTACCAGTAAGTCCTGTAAGTTACTTTCACTCCTGTGTGACAGGCAGTCCCCTTGGGCACGCACTCTGTCCTGCCACCCAGACAAGCCTGCCTTTGTGATAGATGGCTCCTTACACCAGTGGTTCTCCACCAAGAGTACACATACTCATGGGGGTACACACAAGTATTCCAGGGGGTACATCAACTCATCTAGATATTTGCCTAGTTTTACCACAGCCTACATAAAAAGTACTAGCGAAGTCAGTACAAACTAAAATTTCACAGAGACTTATAGTGCTCTATATACTATACACTGAAATGTGAGAATATTTATATTCCTATTGATTTATTTTACAACTATATGATAAAAATGAGAGTCAGCAATTCTTCGGTAGTAGTGTGCTGTGACACTTCTGTATTTTTATGTCTGATTTTGTAAGCAAGTAGTTTTTTTAAATGAGGTGAAACTGGGGGTACGCAAGACAAATCAGTTCCTGAAAGGAATACAGTAGTCTGGAAAGGTTGAGAGCCACTGCCTTACACCAATAATCACCAGAGTATTCAGGTTACTCCCAGGCCCAAAGGACCCGTCACTTACCTCAGGTCAAAAAGGTTCAGGAAAGGGCAACTAAAATGATTAGGGGTTTGGAGAGGGTCCCATACGAGGAAAGATTAAAGAGACTAGGCCTCTTCAGCTTGGAAAAGAGGAGACTAAGGGGGGATATGATAGAGGTATATAAAATCATGAGTGATGTTGAGAAGGTGGATAAGGAAAAAGTTATTTACTTATTCCCATAATACAAGAACTGGGGGTCACCAAATGAAATTAATGGGCAGCAGGTTTAAAACAAATAAAAGGAAGTTGTTCTTCACACAGCGCACAGTCAACTTGTGGAACTCCTTACCTGAGGAGGTTGTGAAGGCTGGGACTATAACAAATGTTTAAAAGAGAACTGGATAAATTCATGGTGGCTAAGTCCATATATGGCTATTAGCCAGGAAGGGTAAAAATGGTGTCCCTAGCCTCTGTTCATTAGAGGATGGAGATGGATGGCAGGAGGGAGATCACTTGATCATTGCCTGTTAGCTTCACTCCCTCTGGGGAACCTGGCATTGGCCACTGTCGGTAGACAGATACTGTGCTAGATGGATCTTTGGTCTGACCCGGTACGGCCGTTCTTATGTTCTTAATTGCACCTCAGATCTCAAACCAAAAAACACACTTGTTGCCAGTCATATAATTCAAGATTTATTCACTAAGGAAATAAATGAGGTATTTACAAGGTTAAAGCAGGTAAACAGACACACAAATGAGTTCAGTATTAGGTTTCAAAAAGTGCTAGAAGCTGCTGTAATGAGCATCCTCTATGTCCTTTAGGGCTAACCCAAGCTAAGCAGCTGAAGATCCCATGCTTATGCTTAAAAGTCTTGGCCTCTCCCTGAGATCAAGTAGCATAGGGACACAGTTCCTTCTGGCCAGGGATTTTATTTCCTTCCTCCAGAGTTCAAACTGATGAGGCAAGTGTTGGTGCCCATCTCCTCCTTATCAGTACGGGGGTGCGTGAGGGGCAATCAGGAAAGTCTTTGTCCTTTGATGTTTCACAATGGCTCATTTGGTTTCAGGGAGCCTTCTTGTGCACAGGATCAGCTCTCTCCATTAATTAATCAATCCTTCTTTAATATATGGAGATATACCTCTCTCCTAGAACTGGAAGGGACCCTGAAAGGTCATTGAGTCCAGCCCCCTGTCTTCACTAGCAGGACCAAGTGCTGATTTTGCCCCAGATCCCTAAGTGGTCCCCTCAAGGATTGAACTCACAACCCTGGGTTTAGCAAGCCAATGCTCTTTCCTTTTCGGTGAGTTACGCAGTTATAGAAGGTTACAATGCAAACACTCACTTTATACCATGGAAAGCAGATGCTATGAGCTCAATACATGCAGCATCCTACAAACATTCATCAAGTCTAAACCGTAAACACATTCTTATAAACTTAAGATCTGTTTTAACAGTGCTAACACACAGGTGAGCCAGACTGGTTTCCAGCTATGCATTGTTCACTGAGGTGCAAGGGCCTTGGCATGAGCTGGCACCTGGTGTTGCAAGCATCAGAGAGTGAATTGGACATCACTGCCTTAGGGAGCAGCCTACTTTGTCTCGCTCTGGTTTTGCTTACTGTGTATTATTGTTGTGGATTATAAGAATAAAGTAGTGTTAAATTGCAAAACAGAACTAGATATAATCCTAGAGGATAGGTCCATCAATGGCTATTAGCTATTAGATTGGCAGGGATGATGTCCCTAGCCTCTGCTTGCCAGAAGCTGGGAATGGGCGACAGGGAATGGATCACTTGATTATCTGTTCTGTTCATTCCCTCTGGGGCACCTGGCATTGGCCACAGTCGGAAGACAGGATACTGGGCTAGATGGACCTGTATTCTGACCCAGTATGGCTGTTCTTATGCTCTTAACCTTCCAGCAAGAGAGTTTTATGGTTTTTATCCAGTTTCTCTATGTGTATACTGTGAGCATAACAGCACACAATGCAGCATAAGTCTGGCTACTTATTCATGTTGCTAGCCCAGACTAGGGTTTGTGCTGCTGCATCTTTGCTGTTATTTTTAGCCACATGAGCTAAATTACAGCTAGCGCAAGTCTGCTGACTGAGCTGCAATCATACATCTGATTGCAATGTAAACAGGCCTTCAATCTCTGCAACTTGAGGTGCACAAGACAGCAGGAAGCATGGCACTGGAAAGTGACCTCCAGGCTGTGCTGCAACTTTGAAGTTCCTGCTGATGCTTAACACTTGATGGCACATGTACTGGGGTTTCAAAATCTTCACCTTAGCCGCACTAATCAGCCCAATCTCTGCACCTTAGCCGCACTAATCAGCCCAATCTCTGCTCTTGGCCTTTTTTATTTTTAAGACTAGAAATGACATCCGAATGTTTGGGTGCAAACATCAGATCCAAAACATGGATATACTCAAGCTAGAATTAATTCATACTAGCCTTAGGGCCTGCTTTCAGGTGTGAAAGTAATTTTCAACACTTACTGGTAGGGGGGCTGGCTCCGGGATTCAGAAGGAGCAGGGCCTCACGTGGAAGGGGTGGGGCTGGGGGTCTGCATCCCCCAGCCAGCCCATCCACACTGCCTGGCCTGTGCCGCCCAGGGCTCCAATGGCGATTTAAAGGGCCCAGGGCTCCAGCCAGAGCCCCAGGCCCTTTTAAGTCACAGCCCTGGGGCAGCTGCTCTGTTTGCGCCCCACCCCACCGTTGTCAGCCCAGGGCAGGGCTGGCTCCAGGCACCAGCTGAGCAAGCCGGTGCTTGGGGTGGGAGATTCTTTGGGGCAGCATTCCGCCCAAACCTAGGACAGCATGGCCGCTTTTTTTCGTTCGCTGCTCCAGCCGCCCTGTAGGGGGTGGCGGCGTGGAAGAGGGGAGCGCCCTGCAGCAAACTCGGCAGGGCAGCCCGTGTCCTTCCCTCCCGCCAACTGGAGCGGAACAGAGCCCTCCCGGCAGGCGGCGAGGCTGTGTGGCAAGCGCCCCGCTGAAGCACTGGCCACACCCCTTCTCTCTCCCCCCTCACTCCCTCTTCCTTCTCCCCCCCCCCCCCCAATTAGACCAGGCGCGCACTCTGCAGCACAGGGAGTGCCCTGGCTCCGGCTGCCCTGTAGGGATTTTTGGTTTTCCCCTGCTTTGCCGGCCATGCCGTTTTTTCTCCCCCTGCCCCCCGCTTTGCTGCTCCAGCCGCGCCATTTTTGTGTTGTTCCCTCCCCCCTTTGCCACTCCAGCCGCGCCATGTCCTCCCCCCCACTTTTCCACTCCAGCCGCGCCGTTTTTTCCCCCCTGCTTTGCTGCTCCGGTGACCCCACCCCCTTTTTTAGCTTGGGGCGGCAAAAAAGCCAGAGCCGGCCCTGGCCCAGGGGTGGGCAAAATAGGTAGCACTTTAAGCAGGGTCCTTTGCCATGACAGTGCTTTCATGTTGCAGCCCCTTTTGCGCCCCTCCATCGGCAGCCCTGCTGCTAGGGGCCCGACAGGGCCACCGATGGGGGGGCGGGGGGGCACAAAAGGGGCAGCATCATGACGTCAGCTGAGTATGGGCCAGTACCAACGGCCACTTTTTACTGGTACACCGTACCAGCTCACTTTTACCCATCTGCTTTGTATAACGTAGAGCATCACAAAGGTCGTTGCTGGCCTTATAATCTATGAAAATCAGCCTCCTGGACCTTCAGTCTTCTCACAGAACAGCTCAAATTGCTGCTGATTGGCCACGGCTGCTGTTGATTTCCCTCTTTCACTAAACTGAATGGACATCGTTTGCCATGACAGAGTGAGAGGGTCAAATTCATCTTCAAAATCAATGGACTTGTGCCTGCTTACACAGGGGCTGAATTTGGCCCCAAGAGTTGAAAATATGCAAAGAAAGCTTGCTGATGACAACTAAAATGCTCTCTGGAGAACATGTGGTGCCCTCCTCCTTTCCTTATTAGTTCCTTTCGTTCCTTCTTTTTTTGTTAGCAATGTAGCCTCCCCGTTTGCTTTGTCCTTTGTAACCGGTGCTCCATTTACCATGATCATTCTTTTCCCCGGAGCCACATTAAGCCATTCTCAGAGGCACCATCTCAGAATTTTTATATCCCCCCTTTTAGCACTGTAATGCAAACAGGGGGGGTTACATCCTGGCTCTTCTGTCACATGTAGCTTCGCTGATCCAAGTGAGGGATGGAGGCATGTCACTGATGTCAAGCCTTTCGTTCAGAAGGGGAAAACCAATAAATTTTGCAGCAGCCAGTCTCGCTCTTCAAGGATTTTTCATCCCTGTTTGAAATCTCAGCCACTTTTCCAGCCCCACTGGAGTCTGACAATGATTTCTTCCCTGCTGCTCTTGTTCCTTTCGTGTTTTTCACTGGAGAAAAAACAATGCTACCGTCCCTGCCACGAGAATATGGAGGTTGACATTTTACCAACTTAAATTGACTTCATTCATTCTCTGCAAAATAAAAATCAGCAGTGACCCTTATTAAAAAAAATATCAGATCGGCCAGATAAATCAGCAAAGTTGCACTGACTTCAGAGGAGCTACACAAACTGACAACCGAGTATCTGGCCCATCCACGCTGGGTCTTTTCCCTTCACACAACAATAATAGTATGAAATAAACCAGTGATTCTCAACCAAGAGTACACGTACCCCAGGGTACACAGAGGTCTTCCAGGGGGCACACCAACTCCTCTAGATATTTGCTTAGGTTTACAACAGGCTACATAAAAAGTACTAGTCAAGTTGGTACAAACTAAAGTTTCATAGGACAATGACTAGTTTATACTGCTCTATACTATACATTGAAATGTCAGTACAATATTTATATTCTAATGGATTATATGGTAAAACAAGAAAATTAGCAATTTTTCGGTAATAGTGTGGCTGTGACACTTGTCTTTTTAGGTCTGATTTTGTAAGCAAGTAGAGTTTTTATGTGAGGTGAAACTGGGGGGTACGCAAGACAAATTAGACTCCTGAAAGGGGCACAATAGTCTGAAAAGGTTGAGAGCTGCTAAAATGAAATCACACAGGCAAAGTGACCATAATTACTAACTATATACAACATGCAAGGCCTAATTATGTATGTATGTTGCTGCTCTAGCCGGTTACTAAGACATGGTACATAGTGACAACCATTAGAGCTGTCACAAACTATTTAAAGGGATCTTATCCAATTCCTGTACACTACACTCCTGTACTCCCTCTTTACTGTAAAAGGACGTTACAGATTTCTAACATCATCATTCAGTTTAATAGCCAATTTTTGTATACAATAGATAGGTTTAATATTACACATTGAGGGTAGATACGAGTTCCTTTTTTTCCAACTCAAAGGAACCTGGGGTTATTTCCTTTTTGCCTCTGGAATGGTTTCTTTGTTAAGAGAGATTTTGAATTTTTAAAAAAAGGACACTATCTTGATAGAAATCACATTTTAAAATGGAGTCCTACTTACACTACCGGTTATACCACAGACAATTGAAACAGAAATACAGCTAGAAGTGGAATTGTCTCCTTCCCGATGTGTGCTGTTTAATTTTTGCATTTCAGCCCAGACAATGGAGAGACTGGAAATTGTCAATTTCCAATCTCTCATTTTTTGTTTATACAGCTTCTAGTCATTTTCACCTTCAGGTTCTTAGGCACCAGCACAATGCTGCAATATCTGAGTTGCGAGCACTGCAGGGAAAGGAGCATTTGTTGTGTTAATTAGAATATTACAGGTTTTCCAATGGCTCCGATTACTGTAGAATATGAGCACCTGGCTACATTCCATGATGCAGTGGACTATTAGCCTGATTTTACAAAAGGAAACTGAGGCAGAGCATTTGGGTCAAATACGGACAATGTTACTCATTGATAAATACCTCAAATCCACAAGCTAATGAGGTCACTCAGCATGGGAAAGGAAATCAGAATCTGGTGCTAAGTGACATTAATTATTTTTCAGATTAGATGCTCTTGTGCCTTATGACACGTTGTAATCCACTGTTTCCACCACTATAATGTGACCTGTCTTGCTTCACTATAGTTTCCACCACTATAATGTGACCTGTCTTGCTTCACTATAGTCTGTTTCCACAACAATGCCATCTTTCTCAATGGTTTGCTGCTAGATCATCTGTTGTCTTCACTTTTCCATCTTCCACCAAGTGGTGTCTAGTCAAGGGCTTGTCTAGGAATACAGTTTTTTGGACATCTGTACAACATACCCAAACCACTACAGCCTTCTTTCTCAGATCATGGTCAGAACAAATGTCTTGCCCAAAGTCATACAGGGAGTCTGGGGCAGCTCTGGAAACAGAGCCCAGACTGCCCAAGCCCTAATCCAGGCCCTTAACCACAAGACCACCTATCAGTCCTTAGATTTTTTGTAAAGGTTTACACAAGCCCTAAATATGAGCTGGTCGTGCCCCGTCCCATGGCATCCTTGTCCCCTCATTGGGGACTACCAACAAGGATGCAAGTTCGATCAGTTGTGGATACCTGGGTTCAGCTCACAACTCATTTAACATAAAAAATTATTTGAAAAAGAAAAAACAACCGGTGTGAACACGGTGGTGCACTCTCCCCTTCCAAGCCTTAGCTGGAATCGGTGGCAGAACTGGACTTAAACCTCAGGAGTTCATTGCTCCCAGCGCTGTGCTTAATCTACTAGACCACACTGCCGATGTGTTTGGTACCCGACCAACAAAGAATATGTTGGGGATTGACCTTGCATACATCTCCAAACTACTCATGTCTAAGGCTACATTTTAGCCATGGGCATTTTTAGTAAAAGTCACGGACAGGTCATGGGCCGTGAATTTTTGTTTATTGCTTGTGACCGATTCATGACTTTTATTCTCTATCCCTAACTAAAACTTGGTCCGGGGGTTGGGGTGCTCTGGGGAAGAGGGATGATGGCCTGGGACCCTGCTGGTGCTGGGGGGACAGGGCAGACCACAGCGTGTGGGCCAGGACCCTTTCTGGTGTGGGGGTCGGGGGGTCTGTCAAGGGCTCCCTACCCAGCTCCATGTGTCCTTGCAGCTCCTAGGCAGTGGAGGGGCCAGGGGGCACCATTCAATGCTCCCACCCCAAGTGCTGGCTGCACAGCTCTCATTGGCTGGGAACCACAGTCAATAGGAGGTGTGGGGGTGGGCAGTGCGTGGTGCAGAGCATCCTGGTCCCTCCACCACCTAGGAGCTGCAGAGCCATGGCAGTGGGAGCCAGGGGAGCCCCCCACCCCAAGGTAAATGCTCCTCCCCACCCTCCAACCCCCCACCCTCTAGCCTTGAGCCCTCTCGCACACACACAAACTGCTGCTGCTGGCCCAAGGGGGAAGTCCCTGAGCCAGCACCAGCCACTGCAGAAGTCACAGAATCTGTGACTTCCGTGAGCTCTGTGACAAACTCACAGCCTTACTCATGTCACATCAATGAGAAATTCCATATCACCTGTCTGAAGCCAGCAAGCTTCTCACGAACTGGTTAAACCTAAGGATGATTCATAATCCTCCCCCCTCTCCCCAGATTTACTAAAACACAGTGGTCATTCTTCATTGCAAACAGTGCAGCTGGATAGACTCTCAGACCTCACAGGTCTTTTCCATTTAGAAGTTCCCCTGAACCACCATCTGTACTGTGACGCCTGCAAAGCTGGCTGACTAATAGTGGCCACGCAGAGTGGTAATTAAGGATAGTTTTATATTTCTAAAGTTGGATTCACAGGACACTTTTTTATCAAGACCCCACCCTGACCCCTCTACCTGTTCATTGCACTCTTTTCCCTCTACCCTTTGTCTGCCTAGAAGTTGTAGGCTTGCTCCAGGAATTACTGGGTGAAATTGCCTGGCCTGTGTTATACACATCAGACTGGGCTACCTAATAGACCTGGGACAGGAGTCATGCCTTCCTTTAGGTTTGGGAAGCACCTAGCACATTGTGGGTACTACAGAAAACACTAACTTATATATTGCTGCTCCATGCTACTTCCTTTATTTTTTAGCCCTAAGGAGGCCTAACACCTAAAATGCTGGAAGCAGGAGCTGGCGCATTTCATCAGCAGATGCCTTCGCTGCTCCTTTTTTACAGCATTTATGGAAATCATTGCAATGCCCCCTGTAAGCAGGCAACTGACTTCATTACAGATCTCTTGCCCTGATGCAAGGGTAACCCACTCAGTGTGGTGCTCTGTCCCCCTCTAGTGGTGATGGCAGGCTCACAGGGAGAGGTTCGTGGGTTTACATGCAGATGTCTCAGAGCAAGCAGGCAAGTCAGGCTATTCACATGCACACAAGCTTGGGCAAGAGCAAATCCGGACTCATCAGGCATTGTGCATGTGTAACCCACTGGCCAGGGTCAGTGCATGCTACACCCACCAGTGGGTTACACATGTACAAGTCAGGTACATGCTAAGGCCACATCTTAGCATGCAGGGGTTTGGAAGTCTGGACCATGGTACTCTCAGTTCCATAAAACATCTGAGTAGCCTGAATGGGTTTCTCCCACTGCCCGGCTCTACTTGTAGCACAATAGCACAATCAGAATGACTCTCTCCTCAAACTGGGAATCTGTCTCCAGTAGTAAAAATGGAAGGCAGAAAGCTTCCCCAACAACAAAAAAGCCAAGATCTAGAGGCCACAGTGGGTTTTTTTTTTAGTGTAGTGGGTGCCATGACTCCTGGGTCTCAACCCAGATCCACAGAGTTCCTGGGGAAACAGAGTCATCATGCTTCAACCCACCACCCAATGGCGGACTAGAACCAGGCCTCCTTGAAGCCCAGCTCAGAGAGAAGGCTCCATCTCTGGGCCCTGATTGGTGGAACACCAGAGCTCCCGACTGACCTGCTCCTCTGACTTAAGCCATGAGGAAGAACAGGAAATCGTCTGTACAACTGGGTTCTACCCTGCTTTGGACTGCTCACCTGGCACTACCTGTTTCTGACCTCCCCTCTCCTGCTGGTTTCTTGCATCAGCCTGGTTGCTGGTATCTGACTTGTAGTTCCTGATTTCCAGATCATCTCCTGGCCCTCACCCCTGGTATCTGACTATGTCCCTGACCTCAGCTCCTGTCCTGAACCCTGGCTAGTATGGAAACCCAGCTCCTGCCCCGTGCTAGCCACTAGAGCTGGCCATCCTATCTTGGGCTTGATAGCTGGTACTTGAAATTAATTTAGTGCTGGCAAAAGGTGCCAAGTCTACAAAGGCCTTCAGTCCCTTCAACTATTTAGCCAAGGAATAGACAACATGGGCAGCTGATGTATAAGTCTGGCCTCTGTTTCCTCAGCAACCAACCTCAATCATGACCAGCCGGTGCCCCACTGAGTAGAACAATCTGCATGGCTATTTACTGCTTGGCCTCATTGGTCTGAAATTGCTAACAGGGGCCACTGAGTGCCTTTGTGATGGTCATTGCTGCAACGTGGATATTTGTGCAGTGGTCTAAGCCAAAGCCCATTGAAGTCAATGGAAGTGTTTACAGTACACGGACTTCAGGTCTTAGGAACATGCAGACTTTCAGCATGAAAAAGCACAAACCTTAACAAAAACACACCACCTCTGAATGCAGATAAATCAGGTGCTAGAAGATTAACTTTTCACCAGTTAAATGCAAACAGCTTTGCTCTCATATGGTAACTGCAAAACATTTATTGCAATAACTGAGGTTCCTACACTGACAATTATTTAAATGGATGTGAGTGTGGAGGGCATTAGTTAAAGATATTTGCCAGAATCAGCCTATGTTTAAGTTATGCTGACAGCAACTGCATAATGACAGCACAGAATCCAGATGTTACAAAGGAAAGAATATCTCAGATGGGTCTCTGCTTTCTTTTCTTTCTAGGACCTAGTAATTTAAACAATGGGCCAGATTCTCAGTTGGTTTAAATCAGCATAGCTCCATTGAAGTCAATGGAACTATGCCACTCCACGCCACCTGAAGATCTGGCCCCTTAACTTTAAAAACCTGGAGGGAAATCTTGGCTTCATTGAAGTGAATGGCAAAATTCCCCACACACTTCCCTGGAGCCAGGATTTCACTCCTGGGGAAAACATACTACATGGGGAAGTCCCATCAGCTATCACTCTTTCCCTCCCTATTAGTATTTCCACAGCTTTTGTGTCATCTCTGGAGTCTCCCTCTTTTCTTACCAGTCTTTTCTTTTCTGGTCCATGGTATTTGCCTCAGATCACAAGACTCTCTAAAACCAGCGCTATAACTTCAATACAATCCAAACATCCCTGTAAAGAGCTTAACAACATAGGAGATTGTGACTGAAAGCACCCCTGTAGTCACACCCAACACGCAATTGTAATAATCTGTTCAAAATATGCCTTCCGAGGCATCATTTGAAAACTGACGCACTGGTCAATCGTAGCATGACGAAATGTGTGTAGCAACATTCTCTGTCAAGTTCTAAACACAAGCTGAAGTTAGGCCTGTTTACCCTGACTTGTCTGGTAAACCAGTTTTTCAGAGACTAAGCACAGGCTTAGAGCCATGGCCTGTAGGCAGGTGCCTTCAAAGTTGATGGGCACTCACGTGGCCATATTTGGGCAAGGAAGGGAAGTAGGAACAAACAGATCTGCATCTTACCAAACAAGAACATGGAACCTCTTTCACCATGAGATGCCATGACTCAAATTCATTCCCACTGTGAGGTTAATCTAGGGGTAACCCTTAGGGCAATGCATTTTCAAGAGGAGACAACTATAAAAAATGAGGATGCAAAAACAGCCCAAGTTCTCTCTCCCTATCCTTCTCTCTCCCTTTCGCCTAAGACGACAAAAGAAACAGACTTCGGGAACAGATCCTGGCCTGGGCATTTGGTCAAGGTTACTGGGAACATGTGGTAGAGGACATCTCCTTGAACCAAATCTAGTTTGTGTTTTATCTTTGCTTCTCTTGTACCATTTCTAACTTTAATGCCTCGTACTTACTTAAAACCTCTCTTTTAGTTAAACAAACTTGTTTTAGTCTTTAATCAAAAATAATCCAATGTTGTGTTTAAACTGAACTGTGTGAGTAACTCCATTTAAAATAGCAAACTGCTGTATATTGATCCCCTTAGAGGGGCAATGGACCTAATATAGCTGGACTATCCAGGAGAGGGCCAGACCGTGCAGAACACATTTTTGGGGGTGGGGGGGAATCTGGGACTGGGAGTGTTTTGAAGTAACCCTGCAAGCGATAACCAAGGCTGGTGGAAGCCAAAGCATGACTGGCAGGCTGCAGCTATATACACAGACTCCGGGTGTTACCTGCATGCTGGAAGACTGTTTGCGAACAGCCCAGGTGGGAGCTACAGCAGCTAAGCAACAAGTTTGCAAGGCAGAGGTCAGATACAGACCTTCACTGGTGTGGATTGCACAATGGAATGTCACAGAGATGAAATGCTGATCACGCTCATTCTGGACAATCACTGCCCATTTCAGATTTATGTAGCTATGTCATAGCTGAAGCTAAACAGGCTAGGACAGGGTCAGTACCTGGATGAGAGACCTACCCACTCTGTTTAGGTGCTGATAGTGATGAGTAGTGGCACTCAACCGATGTCCTACCATGTTATTAGAGGACAGAGCTGCTGAAGGTGCCATTTCTGATGAGATATGGAGCTAATAGCATTTGATAGAAGAGTAACAGGGTATGAAAAAGATTAGCCTGTGTTTTGTTTTCTGGTCAAATTTCAGCAAGGGTAATTACATACTACAGGAACTCCTCACTTAATGCTGTAGTTCTGTTCCTGAAAAAAATGCGACTTTAAGCAAAATGATGTTAAGTGAATCCAATTGCCCCATAAGAATTAATGTAAGGGGGAGGGGGTAGGTTCCAGAGAATTTTATTTTCCTCCAGACAAAAGAAGCTCATTATATATATACACACACACACACACAGTATACATTTTAAAAACAAACAAACAAACAATTTAATATTGTTCACAGCTATGATTGTGAAGCTTGGTTGAGGTGGTGAAGTTAGAGGGTGGGATATTTCCCAGGGAATGCCTTGCTGCCAAATCAGTGGTTCTCAAACTTTTGTAGTGGTGATCCCTTTAACATAGCAAGCCTCCGAGCGTGGACCCCGCCCCATCTAAATTAAAAGTATTTTTAAAAATATATTTAACACCACTATAAATGCTGGAGGCAAAGCAGGGTTTGGGGTGGAGGCTGACAGCTCATGACCCCCCATGTAGTAACCTCATGACCCCCTGAGGGGTCCCAATCCCCAGTTTGAGAACCCTGTGCTAAATGATGAACTAGCACTCAGCTGAGCCCTCACGGGTTAACACATTGTTAATGTAGCCTCTCACTCTACAAGGCAGCAGGAATGGAGGGGAGGGGAGATAGCATAGCAGACAGAGACAGACACAACTTGCATGTGGGAGAGGGACAGAGAAAAATGCACACTGCCCCTTTAAGTAAGCTGGGGCACTCTTAAGGGCATTGTCTTGGATCAGGAAGTTGGGACAGCAGTTGCTGTCCCAGGCGCTCTGTGTCCCCACCCTACTCTATATGGAGAAGGGGTAAGTGGGGTGTAGGAGAAGGGGGAGGGGGACACCTTGACGTTAGACCTCCTTTCTCCCCCCGCACAGCGAGCAGAGGGCTTGGGGAGCAGCTCCAAGGCAGAGGATAGGAGCAGCAGATGGCAGCTGGGAGGAAGGATCGCTGCAATTGCTAGCCTGCTGGGTGGCTGCAGCACAGGGAACTTAGGGGAGCAGAGAGCTGATGGGGGGACTGCCGGTCCACCCTGGTTCCAAGCCCCCACCAGCTAGCTGCAACGGGCTGCTCTTCCTGCAAGCAGTGGACAAAGCAGGCAGCTGCCAAAGACGTTAGAAGAGAGCATCGCACAACTTTAAACGAGCATGTTCCTCAATTCATCAGCAGTGTAAACAACGTTAACTGAGATGACTAAGTGAGGAGTTACTGTACAGATTCTTCTCGAAGTTTTGACTGGACTCTGTGGTCCCTGTGTAGCTTTTATATATTAGTTTAAGCTTGTAATGAGCTTTGGGAACCTTCGGGATGAAGATTCATGTAAAGTATCATTGCAGTCAGTCTGCTAAGGTTGCCCAGTCTAAATATTTTTAGTGCATTGGTTCTAGCTCTGATCTCACGGTACCATGGGCTCTGATACTGGCAATGGTTTGCTGTGAAATCCAAGACCATTCTGGCAGGCACTTATATTTTGATCCTTATACTAAGGATACCAACAAAACAAGAAACTATGAATTAACAAGGGCCAAATCATAAGCTAATGGTAAATTCCAACTGACCTCAATGGAGCCGCATGGGTTTATAGCAGCTGAGGATCTGGTCCTGCATAGTTACATTTACTTAAATATATAGAGATTTAGTAATGTTGTAAACAACAACAAAAATTATGTAGCCAGGAAGTAGTCAGCTGAGGCCATTATAATTATCTGCATTGCGGTAGCACTTTGGAGCCCCAGTCATGGATCGGGACCCATTGTGCTATGTACTGTACAAACACAGAACCAAAAGATGGTCCCTTCTTCAAAAGAACTTACAATCTAAGTACTTTATCAACAAGTGTGAGCAAAGGAAAACCTACAGCCCAGCCTTCTGCCATCTTCCCACCATCAAATGGATTCAGACGAATTTCGGAGGAAGTTGCTATGAAAGCAGCTACAATTTCCAACACTGTGAATGTGACAAATGACTCACTAGCTCAGAAGAGAAGAAGCAGCAGGAGGGGTGGTGGTACCACTGACCCCTGAGCCACTGAGGTGATGGGCAAGTGCTTCCAAGGCCATCAAAGCAGGGAAAAGTAACGGCATTAATTTGACCAAATGCCTACGCTGTGCGCATTAACAGGTAACAGGATCCAGCATGATGTCGACCACCGCTGTGCAAAGAATGCACAGGGAGAGGGAGGGAGAAAAAGAGGCCCAAGAAGAAAGAGAAAATCCAGACTGAGCTATTCCCTGGATGGTAGGATCAAGAGTGAGAGCAGCCAAGTAGGTAAACATGAAAAATAATCCATATTAGCCCTACAATAAAAAAGGGAAAGGGCCATTGCCCTAACACTCACCCTACAGAGCTGCTGGAAGTGAATACAGACACTCCCTGACTTACGCAAGTGTTCTATTCCGGAACGCCTTGCATAAGTCAAATTTTGCATAAGTTAGGAACATATACCCGACAATTACGCAAAAAAGCAGCTTATGGAACTTTCCATAAGCGCGGATTTTCGTAAGTCGGGTTTGCGTAACCCAGGGAGCATCTGTACAATAATCTTATCGGTGCTCCCTGTCTCAGGGTATGTCCACACCTCAATAAAAAAGACTTGTGGCTGGCTTGGGCCATCTGGCTTGGTCCCAGAGCCCAGGCTCCAGTCCCAAGTCCACACTGCAATTTTATAAACCTGCAACCCAAAGCCTGGGCCAGCAGCGGCCCTGCCATGGGTCTTTTATCACAGTTGTGTAGATATATAATCTCTGTGCTTGGGCATCATAGGACTGCACTGACCTAGATCTCCTGTTAGAGATTAGATAGCAAATTGAAGTAACACCTCTCAGTGGAACCACCCCTGTCAGGGGATAACAAGGGTGAGAAGAAGTGGAGGAAGATCTACCCAGGAGAGTCTCAGTGCTCCTAACAGGAAAGGCACCAGTTTCTGAGACTCATGACAGAAGTCAACAAGCTATGCTGGGTGTGGCTCCAGGGACACCAGTGGAATTGGCCACCATTTAGGAATTCAAAGGGTTGGGTTCAATCCCAGACTCCAAGTGGCTGGTCAGGTCACCTCATTCCTCCCTTTTGTAAAATGGGGATGCTCCCCTGCCTCACAAGGTTCTTGTCAGGATAAAATCCATTCATGACCATGAAGCGCTCAGATACCATGCCCTTGAGGGCCATATAAGCACCTAGATATATTTTCACAAGCAGAGGGATTCCCTCCCCCACCCAGTGTTTTGTTTCAATGAAGCCAAAGGCAGTGCCTGGTCCTCTGTTTACACTTCACATTTTCCCCTTGGAACTAGATTTTAGCTTGGTGGTTTGCTTCATTCTTACATTCTTGTAGCCCCATCCTCCCAACCAGACTCTTGTGTAAACAGACAATGACAAACTTCCATGAAAACCTTTGTCAAACCCTCTCAAATGGTGGTGTGTCGCATTCTTCCATGAAGCAAGGTCTTACGGGCAGTATGCAGGACATACCAACAAAGAAGCCAAAACCAGCCACTGAGCAGCCAAAACCCAGTCAAAATTGCCAAGACCAGTGTCTGAACTACCCAATCCGGTTTGAGAATGATCCTCAGTGACAGACCCACCACTGCCAAGTAAATATCATGCAGATGGAAAACTGGCAAGTCCTCTCTGTTAGTCAGCGACATCTGAAAAAAAAAACTTGCAATAATGAGAGGATGGATGGTCTTGTGCTTAAGGAGCTAGGACTGGCACTTGTGACACAGGCTTCCAGTGTGATCTTGCGTAACTCATTTCATCCCGCTGTGCCTCAGTTCTCCATTCATAAAATGGAGATAATGATACTTCCTTTGTCTGTTGTGTCCATTGTGAGCACTTGAGGGTAGCAACTGTTTCTTGCTATGGATATTTAAAGCACTTAGCAAACCAGGGCCCACATCTTGGTTGCGGACTCCAGACACTATGGCAACAACTTACTGGACTCACCTCTGAGCAGCACCGCTAAACAGAATTGCCCCGAATGTGGAAATCCTGCAGCGTTAAAGACATAGGAATCAAGTCCTGCTGCATTTAACGCCTGCCCCCCAACTTTCCATTTCTATTCAACCTCCGTTCAAAAAAGACAAGTAAAATGCAGGCGGAAACCCTCACCCATAAAAAGTATTCCTAGTCATTTACTTTTTAGATCTCTGTTCTATCATTTGCTCGTGAATCATTCTGCCATGTGGCAAACCTATTGGTGAATTTGGAATCTTCTCGGTTTTTGGTCATTTACATCAGAACTGTAGGTGGTTTATAAGTAGCATGTTACCCCTGGAACCAAAGTGGTCCATTAGTTACAAGGGTTTTCATTTAGCATCAGACATAAAAAGTGGATAGCTGAATTTTGAAGTCAATAATCTTAGCTGAACTATCACTGAATAATAGAACAGAGCACAAGGTAAGATTTACACTGACTTCGCGCACGCACACCAAGGCTCAGGAACTAGTTCATGCCTCTCACTCATACATTTAGGAACCAGCAGTTACTGCCAGTAATCACATCACCACCAGATTTGGCCTTGCTAGGTTTCAAGCTACGCAGCAATAGGTGTGGCTAGTAGCTGCATGGGAGAACCTCCATTGATTCAGCAGGTGGCACTTTTTGAGTCAGACCTGAACCAAATACCACAATATGCTCTTGAAGTGTTGGAGGAGCTTCAGTCTTCCAGATGAGAAGTCAGGGCCTAGTGGTTATCAGCTATCCCCCGGCACTCCTTACAAGAACATAGGTGTTGGCCACAAGACCTCACCGTGGTTAATGCCACTCCGGCTCCTTGCATTACCTCTGCAGTTTCTACCCTCACCTTCTTGTACAGAGTTGCTACAAGTTGGTAAATAGCTGGTGCATTTCAGTGATGGGTGAAGGGGTTCCTAAAGGTGCGAGCCAACAAATGCATGTGCTTGCAAGTCCCTGGCTCAACTGGGATGAGTAGAGTTATTTGTGGGTGTGTTTGCAGATTGAGTGCTCACTTTGCAAGATGTACAATGAAAGACACTAGGATGCAAGATGCCATATGGGCACTCGGATTAGCACTATACAAAACCCCACTTAGTTTCTCCTACAGAGAGAGGACAGTAGCCATTTATTTGGGGAATCTTGGCCCGATGCTCTTCCAGGGCAGGTTGCCAGGTCAGTCTAACAAAGACATTTTCATCAGAGCTGCTGACCAGAAATCCCAGCTGGGGAATGGCAGGAGTAGCAGATTCAGTTTAGTTGTGTCACATGGTGGCTGATCCAAGCCAAGATGTCTATAAGACAGCATCAGTGGACAGATGAGCCATGACTAGTGTTCACTGTGCCAAAATATACTTTTCTTACCTTGTTCTCCACCTCTTTTTTCCCATCCGCTATTGTAACCTAGAGTGTAAGCTCTATGGGGCAGAGACCATCTTTTTAATAATTGTTTGTACAACATTCATCATAGGGCTCTGAGTGGGACTGTAACAAAAATGGTAATTATTAAATTGATTGGCAGTTCCCAAGCTTCTATGTAGAATAGATACATTTTAATACAGAGATTGTCTCCTGGGTGACCTTGTCTCCTGGGTGACCTCCCCTCCCATCACGTAAGCCCCCTCGGGGAATGATTGCAGTTGCTTTACATGTTAAAATAATATTAGGAAAGTATTTTAAAGTATATTTTAGCTTAATTTATTGGAATTTAGCAGCTGGAAATACAGAGGAGGAGCCAGCTCTCCGCAGACCACCAGCAAGTGATCCGCAGACCAGATTAGACAGATGTAAGTGATTATTTTGTTTTGCACAAAATACCATCTTTGAGACCTGGGACCAGCTTCTGCTATCAGTTATACCACATAAATCCAGCAAGACTCCATGGATGGCAATATTATTAATATTACGGTAGCATCCAAAGTCCCCAACCATGATCAGGGTGCTATTCTGCTCGGTGCTGCACAAACACATAACAAGAGACAGTCACTACCACCAAGAGTTAGTCCAGATTTACACTGATGTAACAGAGGTCAGAATTAAGCTACCAATAGTCTTCTTCTAATGGCCAGGTCCTTAGCTTGTATAGATTGGCATAGCGCCATCAGACTAAAAGGAGTTATGTTGATGATCAACTGCGGATCTGACCCCAAATTTTACAATATGTTATAAGAACAAACAACAGTACTAACTATAATGGTGAGTACATGTTGGCCACTTTACACCAACAACAGGCTTTTGGACATCACAAGACTTCCTACACTTAGTATAGACAATGACCACCAAGCATTAAGAATTAAACCTAGCAAAACAATTCAACATCTGGATTTTTATTAGCCCAACAATACAGAAAAAAGACCACTCCCCTTGAGGGATAGGGCTGTGATGCAGGCAGACCAGTTGCCAGCTCATGCCATGGCCCCTACCTCCAGCTAAACACTGACAAATACATACCTGGAAAATAATGCTAACCCACAGACGAGCCAAAGTCAAATAGGTATTAGATTTATAAACGGGTTAAGTCTTTATGAAATTCTTGTAGGATGCTGTATGTATTAATCTCATTTAACAACTGTACCCCATGTTATAAGGTTATATTAAGTATTCACATTGTAAACTTCTGCAACTGTGTAACTCAAACAGGAAAGCAGCATTAAAGTAAAGGCTGGCTTCCTATAAAAAACTCTTCGGTTCTGCACCCAAGAAGGCCCATCAAAACCAAATGAACCATTTTGAAACAAAGGACAAAGACTCTGTTGATTTCTCCCCACAACACCCATGAAGAGGAGACTCTTCATGCCCTGGGACTCATCCCATCAATGTGAACTCTGGAGGAAGAGAATAAAAATCCCTGACAAGACAACACTGGATCTCTATGATTGGACTTTGGGAGGGAAAGATTTCTAAGCATAAGCAAGGGATCCCCAACAGCTTAGCTTGGGTTAGCCCTAGAGGACATATAGAACTTGCATATTACAGCAGCTTTTATTACCTTTCAGAAGCTAAGACTAGAACTCATTGGTGTGTATGTTTACTTGCTTCAACCTTGTAAATAACTCATTTCTTCCTTAGTCAACAAATCTTTAGTTAATTATAGGATTGGATACAAGCATTGTCTTTGGTGTACGATCTAAGATGCAAGGACCTGGGGTAAGTGACTGAATATTGTTGTGATTTTTGGTAAGGGACCATCTTTTACTAAGGCAAGCTTACCTGAGTGGCAAGATAGACTGGAGTTCCCAAGGGGACTGTCTTGGTCTCCAAGCTAAGGCTGTTATAGTATCTGAGGAGTTCAGTTTTGTGCCCTGCTTCTTAACAGTCTGCCCTGAGGTTGGTACTCATGCTCCTGAGCCACTCCAGACAGCTTGGCAAGGGCCAGAGCCTCAGCTGGTATAAATTGGTGGAATCATTGGCGCTACACCGATTTACACTGGCTGAGGATCTGGACCATCATGTGACTATGAAAGATGCCTGAGCTTTTTATATTAAAACACACACACACACACTCTACAGTGTCTCTGTAGCAAAGAGTTTGATTCTGCTCTTCACTTATACCCGTGCAATGTCACGGATATTAGTGGAACTACTCCCGGTTCACACCAGGATGGAAAGAGAATCAGCCCTAGCAATTAAGATATTAAATGAAAAGTGAATTCTTTTGCTCCAAAAGCCCTTTGCCACACCTCAGATGTTACGAAAAAGGGGATAAAACATCTATAATCCATTAATATCATATTAGAACCGTATAACACTATCATTCTTGAAGATCTCCTGAGTGGTAGATGGGCCTGTATGTTTCCTTGGGAGTCCTGTGTTATCTTTAGAGATTGGCTACTCAGAGCTGATGCATCGTAGACAGTTGGGAGTGCCAGGAAATGGCTAATTCACACTGATTTTGAAACAAGAGACATGATAGTTTAACGGAAATGAAGAGGAGGAAGCATCGTTACATGCAAAATCTGGGCTTGGGAAATGAAGCAGCATCAGTGCCCTCTCACTCCACAGGACTGGACGGGACCTCCTGGGTGAGAGTCCAATCCCCTGCTATCACAAACAACCCCATCATATGCTCCTGGTCAAACCTATCAAGCTCCATCTTAAAACTAGTTAAGTTTCTTGCCCCCACTGCTCCTATTTGGTGACTGTTCCAGAACCTCACTGCTCCAATAGTTAGAAACTTTCTAATTTCCATCTTAACTTTTGCTAATGGTAATTTATCCCAATTTGTTTGTGTGCGATCATTGTCCTTGAGCTCCAGGAGCTCTTCTCCCTTCCTCATGTATACACAGGGGCATAAAATTAGGCTCCTAAACTACATTAGCAGTTGTATTACAGTAATGTCTAAAGGCACCAGCTAGGATCTGGGCTCCATTGTGCTAGGCTCTGTACCTATGTGTCTGTCATACCTCTAACCATGGTTGTCAGTAGTCTCTGGGCTTTTCAACCTCAGCCACAGGCAGTGGTTAGTTCAACTCTAGCCCATCCCTACTGACATGTATGTTGGATCACAGTACTATAATTTTGGGGGTGAAGAGGGGAGTAAAGTCACTAATCAACAAGATGCAGCTTGATCATCATATCAGAGAAATTCTTCTGGTTTTCCAATACCAGAGTCCAGCATTTTAACCTTGGAACCTTGTTTCCCTTCAGCTTTATCATTAACTTGATCAGGAGTGTTTATTTTCTGCAGTCATTCCCTGTTTATAACTTCCCCCACCCCTCCAGTGGGAAAGAGAATTATTAGCATATGCATTAGGAAAAAAATGTATGTATGAAAGTGATCCACATGTACTAAAGAAAATGATTAATATATGCTATTGCATGTCATCTTCTTTGACTATTCTGTGATCCCTGCCTCTAGCTGTCAGGAAAATGTTGCATAAGGTTCTGCTGAGAGTCAGGGACAATTATTTTAAGCCAACAATTCATTGGGAGAATTTAGCCTCCTTCTCTGGCAAGGGACTATGAGCTAGATCCTCAACTGAGCAGGAGCAGAACTTGGCACAGCTGAGAGCAGGGAGGACAATAGTGGTTTTGTGTCACCTTTTTTGCCCTCTCCTACAACCTAGAGTGGAATCAGCCCCCAATACAAATGAGAGCATCTTCAAGGCTGCTTTCTACTCCGTATGGCTGCAACAGACCCAAAGGGCCAGTTCTGCAGATGGGGACAGCCAGAGTGCCGTGATGATTGTTCAGCCACATGCTGACACCCTCTATGCTGGATTGGAGAGGTAAGGCCAGCTGTACCAACCAACTGTGTATCACAATGAGAATCCTTCTGTAGGTGCTCCAGTGGGCTGCTTTGCACTGCTAGAGAAAGGCTAGAATGTTGTCAGCCTTCTGGGTCAAGGTGGCCCAATAATCTTAAGACTAGGAGAATCATGAAGACCATGGGCAGCAGGTGAACCTCCACTTTCGGAGGCTAGCCCACCAGCCCTACCCTTTCTTCCCAAAGCCCGGAATCTCTCCCCAAAGGAAAAGCCCAGAGGGCCCCCCCAAACAGAGGAGCCCTGCCTCCCCAGCCACTGCTGCCCCCCAACCCACTGTGCCCCCCAACCCCAGCACCAGACCGAGCCTCAGGTTCCACCCCTGCCCCCTCCCCCTGCTTGCCAGGCCAGCCCCAGTCCTGCCAGGGTCGGGCCGGCAGCCTCCCTAAGCGCCATGCCAGCCGCATGCTGAGCCACCCTTCCTCCTCCCCCTACCCCCACCAGAGTCGAGCAGAGCTAAGCCACTGGCAGCCTCCCTGAGCGCGAGCTCCTCCCACCGCTGAAGGCCCCCCACCGAGCCACCAGCCCCAGCATTGCCCAGCTAAGCCTCCTCACTCTGCCAGCCCGTCCTGAGGAGGAGGGGGGGACCTTTGGGGATGGAGCGTAGGAGGCGGTGGGGATCCCGGGGAAGGGGCAGGCACCCCAGTCCAGTTGTCTGGTGGCGGGTTGGCAGCAGCGCCAGGGAAGGCAAAGTGTTCCCTGGCCTAAATGTACCCACCGTCCATGCTGAAGACATCTCACAAATCAACACACAAACCCCCTGTGCCCAGGTAACTATGTGGCTTTGTAGTAGACAGAGCCTTTAGGTCCCCACTTTGAATCCAGCCTAGGTGAATGGTAGGTACTATTTGTCACCAGTGATTACTATTTGGTGACGAATGTGGAATGCCTTCCTAGTAGAGAAAACTGCCCCAAACTTGGCAATCCCATCAGAGAAGCCAAATCAATGAACCATGGAAGCTACTCCTTCACCCCTAGAGATTGTATACTGTATTTTCAGATTGTAATCTCTAGGTCAAGAATCATCTGATCATAAATCACCTTGCAAGCTTATGGTGGCATATAGATAATCATAGGAGTGGTCTTGCCAGGGCAAATCTTCTGCCACACTGGTGGTCCAAAGGAAGTGTGAACTGCAGCTACCCAATGCTATAGCTATTCTGTGCACACCTAAAGAACTGCAAGATCCAGGGTGGTTGTTACAGCATCCATCACAAGTGCTACACTCTGCTTTAAAATACCAAAAAGAATCCGTGTATAACCAGTGGCTGGGTTAAAAACAATATTCACAATGACATCCAGCGTCGGACTGGAAAGGATTAGCTTGTTTCTGATGATTTATTGCACTACTCTGTGTTACACAATGTAGCCTCCAACAGGCTTTCAGAAGCAGGTTTAAACTTTCCATACCAATAACTAGTGTCCAACCCAAATACATTTAGCATAAACGAGAAGCAGAGGGAGCCAATTAGTGAGCACGGTACACTGCCTTCCCACATGTTCCTTTGAGCGGTTAGACAAGTTCCCAAGAGCCACTGTCTCCAAGGACACTGCTTTGCAGTGGAATGTGCTTTGTAAACCATGGCGAGGGAAAATTGACTTATTGCCTCTAGGAAGGGGAACAGGCTGTTTTCCAGCCCAAAAGGAGACAGCAGAGAGGTGAACAAAGTGGTAGGGACAGGTCAAAGGCTCATATTTGAGCTGCAACCAAGCAGAGCCCAACCCAACTCAGGAGGGCTGTCTTGGTATCTCTCCAGTGCTGGGGTTCTTCAACTATCACTCCCAAAAGCAGAAGTCTCGAGGCTGCTCTGCTTTACCCCAGCTGCTTCTGGTCCCCAACAGACCATTCCAGCAGTCAGGACATCCTGGCCACACCTCCTAGACCTGGGAGTAGTGTTGGAGCCACTACAATGACTCTTTCTCCTAGGCAAGGAGGGTCCTTGAGTAGCTGGTTAAGTAGGTTTTACTGACACTGTCTGCAAGGAGAGTAGCAGGAAGCAAAGGGGGCATATGCAAGACCCTGAACCAAAGTCTTATCCTCCTTGAACAAACAGCTCTACTCAACCTTCCCAAAGTGCAGGGGTAGGAAAGAGGCAGAAAACAAGTAACCATAAAGCCATAGGGGATTGTGACAAAGTTCCTCCTCTACCTTGATGGGTCCTGCGCTTATTGGCAGATTTGCTCACCTCAGTGATCTTTCCCTCTGGTGGAACCCACAGTCTGGGTCAACTCCTCCTGTGTCTGATCAGGAGTTGGGAGGTTTGGGGGGAACCCAGGCCTGCTCTCTACTCTAGGTTCCAGCCCAGGGCCCTGTGGATCACAGCTGTCTAGAGTGCCTCCTGTAACAGCTGCATGACAGCTACAACTCCCTGGGCTTATCTCCCCATGGCCTCCTCCAAACACCTTCTTTATCCTTACCACAGGACCTTCCTCCTGGTGTCTGATAATGCTTGTGCTCCTCAGTCCTCCAGCAACACACTCTCTCACTCTCAGCTCCTTGCACCTCTTGCTCCCAGCTCCTCACACCTGAATCTCACTGACTAACTGGGAGGCTTTTAACTAGTTCCAGCCAGCCTTTGATTGGCTTCAGGTGGCCCAGTCAATGTAGTTATCTCCACTGCCTTCTAGAAAGATCTTAATTGGCCCCAGGTGTCTTGATTAACCTGGAGCAACTGCCATTTGGTTACCATGGTACTAGGGATTTGTTTAGCCGGGGGCTAACATACCTGTTCCTCACTACTTTACTGTAGCCATCTGGCCTTGCCCCGTCACAGATGCCATTAGCACAGCCTGGACCCCAACAGTATCTGGGGGCTAGGCAGGCAGCCACAGCAACTCCTGTTCATAGCATAAGGTAAAATTGCTTCCCACACTTGTCGTTGGCAAGACATTTTCCCCAGCACATGGATTTTATACTTTTACACCTTAAGGTGGAATTTCTTAACAGTGTGATCTAGGAGGCCTTGAGACAGACTTTCAATGGATCAGAGGGAAGCCACAATCACTTGGTACATTTAAAATAAATAAGTCACACTGGATGTTAGTATATAGGTCTATTTGTTAGCCTGGGAGAGAATTTTGGGTTTGACTTTGATACTCTTACATCTTATACTAAGGTGTAAACAAAGGACAAAGTGTGTGTTGCTTCTGCCTAGTCAGATAGGTTTGTTCATAAACAGGGCGTTAGGAATCGTTAAAAAGGGGATAGAGAATAAGACAGAATATATTATTGCCCTCATATAAATTGACGGTACACCGACACCTTGAATATTGCGTACAGATGTGGTCGCCTCATCTCAAAAAAAGATATACTGCCATTAGAAAAGGTTCAGAGAAGGGCAAATAAAATGAGTAGGGGTTTGGAGAGCATCCCATATGAGGAGAGATTAAAGAGGCTAGGATTTTTAAGCTTGGAAAAGAGGAGACTACAGAGGAATATGATAGAGGTATATAAAATCATGAGTGATGTGGAGAAAGTGGATAAGGAAAAGTTATTACTTATTCCCATAATATAAGAACTAGGGGTCACCAAATGAAATTAATGGGCAGCAGGTTTAAAACAAATAAAAGAAGTTCTTCTTCACACAGCGCACAGTCAACTTGTGGAACTCCTTACCTGAGGAGGTTGTGAAGGCTAGGACTATAACAGCATTTAAAAGAGAACTGGATAAATTCATGGAGCTTAAGTCCATTAATGGCTATCGCCAGGATGGGTAAGTAATAGTGTCCCTACACTCTGTTTGTCAGAGGGTGGAGATGGATGGTGGGAGAGAGATCACTTGATCATTACCTGTTAGGTTCACTCCCTCTGGGGCACCTGGCATTGACCACTGTCAGTAGACAGGGTACTGGGCTAGATGGACCTTTGGTCTGACCCAGTATGGCCGTTCTTTTGTTAGTACAATGGGAACAGATAAAAGTGGTTAAAGTGTTACTGGAGAGCGGATTTTAAGAGTGCCTCAACCTCAAGGCAAGGTCAAGCAACCAGTTGGGAGTGGCAAAAGGGGCTTGGGGAGGAAGGTATAAAATACTAAGACCAAAGAAATGCCTGTCCCTGACCAGCACCACCTCACCCCTCCCATGGGATACATAAGGGGTAGGACTGCGGGCATGAAGAGCAGGTATATTTGGCCTTCTAAGGAGGAGGATGGGGGGAAATGAGAATGGAGACACAGGCAAGGCTCTGCAGTGTCAGAGCAGGGGAGGGGGACACTGGGAAACCGACTCTGCCAGCCTGTAGAGCTAGCGATACATTCGCTTGGAACGAACCCCAACAAACATCACATTGCCTGAACATTGGACTTCTGCTTTCTGTCTGTGTGACAAGAACCATGGGAGGGGGTGAAGGGAATGCCCTCTAATGCTGGACAAAGCATTACTACATGTACCCCCAATACAATACTCCTCTACTGGCAAGGAGATAGACTTGTTAAGCCATCCAGTCTATTCTAACCTTAATTTCCATGAAGAAGGCTCATCTGCTAAAACCAGGTGGGGATCTCTCACTAGATAATTTTCCTGTTATTGCACAAGATAGGAATAGGCATTGACAAACCTTAGCCTTCCCTCTTTCTCCTCTGAGGTTTTATGCTGTTGCTTTCCTTTTGTCCTACAAACTTACTTACTACCAGAGAAGTAACTAAAACCAGCTTCGGTAAGCCTGGAAGACATGGTCACTCACCCTCCTCTCCACAGAGCACAGAGCATCCTGTTGTTGATGGAGGAACGAATGGGCCAGAGGGCTGATGTGAAGCAGATCATTTTTGCTGAGCCCTAAAATCCCCCTGCAAGCTTTGATGACAACTTGTGGTTTATTTTTCATAATTTGACTTCCCAGAGAGTGCCAAGGGAGCCACACAGATTTCTACCAGTTGAGGATCAGATCCTAGCTATTTAATGTACATGTTTGTATGTCCGGCCAGTCATGTTTTATCCTACAGACATGACCATCCATATTTTTCAGATGGAGGCTAGATGCTATAATGAGCACAAATCTGAATGGCAACATGAAGGGCCAACAAGCAAGAAGAGAGGGTGGTGAGGTACCTAGTTCTAGTAGGGGTGGAGGACAGGAATGTGGCTTAGAAGAGTAAAAGGGTGGGGAAAAGCTATCCGACTTCAGAGAGGGAACCAAAACATGGCAAAGGAATTGAATGTTAAGGCCCTGTTGCAGAGAATCAGCATTAACTCTGAATGTCCATGCTTTCTGCAGCTTCACCAGATGTTTGGGATTACTGCAAAGCAGATTCTGGTGTGTATGTGTTGATTAAATCCTGAGCTTTCTCTGAAACCAAAGCAGAGCTGCCAAGCACCCTTCTTAAAAAAAGAAATGCCCCGACACAGCGTACAGAATTCTACTAGTACTGCTGGCCCGTCGCCTATTGACACTAAGCCCCATTTAAGGGGAAGAACTGTAACCCTTGAAGCAAATTATGATGGGGGGCTAATTTAGCTACAACAAATCAGGAAAAAGATCTTGGAGTCATCGTGGCTAGTTCTCTGAAGATGTCCACGCAGTGTGTAGCAGCAGTCAAAAAAGCAAACAGGATGTTAGGAATCATTAAAAAGGGGATAGAGAATAAGACTGAGAATATATTATTGCCCTTGTATAAATCAATGGTATGCCCACATCTCAAATACTGTGTACAGATGTGGTCGCCTCATCTCAAAAAAAGATATACTGGCACTAGAAAAGGTTGAGAGAAGGGCATCTAAAATGATTAGGGGCTTGGAACGGGTCCCATACGAGGAGAGATTAAAGAGGCTAGGACTCTTCAACTTGGAAAAGAGGAGACTAAGGGGGGATATGATAGAGGTATATAAAATCATGAGAGATGTGGAGAAAGTGGATAAGGAAAAAGTTATTTACTTATTTCCATAATATAAGAACTAGGGGTCACCAAATGAAATTAATGGGCAGCAGGTTTAAAACAAATACAAGGAAGTTCTTCTTCATGCAGCGCACAGTTCACTTGTGAAACTCTTTACCTGAGGAGGTTGTGAAGGCTAGGACTATAACAGGGTTTAAAAGAGAACTGGATAAATTCATGGTGGCTAAGTCCATTAATGGCTATCAGCCAGGATGAGTAAGGAATGGTGTCCCTAGCCTCTGTTTGTCAGAGGATGGAGCTGGACGGCAGGAGAGAGATCACTTGATCATTGCCTGTTAGGTCCACTCCCTCTGGGGCACCTGGCATTGGCCACTATCGGTAGATAGGATACTGGGCTAGATGGACCTTTGGTCTGACTCAGTACGGCTGTCCTTATGTAATGTCATTTTTAGATTCAAACCCTTCCCCCCGCCCAATGATTTATTTTGACATGTTTAAATAATAAACTCAGAAATTTATTGTGGACCCACCTGTGCCGGATGCTGAATTTACAAATACAGACAACTGGGGAGAGTAAGTTCTATGTTACTTTAGCCATCCATACAGTGGGTGACCCCAAAGCACTGACCAACCCCATGCTGGACAGAGCACCCCTGAAGCAAATGCACCCTTTTAATAACTGCTACCCACCTTCCTCCTTACTGAGTGTGTGGCACAGTCAGCCAAGGAGAAGATCCGCATGCAATGCCCCCTGACAAGCTTAGCCGCACCTCCTGGCAGCTTGATCATCTGCAAAAAGGAACAAACTAAGCCAATGTCTAGAAATAAACCATAACAGGGTTATACCCACCTCTCATGAGTGAATCCTGGTCAAGTGCATGTGCCTGCACTCTCTCTCTCTCTGTTTGTTGTGGGTCTTTGCTGACTCAGCCCTCCAGCCAAGTCATACACAGTCTGTCTGTAAGATCAAAGCAAACCCCTTTCAGGGTACAAGTCCAACAGGGGCTTGCTCAGTGCCCTCTGTAATGACTGTTTGTTCCTGCTCCAGAATCAAGCAGTGCCCCAGGGCTCCTTCCCTGGAGGCAATGCCTTTGCTGGCCACAGCTCTTCAGCTTGGCCATTACAGTTCAGTCCCCATTTTAGAGTGTCTCAAAGTTCAGGCCATGTTCCCAGTAGCTGAGGGGCAATGGGAAGACCCAGGCTCACCTTCTAGTTCAGGTTCCAGCCCAGGGACCCTAGAGATAGCAGCGATCTGCAGTGTCCCTGTAAATAAATTGCACTGCTGCTATAATTCCCTGGGCCACTTCCCCATGGCTCCAGCACTTCTTCACTCTTAGCTCAGGACCTTGTCCTGGTGGAGTCTCAGCACCATCCACTCTCCTCCAGCTCCATCAAGGCACTGAACTCATATTGGCCCTGCAGATCTTCTTATACTAGCCTGCTGGGTCCTGATTGGCTGCTTCCCACACAGCCACTCTAGGCAACTTGGGACCTCTCTACTGCCCTTTTCTGGGGCAGGGTGTGGCAGGACCACAAGGCCTCCAGTAGGGGGCCTCAGGGCATAGTCCATCCCACCACAAATCCATTCAGGTGTGTTTTGTCTTGTTAGTGCCATTCTGCATTTTACACTCTCATATTAGTTGCTTTACCTGCTATGCCTTCTGTTCTGTCCTCTGGGTGTAAGTTACACCCACTTGTAACTGTTTATTCTTACATAGCTATGTGTAACCATCATTTACTTCAACTCTGAATTTGGCCCACCTAAGATGAGGAAAATCCTTTTATAACAGTGCAGGCAACACATCCCATTCACAGCTGCACATCTCCAGCTTGGCCAAGTGCTGATTTCACAGTGCATGAAATTTTACCTCCATGCAGGGGGCTAACAGAAGGCCTATGCCTGTTTCACTTGTCTCAAAATGAAGTTTAAGTGGGACTTAAATGGTGCATAGGCCTGTGCTGCCCCTCTGCACATGAGTGAAATATCAACCCCCCTATGTGCATATATATGTGGATATATATATATATATATATATATATATATATATATATATATATATATAGATTGATAGATAGATAGATAGATAGATATTTGTACAACTCTAAGAGCCTCACTACTGAACGTCATCTGATTCCCACTGGACTTTGCAGAGGTGGGTATCATGATGGGGGATATAAGGGGTCAGGCCTAATGACTACGGCCAGAGTCAGGAGCTACTGGTCAGAGCCAGAGTCAGAAGCCAGGGTCATGCCAAGGATTAGAGGCAGACTTGGGAAGCAACAGTCAAGCCAGAGATCAGAGCCGGAGTCAGGATCAAGCAGGGCTGGAGCGGACTGGATCAGGGCAGGAACAAGGCTGGAGGGAGGCAGAGAATAAGGTAGGTCTAAGCTGGAGCAAGGTTGGGAACAAGGCAGGCACAGGAGCAGCTGTGGGCATAAATGTTGAGCAGCCAGCTACCTACTGTGGGGCTGAAAGGCAAGCCTGCAAACTCTCTTCAGGCAACCAGGTGGTCCAGGCAAATCAGGCAATCCTATTGCAACCCAGCTGAACTCATTCATCTGCCTGCAGGCTGAGCCGGTTAGTTATCAGCCTCAGCTGAAGGTTTTCAATCCTAACAATGGGGATTCCAAGTCTCTGACACTGCAGCATCTTACCACCCAGCCATTGAATCACCCCTAAAGCAATACAGCTTTTCTAAGCACCATCCCTTTCAATTTTCTTGCTAATATTGAATGGGTATAATACAGAAGTGTCATCAATTACTGATAAACTGTTAACTTATAGAAAGAGTTGCGTATCCTGATATCACTATTCATTTAGAAGAATCAACTTAAGCAGAGAGTTTTATTGTACTGAAATAATGCAATACTGGAGACGGCCTGTAGACGGTCCTACGGTTTGTGTAAGTATTATGTGTAGAGAAGGGCTTGCTAGGAAAAGTTTAGAGTAAAAGAGAAAAAGAGCACAGTTTGGACAGGTAAAACCCTTCAGAGGCCAGTGGTATCTGCAGCCTGTCTGTGCAACTATCCATCGGCTCTTCATAAACATTTAAGCCCAGAAAAAGACCTCTGTCTCACAGCCCCTTTGTTCTATCAACACAGCCTGCTCCGTGCCATCAGCGGTAGAAGAACGTAGCACTGGGTTTGCTCAGCTGATCACAAGGTGGGAAATATTTCTTCCCTGCTCCAGTCTTACATATATTTCAAAGAAAGCTTTATGGGAGCCCAACTGTGCATTGTTTTCTATCTGGCTTCCTATACTATAGTGACAGGGATGAGTTGGAATCCCAGATCTCAGCACTGGGGGAAATTCACATCCAAGCATCATGGCTGAGAAGCCTCTCTGAAATATGAATGTAAGAACCCGGAGCAGAGAAAACTGACTGTGCAATATTCCAACACATTAAATAAAGAGGGTCAGACCCTCAGCTGGTTGTAAATTAGGATTGGCTTCCATGGGACTAGGCTCATTTGCACCAACTGAAGTTTTAGCCTTCTGTGTACACACTCAACATCTCTGCTGGTCAAGAGCTACGGATGTTCCTTCACAGCCTCTGCACAGGAGCATACGCACCCCATGTGATGCAGCCTGCTGGGTTCAGAGCAGTTCTCCCACCCATGCTCTAGTTCCCTGACCACCTACTTCAGCCTTCATAGCTCCACAGCCCCGCAGGCCTCTTTGGAATCCTCAGTGCTACCGGTGCCCACATAGCATGGAGGCAAAACACACCCCGTCCTCTTAGACGCAAACCTGGCCCTGGTGAGCCATGCATTCATGACCTCCAGGCTTTATCATTTCCACTCATTATGTCTAAGAACAGAGCCATACACTTTGAAAAGCTTCAGCGGGTGCAGAACAGTTGGCTTAGCAACACTGATTGCCTGACGATTCCAAGAGGATTGTCTCTAGCTACCTGACAGATCATGTCTCCGTCTGTGACCATTGCCTCCCACTCAGCGACATTCTGCTGGAGCCAGGACATTGACAGCTGGAACTTCCCCAGGAGCCAGGCCTGAACTATAGAACTCCAGCTTTGCCAGCCTCACACATACAAAAGCCACAGAAATCATAGAAACTTTGGGCTGGAAGTGGAAGGATCCTCAAGAGGTCATCAAACCTAGCCCCTTGCACTGAGGCAGGACTTAGACCATCCCTGACAGGTGTCTGTCTAATCTGCTCTGAAACACCTCCAATGATGGGGATTCCACAGTCTTCCTTGGAAGCCTATTCCAAAGCTGAATTACTTAGAATTAGAATTTTTTTCCTAGTATCTAACCAAAATCTCTCTTGCTGCAGATTAAGCCCATCACTTCTTGTCCTACCTTCAGTGAACATGGAGAACAATGGATCCTCGTCCTCTTCATAACAGCCCTTGACATATTTGAAGACTATCAGGTCTTCTCTTAGTCTCCTTTCCTCGTCACTAAACATACCCAGTTTTTTAACCTTTCCTCACAGGTCCCACCCAAAATCATGGAATTGGCTTAAAAAAATCATTCTTTTAAAAAAAATAAAATTGAGTTCTTTCTCTTTACCCTCAGGTTTTGAGCCTTTAGGGTGCACTATGTTCATTTTTTCAAGCCTCTCTCTGCAACCATGAGAACTAGAAAGTTACTTTTAAAAAAAATGAAGTCTGAGATTTTCCACATATTCACAAGACTCCAGAAGTTGAGGCTTTAAGAAATACACTAAATATCATCAGAGCTGGCAACCCTGGGACTCACTCCTGAAAGCAGGAACAACAATCACAGACCTCACTGCTTTCAGACCCAAATGCAAATCTAATTTATTAAGCCTAGCTGTCCCTCTGAAGAATCAGACTTTTAGTGTCTAATGTCGGACACCTAAAAATTGAGCATCTGAAACCAAAAAGCCACTTTCGAAAATGTTGGCCTTAATCTTCAATAAAGTGTCATATTAAAAACTAGCTTATCTGCTTAATTAATAAAATAAAAACCTTACATCCCCCCTTCCCCTCAGACTCACTCTCTTCCTTCCATGCTCAAAGCAAAACTTTCTGTCATTATTACTGCCAAACCCCAAAAACTTTAAAAAAAAATCTAGTCTGGCATGAAAGGTGTCTTCATTTTCTATGTTTTTCATTGCCCTCCCTGCCCCCACACACGCCCTTCTAAACGCAGCTGTATGAATTTCTCCTGAATGCCAGTGACTGAAAAGAAAGGTTGGAAAATTCTTCATGATTATGAGTTTGAGCAGATACAACCTGAGAAATGTAGATGATGAAAGATAGATCTATAGTTTTAAGTTCAGCCATCCAGTCAAAATAAGGTTACTCACCGGAGATGCCTTCTAATAACTTATATTTATGTGGTGTTTTTCATCCCAAAGTGCTTTAAAGACTCTGTATAAGAGGGATCATTCACCAATCCCCCCTAATACAGTTTGGGTGGAATGAATTAGCCGCTCTGTGTCAGTTACACAACACTTTTTAGAAAGGAAATTGAAAAACACAGAGCCAGTTGAATATAAAGAAGACAGAACATGCTAGGAGCTGGAATTTTTCCAGACGCTCCAGCACATCCAAAAGTACTATAGGCTGTTTCAAGGAACATGTATGATCAGGGCATTGATTTTACATCCATTTGAAAGTTGGCATCCCCAAGAGCACAGCTCCCCCAAGCACCGTGTTAGGATGCCTTGATTTACCTCAGCTCAGAAGGAAGAGCTCCAAGATCCTGCAGAATCTGGATTTTCCTTGGAGACCTGGAGATCAGTCAGAGCTCTGGGTGTGCAACACTTTGCAGGAACAAGTCTGCAACTGGTCATCAAGCCCATGTTTGATTAGCATCAGCCATGCAATGAAATCACAGTTGGGGGGTGGCATGAGTGACAAAATGCTGCCCAAGGCGAACTTTTATAAGAGAAAATCACATGATTCCATTTGCTAATGTTATCTACAAACTAATCAGAATAATATGGGGACCACTGTACTTTTTTCCTCCTATGTCAGTCATGGTGAATAAGAGGCCAGTGATTGATATTTTGGATTTCTGTGGAACCGTTCACCTCAAACGGTGCCGAAGTTCTCCACAAACTATATGCATTGCATCATACTAAAAAGAGTCTTTCTTTCAAATGGCTGTTCTGTTAGTGGTTGTGGGGGAAAGCCAGCCCATTAGCTCAGAGTGCATTATTTGTATGATGGCAGAACCTCTGAGCCCCAGAATACTAGGAGCTGTACATACATGGTAAAATACAGTCCTTTCTCCCAAGAGCAAACAAGGCAGAAACGGGGAGAAGATAGGAAGCATCCCTATTTTACAGATGGAGAACTGTAGCAGAGAGAGGTTAAGTGATTCATCTCAGGCCACATTAGAAGTCGATGGCAGAGGATGGAATAGAACTCAGCTCTCCCGAGTCCCAGACAAATGCCTTACCTGCAGTGCATGCATAGGCGCCAACTCCATGGGTGCTCCAGGGCTGGAACACTCAACCGGAAAAATTAGTGGGTGTTCTGCACCCACCAACAGCCAAGCTCCCCTCCCTGCCCCACCTCATCTCACCTCTGCTCCGCCTCCTCCCCTGAACATGCCACGTCCCCACTCCTCTGCCTACCTCCCAGTGTTTGCCGCCACCAAACAGCTGTTTGGCAGTGCAGCATGCTCTGGGAGGGAGGGGGAGGAGCAGGAACGTGGTGCGCTCAGGGGAAGAGGTGGAGACAGGGAGAGGATTTGGGGAAGGAGTCGGAATAGGGGCAGGGAGGGGGCAGAGTTCTGGCAGAGACTTTAGGAAAGGGGTTGGAATGGAAGCAGGGCAGGGGTGGGAGGGAGCGGGACAGGGTGGAGGTGGGGCGGGGCCAGGGACAGAGGGGGTCGAGCACCCACCGGCACGAGTAGAAGTCGGCGCCTATGCGCACATGCATAATAGTGAGAGGTTTTGGGAAAGAACACGGGGGTTGCCCACATTCATACCAGAAGTGACATGGGATCTTTATTTTCCACACAGAAGCTCAGTCAGCAAAGTCTTTTCATGAGGTCACACTGAACAAATAGCATAGCACTGAAGGGACCTACCGCAGGAGGACGAAGGGCTTGGGACTTGAACGTGTGATCTGAGGTATTTCACAACTGATGCTCAGGTCATAGGCCACTCTCTCCTAATCCACGACTGTATTACCTCGTAATCAGACTGTTATGAAGGTAGCTCAGTCAGAATACACCTACACGGCAATAAAAGACTCACAGCACAGCCGCAGCCCAGCCCGGGTCAGCTGACTCGGGCTCTCAGGGCTTGGGCTGCGGGGCTGAAAATTGCAGTATAGACATTTGGTCTCAGGCTGGAGCCCAGGCTCTGAAACCCTGTGAGGGGGGTGGGTATCAGAGCCCAGGCTTCAGCCCAAGCTAGAGCATCTACATGGCAACTGACCCGGGCTCTGAGACTCGGTGCTGCAGGGTTTTTATTGCAGTGTAGACGTACCCTCACATTACGCAATACGCTAACGTGAAATCTCAAGCCCCTTTCGTGAGCCTGATGGATTGAGACTGACAAATGTGGGAGTCCTATAGAGAGACAGAACGACCAGCAGCAAGCTACATGTGTACAGCTGATTCTACAATACCAAAAACTCCCCATTCTGTCTGTCAGAGAAAAAGGTGCTTTGCTCCAGGCCCAGAGGGGAATGCGGCAGATTATGACAGAAAGACTTAAAACATCTGTAAAACATCAGTTAGATTATATTCCTGTTGCTTAATACCCAGCTTTGTTCAGTGGAGCATTAGCAACAACTCATAGCTTCCTTACGTGTAACAGGGCCACCCAGAGGATTCAGGGGGCCTGGGGCAAAGTGGGGGAGCTGCAGTGCTTGTACTCACCCGGCAACAGTCCAGGTCTTCGGCAGCATTTCAGCAGCAGGGGGCCCTTCAGTCACTCCCCATCTTCGGCAGTACTGAAGGGCCCCACGCTGCTGAATTGCTGCCGAAGACGCAGAGCAACTGAAGGGCCCCCCGCTGCTGAAGACCCAGACCACCGCTGGGCCAGGGCTCACGGGGCATTTCGGTGCAGGGGTGGGGGGGCCTTCAGTCGCTCTGCGTCTTCGGCAGCACTGAAGGGACCCCACCGCCGAAATGCCGCCAAAGACCCAGACCACCGCCGGGCCAAGGCTCGCGGGGCCCCTGCAGGGCCCGGGGCAAATTGCCCCACTTGCCCCCTGCTCCACCCGCGGGCGACCCTGACCTATAATGCTGGTTTACTTTAAGAAAGCATTAGGGTAAAGTTGTCTCAGCACAGCCTTTCCTGCCTGTCACCAGGGGGATAAACAGCCCAGAGACGAGTAGTTACAAAATCTGACTGCAACTGTCAAAGGCTTCCCACTCCAGGAGAGGTTTTCACATTTTTAAACAATAAATGCGAGGTGGCAACTCACCAAAAGGGCAGGGGAGATTGGGCCAGTGTTTCTGCTGTCGACCAAGGCTGATGTGCTTAGATGATCCATAGGGTAGTTGTCGTGCTGGAAGCTGCCAGCTCTGCAGGTGAGTGTTGGATCCAAAGATAATGCCAGTCCTCATTAAAGCCCATGGATGTGCTGGCCATGCTCTTTGAGGTTCAACAGAAAGCACAGTCAAGCCCCTTTATGTAGTGAAAATAATGGGGCTTTGCCCAGGACGCTAGGCCACATGGAAGGTCAGAACTAAGCTGTGTGAACTGAGAGGTTTCCCTGGGTGCAAACGCAGTGGCCAGGACACTGGCTACAAGCTCTTTGTGTTGGAGGCAGAAAGCCAAGCCAAAGAGTTTTATGGTGAGCAAACTGACAGGGCTTGTTTGGGCACAGAGTTCACTGGAGTGGCTGATGAGGGGATTTCTGAACAAGGAAACTGCCTGCTGTTTGTTTCTGCTGCATTCAGGGGAAACAAGACTCGGTGTCTTTTTCCCCCTAAAGATATAAATAAAGTTACACCAAGAATAAACTGACTCATATAATAAATTTCTCCTCCTAACAGAAACAGAATCCTGCAAGCCTTCGAATGTTGGCTCACCACTTGGGCCAAAGGGACAACAGTTGTGATCAGCAAATGTTGCTGATCAGCATCAAAGGGCTATGCTACAGTCAATGCACTGAGGAGTAGAGTCTCAGAACTCTGTGAGTGGGAATGGACATTTGGGGATCCCCATTCTTCAATGTAGTGCTGGAGAAAGGTGCCAGTCAGTGTGAGTGCCGCTGAGGGAGGCAAGGGCCCTTCAGCACAGATGACAATGGCCCATCCACAGAGAATAGCAGCTAAATAAAGACTGGGGTCAACTAGTGGCTTGGGGACAACTCAGGAAGGGGAGGGATGGGAGGATGTCAGAGGGTGAAACTGAGCAGAGAATTCCAGACAAGAGAAAGGAGCCAGACAGACAGCTCTGGAAGCTGAAGTCCTCCACTCACCCACAGAGAGCACAAAACCAACCTGCCAATGGGCCTCAATTCTGAACTGGAATACTTCACATGTAGGCGATACGAGGATCTTCTATTTCTGTGCCTTTTCACAGTGCTCACTGCCATAACACCCAAGAACCCTTCAATGTTAATCAATGAAGCTTCATAACATTCTTGGGAGGTGGATAAAAGATGATTATCCCCATTTTACAGATGGGAAGACTGAGGCACGGGGAGACTAAATTATTTCACCCACTGTCACACAAAGAATCAATGGCAGAGATGCCAGGTTTTGTGACTCTCAGTCCTGGGATTAAACCACAAAACCAACTTCTCCTCTATAACTATTCCAATTTCTCAGTCCATGTAGCCTTTGGCTCATCTGCTGAAGCTGCCAGCAAGAATTTCAGCTGAAGTGGAGGATGGACACTGGCCCAGTAGGCACTAGAGTTAGACCTTCAACTTATTTCACACAGCCATCAAATGGTATTAACTTTCACAGACCATGAACAAGGACTGGAATTGAATACAACCTAAAGATAAAAAGTTCCATCTCCCTCCAGTCCCCTAAGCTTCCCCACTATTTAGCTGGTGCCAAAACAATTCTTTAGGGGCTGAAAACTAGTTTGTGTGTTGTGTGCACTGTTAGGAAAGTCCTAGAATGGGAAGGCTGGATTCTGCGTTCATTTTCCGTTCTCAGCGCTGCCACTCAGACAGAACGGCAGGTCCCTAAAATAGGTACAAATAATCATTAGCCGAAGAGGGCTTTGAAAATTTGCCTTGTTTATGCTTCACTGGAGGATCTAAATCCTGGTAGAGCTTAGAAAAATCCATTGTTTTCACTAAGGAGCTTTTAACTCTGCCTGGGCAAAAGTGCCGCAGAACAGGATAATAAATAAACGTCTTGCCACATGTATACACATTTTCTTTCTAGGCTGTTTTCAATTTCTTCTTTCAGGCATGTTTGCCCTGATGGCTCCCTTCCCCAGCTGTATAAGAAACAGCTTTGGCCCATCTCCGAAAGCTTTCCAAACAGAAAACGGATTCATGTCCTGGACTTCAGAATGAGTAAGCTTTCACAGCCACAGACAGAAGTGGAATGGAACGGCCTGTGTCATCCTACAAATCTGAGTGTGTCAGCCTAGGTCCTTTGCTCTGTGATACCTTTCTGTGTGAATTTAGTAGTGGGAACGATACCAGAGGGGGCCTCCTGGAGACAGGAGTCCTCTCATCGCAGAACTTGCATAATGTCAGCACGAGCCAATTATTATTATTTGTATTGCCATAGCACCTAGGAGCCCCAGCAAAGGACGAAGTATAAACATTGAAGTGCCTCAACCTGATCCGGGGAACCCACTGCTAGCGTGACAAAGCAGTTCAGTCTCTGTGGCCCATTATATCAGGTTTAAACTTAGAATATCAGGGTTGGAAGGGACCTCAGGAGGTCATCTAGTCCAAACCCCTGCTCAAAGCAGGACCAATTCCCAACTAAATCATCCCAGCCAGGGCTTTGTCAAGCCTGACCTTGAAAACCTCTAAGGAAAGGGATTCCACCACCTCCCTAGGTAACCTATTCCAGTGCTTCACCACCCTCCTAGTGAAAAAGTTTTTCCTAACTTCTTGCCCTTGACTTCAAGGCTCTACATAACTCCAGTGTGAGCTAGACCAAGAGCTCCAGACAGACAGGACAGACAGAATTCCCGTCACTGGCGACAAACTGGATTCAAACTGGTGCATCAGCCCACTAAACCAGGTCAATGTGTATGGCTGAAAGTGGGCCTAGAAGAGTAAGAAGGCAGGGCCATGGTACTACCCCCATCAGCTCCAGGAGAAAAGTTCCAAGCCAGCCCAATGGGCAAAGCAAATTGTTCACCCCTCATGCACAGGAATCAGAGCTAAGGAAATTAGACATGCCAGAGACACTATCCCCCAGCTGCTCCTCCAAGGGCAATTCAACTGTGCACTCATGGCCTGGGCTAAAGGCCAGAGTCTACGTGGCCTATAGCAGCTGGGGAGAGGAAAGACCTATTTGACCATCCATTTCATCCCCCTACCAGTGCCAGATTGTTCCCCACTGTACATTTACAAGTCTGGTCTGTCTTTACATTTAACAAGTGTTGGGGTTGCCTCTGCTCCCTCAGGGAGACTATTCCACAGCCACACGGACCTACTGGTTAGCAGGAGAGGGCTCCAAAGCCACCCCATCTGTATTCCACAGATCACAAAGCCTGCCCTTGGTCCTAATCATGTTCTTCATAAGATATGAGTAGATCATTTCTATCATGGCCAGCAATGGAAAGCTAGCAAGACAGTGCAGGGAGTAGGGACAAGGACTAGGTCCCCCACTGCCTTGGGCACACAGAGGTACAGTCTACCAAAGGGAGTATGGCCAATATCCATACAGCAACTGTACACACAGCCACCTCCAGCATGTGCTATCAAGAATGGGTGCCACATGGCAGTGTGGGTCCCACCAAGCAGCGGAGCTCCCTGACCAGAGCCATGCTGCCACTGGGTGATAGGCTGGCTCTGGGAAATGACTCACAGCCAGGAATGCTCCATTCCTCTAGATGCAGCGCACCTCCAGCAAACAAGTGCACAAATCCATCCCTAAGGCCACAGCCTCTCCCCTGAGGCCCCACCCACACACCACCCCTTCTTCCCAAGTCCCCACCCTTACATCACCCATTGCTGTAAGCCCCCACCCATGCACTGCCCTTACCCCGAGGCTCCATCCCCAGGCTGCCTCTCCCCTCCAATACTCTGCCCCCCGCTCACTCCTCTCCGCCCCTCCCCCCATCACTTGCCCTTACGGCCGATAAAAAGCGCTAAGCCCTCCCACTTTTAAAAGTGATGGGGGCATGTCCCTTGCCCCCACCCCCCTGTTCTGATGCCTTCAGCTGGGAGTGCTCAGTACTTTGAAGCCCCTTGCAGGGTCAGGCCTAACCATCAGCAGTTCCAGGCCACAAAGCGCAGCAGCAAGGTGAAAGGTGGTCACCTGCATTGTCCATGGATGCCCCGGGTCCCTCTGCAAAAGGCAACGCTCAAGATGAGACAAAGCGTTCAGGGAAGACGTGTGATCCAGGCACTGCCGTTGACATTCTCGGGTGCGTTATACGTGCAATGCCAGCTGAGATGCAGCCCCAGCGACCGCATGGATGACCCCAGTTGCTGTTACTGGGATGAACGAGATCTGATCTCAAATAAGTGGCTGGCGCTGTATTTGCTGTGCACGTTAGGAAAGTGCACAGAGAGACGCCGTTTTGCTTGGATTTGCTTTTTATTAAAAAAATTTTAAATCTTGGCTGCGCTTTCCCTTAGAACAATAAGCTGATCTCCCCCCTCCCCCCCTTTAAATGATATCACAGCAATAAAACACTCTGGGGTGAGTTTTATCAGGCCATTAATACCCAGCATGGGTGGGTGAAGGCAAGAGGCCACACCGCAGCACACCCTGAGGCGGCCATTAATGGGGCCCATAAAACACGCCCTGTCTCATCTTCTGGTTTAATTGTCAAATGGTTTCCAGATTTAAGCCCTCTAAATGGAACCTTTTAGAAGGTCCAAGTTCATTAGGTAACATCAAAAGCCACATTAAACAGAGGATGTGGGAGCTGCCATTTCAAACTCATCTAGGCATAGATCAGCATAGGCTTTGCGAGTATTTTCCTTTATATTAGACCCATTCAATTTAAAAAAAGAGAAAGTGTCTAATAGACAGAAATTGAACACACAAGAAATCGGGGCCTCTTTCCTTGAGTTTGGTTCGAATCTACCTCTGCCTATCAGTTCAGGGAGCATGCCAGGAGGTGAAAGGTATCGTATTGGGAACCTGGCCTTGATTTTCAGTACTGACTAGGGATTTTGGTGCCTTAACTTTTGGGTGCTCAGCTTGAGCTACCATAAAAGGGCCTGATTTTTCAGAGAGTGCTGAAAGTCCTCTAAAAATCAGGCCCCTTTAAGGTGTCTCAGTGTCGGACAGCCAGAATCATTAGTCACTTTTTAAAAACACAGGCCCTATTCTTTCCCTTTTCCACCTTATTTCTGTATCTTTCTCTTGCTCCCTTACTGCTGATCTACATTACAGATTGACGTCATCTTAACTACGTTGCCCAGGGCTGTGATTAATTAAGTTAAGCCGATTTATGCCCCTATATAGACACCACTTGGCTGACGGAAGCTGTGCCGCTGTAGCACTTCCAGTGCAGACACAGCCAAAAATACAGGCCGTCAGTGGAGTACGGTTCCCTATGAGCAGATTATTCTACAATTGCCCATTTCAGAGTTTCTTGCAGCTTCATCTGAAGCAGCTGGTCCTGATTGCTATCACAGACAGGGCACTGGATAAGATGGAACATCCGTCTGATCTGGTATGACAATTCTGGTGCTCCGATTGTTTGGAGATAAACTAGAACTAAAATACATACCATCCACCAGTAATATTTGTTGCTCATTGGTGCTAACCACTGATGCACCCATGACTGTGACAAATAATGGCCATGTGACATCATTCCTGGAAACACAGTCGGATCTCCTGCTATGATGAAAGATTGCCCTGGAAAAACCTAGACGAATCCCATTACATTTCATGATGGAGAAACAAGAGAGCCTTCCCAGCCAGGACAGAAAGGAGATAATAATATACAGCATGGGCTGATGCTAACAGCTGCTCTTCCTCCTTCTCTGGGCAACGCTGTTTGCAGTGGAGATTTTGCTGAGATATTAAAGGAGCCTCTGTAACGTGAAACTTTCAAAACAGTCACTGAGTGCAATCTCCGTGTCTCACATTGAAATTTAAAAGCCCACATCAAATCCTGGATCTGCCTGGTGGCCTCATGACATGGCCCTGCACTGCCATGCAGGAGACTCCAGTTCAAGCTTCACTCCTGTTTTCTCACTCTGAGGGCCAGCAGTGGGCGGGGAACACTTTGGAGGCAGCATTTCTGCAATGTATTTGCCTTCCAGATTTGTTCCTTGCACGATTCCTCCCACGGAAGATGGCATGCAGCTCTTCTCCAGCCTCATCCTGCAAATGGATATGTGCAGCGTTCCCCTGCTCCAGCACAGAGGTCAGTGAGGCTCCAGATAGGTGCCAGGGTCTTCCTGGATGGAACAGTGTCAATGTAAAGCCCTGCAGCTGTGCCTACTCAGTGCTCCTGATACCCTAACCCGCCAGCTAGGCTGCCTGATTAGCCGAAAAAGCCAGCAGGCTGGTTCTTAAGCCGAGCAGCAGCGGCAGCAGCTCTCCGGCTGCTCAATGCACACACCCACAGACTCTGTCTCTCTGTGCTCATCTCTCTCCAAACCCTGCTCCTCTACTGCTCCAGCCCAGACCCTGTCCTGCGCCCAGCCTTGTGCCCGTCCTGTTCCAGCCTCACTCCTGCCTCAGAATCAGCCCTGCTCCTGCCTTCCCTGACTCCTGGAAATCCAGCTCTGATCCTTAGCTCTGCTTCCTGACTCTAACTCTGCCTTGACCCTTGCTCTGGCATTCAGACTCCAAGCTCTAGGCCTGACTTCCTATGATTCAGTCCCCTGACAAACAGCATGATGGAACAACAGTGTAGAAGCAGCGTGATCTTGTGGTTAAGGCACTGGATTGGGATTCAAGAAAACTGGGTTCATTCCCAGCTCTGACATGGACTCCCTATGTAACATTGAGTGAGTCACTTAACCTCGGTGCCTTAGTTTCCCACCTATATAACAGCAATAAAAATCCTTCCTTTGTCTTGTCTGGTGACCGTAAGCTCTTTGAGGCAGTGGCTGTTTCTCACTAGGAGCTTGTACAACACCCAGCACACCATTCTCTTAACCTCAGTTGGAACCTCTGCACACTACAGCAGTACAAATGATAACAGAAGAAATTATCTTGCTGGGTAAACAGTAATACATGGAATACCACGATGTAATGGTACCGGAGATTTCTTTCCCCCTCCAAAGAGATAGCGTGTGTGTGTATGTATGTAAGATATGTCATTATTTCTCTTCTTTCCTTTAAATTGCTACAATGTTCTATCTTTCCAGCTCCTTCCCTAGGATAGAAGGGGGAATTTTTCCCCCGATATGTGAGAGATGAACTAAACACCCAAGTGACTTCAGATGATTGCAGCTTAGCTAGTGTTGGAAGGAAAGACCAGCGTCTCCCAATACACACAAAGGGTCGTGTTTAAATTGAAGCATCAGTGGTTGTGCCTCTTTCAGGCTTGAATTTGAATGAGTCAATGACCCCCTGCCAGCCCAACTGTGGCTAATTTCACATTAGCTCCTCAGAGGAAGTGAGACCCCCTGGGTAGTTTTCCTGTAGAAATGCTCTGTAGCCAAGCTCCAGGTTTCATTTCAGGCAGAAGTGTCACTAAACTCAGTAGCTAAAGGAAGCGAAGTGGCTGGGCCTGATTCTGATTCCACTCACCTCAGTTTTACACTCCCCAGTAACTTCATGGACATTACTCCGATGTACATTGGGGCAAGGCCCCAACCCAGTTCCCACTGAAGTCAAAGGGAGTCTTTCCTGTTAGCTCGAATTGTACAGGACCTTCAATCAGATCAGAATCAAGGCCAAAGTTTGGTTGTATTGAGTTTCATTTTGTTTTCCTTTTGCCATTCAGTGTGGATTGGCTTTAGCATTTTACCTTGCCAAGCTCAGAGTCATCATTCCGCAATCCACACCTACGTAATCTGGCTGGTGCAATCAATTCTATTATTATTAATGAGTAACGCACTGGTGAGTGTGTGTTACAGGGTCCCCTTGGTACCAAACCACAGAGGATACAAGTTGTTACAATCCCCTGCTACAGAGCCTGGGCTCTTTAGCGTGAACTGTAGTAGCTCGTGCTTTTTCAATCTGGAGACCCCTGGTTCAATCCCAGTTGTGTTGGCCAAGATGGCAGCTGTCACACCTGCACCAGTCATGGATCAGGGTCCCATTGGCTCTGTACAGACACATAACAAAGAGATAATACCTGTCCTGAAAGACATTATGAGCCCTAATGGTGAAACACTGAAGACAGGGGAGGATCTACCATTCTACCTCATTTGATAAGGGGAGTCAGGGGAATCATTGTTTTCCTTACCATGCAGTTGTTTGATCCAATTCTTGATTTCTGCCTTGGTCAAACTGGCTCTGTTCTTAGTACAGTTGGTTGAATAACTTGAAAAAAAAAGAAAGAAAGAAATGAATCCATGAATTATTATTCACTGAAAAAATGCCAGTACTCACCAAATATTTTCAAATTATTCAATAGTTCTAGCACACATTTCAACAAATAATAAGCTACTAGTGGGTCAATAATAAATTGGGAAGTAACATGTACTGGGCAAAGGTATAGAAAATAGGAAGATAGTAAGAAATAGTAAGAAAAAAGTAAGGAAAGGAAATGTCATTATGGGATAGGGTGACCAGACAGCAAACATGAAAAATCAGAGCAGGGGGTGGGGTGTAATAGGAGCCTATATAAGAAAAAGACCCCAAAATCGGGACTGTCCCTATCAAATCGGGACATCTGGTCACCCTATTATGGGAAGAGTATGGTTTTAGGGGTTGGGGCTTGGGAGACCAGGGCTTTATTCCCAGTTCTGCCACTGGTCTCCTGGGTGACCTTGGGCACATCACCCACCTGTCTGTGCTTCAGATTCCCCACCTGTGAAATGGGGACAATATCACCAACCTTCCTTTGTAAAAAACATTGTGATTGGCAGGTGAAGAGCTACAAACTATTTATTACTCTTACTTCCATCATCACTTATCCATGATCAGGTCAGGATGTGGCTGGTTCAATACAAACTGCTGTTAATTCTCTGAGTCTCCCTTCACACGGGGTGCCTACTGAACATGCTGGCTGTCTGCTCACCAAGCCACATCTCTCCTTGTCTACACCTTGAAAAATGAGTCTGATCAGGCACCGAACGGAGTCTCTTTTTCTCACTGGAAGTGATTCGTTCTCTCATTCCCCACTTATCTCCCTCCAGAATCTGGGTGTTACATGGCTCCCAAACACAAACTCATAACAGGGGCGGTGGCAGCTCCCTAAAATTGGGGGGGAGCACAGGCACCTAAACCATGGCCCTGCCCGCACACCGCCCCTTCCCCCAAGACACTGCTCCCATTCACTCCTCTCCACCTCTTCCCCAAGACTCCATCCCCTCTATCACTCATCCTTTACCTCTGGTAAAAAAGTAATGGTGCCATGGCCCCCTGGCCCCCTTGTTCTGGCCCCCATGGCTCAAAACATGCCTGCCAGTTATGCTGCTGGATGTGGGTTTGTCAAGGTTCCTTCCCCACTCTGAACTTTAGGGTACAGATGTAGGGACCTGCATGAGAACCTCTAAGCTTAATTACCAGCTTAGATCTGGTTTTGCTGCCACCATTCCCAAGTACTAACTCCCTTCCCTGGATAGTCTTGAGAGACTTCTTCACTGAATTCCTGGTGAACACCGACCCAAGCCCTTGGATCTTAACACAAGGAGAATTTAACCATCCCCCCGTCCTTTCCCCCACCAATTCCTGGTGAGTCCAGATCCAATCCCCTTGGATCTTAAAACAAGGAAAAATCAATCAGATTCTTAAAAAGAAGGCTTTTAATTAAAGAAAGAAAGGTAAAACTTATCTCTGTAAAAGAAGGATGGAAAATAACTTTACAGGGTAATCAGATTCACATAGCCCAGAGGAACCCCCTCTAGCCTTAGGTTCAAAGTTACAGCAAACAGAGGTAAAATCCTCTTAGCAAAAAGGAACATTTACAAGTTGAGAAAACAAAGATAAAACTAACCCGCCTTGCCTGGCTGTTACTTACAAGTTTGAAATAAGAGAGACTGGTTCAGAAAGATTTGGAGAGCCTGGATTGATGTCTGGTCCCTCTTAGTCCCAAGAGTGAACAACCCCAAAACAAAGAGCACACAAACAAAAGCCTTCCCTCCACCAAGATTTGAAAGTATCTTGTCCCCTTATTGATCCTTTAGGTCAGGTGTCAGCCAGGTTACCTGAGCTTTTTAACCCTTTACAGATAAAAGGATTTTGGTGTCTCTGGCCAGAAGGGATTTTATAGTATTGTACACAGGAGGGCTGTTTCCTTCCCTTTATAGTATAGACAGGGCTGCTGCTGATTTTTCTCTCTGGGAGCTGACAGAATTCGAGACTTTGCAAGAGGTCTTCAGCACCTCATGGAATGCAGCCTGAGAACCTACTGCCAACAATTTCTCATCTCTCGTCTCCTGATGGCCTGGCTGTTGTGCATCATGTCCACCTCTGCTGAATTCTATGCCTGACCTTCACACCCAATGGCCTCGATTATTGCACGTCCTTTCCTTACAGCATCTCCAACAAGCTGTAGCTTTTCCAGACTCCAGCGTAAATTAAAGCACAGCCCATCCACCCTCAGCAGAACATTATTAGCTCCAGATTCCTCTGAGGATCTGGCTTCAACTTGCCTTGCTTGTTTTCAGGATTGGGACAGGACAGCTACTGTCATCTGAGAGATAATACTGGAGATCACAGATTGGCCCATTCTTGCATCCTGTATTAACAGTAGTGAAGCCAGGGAATTCAGAGAGACCCTTCAATAGGAAGACTGAGTGTTGGCCCGTTCGAATAGCAAAGTGGCCCAATGGGTAAGGCTCCGGCTCAGAACTCAGGAGACTGGGGTTCCAAGCCTATCTCTGACAATGAGCTGCTGTGTGACCTTGGGCAAGTCATTTAATCTCTCTGTGTATCAGCTCCTCATTTGTAAAATGGGGATAATAATTTTCTCCCACTCTTTGTCTTGTCTATATACAAATGAGCAGGGATTGTCTCTTAATGTGTGTACATGCAGCTTCTAGAATACAAAGAGGTCACTATCTTGGTCGGGGCCTCTAGGCTCTCTTGTAATAGAAATGTGTCTTTGGCATGCATGCAATGCCAGGCAGAATGTGTGTTTACTACAGAGCCCTTAGGTATGGCTCCCCACATACCAGCAGGAATCAGGAGCAATTCCCCTGAAGTGAATAGGGTTACACCAGCGTAGAACTTACATAGGTGAGAGGAGATCCAGGCACACTCTCCTATGAGGACAGCTTTCGTAGGAAGTAGCCACGGAAGGACTACACTCCCTTATAGAGCTGATGGAAGACCACCGCCAGGAATCAGACATCTACACGAGAAATGTGGTTTTCATTCCTAAAGCACGACTCATCTGCCACAGACACAGACTTGAAAGAGACCCTGCTGAGCAGTATCGCACACTCATTGGGATCACTACGCCCAGGGCACCCTTTTATGATACCTCAGCATAAGGCAAATCCAGTCACCATACCAGATTTCAAGTAGTACTGAGAGGGTGGGGGTGGGGAAATCTATAAAACATGTGTTTTTCAGTAGGACATCTTACCTCAGACTAATTCATCATTTTCCATCTACCCTGCTGGGCCTGGGCAGTGGGTCATCAGCTGAGGCCTCCCTTCAACCATATTTTCACAAGTGATCAAAGGGCTGGGGTCTGGAACTTCATAAGCTTTCCTGGCTGGAATTATCAGCCAGCCAGAACATACGACACTGTCTGTTTGCAAGCTCTTGTTTTCCATACCTTTGTAGCATGTTCATATAACTCCCAGTGCAGAACACAAAGCAGGAAGATTACAAGTGAGGTGAGCAGTTTTTAAAGTGAAAGGAGGACATCAATCTTCATGGAACTCAGACAGGAAACATTAGGATAGGGATAGATAAAAAGACAGAAAATATTATAATGTCACTATATAAATCCATAGTACATCCACCCCTTGAATACTGCCTGCAGTTCTAGTTGCCCCATCTCAAAAAAGACATATTAGAATTGGCATAAGTACAGAGAAGGGCACCAAAAATGATTAGGGGTATGGAACAGCTTCCATAAGAGGAGAGATTTAAAAGACTGAGACTGTCCAGCTTAGAAAAGAGACAGCTAAGGGGGGATACGATAGAGGTCTATAAAATCATGACTGGTATTGGAGAAAGTGAATAGGGAAGTGTTATTTACCCCTTTACAAAACACTAGAACCAGGAGTTACCCAATGAAATTAATAGCCAGCAGGTTTAAAACAAACATAAGGAAGTACTTCTTCACACAACACAGAGTCAACCTGTGGAACTCCTTGCCAGAGGATGTTGTAAAGGCCAATAGTATAACTGGGTTCAAAAATGAATTTGGTAAGTTTGTGGAGGGTAGGTCCATCAATGGCTATTAGTCAAGATGGTGAGGGATATAACTCCATGCCCTGGGTGTCCCTAAGCCTCGGACTGCTAGAAGCTAGGACTGGATGTCAGGGGGATCACTCAATTGCCTTGTTCTGTCATTCCTTCTGAAGCATCGGACACCAGCCACAGTTGGAAGACAGGAGTCTGGGCTACATGAACCATTGGTCTAACCAGTATGGCCGTTGTTATGTTCACAATCCTTATTTAAAGAGATACTTACAATCATGGCCCAAAAAGCATGTAGTAAGACGGTTGGATTATGAGGGTAGAAATTGATTTATATGACCCTAGCCTGCAACAGAGTCAGTATGAATGGAACCTTAACCTGCATGGATTTTATGTGGGCACAAGGGTCTTCCCATGAAGATCTGATTGCAGGATTATTGCCTAAAGGATCTTGGTGCCCAGTGCAGCTATGTTCCATTTTACTAACGGATCTTGTCGTGACAAGCTGCTCCTCTGCAGATGTGCAACTGCCCTCAGTCATTTTTAGTCATTACTTCTATTTGTCGAATGTCAGCTGTGAGAAAAAACAGTCGTCACCTGCCTTTTTGTTCCTGTTGTTCTTCGAGATGTGTTGCATGTGTCTATTGCTTGCCTTGTGCACAGTTATCAGAGAGCTCTTTTCCGCCTCAGCGGTACCTGTCAGGGCAGCTTGAGTCACCTCTGCTGTCTGACACCACTGCATGCTGGTATGAGTGTGTGGAGCTGCCCTGACCCTCCTCGGTTCCTTCATATTGGATGGACTGATAAAGAAGAGAAGGACAGTGGGTCATGGAATGGACATGTGCAACACATCTCCAAGAACAACAGTTACAGAAAGATAGGTGTTTCAGAGTGCTTACTCTGCTCCTGCCCTGAAGGGGTTAAAAACAGCCCTGGGAGGGGGCTATGGCTGGAGAAAGCAGCTTTTAGGCTGGGCTGATTAGGGGAAGTGGCTGCAGCTGGGGCCATGCCCCAAACTGAGTAACAGGGCCTAATAAGGAGGCCAGGGAAGCCAGGAGCAAACAGAGTCTCCCTCTGCCTGTAGAGGGAGAAGGGCCTGGCTGCAAGGAGCTAGAGACAGGCTGAGAAGCTGGGGAACTCCAGCCTGGAAAGCCCCAGGCTGCGGCCTAGCATTGGGCTAATAGGTACTGGGGGTTGCAGAGGACAGCCCAGGGGTAGGCCAAGGCAGCAGGTCCAAACGCAACCTTGCCAGTGATGAGTGGCTGATACAGCAGTCTGCTCCAGGGTGTGGGGCTAGACAATGACTGGCAGTAGCCATACATGAGGTGTGGTGGAGATAGTGGATGGGGGTTCCCTGGGGAGGGGAGACCCTGAGAGAAAGGGGTTACTTCCAGGGGGCAGCACCCCAAGTAAAAGGGCACCGGGTCCTGGGAGGGACACAGGGGCCAGAGGACAAGTGGATCACCAGCCTTCAGAGGCGCTCCAGGAGTCACCAGCAGGAGGCGCCGCAGGGATGAGTCTGCTCATCTACTGTAGGTAACCGTTTTTTCCTCCTCAGGTGCTTGCTCATGTCCATTCCACTGTAGGGGACTCACCAGTGGACAAACATGAATGTGAGCTTGGAGTCTACCTGAATAGTGATTGAAGGAAAACCTGTCTGAAACTGGCACCATCCCTTAACTGATGGGAAATGGCATAATGAGAAGTAAAAATGCAGACTGATGACCAAGTCACTGCTTTGCAAAGATCTAAGATTGGCACCCAGGTTGCCTGTGCTCTCGTAGAATGCACCAGTACCCTAGCTGGTGGAGTTACCTTGGCTAACTGGAAGAACAAACAAACGCATAATTAGATCCAGGATGAGATCCTCTGAGTGGAGACCCTTGATCCTGTCAACAACCTTAATGGACAACTGTGTGGAGGATCTAAAGACTTAGTATGGTCCAGGAAGACAGCTAAAGCCTGTCTCACCATCCAGTGAATGAAGCCTCTCCTCACCCCCAGGCACATGTGCTTTCAGAAAGAATGTCAGCAAATAGATTGCCTGGTTACCATGGAAATCAGAAATTACCTAGGAGGAAATGTTGGGATAAATTTTGTCCTTGTGGAAAATTGTATAAGGGGCTTTGACATAAGGACTCTCAACTTGCCCACACTTCTGGCTGAGGCAATTGCCACGAAGAATGTTACCTGCATAGATAGAGAGCAAATTGCAAGCGATTCAGATGGCAGTCCCATTAGCTTTGCTGGGACCAAACTTAGATCCCAAAGGTGAGAGGATCTTTCACCTGTGGGTACAGTGTGATGAAGCCCTTCATGAACCTGGCAATGATTGGGTTGGAGAAAAGGGACCTATTATCCACTGGGGTGTGACAAAGCCAAGATGGCAGCCAGGTGCACGCTTACAGAGCTAATCGGTAAACTCTGATGTTTCAGGTGAAGAAGATAGTCCAGTGCAAGGCTCAGGGGTGCATTGTCTGGGGATACATCTTTCTGCTGTGACCAAATGGAGAAATGCTTCCACTTAGCCAGGTAAGTGCCTCTAGTTGAGGGTTTTCTACTATTAGGGAGTATTTCCAGGAAATCCTTAGAACGAGATCTTTTGTCTAGCATCAATCATGAAGCATCCAAGTTGTTAGGTGAAGGTCTCGTAGGCTGTGGTGGAGCAGGCAACCATGGTGTTGAGAAATTAGGTCTGGATCCAGCAGGAGAGACAGCGGAGGATGGATTGACAAGGATAGTAGAGTTGAGGCCAGGCCAGTGCTATAATGATGATATGAGCCTTGTCTTGCTTGACTGTGCAGAAGATCCTGGGCAGCAAGGGAATCAGAGGGAAGGTGTACTGGAGGGGGCCTTTCCAGGGCAGCAGGAATACATCTGTGAAGGACATTGGGCTGAGATCTCTCTGGGAGCAAAACTGATGGCATTTTCTGTTGGACTTTGCTGTAAACAGGTCCAACTGGGGACCTCCCCAGTGCAGAAAGATGGATCTGGTGATATCCAGATGTAAAGGCCACTCACAGTGATCAGAAAAGGTCCCTCTCAGTTGATCCGCCAGCATGTTCTGCTCCCTGGGAGGAAAGCTGCTTAATATGAAATAAATTGGCTATGCAAAACTTCCAAAGGCAGATTGCATCCCGGCATAGCTGCGACAACTGTGCCCCTCCCTGCCTCTTTATGTAAAACACAGTTGCAGAATTGCTTGTTAGTATTAACAAGCTCTTCACTGCTATATGTTGGAGGAAGCCTGAACAGGCTAGTCACACAGCTCTTAACTCCGCCATTTATATGATTCATTAGATCCTGAGATGTCAAGAGACCTTCAAGTCTGCATGGACCCCATGTGAATTTCTCACTCCAGATTTGAAGTGTCCAAAAGTGAAGTCAGGGTTGGTGGGAGAGGTGAGGAGTCGAGAGACCCTCACAAAGTTTCAGAGGGTCTATGCACCAATCCAGGGATGATTAAACAGATATAGGCACCCAAGCCATCTTGTCCAGATGGTGTCATCTTAGGTATACACAGACGCTAGCCATGTCTGAAGCTTTCTGAGCTGTAGCCTGGTGTGTTGAGCAGCATAGGTACATCCTGCCCCATGACCCAGGAGGCAGCGGCAGCCACGTGCTGTGGTAAGAGGATATGCTTTCAGATGCAGCACCAGATCCCATAGTGTCTTGAACCTGGTTTGTGGTTATAAGGCCCTGGCCTTTGTGGGATCTAAGACTGTAACAATAAACTCTGTCTTTTGCACAGGTTTTGGAATTGATTTCTCCCAATTCGCTAGGAGCCCCAGGGCATCAAACATGGACAGGACCGTGGAGATGCTGGATAACACCTAAGCCTTGGACTGACCTCTGATTAACCAGTCATCCAGGTACGGGAACACGTGGACTCTTGATTTTCACAGATGAGCTGCCCTTACCACCATGCACTTTGCGAACACCCAAGAACTGGTTAAGAGGCTGAATGGGAGCAACATGAACTGATAATGGGACCCATGTACCACAAATCTGAGAAACTGCCAATGAGTGTGTCGTATCGTGACAAGGAAGTAAATATTCTTTAAGCTATGGGCAGCATATCAGTCCCTGTAATCAAGTTAGGTTAACCATCTGGAACTTCAAGGATGTGTTTAACTCTTTTGGGTTTATAATAGCCCTGAGACCCCCTTTCACTGTGAGAATCAGGAAGTACCAGGAATAGAAACCTTTCCTGCTGAGGGACAGTGGAGCTTCCTCTATGGCCCCTCACTGAAGAAGTAATTGGATGTCCTGCCAAAGGATGATCTTGAGAGAGTGGTCCCTGAAGAGGGATGGAGCAAAGGGGTAGAAGTGAATGGCAGGGAAAATATGCCAAGTCTACTGTACTTAAGGCCACTGATCTGATACTATTTGGGCCCAAGCTCTTAGGAAGTGGGATAAGTGGTTCGAAAACAAAAGGTGGGAAACAGAGAGAACTATGGACACAGGTACATGGACCTCAACCAACATATCAAAATGTTGCTTTGGACAAAGTGGGTGGGCAGAATAAGCGCACTGAAGCCCAAGTGGAGGGCTATGATAGGTGCCTTCTATAACCCCTCCCCTTTCTTCTTGAGGGATCTTGAAACTGAGGAGGAAAACTATGGAATTTGTATGGCTGTTGTGGATGGAACTGTTTCCTCTGTCACTGGAGTATAGATTACAAGAGATTTTAATGTTACCCTGAAATCTTTTAGGCTATGGAGCCTATCATCCATCTTACTGGAAAACAAAGAGAGACCTTCGCAAGGGAGGTCTTGCATGGCTTGCTGGACTTCCGGTGGGAGTCCGGAGAACAGTAACAATGAACATCTTCTCAGTGCAAGAGCTGATGCTATGGTTCAAGTCACCACATCTGCACCATCTAATCTGTCCTGGAGAGCACTTCTGGTGACCAGCTTTCTCTCATCTACCATTACCACAAACACCTGCTTACAGTGTTCTGGCAGCTTGTCTATAAATGTTTTAATATTCTCCCAGAGGGTGAATTCATACCGGATCAGGAGGGCCTGTTGATTTGCAATCTTGAGTTGCAGACGACCTGTAGAATAAAGTTTGAGTCCAAACAAGTCCAGCCACTTTGCGTCTTTGTTTTTTTTGCGTCAATGCTTGGTACCCCATCTCTCCCATTCATTAACAGCCATCACCACCAGGGAACCCAGGGGAGGGTGGGAATACAAATATTCATACCCCTTATATGGGACATAGTACCTCCTTTCAGCTTGCTTTGCTGTGGGAGGTAAGGAAAATGGTGTCTGCCATAATGCCTTGACTGGCTCCATAATGGCTTCATTATCGGCTGGGGCTGCCAATACCAAGATGACCACCAACTTGTGTGAGCTTCCACGCAACTCCTCTGCCTAAATATCCAGGATGGAGGCCGCCGTTCTAATTGGGACTTGGTGAGCCCTATGGTCCTCTGTGTTCCGGAATCACTTTGCCTCCTCAAAATGCCACAGGATTCTGAGGTGGTGGCTGCTCCATTACTTGTGGTGGGGGGAACTGCCAAAGATGGGTTGGGTGTTCGGTACTGGGTACTAGAGAATGGTGTTCTTGATGTCAGTGCCCCCAGAGAGGGGTCAATGCACTAGAGATGGCTGGATGGAAGACCTAGCAGGAAGGGAGATACCCCACAGTGTCAAGAATGACTGGGACATGGGCTTGGGACCCAACCTTAGCCAGGCCATTGCCCTTTAGAAGGATCACGCCAGTGCAGAGATGGCTAAACTGCCCATGGTTCCCATGTCTCTGGAGGAGGAGATGTGCTCTGTCCTAGGTGGGACACCAAAGATTGTGCCTCTGAATCCAATGACAAAGACTCTGAACTGTCCAACACTGGAGGAGGAGAACCAGTCACTCCTGGACAGAGGTACCCCGAGCCTGGGGAAGGTGGTACCAGAGAAATCATTGCAGGCTTGCCTTTAGACCTTTGCAGAGGATTGGTAGATAGCAGTACTGTGAATTCCTGACACAGTGAGGTAGGAGCCTCAGGCTTCAGTACTGATCTTGAGGCTTCTTGCACTGCTAGGGATGCTGGTCCAAGAAGCTAAGCAACTCTCGTATGGCTGGGTAGGCTTCTGGGGTGATTGGGAGCAGCAGTGGTTGATCGCTCTGTCCCAGAGACTCGACAGACCTGGCACAGGCTTCAGAGGTAGCAATCCTTTCTGTTTTTTAGCTGAAGATTTCTCCAGCGAGATAGACTCCCCAGCCTATTTCCTGGGGTCTCTTCCTTTCCTACGCTTAGGCACTGGGACAATACTGAGGCCTAAGCCTTTTCTTCAGTACTGGCGAGTGAGACCAAAGCACTACAGACATCTCTGGCATGCTCCGAACCAAGACCAAAGTACTCAGAGCACTCACTTGTTGTGATGAGTACAAGAGGGGCCAAAGTGTTGCCTCAATGAGTAAACACTTGAGCCTCGCCTCTCTACCCTTCTTTGAGCTCCAGTCCATTGACAGTGTTTGGGAGAATCACATACAGATGTGACATTTGTCAGAGATATGGGGTTCTCCAAACCCTGTATATGGTCTGTGTGCGGATCACTGAGCAGCATGGGTTTAGCACAAGTGCAGCAGGACTTAAACCCCAGTGAGCACAGCATTGTTCCAAGACTGAGCCAAGTACTGAAAGGGAAACTTAGTCCAAAGACCTAAGACTAAACTACCAGTATAACTAGCTAGTTAACTATCTAATTCCTAGCACAAAGAGGGTATATATACAAAGGACTGAGGGAAGAACTTATGATAAGTAGTCTAAGATCGTTCCGACAACCATCACTGGTGGTTTGAAGGAACTCAGAGGGGTCGGGGGTGGCTCTGCCCCCTTATACCAGCATGCAGTGGTGTTGGACAGCAGAGGGGGACCCAGCCACCGCAACGGTTACCACCAAGGGAAAGAAAGTTCTCTGATAATTGTGCACGAGGCAAGCACACACTGACAGTGAAATGGACACGTGTGAGCACTTGAAGAAGTGTATTGCATTTTTGCCTCTGCAATGAGGCTCCTTCACTGATTAAAAATGACCATCATTCAACAGCCTCTCTGCCTCTTGCTTTCCAGAGAAAGCCTGGGACTTGTACCCTTCCAAATGCATTAAATTTTCCATTTCTGGCCTCAGCGAGGGAGCTGAGAAAAGCAACCCAACATGTCAGACATCCACAGCAACTGTCAATTGATGTATCCCTCTGTATGTTACACAGTTACTCCCACAAAGGCTTTGCTTTTAATACCCTTGCGAGTGCTTTGCAATGCAGCCTTGTTGTTTTCAATTACCCTGACGTGCTACTGATGCACAGAGAAAGACCCATTTTTCACCTCAGGAGACTCACCGGAAACCACCCTCACCCCTCATTCTTTCCCAACCTCTTTGCTGAGTTACAGTAAAAAAAAAAAAAATCTCGAGTCTCCCTCAGCCATCTGTCTCGATGAGCAACCAGAATCTCACGCGTAAGGAAGCCATATGTGCACATTCAGACAGAACATGCCGGATTGTTTAGATTTGAGAGGCAAGCAACACTGTGGGACGTGGCATGAATCACTGCTGTGGCTGGGTTACATCTTGTGGGTGCCCCATAATGCTCAGCTGTTGCCGATTACTTGATGGGAGATTTTCACTTTTCCCCATTCTTCCCTTTTTATAGAATCCAGTATTGCATCTTCAGCACCGTGTGTCTGTTCTGTAGAGAATACCCCTGACGTTACGATAGCACTCCAGCAACCACATTGAAGAAGATAGTGAGTCACTTTCTGTCTCAGGTCACACGTGCCCTTACTGAAATCAGTGTAGCTTCACAGGCATAAATGGATGAAGAATGTGGCCCAGTATGTTTAAGAGCTCTCCAAGTGATGTGTTCCTCAAAACTACTGTTTCTAGATAGGAAACATTTTAAGATGGATAGACTGACAAGTAGACAGACAGAGTGGGTGGAAGACCCATGATCCTAATGCCGTAGAAAGAAACATCTCATAAAATGGCAACCAGTACAATACCATAGCTCACATTAAAGAAGATTGACATTCTGGCACTAAACTGCAACAGGCGTTTCCTCAGTGATGAATAACAGAGTACCTTACATTTATATAAACAACAAGGAGTCCGGGGGCACCTTAAAGACTAACAGATTTATTTGGGCATAAGCTTTTGTGGGTAAAAAACCCACTTCTTCGGATGCATGGAGTGAAACTTACAGATGCAGGCGTTATTATACTGACACATGAAGAGAAGGGAGTTACTTCACAAGTGGAGAACCAGTGTTGACAGGGCCAATTCAATCAGGGTGGATGCAGTCCACCCAGAAGTCACCTACTGCATGACAGGCCCAACAAGAAAAATAACAGAACACCGCTGGCCATCATGTACAGCCTTCAGCTAAAACCTCTCCAGCACATCATCAATGATCTACAACCTACCCTGGAAAATGATCCCTTACTCTCACAGACCTTGGGAGGCAGGCCAGTCCTACAACAGCCCTACAACCTGAAGCAAATACTCACCAGCAACTACATACCACACCACAGAAACACTAACCCAGGAACCAACCCCCGTAACAAACCTCGTTGCCTACTCTGTCCCCATATCTACTCTAGCGACACCATCAGAGGACCCAACCACATCAGCCACACCATCAGGGACTCATTCACCTGCACATCTATGAATGTGACATATGCCATCATGTACCAGCAATGCCCCTCTGCCATGTACATTGGCCAAACCGGACAATCTCTACGTAAAAGAATAATGGACACAAATCAGACATCAGAAATGGTAACATACAAAAGCCAGTAGGAGAACACTTCAATCTCCCTGGACATTCTATAGCAGAATTAAAAGTAGCCATCCTTGAAAAAAAATACTTCAGAAACAGGCTTCAAGAAGAAACTGCAGAACTAAAATTCATTTGCAAATTTAACACCATTAATTTGGGCTTGAATAGGGACTGGGAGTGGCTGGCTCACTACAAAAGCAACTTTCCTTCTCCTGGAATTGATACTTCCTCACCAGTTTTTGGGAGTGGACCACATCCACTCTAATCGAATTGGCCCTGTCAACACTAGTTCTCCACTTGTGAGGTAACTCCCTTCTCTTCATGTGTCATTATATAATGCCTGCATCTGTAATTTCACTCCATGCCTCTGAAGAAGTGGGTTTTTACCCACGAAAACTTATTCCCAAATAAATCTGTTAGTCTTTAAGGTGCCACCAGACACCTTGTTGTTTCTGTGGATACAGACTAACACGGTTACCACCTCATACTTTACATTTATATATAATCTTTCCTCCTGAAGGTTATTAATGAGCTTTATAAAAGGATGTACAGACAGACACCCACCACTGAAATGCCTCCACCTATGGAATGAAACATGGCATCTTTTTAACACCATCCAGCCTCGCTGTTTAAGACAGGAACTGATACACATCGTATTGAAATTGCAGGGGGGACGTCGATGAGCATCATCATGCTGTATGGTCATATTTTACTAAAGAAAGCAGACGGTACCCTGGCTTTCAAAGCACTCCCTAACACAACTTATTTCGAGGTTACAAACTTTGCCAAGAGTTTCAAAAGTGGCTGGTGATTTTGGAGGCCCACCTTGAGATATCATAAAGGGGCCTAATTTTCAGAAAGCATTGTGCACTTCCCCCTCTTCTGAAAATTAGGTCTCTTTAAGGTGTCTCAAGATGGGAACCGAAAATGGCTGGTCACTTCTGAAAATCTTGGCCTTAATTCTCTACTTCCATTAAGGAAATTGAAACAGAAGCATGGAACCTACTCAGATTTAACCAGTGTAGCCCATCTTCAGTCATGATATTTCCCCCAATTACAACACTTAACTCTGGGATAAAACCAGACAGACAAATACACAAGAGGAAAAGGCGAGAAAACAAGCTCAATCAGAGAAACTTTGCCTCTGACTGTTGATCACATTCCTTTATTTTCCACTGTCCTCCCCCTTCTCTTCTTGGTCATTCATCTAGGCAGCCACTCTCACAGGTGATGACAAAGCTGCCAAGTGCAGCTACGGTAGCTTTTAAGGTTCACTGAAGTCCACTAATTATTCGGCAACCATGCCATGCTGTTAGAAATGACTGCAGAGTTCTGTAGTTCATAAAAATTCCAGGAATATTAGTTTAATAATAAGTCTAGTCTGTCAATGTCAGTCCATTACAGCCCCCAGCCAGGCATTTTAAATCCAGGACAATGAGAGAATATTGTAAAGTCTCCAGGCCACAAGCCTGGTTTTCTTTGAGAAAGAGGAAAATTAATAAGACAGGCCAGAGAATGGGAAGAAGTCCAGGAGACAAAGCAAAAGAATGAAAAAGATGGAAGGAAGCCAGGGGGGGAAGGAGAGAGATTGATAAACTGCTCTGTAGAAAGGCACATTGCTAACTTTGTTTACCATCTCATGGTACGAAAGCATGCAGCATTAATAGCCTTCGACACCTTGTAAACTCAGCAAAACTAATTTCGCAGCAGAGAAGTGCTTTCCCAGAAGTCTCCTCTTTCTTGCTTAACATGCATTTTCTATGGCTGACATGTCCCCTTTCATCACAACAGCAGAATGTGAGCTGGAATTTTTTTTTTTTTTTTTTTTTTGCCAGGCCAGGACGCTTGGGCTAATGCCTTTAACTCTTGCAAAGAAAATCTCTGTGAGTTCGTTAGTGACCCCAAGTGCCCTGTAACACCGTGCTGGGACTCAGGAGGTAAGCTCACAACACCCCTGCGAGACAGGCAGTGGCTATTGTCCCTGTTTTACAGTTATGGACACTGAGCCAGAGAGGAGTTAAGTGAGCTACCCAAGGTCACACAGCAACCCAGTGGCAAAGCTGGGAATAGAATAAAGGAGTCTTGATAAGCAGATCCCTGGTCTAACCCCCAGACAACCCTCCCTCCTTTTACCCTCCCTTCACTTCATGGTAAGCTAACTTGATGCCATCTGAATGTTAAGCGTATACCCCATAGGAATGGAAGGCATTCCATCCATTCCTACCAATGGACAATGTCATTAAGCGCCCCCATCATAAGGAACTCGGGGACAGCCCATAAAAGACCTAATCCAAAGCCAGTAACACCAACAAGAGTCTTTCCATTGACTTCAGCAGGTGCTCGATTGGGCACTAAATGCTGCCACAAATAAATATCTAGCTTGCACAGGGAACTGATGGCTTTCCCTGAATGAAATATCCCCCCACCACCCACATATATGTTATTATCCTTACTTGCTATAATGCCCTCTTGTCTTAGACACCAGAGAGCCCTGAGGAATACATGACTGATGCAGATATTAAAAACAACTCCTCACCTCCCCTCCTTGTCAGTGTAATAATATCATGATTATTGATTAGCAGTAGTCAGGAGTAGGCTAGGCCTGTAACAATTATTATTTATTGGTATTATGGTAGCATCCGGAAGCCCCAACACAAACCAGGGCCCCAGTGCACTAGGGATTGTGCAAACACACAGTAATTGACCATCTCTGCTCTGCAGAGCTTACCGTTTAAATAGAAAAGACAGATGGGGAAACAGAGGCCCAGAGAGGGGAAAGTGACTTGCCCGAAGTCTCACAGTGGATCAGTGACAGAGCCAGGAATAGAAGCTAGGTCTCTGGAAGTTCAGCCTGGTGCCCTATTGGTTGGCTCAACCTGACTCTTTTACAGTGCTGATCAAAAGACACAGTCCCTGTCCCTAAAGATTCTTTGAACAGTTGAATTTTGGACAATGGCCAAACTACAGGGTGGAGACTGGGGACGCAAAACGGGGGGTTGAACAATAAGATGCTGCTGTTATTCAGCTAAGGTTAGTGCACGACAAGGTGCAGCAGGGTTAGTTTTATTTAACGACATCAACGACCAGGCCTGAATCCCTGCTCACTTTCACCAGGGTGAATCAGGAGTAGTTCCACTAGAATCAGGTGTACACAAGTGGAGAACCATGAGCCAGCCTCTCAGCCAGTGTGTGAATCAACATAACCCCACTGACGCCAACAGAGCCTGGCCAATTTTCACCAGCTGATGTCTTTGTCGACTTGTTCCCTGTGGCGTGGTGGTAGTAGAAGTGCCCATGAGGGAGTGGAGGGACGATTACAATGCAGAGAGGATCATGGTCTTTCAGACCAGTTCTTGGAAGGCAACGGGGGTCAGTTGTGGGAGAAGTCAGCCTCAAAGTTGACATCTCAGGTGGGGCAAAGGGAGACAGTAGGAGATGCAGCAAGAGATTAAGTTGAGGAGCAGGCAGCGATGGAGTTATTCAGGGGTATAACAGAGCCAGGCAACATTTTTCACACAAAAAGATTTTAGTCAGACAATGACTTTTATTTTATTTATTTATTTTTTGGTGTACGATTGTTAGTGTTATTGAAATTTCCCGTTTTTTCCATTTTATTGTTTGCTGAAAGTTTATCATGATCATTATTGAAATTGTTCATTTACCAAAATAAACCGCTGCAACAGGTTACCACCAACAGAGTGCCCCCTTCTGGCCTGGAGTAGTCCTGCAGGCACCCTGTCATCAGTTTCTCTCTTTTCAGAGCTCCTCAACAAACTCCACACAGGCTTCTCTCTCCTGGCCAGTAATACCCCCTTTAGTTGTCACAAGCCACTCAACAGAAAGCCTTTAACGTCCAAATCAAAGTTTGTACAGTTCAAAGTCCAGATTTCATATATTTATCTTTCCCCACTCTTCATCAAGCCCCATAGGTGCTGGAACTAAGGATCCTGGGGATGCTGCCACACCCCCGGCTTGAAGTGGTTTCTGTTATATACAGGGTTTACAGTTGAGTCAATGGCTCTCAGCACCCCCACTATACAAATTGTTCCAGCACCCCTGTCAAGCCCTCCCAGACGCACCTGCCTGGAATCTTTCTCTGCTTGGCAGGCCATCCCCAGACAGACCTGGCTGGAGTCTCTTCACCCCTGGAATCTCCAGGCCTCTGCTGAAGTCTCTCCTCACTCATTAACTTATACACGCCAGAGGCCTGACTGAGTCACACGACCCATTTCCCCCACTTGGGGAGACAAGATGGCTGGTGTTACCGGTTGGGCTAAGACCTATCTCCCTTTAAAGGTCCAGCCACTGTGTGACAACCCCCCACATTTTCTTACAAAAAAGCTGGTTTTGGGAAACAAAATTTTTTGAAAACAACTTTGGTTAAAAAAAAATTGTGGAAAAGTTTGAGGAAAACAGAAACAGGTCCATTTCGAACACGGCAAAACAGAAACACCTTCACAAATGTTTTTGAGAAATCATTTTCCTCTTCTTCAACCAGTGCTAGGACTTGGCAATCTAACAGCTCACAGTGCTGAGCCCCCTCAAGTCCCTCAGGAAGTGCTCATTACTAGCAGGTTCAGGCCATAAGGAGGGAGAATCGTGAAGGCCACTGCTTTAGTGAAAGAATTGCTGTAAGCCATCATGCTGGCCAGTTTAAGGGGCCGTTGTCAGCCTCCAGTTTTAATTTATCCTCATCTCCTGCTGCTAAGTGAGTAACATGATCCAGTGCTCTTCAAAGAAGATAGATTAGCAGACACCATAAATGTCAGTTTCAGAGCATAACCTGGTCATGTGACCTCTGCCATGTACGCCTTCCCTACAGGCTCTGTCACCCGGCTCTCCTTGGTGAATCTCACATGGCTGATATATGTTTCAGAAGTAGTCAGTTTTCTGCTTTCCAGCTAGGTTCAGCTGCTGACTTCCTGACCCTTTTTGGTGGCAAGGTGAGAATCAAGACCAAGATCACCCCCAGCCTCTCCAATGAAAACAAGACAAAGTAAGCCCTTGATTCCTGAGTCCAGGTCAATGAGGTCCATATGCAGTCTCACAATGCTTAGCCATCCCCCTTCCACCAGCAAGAGATCTGCAGCTGTGGGACAGAGGTACCAATCCAACATCTGAAGGATTCTTGTACAAATAGAATCAAGCCAGACCTGAAGTTCTTTTTTACCCACTGGAAAGATGATTACGAGGGCTGGGTGACCCTTCAAGTATTAAAACAAATAAAAAATACCCAGCTCATGAACCTTGACCTCAGCTGGTGTAAGTCTGTGAAGATCCACTTACTTCAGTGCCATTGACTTCAATGGAGCTACACCAATTTGTGGATGATTTGACCCATAGTTTACAGCAATCAGTATGCTTTTGATAATGTTACCATTTTTGTTACATACGGACGTGCATTGAACAGATCCAGCTATCACATAAAGGATGCTGCCCAGCAAGCAAACTAAGGTCTCTTGCCAGTTCTTGGAACCCAGGGAAATTAGGACAAGTTACAGACTCATTCAACAATGGCTCTAAATGGCACATTGGCCCCACGGCAGCAGTGAAAGCTCCCAGCAATACAGAGGAGTGACAGAAGTGTCACAAAGGGTCAAAAGAGAGAATTCGTCCAACACAAGTGCAGCACAGAGCCAGTACAGTTGGCCCTTACAAGCCCTACCAGAGGCAGGACAGAGCATGGAAGAGGGCATATCCAGGTCGTCCCCTTAGCACAGCTCACTATGGGGATTCTGGGCCCTGGTATAGCTCATAAGCAGTGGAAATTAAAACATCCCTTGGGGTGACTCTATTTTACACCGGGCAGCACAAAGACGGTTTAAAGCCATTTTAGCCCCCTGTTCCTTTAGGCTGAAGGCACAGCACAGAATCCGACTCTCTGCATTTAAAAATGCGACTTTCAACAGAACGTGTAAAAGTCTATAAAGAGGCACAGTAATCTTTCCCAGTAACCATGTAAACATGTGCCGATAAATATATATTAACAGTCCACATGTTTCTGATGTGCAGCACTGAAGCTGGCATACTTTTTATTTTATTTTATTTTAAGACTAAGTCAAAATACAAATTTCCAGCCTTCCCAGAACTGACCTGATGAATCTGGGAAAGGATCCAAAAGCATCTGCCGCGTTGACAGAGGGCGAGGAAGGCAGTTTATTGGGAGCCTTTGGCACTTGGAACTGATTGGGCAGGATTTCTGCAACACTGCTGGAATAACTAGGGGCAGGGCCACATGGTCCAGGCTTATCCTGCTGGGGTGAGAACCTGGAATAAGGAGTGGCAGTGGGAGGAGGGTAACGATCTCATGGAGGGCTCTAAAATAATACACGCCGGGGTTGCAATTTAATGAGACAGTTGTTAAATGTTACTGGAATATGAATTGATTAGAAACACATTGGTGTCTAACCCTGTAACAGAGACTGAGCCGTTGCCATTATTAAGTTCAATAACAAAGGGTTTAAATAAATAATTGGCACACGGCCCCAAACTCCCATCCCAGAAAACAGCACAAGCAGTTGCCCCGTACACTGCGGATTTCCTTCTGACCGGAAGGGAAGCAAATCTCCCACTCAGGCCATGGAGGGTGAAGGACATAATCCACACCGTGTAGAGGTCAAGCATAGGAGTTTACACACAATGCTGGCGGAGTGTCACCTTGCTTATTAGGCTCAGAGACACTGTCAATCAATTGATTACAATAGAATATATAGATTTTCCTTGGATGGGGGAAAGTGATTGGGTAGGCAGTTCCATACCCCGGGATAGGTTTTGCAGCAAGACAAGATAGCACATTAGCCAATGGTTAAAAGGTTACATAATGTCTCCGCCCATGGCCTCAAGTTAGCAAGTTAACATTTAATGAATACTTTGATAAAATATTATTAGTATAAAATATATATATGTTGAATTCTGATTTGGGGTCCATAGGAATGGAGCAACTCCTCTGATTGTCCAACAGGTACATTCATAGGAGTTAAAGCAAAGAAACGGTGAAAGTATGTGACAATACAGATCGTCTCCTTTATGTCTTAAGGCAGGCATTGGTCCCTGGGAAGGGAGGTGGAAGGATGCCATATCTTATACCGACATGTGCCAATTTTCATAAACTCAAGGTTGGATCTGTGGGAAGAACGTTCCCTACAGAGGAGACCAACACAATAGGAACAGGGATCCTTTGTTCAGTCTGAAACACTGGATGAAACAATTATTCAGTTATTGCTTCAACATCTGGCATTTCTACTGACCAAGCAGATCTTAGCAAAGGCAGTTATCTTGTTTACCCCAGCTTTCTCTTAAGTGATCACTATTTGCTAGGCCTCTGGTCTCTTGACCAAACTCTGGACTTTGGGTCTGGAACAGAGCTGGCACAATCCATATACCAAGTTATTATATAAAATGCACGTGGATTTTAACCCTTCAGAGGGGCGAAGGGCAGGCATAGGGTCTTGCCATTTGCACTCATGCTCAGCATGGGGAGAAAATGGCTGACTGCTGGTGGCTTTACCAGCCTCGCCCCTCCCATGCCTGCTCAGTGACCCTGCTGGAAGTTGGGGTGTAAGGAATACACCCTTTGCACAAGCTTCTCAAATGCCAAATTCTGCAGCCACTGGTCCTTCTGTGGCCATGATGTAGGGACAGTGTTTGCCACCTTAGCAGATATTTGGGAAGCCGTGATTCTGGTCTCCCACCCAATGCTGCAATAAAAGGAATGACTCCATTGAATGCCCTAACTGATATACACCAGCTAATCCCCCATCTTGTGCTTTGCTACCAGGGGCGGCTCTATGTATTTTGCCACCCCAAGCATGGCAGTCAGGCAGCTTTTGGCAGCATGCCTGCGGGAGGTCCGCTGGTAACGCGGATTAGGCGGCATGCCTGCGGGAGGTCCGCTGGTAACGCGGATTAGGCGGCATGCCTGCGGGAGGTCCGCCAGTCCCGCACCTTCAGCGTCCCCACCACTGAATTGCCGCCAAAACCGCAGGACCGGCAGACCTCCCGCAGGCATGGTGCTGAAGGCAGCCTGACTGCTGCTGTCACGGCGACCGGCAGGCTACCCCCCGCGGCTTGCCGCCCCAGGCATACACTTGGTGCACTGGTGCCTGGGGCCGCCCCTGTTTGCTACAGACCACTAATCACACAAGGGAACAGGATGATTGGCTCCTTACTGTACCTCTCTATAATGTGTCGAGGAAAAAAGCTATGTAGTTCATTTGAGTGACACATGCTGGAGGTCTCATGCTGGGATTTCTAAACATTACAGATGACAATTTCCTAACTCAAAAAGTGTTGCAGACAACACAGAGGAGTTCTTTATTAGACCTTGTCCTAACAGATACAAAAGAACTGCTCACAGAACTAAAAATTAATGGTAGCTTAGGTAACAAGTGATCACAACTTGACCAGATTTATAATGTGCAAGCAGACCATTATACTTGGTGCTTTAATGGGGCCAATTTCACAAAGTTGAAAACAATTATGAGCCAAATCAGCTGTTAGGAAGAATTGCATAAAAAATGTGAATAATAATTGGGAAACATTTAAGAACACCTTACTAGCATCACAGAAAAGGCACTAGCAAGAAAAAAGGCCATGCTGGATAAAAAACTGACATGGTTTAGAGCAGAGGTGAAAGCAGCTATAAAATATTTAACAAATGGAACGAAGGGGAAGTTGATAGTAATGAATATAAATCAGATGTTAGGAATTGCAGAAAATTGCTCAGAGATGAAAAAGGACACAAGGAGAAATCTATGGCCAGCATCGTAGAGAACAATAAGGAGTTCTTAAAATATATTCAGAACATAAAGAGTCCTGATAATGATTAAGAACTAATAGGTCTCAAAATGTATTGTAAATGGGGAATCATCATTAGCGGGTCTGTTTCCAGTGAGGTCCTGCAGGGATTGGTTCGTGACCCTACGCTATTTAACATTTGTATCAATGTCCTGGAAGAAAATATAAAATCATCATTTGAGAACGTCTGAAGATGACACAAAAATTGAGGGGATAGGGAGGAGAGTGGTAAATAATGAAGAGAAAAGGTCACAGATTCAGAGTGATCTGGATCGCTTAGTAAACCAGTGCAAGCAAACTATATGCATTTTAATATGTCTAAATGTAAATGTGGTCAGTAACCTAGAATATAGGCCATACTCACAGGATGGAGGATTCTATCCTCTGTAGCAATGACTCTGAAAAGGATTTGAGGGTCATGGTGAAAAATCAGCAGAACTTGCGCTCCCAGTGTGACGCTGTGGCGAAAAGGGCTAATACGATCCTCAAGACGCATAAACTGAGGAATCTCAAATAGGAAGAGAGCGGTTATTTTACTGGGTTTGGTAGTGGTGCAACCACTGATGGAATCCTGTGTCCAGCTCTGGTGCTCACAATTCAAGAAGGATGTTGATAAATTGGAGAGGGTTCCAAGAAGGGACAGGAGAATGATTAAAGGGTTAGAAAACCTGCCTTAGAGTAATAGACTCAAGGAGTTCAATCTATTTAGTGTAACAAAAAGAAGGTTAAGGGGTGACTTGATTACAGTCTGTAAGTACCTACCAGTGGAACAAATATTGAATAATGGGCTCTTCAGTCTAGCAGAGAAAGGTCTAACACAATCCAATGGCTGGAAGCTGAAACTAGACAAATTCAGAAGAGAAATAAGGTGTACATTTTTTAAACTAAAAGTAACTAGACATTGGGACAACTTACCCAGGGTGGTGGTGAATTCTCCATCACTGACCATTTTTAAATCAAATTTGGATGCTGTTCTAAAAGTTCTGCTCTTGGAATTATTTTGGGGAAGTACCGTGGCCAAAGAAGGTCAGACTAGTTGATCACAATGGTCCCTTTTGGTCTTGGAATTGATGAAGCCAATAGAGTTACAGCATGGTAGAGCTGGCATAATGGACCAATCTGATGGCCTCTGAAAACAATACAAGTCCTTCTACTGAGGGAGGCTTTATGTGAGGGGAAAAACAGGCTCTTCAAGTTTTACTCTGTCTAGTTACTGTAAAAATTAAAATCTATGTGAAGTCAGGCCTGGTTCTTTCACCCTTTCCTCACATAGGGCCTGATCCACATCCTGTTTAATTAATGGACTTCCAGTCCATTAGTATATGCAACGTAGTTGTAACCATGTCAGTCCCAGGATATTAGAGAGACAAGATGGATGAGGTAATACCTTTTATTAGACCAACTTCTTTTGATGACAAGTATCAGAGGGGTAGCTGTGTTAGTCTGGATCTGTAAAAGCAGCAAAGAATCCTGTGGCACCTTATAGAGTAACAGACGTTTTGGAGCATGAGCTTTCGTGGGTGAATACCCACTTCATCAGATGCATGTAGTGGAAATTTCCAGAGGCAGGTATATATATGCAGGCAAGCTAGAGATAATGAGGTTAGTTCAATCAGGGAGGATGAGGCCCTGTTCTAGCAGTTGAGGTGTGAAAACCAAGGGAGGAGAAACTGGTTTTGTAGTTGGCAAGCCATTCACAGTCTTTGTTTAATCCTGAGCTGATGGTGTCAAATTTGCAGATGAACTGAAGCTCAGCAGTTTCTCTTTGGAGTCTGGTCCTGAAGTTTTTTTTGCTGCAGGATGGCCACCTTAAGGTCTGCTATAGTGTGGCCAGGGAGGTTATTTATTATGGGCAACGCTATTTACGTGTTTATAGTGCAAAAATCTATGCATGAAGCCATCCATGATGGGGAAGCAAAACAAAAACACACACACAAAACCCAAACCACGACACCGAAAAATCTGATCTGACAATTGAGTCTCCATAAAAAGCAGTAGCAGAAAGGGTAGCATCAGAGACACCTTCTTGTGTTTTGTGTGTGTGTTTTTGTTTAGCTTCCCCATCATGGATGGCTTCATGCATAGGTCTTTGCACTATAAGCACGTAAATAGCATTGCCCATAATAAATAACCTCCCTGGCCACACTATAGCAGACCTTAAGGTGGCCATCCTGCAGCAAAAAAAACTTCAGGACCAGACTCCAAAGAGAAACTGCTGAGCTTCAGTTCATCTGCAAATTTGACACCATCAGCTCAGGATTAAACAAAGACTGTGAATGGCTTGCCAACTACAAAACCAGTTTCTCCTCCCTTGGTTTTCACACCTCAACTGCTAGAACAGGGCCTCATCCTCCCTGATTGAACTAACCTCATTATCTCTAGCTTGCCTGCATATATATACCTGCCCCTGGAAATTTCCACTACATGCATCTGATGAAGTGGGTATTCACCCACGAAAGCTCATGCTCCAAAACGTCTGTTACTCTATAAGGTGCCACAGGATTCTTTGCTGCTTCTTTTGATGAGAGAGAGAAGTTTTCAAGCTAATAGAACTCTTCTTTACCTCCTCTTTTTCATCCCATGACTGCAGAAGTGTTAAGGGGCCACTGTCCCTTGAATAGTCCCTGAGAATATGTGTGAGTACTTATATTAAACAATCTATTCCACCTGGCATTTAGCTGGGACACTAGGAGTACTTTTTCCCATACCAGAAGATGAGCTCTGTGTGGCTCGAAAGTGTGTCTCTCTCACCAACAAAAGCAGGTCCAAAAAAAGATATTAGCTCACCCACCTTGCCTTTCCAGTCCATTAGACAGTCCACAGCCTTAACCACAGGACCAGCTCCTCTTGACCTCATCTTGTTTTCAACTTAAACTTAACAAGCCAAAATTGAATTCATGATATTTCTTCTGCAAACCTCTCCAGTGATCCCATTGTGTCAGAGTCTGTCAATCAGGCCCTTAACTTGCAGGTCATATTTGATTCCTCTCTGTCTCTCTCTCTCTTCCCACGTATCCTGGCAATGTCCAAATTTTGACCTTTCTTCCTACCCATCATGTTAAGGTCTGTCCTTTTCTCTCTAGCCAAATAGTTAAAACTCTCCTACGAGGTCTTGTCACATCCTATATGGATTTAACCCCTTTCTCAATGGTTTCCCTGGCACCAGCATCACCTGCTTCTGCTTTAAATCAATGCCACTACTAAGATAATCTTTTCTGCCTATCTCACTGACCCCCATGACCCCCACAGAGTCCCTCTTACTGACCCTGACCCCCTTCTCCACCACATTTTCAAGGTTCTTATGGTTGTCTTCAACCCCTACATCACTTGGCCCCTCTTCGTTTAATTGCCTTCATCTCTTATCAACTTCCCCCCGCAATTTCAGTGTCTCCCGGATTTCTTCCACACTGGCCTCTAAATATAGAATACATTAATAAAAATCCCTTTACCACAACTACCTGCCCCTCAGCCTGTTGTTTATATACCACCCCCAGCATGCTGGGTGCAGTAAACAAGCTATCAGTCCACAGGACAGTCACCCATTTATTATATGTTTGTACAGTGCTCAGCCCAAAGGGGCCCAACCAGCTTGTGTCCTTTAGGTGATACCAAAATACAGACAGTGAATAGCGGCGAATGACATGGCTACGCTATTGCCTTAGCAGACTGAAAAACAAACATCATTTCCAGACCTTACACTAAATCTTGGCTAATCTCAGCTTGGGTCAAATGGGGGACCTACCATTGAGCCAAACCCTACAATGACAAAAAGTGTTAGAGACAACTTAAAATGATAAAGGATTATTTACTGATATTACAGTAGCGCCTAGCTGAGACCAGGGCCCCCTTGCGCTGTGCACTGTACATACACATAAGAAGAGACACACCCTACTCTGGAGCCAGTGTAGGCTAAAGGCAAGAAAGAGAAAGGGCAGGAGCTGGGGAGCTGGGGCACGGAGCGATCAAGTCAGGAACTAAACCCAGATCTCCTTGAGTCCCACTATGGTGCCTTAGCGACCAGGCCATCCTTTCTCTCAGGGGATTGACTTATATACCATGATTGATATTTAATATAACTTCTATTTCAGTGTTCAGCATTTCCAATAGACGTAATTTTTTAGATTAAAAAAACCAACAGATTTGAGATGTGCAGAGAATAGTCATTCTATTTTTTTTGGGGGGGGGCGGACAAAATTTCAAAATTCTCTGTTAAAGGAAAAGCCCTGGTGTCCATGACTTAGAGGCAGTGCCCCTAGCTGGCTGCCTGCCTCAGTTATGGACCATGAAAACCCTGGCTGCCTGGGAGCCATAGGCGTAGGAAGTAGAGGTGTGGGGGTTTTGTACCCAATGTCCCGGCCCCATACCCCTGCTGCTCGGGGCTTCCGCTGCCGACCCTGGGTCCAGCTCGACCACAAGTTCTGCTCAGCCGCCGGCCCCGTGCCCAGGGGCTGTGCTGCTCGCCCAGGGTCCCACTCGGCCACCAGCCTCAGAGATTCCGCTGCTGGACCCAGGGTCCTGGCCACCGGCCCTGCATGTGGGGTCCCAGCCGCTGGCCCCACACCCTGGACTCTACACCCACCCTTGGCTGTGGCCCCAGCCTCCGCTGCCTTACCCCTGTCCAAGTCCCTCATGACCCTCAGATCCAGGGCCCTGCTCCCGGCCCCAGCTCTAGGGGGTGGTGAGGAGCACAGACAGGTGTAAGAGGGGTGCAACTCAGGCAGCGCCCCCACTCCAAAAACTGTACCAGTGTCGCTGCTGGCAGCTGGGAGCCTGGAATCTGATGCTCCCAGAGTTGTGCGTCCTTATCAGCTCTCCTGCAGAGCTGCAGATGAGCCAGGACCCAAGGACAGCAAGCTGGCAGGAAGCCAGATGGGCTCTGACTGGGTTTCATTGGAACACTGTCTACATTCCATCAGACCTTCGCTGAAATCAAACCATCTGCAAAATGTTTCAATTCTGATGAGTCGGCATCTTCCAATGGAAAACATTCGATCAGAGAATTTCCACTCAGCTATAACACAGATATTGCCAAGTTCAGTAGGATCGATGAGTAAGAGTCTAGAAGAAAGATCATTTCCAAACACAGAATAGTCGGACTGAGGATTTGAAGATATAGAATTAAAGCTTGGCCCAAATTAGAACATTTATCCTGGCTCTCACAAGCCTTGGAGACTGAGATCAAATGGGGCTTAGCGTGAAATAAACCTTAGCTTTGGTTGGTTTCACAATACTAAAGCCTCACAAAGATTCACCACACTAAACAGTCTGGCTGATGTTGTCTGGACTGGTTTTTGGACCTGCGTCTCTAACGTTAACTAACCGATAGAAAAAAATGAACATTCAAAACTCTCCAAATTAAACTCACAGTGCTGTTGTTTCTTTTAAGTTACTAGTTTTGTTTCTGTAAGGCCCTCAACCCAGCAAAGCAATTAAGTACATGTGTAACTTTAAGCACATGACTAGTTTCCTTGACTACTCATGTGCTTAATGTTATACACGTACTTTGCTTAGCTGATTCAGGGTCTAGTATGTTAACTTACTGCTAACTCATTTGAAGTGCTGCCACTATACAGTTTCAGGGAAAATAGCATAATTACAAAAAAGTTCATTAGGCTAATTGAAACCGGATCTCATCTAAGACTATCACTCAATCATTGACTCTATTGATTGCCACTTCCATAACTGGTGGGAACATATCATGTGGCATGGATGTTTGCAAACCCCTTTCCATCTGGAGGTCATTATCCCTAAATTGAGTTTATTTGAAGAAATTGTATTAAATTATGACGTTATTTTTACCTCATTACTCAGTTGGGGGTGGGGGGAAAACAATAACAGAAAATGTGGAAATGGCAGAAATGCTACATGACTCTTTTGTTTCGGTTTTCACCAAAAGGTTAGTAGCGACTCAGCGTCTAACATAGTGAATGCCAGCGACAATGAGGTAGGATCAGAGGCTAAAATAGGGAAAGAACAAGTTAAAATTATTTAGACAGGACCTGATGAAATACATCCTAGAATAGGAGCTGCCTGAGGAGATATCTGAGCCATTAGAGATTATATTTGAAAAGTCCTGGAAGGCAGGAGATATTCCAGAGGATTGGAAAAGGGCAACCCGGGGAAACACAGACCAGTCAGCTTAATATCAGTACCCGGAAAGATAATGGAGCAAATAATTAAGCAATCAATTTGCAAACATCTAGAAGATAATAAGGTTATAAGTAACAGTCAGCATGGATTTGTCAAAAACAAATTGTGAAAAACCAACCTAACAGCTCTCTTTGACAGCGTAACAAGCCTTATTAATAAGAGGAAGTGGTAGACATGGTGTATCTTGAGTTTAGTAAGGCTTTTGATACTGTCTTACATGACCTTCCCATAAACAAACTAGGGAAATACAGCCCAGATGAAGCTACTATAAGGTGGGCACATAACTGTTTGGAAAACCATTCCCAGAGAGTAATTATCAGTGGTTCACAGTCAAGCTGGAAGGGCATGTTGAGTGGGGTCCTGCAGGGATCAGTTCTGGGTCTGGTTCTGTTCAATAACTTCATCAATGATTTAGATCAGTGGTTCTCAACCTTTCCAGACTACTGTTCCCCTTTCAGGAGTCTGATTTGTCTTGAGTAACCCCAAGTTTCACCTCACTTAAAAATTACTTGCTTAGAAAATTAGACATAAAATACAAAAAGTGTCACAGCCACACTATTACTGAAAAATAGCTTACATTCTCATTTTTACCATACAATTATAAAATAAATCATCTGGAATATAAATATTGTACCTACATTTCATTGTATAGTATATAGAGCAGTATAAACAAGTCATTGTCTGTATGAAATTTTAGTTTGTACTGACTTTGCTAGTGCTTTTCATGTAGCCTGTTGGAAAAGTAGGGGAATATCTAGATGATTTGAAGTACCCCCTGGAGACCTCAAAGTAGCCCCAGGGGCACATATACTCCTGGTTGAGAACCACTGATTTAGATAATGGCACAGAGAGGACATTTATAAAGTTTGCAGATGATACCAACCTGGGAGGGGTTGCAAGTGCATTGGAGGATAGAATTAAAATTAAAATTCTGAATGATCTCGACAAACTGGAGAAATGGTCTGTAAATGGGATGAAATGCAAAGTACTCCAGTTAGGAAGGAACAATCACTCGCATACATACAAAATGGAAAATGACTGCCTAGGAAGGAGTACTGAAGAAGGGTATCTGGGGGTCAGAGTGGATCAAAAGCTAAATATGAACCAACAGTGTAACTGTTGTTAAAAAAGCAAACATCATTCTGGGATGTATTAGCAGGAGTGTTGTATGCAAGACATGAGAAGTAATTCTTCCATTCTACTCCATACTGATTAGGCCTCAACTGGAGCATGGTGTCCAGTTCTGGGAGCCACATTTCAGGAGAGACGTGCATAAATTATAAAAAGTCCAGTAACAAAAATGATTACAGGTCTAGAAAACATGACCTATGAGGGAAGATTGAAAACATTAGGTTTGTTTAGTCTGAGAAGAGAAGACTGAGAGGGGACATGATAACAGTTTTCAAGTATGTAAAAATGTTAACCTTAACCTCTGAGTATAGGACAAGAAGCAATGGGGTTAAATTTCAGTAAGGGCAGTTTAAGGTTGGACATTAGGAAAAACTTCCTAACTGTCAGGGTGGTTAAGCACTTGAAAAAATGCCTAGAGATGTTGTAGAATATCTATCATTGGAGATTTTTAAGAACAGGTTAGACAAAAACCAGTCAGGGATGGTCTAGATACTACTTAATCCTGCCATGAGTGCAGAGGATTGGACGAGATGACTTCTCGAGGTCCCTTCCAGTCCTACGATTCCTATGAGTCTATGAAAGGAAAATGTTATACCATTGCTGAGACCCTTTCTCTGGGTAAAATATTAAAAAAAATCCCAACGCGTTAGAATTTATCCAACTTGAGTTTCCAGGCATTGGATCTTGTTATGCCTTTGTTGGTAGATTAACAAGCTCTCTACTATCACATATCCTTTTCTGTGTAGTCACTACAGCTGATGATCAAGTTGTCTCTTAACCTTCTCTTCAATAAGCTAAATAGATTTAGCTCCTCAAGTCTCTCACTAAAAGGCATGCTCTCCAGTCTTTAAATCATTCTTGTAATTCTTCCCTTTGTGCATTGTTAAGAAAAACTCTACAGCTTAGTTAATCAGAGTTCACCCCAGCAGTCACATATACTACATTTTATAGCAGCGTGTCAATGGCAGTGACGATGAGACCCTGTAGGTAGGATTCCTCCACTAAAGCACTTGGCACCAGGACATCCAAACATGTGCAGAATCAGCCAGGCCTACATAGCTACTAGAAATAGAGTGAGCAGACAGAAAATGTGAAAAATTGGGACAGGAAGTGGTGGGAAATAGGAGCCTACATAAGAAAAGACCCAAAATTGGGACTGTCCCTATAAAATCGGGACATCTGGTCACCCTAACTAGAAAGATGTTGATCAATTGGTGAGGATTCAGAGAAGAGCCATGAGAACGATTAAAGGATTAGAAAACCTGCCTCATAGTGACAGACTCAAAGAGCTCAATCTATTCAGTATAACAAAGAGAGGGTTAAGGGGTGACTTGATTACAGTTTATAAATACCTACTTGGTGAATAAATATTTCATAATGGCCTCTTCAGTCTAGCAGAGAAAGGTATAAGATGATCCAATGGCAGGAAGATGAAGCTAAACAAATTCAGATGGGAAATAAGAGGTAAATATTTATCAGTGAGAGTAATTAACCACTGGGACAATTTACCAAGGGTGGCAGTGGATTCTCCATTACTGACCATTTTGAAATCAAGATTGGATGATGTTCTAAAAGATCTGCTCTAGGAGTTATTTTGGGGAAATTTAATGTAATATATGGAGATATACCTATCTCATAGAACTGAAAGGGATCCTAAGAGGTCATTGAGTCCAGCCCCCTGCCTTCACTAGCAGGACCAAGTACTGATTTTGCCCCAGATCCCTAAGTGGCCCCCTCAAGGACTGAACTCGCAATCCTGGGTTTAGCAGGCCAATGCTCAAACCACTGAGCTATCCCTCCACCTGTTTTATGGGTTGTGTTACACAGGAGGTCAGCCTATATTACACTGCTCTACAGCCAAAATGCTTCTGAAATAAATGTAGTCCAACTTTACTAATTCTGAGTCACTGAGAACGAAAATGATGCTTAAAATTGTTGATTGGCTCTAGTTTTCAAGATATGCTATTCGGTCAGTATATACGACCCTTGACTTGGGAATGACGGAGGATAAGTGAGTTATAAAGGGAAGGGATCTCAATTTAAACCAGAAATGACTAAAATACATCTTTGACTGGATCTATGAATAAATCTATGACTGGGTTTGGACAGTACTTGCTTTTTAGGCAAAACAATGAATGATGCAATCTGAAGCTGGTATTGCGTCATACATGATATGAATTGCATCACTTTATTCCTAGAAGTCATGGATGATGCAATCATAACGAAGCTTACATCACTCTGCTGAACAAATTGCCCTATATCAGCTCTAGAAATCATACAGTGTCGTACTCTCTTATTTGTCAGTGTTTGATTTTGCAAAGGGACACATTTCTGTTTAGCCAAAGTGAGCAGAGATGCCTCGTACTTGTGTGAACAGAGCAGATAACTTCTGCTATGTTTGTGGTGAAGTGACTTTTGCATCACAAAAGCACAGTATAACCACTATGGTTAAGAAAGCCTATCACCTTTCTTTTGGCTGCAAAATTGGAGATCAGGACAAGAGATGGGCCCCACACATATGCTGCAACACTTGTGCAACAAATCTTCGCCAGTGGTTGAACAGGAAAAGGAAATCTATGCCTTTTGCAGTGCCAATGATTTGAAGAGAGCCAACAGATCATACCAGCAATTACTGTTACTTCTGCATGGTGCCTCCAGTTGGGAAAGGTGTATCAAAGAAGAAAAAGTGGACTGTGCATTATCCAAACATTCCATCAGCTATATGCCCAGTACCCCACGGAGAAGGACTGCCGGTTCCTGATGCACCAGAATCATTCTCACTTGAGTCAGACGCGGAAGAGGATGAGGATGAAACTTCTGGTCCTGAACCATCAATGTCACAGGACCCACATTTTCTCCCATCCTCCTTCTCTGAACCACACCTCATAACACAAGGTGAACTGAATGACCTTGTCAGGGATTTGGAATTACCCAAGAGTAAGGCAGAGCTGTTGGGCTCCAGACTACAGCAGTGGAATCTCCTGGCAGGCTATCACGGCAAATGGAGCCCATGCTTGCAGACTATTGCTGGACAGTGACAAGAGGTGCTCCGTTTAATGAATACAAGAGATAAGCCAAGAAGCGCCAAGTAGACACTGAATAGGACTAAACTGTATATAATAGTTTTTTGCCTTTTGTTTCAGAATAAATTTTATTTATATAACCCTTTTGCTGATTTTTAAAGTGTTACATAAACAGGACAGATGAAATATTATCATGTAAAGCAACCATAAACACATGAAAAGACCTAGGTTTACAATTTATGATTAAAACTCTACTATCTACACAATATACATAGACATAAAATGTAAAAACTTAAATATCTTAGAAACAGTAGCCAATCAGTTGTTTTAATTGTCATATTTGAATTCAGCACATCAAAATACATAATAAATATCACATTTTATCTCTGAAGCAGACGACTTCTCAAAAATTGTAGATCAGTGTTATCATAATACTCCCTTCTGACCTTGGAATCTATATTATGCTAATGTCAACGCCTCAGTCCTCAGAAACTCCAGGATGCCATAAGAAGCAATTTTACTTGCACTTTTTATACTGTTCATGAGCGCCTCGATTCAGCAAAGCACATAAGCACGTGCTTAAATCCCAACAAACTCAATGCTTAAGTTATTAGCTTAGGAGACTAAAATATTACATCTCAAAGCAATAGGATCAGCCAGGGCTTAAAGGATGCTGGGTCTCAAAGGGGTCAAAAAACAAATAAATGAAGGTCTGTGGGGCTGTCAGGTTGCTGGTAAGGGGGCATCATAAATGAACGTGAACAGGGTCTCCTAGCCCTAAAATTCTGTAACAAAATAATGAAATCCCTCATTGGCTGACCTAACAATGAACAGAGACTGCTTTGAGCCCTGAATGATCTCGCTCATCTCCTTTCCCAAGCAGCATTGCTCCCTACAGACCATTTCCCCACTGCTTTGCCCACACTAGTTTTTTTTCTTGACTACATTGTTTTTCCAAAGCTGGAAGATTAGTTTTTCTCTTTCACTCCTGTCGCTAGGATCACTCTTCATTCCTTTCTGATGATCAATACCACATTCAGGTTGCACTCTCTAGGGCAAGAACACATTTTTTGTGTTGTGTTCATACAGCATCTAGCACAATGGGGTTCTGGTCCATGCCTGGGGCTTTTAGGTCGGTGCTATTGCAATGCAAATAATAAGTAATAATAATTTGTTTTTATGTAGCCTGCTAATACAGCCATCGCTTGCAAAAAAATAGTTTTTTGTGATTCAGTGAGTTCATTCGTTAATTCCCTTTGCTGCTTTCTCTTAGCATGTTAAGAATCCTGTGGCACCTTATAGACTAACAGATGTTTTGGAGCATGAGCTTTCGTGGGTGAATACCCACTTCGTCAGATGCATCTGACGAAGTGGGTATTCACCCACGAAAGCTCATGCTCCAAAACGTCTGTTAGTCTATAAGATGCCACAGGATTCTTTGCTGCTTTTACGGATCCAGACTAACATGGCTACCCCTCTGATACATGCTAAGAGAAATGTCAGCCAGATCCACTGAAATATTTAAAATTTCCATGCGACTCCTTACCAGCTTATTACCTCTTCTCATTATTTTTTTGAGACTGACAAAAAGGAATTTGGTATCTCAGCTACTTTAGAACCATCAGTATTTTCATCCGCACCCTTCTTTCTGAAAGAGCGTCTGTTTTCATTTTCACCTATATTTGTATAAGCGCTTCTTTCCCCTGCCGCAACCATTAGCTCACTTATGTTTTCTTTTTGTTGCCCAGGTTTTTTTCTGTGTTGGACGGTGACTGACTGGTGACAAAGTATGAAGCTGACCCATTGTGGACAATAGCTGCCAGCACATGCACTAGGTCAAAGCCCAGTGCAGTCTGTCAATCTGAAAATAGGGTCTAGACCATGTTTTTGTTCTGTGTTTGTACAACACATAGGGTCCTGCGCCATGGCACAAAATAATAAACAAACAATAATAAAATAATAAACAGAGCTGGTTTTATAATAGGAACACAATTTCACAAAGAGAGTCGATATTGTTTCCATTCTTTTCAGGGTCCAAAATGGGCCAGGTTCCGTGACATTTTCTAATTTTTCTTTTTAACTGACAACCTGGTTGTCAGTAGGAAACCATGGGTTTTGGTCAAAAAGGAAAAAAAAGCTACTGATATAAAAAATGATTTCAATAAAATTTTGGTTATAAATATCACAGAAAGTTTTGTGAAAAACAATAAAGTTTTAATAATGCCAGCTCCACCTCTGATCAGCCTATATTTGGGAACCATTTAAGATCACATGATTGCCAGCAGGATAGCAGCTCTACCTCCCATTTTCACACCACCAGGAAGAAATTCTGCCCCTGGATGAAGCAGATCACCAGCTCTCTAATGTAACCAACCCAACCCAGCAAAACACTTAAGCATGTGCTCACCACTAGGCTTAAATGCTTTGCTGGATCAAGGGCAATGTGTTTATGCTACATCCGTCTCTATGGGCTATCTAAGCACCTTACAAAACGATGTAAATCCAAATGGGTCCCTATATAAGATGAGGGACAGTTCATCAGTGATATAGGAATTAATTGTCCTTCTCTGTAAACTAGCGAAGTGCCCAAACCAAACCACCAGATCCAAGTCCTCCTGAACTCTGGGAAGCAGAGCTTTGAAATCCAGATCCAGACCCTGTTTCTTAGTTTCATAGATTCCATGGCAGAAGGAACCTCCTGTATAGCACAGACCACAGAACGTCCCCAGAATAATTCCTAGCGCACACCTTGGGCCCATCTCCCCTGAAAATTGATTTTATTTCCTTTCGACAGGAACAAAACAAATGTAATTATGGAGGAGGGGCAATATCTCAGCTATTAAAGCCACAAAGGACTTTGTTTCCCTCACTGCTCTTTGGAAAGAGGGAAGCCTGGTGTTTCTTAAGGTGTCATTCTCCTATTGCTGACTTCACACTTGGAGGGGGAAAATAGTCCCACCAAACTTGTCCTAGCTTTCTCTATGTGTTACCCACCTCCACACACACCAAAAAAAACCCACGTCTTGGCTTATAGCTTCTCCTTAGACTCTTGCCCTGATTTATGGTATTTTTGCACTTCTAAGCACCTGGAAAGTGTTTTTATCCCATTAATTTCAACTTCGAAGTTTCAATGTGCCCCAGAAGACAAATAAATCACTCAGACCGGGAAGACGTGACCTGTACAACCACCTCCCTTGTCTGAGACTCCCCTGACCTCCACACTAGCATTCTCTTCCCTCTCCTCCAGGAGGGACAGGGAGGGGGGCGGAGTGATAAACGCACCGCACAAGGAATGAACTTTTCATACTAAGATTAACATTGCAGGTCTTGCTGTCTAGACTCCACTTGTCTGAGCACCTAAATAAAACTGTCTGCCACCAATGCACTTGCTGCTTCTGTGATTCAACGAGGCTGCCCTGGTTCAGTGCAATGCAGCTTTACGGCCTTTTTCACATGACCTGCACAGAGTTAGCTGCTAAAATCCCAGCTCCAGGCAGGTCCTTTTGCCACCCTCCTCCAAACCGAGACTTCTTGTCTCCTAGAACTTTGATAACATTATGCCCAAGTGCTGCTTGTGCTCAGTACTTCCTGAAAATCAAGCCCCTGTAAGGGGTCCCAGTTTTAACACCAAAAATAGAGGCACCCAAATCACCAGTCACTTTGGCAAATCTTGGCCAATGTTCTATTGTCCTCATGGATTGGTCTGGCATATGATATCTTTCTTCCTCCTTGCATGCTCCTTGACCTAACAAATACAGACCTGGACAAATCGCTCAGAACATTAAGGTTCCAGTTCTCAGGAAAAATTGGATCCTCACCCAAATTCTGCACCATGACCGGATGTTTATCGATGTCATCTATCAAAACAGCTTCCTGCTCTGTACTGGGGCTTTTCTGCTTAAGGTACTCACTGATGACTTGATGCTTAGGCATTTGTGAAAAATGAGATCCTCATTTTTCCCACCACCACCACGACTTGCTCAAATTTATGCAAGTGGTGAGCACAGAATGGCTAAATTAATATTTTTGAAAGTTCTGAAATGTTTAGCTAATCTATTTTTTAAAGTTATCTTCATCTTAGCAATGGCCTCAAGTCACAAAGTGCAGATCTGGATTTTCAACAATGCCCTTCTCCTTCCTTCCCCCTGGAAATTTAATTTTGGGTCCATCTCTGGTTTACTGCATTATTTCATCTTTTGCCATTCTCTGTGCCTCTGGGTTCTGTCTGGGACTGGAAATGCTGAAGTTCAACAAACACTGTACCGTCTGATATTTCCAGCCTAACTATGAGCACCAAGCACTGGAAAACTTGCAAGAAGCATGTTCTCATATGATTTCCAGCCAAATTGTGCAATGTCTGGGTTCAGATTGTTTGAACAAACTGAAAAATCATCTTGTTTATCTGCACTATATTAGCCACTAGATATCTTGGCAAGCTGTGGAGTTCCAGACTGGATGTGGTCTCTGGTTAAACAACGGAGACAAAAACGGAACTCAAGCTGTGTGGATGCCACTTGTTTGAGGGTGTAGCTATTTTCCTTAGGTGGGGAAAAGGTCTTGGGACTTTAGCCCTGCGGGAGGTGTCTGCTGGGGCTTGGGGTTTTAGCCTCATGGCAAGGTGGTGAGGCTAGAGGCTTCAGCTCTATGTGAGGCACCTGCTGGGGCCTGTGGCTTCAGCAGGAGTGGGGCTGAGGCCCTGAGCCTGGTAGGTGCATCCCACAGGGCTGAAGCCATGAAACCCCCACACCCACTGGACAGAAGCCAAAGATGGCGCATGGGGGTCCACCTGGGGTCATGTGCCCCCCTAGATTTTTGCCAGGGTTTTCTGGCCCCATTTGGTCCCATGGTATCACCAGGCCCCCTTCCCTGCACAGCAGCTGCTGGAGCCAGCAAGCTGGGAGCTGCCGCCGTAGGGAGGGGCTGCGGCACACAGCTGGGAGCTGCAGGGAGAGTCACTGCTTTTGCTGCTGCCTTTCCCTGCAGCTCTCAGCTGCTTGCCGCTGCCTGTCCTCATGGGGCTAACACCTGGGAGCTGTAGGGAGGGGTTGCTGAGGATAACGAGGGAGGCATGCTGGGGGGGCAGGGGCATAACTCAACCTGTTGTGGGGCAGGACCAACAGGCACCAGTCACCTGTAGCCTCTAGAAGCCTCTAGCCCCACCATCCTGCTGCAGGGCAGAAGCCCTGAGCTCCCCCTTTCCCAGTCTGGAAGGCAGAGAATGAGGAGAACGGTGCCATGAGCCACAATTTACCTGTAAGAGAGCGTATGTGGCTCACAAGCCATGGTTTGGCCACCCCTGGTCTAGAGGTTCAGATTGTTTGAACAACCTGAATAATCACCTTGTTGATCTGCAGTATATTATTCAGCCACTAGATATCTGGGCGAGCTGCAGAGTTCCAGACTAGATGTGGTCTCTGGTTAAACAAGAGAGACAAAAATGGAACTCAAGCTGTGTGGAAACTGGCTTGATTGTCTGAGGGTATAGCTATTTTCCTTAAATAACATTCCCTTATCCTGGCCACCGCCCACCCCAGGGTGGTGGCCCAGCCCACCTACACTATTGACTCTGGCTGCTAGGCTGCACGAACCTGATAGTAAGGGCTGTATCACTACTGACTCTAGCCACTAAGCCGCACTGCCCTGCTAACAAGGGGGCATATAGCTGATTCTGGCCGCTAGGCCGCACTACCCTGAGAGCAAGGGCCGTATGACTGATTCTGGCCACTGGGACAGACTGCCCTCATAGTAAGTGCTGGACAACTGACTCTGGCCACTAGGCAGCACTGCTCCAATAGCAAGAGTTGTATTACTGACCCTGGCTGCTAGGCTGTACCGCTCTGGTAGCTAGAGCTGTATTACTGACTCTGGCCAAGGGGCCGCACTGTACTAGGCTTGCCAACCCTCTAGGATTGTCCTGGAGTTTCCAGCAATTAAAGATTAATCTTTAATTAAAGATTATGTCATGTGATGAAACCTTCAGGAATACACACAGCCAAAATTGGCAACTCTACAATGCCCTGATAGCAAGGGCTGGATTATTGACTCTGACCACTAGACCACACTGCCCTGAGCACAAGGGCTGAGTTACAGACTAAGGCCACAGAGCTATGCATCCCAGAGACTGGGGGCAGCCCTACAGACTCAACCACAGGCTGTAAGACACCTCTCCCCTGCCGCCAAAGGGTGACAGGGTGTATCAGCCCTTCGACAATTACTTACTTCAAAGTTCTGGAAACTGTCCATTATTAATGCTATGCTAACAAAGAGGAAAAAGGAAATTTCTACAAACAGCTAAAGAGCATAGAAGAGAAGGTCCAAAAAGGGATGTGCTCTGAGTAATTGGAGACACCAATGCTAAACTGGGGAGCAACAATACTGGCGGGGAAGCAATTGTGGGGAAACAAGGCCTCAGTGAAATGAACACAAATGATTCAATGTTTGCTAATTTTGGTGGAGTAAATTACCCTGTCATTTTCCTTCACCATACTATTAACAAGACAACTTGGAGGTCACCAGGCCACGGAACAGGGAATTAAACTGATTGTCTTACAATTTGGTCCAAATGGAGAAGAACTTCACATGATGTACATAGCAGGAATGGGGCAGATGTGGGAACAGACCATGCATTTTGTGGTAGCTAAATTGAGAATAAAAATTAGAACCGTACACCAAAGATGCCCACATTATAACATCATGTAGTTAAAACAGACAACAACACCACAACAAGAGTTTAGAACTGCACTAGCAAACAGGTCCCAGGCGCTGGAAGATGAAGACGATGGAATAGAAAGCAAATGGAAATGCCTACAGGAAACCTTCCCCGAAACCTGTGGAAAAAGTGCTGGGATTCAGAAAGAAACACCACAATGAACAGTTGTCTGAAGATAGAAAATAGAAGACAGACATTAAATTAAACCAAGCAAGAACAAGAACATAGAAAGAGCAACTCTCGGAGGAATATACTGCAAAGAACAAAGAGGTCAAGTAAAATGACAGGAAAGACAAACAAGATTTTATAGACAAAATGACAATAGATGCATAGATCAATGCAGCACAAAATGACATGAAAACACTAGACAACCTCACTATACAGTTGTCAGGAAGAATAAACACTAATCAATCAGTCCAAGACAAGAGGGTAACTTAACAATGAAGACATCAGAACAATTAAATACATGACAGCAGTACTTTAGTCAGCTACTTAACGGGGAGTTACTGGTCAACCTCCCTAGACCCAGAAGAAGTAGATGATCTGAAGGTCAAACTAGGACCTATCACTGGAACAGAAGTAGAGGGGGCAGTCCATCAATTAACAAGTGGAAAGGCACCAAATCCAGACAACATCCCAACAGAGGTCCGTAAGGCAGACTCAAAGAACACAGCAGAAATTTTGATAGGTCTCTTACAAAAGATATGGGAAGAAAAAAATACCAAACCAGTGGGGAAATGGTCATATAGTGAAGCTGACAAAGACAGGAGACTGCTGCCAGTGCAGAAAGTCAAGGCACATTATCCTAGACAGACTAAAGAAAGCAGTAGATTTAATGGCAAGAACAGGAAGGGTTCAGACATGTGAAACCAGGCACAGATCAAATAGTAACTCTATGTATCATCATAGAACTGTTGATTGAATGGCAGTCACCATGTTACATGAATTTAGTAGATTACCAAAAAGCCTTTGACAAAGTGGACAGTCTTATAGAAGTTGCTAAACCACTATAGAATCCCCTAGAAATGTCTGAATATTATTCAGAGCTTCTATGAAAATATGACATGCCAAGAAATGCATAACAATGAACTGACAAAGTTATTCAAGGTAACTACCAGCATCAGACAAGGATGTCGTATGTTGCCTATCACCTTCCTACTCGTAACTGATTAGGTAAAGAGAAGGACTCCAGAACAACCAAGGAGCATAAAATGGACTTTCACAAAGAACCTAGAAGACCTCAACTTCGCAGACAACATCTACCAAAAAGATATAAGTGCTAAAACAAACTAACTATCTACAAACCTATGCATAGTCAACAGGGCTGAAAATCAACACATAGAAAACTAAAACCATGAGAATCAACACACAAGAAACACCAATAACGCTTTCTGAGAGTGACACAGAAGAGGTCTGACACCTCGCATATCGTGATAGCATTGTAAGTAAAACAGGTGGAACAGACAGAGACATTAAAACCAGATTAGCAAAAGCTAGACATGCCTTTACAACCCCAAACTGATTTGGAGAAACAGTCACCTTGCCCTCTGAACTAACCTTAGACTATTTAACATCATTGTAAAGTCTGTCTTACTATACAGCACTGAAACTCGGAGACTTCTCAAGAGCTTACACTCAAAACTCCAAGTTTTCAGAAAAAAATCCCAAACGAAGAGCTTTCGAGGACAATGAAACAAACTGACATGACAGGAAATGATGGAACAAAAATGGAGATGGCTAGGGGACACACTGAAGAAAGAACCAAACAACAAGACAGGACACATGTTGGACTAGAATCCCCAGGGCAAGAAGCAGCAGAGTAGATCAAAGACAACTGAGAAACACACAACAGAAGCAGAACTGAAAGCCATCAAAGCTATCAAAGTGACCTGGGAAGAAGCAAGAGACTGCGAAAAATGGAAGGGAGTGGTGAAGGCCCTATGTTCTGCAGGTAAGAAAGAGGCATAGTCAAGTCAAGTGTAAACAAGTGAACAATTCCCCTTCCCAAAAATGTCATTGACAATAACATATATGATTATATCTTTAATATGAACAGTAGGCACATTACATTGGTTAGGATAATGTGACCCAATGTCACAGATACACACTGTGGAGGGGCTAATAAAATAATAATAATAATAATATTAGCAGTTCTGTAATCCCTTCTATCCAAATATCTCAAAACACCTCACAAACAGTCATTAGAACCCTCACTAAACTTCATGCCAAGTGGCTAAGCCTTATCTATCGGACAGATAAGGGAATTGAGGTTAAGTGATTTATTGGGAGGAGTCATGACAGACCTTGGTGTAGAAGTCAGGACCCAGACTCCTGGTCCCCTCGGCCTCACAAGAAGGAGGAAAACAATTAAAATGAGAGGTGTCAATCAGTTAAAAGACAGAGCACAGGAAAAATGGAAGCAGGAAAGAGATAAAGTGAGGAAATGATACCAAGGAAGTGTAATAGGCTCAACTGATCCACAGTGGAACCAGGGACCATTTTGGCATTACTGGAGGATTAGCTGATGCACCGTGTAAGATAAATCATTAAATAAAAATGAGTAATGATAATATGTCATGATTCTACAGCACCCTTCATCAGAGGATCACAAAGCATTTATAAACACAAGGCCAAATTCAATCCTAGGTTACACCTGAAAGGCTTCTGGGAGCTGTGCTATCTGGCTCCATTCGCTAATCTATTCTCCCACCAGTGGGCGAATGAGGGAGAGAGAAGCAATATTGTCCCTATTTCCACACAGCACATCTGTAGCAGAGCCAGAATGGAATTCTGGCATGCCTGTCCCCTAGCTCCATCTTTGCTCCACTCAACAACCCTTCCTACATGCGCTGGGCAGTTAACCCAGCAGTGTAGGACAGGAAGTGGAAAGCAATAGTATGTGCTGTTGAAACTGCAGGAGATATTGAGGCAGGCAGATTGCTAGATGTGGCCAGTAGAAAAACAGTGGGGTTAACCTATCTAATTAGATCTCAGAGAGCTCACATCACCGTGTTAAGTGCCATTGTTAGCCACACAGTATAGTTACACCTCCACTTTTCTGAGAAACCCCAGGAGATTCTTGCTGACCACAAGTGATAAGTACTTTGGTTTTATGTCTCATCCAAAGATACAAAGGGGATGGTCAAGAATGCACATCTTTACAGTTATGGGGTCCATCCAAAGCATATTCACCTGAATGAAGAACCATAAGAACATCAGAATGGTTATACTGGGTCAGACCAAAGGTCCATCTAGCCCAGTATTGTGTTCTTAGACAGTGGCCAGTGCCAGTCCCGTTGACTTTGATGGACTGTGAATCAAGCCTTTAGTTGCCATATAATTCTAATAGAAACTAATGCTGGAAACCCTATGGTAATTCAATATAGACTAGACCTCCTGAGGTCCCTTACAACCCTGATATTCTGTGGTTCTATGTATGGCAGTCCTGAGGGTAACCAACAGAAGGTAGGACCAGGGAATAATTTTTAAGAGTGGAATTTTCAAAAGATCTCACCATTGACCTACCTCTGCTTCTACAGACGTCAATAGAAAAACTCCCATCAGCCTCAATGGGTGGAGAATCACAGCCTAAGTGAACAGACCAGAGTGCATTATTTAAGCAGTTAGAACATGTGGAGCATCTGTTTTCCAAACTAGATGATGGTCTCTTGAAAATATGACTGATGGATTCCTCACTATCATTCCCAGAACTATTTAAGCAGTACCCTTTAGCATTCTTTTAATGTAGGGAGTCAGAAGCTACTTCTACGTGCAATAGAGTTGGGCTCAGCCTGTGTAGGACCCACGCTCTTTATTCAGGATGTGTGGAAAAGGGATTTCTTCGTACAAAAGCAGAGGTTCTCACATTGCCCTAGTTCAGATCACAGTTTAATTGGAAAGTTTGTCTCTTGGACACCTCCACCTCCCAGTTCCCTTCCCCTCCCACTGCTGACTGAAGAATAATATCCCAGCAGAAACCATAGCAATTGCTCACACAGAAAAGCAACATTAGGAATGCATCGAGTATACTTGTAAGCTATGTATTATAATGTACCTAGCAGCTGGAAACAAAGGGAGGACTAGAACCACATGACTCACTGGCTTTCCACCGACTACCGGCAATTGCTCTGTGGATTTACTAGGGTGTCAAGCAAATAAAAAAATTAATCACACAATTAAAAAAAATTTATCCTGCTTAATCGCACTGTTAAAAAATAATAGAATACCAGTTATTTAAACATTTTTGGATGTTTTCTACATTTTCAAGTATATTGATTTCAGTTACAACAAAGAACATGAAGTGTACAGTGCTCACCTTATATTTATTTTTGATTACAAGTATTTGTACTGTAAAAAACAATAGTATTTTTCAATTCACCTAATACAAATACTGTAATGTAATCTCTTTATCATGAAAATTGAACTATTTTCCAAAAATAACTGCATTCAAAAATAAAACAATGTAAAACTTTAGAGCCTACAAGTCCCCTCAGTCCTATTTCTTGTTCAGCCAATCACTGAAACAAACAAGTTTGTTTACATTTGCAGGAGATAATGCTGCCTGCTTCTTGTTTACAATGTCACCTGAAAGTGAGAGCAGGCATTCTCACAGCACTGTTGCAGCCGGCGTCGCAATATGTTTACATGTCAGATGCGCTAAAGATTCATATGTCCCTTCATGCTTCATCCACCATTCCAAAGGACATGCGTCCATGCTGATGACAGGTTCTGCTCAATAACAATCCAAAGCAATGAGGACCGACACATGCATTTTTATAATCTGAGTCAGATGCCACCAGCAGAAGGTGGCAATTTTCTTTTTTGGTGGTTCGGGTTCTGTAGTTTCTGCATCAGAGTGTTGCTTTTTTAAGACTTCTGAAAGCATGCTCCACACCTCATCCCTCTCAAATTTTGGAAGGCACTTCAGATTCTTAAACCTTGGGTCAAGTGCTGTAGCTATCTTTAAAAATCTCATATTAGTACCATCTTTGCATTTTGTCAAATCTGCCGCAAAAGTATTCTAAAAATGAACAACATGTGCTGAGTCATCATCTGAGACTACTATAACATGAAATATATGGCAGAATGTGAATAAAACAGAGCCAGAGACATACAATTCCCCCCCTCAAGTAGTTCAGCCTCAAATTTAATTAGCGCATTATTTTTTTAACGAGCATCTTCAGCATGGAAGCATGTCCTCTGGAATGGTGGCGGAAGCATGAAGGGGTATACAAATGTTTAGTATATCTGGTACATAAATATCTTGCAATACCAGCTATAAACATTCCATATGAACACTTGTTCTTACTTTCTGGTGACATTGTAAAGAAGAAGTGGGCAGCATTATCTCCCGTAAATGTGAACAAACTTGTTTCTCTTAGCAATAGGCTAGACAAGAAGTAGGACTGAGTGGACTTGTAGGCGCTAAAGTTTTGCGCTGTTTTGTTTTTGAGTGCAGTTATGTAAGAACAAGAGTCTGCATTTGTAAGTTGCATTTTCATGATAAAGAGATTGCACTATGGTACTTGTATGAGGTGAACTAAAAATACTGTTTCTTTTGTTCATCATTTTTACAGTAGAAATATTTGTAATAAAAATAATATAAATTAAGCACTGAGCACTTTGTATTCTGTGTTGTAATTGAATTTAATATTTTTAAAAATGTAGAAAAAAATCCATAAATATTTAATAAAATTTCAATTGGTATTCTATTGTTTAACAGTGCAATTAAAACTGTGATTAATCACAATTAATTTTTTAAAATTTTGATTACTTTTTTTGAGTTAATCATGTGAGTGAACGGCGATTGATCAACATCACTAGTATTTACCTGTATGCATAAGTAGATGGTACATTGGCCTGGGATCCAAGAAACATGGGATCAATTACTGGCTTGGCCATAGATGCCCTGTTTCACTTGGGCAAGTCTCTCAGTGCCTCAGTTCCCATGGGAATAATACCCCTACTACCTGGGGCATTGTGAGGGTAAGATCCATAAAAGACTGTGAGTCACTCCAATATTATGGTGAGGAAGGCAACATAAGTAGGCTTGGAAGGATTTGATTTTTTATTGCTAAATGTCAATTTCACCATACACATGCAAACCGACAGAATATTTCCATCAGTAATTGCAAATTTACAGTGAGGCAAAGTACGAAAAATGCTGCTTGAGAATGTATTAGAGTTTGATTTAAGGCTATTTACTTTGCATATTTGGACATGTGATGTGGACAATTTGTGCTTTAACAGTTATAAAGCTTTTGCTGTTTGAATCTCAACTTTTACTGTCATCAGATAATTATTGTCTGAGTCCCCCGCCTCCCATAACGTCCTGCCACTATGAAAATTAAAATCAATAAAAAATGCTTACAACCCATAATTTTACACAACTGCAAACACTGAAATTGATGAAAATAAAAAAGACTTAAAAACAAGCAAAAATATTGTCCACCAAAATTGTAATATATAAATAAATAAATAAATAGAAATCAAATTCTGCCAAGCCAATATATATGTACCTAGACAGAGTGATAACAACTACCTTTATAGGCAAGACCTAAGGGCTCAGTTCTGAAAGGTGCTGAGCACCCTTAGCTGCCACTGAAATCAACAGGAGTCGAGGGGGGCTCTCCCAACCTCTTATGGGACGAGGTCCATTAGCCAGGAATGGCCTCCTAAGACTAATAAGCCTTAGCCACTGTGTAATAATGACATCGAGACCTCCGTGAGCAGACTCCGGGCAGCGCCAGTTCATCTGTTTCAAGGCGGTAGTATTTCTCCCCTCCAAAGCCCCCACTGTAATGAAACAGTCTGTTCACCATACGTTGTTATGTTTTAATGAAAAAAAGGAATTCAGATTGTTATGTTTTGTGACCTATAGCTAGCAACACATAACCCCAGCACTCCCATTGCAACTGTAAAGCGTTGATGTTAGTGTAACATAAGATGCCGAGGAAGCGATTCCTCACAAATATTATGATGGGGTTGTCATGTTGCGGTCCGTGTGGAGTGATATACTGACTGATCAACAAACTGCTCTGTCGGGCCCCAGCACTGTAAGACGACTCTCCTTCTCTCTGTGCAGTCTGAGCCAAGCCATTCTACACATGCCAGCGGACTTCTTCAAAGGTCTTCGGGGGGGTGTCGGGATGGATGTGTGAGAACAACAGAGAGTTCTGTTCCAAGAATGTAATGATCCGTTGCCTCTCGCTCTAAATCAGGCAGCAAAAAAAAGTTATTTGGATCTGCCCTGGCCTGATGTGAAGCTGATATACTTCTGCCTAAGGAGGAGAAGGAAACAGGAAGAGAGGGTGCAAAAGAGAGGGTGGGGGGGGTCAAATGGCAGAGAGACGTCCCAGATAACAATTCTAAGCTGATATGGGGTGCAAAGGAAACTCCATCGTTCTTGCCCCTCCAAAGCTGAGACACCTGCTCTGAAGATATTCCTAGTCCAATCCTGCAAGAGCTTCGTGTGCAGATCTCCCATTGAGGGACTAACCCTAACAATAAATAAACAACTCTTCCAGGATTGGGACATAAATTTGTAGGAGTAGTCAAATGTTTTATTGTTACAGAATTTAGTGAGGGAAAAGACCTCTGAGTCCTCTCCACCCCACATCCTCCCAGTTCAAGATTTTCCTTTATGGTGTATGATTTACTTCTGTTATTTATGATCATTATGATTTGTGTTTCAGCAGCGCCAAGAAGCCCCAATCAGGATCAGGTGCCTCCAGAACAGAGACTCCAGTTACCAAGCAAATCTTTCTACCTTTTCCTTCAGCTTTCAGTTCAACCCTATGTACCTAGCATGACATGCCTCCACTGGCTTGTGCTTGTGTGCCGAATGAATGATGGGCACATCCCAAAGGACATCCTCTGCAGTGAACTGGCACCTGGAAAAAGACCCAAAGGACGCACAAAATTGCAGTTTAAGGATGTATGCAAGTGAGACCTCAAGGAAACAGACCTGGATGTGGATAACTGGGATGATCACACTCGGGACCGCAGCCTTTGGAAACAAGAGCTTAACAAAGGTCTCTGGAGTTCCGAGAGGAAGCCATCCAGCCGAGCAGAGGAGAAAAGACCTTGCAGAAGGCAGAGTCCGAAGGGTCGAGGCACCACCTTTGAGTGTGATAGTTGCGTCAGAGTCAGAGATTGCCTCGATCAAGTGGGTCTTTTCAGCCATAAAACCAACTGAGTAAATTATCTGCCTCTCAGGGGCACATATCCATGGCTTCTTGGGACTGAAGGATGCCTATTCAACCTAGCATGGTCTTCAATCATAAACATGTACATTACATACACTCCATGTTGAGATGCGTTGGGTTCCTCAGTAGCCATATTTAAAGGTGCCTGTTGCTTCTAACTTCAAGGTTCATTGCTGCTCACTGGAACTGCTAGATGCTACATAAAGGCATGCAAAGACACAGCCCTCATCCCCTAGAGTTTATCATCTAACACATTCTAATCGTTCGTGCTGCCCAGATCTGTGCCTTCACCATTGTACTGCTTTTTTGTTAAGGCGGTGCTGTTAAACCAGATCAAGCATATATCAGCTGACAAGGCACCTAGCTTCTCTTTGTCAGGTTTCAGAGTAGGAGCCATGTTAGTCTGTATCCGCAAAAAGAACAGGAGTACTTGTGGCACCTTAGAAACTAACAAATTTATTTGAGCATAAACTTTCATGGGCTACAACCCACTTCATTGGATGCATGCAGTGGAAAATACAGTAGGAAGATTATATTTATACACACACACACAGAGAACATGAAACAATGGGTGTTACCATACACACTCTAACGAGAATGATCAGTTAAGGTGAGCTATTACCAGCAGGAGAGAAAAAAACATTTTGCAGTGGTAATCAAAATGGTCCATTTGCAGCAGTTGATAAGAAGTTGTGAGGAACAGTGGTGGTGGTGATGGTAGGAACAGACATGGGGAAATAGTTTTACTTTGTGTAATGACACATCCACTCTCGGTCTTTATTCGAGCCTAATTTAATGGTCTCCATTTTGCAAATTAATTCAATTGAGCAGTCTCTCATTGGAGTCTGTTTTTGAAGGTTTTTTGTGTAATATTGCGACTTTTAGGTCTGTAATTGAGTGACCAGGGAGATTGAACATTCAAAAACCAGTTGGAGAACACTTCAATCTCCCTGGTCACTCAATTACAGACCTAAAAGTCGCAATATTACAACAAAAAACCTTCAAAAACAGACTCCAGTGAGAGACTGCTCAATTGGAATTAATTTGCAAAATGGAGACCATTAAATTAGGCTCGAATAAAGACCGAGAGTGGATGGGTCATTACACAAAGTAAAACTATTTCCCCATGTCTGTTCCTACCACCACCACCACCACTGTTCCTCACAACTTCTTATCAACTGCTGCAAATGGACCATTTTGATTACCACTGCAAGAAGTTTTTTTCTCTCCTGCTGGTAATAGCTCACCTTAACTGATCACTCTCGTTAGAGTGTGTATGGTAACACCCATTGTTTCATGTTCTGTGTGTGTGTGTGTGTGTGTGTGTGTGTGTGTATATATGTATAATCTTCCTACTGTATTTTACACTGCGTGCACCCGATGAAGTGGGACGTAGCCCACGAAAGCTTATGCTCAAATAAATTTGTTAGTCTCTAAGGTGCCACAGCTTCTCTTTGTGAACACCCACAATTCTGGGTTCCACTACTGCGGGGAAGAACATGGGAAAATATATCTGAGCCTTCAGACTTGCTATAGCCAATGGGCCCTCAAAAGGAGTTTTATCTGTGCGAGTACAGAGTGCTATGGAACAAAAAAAGGGAAGCGCCACCTACAGCTGTAAACAGCAGACCCAGGCCAAACCTATGACAATCCTAGCTGAGAATCTGGTTCAGAAGTGACCTCTAGTGTAACAGAACAACTCGATCTACACTACCAGGAATCTGCATCACATGCACAAAATATCTGCCAGGAAACTGATTTACGCACTGACATGAAGGCAGCCCTGTGGGGAGCATTCACATTCTTAGCAGAGAAAATATATGTGTGAACATCCAAGAGTAGAAAAGGAGATCGTCCCTCATTCCCCAGCTGGGAAAAAGCTGCCATTTTAATGCACTCCTAGCCCTTAACAAGAAGCCTCCAGAAATCTGCTGTGCCAAGACATGGACACTTCAGCTGTCACATTACATTAGTATTGTTTTATGGTAAAGTCTAGAGGCCACAACTGAGATCGGGGCCCCATTGGGCTAGGCAATGTACAAGCACATAGTAAGAGACAATTCCTGCCCTGAAGAGCTTACAATTTAAGTAGACAGGACAATAGGATGGTAGGAAAAAATAAGAGTTGCAGAGAGATGACGTGACTTCATGCAGAGCTTGGGGATAGGACCCATGTCTCTTTTTCTCTGTATCTAATGCACTGACTATGCTGACTCCACTTCTATTACACTGACAGCTCTGCCCTCTCCCTGCCCTAGCCTTATTCTAGATCTGATCCAGCTCCCACTGAAGACAACAGAAAGACTCTTATTGACTTCTATGAGAACTGAAAAGGAGACAAAGTCTTCTTGGGTTCCTTGAGTTGGGATCTGAAATGTCCTGTTAATTAAAGACCAGAAATAAAAGAAAAAAACATTTCTGTGAGATAAAAACAGAAAGGAAAATCATATGAACGTAATATTTTATTTTTAAATTTGAGATTGAAGCTAAAATTTCAGGGCAGAGCTTTGCGGAATCTGGATTCACACCTGAGCTTTGCAGCTGGTTCCTATCTGGATGTCTCTCCATTTTCACTGGAAGCGAAGGGAACATATTCACACTGCATGGTAGAGAAAATTAGCATTATTTCTCTAGGAAAAGTTCGGCCTGGTCCATTCCTCTTTGATTTGTGCCTATCGGCTCAAAATAAGGTGGACATTTTTAAGGGTGAGAGTCATTAATCATTGGAACAATTTACCAATAGGTTGTGATAGATTCTCCATCACTAGCAATTTTTAAATCAAGATTGGCTGCTTTTCAAAAAGATCTGCTCTAGGAATTATTTTGGACAAGTTCTCTGGTCTGCGTTATAGAATCATAGACTCGTAGGATTGGAAGAGACCTCGAGAGGTCATCTAGTCCAGTCCCCTGCACTTGTGTTATCATATTATCTAGACCATCCCTGACAGGTACTTGTCCAACCTGCTCTTAAAAATCTCCAATTACACATTCCACAACCACCCTGGGCAATTATACAGGAAGCCAAACTAGACGACCACAGTGACCTTCTGGCCTTAGAATCTATGAACCTATAAACTCAGCAGCAACAATGGGGCTGAATGAAGTCTTTTCACTACTTTCAGTCCTCTATCAGCTTCATGGCTTCACTCATTTTTAGATCTTTTTGTTCTATGCCATTTTTCACTGTATCTACCCAGAAGTCTTCCTCTGTTTCTGGCTCTTTGTGCTCTGCATGTAACGCCATGTATGGGATCCTTTCTGGGTCCATTCTTGACATATGTCCAAGCCATTGCAATCATCTGTCATGAATCTTCTGTGACAGCGATTTCTTGCCTTAGCCATTTTTTATCACTTCACTTTTTATGTTCTGTAGTCTTGAAATTCTCAGCATTCCCCTCAGCCAGCTCATTTCTACAGTCGATACCTTTTGGTCACCGACTTTCCTAACATACCCATGTAGCAGTATCGGCATGACAGTTGTCTTACATGTGCTGATTTACAATTTTATCAAAATCTCATTTGCCGTCCAAATTTTTCTGAACACAGTAATAGCTCATCTGAGTCTTCTTTTTATTTCCTCTTCACATTTCCCACTCTTCAACATTTGTCCTCCAGAATACACAAATTGTTAAGTTCTTTGTTTCCAGTTTTGATCTTTACCTCTTCCTCTTGTCTTCCAGTTACCAGAATGTTTGTCTTCTCCATGCTGATCTTCAGTCTGAATTTTCTGCCTTTCCAGTCTACCTTGTCAGTTATTCTCTGTAGACCCTCCTTGGTCAGTACCATCAGGTCAATGTCCTCTGGGAATTTAAGATTATTCACTGTCCTCTCACATAACAGGACTCCTCCCATTTCATTTCTCAGTGCTACTGCCTGAATGCTTCCAGCACCAAGATGAACAAAGCTGGTGATAGCATGCATCCTTATCTCACTTCTACAGTCATCTTGAACCATTCCATCAGCTTTCTGTCTACTCTCACCACACTCATTGACCTTTTCTAGAGGTTTGATCAATTTCTCAAGAATACTATACATTCTCAAAACTTGCTGCAGTCCTTTCTGCCGGATGCTATCCAAAGCCTGTAAAGTTGTTGTAGCAGGTTCAGTTGTATTCTATGTACTTCTCCAATAAGTAGAAAAGTGATGGATAGAATAAGTGGAAAAGAGAAGATTGAGAGGGGACATGATAACAGTTTTCAAGTACGTAAAAGGTTGTTACAAGGAGGAGGGAAAAATATTGTTCTTAACCTCTGAGGATAAGACAAGAAGCAATGGGTTTAAATTGCAGCAAGGGTGGTTTAGGTTGGACATTAGGAAAAACTTCCTGTCAGATTGGTTAAGCACTGAAGTAAATTGCTTAGGGAGGTTGTGGAATCTCCATCTAGTATTTTTATGATCAGGTTAGAATAACACCTGTGAGGGATGGTCTAGATAATACTTAGTCCTGCCATGAGTGCAGGGAACTGGACTAGAAGACCTCTCAAGGTCCTTTCCAGTCTGATGATTCTATAATAGCTGTCTTATCACAAACAGCTAATCTATTATACTTTGTCCTAGTTTAAACCCAGCCTGTTCCTCTGCAGGTACTGCTTCTGTGTACCTCTTCATTCTCCTCTGCACACCTTGGTGAATGCTTTTCCTAGCACGCTCAATAAGCTACTCTGTGGTTCTTGCACTCACTCATGTCTCCTTTTTTATAGATGGGTACTCGTATCACTTTCCCCAATTTGCTCGGCACTTGCTTGTGTTTGTTAATCTTCTTGAAGAGCTGGTGTATCACCATTACCACATGTTCCTCGCCTGCTTGCAGCAGCTCTGTGGCTTGGTTGTCACTTGCTGGCACCTTTTTCATTTTCCAACTTTCTATCAAGATCTTGACTTCTACTAAGAACCCTGTCATCTGCTTACCCTCATTTCTACTGGAAAGCTTCTCCATGACCATTTCAACCCCGCCTACTGTAAGTGGGTACAACTCCTCCGGAACTCTCTAGGCCAAATCCAGTGATGTCATCAGTGGTGAGGTAAGCTGCTCATGACATGGGGAATAAATGGGCATTTTAGTAGGGTAATAGTAATGTAAGCTACATCTCTTTGGTGAGTGTGAATAACAATGTCCAGGCAAACCTGGGGACAGAAGGTGTGTGTGCGCAACAGGAAAACAACATAACAGAGGGTGTAAGATACAGTAGCCTCCCTGGCCGAGATCCACAATGGTATTTAGGCTCCTAACTTCCACTGATTTCACTTTACGGCTCTAAGCCCTTTTCTGTAACCCGTGGGCTGGTCTACAAACAAGCTGGAGCAGAGATAACTAAAACAGGTGTAATTTGTTCCTTTATTTATTGTAGTGCAAGTCTGTGCATGCACATTCTTATTTTGGAATCAGCATGCTCAATACTGATATTACTTAAGGTGATTTTTTATCAACATGTGATAAATCAAAACAGGACACTTTTACTCTGAAATAGGAGGGTCCCCACAAAGACATGCACTGCAATAACTAAAGATGTCATTTAAAACTGATTATTGTTGGTTCCAGTTTGTGTTTGGACAAACCTTAGGTTTGCACCATCCCAAACAAGTCCCAGGCTCAGCTCATCCCTGTTGTAAGCAGGAGCAGCTCCTTTTGACTTAAAGAGCAAATTTGGTCCCTACAGAATTCAGCTCAATATAAAATCCGCTCATTTTGCATGCACAAATCAATGCCAGTAACAGTGCATTGTCATCTACCTCAGTTCACGGACCAGGTCACACCCTATCAGCTCATTTCTCCTTCTTACACCAGTGTAAATCAGGACGATCTCAACTGAAGTCAGTACTATGGTGTAGAATCAATGTACGTGAGAGACAATTCAGGGCCATGTGTCATTTATACCAGCCCTTGTGTCATTGTTGCATTGAACCTTTTAAATCTACATTGGGTTTTTTTGGACTAGTCACGTTCAACCATATCTTCAATTTGACCTTCTAGGACCCCTGATCCTTCTCCACCACGTCCTTCTGGGCCAGCGAACACAGAGTGGGGTGTCCAAAAGTGCTTACATCCCATTTCCTCGAGGAAAATTAGGCACCGAACCTCAGATTGAAATCAGGAACCTAAATACCTTTGAGGATATGGGCTTAAGGGAACATCTACAGGGCAAAACAACCCTACAGTCCGTTAACCAATGTGGTGGACATTGCTGGTCAGGATGGAACTTGGGCTCTGACACCTGGCACGGGGGAGGGTGGGGGTCTCAGAGACCAGGGTCCAGCCCGAGTGGGAATATCTGCACTGCTATTTTTATCCTTGTCGCACAAGCCCAAGTCAGTTCTGAGACTCGCTGCTGCAGGTTTTTTGTTTTGCCAGGCAAACGTACCCTACGTGACTTGGGGAACTGTGAAAAGCCTCCTAGATGCAAGGCTTTGGTAGCAAGAGATGCGAGCCCAGGGACTAACATTTGTGTTGTGGTCTGGGGCTGGCGTCCAGGGAGACAGACACCACTGTAGGGTTCATTAAAGACAGGCTGCTGCTCAGCCTTCATGATTCTTCCAGCCTTGCTAGCAAGGCAAAGGAGCACCAGATACAAGCAGTGCTGTGTAGCTGTATAGCCAGGTACTGTCGATTGCACCTGAGGACACGTTGTCACATAGGCGACTGAGCCTTTTTGTCAGGCTCTCTGCTGCCCCCTAATAGTCACAACCAAGAATATGTTATGCCAACTCCTAAGCATTCACCACAATTTGTACATGTCTCAACTATTTGGATGGATCACTTAGAATCATAGAATCATAGATTATTAGGGTTGGAAGGGACCTCAGGAGATCATCTAGATAACTTCCTGTTCTGTTCATTCTCTCCGAAGCACATGGCATTGGCCACTGTCAGAAGACAGGATACTGGGCTAGACGGACCTTGGGTCTGACCCGTATGGCTGCTCTTATTTGTATTATATTTTTCATATTTTCTCAATGTTTCAGGCTGTTAAAGCAGGCACTGCATAGGCAAGAGGAATTAAAGAAAATCACACCGGCATCTCTGCTTCTCATTTCTGCACAGAGCTTCTTACTAAACGATTTAAAAACATTATTTAAAACTTCATTTCTGAGAAACATTCTACAGCTCATTTCCCCTGCAGACCCAGATGCTGCGATCTCTATACACTGTCAGTGCGTGGCTCTGAAATGGGTGCTGTGATGTCACACCCCATATTCCTCATAGAAATATGGTTATGATACAAATATGGCATAACTAAGATATACTTTATGCAAGATGGGTCATGTGAGGTATCATTGGAAAGGTTATGATTTACTGAATATGATTATGCAATTTGTATGCATGTATCATTTCTGTATCTGAAGTTAGGAATATTGACTATGTAACAATTACAGCTGTGTGTGTACTTGGGGAAACACCCACCAGACAGTGAGCAATCAGACTTAATGGGTCATTAGAAAAAGACAGTGAGTCTTTCAACATGTGGATCTCCCATCTGCCTGGAGGTCCGTCCTGTGCACATTGTAAATAAAGCTGGTTTCATAGTTGCTTTAACACTGCAAGGTCAGGTGGTAAGATCACCTGATACACAATACCACCTTGGACACTGCTGGCACTTTTGCTCTGTAGGGGCATGGGGATCAAACAAAGCTTTCCCGCCTAGAGTAAATCATTTTTAAGGCTGGGGAGGGGGTTAATCTGGACTCTCCTCTATTGCCTACCCAAGAAGAAAGACTGCTGAAAGTACCTGAAGGGACAAAGGAAGTTACCTTAGGGGAAAGGCAGGGGCGAGTCCAACTGAGACCTGGGGTACAGTCTGTAAGAAGAAATAACTAGAACTCTAAGCTACAGAAATGCTGCAACTTGCCTAAAATAACATTTAAGGTGAGAAAATACTTCTTGAAACCAGTCTCTTTAAGATCTTAAGCTTAGTATGGGTATTTTGTTTTCTTTGCTCAGTAATTTGCTTGGCTCTGTTTGCTATCCCTTAGAATCACTTAAAATCTGCCTTTTATGGTTAATATATTTGTTTTGTTTATTATTAAACCCCATTTGTGCAATTTCTAACCGGGGGGCGAGAACTTGTGCATCTCTTTCTTCACATTGAGGGAGAGGGCTAATTTTCATGTGCTTGCGCTGTGCAGATCTTTCTATACTGCACAAGAGAGTATTATTTTGGATTTATTCCCCAAAACGGGGGGCGCACATGAGTGCTGGGTGAATCCTCTCACACAGAGCTGACTTCAGTCTGTGTCTGCAGTGGGATGTGGCCCTACCTGTGTGTATGCACTGCAAGAGGCCTTAGAGCTTAATTCAGCAAAGCAGGGAAAGGGAATCCAGGCTTGTGGAGTGGGAGGGGCTCAGTGAATCCCCAGTACATCAAGTGGCATCCCAAAAGGGGAGTCCAGCCCATCACAGGTGCAATGGATTATTATTTATCTTTTGTACTACAGTAGTGGAGAGGAAGACTGGACCAGTGGTTAAGGTACTGACCTGAGACCTGGGTTCAAGTCTCCACTTTGCCACAGGCTTCCTGTGTGACCCTGAGCAAGTCACTTAGACTCTCTATGCCTCATTTCCCACCTGTAAAATGGGCCTACACTTGAGGTGGCTAGCAGTGTAGGTACCAAAGCCTAGGAGTCACCCCTACCCAGGAAACAGGAAATGCTGATGATTACAGCAGGGGTTGAACTGTGATCAGGGCCCCATTGTGTTGCACACTGCAAGACAGCCACAATGTCAAAGAATTGACAATCTAAACATACAAGATAGATTATCCCAAGCACCTCTTGCCCTTGTATTATGGGAAAGGGTACACAGAACATCAGTCTGCCAGGCATTGTTTCATACAGCTTTATCGTAACCTGTCTTACTTGTCTCTTTCCAAAAAGAGACAGACGTTTTAATCTCTCTTCATCCCAACCTCCCTCCTCATAACCCCATTACCTCTAATCATTTTCATTACCCTTCTCTGGATGTTTGCTTTATCACTGAAGTCTGGCTGGATGAAGCTGTGGTGAACTCATCCTCGTATCTTGCTGTTTGTTATGGTGACCTGGCATACTCTGCTTGCTGTACATTTATTTTAAATTCTTACTGCTCCAGCCAAGGCTTTGTAGATGAGCAAATCTGTGCATTTCGCTCTTTCCTCGTGTTTGCGCTACAAGCTGTTCCTTTGTTGTTCATTTCCCTCACTCCCACAATATCCCATTTGTTCCCAGATGGTGGGAGGAGGCAGGTGAGATGTGTGCTGTGTGTCTGCAAGATCCAGTTCTCAAACCAGACAGTTCCAAACCCAGTGGCCCGAGTGATTAGCCAATATTCAGGGCCTGGCAGGGTTGTTTCTGTTAGGAGGAGAAATCAGTGACGTGAGTCAGGTATTTCTCTGGGGATAATCTTGTTTATTTACAAAGAACATACACAGTTTAAAAATAACAGCAGGCAGTTTCCTTGCTCAGAAATCCCCAGGTGTGCCCCTCCAGCCACCTCTGTGCCCAAGAACCTCCATCTCTCTGCTTCCTCTCAGGGTCCCACTCACTAGAGCCCTGCGCAGGACTATTTTTTTAATCCCACTCCCATCCTGCCTTGCAATACCCACTCCCACCCGCTCCCTCATTGTTTCTTTCATTTTGCCCCCGCTCACACCTGAAAAAACTTTAGATCCCACAAGAGACACAGATTCCCCCATGCGATTACAAAAATAAATAAGACCCACAATGGTCAATTAATATTATATATATATATATATATATATATATATATATATATATATGAGAATTTAGACATAATTTTGACCACTAAAAGAAGAAAGCAATTCTTGCTTAAACCATGTAAAAATATTTTTACTCGTTATAATAGACATCAAATCTCTTTCTATTGCTCGCTTAAATTTAAGTATTACAAAATAGAAAAATTTGCTTTCCATTGCTGAAATTCTCTTTATGACAAATTAACTAATGAGAGATTTAGTATTTTCCCACAAATTACCACAGTCTGATTTTTTGACCCCCCCAATCCCACCCTCAACAAAAGGACATTTTATCTGCTTCCACTATTATGACAGTGAGTCCTGCAGGACACAGGCACCAACTTTCCTTGGTGTCGCTGGGTGCTTTCACCCCCCCCCCCCTCGGTCCTGCCCTGACTCCGACCCCTTCCTGCCCCTACTGGACCCCTCCCCAAATCCCTGCCCCAGCCTTGCCTCTTCCCCAAGCACACCACATTCCTCCCCCTTCCCCCTCCCTCCCAGCACTTGCTGCACAAAACAGCTGTTTCACGGCGCAAGCGCTAGGAGGGAGGGGGGAGAAGCAGGACTTGATGGTGCACTCAGGGGAGAAGGCGAAGCGGAGGTGGAGGTGAGCTGGGGGCGGGGCGGGGAGTTGCCAGTGGGTGCAGAGCACCCACCAAATTTTCCCTGTGGGCGCTCCAGCCCCAGAGCACCCACGGAGTCGGCGTCTATGCTGCGGGATCCCAGTCCCGTGGCAGGGCTCTGACACTCAGAACTGTTTCTCTAGGCTTTCTGCGTCTAACAACCATACAGCCTGCAAACCTCAACTCCTGCTCCCTGTGTTTGTGCCTAACACCACCACTTGGCAACTGCAGGGGCCCCGAGGGAGCGAGGGGAGCCCCTGACATGAGTTCTTGTCCCTGGTGACAAACACAGCTGTCGCGAAGCCAGAACGCGTCCTACCTGTATGGATCCCTGAGCAAAATGGCATCCTCCATGCGGTACATGCGAGATCATGGTGTGCAGAGGACGCCATTTTGTAGAGCAAAATGGCATCCTCCATACAGGTCGGGGCCCCCACAGGACAAACATTATCACTGCGATGGAAAATCTCTGTTAATCTACTTGGCATAACTTTGCTCAGGCCCTGTCATGCAGCCTAGTGACTTGGGCAGTAGCCTCCATTGTTTCCAGCTGTCTCTACCACAACAGAGGGGCTTGATTGCTCCTTCACTGAGCCTGTAAGAAGGGTGCGTGTTACTCGTAAGGGCTTTAACCAGCTCCATGATTGTCTTTGGCTCAAAGACTCACTTGATGGCAGCCATCCACACCTTTCAGGATAACAATGCTAACTGACTACATAGTACAGGCCCATTTCTTATTCACAAAGGGTGAAATTCATCCCCTGTGCAAAGGCCCAGCCAGGCCCATTCACAACTTAATACACAAAGCCCATGCCCCAGTCAGCATGTGACATGTAAGTGGAGCATAGCCTATGCTCTTAGAACAGGGGTTAAATTTATCTGGATTCAGCTTCTCACACAGCTCCGTTCGATTCAGTGGGACTAGCTGCAAGAGTGGAGATTATACATGATCAATCCTTTTACTGATCCAATCAAAGATATTACCTGACTCACCATACATAATGCATATGGAAAATACGGAAAGCTTCCTCTGCATTGACACCAGGCTCTCACTAAGGGGGAAGCTGCCATTAATCAGTCTAATTAAACTCCAGCCCTCAGGAAATTCCTTTGTGGTAGAATCCATTAGGCTCTGGAACACGCATGCTGCAACCCAAGGAATGAGCAACATATAATGTATCTTTTATGTCTGGAATGGCATCCGGCCTTTCTAATAATAATAAAAGATCTGCTCAGTGACTTCACACCAGCCCTCCCAGAGATAAGGTATATACAGAATTTTCTATGACACATTCGTACTGTTTACCCTTGAAATGCCCATATCCTGCCTCAGTTTACTTAAACGTCATTTGGTTCTGTCTCTAAGATGCTGTGATATATTTACACAATGAGTCACATAAACTCTGCCATGTAAATAATAGCAAATCGGTTAATTCTTCCATGCTCAATCTGCTCTGCAAACTATAGGGGAGATCTCTGGGGGGGATTAAAGAGGCCCAGGAAAAATTGGGATGGGAGGAGAGTTTTAACGAAAGCTTCTGAGCCAAATTCAACCATGTGTAAGTTCAGTTAATGTAAGTGGTTATAAGGGTGGCAGAATGTCAGACAAAGGGATTTGCATGTTAGCATCCAGAGTAGAATTTTGCCCCATAGGAATAAAAGTTGCTATCTGTATTTCAGAGGAAATCAGTTGGGTAATTTTGCTCTGCAGCTTTGGAAACCCAAATCGCAACAAATTAATACCAGACTTGGAAAAGTGAAACTGACTATAAACAGGATTCAAAACTGACCAGCCTGGCTTCAGAAAGTTAAATGCACACAGCAAACAAACAATATAAATGGTGAAAACTAGATTGGATTGTTAAAGTCATTTCAGGTTCAAATGTCAAAGGTCTGATTAGTATCAGAGGTAAGGGATTCAAATAGACTGTGCTACATTCATGGAGAGATTGTCCCTCTGAAAATTCATAGAAGTGGAACCAGTATTAAATATTTCATAGTAGATACTAAATACTCAATAAATGGCTCTTTAGTATCAATAAAAATAATTCTATGGAATGATAAATGTACATAGTGCTATACATATACAGCCCCAGAGAGCTTATATCTTAACACAGACAAGACAAACACGGGGCAAGGCACAAGACATGGAACTGCAGCACATAGAAAAGAGTGAGAGGTGAGTGGTCCCCAAATTTTCAGTGTTGCCCCCTGCCTCCCTTACCTGTAATGGAATCTGTCTGTGCCCCCTCAGGAGCCGCGGTCAGGAGCAAGACCGGAGCTGCAGCCAGAAGCCAGGGTTGGGAGCAGAGCTGCAGCCCAAAGCTCGACCACAGTGGGATCTGGAAGGGGTGGGACCAGAGCTGTGGCTGAGGCCAGAAGCAGGAGTACAGCTGGGGACAGAGTGGGGCTGGGTGGCACTCCCTGCCGCCCCCCATGAGGGCTGAGCCGGGCCCCACTGTTCCCCCCCAAATGTTCCTCCACACCCCCTAGAGGGACATGCCCTGCAGTTTGGGGACCATTGCTGTAGAGTGCAAAGAAGTTATTTAGATAGGGCCTTACTCAAAGCCCCTGGAAGTCAGTGGGAGTCTCACCCTTGATTTCAGTGGGCTTCAGATCAGGCATATTTCTGGTTGTCCTAGAATTAAGTCACGGTGACAAACAAAAAGAGCTTCATTTACATTGGAAGGGATTTTTGAAAACCCCACTCGTTAATCGTTTGGCTCAGTTTCAGACATGGCTCCACAGTGATTGCCATGCACTCCAATGGAGAAATACACCTCTGTGCAGAGAGCCACAAAAAGACACCACATAAGTCCCACTTAAGCCCTATAGTGAATGCTGAACATGGGTTTAAATGGCACATCGACCTTTTGCTGCACAGGGGTGAATTTCACCCTTCATCTAGAAAGAGAAGGACGATATTTATGTGAGCGGAGAAATGCTGGAATAGCCAGCACCCTGCGGGGAAACTTTGAACTAAGGGGGGACAGAGGAAGCATTAACAATATTTCAGGTTGACAAGGGTTCAGCTGCAAGCCCTTGACATATTGAAAAGGGATTTGTAGCTGAAGGTGGAGCCAAGGGTAGATCTTCCCTTGGGGAGCAGTTGGGGAATGAACGTAATTGCCGCAAACATTTAAAAAATATAGATCTATCTTTTCCTTCACAAGCAAAAGGGACCAGCTAGGGGAAGGGAAAGTGTTAGGAAGCAGAAGAATAAACACTGGGGTGTTGCAAAGCAGAGATAAATCCACCTCCAATGAGAAAGGGAAACAAGATTAGAAACTTTCTAAATCCCGAATGCACTGACGGAATGCTTCTTATTACAAGGGGAGGTGCTGGCGAATGGATCAATGGGAAAACACTGGAAACCGTAGTATTAATCTCTCCTAATTATGCCACTGAGCTGTTCAGAATTTCCTGTAACCTGATTTTGCATGGAGTAGGGGGATGGGGAAGAAAAATGCATTGAAATTGTAATTATAATCTCTTCAGTGGAGTTTTCCTGGTAAATTAGACTCCAGGCACATTGTTATGATTGTAGAACAGTAGCCGCTAGAGGCCCCGACTGAGATGACTGCCTCCCTTGTCCTGGGTAGTGTACAAAGACAGTCCCTGCCTCAAAGAGCTTACAGCCAAAATCGACAAAAGAGTGGAAGGGGCAATAGAGGCACAGAGAGGGATAAAATGACTTGCACAAGGTCACATGGCCAGACAGCAGTGTTGCCAATCTCAAAAGCTCCGAAATCATGAGTCAGGCCCAGACAAATCATGAGATTCAAAAAAAAAAAAACTCAAAAAAAACTGCCCATCCCCAGTGTGTGGGTGTGACAATTAGCATCACCCACTAGCCCAAATTAATTGGTAATGGTGGTTTTGGCACCCTGCTCCAGGAACTCCCCAACATCTGCCCATCCCTTGCCCAGCAATTAACTCTGTCCCCCTCCCCCATCATCCTGCCCCCACCCACTGCTGCCACCTCAATTCTGCTTCTCCTACAGCTCCCGAGGTTCTTCCATCCCCTCCTCTCTGGCGAGATCGGTGTCAGCTCTTGACTACGGAAGGGGAGAGAGATCTGCTCTGGGGGGCTGCTCTTCTCCAGGAGGTGGGGCAGTGAGGCAGACAGCCAATCTGGCGGGTGGGGAGGGGGTGGGTTCCACTCAAGAATAGCTAAAATTTGCAAGGGGGCTGGAACTTCTCATGTCAAAGCCAGACTGGCTCCAGCCCAGCCAAAATATCAGAATGTGCAGATAGCTACTGGTGCCATGGTGTGAATGCCCTGACTGGAAATAAGGTGTATAGTGCTGGTAATTAACCATGGGAACAATTTACCAAGGGTGATGGTGAATTCTCCATTGCTGCCAATTTTTAAATCAAGACTGGATGCTTTAGAAAAACATTTGCGCTAGGAGTTATTTGGGTGAAATTCTGTGGAAGGGCTCAGCAACCTTTCAGAAGCGCTATGCCGAGTTTTCATTTATTCACTCTAATTTAAGGTTTTGCGAGCCAGTAATACATTTTAACCTTTTTAGAAGGTCTCTCACTATAAGTCTATATTATATAACTAAACTATTGTTTTATGCAAAGTAAACAAGGTTTTTAATATGTTTAAGAAGCTTCATTAAAAAGTAAATTAAAATGCAGATCTTATCAGTTTAATGTAGTGGTTCTTAACCTGGAGTGCACAGAGTGAGATGCTCTTTGTGGGGGTGCGAGACATGCGAGATTTTTTTAGAAGCTGGGGGAGGCTGCAGAGCACTGGGCCCAGGCCAGGAGCAGAGCCCCAGGCTGCCTGCCAGTACCCCAAGGTGGCAGTGGACTGAGCAGGGCCGGAGACCTGGACCTCAGCTGGCAGGGGGCCGGGCAGCTGGAACCCCAGACCAGCAGTGAGGTGAGCGGGGCTGGCGGCTGGTTTCCCAGGCTGGCAGTGGGCTGAGCAGGGCCAGAAGCCCGGACCCTGGCTGGCAGGGAGCCGGGCGGCTAGAACCCCAGACCAGCAGTGAGGTGAGCGGGGCTGGCTGCTGGTACCCCAGGCTGGCAATGGGCTGAGCGGAGCAGGGGGCCGAGACCCTGGCTGGCAAGATGCCGGTGGCAGGAACCCCAGACTGTCAGCGAGCTGAGCGGCATGGCAGACAGAACCCCAAACCAACAGTGGCTCACCTGCTGCCAGTCTGGGGTTCCACTGGCTCCTGCCAGCTGGCGTCCCAGTCGCCGGCCTCGCTCAGCCCACTGCTGGCCGTGGTTTCCGTTCTCCCAGGCTGGCAGCAGGCTGAGCAGGGCTGGCAGCTGGAACCCCAGCTGGCAGCAGCGTGCTAGTAAAAATCGGCATGCGTGCCGCCAGTTGCCGTGCCCTGTTCTATAGCCTCTTCTACAGGAGGTCAGGCCAGATGATCACAGTGGTCCCTTCTGGCCTTGGAATCTCTGACTGGAAGGTGACCCTGCCTTCTATGGGAGAGGCAGCATGGCCTAGCAAATTGGGCCCTGGCTTGGGAGTCAGGAGACCTGGAATCTAGTCACTGACTCAGTGCTACCAAGCGTGATGGCTTCTTTGTTCATGAGCACTATAATCATATGCATACAAGGGATAAAGAACAGGGAAAAGAAAATAGGTGAAGTGGTTGTTAGAGTTTGGCATCAGAAAATTATGGAAGGAAGCATTAAGTAGAAACACCAGTGCAGCATTGTTGGTGCCAAGCATTTAAAATCGTGAGATTAGAATAAACGTTGGATTCTTTTGAGATGTTGTCTTGTTTTCAAGTCTTTAGCTTTCAAGATTTTCTCCACAACCTTGAGGGCTAGAGACTTACTTCTTGGGGGGATGGTGTTAAGTGAAAGCTGAGATTCTCAGTTATTCACATGACTCCAGGAACTGGGGCTTTAAGAAAAACACCAAATATCACAAGATTTGCAATCAAATCTTGCATTGGCAACACTGCTCATGAGTTTTGCTGGAATGGCAGCTTCAGGGAGCGAACTCCACGGAGCAGGACAGGCAGTGGCAATGCTACCTTATTTCCTTAGCCCCACAAACTATTATTTTAATTAAGCCAAAGCAACAGGCCCTGATCAGAAGCCAGGACCCCATTGTATTAGGTGCTGCACACAGGTAACAAAAAGACAGCTTCTGTCCAAAAAAGCATCCATATGAGAACAACAACGGGCGCCTATGCGTCAACCCTGACCCGGAAGGACCACACCTGGGAGTGCATCACCTCCAGAGTGCATCTCGCTATTAACCCTAAAACTGCCAATGGTGCAATTCAGTGGCATTCAAGTTGTGAGGTGGACCCCTGGACGGAACCCATCGAACACATAGATCATCAAGCTACCTTCAGCGGGTATAAACGTCTGGTCACCACCAACCTGGCATGAATTTGACCTGGCAGCCTGGAGGGAACAGCTCTATCAATCCACTGAGTTACCCAGTGTCCATGGACACAAAGACAATGAGCTCCCAGCTCCCCACACTGGGGTTTCACTAGAAATGAGGATACGTAGGGCAGGAAGCAATGTTCTCTGATGAGGGGCGATTCCCTCCGTGTTTCTCTTGGGCATGCCTCAGGAAAAGCCAGCTTTGCCTTAGTAAGCAGGTTAGTTCATGGAAATCTCTCAGTTCAAACCTTATTGACCTATTCTACGCTCTCTCCTAGGGATTCTAACAGGGGATTCTCAAAGACACAAATGGCACATGCACACACACACACCCCTAAATCCCTTCGATTTTTCAGTGGGAAGCATCTAGAAACCCCACACAAACCACAGGCCCAGTGCGCTAGGGATTGTGCAAACACACAGTAATTGACCATCTCTGCTCCGCAGAGCTTACCATTTAAATAGACAAGACAGATGGGGAAATAGAGGCCCAGAGAGGGGAAAGTGATTTGCCCAAGGTCTCACGGTAGGTCAGTAGCAGAGCCGGGAATAGAAGCCAGGTCTCCGGAAGACCAGCCTGGTGCCCTATTGGCTGGCTTAGCCTGCCTCTTAGTGCTGATCAAAAGACACAGTTCCTGCCCCTAAGATTCTTTGAACAGTTGAATTTTGGACAATGGCCAAACCACAGCGTGGGGACTGGGGAGGCAAGATGGGGGGTTGAACAATAAGGTGCTGCTGCTACTCAGCTAAGGATAGTGCACAGCAAGGTGCAGCAGGGTTAGTTTTATTTAATGACGTGTAAAGACATCAATGACCAGGCCTGAATCCCTGCTCACTTTCACCAGGGTGAATCAGGACTAATTCCACTAGAATCAGGTGTACACAACTGGAGAACCATGAGCCAGCCTCTCAGCCAGTGTGTGAATCAACATAACCCCACTGACGTTAACAGAGCCTGGCCAGTTTTCACCAGCTGATGTCTTTGTCGACCCGCTCCCTGTGTTGTGGCGGTAGTGCCATTTGTCCCTTCAAAAATCCACCTCATAGCACCTAGCTCCATAGATCTCTTGTTATATAGGGAGCCATTGTTCTTCTCTAACAATAGGCATTTATTAGGGAGAAAATAACAAGCAACAGCTAAAACAAAATGGTCAGATGACACATTTAGACTAGGACTCGGGAGACCTGAATTCTAGCCCCAGCTCTGCCACTGACCTGCGGAGTGCCTTTGGGCAAGTCGCTTCGCCTCTCTGTGCCTCTATTTCCCCTCTCACCCTTTGTCTTGTCTGTTTAGATTATAAATTCTTCAGAGCTGGGACAGGTCACAATACAAATACTAGACTCTATGCACACTTCTAGTGCTAGCACAGCCAGGAATCTATCTTCTTTGGGACCGAGAAGGCTTGGAGGAGGGAGGAAATTGTTGGTGCTTAATAATAAATAAGAAGTAGGAGTAAAAGTTCACAAAAAAAATCCACGCCCCCTGCTTCAAAATAAAGAAATATAATAAAAAACCTCCATAAAATTCCCCCTTCCCCAGCAGGGCACATGGGAGTCACACATGACAGAGACACAGCGCTGTTCAGATTGCTGATTAATGAGGTACTTACTGGGTGACTGCTTCGGACAAAGTGCAGGAACAGCTAATAGAGTGAGCAGCCCCGAACCACGGGCCTGAGACCACGCAGAACAAAAAACACAGGTTGCTTTATTAAATTATCGAGATTGAAACTCCTCTGCTGCACCAGGTTCTTGTTTTAAACAGACCCCCCCCCCCGGCTTTAAGGATTAAGGGGGAAGTGGTCTCTTTTTCCCAGGCCTGGTTTCTGCTTTTCAGCTGCAACCAGTTCATTCCCCATCCATTCCGAGCAACTACGGCCATTGAGGGATATGTGTTGTTTAGGTTGCAGGCAAGGACAGTAACTACGAATCATAAGCCCTCTGGTGCCAGGGACTCTTATCATTCTGTGTTTGTACAGTGCCTGGCACAATGGGTTCCTGGCCCAGGACTGGTGCTCCTTGGTGCTACGGCAATACCAATAATATGAACAACAGGGTGGACCTGAGCAAAAGGGAAATTAAGACTGACTATTAGGAAAAAGGAAAGGCTGCGTGAGCATAAGGCCAGAACTCTTAAGCTTATGACTAATGTTACCTATCCTTATGTGCCAATAGATGGGGCGCTTTGTATGAACTAATGCCCCCGCGGACACTGTTACGTAAGTCCAACACATGGTTCTAAACCCGGGGTACACAGAGGTCTTCCAGAAGGTACATCAACTTATCTGCATATTTGCCTAATTTTACCACAGGCTACACAAAAAGCACTAGCAAAGTCAGTAGAAACTGAAAGTTCATACAGTGAAGTGTGTATCCTGCTCTACATATTATATCAGTGTTTCTCAGCCTGGGGGTGGCGACCCCCAGGAGGGCCGCAGGGTGGGTTTACAGGGGTCACAAATGCAGGGCCGGTATTAGGGGGTGGCAAGCAGGGGCTCTGCAAAGCTAGAAACATGCTGAAGCCAAAACCCAAGCCCGGCCACTCAGGGCTCAAACAAACTGAAGCCCAAGCCCCACTATCTGGGGCTGAAATCAGACTTCTGAAAGGGGGACAGTAGTCTGAAAAGGTTGAGAACCATAGTTATAACAGCTTCCTTCTCGAGAGTGGGTTTCCACAGAACGGGGTTAAATCACACAGGGCCTGATCCAAAGCCCACTGAAGTCAATGGGAGTCTTTACCCAGCAGAGACAGCACACTCAGCTAAGAAATTTGTTCTTACATTATGGGAGAAATGGCAACATTGTGATTACCATGGACTTCAATGGCGCTAGGATCATGAGTTCACTAGTCTTACGATAGGGAAAAATTATAGCAAAGAGTTCATTGCAGAGGTGCCCCGTGCAAATAGTGTTTACACAGGAGAAGTGGTGTTATAAGGAGGATCACACAAATCATCATATTTCTCTGAAATAGGTTTAAGCTGCCTGGGGCCCAATTCAGCCAAAGAAACATCTGCATCCCGACCCAGTGGAAGGTCCCTATAAATCAGCGTGCATGGAGGTGAAACCGGACAGCACTTAATGTTTGTTTGCAGACACGAGTCCTCCATTTGCAAACACCTCATCAGCTGGAATCCGTCGGATAAAATATAGGCCTCTGACTTGGAGCTGATTGGAAACATTCCCTCCCCACGCCAGCCCCCCGTAGAAGACATGGAAAACTGCAAACCTAAGATCATGCATAGCTGCAAAATTATCGCCATCCATCATGTCCAATCAGCTCCAGGAGAAATCCCAACTGGATGAGGAATTCTGCAGCATAACAATGGGCGATTAGATCTTTCTCAAAGCCATGCTGTTATGAGGACCCTCCTGTCCCTTCGGGGCTGCCATGTGATACTTTCATTCCGCTTTGCAGAAAGCTAGAGGGGCCAAAAGGATCCAAGTGACAGGACAGAGCATAACACGCAAGTCATAAAGGGACCTCTTGTATGGATAAATGTGTGATGCAGCCCTTGTGCAGCTGGCAACAGTCACAACCACCGTGCTGTATCTACAGGCACAAACAAGCCAACCAGGCCTTTCTATTTAACTTCAGTTACTTTAATTGGGATCAGAACAACATGAAGGAAAGTAACGGCAAATATGAATCAAGTTAGCATGGTGTAAGTGTCCCTTATTTGCAAACTACGGTCAGCCCTAGTTCATCTTTGGGTTCCCACTTCCAGCCCATCTGCAATAGACAAGAATTGTAAATGCCACTCTATGGAATTTTCCAAATCTTAAAGGTGCGGTATGCACACTCAGTCCCTATAGCTCTTAAAGGGCCAAGCACTATATTATATACCTTTCACACACCATCCTAGGGAGCCAGGCAGGGCCAGATTTAGAGGCAGGCGACGCAGGCGACTGCCTGGGGTGCCGGGCTGGGGTTGGGGGGGGCACATGCCAGGCTTGGGGTGCTGATGTTGTTAAGCGACAAAAGGGAATATAGAATGTTTGAAGTAACATGTTTCAGGTATTCTGTAGGTGGATTCATTTTTCACTAACTTCCTAGAATGTTCTGGGCCTTTGTAGAATCTTGTGGAATCTTCCAGAGCTACATTTTCCTCCAACTTCCTAGAATGTTGTCAGCCAGGCCCTCACGGGTATATATAAGAGGTGCAGCCTCGCCAGTCAGTCAGTGAGAGATAAGAATGGGAACTGAAGTGAAATGAGAGCCCAGCTGCGATACTGTGAGCCTTGTTTTATTGTGTAATTGTGAAAGTGTACTTGTGTTTTACAGCTTGCGGAGTGTAAGTAACGACTAATAAAGGACATAGTAAAGGAGACACCAGAGATATCTATCGAACCCCTATCTATGCAACAATATAAAAGAAATACTGTTACTTCTTTTGCCATACTTCACACACGTTTGAGGATTTTCTAAGATTGCGGAACATAGTATTAGGGAGTGCAAAAGTCTCTCTGTTTTCCTTACTGCAGCACTATTTAATACTGCTCCACCCAATGTTGGTGCACAGTTCAATTTCCTGATGTTAGTACATTTCAGTTATTCTTAAAATTAAGAAGTTTTTATAAGCTTAGAGGAAACGATTTTTTTAAAATTTGATTTGCTTATATATGGCATGAATAAATACAGATTTGCAGATTCTAGCACACACATTTATCATCTTATATGACAGAGATAAATCATTGCATGCAAATCGCACATCAAAGCTGTGAAATGGGCTAAAATGTAACAAAAAATAAGGTATTCAAACGTTTAATAAATGGAGGGTGGGGAACCAAAGACATTCCTTGCCTTGGGCACCATTTGGTCTAGGGCTGGCCCTAGAGCCAGATCCAGACTAGCTGAGCTAAAGAAGCTGCTGGCAGCTGTTTAACGGGGAAATCTTTTTTTCAACTGTGCTCAGAATCTGGGGGAAAAAACAGAATCCACTAAATCTTCCACAGATGGCCTCAACTGAGCCCGACTGCAGCAAGAAACGCGACCTCTGTAAAACCCACCTCCAAGGCAGCATCCACCACATTCTTCCCCACTCATGAAGTCCCTACACTCAACATTCCCCCACGCTATTTTTCAAATATTTACATCAGGGGAAACAGCCCTTTTTTGTTCTGTCTTTCATGGACACACTATCTTGGGAGAGCATTAGGGGAATACTATACAGTACACTAAGCTACAGCCCCAGCACAAGAGAGAGAGTAGGGTTAAGCAGGGACCATGTGAGCCACCTTGTCCATTGGTTCTCAACCTTTCTAGACTATAGTGCCCCTTTCAGGAGTCTGATTTGTCTTGCCTACCCTCCAAGTTTCACCTCACTTAAAAACCTACTTGCTTACAAAATCAGACATAAAAATACAAAAAAGTGTCACAGCCACACTGTTCCTGAAAAAAATGCTGACTTTCTCCTTTGTACCATTTCATTATAAAATAAATCAACTGGAATATAAATTTGGTACTTACATTGAAGTGTATAGAACACAGAGCAGTATAAATCAGTCACTGTCTGTATGAAATTTTAGTTTGTACTGACTTTGCTAGTGGTTTTTACATAGCCTGTTGTAAAATTAGACAAATACCTAGAGGAGTTGATGTACCCCCCAGAAGACCTCTGCGTACCCTCAGGGGGTTGCGTATCTTTGGTTGAGAACCACTGATCTAGTCTAACCCACTGCCAAGATGCAGGATCTGTTGTGTCTAAACCATCCAGGATAGATGGCTCCAGCCTTTTTTTGAAAACCTCCAGTGAAGGCACTTCCACGACCTCCCTAGATGCCTGTTCCACTGTCCTACTGTTAGGAGGTTTTTCCTGAGATTTAATCTAAATCCTCTGTGCTGTAGTTGGAACCCACTGCCTCTTGTCCTGCCCTCTGTGGCAAGAGAGAACAACTTGAGTCATCTTTTTTATGGCAGCCTATCAAGTATTTGAACACTGCTATCATGCCACCTGTTAATCTCTTCTTTTCCAAACTTAACACACCCAATTCCTTCAGCCTTTGCTCGTATAGCTTGCATTCCATCCCTTTGATCCTCTCTGTCACTTGCCTCTGGATCCTTTCCAGTTTCCCCCATGCCCTTTCTGTACTTCAGTGACCAAAACTGGACACAGTGCCCCAGCTAACCAGCGCTGAAAGGAGCAGTACCACCTGCTGTGACTGAGGAGAGGGAAGTTTAGACAGCTGATAGCAGAGCAAAATGCAGCCCGAGATCCATTCTGAGATTCTTTGTCAGGATATAGCCTTGAGCCTTGCTGCCATAGCAACAACAGTCTAGGAGACTTCCTGATAGGCTGCTTTGTTCCCTCTATATTCAGCGAATCTTGTCCTTTTATCTGCAGCCAACAAAACCTTTCTTCCAAGGAGGCGTGTGGTTTTGGGAAGAACAAAGATAAATGAATTGACTGCTTTAGGTGAAACTCAGAGGCTACTTTGGGGGTGAATTTAAGATCCAAATGTCATGAAATCTTGTCCTTATAGAATATAGTGTAAGGAGGATCAACGTCCCAAGCTCACCAACCTTCCCGGCTGAGGTGATGGCAACCAGGAATGCAACCTTCATGGATAGGAGAGACATTGAGCAAGAAGCTAATAGTTCAAAAGGAGCCTTAGCGAGAACTGAGAGAACAAGGTTCAAGTCCCATTGAGGAGTTGGCTTTTTTATTGGCAGAAAAAGTTCTGATTAGTCCTTTCCAGAATCTGGTATTCAGTGGGTATGCGAAGACCAGGTACCCTGTGAAGGTGGATGGCATGCACTGACTGCTGCCCTGTGGATTCATAAGGAGATGATGGACAGACTTGCTGTCTATAAGGAAAGAATATAACCAAGAATGGAAAGAAACATCTGCAGCTTCTGGGGATATACATCTTTGATGCACCCAGATAGAAAAATGCTTCCACTTGGCTAGGTAACATTTTCAAGTGGCACCCTTTCCTACTATTAGAAAGCATGTTCTGTACAGCTTCAGAACATGATCACTCAAAGGACGATGCCCATTCAAAACCTGGCCCTGAGATTAAGCAGCCATTGGTTGGGATGCCTGACTTTAAACTTCCCCTGGGTCAGAAGATCAGGAATTGTTGGAATAATGATCTGTGCTTGAGAAAACATGAGGAGGAGATATGGGAACCAAAATTGTTTGGGCCAGTGAGAATGACTCAAGCCCTGTCCTGCCAAATCTTGCACAAACCTCAGGGCAGGAGCAGCAGTGGAGGGAAGGCATAGCCCAGATGGTCTGACCATGGAAGGAGTAGAGTGTTGCCCTGTAAGTGGCAATCTAGGGCTCCTCAGGAACAAGATATTTTGCATTTCCTGTTTGTGTGGGAGGCAAAACAGGTCTTTGGTTGCAGTTCCCCATCAAGCGAAACTATTGTTCACCACCGAGTCACGTAGCTCCCACTGATGATGAACAGCAAAGTGTCTCCTGAGAGAGTGCTAGCACATTCTGGTTTCCTGGCAAGTAGACTGCTGACTGGGAGATCTGATTTCTAATACACCAGTTTCACAGACTAACTGCTTCTGCACACAGGGGGGCGGATCTTGCGCCTCCCTGTTTATTGATGTAAAAGACAGATGTGATGTTGTCTGACATTATGAGGGCATGGTGCCATTGAATGAATGGGGGAAAGATTTCACAAGCTCTTTGAACCATTTACAGCTCTAGAACTGATGTGCATCCTGGATTCTTGAGGTGTCCAGGTGCCTTGTGCTATATGGTTAGCCAAGTGGGGTCCCCAATCCAACAGGCATGTGTGAGTAATGATCATTCTGTCCAGCACAGAAGCGAACGCCGACACACACCTAATGGGGGGGGTTCCATCATAACAGGGACAACATCACTTTAGCTGGAACAGTCCCTATGGTGCTCATAGACTGTTGGTTTCGCAAGTACATAGTTTGGAGACACACTTTTATGCAACGAAGTTGGAGTCTTGCCAATGGCATTATATAAGTGCATAAGGCCATATATCTTAGGAGAAGGAGACAGCTCTTGACTGGCACTCAGGGGTTGCTTATGACCTGATATATAATATCATTCATAGCCTGAAACCTGTCCCTCAGCAGGTAAGTCCTTACCATGACTGAATTTAAGGGCAGTCTGAAGAAGTCCAACATCTGTAGAGATGAGGATGGATTTTTCAGTGTTTACTCGCAAAGAGGAGAGGAGATGCAGCATTGTCGAAGTCGATGCATGACTTGGTGACTTTTCCAGGAATGGAATTATGGACGCCACCATGACCACGCAAAACCTGAGTTTGTGAATAAAGCAGTTGAGATGCCAGAGGTGGTTTATGGGTCTCCAACCACCCTTCTTTTTGAGTACAAAGAAGTACGTTGCGTGAAAACTCATCCCTTGTTACTCAAGAGGAGCACACTCTATCAAGTGAGGTTCCACTGGGATCTGTTCTGCGTCCAGTGTTATTTAACATCTTTATTAATGACCTGAATGTAGGACTAGACAGCACATGGATCAAACTCGCAGATGATGCAAAGTTGCGGTGGGAATTGACAACACTTTGGAGGATAGAGCTAAAATTCAGAGAGCTCTTGATAAATTGGAGAACTGGGCTATAGAGAACAAAATGAAATTCAACAAAGACTAATGTAAGGTGCTAAACTTAAGGAGGAAAAACCAAAGGCACAAATATAGAAAGGGGGATAACTGGCTTGGCAGCAACACCACTGAGAAAGCTCTCCATCTGTCTTGATGGATTTAGACACAACAAATCCTGCATATTGGCAGAGAGATAGACCCTTGCAGTCCCGTCTAACCCTATGATTCTATCACTCCTCGTTATAAGAGAGATTCCACTTCTTACCTAAGAACATTCTCGCAAGAGTGCCCCCCCCACCCGAGAGAGGGTGTAGAAAGGGATTTTGGAGAGGGAAGGGACGTAAACTCTATCATATAGCCAGAATTGTTGATGCTTAGCACCCATTTGTCTGTTATTACTTTCCAAGTGTTGACAAAGAGTTCTAGACGACCCTCAAAGAGTGCCTGAGAGTCGGGAGGTGTTGGACTTAGTGTTTTATGGCTCTCAAGCTCCTGTCCAAAATAACATTTAGCCAAGGGCTGGGGTTAGGATGAGGAACCTGCTGTGGAAGGGATGGCGAAGAAGGTCTTTTGAAACCTCTGCCTCTTATGGGTGACTCACAAGATCTCTGGTGGAAGAACTGTTGAGTCATTGATCTAGGCTTGCACGATTGCTGGTGGAATTTTCTCTTTGGGTCAGATATATATATTCCCAGGGATCGGATGGTGGCCCTGGAATCTTTAAAGTGTGTAAGGACTCCTCAGTCTTCTAATTAACTAGATGAGTCTCATCGAAGGGGGGTTCCCCTGTGGTGCCCCTGATTTCCCTGGGAAATCCCAAAGCATGGAGCCGTAACTCCCTGCATATTACGATGGCAGTTGCCATTGCCCTGGAAGATGCATCAGCCACATCTACCACTGATTAGAGAGTGGTCCTGGCTACCATTTTGCTTTCCTTTATGAAAGCCTGGAAACGAGCTGTCTTGCTGTGGGAGGCTGTCAGTAAAGTCCATGAATTTGAATAGTTCAGGAAGTCGTACTTAGCCATTAGTGCTTGGGGCTCAGCTACCCTGAACTGGAGGCTAGAGGAAGAAAAGACCTTCTTTCCCAAAACATTGAGATGCTTGCCCTCCTTATCAGTCAGGGTGGGGCAGGGGTGTTATTGTCTAGATCTGTCCCCAGCAGTCTAGACCACTGAAGAGTTAGGAGCAGGGTGAGAGAACAGAAATTCCTCCCTTTTAGCTAGGACATGTTACTATTTCTTTGCCCTCTTTGGGGTAAGGGGCAGGTAGCCGGGGTATGTGAGACCACTCTAGCTGGCTCCTGGATGGCTTTGTTAACGGGGAGCTCTATTCGACTGGAACCAGAGGACTGGAGGATGTCCTGGAGCTTGTGTTGAGGATCCTGAACCTCCTCAAGAGAAATCTACAGTTCTCCGGAAAGTCTGTGAAGGAGTTTCCTGGAATTGCTTCTAGTCATGAAGGGGGAAGGACATATTGGAATCACCACCTCATCTGGAGACAATCTCATCAGTTGTGGTGGAACCTCCAGATCTGATGCTTTCTCCTCCTCTTCAGTAGGATCCAAGGCAGCTCTGCGTTGTCCTCTCAGAGAGAAGGGAAGGGGAGACTCCCAAACACACCAAAACTGATTCTGTGGGATGGTACTAGTCCCACGGCCCCCCAGTATAGCCCATAAGATGGGTCAAATGGGGGTTGTGAAGATCCCCATGGCATGGTGTACCAATGACTCTGAGGCAAGCAAAGAGGTGGAGGTTGGTCCTAAGCTGATGCAGGTCTTCTGACCAAGAAGGTGGGTCTTGAGGAGGGAATGGTTCATCAGTTGGTTTAGAATATTTCCAGATGAGACGAAAGCCAATTCTGGTTTCAATGGTGGTACCAAAAGTGTCACTGGAGGGAAATCATAGCCCAAAGATGGAATAGGAGACAGTGTCCTTCCAAAGCCCACCTTCCCTGGTAGAGTTATAACCTCTCTCATGAGGGAGAGACCCAGTGGAGTGGGAGACTTGGCATCTGAGAGAGCGAAGATGTCCTCATGAGGAGCATAGGTCTCAGCTCTTCCCGGGATGAGAGGGGTCCTGTCCACCTGAATCACCGGCACTGCAGTAAAGAAACAGCTGTTGAAGACAAAGATGGTGCTATGGGTAACTGATGCTCTTGGTGATTGGTCTTGGTCAGTGCTGATGGTTCCTGGGTTCCATGTTGGGAAGGTACCAGAGGCATCAGTGCCACTGGATCACAAACCAGTGACTATGGAGACCTAGACTTGTGAGCTTTCTTGTCATGCCTTTGAGGCTTAGGACGCCCTAAGTTCTCTTGGGCTGAGAATGCTCAGTTTAAGCAGGGCTGAATCCGACTGCTTCCAAGTAGATTTGGAGGAAGCCTTAGCCTCACGATTTAAAGAATGCTTCCTCCTTTCCCGACAAGACTCTGCTAAGGGATCTATGGGGTAGACACCTTCGCTCCTGATTTGGACCTCAGAGCAGGGGACACAGTCCCTTGCTGAGTCAGGCTGATGTACGGGTGAGGGGGAAGTTCCCCAGCCTGTGTCCAACCAGGGCGTCATGGCTGTTTCCATTAGGCTCTTCCTAAGGTGAAGTTCCCACCCTTCTTGGCAACAGATGAGGAACAAATGGCACATACTGCACCTTGCTGCAATACGGGCTTCCCTTGGGCAGTAGTGGTGGTCATCTCTGCCTGGAAAGGATCATGGGCAGGAAGCACAAATTTAGACTGGACTATGCCCAAAATCCTGGGCATAGTCCAGTACCCAAATGGGGCTTAAAGGGGAAAGAGTGCTCCCCAGACCAGGCAGACTAATTAACCAATTAACTAAAAAACACTAAATCTGTCAGATAAGAATGTTAACTCTAGAACTATAAAAACTATTTACGCATATCTCAATATATTCATGGATAAAGGGGAAAGCCAAATCTTCAGATACTGGAGATTCCAACCCAGCCCATGCGGCGCTGAGAAGGAACTGGCAAGGCAGTCAGTGCACTGCCCCCTTTATCTCCTTGGTCAGAGGCACCAGGTGAGCAAGGGGGCATGTGCAGATCGACGGACACTGCTTTCCAACACTCTCTGGCTCCAGGCACCTGAGGCACATGTATACCAATGGTGGAATACACATAGGCATCAGCACTCGAAGAAGGGAATAATTGTGTTGTTGTTTCCACTTCACCGGATTTGAAATGGCTCCATTTTCCATCTCTCCCAATGTTTTTTTGCAAATATTTTAACCAACATTTTTAATCAACATTCTTCTCATGGGCAGCGGGTGAAGCTTCCCCTTGGAGAGGTTAGCCCCCTACCCGCCTCTTCCAGCCAAGACCTGCCCCCACTGGCTGATTTCAGCCCTCTCCCTCCTCATGGCCCTGGCTGGGGCATGGGAGGGGGGCTGAGAGCTCAGTTGCGGCCATAGGGGGTGGGGGATAAGCTTTCAGCCCCATCTGGGACCGCAGCAGAGCTCTCTGCCCTGGCAGGAGAGCTGAACCCAGAGCTCCTTCCACGTTTCACCCCCACTCTGCCTCTTTCCCCCCAAGACCTCCCCCCTGCCTACTCCTCCTCCCCCACCACTGCCCCAAGACTGGAAAAGCTCTGCCCCTGCCAGGGAGGGAGAGCTCCTTCAGCACTGGGGCTGTGGCAGGGGGAGATTTTTCAGGGGACCCCAAATCCACCACTGCATCACCCTTGGTTTAGCCTCCCTTGGCCTCCATTATGTGCCACCTATGATTCTTCTCCACAGACAAGGTGGGTGAGGTAATATATTTTGTTAGTCAGAGAGAGAAGCTTTTAAACCACACAGAGCTCTTCTTCAGGTTTAGGAAAGGTACTCCCAGCATTATAGCTAAATGCAAATTGGAACACATTTTTTTAGCATAAGTAATTAGCACCTATTCTAATCTAAGGGACCATTCAAGGTAAAGTGACTTGTTAACACCTCTGCAGTCCTAGGGTTACAGATTGTAGGAATAAGCCATCACACACCTTGTCTCTCTAACATCCTGGGACCAACATGGCTACGACGACGTTGCATACGTTTTTCTCGATATCATTTTCAAAATTTGTCGTTTCTCAAAACTTGGGTTGTTTTCCTGCGCACGGTGTTTGGCAAACAAAAATCTCAATAATGTGTTTGGGGGAAAAAAAGATAAAAACATTGATAAAAAACACAGATGATTTTGCAAAAAAAGGGAAATTTTCAATATCAACAACTTTTCTAGGTTTTTTGGTTTTTTTAAGCAAATGTTTAGTGTGAAAAAAGTTGACCTTTTTATTTCCGAGTTCCAAACTTGCCTTGGCCAATTACTCACTGTGTGATTTGAGGCCAGTCTTTTAGGTTGATATTTTCCAACTTGGATGTCTTAAGTTAGAGGCCCAAATCCATATTTATGTGCCCACATAAGTAGCCTGATTTTCAGAGGAGATGAGAACACATCGCTCCAGTTAAAGTCAGTTTGACTCTTTGAATTTGCTAGCATTCCATACTCACTTTGCTCAGTTGGGAAACAGTATAATATGGAGAACCAAGCTCCATAATGCACCAGGCTTCATAATGAATCTGGAAGTTTTACAAGAGCTGGTTCCCTAATGACATTTCTCTGCTTTCATTTCTCCAGCCTGGCACCTGGGGATGCAGTGAGATCCCAAAACTAAAAATAACCAGGGAAGGGTTAATGGGATTTTTTTAAACCTCAGACAAAAAATAATGGTGTATATTTTGGGCAAAAAAGTTTGACTGATTCATTAGGAAATATATATTATCTCCCTCCTCATCTGACTTTCCTTCTGCAGTCATTTCTCTACATATTTATTGATGTCTTTGAAAAGAACTACTAAAATGTATTAAGTAGCACAGTATTTGTAGGGATCTCTGCAAGTATATTTGCATTATCACTATTGTCTCATTATCTGGCAGCAGTAAAAAAAAAAACCCTAAGGTAGATAATAAATGATAAATAATGTCTGGTTTCGAGTTAATATCTGTAACATAGTGTCTGAGAGATCAAGAGGCAACTGATTCACACTAATAGGATGGGCAGTGCCCATTCTAGATGTGGGTGGTCCAGTGCTGGTAGGGCGAGCTAAGGTTTCTATCTATTTTCTTTCTGTGTTTATACCACATTCATCAGCACAGTACCTCAGCAGTACCTGGGGTGCAGGTTTGGATTTAAAGGGCGAAAAGCTGATGAGCTATTTTTGCAAGATTTCAGCTCCAAACGCTGGAAATCTCAGTAGATCAGTTATTCTCATGGGATTCCCGCTGCCTTGGAGAACAGTTACAGGAAAACAGCTATACTCATGAGATTTTCACTGCATCCGAACTGGTTCTGGATCCAACCTGGAGTTTAGAATCTTACGGACAGATTTAGATCTGGGGTTTCCAAATGAAATCCCTGTACACGTCACAGCAGTAGGGAGTTCCAGGCCTGGCTGCAGATCCTATTTTTGGGCGTGTGTAACAGTTAGAAAAAGGGAACATTTGCAGAAACGCAGCTTTGTTAAGCTGGGTGCCAGACGTGCCAGCAAAACACATGCCCATGTTATTGTACCTGAGATTGGATCACAGGCACCAGTCTGAGTCCTGGCCCCCTGAGTGCAGGTACAAATTAAGCAGTTAGAGGCACAAAATTTGCACCCACCGTTCATTTGGCAGGCACAAGCTGCCCTCCACAAACAGGAATGTCGGGTCTCCACTGGGCTGGAATAATATTACCAGCACAAAACAAGTACTGAAAATCTAAAAATGATCAGGAAAGAGTATGTTTAAAATCCAGGTAAAATTCAGTGAGGTTGCAATAAGGATGATTCTGAGAGAGGGTGACCAGATGTCCTGATTTTATAGGGACAGTCCTGATATTTGGGGCTCTGTCTTATATAGGTGAGTCTATTACCCCCAGCCCCTGTCCCGATTTTTCACACTTGCTATCTAGTCACCTATTCGGATGCAGAAGATGAAAGGAGCCACTGAAGTACTAAGCATTATTATTAGTATAACAGCACCACTAAGCTATGGCTGGCATGGTAATAAGCCTTACCCATTGCTGTATGCTAAGGACAATTAACACAGCTAACATTCTGCTACGTGCTGAAGTCTCTATGTAAGTCAACTTTCAAGTTTAAAATCTAATGACCAAAGGAAAGGACTCATGGACGCATCTCTGATTCAGAACCACTCTACACTTGTTAGACTCCAGGAATTCCCGTTATCTCCACCCTCCTGTCAGGAAAATTCCCATTTGCAAAGCCACCCTGTATAGGGTTTCCCAATGACACCTAGTGGCCACATCAGGTACTGCACCAACTAATGATACAGGAAAACACAATCAGAGCTATTACCGGGGAAGATTAATTACAAGAATAATAATATCCAGGCCTTCTGATGAAATATTTTGCAGTTTATTTCCCCCAGGAGAGTAACTCTTTTACTGATTTATTTTAACCTTCACATTATGCAGATACATTATAGACTTCGTCAGAGATGCCATAGCTTTATTTACCCCTTGACAGGATATAATAAACTTGTTCTCAGCTATATAATAGAACATTTCCAAGGAAGCAGTTGACATGACTAGAAAAATATCAAGGAAAATTAAGTCAAATGGAGCTATAATCCTTGTGGGAAAGTACTTTAGCTCCACTTCAGAAAGCAGCTTGCATGAGAACCCCTGGTTCAAATGCAGTAGCAAGGGCCCAAGGTGGTAGCAATTATTAAAGATCCTTTTGGGCCTCCACATATTTTCATGATGGATCTAGTCAAGCTTCACTGCTTCCAAAGTGAAAAGTAAGATGAATGCAGTAGGGAAAGCCGAAAGCTCCCATAGCAAGGGACCTACAGACCAGTGGGTTGAAGACCCAGTTGCCTGAAAACTATTAATCTAAGGTGGAAGATGTACTGATTAAATAACCTCATGTGTTCAAGTTTTTGGTAAATCTTACTCTCTCTCTCAATATTCTGCCTTTATGCTCATTAGCTAGCACAGGGTAATGTCACAGCTAGTGATAGAAAGACATCGTAATGGTCTCATGGTTAAAGCACTGGCTGTGCTACAGATGTCCAGGGACATCTTGGACCAGTTAATTAATCTTTCTGTGCCTCAGTTCCCCAGCTCTGGAATGGGAATAATAATATTCCCTGTTCTCACACCTTCAGGCTGTTTTGCCCATTTAGATTGTAAGTTCATCAGGGCAGGGACGGTCTCTCAGTGTGTGCATGTACAGCACCAAGCACAATAGGACCCTGACCTTATAGGGCCTCTAGCTGTTACCATGCTGCGCATAAATGAGCAACTGTGAGGGAGTTAGGAGAATAGCCACAAAATGGGGAGAACCCGTAACATGCCCTGGGCAGGGCTCTGAGCAGCAAATATTCCAGGGACTGGCTTTTTGTTGTGTGTGTGTACAGCACCCAGCACAACGGGGTTCTGGTCCATGACTGGGGGTTCCTAGATGCTACTGCAATACAAAAAAACTCACTCACTCATCATAGTAATGCCGGTAGCAATCTAGCCTGTCCCTACGGCCATTCTCCTCACCCTGACCCTCCCGGATGCGGCTGCAGGTTTATCAGTATTGTCTCACTGCAGAGCATTTGTTAGCTGGATGGGAGCGGTTAGGTCGGACAAAGAAACTCCTGTCCACAGACCCCTTAGGCAGTTTGGATTCAGAGCCAGACACCCTGACTCCAGCCCATCACTGCTTATTTATAATGCACATCAGAAAGCAAAGGGGAAATATTTTCCAGGTTTCCCCTCCTGCATTTCAAAGACCTAAAGGTGACATTCCTATATGGCCACATATGAGCTTGGGCCTGGGGTTCTGCCCCCACCCCACCAGCCCAATCCCCTACAGGCCTTAGGTGACATTTGTACTAAATATTTATGAACGTGGCTGAGGAACGTCAAAGATTTGACTAAAGCCAACTTGACGCAGAGGCAGGGAAAGGGATCATGGCAGGGAGGCTGAGGAAGATTTATTGTGACGTACCTATGCGTGGCTGAGTTATTTGCAATGATATTCCCCTGCAAAATCCCTTCTAAGGCCCTCTATAGTCATAAACTGCCTGAATCACATGTCAGGTTTCCAGTCTGGATGGCGAACGATACCGGAGAGCCAATGGCTCTGATCACTATTATTGTTACTGTGGTGTCCCAGGAGTGACTTGCCTGCCTACCAAAAGCCTTCGGCATAAATCTTCAGAGGCAATTCATTATCAGCTAATACAGGGCAAGGTTTGTGAACTAACAATTCATACTCAGGACACTCCTCTGTTTAATTCTTAATATCAACTCTCACTATTTTTTTCCCTTGCCACAAAATTCCTCAGTAGATACAGAGCCCGTTGGGTAGACGTGGATTATGAAAGCATAGGTTCCTTTACTACATGTTGGATCATCATAAACAACGTTATGGCCTCATTGCTGTCACAACAGAAGCTTTGGGTTGGAGGTGTCCCAGACAGAGAGCCCAGGGGATTGGGCCAATGAAGGAAACAGTGTCTCTAGGTGGCTGAAGACCCAAAGGATATGGACAAAGGGCATCAGGGCAGTGGTAACTGAGCAGAGATTTTGGCAGAAAGCATCACCTCTGGGCAGACCAGTCCACCTCTGATTTGAGAGAAGCCATGATATATGTATATAGCATAAATAAGGGAGTTACACTCTACCTAAGTTCATGTCACGGATTTCTCAGACAATGGAAATTTAACCTGCTGCAAGGGGCTCCAAAATCAACCAAAGCGTTACAACAAGTTCTTATATTGTCATAATGTTGTGGTGCAAGGTGCTAACGACTTGCACATTGGGGTCGCTGACGTATGCTCGCTCAGGATGAAACTCTCTACTGAAAGAGCCAAAGGTGTGACCCAGTAACTGCATTCAGAGTCAGTGAGGATGGTGTGGCCGAAGAACATCAAGTTCAAGTATCTTGTGCTGATCTTCAAGGCCCTATATAACGCTGCCTCTGTCTACATTCCTGCCCTAGTCTCTTAGGGTAGGTCTACACTATGAAGTTAGGTTGATTTTATAGAAGTTGATTTTTAGAAATTGATTTTATACAGTCAATTGTGTATGTCCACACTAAGCACATTAAGTCGGCGGAGTGCGTCCTCACTACCAAGCCTAGCATTGACTTACGGAGCAGTGCACTGTGGGTAGCTGTGCCACAGTTCCCGCAATCTCCGCCACCTATTGGAGTTCAGGGTTAAGCTCTCAATACCTGATAGGACAAAAATTGTCACGGGTGGTTTGAGGTACATTTCGTCAGTAGCCCCTCCCTCCATGAAAGCAACAGCAGACAATCGTTTTGCGCCAGACACCAGGGCGATCAAAAGAGCACAGCAAGGTGCGCTGCGCATCAGAGAGGCTTTGAAAACCGCGTTCTTGAGCGTCTGGGTGAAGAGGCTATGGAACATGGTGATAGGGTAGGTGGTTATACAGTGGATGCAGCGGGGGTCTGTGCTCTTGTTGGCTTTCCTGCACTTCCAACAGATGCTTCATCATCACGTCCATTTGCTCTCCCAACAGAGGCTTCATCATGTCCTTTCCTGGCCTTTGCCACTGAATGCCTCCATGCATTAAGCTGCGCCCTACCAATGCGGGAGGACTGCATGAGCTTGGAATACATGTCATCACGAGTGCATTTTTCACCTTCTAATCTGTAATAACCTCAGGGACAGAGATGATAGGGAAAGTGTAGAAACATTCTACATTCTACGATTCTGGGGGGACTGCATGGTCACCTGTGCTGCTGAGTTTGCCACGCTGACCAAACAGGAAATGAAATTCAAAAGTACCCGGAGCTTTTCCTGTGTACCTGGCTAGTGCACTGGAATTCAAAGTGCTGTCCAGAGAGGTCACAATGGAGCACTCTGGAATAGCTCCTGGAGGCCAATACAGTCAATTTGCATCCTCACTACCCCAAATTCGACCCAGCAAAGTCGATTTTAGCGCTACTTCCCTCGCCGGGGAGGAGTACAGAAGTCGAGTTTAAGAGCCCTTTAGGTTGAAGGAACAGGGTTGATTGTGTGGACACATTCATTTTTAAATCGACCTAATGCGGCTAAATTCGACCTAACCCTGTAGTGTAGACCAGGCCTAAGCATCCTGTTAACACTGTCTTCCAAACCCTGTTAGTCTCCTTCTCCCACAACCAGCTCCATACTTTCTCTCATGCTACCCCTAAAGACTCATAGACTTTAAGGACAGAAGGGACCATCATGATCACCTAGTCTAACCTCCTGCATCTCGCAAGGCCCCAGACCCTCACCCACTCATTCCTGCAGTAGCTCTATACCAGGGGTGGGCAAACTTTTTGGCCTGAGGGTCACATCAGGGTTGCAAAACTATATGGCAGGCCAGCTAGGGAAGGCTGTGCCTTCCCAAACAGCATGGCCCCCACCCCCTATCCACTCCCTAACTACCCCCCTCAGAACTTCTGACACATTCAAAACCCCCTGCTCCTTGTCCCCTGACTGCCCCCTCCCGGGACCCCGCTCCCTTTCCAATCCCTTCTGTTCCCTGTCTCCTGACTGCCCCGACCCCATCCACATCCCTTCCCCGACAGCCCCCACCCCACCAGAATCCCACACCTACCCAACCACCCCTGCTCCCCGTCCCGACTGTCCATCCCCATCCAACCCCCCCCAACTCCTTGTCCCCTGACTGCCCCCTATCCAGCCCTCCCTTCTCCCTGTCCCCTGACTGCCCCAACCCCTATCCACACCCCTGCCCCCTGACAGGCCGCCAGTGCCCCATGCCGCAGAGGAAGGTGAACCCCACACTCCAAGGTGTCTGGCAATCTGACCTGTGGGAAAATTCCTTCCTGAGCCCAGCTATGATGACCAGTTAGACTCTGAGCATGGGGGCAAGACCCACCAGCCAGACACCTGGGAAAGAAGTCTCTGCTGTAACTCAGAGCCCTCCCCATCTAGTGTCCCATCTCCCTTATGCATGAAATTCCCTTCTTGAGATGGAACTCCTGGCTAGTGCCATCTCTGAACTCTTATCCTCCATCCAGACCTCCTACTGCTACGGCGCCTACAAGAATGTAGCCATCTAATAGTGGGCAGTGGGGGGCGGGTACTTTTATAATTTTTAAATCACAGTAAAAACAAACCAGCCAAACACACCCATCAAAGATGGAGCCAATCTCACTTGTATTATGCCCCTTCTCTATCCACCCTCAGCTGTTTGTTTGGCTTTTAGCTTGTAACCTCATTGGGGCAGGGACTGTGACCTCCTGTCCCAGCACAACTGGACAGCTGCTGCCTTCTACAGAATGAAGAATAGTAATTAAGTCTCAAAGTGTCTGGGTGGCTCAGAGGACTGGCAACAGTAGGGTGACCAGAAGTCCTGTTCTTAAAGGGATAGTCCCATATTTAAGCTCTCCTAGAGGTGTCCCCACTTTTTTCTTAAAAACAGGCAAACTGTCCCGTATTTTCTGTCTCCCCCCACTAGTACTGGCGGGTCCTGCTGCTGGCTGGATTTCTGCTCTCCAACCACTCGTCCACTAGCGGTGAGTGGGGGCTGCAGTGGCCAACGGTGAGGGTGGGTGTTTACGGCTGGTGGCAGGGTGAAGAGGCAGCGCCTGAATTCATAACCTGGCTCTGTCACTAAGTAGCTTGGTGGTCTTGGATCAGCCACGTTCAAACAAAAGCCGGGTATATAACTCCATATTCAGACACCTAAATAAACGTGACCTGAGGTGCCGAGCACTTGCAGCTTCCACTGATACAAGCGGGATGACTAACCTGGGTAAATATTTGCAGGATCAAGCCCCAAGGCCACGTGGTGAGATTGAAAACTTGGAATGAAAGAAAGTTTGCACAGGACTTAGTTGCTCTTTCGCTCACCCAGCACTGGGTTCCAGGGCATGTTATTCTGCAGCAGATGCTTGTAAAACCACTGGCTAGGTGCCGTTGTCAGGTCAATTTTAAAGACTGCAACATTTTGCAAAGTGTTCTTGCTAGTGGTTATACAGTGACAGAATCATTACTCAGGAAACTCTCCAAGAACATTATGTTGGATGTGGGTCAGCTCTTTCCACCCATGAAAGTTCTCCAGAAGAAAAAAATTGCTAAACACAAGCTGGAGGTAGCAGTGATATATAGATAGAACACTGGACTAGGTCTCAGGGGACGTGAATTCCATTCTATAGCTGGCTCTGCCACTGGCCTGCTAGATTTACCATGGGCAAGTCATCTTTCACCACATTCTGCAGTTTCCTTATGTGCAAAATTGGGATATTACTACTTTCTTCCTTGGTAAAGTGCAGATTCACAGATGAAAAGTACAAGATAAGAGATAGTTACTATTAATTATCTCTACTAACACATGGATAAAATACTTGGCACTTCATGGGTAAATCACTGAACGGACTTAACCAATTAGTGAAGATTCCTTGCTTTCAGATAAGATACAAAACTGAGGTCCTGACACTTTTGCTCATTAAAAGGTCCTCTGGCACTTTCTGCAGAAGTAGTATTGGCGTGAATCCATTCCAGCTTGGATAATTATATTCCATCTTTCTAAACAACTCCGACAGCTTCAACTGGGTACTTTAAAAAATTGTGTATTGTGACAGATCCAAACCAGTGGGGTATAGGAGTCTGGTAGAGGGCAAATATACTGGTCACTGGATGAGTAGTTTTCTGTTCCCTGAGTGACCAGAGCAGGGGCTGCACTAGAGTAATCAGGAACCTGCTAGAACTGGTTAAGGCAGACAGGCTGATTAGAACACCTGCAGCCAATCAAGGCAGGCTAATCAGGGCACCTGGGTTTAAAAAGGAGCTCACTCCAGTCAGGTGGGGAGGAGCCAGAGGAGAGGAAGTGCATGTGAGGAGCTGGGAGCAAGAGGCACAAAGAGCTGAGAGTGAGAGGGTGTGCTGCTGGAGGACTAAGAAGTACAAGCATTATCAGACACCAGGAGGAAGGTCCTGTGGTGAGCATAAAGGTGTTTGGAGGAGGCCATGGGGAAGTAGCCCAGGGAGTTGTTGCTGTCATGCAGCTGTTACAGGAGGCACTATAGACAGCTGCAATCCACAGGGCCCTGGGCTGGAACCCGGAGTAGAGGGTGGGCCCGGGTTCCCTCCAAACCCCCCAACTCCTGATCAGACACAGGAGGAGTTGATCCAGACTGTGGGGAAGATCACTGAGGTGAGCAAATCTGCCAATAAGCGCAGGACCTACCAAGGTAGAGGAGGAACTTTGTCACAGTATATTTAGAACCAGTCCAAAATGTTCAAATGAAACAATTTTTATGGGAAAATGTTGCCTTTTATAAAAAATCCTTCCCCCCACCAAAAAAAGTCAACTTTTCTTTTTGTTAAAGATTGCTCAAAAATATTATCCATACTGTTATCAGATTTTTTTTGGCAAATTAACATGCTTGATAATAATTTAAAGAAAAACTGATGGTCCTGCCATGAGGGCAGGGGACTGGACTCGATGACCTCTCGAGTTCTCTTCCAGTCCTAGAGTCTATGAATCTATGAGTCTATGATTTTAAAAAAAGACCCTAAACATGACATTTCATTTCTCCCTCTCCACACACAGTTTCCATTTTTGACCCATTGTATAACAGTAGTGTCTAGAAGCCTCAGCTGAGATGTAGATCCCAGTATGCCAGTCGAAGTAATAGCTTGGCTTCTTTTCTGTGGTGGCTGCTGTGCACAGAAACACTACCCAACAGTGGAAGCAGAGATAGGATGATTCAGTGGTTAAGGGACACTCTACTCATGTAGGACTTAGAAGACCTGAACCTAGATCTTCTGTTCTGCTCAGATACTATGGTGCCATCTCCATATAAGTACCTTGGTTGATAGAAAAAGAATATTGTTTCCTAGGACACAAGAAGGATCTTGTGGTTAAAGAACTGGGCTGGGACTAAGCTCCTGCCTCTGCCACAGATTCCCTGTGTGACCATGGGCAGGTCACTTCATTTCTCAGGGCCTCAGTTCCTCATCTGTAAACTGGAGATAATAATCTTTCCTTTCCCCCGGCCCTTATCATAGAATCATAGAATATCAAGGTTGAAAGGGACCTCAGGAGGTCATCTAGTCCAACCCCCTGCTCAAAGCAGGACCAATTATTCAGATTGTCAGCTTTTGTCCTAAACTGGGCATGGAAACACAGCCCAACGGTTACTGCAATTTGACCTATATGGATGACGTGACTTGATTCCATTGGAGTCAATGGAGTTATTCTCCATTGCGTCAGAACAGACCCAGGTCCAGTGTTTTTAAACAGAAAGTTTTTCTAAGTTTTCCATGAAGCTTCAGCAACTCATTTCCTTTCATTTGATCTCCTTCCTCAGACGAGGGGCTCTGTTGCCTTTAATGAATTTCCACAGCCTGCAACCTCATAAAACTCCATGCGGGAATGGTTCTCCTTGCTTGGCACATGCAGGAAATTAGTCATTTTTCACTCCTCCAGCCCAAAAAGCTGCTCACCGAGCCCATCATTCAGACACTGCAGATGGGCTCATCACAGAGCTCTTTCCAGAAGTGTCTCTGAGCCAGCAGCCACCCCAAAAAAGCAGCCAAGCGATTATTTTGACTGGCACGCACCAGACATCCTGGGCATTTCAGTGACTCCATACAAACCGCATGCCATCTCTGTGGCCAAGGTAAATCTGGCAAACACCTTAGCCTCCTGTGAGGTAAGCAAGCAGCAAGCAAGAGACACATGCTTACCCCAGCATCAGCCATAATGCGCCCTGACCTATACCTTTTCTCTTAGGTGCGTCTATTGCCCCATCACCAGAGTATCTGAGCACCTCACAACCTTTAACATAGTTACCCTTAGAACCACCCCTCTGAAGTAGGGCAGGGCTGTTATCCCCATTGTACAAAGGGGGAACTGAAGCACAGAGAGGCTAAGTGACTTGCCCAAGGTCACACAGGAGGGCTGTGCCATAGTTGGGAATTGAACCCATGTCTTTCAAATCCCAAGCTAGCACCCTACAAACCATCCTCCTTTTCTTACTGACTTCAACAGCAGTAAGAGCAGTACAAGGGGAAATGTGCTAGTTTGGTATTTTCTTCTCCTCCTTTCCTGGAGTGTCATCATATTGTTTGGGAGATAAAAAGGCAAGACATGGAAGATATTATCATTGTACAAGGTCCAGCGCCTCCCTGTATCACATGCTAGAGATGGAAAAAGTCCCATTAGACCTTCCAGTCCAGCCCTTCCGCCACCACGGGATTGTTCTTGGTGTTTTGTCCAGTATAGTTTTCAAAATCCCAAGTGATGGGGATTCCACCACTTCTGGTGCAGGCTATTCCAGAGCCAGGTACATCTGAGATATTGTGGTGGTCAGTTTCCATAGCAATGCGATTAGATATATGGAATAGATATGCTTGGGATGTGGTTCCTGATATTCATGCTATATTTTCCCTCTCTTCATTTCATCCCCTTATAACGGTTAGAATCATAGAATATCAGGGTTGGAAGGGACCTCAGGAGGTCATCTAGCCCAACCCCCTTGGCAAACGTTGGCATGCCGTGTATTTTTCTGGCCTCAGTGGAGCTTGCAACTTTCCCCAAGAGCATCAGCCCTTCCCTTCTGTTTGCCCAACTGGTCTGAAGCAAAGACTGTGTCTTTCTTTGTGTGGGACAGCACCTAGCACATGGTGGGCATTTCCATAGTACAAGCAGTACGTATGCTAAGGCAGCCACTATGTGTTTGAGGTGTTTGTTAGAGCTTGCAGGTGGGGGTGACAGCTTAGTTGGGTGAGGTTGGGGTACTTGAGGACTAGCCCATTGGGAGAATGGTTAGGGACTGGACATGTAGGAGGCAGGATGGAAAGCAGTTTGTGGACAAGTATCCTTCCCTGTGGTATTGATTACTAAGGTCACACAGCAACAACCCCTGCCTTGAAGCCGCTCTTCCTATGGGTTTGTACAGCACCTAGCATGAATGAGGCTGTGATCTCAGCTGTGGCCTCTAGGCACTACCGTAAAATAAATATGTTCCTTCATCACAATTTTCTAGGGGTTAAATCCTTACTTAACATACTCAATCTGGACAGCAGCTGTGAGTTTCCAGGTTGTTCAGTAACTTTATCCTCTTTAATTCCTAAATTCTCTCTGCACATGCACCTGAAATAACAACAGGCAAAGGTTACAAGATTTCTAGTGTATGGTTTTAATGTAGTAATAATCCGTTAAACCTGACAGTTTGACAGTGCAGGAGATAAAGGGCCTTCCAGGGAATATAGATGTGCAAGGGAAGGGCACGGAGTTTACCTGGCTTGTCTGGGCAGGGAGAATTCAACAGCATGGAACTTGTTGGCAAAACCAGCCTGTGGCTCATTCATTTCTCTACCCTCGACTTCAGCTTCTTGCTTAGTTAGAAGTTCAATTGGCAGTACTGCCAGCTCCACACATTCAAAAGTCACAAGTCAGACCCCCCAAAGATCATGAAATTGCCTTGAAAATCATGAGATTTTTTTTTCTAAAATAATAAATGGGGAGGGTATTTGCCTTCTGGCTTTTGAAGCTTTAGGGGAAAGCTACCTCAGACACACATGCAAAAATGGGTCCTTCCCACTGGCTGCTGGGAAAGAATTCCCCTTATACTCCACTGCCCCCGGGGTGGGGAAGCTGCCATTGCAACCTTTCCATCTCTTACCTTATCACTATCCTCTGCACCCAGCTCAGTCTCCCTTCTGCTCTTCATGTCCCCCTAAGTACTTTTCCATGCTCCTTCCTCAATTCCTCTGCAACCCCTCACTCTGCCCCCTGCTCCCCGCAGCCTTCCCATGCCCCTTTTACAGCACTTCTGCTGCTCCTCACCGTCCCTAAGTCCCAAAAGCATTCTGCTGAGCCTCTTGTCCCATAGATGGACAGCTATATTGGTTGTGGGCATGGCTTGAGTCTCACTGAAAATAGTGGGAGGCAGAAGCCATCTTTATTAAAGGAAACCTCACTTCCCTCCAACCCCACGACTGCTTATCTAAATGTGGAAGGTCCTCTTAGGGGTCAGTAATTGGTTAAAAATAGTAAACAAAGGGTAGGAATAAAAGGTCAGTTTTCACAGTGGAGAGGAGTAAATAACAGGGTCCTCCAAGGATCCGTACTGGGGCCAGTGTTATTCAACATACTCACAAATGATCCGGAAAAAGGGGTGAACAGTGACGTGGCAAAGTTTGCAGATGATACAAAACTACACAAGATATTAACTCCAAAGCTGACTGATGAGTTACAAAGTGATCTCACTAAACTTGGTGACCGGACAAGAAAATGGCAGACAAAATTCAGCGTTGGTAAGTACAAAGTAATGCACGTTGGAGAACATAACCCTAACTATATATACAAAATTATGGGATCTACATCAAAGATGATCTTGGAGTCATTGCAAATAGTTAGCTGAAGACATCTGCTCAATGTGCAGTGGCCATCAAGAAAGCGACTAGAATGTTAAAAAAAGCATAAGGAAAGGGATAGATAATCAGACAAAAACCATAATGCCACTACATAAATCCATGGTGTACTCACACCTTGAATACTGCCTGCAGTCCTGGTTGGCACATATCCAAAAAGATATATTAGAATTGTAAAAAAATACAGAGAAGGGCAACAAAAATGATTAGGTGTATGGAACACCTTCCATATAAGGAGAGATTAAAAAGACTGGAACTTGGAAGAGAAACAACTGAGGGGGGATACGACAGAGATCTATAAAATCATGAATGATGTGGAGAAAGTGAATTAAGAAGTGTTATTTACCTCTATCCCTTCACATACCACAAGAACCAGGGGTCACCAATGAAATTAATAGGCAGCAGGTTTAAAACAAACATCAGGATGTACTTTGTCACACGACATACAGTGCCGGGGGATGCTGTGAAGGCCAGAAGTATAAGTGGGTTAAAAAACATGAGTTAAGTCATGGAGGATAGGTCCATCAATGGCTATTAGCCAAGATGGTCAGGGATGCAACCCCATGCTCTGGGTGTCCCTAAACCTCTGACTGCTGGAAGTTGGGACTGGATGACAGGGAATGGATCACTCGATAAGTTGCCATGTTCTGCTCACTCCTCTGAAGCATCTTGCACCAGCCACTGTCAGAACACAGGGAACTGGGCTAGATGGATCATTGGTCTAACCCCGTATGGCCGTTCTTATGTTGGCCTCCATTTCCCTATTGTCTATCTTGCTGGCTTCAGCCCCATTGTCAATAATGTAAGTTAACAACCTTTTCTCATGTTTTCATCCATTAAAAACACACCCCAAAATTGCTAGACTCATGATAAAAATCTCAATAACAATGGCAACACTGGGTCAGCCATGTGGTGGTCTGAGGACTGTGCTGGAATTGCAAGCTATCACTTTCAGAGTGGGAGGCAGAGGCCATCTGGTTCTGCTTGCAGGCTAAGGGACTCTGCAGTGCAGCCTGTTATTCTGCATCTCAGCAGTCAGCCAGCAGACAGACAGCCTAGGGTAAGGTGGGGGGAGTTGTGCCCCTCTGTTTTAGGGAGCAGCCTGCTTTGTCTCTCTCTGTTTTATCATTCCAAATTCTAAGAACTCAAGTAATGTAATTATGCAGCCTTCCAGCAAGAGTGTTTTGTTTTCAGCTAACTTCTCTGCTTGTGCGATGTGAAAAATAAATCATCATGTAGGAAGATTTTACAAAGTGGAAGAGCAAACCCAGAGACTCCACCATGACCCTTGGTAAATTGTTCCAATGGCGAAAGACTCTCACGGTTAAAAAGTACTTTGAGCTGCTCAGGGAAATGGCACTATAAAAACCCAAAGTCTGATTTTCAAAGGCACTGAGCATCTGCAATTCTCATGGACTTCACTAAGACGTGTCTGTGCTCAGCACCACTGAAAAAAATCAGACCATATTACTTCGGTACATTTGTACATCTGTGGTGTCCAGCATTGCCATCAGAGATGAGATGAGCTCCAAGAGTCAAACTCAGCTCCCGCTGGAAGTAATGTGAGTCTTGCTACTTACTTTAACAGGAGTTGGATCAGGCCCTAACTGTGAACTTCAGATCCATCTTTAAACCCTCACCACCCCATACCTCAAATGTTTGGGGCTCTCTGTGTCCAGGGATTGGTTTGGAGCCATCACTCATTGTGACAACATAGATTTGTTTATTTTTTCAAATTTTAGGAAGGGCATTTCAGATTCCCTCAACCTCAAGATACCATCCTTTCCATTGTGCAACCCTTGTTATGAGCGTTGGCCAAAAGACTGTTGCCGTCATGTTAGGCATTTCAACTGAACCTTATCGACTGGCTTGATTAATAACAGTAAATTATATGATTGGGTCATATCCTGCACATCTTAACCACTTCTCAACATCCTTGTTCTGGGCAACATGGACAAGTACGGAAGGAACTGCCAAGTCTGGTTGTCAAACTGTGTTTGATACAGGAGGTACTTTGACTACTGAAACACACACAACATGCATCTACAAGAACAGAGCCACACTGCACATTGTGTATCCTGTCCGTAGTCCCGCTGAAGAATGGGCCTCATTCTCTACCTCACCCTCACAGTCTAATCTAATGACTAGACATGGATCAAGAGAGTTTAGCTTGGTCCTTTGAACTTCTAGGGTTCAGGTAAAATACAACTGCGATCCAACTACTCCTGGTGTTTGTCCTGGTTCAGCAAAAACAACTTGATTTTTTTTACCTATCATCACAGTTACAAAGAAGTTAGGTTTTGGGATTCTGGATTCTGCTAGGGAAAAAAAAAACCCCAGCCAACTCTAATTCAAGTAATATAGAAATCTGAATGAAATCCAGCACCTCCATCCTGCAGAAATGACATCATCTACAGTAATTTATGGAGAGGACACTTACAAAATTAGACTTCCAAATACATTCCAGGTTGCATGTTCACTTATACACATAATGCCAGTTTGGAACAAAGTTTGATCCATGCACAAGTTAGCATTATAAATAAACCAAGATTAGAAAATGGTTCCGATCATTTCTGCATTTTGTGGATTTCAGATGGAGAAATTATTCATTATTTTCATTACAGTAGTTCCAAGAGGCCCCAGCTGAGATCTGGAACCTATGGGTTGGCACTATAGATACACATTGTAAGAGACAGTCACTGACCCAGAGAGCCTTCAGTCTAAACAGACCAGACTAAGGGTGGAAGCAAAAACAGAGGTACCTAGAGCGTGACACAGCAGGTAAGTGGCAGAGCTCATTTCTACCACTTAGTCCATGTATTTGCAGAATGATAACGTGTACAAGGGGAAAAGGGAAAGCATTTTCAGGGGAATGGATGCATTTCAGCTTTATCTTGAGAGATGAGCAATGACAGTCTTGTGAATAATGAATGGTGCTTGGAATACAGAGATCAGAGTTTGGTACCCAGCTCTGCCTCTCATCTCCTGTGTAACCACAGATAAGTCACTGAATCTCTGTTGAGCCCGAGGGGGTTGTTACAAGGCTAACTCCATTAATATTTGTAAAGAGTGCTGAGATCCCGGGATGGAAGTCGCTCTAAAAGGGCAAAGTGCCACCCCTGGGGCTAGTCAATCACCAGTCGTCATTATTGCTGTTAGCGGTGACTGACGCACCATAAAGCAATCAGCACCCTTTGTTACCCTCAGCATTCCAGAGTTCTCAGGGGTGCCTCTCAAAAAGCACATGGCGCCTCTGGCCACTGCTCAGCCACTCTGCAATATAGATCAAAGCCCTTTTGCGCACAGGGGCAACATCTGAGAAAGGCATGTGAAGATCATAAATTTTCAGAGCCGGGTGATGGCCATCCGGCCCAACACACCTGCCCTTCTCAGGGTTATCCTAATCCTACCTTCCTGCTTTGTCACCAGGCTTCTTAAACCCTTCCTTCTCCAGATAGAAACCTAGAGCTCTCATCAGCTCATTTATACATTTTGCTTCAATTGCTTTGCAAGTAATTTGTTCCATATGTTTAATTACCCTTGGAGTGAACCACTTCTGCCCGAGTTCCTGGTTTGCTCCCTAGATTCCAGAGAGCTTGGTTAGGGCCCTTTGGGGTCTGAAAGCATCTCCCATCCTTTCCCACATTTAGGGTCCAGCCCTATATGAGGTATTGAGCACCCTTAACTTCCATTGTCTTTAATGGGCTCCAAACACCTCCAGTACTGTGCCCTAGAACCGAAAACATCACTAGTTTGCAACATGTTCACGGTGAGTCTAGTACCAGCAGCTTGGCCCAGGTTTGCTGAAGGACCTCGCCAGCCAGGCTAAGAGGGGCCTGCTTCCAGGACACCAAAGGGACAGCAAATGAAGACGCTTTTAAGGGTTAAGCCCTGTGCCCCATCAGCCTAAAGTAACAGTTATGGAGATAGACAAACAAGCCCAGTTATAAGTGAGAGAGGGGCCCAAACCAAAACTCTTGGCTCCAATCCATCCCCTACCCCACCTTCAACAAAACAACAGGGACGTGCAGAACCAGATCTTCCTGGGCAGACCCCTGCGATGCCCTGATGGGAATCCACACAAGCCTGCACCGATCCAATGGCAAAACCGGGGAGGTAGTCATTCAGTTGCTGTTTCTTTAAGCCAGTAAATGGTCCTTTCCCACAAAGAGATCTACATATACAACACACTGGTGAGGTCCCCCTCTAGGGCCAATCCACGGGGAAGGATATGAGTCTGTTATAAACCCAGCTAGGGAACTTCAGCTCTTTAGCTGTAGCAGCTCATGCATTTAGCTCTGGAGGGGAGATCTGAGGGAAAACAGCCACATACATCAAACCAATGGAACTACCTGCAGGAAGAAAGGTCCACATGTGTGGACTGATTTGAAAAATAGGCCCTAAGGCATTAGAACTAATTATGGTGATTTTCTTTTAGTCTAGACTGAGTGTGTAGGGAAGGGGGCGAGTCACATCAGTGCGAGCGGAAAACCTAAAGTGGGGCAGCTTGCGATACACAGAGATGCAGCCATGACACAGCCAATTTGGAAGGTAGGTCCCTGCTGGTCTCTATTCCCTCCTTTAGGGCATCTGCAAAAAACAGCCTCTTGGAGGCTCTCTCCTCTCCCCGCTGAGCCCACAGGCCTTTCTGTGACCTTGTCGGCCACAGTCCTGCAAAGACTTACACACACAATTAACTTTACACAGTGTGAGGGATCCCATTGACTTCCACGAGGCTATTCACAGCGCATACACAATTGCCTAGCGCAACGGGGCCCCTGTCTCAGTTGCAACATAACAGCAATAATAGAACACAAATTAATAATAAACCTTAAACAGAGATCTTGTTTATATGCAGATATCCTTGAGGAAGGTTGTGAAGGCCTTACCTGGGCCTTCGTGTTTTCACCATTTATGAACAACAACAAAAACCAAGGGAAGGAAACTATAGACAGTACAACACGGTAGAGGAATTGTTCCTAGTACAATGGTTTTCAGAGTTTTCCATAAGCCATATGTACCTGGGTCTTTTTCACAGAGCCCCATATTTCCAGAGGGAGGAATTACCACTTCCATTCCCGTGCCATTCCACTGCTTATACAAGTGATAATCCCACTTTTATCATGCGAGTCTCTCACTGGAACCAGAGAGGATGCTGCCTTTCCAGTGAGAAACGAACTAGACGGTGTTTAAGATGTGCAAAGTTTAAAAACACAAGTGGAGAAATGAATGGCAACTTTTTTCCAAGCTTTTATTGAAATCCTACAGTAATAACATATTTTCGTGACCCAGAGATGAATGAAATAATGACTTAAGTGCAACCACATATTCATATTACGAATTCACTAGGGTGCAAGAATTATTTTATACAGGAAAAGCTTTGAAAGGAAAGTACAGAGGCTGGGGTTTTCAGCGAGGCTTCAGGGAGACAGATATCCAGCTGCTGGGGCTAGGGCATGGGCAGCCTTGCACAGAGGTTAGTGTTGAGGGTCCAGGACCAGGACCAGGACCAGGACTGGGAGCCAATTACTAGGAATCTGGCCAAGTTGGGACACCAGGAGATCAGAATTAAAATACAAAGCAGAGGGCAGAGATCAAAAGTCACTTACCAGGCATCAGGCTGAATTAGGATACCCGGAGATCCAGATCAGGTGACAGAACCATAGGGCAGATATCGGGAGGCAGTTATCAAAAGCCAGGCCAAGTCAGGATAGCAGGAGGTCAGGATCAGAAGGCCGGAACCTGTAAACCCCAGACCAGCAGTACATGGCAAGGTAGTTGTATGCGCAACTTACTGTTTCCTTCTCTGGCTTAAATAGGGGTTGAGGCCCACTCAGAAGCCTCAAAACTCTCCCAATCAGAGAGTAGGGGTGGGGTTTGTGCCCCAGTTGGGCTTTAGAGACCCCAATCCCAGTTGCTGTCTGTGAGTTGCCAAGTGGAGGATTGGAGTGTGATGACTTCCAGAAACCCAGGTTCAAGACCCACAGGGCCGGACACAAATTCCTTGTGAAGATCAATGGGAGCTCAGCACCTACTTCGTGTAGGTGTTTTGAAAATCTGAGCCTAAGCCAATAGCGCAAAGTGAGCACAAAGTGAAATCCTGACTTATACTGAGTTGGCCCCACTGACTTCAATGCAGGAAGGTGCTGTTCGGCATCACTAAGGGTATCAGAACCTGGCCCAGGGCACACAGGATAGCCAGGCGACAACGAACTCCATCCCAGAAACATTACGGATAGGTAGGAGAGCATCTAGGGACACACAGGGATTCCTTTACTCACATTGAGCGGCACTTTACTCCTGTTGACTCCAGGGCTGTGGGGCACCAGCTGCTCTCTGATCCCTCAGACACCGTGTGAAATCAGCCCCTCTCCGATCACTCAGATGGTCTCTGATGGGCCCTGCTGGACACACCGTAGTCACTTGGGCTTTGTGCTGGATGCATTCCTGTGTACGCCCCAGGCCATTACCTGTGTGCTGTCACCTTCCTCTGCAGCATGGGGTCTGGGTCGCCTGCCAGGGTCAGCAGGGCACCTCTCCCCTCACCAATTCCCTGCTGTTGCAGGGGCCTTGGCATTTCTGGCACCTCAGTCTCTCCTGTCTCTGCCTGTGGCACACAACAGTTTAGTCTCCTGAGGACTCAAATGCTTTAGTCCAACTCAAATTCTTGGGCTCATTATAGGAGTAATTGGGTGAAATTAAAGGCTTATTCTGTCATCTAGACCAGGAGTGGGCAAACTATGGCCCGTGGGCCACATCTTACCTACTAGCCATTTTAATCCAGCCCTCAAGCTCCCACTGGGGAGCGGGGTCTAGGGTTTGCCGTGCTCCAACGGTCCAGCTGGGGAGCAGGGTCAGGGCGCCACTCCACATGGCTCCCAGAAGCAGCAGCATGTCCCCCTTCCCGCTCTTACGCATAGGGGCAGCCAGGGGGCTCCGCTCCACCTGCAGCCCCTGCCCCAAGTGCCGCCTTTACAGCTCCCATTGGCCAGGGTTCCTGGCTAATGGGAGCTGCGGAAGTGATGCCTGCAGATGGGGAAGCGTGCAGCAGAGCCGCCTGGCCATGCCTCTGCGTAGGAGCCAGAGGAGGGACATGCTGCTGTATCCAGGAGCTGCTTGAGGTAAACGCCACCCGGAGCCTGCCCCCAGATCCCCTGCCCCAGCCCTGCTCCCCTCCCACCTTCTGAACCCCTTGGCCTCAGCCTGGAGCATCTCCCTGCACCCCAAACACTTCATCTTCAGCCCCACCCCAGAGCCTGCACCCCCAGCCAGAGTCCTCCCACCCCATGCCCCAATCTCCTGCCCCAGCCCTGATCCCCCTCCCACCCTCAAAACTCCCCAGTCCGGAGCACCCTCCTATACCCCAAACCGCTCATCCTCAGACCCACCTTAGAGCCTGCATCCCCAGCCAGAGCCCTCACCCCCCTGCCCACACCCCACTCACCTGCCCAGAGCCCCCTCCCACACCCTGAACTCCACATTTCTGGCCCCACCCCAGGGCTTTCATCTCCTCCTGCACCCCAACCCCAATTTTGTGAGCATTCATGGTCCGCCATACAATTTCCATACCCATATGTGACCTTCGGGCCAAAAAGTTTGCCCACCCCGATCTAGACTGACCTGTATCTAATGGTTCCTTATGACCTTTGACGCTATTACATTTATCACCACTGTCCATGGCTGCCTTGATGATAGGACATTTAATTCACCTCATGCTCTTAAAAGAGAGGGGCCGAGAGGCAACAATTTTAGACCCTGATCCAGCAAAATATATAAAACCTGGGAGAGTGGTAAATAATGAGGACAGGTCATTGAGTCAGAGTGATCTGGATTGCTTGGCAGACTGGGAGTGGGCAAACAATCTACATTTTAATTTGTCTAAATGTGAATGTTTAATCTAGGAACAAAGATTGTAGCCACACTTACAGGATGGGGGACTCTATTCTGGGAAGCAGTGACTCTGAAAACATTCGGGGTTGGGGGTAGATAATCAGCTGAATGTGAGTTCCCAGTGTGTCCAAAATGGTAAATGCAATCCTTGGATGACAAAACAGGGGAATTTCAAGTAGGAGCAATGAGGTTATTTTACCTCTGTATTTGGCACTTGTGCGACCACTGCTGGAATCCTGTGTCCTGTTTTGGTGTCTTCAATTCAAGGAGGATGCTGATAAATGGGCAAAGTTTAGAAAACGTGTCCTAAACTGACTGACTCAAAGAGCTCAGTCCACTTAGCTTGACAAAGAGAAACTTAAGGGGTGACTGGATTACAATCTCTAAGTATCTACATGGGGAACAAATGTTTAATAATGGGCTCTTCAGTCTAGCAGGGAAAGATATAACGTGATCCAATGGCTAGAAGTTGAAGCTAGACAAATTCAGACTCAGATTCAGAAATAAGGGGTAACATTTTAACAATGAGAATAATTAACCATTGGAACAATTTACCAAGGGTGGTGGTGGATTCTCCATCCTTGGCCATTTTAAAATCAAGATTGGAGGTTTTTCTAAAAGATTTGCCCTAAGAATTGTTTTGGAGAAGTTCTTTGGCCTGTACTATGCATGGGATCAGACTAGATGATGATCACAATGGTCCTCTCTGACTTTGGAATCTACAAATTATGTTCATGGTTAACTTAAAGTCAATGGAAATATTTCATAGAATATTAGGGTTGGAAGGGACCTCAGGAGGACCAATTCCCAACTAAACCATCCCAGCCAGGGCTTTGTCAAGCCTCACCTTAAAAACCTCTAAGGAAGGAGATTCCACCACCTCCCTAGGTAACCCATTCCAGTGCTTCACCACTCTCTGAGTGAAAAAGTTTTTCCTAATATCCAACCTAAACCTCCCTCACTGCAACTTAAGACCATTACTCCTTGTTCTGTCATCTGCTGCCACTGAGAACAGTCTAGATCCATCCTCTTTGGAAACTACTTTCAGGTAGTTGAAAGCAGCTATCAAATCCCCCCTCATTCTTCTCTTTTGCAGACTAAACAATCCCAGTTCCCTCAGCCTCTCCTCATAAGTCATGTGCTCCAGCCCCCTAATCATTTTTGTTGCCCTCCGCTGGACTCTTTCCAATTTTTCCATATCCTTCTTGTAGTATGGGGCCCAAAACTGGACACAGTACTCTAGATGAGGCCTCACCAATGTCGAATAGAGGGGTATGATCACATCCCTCGATCTGCTGGCAATGTCCCTACTTGTACAGCCCAAAATGCCATTAGCCTTCTTGGCACAAGGAGAAACTGTTGACTCATATCCAGCTTCTCATCCATTGTAATCCTCAGGTCCTTTTCTGCAGAACTGCCGTTTAGCCATTCAGTCCCCAGTTTGTAAGAGTGAATGGGATTCTTCCATCCTAAGTGCAGGACTTTGCACTTGAACCTCATCAGGTTTCTTTTGGCACAGTCCTCTAATTTGTCTAGGTCCCTTTGTATTCTATCCCTACCCTCCAGTGTATCTACCACTCCTCCCAGTTTAGTATCATCTGCAAACTTGCTGAGAGTGCAGTCCACACCATCCTCCAGATCCTTAATGAAAATATTGAACAAAACAGGCCCCAGGATCGACCCATGGGGCACTCCGCTTGAAACTGGCTGCCAACTAGACATGGAGCCGCTGATCACTACCCGTTGAGCCCGACGATCTAGCCAGCTTTCTATCTACCTTAAATAGGAATTTAATGTGAACTTAAATAGGATTACTCATGAGCCTAGCATTAAGCATGTGCTTTTCTGGATTGGGACCTTAGCTCCAGTCCAGGGCAACAGAAGGAGATAATCTAAGTCTCCCCCAGTCAGTAAAATATAGCTCCAGTTAGGACCTAAGAATATACTGACATAACCTGTTAACTTGATTTTTATCTGCAGACGTTTTCAATCCAATGCCACGGGGAATCCTGATTTACCAACAGGAAACCCCAGAGCCAGAAGGTTTAGCTGTAATGATTTTATTGTATATTCAAGCACCGAACGTCAATTTGGATTACAATGTCAAAATAAGCTCCAAGAACATGCAGTTATACCCCTGGGTCACCTGGCAGGAACTCCAAAAAAAATTAAGATCTAGGATAGCGCCGTCCCGATTCCTCCATGCAAATACCACAAAAGCTAGGGCTAAACACTGCTGCTGCAGGCTATCAGTGCACCAGCCTTCTCATTCACTGCAGGGATTCCTTGCCCAGACACAGGTCAGAGATGGCCCAAACCCATTCATAACTAATCAAATGCAGTTGGAGACTGTTCCAGTCTCTACTAGGGCAGATCTGAATCATTGTGATTCATGTAAATAAAGGGTCAAAGTCAGGATCAGGACTACCATGGACCAAGCACTTAACACGTATGTGAAAAGACCATGCCTGCCCCAAGGGGTTAGCAATACAAGGGGCACAGAAATAGACACAGGGTGTGGGATGTAAGATAGAAGTAAATGATGATGAATATTTATACTGTCTTGCAAACCAAGGATCTGTAGGAGACCCTTGCCCTTCCCCAGAAGCTACAATTTGTTTATGTCTGCCCCTCAGCCTCCTTTCCGCAGGCCTGTAATCAGCCAGGGGTACTGGTCTGCGACTCAGGAGATCTCAGTGTGTTTTCCAGCTATGTCACAGTTATTGGGCAAATAACTTCATCTCTCTGTTCCCCATCTGTAAAATGGGACAATAACCCTTCTTTTCTCCCACTCTTTGGCTGCCTTGTTAATTTTCACTGTAAATTTTTCCAGGCAGGAGCGCTCTCTCACTATGTGTACGTACAGCACCCAGCACAATGAGGCCTTGTTCTCAGCTGAAGCCATCACAGTATAAATATCTTCTTTTATAAGGGGCCGAGAAGAAGATATAGCAGAACATTTTGAAAGTCCAGGTGCCATTCCCTGTATAGATGATTTTAAAGCCCTTTGAAAGAAGGGCTTTTTGCAAAGAAATCTGCAAACTCCAGCCTGGGATTTCCTGAAATGCAATATACAAAGATGAGTTTGCTAGTGGGAAATTCCATGCACAGTTCTCTGCCCCCCTTGAAGCGTGGATCCATCTATCTCTCCAAGCACACAGCACCCTTATTAAAATAAACCATGGCAGATTATCCCACTGGGATCCCACACTCATCTTCCATTCAACCTGGTCTGCTCAGACTCATTCTATGGAAACATCCTCTGGATATAAAAATCACACACACACAAATAAAGGAACTTTTCTATCAAACTTTCCATAAATCAATGAAAACTAACATCTTGCATCCCCCCTTCCGCCCATTTCTCTAATGTCCTTTCCCCAGCTTAGTTTTACCTTCCATTAGCTCTTATTTCCTGCTCTTCGCCCCATTTAGGTGCCTTTGACATAAGATGGAGACAAGCTTAGCAGGCTGGGGAAGGAACTTGGAAAGGCAGTAGAAGCTACATTGAGCCCGCTATGTGAGAGAATTTGTGGTACTGGCTTCCTCAGAGGGGTTTGGTCCACAATCCAAAAAACACACAACTACGAAACATGCTGGCTGACAAGCTGAGAGTCATTTTAGATCCCCATCTGCTTTGTGGCAACCACAGCAGCAGTAGCCAACAGCATTTTCCCCCACCTGCATTCAGCTGGAAGCTTATAACCATCACTTCCAGCTGTGGATCTCACCACACACGCACTGACGGCTTTACTGACTCCAATCTGGATCACTGTACAGCATTCCACTCGGGGCTACACTTGAAAACCACTGGGAAATCAAGGAAGGTATCATGCTATTGCTGTGGCCTCCGACTGAGGGTTGTCCCACTGATGCAGCATATTACAACCTGCATTCTAAAGGTCATGGTGTCTTCCTGACTGTCTGTGGGAGAAATTCAAGGGTTGGCATTGACTTATGAATGATTTGATTCATGGTATTTTAGAGACTCTCTCATTCTTACCTGTCAGCTGAGGTTGAACATGACTGCTCAAGGGAGGGAGTTCATCAGGGTTTTTTCAGAGACATTCTTGAATTCACTCAACTCTTGCTAAGCCACCCAACACCCAAATTCCATTATGGACTCTCAGATCATGTTGCAAATACCATCTGTTTACTCTGGCTTTCCCCAAACAGGCCAGGGGATTGAATGGGTAGGGCTTCTTCGCTTTGGCATACAACAGCTTAGACATTTTTGTGGCTTGGGATATATTTTAGTCATTTTCTGTGTGTTTTAAAATGTTGTTGTGGCTGAGGATTGTGAAAGGTACAGAATTAAAATAAAAAAAAAGAAGGAAATTCCAGTCTAGTACATTTGTGTACAATCAGATAAATATGGAGAGAGAAAGATAACAATTCACTAGGAAATGCACAAGGGGGCAGAGTTAAGGTTAAGTGTTCAACCTTAAGTTATGGAATTTCCTGAATTTTTGAGAGTCTGATTTCTCCACTGGCACATTTCAGTAATGCCGGAACATTTTTGTTGGATGGAGTCGGTGCACACTCCATATAACATCTTTCTGAGAATTTATTTGCCTGATAGTCTGGACAATGTCAGTTTAATAAGGGTTAAGCTTCTTCTCTGAGTCAATATAAAGCTTCCAGCAAAGTTGACAGCATCTTGTATTTCTCACCCAGAAGAAATCTTATCCTGATTTGAGAAATTTATCTGGGCCAGTGGTAGTTAAACAACTCATTTTGCATTGTCACAGTACATACTGCTGACAATCATCATTTTATAAACAATTCAGAGTCAACAGAAGCGCAGCTCTGCTAGCACGAGAGCATTTCCTGCTAGTATGGGGGAGGAAGGGTCGCGGAAGGATATTCAAAAACCACATTAACCTAGTGCTAAAGAAAGTTGTGTACTGGCTATCTGGTTTCTCTTTTCATGTAACTACAGTGTACAAATGTGCTTGCTAAATGCATAAATCAGTTTCAATGGCTGCCACTTTCTGTATACAAGTGCTCATTAATCTAAGCAAGTACTGTGCAGAGATCTGATACTAGAAGGCTCGTTAATCTACCACGTAATGCCCATGTAGTGTAATCTACCAAGTAGCCGAAAGATGAAGCTAGACACATTTGAACTTTAAATAAAGCACAAATTTAACAATGAGAGTGATTAATTAGTAAACAGTTTAACAAGAAATGTGGCAGATTCTTCATTGCTTGAGTCAAGATTGGCTCTTTTTCAGTCAGGAGTTATTGAACTAGATGCAGGCAGGGCTGCCTGGGGGTGGGGTGTGAGGCGTCAAGTGGGGTAATTTGCCTCAGGCCCTGTGCCCCGCAGGGGCCCCGCGAGCCCTGGCCAGGTGGTGGTCCAGATCTTCGGCCGGCATTTCAGCCGTGGGGGGCCCTTCAGTGCTGCCGAAGACACAGAGCGACTGCAGGGCCCTCCGCCGCCAAAGACCCGGACAGCCACCAGGTGAGTACAAGTGCCGCAGCTCCCCCGCTTTGCCCCAGGCCCCCAAATCCTCTGGGCGGCCCTGGATGCAGGAATTGCTGAGTGTATTTCTATGGCCAGCCTAATGCAGGAGGTCACTGACTAGATGATCATAATGGTCCCTTCCAACCTTAAAATCTATGGAAGCTACTGGGTCAGCATTAAGGTTTCCACAGCTATTACTGGAATACTGTGTCCACAGCTACCAAAAACAGGCTGTAACCCAAGCAGAACTGATGGACCTGATGCAGGAATTACTGGGTGAAATTCAAAAGCCTGTGTTATGCAGGTGATCAGATCAGATGAGTGTAATAGTCCCTTCTAGCCTTAAAACCTATTAATGTAAAGGTGGGAAGAAAAGTGAGAGTGTGGCAGTGGTTGTGACAGTGGCAAACGTACAAAACCCCCCAAAAATTTTTTGTTTGTTTGAAGTGGAGCACAGAACAATGTTTCAATGCCTCTTGGCCTTTCCTCAGAGTCAAGTGGCTTTTGTAACATGCTTGTAAACTATGTGTCACCTCTCCTTCGACTAGCTCATTAACAGGGAGGTTAACAGTCAAGCGTTGCTGCTACCTAATGAATTGCTCCTTTAGCTCATGTGATAGAAACCTGTGCTTTTCCGCTGCTGGTGCAGAGCTCAAGCCTTGGTGAGGATTTGCTGCATTCACAGAAATTTAAGAGGGAATTTTAGAATAGTTTGGTTTTGCTGGTTAAAGTCCATCACATGCTCAGTGAAAGAGTGCGTTGTTACAAAGGCAGGCTGCAAACCACCACCCAGTGAATGCATTTTCTAGAAATCTCTCTCTATGGTTCTGGGAAAACAGCATGAGGCATACCGGTAGTAGGGCAAAGTAGTTCAACTAGTGGAACTCGCACGATGGTGGAGTGAAGATCTCCTGTGGAATCTCTTGGAACAGTTCCCCGAGAAAATGAGTGGAAAAAAATACCTACCCGATACAAGCTGGTTCATTCTAAAAGCAAGATGATTGCTCTTCTGAAGTCTTTGTTGCAAACCGCATGGATACCACACCTATGCTAGGGAAGGCTGTGCTGTATGCAGCGAGATCACCTCCACCTTCCCTTTAATTTGGTGACAGCATTTCAACAAGATACTTCTAAAAGTCTAGACTCCAGCACATCATTGTTTTTGACCCCTTCAGATAGAGGGTACAGACATGGAGACATACATACCTCTGAACCTGCCACGGCCCAGATGCAGAACGTAATGCATGACAAACATTCTAAGTGAAGCACAGAAAATGATTCACACAGGAGACTTCACAATATAGTGGGACCCCTTCCTTCAGCACAAATGGCTCTTTATAATCTCACTGACACAATTCTGCCTTTCTGATGGAAGTAACTTCCAGTAATGACAGCGAGGGGCTGCCAGATTTGTGCAGAAAGTGGGTGACTTTAGAAAGGAGGGATGTTTGGGAAATATGCTTGAACTGTGTATGTTTGTGGTGTGGAGAATTCCCAAGGGAGTTTTCACAGTACAATCAGCAATTGGAAAATGAGAGAACTCTCCCGCTTGGTTCTTCAGGGGAGTGGAGATCCTTTTCCATTTAACAAATCATGGCTGGAGGGAAGACTGGGGAAACCAGTGCACTGAAAGCACAGTCCAGAGCCTTCCAAATCAGAACGCCAAGAGAGGTAACCGGGGTTCTGGGAAACACAGACTGTGTGAAAGAAAAGAGCTACTGTCCCTCCTCTCCACCTTTAAATCTGTGCAATACTCACACACACACTCAAATGCAAGTTTGCTTCCAGAACGACGTGTAATTCCAGCACCACAGCTGAGATTTGATTCCATTACTAAGCCATCTCATCACACCTTTTCCTCCCACGTAACACCAACCCTAGGCAATCACAACCAGACCATAAAACGAGTCCTAGAGCTCTTCAGGGGAAGGATCAGCTCAGCATTTGTTGCCGCAATTTGTCCGTAGTGAGAATGTGAAAAAAATATTAAAGCGGCAGACCAGCGATTAATTTTAGAGGCTAAGTAACATAACACCGAAGCTGTACAGCTGCTAGGAAATACAGCGGAAGATGTGGGGATGTCTTTCCATGAAGTGTCTGATTTCACAATTCAGTGTTATGGGAGGGCATAAATGAAATGCTGGTGCTGGGTTCTAAAAAAAAAGGAGCTGGATGATTTTGATCACTAACATCTGTCACTATACAAGCTCGACCCTCATTACCTTGGCCCGAAAGCCATGGTTACAGGAACCATTTTCAAAAAACCAGTTTGTACTAATTTGGTTTCAATGCCGGGAAGCTAAGTCATTGGCATCATTTTAAGCACTCTGTAAAGAGTGGATGGAGTAAGAAAGAGGAATCCTGAAAGATTCGTGCAAGAGCTGCAATGGGAAGTCATCAGTGCATTTGTAATATGCTAGGCACATCCTCCATTCCACACATCGGTACACCAGCGCACCATGAGCCTGACTCCGGAAATTTTTAGTAAGTACTCTCCGTTGGTCTGCATATGCTCAGTGAAACTCTTTCCACTCTGAACAGAGGGTGTAAAGCATGATGCGGACCCAACATCTCTCCAGTTTCTTTTCTGATGGCCAATGTAGAGATGGTCCACAGCAAAGGGGATGGAGGACAAACAGTGGAATACACATAGGGACCATACATCTCGAAGAACCTCCACGTAGAGGTAAGTAACTTCCATTTCTTCGAGTGTGGGCCCTGTGTGTATTCCACATGTGTGAGATTAGCAAGATGGGTGGGTGTGAGAAAGTGGGTATGAAGATGCAGATGTGAAGGCCATTGGTGAGACTGCTGTCTCCATGGTTCTATCTGTAGTAGAAGACTGGACCAAAGCACGGTGTCTTCTGAAGGTATGCAAGAGCCTCCAAGTAACTGCCCTACTTATCTCCAGTAAAGGTCCCCCTTGCAAAGATGCCACAGAAGTCGCTTGTGTTTTAGTGGAATGGGCTCTCCCCTCAGGTGTGTCAGGGAATTATGAGCTAATTGGTAGCAACGGATGATGCAGCCCACGATCCACTTGGCAAGTCTCTAGGATGACAATAAAAAAAAAATCGAGGTGTTTCTCTAATTGCGTTTGTTCTCTGCAGATAAAAAGTCACTGCCCATCGGACATCCAGGGAGTGAAGCCTTCTCTTGTCATCAGAGGCATGTGGTTTTGGACAAAAACACCAGTAAGGGGATGGTTTGATTTATATAAAACTCCAAAATTACCGGAGAAGTGAATTTCAAGTGGAGGCAAAAGACCTTCTCTTTTGAAAGGTGGTATATGATGAATCTGCCATGCTCCAAGCTTGTTTACCCTTTTGGGTGATGTGATGGTGACTAGGAAGGCAACTTTCATCAAGAGATGGGACATAGAGCAGGTGGCTAATGGTTTAAAAGGAGGTTTGGTGAAAACTGAAAGAATGAGGTTGAGGTCCCATTGGGTGGTGGCTTCTCCATCGTTGGAAAAGATCTAATAAGCCCTTTGAGGAATCTAGTCCGCGTAGGATGAGTGAAGATAGTATGGTCCTTGATAGGAGGACGAAAAGCACTGATTGCTGCCAGATATACTCATAGGGAACTGATAGTGTTGTGTCAGCAGATCAGGAAATGCTCAGATGTCGATGGGTTGACATTTTCAGGTGCGAGAACCAGAACTGCCTTGGCCAAGGGGCATGATGAGGAAGACTCAAGCTCTGTCCTGATGAATCTTTTGCAGGACTTGTGTTACCAGTGGGATGGGTGGAAAGGCATACATGAAGTGTCTGTTCAGGGTAACAGAAAGGCACAGCCCCCTGAACCCCAGCTCAGAGCCGCTCTGGATCAATACAGGGGGAGTTTTCTGTTCTCTTGTAAAGCAAAGAAATCCCAGGGTGGTATTCCCCATTGGTTGAAGATCTCATTGAGAACAGAATTGTGTCTGTTGAAAAATGCCTGCTGACCTGCTAGGGAGTTCTGCGCCCCTAGTCGGTATACTGCTGAGAGAGTGAGGTGACATCTGATACATCAAATTCCAGAGTTCAATGCCTTTACACACAGGGAGAGGGATCTTGTTGCCCCCTGCTTTTTTATGAAGAAGACAATTGTCATATTGTCTGGCATTACTTTGATATGTTGGGATTGGATGAGTGGGAGGAATGTGTTTCAGGCCCGACAGACAGGACCGGCTTTAGGAAGTGCGGGGCCCAATTCGAACATTTTCGGCGGGCCCCTGGCAGAGATGACAGAAAAAAAAAGTGGAAAAAAAAAGCCTCTCATTTCTTTCATGTATTATTTACTTTCCATAACTATATAAATAATAAAATTATATATTATGTACATTGCATCATATATGCTGTTGATTGGTTATTAATGACTGCCGTTTCACATGTGTGGGTCCCTGCCACTTCCTGAGGGGGTGCACATGTGTGTGTCCCAGCTGCTCCCTGCCCCCCTCATTGAAGCAAGTGTGCAGGGTTACTACCCTGGAACTGCAGGGCAGCAGTGGACATGGGGCTGGCTGGAGGCAGGGCAGGGGATGACTGGAGATAGGGTCTGGCTGCAGGCAGGGCAAGGGGTGCGGGGCTGGCTGGAGATAGGGGGTGTGTGGAGCGGGCTGGCTTCAGGCAGGGCTGCAGGGGGATGCAGCAGCGGCTGGCAGGGCTGGAGACAGAGGAGTGTGAGACTGGCTGGCTTCAGGCAGGGGGGTGCAGCAGGGGTTGGCTGGAGACAGGGCAGGGTGTGCAGGGCTGGCTGGCTTTCGGCAGAGCCACAGGGGTGTGTGGCAGGGGTTGATTGGAGACACGGCAGGGGGTTTGACAGGGGCTGGCTGTGGGCACGGGGTGCAGAGCTGGCTGCAGGTAGGGGGAGCGGGGCTGGTGTGGGCAGGGCAGGGGGTGCAGCAGAGGCAGCTGGAGCTCCAGCCCTTTAAATAGCCCCCAAGCTCCATGCTATCCCAGGGCTTTGGGGGCTATTTAAAGGGCCTGGGGCTCCCCAGCTTCTACCCCACCCTGGATCTTTTAAATAGCTGCGGGAGCCCTGGGGAATGCATGGGGGTGGCAGAGCTCCGGCGGCTATTTAAAGGACCGGGGTGGCAGAGGCAACTGGAGCCCTGGCCCTTTAAATAGTTCCTGGAGCCCCTCACTACCCCAGGGCTCTGGAGGCTATTTAAAGGGGCCGGAGCTCCAGCTGGGAGACTGGGGCCGCGGGGCTCCCGCCTGCTCTTCGCTCAAGGGAGTGGGACCACGGAAGACCCCGGAGCAGATCACAGCCAGGGACCTGGGGTTAAAAAAAGGTGCCTAAAGGCGCAGAGCCCGATTCCTGGGAATTGGGCAAATCGGCCTAAAGCCGGCACTGCCAACAGACCACCCTTAATTCCAGTAAATTGATGTGCATGCTGGCCTCTTGAGAGGTCCAGGTCCCCTGTGCAGTGTGATTGTTCATATGAGCTCCTCAACCTAATAGGAAGGCATACAGGACTATAGTTACTTGGGTGTAGGGGTTAGGAAAGGAGCTCCCACCCAAACTGTTTCCAGCTTTGTTCACCAGGTGAGAGAGGCCACCACCTTGTCGGGAATTGATACTTGAGCTTTAATGTTGTCCTTTTCTGGTGAGTAGATGGACTGAAGCCAGGTCCCTAGGCAGTGGAGATGGAACCAGGCAAATGGCTTACTAGAGGTGCATGAAGCCAAGTGGCCAAGAAGAGAAAAGCAAGTCGTGACTGTGGCCCAATGTTTGAGGGAGATCTGTTTTAGTCATGTCATGATGTTCTGGAATCTCTTGATGGGGAGATAAGCTCTCACTGTAGCCAAATCCAAAGTTGCTCTTCTGAAGTCTATGGACCTCAGGGGGTCAGAGTAGACCTTTTGTGGTTGCCACAGATTCCCAGGGAAGATATAAGACAGAGTAGGAATGCTGTTGCCAACTGGACTTCCGTGCTGGATGTGCCCATCTGAAGCTGGTTGTCGAGATATGGCAAGATGGAGCAACCGTTTTGTCTCATCCAAGCTGCCACTACTGAAGAGACCTTGGTGAATATCCTGGTTGCTGTAGCTAGTCTGACTGGGAAGAATTCTGAATTGGAAGTGGTCTTGCCCAATGAAGAATCAGAGGAACTTTCTGTGGGATGGGTGAATATATGTCAAGGGTCATGAACCAAGCCCCTTCTTCCTGAAAGGGGATTATTGATGCCAACGTAACCATGCAGAATTTTAATTATTGGATCAATACCTTAAGTTGGCATCTGCCACTGGATTTCTTGGGGTCCAGGAAATAAAGGGAGTAGAACCCCTTCCTTCCCTGATGTTGAGGGGGTTCCCACTCTATGTCCCGTTACCAGAGAAGAGAATTTACCTTGACACAGAATGTCCTTGTGAGAGTGGTCCCTGAAAAGGGGTCAGAAAGGGGGTTTTGGTGGGGAAGGCAAGATAAACTCAATTGCATAGCCATGGTGGATGTCGTCTAGTACTTACTTGCCTGTAGTTATTGCTGTCCAGTTGAGAGGCGGCCACCAAATGTGGGGGGAGTAATAAGGAATGGCATTGACATCAGTATGCAGTCCTTGACCGTGCCATCAAAATAACCCCTTGGCTGGTGAGTGGGGTTAGGTGACTGTTGTAGAGGTAGAAGAAGCTGTATGTCTGGATCTTTGAGTCTTTTGCTTCTTACATGGGGGTTCATATGAATGGTGGTGATAGAATGCCTTGAGCTGTCTGGGTCCAAAGGGTTGCTTATTATGTTTCCTCTTCAGGCCTGGGGAGTAAATGCCCAGTGATCATAAGGTTGTTCTAGAGTCTTTTAGAATGTGCAAAGACTGAAGAGTCTTGAAGTGACACTTTGGCCACTAGCCTGCCTTCATCAATCAGGGCTTGACACTGAGCCCTGTCCTCCTGGGAAAGTCTGTCTTTAAAATCTTAAATTTGGTGTAATTAAGGAAATCATATTTTGCTAACAACACCTGGTAGTTATAGACTCTGAATTGCAGACTAACTGAGAAGACTTTCCTACCCAAGAGATCGAGTCATTTAATGCCCTTGTTAGTTGGAGTAGTCTTAGAGTACTTTTCTGTAGCCACTTGCAACAATGGGGCACCTGGCATTGGCCACTGTCGGAAGACAGGATAGTAGGCTAGATGGAGCTTTGGTCTGACCCAGTATGGCCATTCTTATGTTCACTAAGAAGTTGGGTGCTGGATGGCTGAATAAAAATTCTGCCCCTTTAGCTGGTATGAAATATCATTTCTCCACTCTCCTTGAAGTAGGGGTTCCAAGATAGCTTGGTTAACTGGAAGGGCCGCTCAAAAGGCCAGAGGGCTAGAGATTGTCCCAATGGCCTCGTTGTGTGTCTTGGACCTCTTTGAGGTTTCTGCAGCCCAGTTGCCACCTTCCACAACAAATCCTGGTACTACTTGTGAGCTTCAGGACGACGGTAGGATGATGGAGCAACCGCCTCATCCCTGAAGGGGACCACGTACCAGTCAGAACCAGCTTGATCTCTTCCTCCTCTGCAAATCCTGATGAAGCTGGTTGGTATCAGCTGAGAGAGCAGCGACAGTACGGTTCCCACATAGATCTCAGGCACGTGCTGTATGGATACCATGGGCCCCAGTAAGACCAGCAGGAATTAACCAGAGGGGGAGGACCCCAAGGCATCAGGCACCAGTGATCCCCTGCATAGCTGTATTTGGAAGGAGGCAGGCTGTTCCAATACCTTCCTTGGTCTCCGACCGGACTTGTTTCCCTTGGCTGGGGGAGGAGCCTCATCACACACATCAGATTCACTTGACTAAAGGATAGGCTCCTGTTCTACTGGTGGCACCGACGGAACTGGTGGGAGGATGTTAGATGTAGATGTAGTTGGTGGTGATATTCTTCCCCTCAAGGGGGTTTCCCCAGATGTAGGGCTGTCTCTAGGAAGAGCCTGACTTGAAAATAGGGGAGATGTGGGTAGGACAAAGTGAAGATATCCTCAATCAATGTAAAGGTTTGGGTCCTCCCTGCTGGTTGGGGGGCTCATGGGAGGTTATCGATGGATCCAAGTCACCCAAAGGCTAGTTCAGGGGATGCCACATAGAGAAAGTTGAAGCCATCAGATGGGATCCCAGAATTGAACTCCCAGATGGAATTACTGGGTACCGCTCCTTAGGTTTGGAGGGTAAAGCCAGAGCCAGTACCATTGGATCTCTCTTTTGTGTCTTTCCTTCTTGGACAGGTTTATGTAGGCCTACTTTTTTAGGACCCAAGCAAGAGAGCACACCTGACTTTGACTGAGCTAGGGAGGGATCTTTTCTCTCAGTGGCAGATCTGGACAGAGATTTGTCCTTATGACTATGTTCACGTCCCCTAGTCTCATAAGAGAGTTTCTTAGGCTTGAGAGGTTTTTTTGCCTTGACTGAAAATCTCCTCGTGCTTGGAGAGGCACTGCTCACAGTCTGAGGACGATGTGCAGGGGGCCTCCCCATCCTGAATCTAAATGAGGTCTCATAGTCTGCTCCATCTGGTGCTTCTGCAAATAGAGTTCTTGTCTCACAAGTTCAGGGAAGGAAGGAATGGTAGATACTGCACTTGGTGGCAATATGAGCTTCCACAAGGAAACAGAGGCAGCACTGGTGGCTACCACCAGCAGAAAAGGAACTGGAGCAGAGGAGAGAGTTCTTGAACCCCAGAACCACTGGCATAGCCCCTCTTTGGAGGGCAGGGAGTAACTAATATGCTGATCATAAAAACATTAAGCTATTAAGTTATTTACAAATTGCATTCACAGGTTTAAAGAAGAGGTAGATCAAATGGACACACAATTCTGACTCTACCAAGTGGTGGTAAGAAGGAACTGGAGAGGCAATGGTCCACACTTCCCTTTATACCCTAGGTTCAGAGCATAAAGAGCTCTTCTGTGCATGTGAGGCTCAATGGACACTGCTTACTAAAAATTTTGGGACTGAGGTGCATGGTGCACATGTGTACCGTCATGTGGAATACACACAGCGACCATCACTTGAACATTGGCTTCATATGAAATTGGAAATCAGGTGCAGAGTTTTATGGACAATGTTTATGTTTCAAAAGCGCTCATGCTCCATTTTACCATCAGGATCTATTCCCACATGCAGGTCAACATGTTCTCCATGCTGATGACAGGGTTACTTATTGCCAGTCATCCCTACTGACTGCACATTCAAAACACATGACTCCTCTCCAACATGTGATCCAATCAGCTGGATTACTTTAGAACCTGAACTGGTTTGGAATTAGATATAGTATTTTCAGACAGAAGTTCTCTCTCTGCCTTGAATTCCATATTTGTAGAGGTCTGTTCATTCCAGCATCAAGTGCCACGATAGTTGAGAATGAGCCTAGAAAAATGAGTCATTATAATTCATGGTTTACACATAATTTCACTTTGACATTCAGATTTGAGCAAGTAATTTGATCTGTAGTTGCTTTTAATGGTCACATGAAATAAAACACCATGCAAGACAACTGAAAACATTGACTTAATCAGTTATAGATTTTGCTTTCCTTTCAGGTGACATCATGGAAAGATATTACTGCCTTCGGTGACATTTATTGATGGGTATTACTGCTCTTCCTGAGCTCAGGGAAAGGGTATTACTGGCACAATCAACATCACACTTAACAGCAAAAAAACCACCCCTTTTGACAGGCATATTATGGGAATATAATGGCTAGCTACTATAATTGCACAATCCTTTTGGTGCCCAGAGTCAGCACATGTCCCATTGCTAGCAGGTGGCTGTATGATGAAAATCCTGAATGCTGTTGCCAAAAGTCTAAAATTCACGGTTAGAGCAAGCGTTATATTTACTCCCAATCCACTCCAGCCAAGGAAACTAAAGAAACAGCCTGAAATTGTTTCAATTACAGTTGCTAATCAAGTCAGTTGCTCAGTGTCAGCTCAAAACCTGCCGCTACAGCCATCAGTTCATCACAAAATACCTCCCCCTGCTAGATGTCTAGCTGCTCAGCTTCCAAGGCTAACGAGAACACTGAGATGATGATGCTAAATATTCCCCTTCACTAGGATGCTAGATTAAATCTTGTGAGAACATTTCCTTCTTGGAAGAGTGGAAAATCTCTGCTTTGTGCACTTCGGGAAACCTGTGCCAGATCTGAAGGGTTTTAGATCCTTGCTCCACTTCATCAGGAACTGACTTGAGACTGAACTTATTTCTGATGCCCTCCTGCAAGTCAGACTACTAGAAATTAGCTTCATTTGCTCTGGATATTAATTAAAAAAAACAAAACAAAAACAAAAAAAACCCCAAAGGGAAGCTGTGTAAAGGGAGGGAAATATTTACCTGTTAAATCATCTGAAACAACTCAGACTGGATAGGTATTCTTATTCAAGCAAAAGAAGCCAATTAAAGTGACTTTTTGAATATAATCTTACTAGAAAAGGTCACTTGAATGTCTAACACACACCTGGAATCAAGACAAGAAAATTGGACTGAAAATTAACAGGCAAATTCACCCCTAATACTACTGTTTAGTCAGAGGATGACTTTCACCTGCAATATGTAGGTTGACATATTGCATCTAAAGACCAGTTATTTACAAGAGGAGGTAATTGTTTTTCATTAAGAATTCTCTGTTTGTAAAAAGATAATATGCATAGTCTTCTAGGTACCAAGAGAATCAGAAATCTTCTCCTGATCTCACACACAGTGGTTTCCAATCTTATTTCACCAGAACCAAGTTAGCAAAATGAAAGTGCCTCTCTTATCATCTTAGTGGTTTTAAACAGGTAGCCATCACCATTCTATCTAGGGTGACCAGACGTCCAGATTTTACAGGGACAGTCCTGATTTTTGGGTCTTTTTCTTACATAGGCTCTTATCACCCCCCACTCCCATCCCGATTTTTCTATCTAAGGAGTAAAATGGATCAAGTTTCAAGAGTTCATAAAGTCTTTGGCTTTTTCATTTCTCTTTGGCAAAAGGTGTTTGGAGTATGTGTTATTTGGTTGATTTGCTCATTTCAGGTGTTTAAACTTATTTTTCTTGGGGTAGGGGGAGGAGGAGGTAGAGTTTAGGTAGACGTTGCCAGTGTTGAGTGTCATTCTTTCTATGGTGGAAAAGCTTTTTCAAATAGGAATGTTGTGCAGTTTCCTATAGATAGTTGGCCTCTGAATTTGCCTTGGAAAGCTCGCTCCATACCATTAACTGAGAATGTTTTGTTCCCAATTCCCATGTGGTTTGTGATCTGTCTTGTCTCAGAGGAGCACAACTGCTGATGCAGTTCATAGATCAAAATTCAGTTTAATGTAGATGGGACTTGATCCATTAAATGTTTTGAAAATGATGACCTAGAACTTAAATTGCCATGTGACGTTCACTAGGAGCCAGTGAAACATGGGTTTGATGTCCTCACAGTGGCCTAGAGGGCCCTGCTAAGATCTATTCCCCCTTGTGCTAGCTTATTATATGCATGTAGTGCCTATGAGTAGCTGTCCAAGAAAGTATCAGAGGGGAGCCGTGTTAGTCTGGATCTGTAAAAAGCAACAAAGAATCCTGTGGCACCTTATAGACTAACAGATGTATTGGAGCATGAGCTTTCGTGGATGAATACGCACTTCGTCAGATGCAAGTTTATAATTTACATGGACAAAGAAAGTTATCTTATGGATTTTACGGATTAGAAGCTACAATAGTCCTAGGTCTGCCACTGGCCTGATCTGTGATCACAAGTGAGTCACTGACCTCATAGGGACATCTACCTATCATAAAACAATACAAACTATATTTGTCATATATCGTATATATGTATCCCTTTGTTACCGAAATGCAGGAGCTGTTTAACTGTGCACAGTGATGTTACAACACTAAGACAGTTAGTGAAGACTATTATTGAGTTGTAACCCTCCAGAATCTCCCCATCCCAGCTCTGCTTGAGGTTTAGAGCTGTATATTACTGGATTTCAGATTCAGAAGCCATTTCTCTCACACTCCAGATTCCATCAAGCCCACCCCTGCCTGGGGTCTTGGCATTTTACCTTCTGCTTGGACAAGGGAAGAAATGTCTTCTGCATTACTGTTGAAGCATAGAGGGTCCCTTTGGTTCTTCATATTGCACTGCCTCCCACCCACAGTGCCCTGGGTCACGGTCACTCCCTTTTAGGGGTTGCAATGGTGGTCTCTTGTTTGACTGGAAGGTAAGCTCCTTCAACAGACATATGTTGCTTATTAGCTTGGATCACAGAAGGTGCTGGAAGACTAGCAACGCCTCCCTTATGAATGAACATGACGTTTCCACAATCCGCAAAGCTCTGCGTATCCAGCTGCCAGAAAGCACACAATGAGATGTGGCTCTGTTATTCCAGCTGTGTAGCATCTCTTTGAGAGGAGGGTGAAAAAGTGATGCAGTGCCATCTTGTGAAATAAAATGCAGATCAAATGAGACAAGATGATGTTTTCTTAAACTAAACCTGCTTTCAGATTATTCATATTCAATATATTATTCATACATGGGGCTGAGGAATTGAAAGCCAAGAAATTTTATTGAGCGAGAACATTGGATTCAAATGTCACCCCAACATGCAATTCGAAGCAATGTGCAGATTAAAATAGTCATCTAGTAAAGAAACTACACGCTTAACTCTTCAGATAAATACTAACCAATTTTATTTTATAAATACAGATGCAGAGATTTTTTTGCAATTACCAATGGAACTTTAACATGCCATTTATTATGGGATATTTTATTTTGTTTTAGTTATTTAAAGTACCTGGCTAGGCAAGGATAAGCCAACACACTTATGCTTGCTATAAAAATAGAACTGGACACAAATCTTCCAAAACTAATAATCTGAGAAATCTTAGGAATTTCTAGTGGGGGAAGAAAATGCAATGAAACATTTTCAGTTGAAAACGCTTGCAGACTTAACAGTGTGTCTGCTGTGCAGAAACTAAAAGACTCTTGGCAACTAAAATGCACAGTGATATATCATCCGAATTAATTTACAGTTTACCTCCATTCCCCCTCACCCCAAGATTTTTTTTTAATTCAGTAATTTACAAGGCAAACTGTAAAAAAGCCACATGGTGGCGGCTCGCGCAATATTTTTGCCTTATAATGGCAAAAATGAATTTGTCAATGCTTTGATTAGCCCCAAGACACTATTTTAGGTAGAACGTTATAAAACGCTGCCAAGAAACGTGGTGGCAATTTAAGGTGTGGGTGTGCTGAAAGGATTCATTATTGAAGAAAGTGGGTAAAGCAAACTTGTGCAACAAACATGCAGACTCAAGAATAGCTGTACTGTGACAAACATTATAATTACAGGGGTCAATAGTGGTTCATTAGAAGAGTTTTATAAACTCCAGAAACACTGGGTTAAAGAGCAATAGAGTAACACAACACAACATGTGGGAAGACAACTATTGGGCTTCATTTGGTTGTGTGGAACCTGAGATAATCAATTTGAAAATAATGCAAAATGTATTTAAAGTCACACTGATGTTCTATGAACCCCATTTCATACATTGTCCAATTGCTTTGAGTCAAATGGTGCCTGTGTAAGGGATATAATTTTACAACTCTTCTTTGGGTAGATTTAGAGACACCACAGCACAGGCTACATTGTACTCCCAAATATAATGACTTTCCTCATGCATGTACTCTATGTATCAGTAGAAGTGCTCCACCCTCAAATGTGCAGGAATGACTCCTATTGCCATTGGTGCTCAGACTGGCGGTTGTAGGTAGTTCTGCTACATTTCTCTCTGCTAGCAGAAGAGAGGAAGAAGGTAAGATGAAGTCATTAGCACGAAGCATCCCACCACTTCGTTCTCATCTGAAGCACAGAGACTTCAATGGGAATTCTGTGCATTCAAATTTGGCTCTCCTTATGCTGTCCATAGGGTTTAGTAAAAAAATATTTTAAGTTTTCCCCACGCATAGTAATAGTGCTTTAAAACAGCTGTTAGTTACCCTGTGGAAGTACACACTTTTTTTTGGAATGCAAAGGAATTTTTCATGATGTTAGAACTGAAGCACCATCTTCCAGGGCCGACGGGGCCCAATTCCACAAGCTACTTAAGCATGTGCTCAACTTTAGGCATTTGAGTAGTCCCACTGAGTTAAATAGAATATGTTCATGCTTGATGTTAGACATGTGCTTAATACCTTGGCCTTAATTTCTGAATGCCTGTTTTTAATGTTTCTTGCAATATCCTAAAAGTAGATAAATGCTGTAGAAAGGCTAGGTTAACTACTGCAGTTATAAACAAGCTTTTGAAACTTTTAATGAAAATATAAATAGGATTTCAATATACTCATTAAGGTGCTACATAGAAAATGCAGCTACTAGACTGCAACTATGTATATACTGTATCTCACACTCAATGCATTGGTTTGTCAACCTACAATGTTTAGATTACACATATCCACAGTTTAAAGTAATTTAGGTTAACCTTATGGTGAAGTTAGAAAGTAACAGACTTGCTTACTGGTTCAAGAGAAAGGCTAAAGTGGGAAAGAAAAATCAGGCATAATGAAGTAAATTAAACTTTTATTCTGCTATATATATATATTGATATTTGAGAGCTCACAACTGAGCCCAAATTCTTGGGTATACAATATAGAAAGCAAGAGCAATGAAATCCGAACTCAGACAAATACCAGGAAACCACGAGCAGGCTGTAAAATCTGTTTTTCCATTAGTGCAGTTGTAAACACGTGCCAGTGGTAAACTACCTATCTACAATCAAACTGCATAACAGGTCCAATGTACTGATTGCACATAGTCTGGACTACTTGAGAGTGTCCATGAAATCCAACACAGCACCTTGATGTCTGAAAGCAAGACATCTCATACAAATGATAGGTGGAACGTGCTAATATAATGCATTTTTAGGCTTTCGCCTGTGGTGTAACAGCTCTATTTTAATCCTAAACCAGAAGTGGGGCAGTGTCCATTGGTTAGATTAACAGACGACTGTTGAAGACTAGTTAAGTTAATTAGCCCTGAAGGTTTCCACCTGGAAACTTTGCCTGCTGGTAGTAGCAGTGAGTGTAGGAGGGGAGTGAATTGGTGTGAGTATCATTTACGTGGGCAGAGAAACTGCGTGAATCTCATTTAGATGCTTATAAAAAGATGCATGTTTCTCTGGTATGTTTATACCAGGCTTTAAAGAACAGAAAACCCATCGGTGCAATCTTAACATTTTAAGGATTGCAAAATTCAACTGAATAAGATGCTGTTCAAAAGTACCAAGTTCATGGTATTTCTGTAACACTGACTACACTGCTCAAGAGAAACTGTATATTGGAGAAGGTAAAAATATAATGACTGCTGGTCTTACCATAGATATATTTTTAAATTAACTTTTTCCCCTCAAAAGATGAAAATAAAATAAAACTAAATAATAACATAAACAGACAAAGATTCATACAAGGGCCTGATTGGCACTAAAATCTCTTTCAAAGAAAGTATTTAGAATGGACTCCGGTACCTGAAAAACAGCTTATAAATACCAGACAAAGAAAGGACTGGAAGCAGAGTCAAAGTTTACCTGGACAGTGAATATACCATGATCCTGTGTTATCACTCTCAGTTACAAAGTTCATTTCCCAACACGAATGGAACAGCTTTAATCATTTTTCCATAATTAACACAAAGGATTATAAGTGCAACTTTATATTCATTTCAGATCGCTGATACCACCGTGGTACTGTCCACTACCAAATTCCTGTTGAAGCTTACTTGTCCGAACTTTTGCGTGGTCTGCGAAAGCTGGACATGTTTTCATTCAGTGCATAGATCCTTCGGGAGAACTCCTCAAACTCCCCTAGAACTTGATCATCACATTCCACTGCCACAGCATGGTCCACCGGGATGCAGTTAAAGGCTTCTAGCTGATCTCCGGTGCTGAATCCTGTTGCTTCCATCCCAATTATTTCCTCTGCTTGCTCAACAGTGCAACAAAGATCAGTGCTGAGAGGAGGATGGAACTCGCATGGCTGCTCGCTGCTTGCACTGCCAGTGCATTCACTAGGCAGAAATGTTCCATTTATTGCACTAGTATGTCCCAGGAAAGACTCCTGCTGGTCTTGGACATTATTCAGACTCCCATTTTCTGCATTTAAACTGTCACACAAATCCTCTCCTTTTTTGTTGGTTTCTTTTGAGAAGTCTATGGAGGTATCTAAGGATGAGGCTAGCGATCCAGATTTTTTATCCGACTCTTCTACAGGGGCTGCAATGGCAACAGGCTGTGCTAATGCAGAGTTATAACTAGGAGGGAGGGTTTTGTACTGCAGTCTTTCATTCTCTGAGCTGGCCCGTTTCCGGTGTCCCTTATCTGGGGAAGGAGGCCCAGTAGATAAGCCAACATCTAAGCCCCCGAAGGTAGAACTTTGTCTCTTTGGAACTGGAATTGCACTAGAAATATGATGCCGATCACTATAAAAAAAGATAAAAAATGACAAATTCATCATCAATGTGTGATCACAGCACAAAAGGTCATAGTCAGAAGAGCATCAGTTCAGGAGCATGACAAACTAATTACTACTGAGCTCGGACAACCTATTACTGAGGACTCCTAGCGCAAAACCAGCAAGTTTGGTCCTGGAGTGCTGGCACTCAAAATTTATCACTTACCACTGTACACTGTAGAAGCTATCCCAAGTTACAACTTCACTGACAAACTACAAGCTCTGCTGGGGTGTATGTAGAAAACTTCCATTGTCTAAACGTCAACCAACCAAGAAACTATCATGTTACATTGATTCATACAGGTACCTTAACGTAAAGTTTTCATTCTCATCACGCAGTCCTCCAATAAGCAATCACCGCAGTTGCAAGCACTGTATTTCAAGGAGAAGCTCCCAAAAGCATGGCCTATTGCAAGATTTCAGGAGATATTGCACAGGATCTTGAATGTTATAAAATTAACTTGTGCTAGCAGTATAAGGGCTTGTAAACACTACACAGAAACTATGGCCATCAGAACTCTAAGTAATGCTGTTGCGAGAAAAAAGCCAGCATCACTTCCTGACCAGAGACAGAAAAGAGTAGCAGTGAGCCAGACTGTGGATTAAAATCCGTTTACATGTTACTCCACTCCACAGTAAGGTTTTGAAAAGTGATTTGTAAAATACTTCAAATGCTTCAATTATCTGTATTTTTTACATCAAATGAACACCAGCAACACAGCCTTCACAAGCAAATTCATGACAGCAAACAGCAAATATGGCGGTGGTTAATGGTGGGAATGCTGCCCATGAGGAAATTGAAGTTAGCGGCTCAGTTCATATTTGTTGGCAAAAAGCCATTATTTGGTAAACTGTTTGATTACTAAAGCTCTTGGTATATACAGAACACATTTCAATTCCAGGTAACCAATTCCAATACAGCCATTACCAATCCCCTGAACAACTCAATCCCCTAACATTGTTGGCAAATGTGGCCTTCAAAAATCAGTCGAGTTTGAACAATACTCCCCTTTCCACTCAAGGGCTGATGCGCTTTTTTATTTCCATGCTTACTGTGCAGAGTACACAGCACTGTTCACTCAAACTCAAGTTGCTTTACAAAGAAAAGAAAGAATTCCAGCCTGGGGAAAATGTGGCATGGGGAGAGAAATTACTTGTCCAAAGTCATAAAGAGAGAGGCATGACAGAGCTGGGAACAAAACCCATGTTTCCCAGTTCCCAGGCCAGTGCCTTATCTTCTGGACCTCAATGCTGCTTCGGGCCTCCCTTACTACAAGCTTTTTTTGAACACACTTTTCATTAAGTTTTCATTTATAAATTGTTTACAAATTGTTAATAAATGATTAATAGATGTTATAAACATCTTAGAGTAGCAGCATGTGCTCTAGAGGGTTTCAGCACACCAGGGGATGGCGTTATAGATGATCATAAGCAACCCCTCCTGACCTGTTGGACTCCAACGATTAGCTATTAGTTAAAACAGCAACCATTTAACAGCCCTTTATATTATCGATTTGTAAATGGAACCTTCACACAAAGTGCAATTCTTTTTAAAAAAACTGTGTGCCGAAGACTGCAATCAGGCTGTATGTTTTAGTCAAGCGTACAAGGAGTAGTCTGCTCCACTTTTTTTTAAACCACCACCAAATACTCAGCACTAAAGTATAAGACACTAGGTTCCTCAAATCCTAACAAAAAGTCTTCCTTTCCTTCATTTCCTCTGGGTTTGCTGAGCCTTCCCTGTGAGCCTTAGTCTGAGAAACAAAGAAACAGAGGGGAAGAACTGATTGCTATGTTCTCAGGAAGTTTCATGCTACCCATTTAAAAAAAATATGGTCAAATAGCTTTTATATAAAGCATTTTGCTCTGCACGAAGCTATAACATGTTTTATGGTTAAGTTACATATCTTAGAGATTTACTCTGAGCCCTGAGGGTTTATGAAGACTCACAAGGCCAGACCACATTTCTTAAAGCATTCCTTGGCAAATTGTTTGGAGCCGAAGGAAAGGGGCATGTCGTTCTGAAGTTGTTTATGTGAAGTAATATTCTCATATCATAAATAAATAGCTATAAAAGACAGTCACATCTGACTGCTCATTCATTGTTTAACTGAAAGGTTCTGTCTGGTCATTTAATCAATAGCAGCTACTTTTTAGTATAAACTGACTGCTTATGCATTGATAAATGAGACAATACTGTCTGCCTGTTTCTAGATATACTGGATAACTACAGGGTAGAACAAATTATTTCCTTCATGCATCTGGTGAATGGTCCCTTCTTAATAAGAAGTTGCATCCTTTGCCCAACAGACCTAGTAGCACACATGACTTGATCTGACTGAGTGGGGGGAGTTTGAACTCTGAATGTTGGCTGCCCAGTGATGGGCTGAGCAGAAAGGAACCAATGCCCCATCTGAAGTGGGCAGAGCACAGGGGAATAGACTTTCCTAGTCTGCTGCCCCTGCCATGGGCGTTGCTGGACGAGGCCCATCTGCCTGTTGGGAGGAAGAGGTAGACAGAGCCTGGTCTTCTCCCATCAGTCTTGGTGGTGAACGAGAAAGCGTCACAATTGCAGCACCATTTGCCTAGTGAAGCAGAAATTTGGGTACAGCTACACTTGTGGCACTTTGTCATCTGGTTGCCCTATGAGAAGCCTATAGCATTTGTCTTCAGCAGAGTCAGAGGCTGAACAGAAGAAAATGCAGGAGCCAGTCTGTACAGGGAACTCAGTCAGCTGCGTGGGGAGAAGAGACATGGAAGGCAGCGATTTGTCACTCAGTCTAACAGTTCAAACTGCAGAAAGAAACTCACCAGTCCAGACCATCAAAAGCATAGGGGCAGGACCAAGAATATGTGCACCATTGTTATTTAAACAGCCCAAGAGTGTGTCATGTGACTCACTGCACATGGTTTATAAACTCACTTCACAAGGGGGCAAAAAATCCTAGGAACAATATTCCAAAATTATTTTGTGGAGTCTGGATGAAGACAGAGTGACCATTGTGTAGAATGGGCTTTTCATGTCTTGAACGATTTGATAAGTCTGCCTTCTCCATCACTAAATATATACACAATCTGTTTTAAATGGTCATGTTTTAAAAAAAAGATGCCAGAGAAGGTGCGGGGGGGGAATCATTCACATGCAGCCCAGCACTAATCCTCTTTCAACCTCAAGGGCAAATCTTATTCCCCCCTCCCCACAAAAAAGTGGGCCACTCCATGAATTGATTCCAACATTAATTTCTTCTGTGCAATTCAAAGATGAAATCATTCTCCTTGGGTTCTATAACAACATCAGGGGTCAACAGTCAAACAAGAACCTCTTCCTGCTAGTTGGAACCCCAGGAGAACCACATTGTCCAAAGAAGGGGAAAAAAAATACTGCTTCAGACCAAAAAGAGCTAGACCAGCAATTGTGGAACTAAGCCAAAATAGTCAAATAAAATAAGGCATGCCTTACAGCAGAAGGAAAAAACACTGCGAGATAGCGCATATATTTTAGAAAATGTGTTCGTGCTAGGACACAATGATGGCAGCTGCATAAACAGACATGCCACATTAACTATATTGCAGACATACATATAGTGAATAAAGGGTCAGAAACAAGTTTAATAAAACCAGAGAAAGTTTTTTGGGTTTGTTCTCTTTTAAACCATGGAACACATTTATAAGACAAGACTTTTTAACTGACGTGATAAAAAAGGTTGTTCATCGGCAAAAATAAAGAACTTCCTTTCCTTGCAAATAGGTCAAGTGTGCAGATAGAGATGTACACTAAATGATCCTAACGTCTAATGCAGCAGCAATGCAAAATTTCTAATGATTACAAAGTTACTTCTCATTTCTTTAGAATTTGAGTATGCACAGGCTGCTGTAGCTTCTCCAGGTCTACAGGAAAGTCACATCGGGCCGTATTTCTTTAACAGTAAACAGAAGAACTAATGCACTCTATTGGAACACTTTTACTATACTGAAAATTATGGGAGGGGCTATAGTACATAAAATGACATAGTTCCTCCTCCTCAACAGCTTACAATTTAAGACTCTGATCCTGCAATCAGATTAATCAAGGCAGAATCTTAAGCCACTCCGCTAAAACCAATGGGAATCTACCTATATGAATCTGATTGTAGGAGCAGGTCTAACTTCAGATATGACAAAAATCAGAGCTGGGAATTTGGGCGAGGAGTGACAGAGAATTGCTAAGTTATTTGGCATTCGCTACTGTTCACCACACTAAAACAGTGTAAATAAAATAGGTCTTACATTTAGGAGACTTTACAGATATTAAATTGCTCTAAGCAGGAAATCAACTTGATCATTCTGCCGCAGGGCATTCATCCCACTTGGAGTTAGCAGAACAATGAAAAAAGGACTAAGTGTATTGCTGTTCTAGGAACATGAGGTGCATCAAGGAGGGTGGTGGAAGAAGGACCAATGAACTGTATCCACAAAATGATGGTCAGAGTGGAGACTGGGGACAAACAGTATAATAAACTGCAGCTACAAGCCAGGTGTTTCAATTGCAAGCTCCTTGGGGCAGGGCTGTGTTCTTACACTTCTGGTTCAATAATTAAAATCAAGGTACTATACTTCCCTATTCTGCACTGGATTCAGACTGGCCATAGGCTAAATGAAATGTACAAATTTAGGGAATATACAGGAGCAAATAGCTAAATAAAACAAATAGGACAATTGGGGCCACATATCCACAACTAAAATAATTAAACTTACAAAAAGGTGTTGGAAAAACACCATGTGAGTATTCTCACTGCAACAAATTTAGGACAAATTCATCCCTGGTGTAATTCTACTGAAGTCAAGGATTAATTTGCCCCCTTTTTCTTAATAAAGACCGATCAGAGCTCATGAACTTATATTTTCCTTTGTCTCTAGTTTCGTATTATATTACCCCAGTCACACCAATGGTTTAGCATTTTTTTTTTAACTTTGCAATGGTTAGAACAATCACAGCTTAAGAGAAAGCACAAGAACTTGAAGGTTGATTCTTTTCTACAACCTTAAAGATGTATTGGCATCTAGAGATGAGTATATTCAAGTTACTGCCTATAAAATCAGTACAAATGAAGTGTGATAGTGATAGATTGTCAGTATACGCCTTCCCTTAACTGGATGGTGTGACTTATGGTCTTCCATTCTAAGCCTTCAAATATTTCCCCATGGATGGCAAACGATATCTGACTAGATTGTGGATTTTAGACAAACAGTGGGTTACTTAGTTTTGCAGCTGATTAAGTAACGTTCTCAGTTAGCAAGCTAATTGGCAGAGGACTTTTTTAAGTTACTTCAGAAGATGTTAAATTAGTTTGTCTAGCAACTATGGAGACAGATGTCTATCTACCCAATTGGTGGCAGTGCAAGACTTCCCAGGCTGCCCTGCTAAGGTACAACCCTGATGAAAACTGTTTCTATGGTCAAGTTAGTTCAGCTTCCAATCCCAATTACTTGGCTCATCTTCTGAGACTGTAAATAGATGTGGACCCCAGTCCACTAGGAATGGTCTGAGACCAGAGAAGTAAATGAAATGATTTGGTAAACTGCCATCAGACCATTACGACTTTCAGCCATCAACTTGGACCAGACTGGAGTCAGTGACCTATGGGGCAAAATGTAATGCTAGTATGCAGTGGAATTTATAAATAAAAATTGGGAAAACTGACACAAATTTACTGAGAATTATAGATAGGCATAAGCAGCAAAGAATCCTGTGGCACCTTATAGACTAACAGACGTTTTGGAGCATGAGCTTTCGTGGGTGAATACCCACTTCTTCAGATGCACGCACGAAAGCTCATGCTCCAAAACGTCTGTTAGTCTATAAGGTGCCACAGGATTCTTTGCTGCTTTTACAGATCCAGACTAACACGGCTACCCCTCTGATACTAGACAGGCATATTACATCAGTGACAGAATCTGAATGTTCCAATTGTGTCCTGATTTCAAAAAGTCAAATAATAATAAGCCTTTAAGCCTTAAAACATACATAAAGTTACTTCACTAGCAGCCCAAAATAAAGCAGTTATCTGGGGGCACCACTACTGTTTCCCTTAAAGTCTGTTTAGGGTTCTCTCTCTTCACCGATTGCTGGTAATACCTTTTGATACTCTCAGAAGCACCTATTGTGCCAGAGACAGGAATTCTGCTGTGCAGCAATCTGGGAGTTCAGAGAGATTTCTTAAAAATCTATCAATAATATTTCAAGTATTTTCTTTTTTTTTTTTTTTACGGTCAAGAGATGTGAATTGTGATCTGTTCACAACTTTCTTTTAAAAAAAGTTCTTTCAAACAGATTCACTTGTGATTATTTATTCTGTCTGTAGCAGGCTCTGAAACGATAATGTATTATGAAAGACAGAATACAATTCATAGTCTCAAGTATGTATGTATCTTTCCCTCCCTACAAAATGTTTCCTCTGAGGAACATTACTAGATCACAGCTGGTCAAAATACTAAATCTTGATTATCTGGCCAGAAGCCAAGATCTACAGCTACGCTCTACGGTATGAGAATACTTTAAAAAAACTTAAACATCATTTGATTTTTTTGTTGTTGTTGCAAACTATGACCTCATGGTAATAAGAATGCTAACTGAAGGTGTTTAAGTTGGTTTATAGCCATTTGAAATGTTTGAAACACCAGGCACAGCTCTAAGCCAATATCATGTCAACTGTGTGAAAAAGCAATAATAGTTTCTCACCTTCTTAAAGATTACTGCTTAAATAATGCACAATAATGACAGGGCTGCAAAAAAGGTGCAAAAAGAGGGCTGCCAATATGAAGTTAAGGTGAAATAGTGTCTTTTTTGGCAGCTAAGAAATTCTGACAATTTTTTTTTAAACTTCATAAATTAAGCTACCAGAGTTTTCTAAACTCAATAACTTCAGTTTTACTTTTCTCCTTGAATCACGCAGTATGAAAAAAACAAACAAACAATCTTTAAGAAGAAATGGTTACCAATAGGTTCTGTAACTGCCGTTCTTTGAGATGTGTTGCAGACATCCATTCCACTTCAGGCGTGTAAGTGCCCCAGGCACAGTTAGAGATTTTTCCCTCAACGGTACCTATTGAGATGGTGCATAAGTCTTCTGCTGTATTGTGCTGCTACATGCCAGTATAAAGGGCAGAGCTGCTACCACTCTTCCTCAGTTCCTTCTCACCAGACTCCGATAAAGAGGCAAAGGAGAATGGGTTTTGAAATGGACGTGTGCAACATACCTTGAAGAACAAGAGTTATGGAACAGATTAGTAACAGTCTTCAAGTGATTGCACATGTCCATTCCAGTTCAGGGGACTCACGAACAGCTGGATCTGCAGGTGGAATTGGAGCCTACCTAAATAAAGATTGAAGGACTAGAGGTTCTCTGTGGTGTCATCTCCAGACTGTTGAGAGATGACAATGTGAGGCCAAGGTATGCACTGAGGACCAATTTGCTACTTTTCAAATGTTCAGAATAGGTACTTGGGCCAGAAAGCCTGTAGAGGCTGCATATATCCTCACTGAATGTGCTAAGACACTATTCGGAGGGGTTACATTGTTGTAATACAAACAGATAACAGTTGTAGTACAAACAGATATAACAGGAGATCCAGGACAAGATTCTTTGAGCAGAGACTGGACAGCACTTCAGTGTGTGGCAATTACAGATTATATGAAGATGACCCAAAGGGTTTATTATTGTTCAAGTAAAATGCCAATGGTTTCTAATCTCACATTCTAGAATGTGTGAAGTTCTTCATCCTTGTGAGCATGAGGCTTAGGGAAGAAAGCTGGGTTAATAAATAGCCTGATTAATATGGAGGTGAGACACCAACTTGGAAAGGAAGTTTGGATGAAAGTGTAGGTACATCTTGTCCTTGTAGAAGGCAGTATACAGAGGTTTAAACACTAGAGCTCATAATTCACCTACTCTCCCAGCTGATATAATTATCACCCAAAAAAGACAGTTATCTTTTCCATAACTGATGTTCGAGATGTGTTGCTCACGTCTATTCCACAATAGCTATGCATGCTCGCCACATGCACCAGTGCCGGAAGTTCTTCCCCTAGCAGTACCTGTAGGGGAGCACCCCAGCGACCCCTGGAGTGGCACCTCCATGGTGTGGTATAAGGGGTGCTGCGCGCTCCCCCCACCCTCTGTTCCTTCTTGTCAGACAACTCTGATGGGGGGACGGAAGGTGGGATGTGGAATAGACATGAGCAACACATCTCGAAGAACACCAGGGATTGCTTCGAGTGATTGCTCACGTGTATTCCACAACAGGCGATTCCAAGCTATATCTGTTGGAGGTGGGTAGGAGTTCACAAATTCTTGGGACGGAGCACAGTCCTGCTGAACCCGGCGTCATTCCTCGTTTGGGAGACCATCACATAGTGCGAGGTGAATGTGTGAACTGAAGACCACGTGGCAGCCCTACAAGTGTCCTGAATGGGAACGTGAGCCAAAAAGGCAGCCGATGAGGCCTACGCCCTAGTTGAGCGTGCCTTCACAATTGGTGGCGGAGAGATTCCCGCCAGGTCATAACAGGTATGGATGCATCAAGTGATTTAGCTGGAGAGCCGCTGAGTGGAGATCGGCCGACCTTTCATGTGCTCGGCCAAGGTAATGAACAGTTGTGAGGACTTTCTGAATGGCTTAGTCCGCTCAGGTAGAAAGTCAGAGCCCGTCTCACATCCAGCATGTGGAGATGGTGCTCCTCCCTGTACACTTGGGGCACAGGACCGGCAGAAAAATGTCCTGACCCATGTGATAGGAGGAGACCTCCTTTGGGAGGAGCAAAGGATGTGGGCGGAGCTGGACCTTATCCTTATGAAACACCATGTACAGGGGCTTGGCGGTCAGGGCCCTGAGCTCCAAGACCTGCCTAGCTGATGTGATTGCAACCAGGAAGGCTACCTTCCACAAGAGGTTCAGTGACTAGGAGCACATGGCTAGCGGCTCAAATGGGGGCCCCCGTGAGATGGGCCAACACCAGGTTTAGGTCCCACTGTGGGAATGGGGACCTAACATACGGGAAGAGATGATCCAAGGAATCAGCAAGTCACAGCATGGGAGAATACCGTGTGGCTCTGCACCAGCAGATGGAAGGCCAGAATGGCCGCGAGGTGCACCTTGACTGATGGGGGTCTAAGGTGGAGGAGGTAGTCCAGAATAAGATGGATCAGGGCAGCCATCAGGGAAATGCCCCACTCATCCACCCATCTGGAAAACCAAGACCACTTTGCCAAGAAGGCTCAGCACATGGAGGGCTGCCTGCTTTCTAGGATGATGTGCTGAACCCCTTCTGAGCATGTCCTTTCCTCCCTATGTAACCACTGAGCAGCCACGTCATGAGGTGGAGTGCCGCTAGGTTGGGGTGGAGGCAGCGGCCTTGGACCTGGGAGATCTGGTCCAGGTGGTACAGCAACGACCACAGTGGGGCAACTGCCAGGCCCGTGAAAGTCCCATACCAATGCTGCCTGAGCCATGCTGGGGCAATTAGAAGGACCCAGGCCTTGTCCGTCTTTATCTTTTCCAGGACCTTGCCGATCAGCGGGAATGGGGGCGAGGCACAGAAAAACTGATCTGATCAGGACAGGAGGAAGGCATCAGAGATAGAGCCCCGTCCTAGCCCCACCCTGAGCAGAACCGGGGACACCGAAAGTTCTGCTGAGTCATGAACAGGTCCACCTGGGGAATTCCTATACTCAGAGAGGTCTGTGCACCACCTTTGGGTGGAGAGACCACTTGTGCTCAAGCGATCCGCCTGCATGTTCCGGGCGCCTGGCAGATGATGTGGGCTATACAAAAATCACACAGACCCTGACCACTCGGCCCTCCAGGGGCGAGTGGAAGGCCATGCAGGCCAGCCATACTGCCAAGCTCCTCGATGTTTATGTGGAGGGTCAGATCCTGATCCGACCACAGACCTTGGGTCTGGGCATTCCCCACAGAGGCCCCCCATCCCAGGTCCAACGCATCAGACACTATCTCCAGCAACGGGGCCCTACCCCTGAACAGGACCCCTTAGAGCACGTTTCTCGGGGAAGAATACCAATGTAGGGAGGCGATCACTGGTTCGGGTACCATGAGGACTTTGTCCATCCTGTCGCTGGCCTGGGAGAACTCTGAGGTCAACAAGAGCTGGAGGGGCCTCATCCTGAGTCTGGCGTGACAGACCACATACGTGCACGTTGACATATGACCCAAGAGCTGGAGGCATGCTCTGGCTGTTGTCACCAGAAACCTTGTGACCATGTCGATGAGCCCCTTTAGGGTCTCGAACCTGTCCAGTAGGAGGGAGGTTCTGGCTGACGAGGCATCCAGGACCTCCCCGATGAACTCTATGCACTGAATCGGGACTAACGCGGATTTGGTGTTGTTTACCAACAGGCCCGAAGTGGTGCACATGGACAGAAGGAGCACCCCGTGATCCCGCACCTGAGACCAGGAGCTGCCCTAGACCAACCAATCATCCAGAAAGGGGAAGATCTGGATCCTCAGTGCCTGAAGCAGAACGCTACCATTGACATACATTTTGTGAATACTCTGGAGGCAGTGGACAGACCAAACAGGAGGACTGTAAATTGGTAGTGTTCCTGCCCCATCACAAAATGGAGGAAGCATCTGTGCCCCTCGAATATATGAATGTGGAAGTATTGTTCTGCAGATCAAAGGTGTCGTACCAGTCTCCGGGATCCAGGGAGGGGATGATGGAGGCCAGGGAGACCATGCAGAACTTGAGCTTCACCATGTATTGGTTCAGGCCTCACAGGTCTAAGATGGGCCTGAGCCCCCTTTTGGCCTTTGGGATAAGGAAGTAGCAGGAATAGTACCCCTTGCCTTTGAACTCCCCAGGTACCGCTTCCAGTGCTCCTAGGCCCAGGAGCTACCCCACCTCTTGCTCAGGCAGAGCCTCGTGCGAGGGGTCCCGGAGGAGAGAGGGGGGTGGAGGGTGGTTGGGCACAGAGGAAGTCAACTGAAGGGTGTAGGCCCAGGAGATGGTGTTAAGGACCCATCAGTTCGAGGTTAGCTGTGACCACTCCGGGAGGAAAGCACACAACCAACTGGAGAAGGGAAGTTTTACTGAGAGTGGATCCCTGAGGAGAACTGGCAGGCTGCCCCCAGGAGTCCCATCAAAACCGCCTTTTCCCTGCCTGCTTGCCCTTGGAGGACCCAGGGTGTGGGGCAGGCTGAGACTGCCTCTGTGGGCGCCTTGTATAGTCCCACAACTTCTTATAAGCGGTCTTGTATTTTGGGTGGCCTGAGCGAGAGAGTCTTCTGCGGCTTGAACTTAGGTTTAGCTGGAGCTAAAGCATAGAGACCCATGGTCTGGAGAGTAGCGTGGGAGTCTCAGGCCATGCGGCTTTGTAGCCGTTTGTTCCACAAACGGAACTTTGCCATCAAATGGGAGGTCCTGCAGGGAGGTCTGCGCCTCGTTGGACAGCTCAGAGCAGAAGCCATGATGCCCTTCTCATGGACACCGTGGAGGCCATAGACCGCACGGCTGTGTCCGCCGTATCTGAAGCTGTCTGCAGGGTTGCCCTGGCAGTCACTGTATCCTCCTCCACCAGCACTTTGAACTACTTCCTGTCATGCTCCTGGAGGGAGTCCTCAAACTTGGGCAGGGAGCCCCATAGATTGAACTCACACTGGACCAGGAAAGCCAACTGGTTCACCACCTGTAACTGGAAGCTCGAAGATGAATAAATTTTCCTTCCAAAAAAGAATCCAGCCTCCGTGAATCTTTATTTTTCGGGGTAGGGGCTGGCTGGCCCTTTTGCTCCCTGTGGTTGGCCGACTCAACCACCAGGGAGTTAGGAGCAGGGTGGGTGTATAAGTACTCGCATCCCTTGGCGAGTACAAAACACTTACGTTCCGCTCTTAGAGATGGGGCCAATGAGGCTGGGATTTGCCATGGGGCATTTGAAATTTTTGCCAGCCCTTCATGGAGAGGCAAGGCCACCCTGCCTGGTGCCAAGGACGACAGCACATTAAACAGGGAGTCCAAGGGCTCCTCCATCTCCTGTTTGGAGGTGGAGGCTTGATGCCACCCTTTAAGAGTTCTTGGTGGGCCCAAAAGTCTCCTGCAGGACGGAGGGAGGCGGGGCAGTAATCGTCTCATCCAGGGAGGGCGAGGAGGCTGGCACAGTACTTTGAGTGTCCACTGGCACCAGAAGGTCCATTACCTGGTCGGTCTCCAGGCACGGTGCCGAGGATGTACGACCCACTGACTCCTTCCTGAGAAGTCTGGAGAAGCCGATGGTCCGTCTGAGGCTTTGGCCACCGAGCGAGCCCACGCCAGGGACCGCGTCAGGGGCCACGGTGTCCACTGGTACCATTGGGGCAGTCACTGCACAAGCTGTAGCACCAGCGGAGCCGGTTGTTCGGCCTGGCCCATCGATGGACTACGAAAGGAGGCCAGACTGACATATGACATGACATGACACTGTCTCTGGACTGGGAGGAGCGGTGGTGCCGGGAGCGATGACGAACACGGCACTGCAATCCTGATGTGGAGGACTGGTACCATCAGTAACAGCTGCTCCGCGATTGGCTCCGATGGGTGGACCCGCGACGGGGTCCTGGAGCAGGATGCCAAACAGGAACGACGTTGATGTCTGTGCCATGACCGGCTGTGATAACCCCTCTGAGATGAGGACCTTTGGTGACGTCTGCCTCCATCCCGTTGGTGTTTGCTCCTCAAGGCGGAGCGGTGCTGAGAGTCTCGGTCAGACGGAACCCAGCCAGACAGCCTGGTGGGCATTGAGGGTGATTCACGTGAACTTTGCCCTGAATGGTCTCTGGGCAGTGAAAGGCATTGGGAACATTCCCTTGACCAAGACTGGTACCAATCCGGGGGCGACTGCAGAGATTCCAGCAGCAGCTTGCCTCTGGAGCGCGGGGCAGATATCAGCGGTGCTCCTGGTACCAGCATGGACATAACATCCTGGGCCACCTGAAGGGCTTCCAGCACGGAGGGCATCTGGACATCCGGGGAGGCCCACTCTGAATGGGCTGGGCTACTCCGCTCTACTTGAGTTGGAGGCCTAGAGGCAGTGGGGATTGAGGACTGCCCAACACGGGTCTAGCCTCTGTCCTTGGTTTACTCCAGTGCCACAGTGAAGGCGGCCTCTTTCTAGCCTTCTTGGTATGCCCCTGGATGGGGACCAGTGCCAACTGGTCAATGGCACCGAAAGGTCACCGCGCACTGACACTATGGTGCCCAGTGCTGACTCAGAGAAGCGCGCCCGACCCAGGGTCAGCGCCGACTCCATCAGACTAGCCCAGAATCTAATGTCCCTTTCTCTTTTGGTCCGAGGCTTAAATGACCTTCAAATCTTGCAACGATCACTGAGATGGGTTTCCCCCAAACAGCGCAGTCAGCGTGTGGCTCACTCAGTGGCATAAGTCACCTACAAGGGTCATATGACTTAAAACCTGGGGCACGGGGCATGCCTCAGCCCGGGCGCTCTAACTAAACTAATTAAATAACTAACTACAGGTACCATACACTAAACGAACAAGCAGTTTCAGGGATGAGCTACAGCAAAGCTGGAGCAGAGCAGTTCCAAAGCACCTTCACTGGCAGCAAGACGGAACTGAAGGTAGGAGGAGTGTGCAGCACCCCTTATACTGCACCATGGAGGCGCCACTCCAGGGTCGCTGGGGCTCTCCCCTATGGGTACTGCTAGGGGAAAAAGTTCTGGCACCGGTGCACATGACCAGCACGCACACCTATTGCGGAATAGACACGAGCAATCACTCGAAGAAGAAAGCTACATTCACTGAGAGGTAGAATAATGAACAAGTGGCTAAACATTCAAAGGAGAACCCACTAACTTTGTTAACACCAGGTTTAAGTCCCAAGCGAGGATAAGGATCCTCCACTTGGGGATACAACCAGCCCAAACCCTTTAGAAATCTGATTGTCATAGGATTGGAGGAAAAAATGTGATAAGATCAGTGAAAAGCCAAGAAGTGCTACATGGACTTTAATGAAATTAATGGCAAGACCTGCCTGTTTCAGATGTAACAAATAGTCCAACACATGATGGACTAGAGCCCAGAATAGAGAAACACCTTTTTCCGGGAACCAGACAGAGAATCTTTTTCACTTGAACAACTACGTATATTTAGAAGGTTTTCTACTATTTAAAAATATGTCCTGAACCCCCGTTGAACAAATCCCTTCCTGAGGAGTCAGCCATGGAGTATTCAGGCTCTCAGACAGAGGGCCTGCAGATTGGGGTAGAGGAGGTGACTGTGGTCCTGAGAGATCAGCTCTGGATCCAGAAGTAGTGTTAATGGAACCCTGACTGAGAGGGTCAGCAGAGTGGAAAACCAGTGTTGCTGAGGCCATGCTGAAACCTTGAGCATGACTTAAACATGGTACTGCCTGATTTTCAACAACACTGGGGAGGGATGGGACTGGAGGAAATGAGTACAGAAGCTTGACTATCAGGGTAACAGGAAAGTATCCATCACAGACCCTGGGCTGTGATCTGCTCAGTAACAAATGTGATGACATTTCTCACATGGCCTTGTTCGCAATGAAAAATCAACAGAGAGTCCCCCACTGCTGAAAAGGAAAGCTTGACAAGGTAGCCAGATGGCTCTCTCTCTTCTCTGACATTTACATGAAGAGTCAAAGCATGGGCAGACCATAAACTTTGCGCCTGCAGGGACCCCCAGGGTGCACTGCTACCTCTCCCCTAACCAAGGGCAGAAGCATCTGTGACTAGAGAGGAAGTTGACTGACCAGGTGCAAATGGAAAACCCATTTGAAAGTTCTGTCCAGCAACCCAGAGAGGCCAAGATTTGTGCTCGTAATCAAATTAACATGCCTAAAGAAGGAGTAATTGTTGTGTACATCACTAGCCATCCTTGCAGTTTTCTGACATGGAGACTGGCATGTCAAACTATTAAGTGAGAGAGGTTATACGTCCTAGAAGGCAGAGGCAATTATGAATTATTATGGTAGTTCAATTGGCCCTGAGGTTCAGTCAAAACAGGAAAAATACTTCTGACAGATGCAGATATGCTTGGTACCCAATCCGAATGGAAAGGTCCAAGGTGGCAACAGGAACGCCTTAATCAGCAGAAACTTAAGCCGCGCCTCCCTGTCATTTTTGGTTTTAGGCATAAAGTCTCTGCAAATTAGATACCAAAGCAGATGTGAGTGTCTCTAAGACACTTCAGGCAACTGGAGCATGAGTCATTGCCTGGTATCAGTGTCTTGCAGGAGTGGCAAGCCTTGAATACTGGCAACAGAGCTGTGTCCCGGTACCTAGTAACGAGAACCAAAGTTTTCAAAAATACACTTCAAAGAAAGCTTCTCTTTCTAACACTACCTCTTAAGCTAGTACAAATAGGTATGAACTATATACAAATAGAAGGAAACTTGTGATAGCAAGACAAGATGCTCCACAACTGTCTTGGGTGGAAAGAAGTAAATGAGGTTGGTGGTGGGTCCACCCTTTATATCAGGGGTTCTCAACCCTTTTTCTTTCTGAGGCCCTCCACGAACATGCTATAAAAACTCCAAGGACCAGCTGTGCCACAAACAACCGTTTTTCTGCATATAAAAGTCAGGGCCATTAGGGGATAGCAAGGAGGGCAATTGCCCAGGGTTCCACGCCACAGAGGGCAGCACAATGATAAGTTGCTCAGGCTTCGGCTTCAGCCCCTGGTGGTGGGGCTCAGGGCCTCAGATTGCAGAACCATGCAGGGGGGTTTGTCTTTCTGCCCTGGGCCTTAGAGAGTCTGATGCCAGCCATACTTGGCAGACCCCCTGAAACCTGCTAGTGGCCCCCCATGGGGTCCCAGATGCCTGGTTGAGCACCAATGCTTTATATCATTGCGCAGCAGCATGTAGCTTCCTGGGGCATATGTGCTGCCCCAATGGATATTGGTGAGGGAAAAATATCTGACAACTCTGCACTGTACTTTGTTGGGGTTATCGTTATCCCAGACTTTTCAGGTTCGTTGTCCAACTGCAAGAGAGACAGGCAACCCAGCAAAGTCCGAACCCAAGTTCTTTATTGATGAATGCACACAAGCAACAAAGAACAAGTCTGTTCTCCACAGAGAACCAGAACCAGCCCCCCGCCATTTCTTCAATACAGCACAAATTTATATAAGCAAGTTTACATCACAGTTAAAGCATTGAATTGCTTGCGGTTAATTAACAGCAACTGGTGAAGCATTTGATTACAAAATTCATGGCCTTGAGCAGTTCCTGGCGCACAAGCATCTTCCTTATCAGTACTGAACTTTTTTATCAGCACTTCCAAAGCTTGAGTGCAAGGTGGGGTTTTATCCACCCAGCTCCTGCTTGCTGACTTCATTTACCCACCTTGTTCATGTATCAAGCGTGTGATCACCTGCTCAGCCTATCTTGTGGGCCTTCAGGCCCACTTTAAAGCATCCTATCAATCCCCCCTTTGTCCATAGAGGACCCGAAGAGGGGACTCTTGGGGGACACATCCATTTATATATTGAGAGTTTACTACCTGGTAGGGCCTTTTAACCCTGGGGGCTTCTTTACATAGTTGAGCACCCACACAGCATCCACACCTTATGATTACATAAGGCAATAAAAGCCCACAAATAATAACAGCACTTTTAAGCAGATTATGTAGCCATCCACCTACATCAGGCAACCAGCTAAATAAATCACTCCACCAGGAGTTCCAGCTGGGTCACTTTCCCTATTAATACAGCCTTGCTATCAGTAGCTGCGTATCCAGTGTCTGATTCCCTCTCGGACAAAGGCAGATCCATCCACAAACAACTCCATTTCGGGGTCTTGGAGGGGAACATCAGTAAGGTCAGGGCAAGGGGAAGAAATTAAGTCCAAAAAACAATCAATCATTCACGTATCCACTACTTCCCTCCTGGGGCAACAAGGAAGCCGGATTTAACGTGGCACATTGTTCGAGAGTTACCCCACGAGTCATTAAGAGCAATTTCATATTTTGACAACCGTTGATTAGTTAGATGCTTATGCTGCTGCGAATTTAACAAGCTGGCCACAGCATGAGGCGTATGCACCATGAGGGTGTGTCCGAGAACTATTTCTTAAGCCTTTTCCACAATTAAAGCAGCTGCTGCAAAATTTCTTAGACAGCTTGGATGGCCGCGAGCTACAGGGTCTAATTGTCCTGACAAATAAGCAACAGGTCAAGAAGAGCCTCCAAATGATTGTGTTAACACTCCAGATGCCACTCCTTTAGATTCATGTACATACAAGTCAAAGGGTTTGTTATAATTAGGGAGCCCTACTGCGGGAGCCTGAACAAGGGACTCCTTGAGCGTTCTGAAGGCTCTTAACTGCTCAGCATTTGGATATAAAGGCTCCTTTGCCCCTTCGTTAGTTAACTCACGTAACGGCTTCAATAATTCACCAGCAGCCACTATCCATGAACGACAAAATCCAGTCATTCCAATAAAGCCTCTCATTCCTAGTTCTGTTGTGGGAAAAGGAATACCTAAAATTGCTTTTACCCGCTGGGGATCTATGCAACGAATTCCAGGTCCTAAAGTACACCCCAAATACTTTACCTTGTCTTGCCCACTGCAGTTTTGTGGGGCTGACCTTGTGTCCCTTTGTTGCCAACTGATTAAGTAGACAGATGGAATCAATTTCATTATCTTCTTGTGTTTTTGATGCCACTAAAATATCATCAACATAAGTTACCAAGGTAGGGCCTCGGGGTAATTGGACATCTTTTAAATCTTCTGCTAAAATTCTAGCAAACACCCCTGGTGCCTCCACATACCCTTGGGGCATTCTAGTCCACGTAAGTTGCCCTGGGATTGGAATTTCCTGTTCCTCCCCCCTTTGCCCGGCTGCACCTGGTATTCCCCAGGTGAATGCAAAAAGGTATTGTTTATCTGGGGCAACCGGTACAGAAAAGGCGGCATCTGCCAAATCCAGGCAAGTAAACCATTCTGCGTCTGATGGCACCATTGCCAGTATAGTGCTACGGTTTGGCACTACAGGGTGTTCTAAGATCACATACTGATTAGTCAGTCTCAGGTCCTGAACCATTCGATGCACTGGTTTTCCATCTGGCCCAGGCTGAGGCTTCTTAATAGCCAGAACAGGGGTATTGCAAGGAGAGACACATGGCATCAGGATTCCCTTTTCCTTCAAACCCTGTATGAGAAGTCCTAGCCCCTGAACGGCTTCAGGTTTCAGAAGGTATTGTCTCTGGGCGGACGGAGGCTGATCACTCTTTACTGTCGGACTTAAAAAGGGAGCTGATTTTACTAATCCCACTGCATGTTTTCCTCCCCACACTGTAGGGTTAACTTCATTTTGCACTCGCACAGGGAGATCTTTACTGAACTCTTGAACCTCCAGCCCTGCCAACAAATATATCTTTTCTAATGGGAACCTTAGAATGATGCCATCCGGATTACAAAAAATTTGAGCATGCAATTTACACAGCAAATCTCGCCCACGCAAGTTTACTGGCCCATTCATAAGCAAAAAGGAATGCTGAATATTTAAAGGGCCCAAAGTGGCCATGCAATCGCTGGTCATAAAACATCGTTCTGTCTCTCCAGTAACTCCTATTACACATTTTTCAATATTTCCTTTTGGGGCCACGCCCTTGGGTATGGCTGAATGAGTAGCACCAGTATCCACTAACAGTTCAAAAGTCTTGTTCCCTATTTTAAGGGGAATCACAAGGAACCGGGCATCACATTTAAACTGCACAAGTCCAGCCTCATAAATCTCAGGACTTCAGGGGAGCGGCGCCTCCCTTCAGTCGCTGTCCTCTGCGAACTGCCCTGCTGCCTCTGGCTTGTACACCTTCTTAGGGCGCTCTGGGCACTCTCTCTTCCAATGTTCTTCTGCACCACAATAATGACAATCACCACTTCTAATTCCTTCTCCACATCCTCTGCTTCTCGCAGCTCCTCCTTTTCCCCTTCCATTCCATCCATGACCTCTGCCTCTTCCTCCGTCATTGCTGCTGCCAACAGTGACACTTGCTCCTTTATGTCCTTCTGCCTTTCCTTCCTTTTCTTTCTTCTCCTCTCTCCCATTAAACACTCTAGTAGCAATGCTAACTACCTCAGGCAAACTTTTCCCTTGCATACCGTCTGGATGCTCTCTAAATCTCTTAGCAATATCCTCCGCACATTGTGACATGAAAACCATTTTAACCATCTCCTTTCCATGATCAGTTTCAGGATTCAAATTCCCATGCTTTCTAACTTCACAAGATCAGTCGGGCACAAAAGTCAGAGGGGTGTTTGTCTGGACGCTGAACACAAGCAGTCACCTTGCTCCAATTTGGAGTAGCCTCTCCTGCATCTCTAATGCCACTCAAAACAGCTTTCAAAAATCCATCCAGCTGTACCTTGCCAGCCAGAGTGTTAGGATCACAATTAGGGTCAGTAATTGGCCAAGGAACATCCAGATGACCTGCAGATTTTTCTTTTACTCTGTGTCTTTCATCTTCTGTCATGAAAGTATCTAATGACTGATTAACATCTGCCCAGGTGGGCACATGAGTGGAAAAGATTGTGCAGAACATTCTTTCCACTGCCTCAGGATTGTCCCGTAGGCAAGGCATAGTACATTGTCAATTAAGAAAATACGAAGTTGCAAACAGGGTATGGGTAAAAACCATCTGATGTCCCCCAGCAACCAGTGGAACCAGGGCTTGTATTGTTAGGTTTGTCTTAGAGGCATTCTCCCCCATGGATATAGGTTCCTTCTGAATTTGATGAAGACTGGCTGAAGACTGGGCAGGGAGGGTGAGACTGACTGATCTCTCTGAAGATGAGGGAACATTACTCTGAGCTCCCCCTTTATTCTCCTCTCTCCCTGAACTCTTGAATCCTTGCACTCCGCTGGACAGGGGGAAGAACAGGAACAAAATCGTCCTCCTCCTGGTGTGGCTCTGGGACATATGGCGGGGGATTTTTACAGGAGTTCTTCATATAAACAGCTTCAATAGCCACTCGTCCCTCCATGGGTTTATAATTATACCACACAAACAAATAATCCATTTGTCCCGGTCTAAGATCAACCAAAATATCCCTTAAGGAGTTCATCCTATCTGTGGAAAAGGTTCCACACTCCAGCCAGTCTCTAGTCAGGGACAAATGAAAGGTAAATGATGACCATTGGATCCGACACAAATCTCTCATCTTAGCCTTGGACAATCTGGCCGTCCCGGATACATCCTTCCAATCTCTCAGAATGAGAGATAACGGGGCGTCCCCTGGGCATTTATTGCTACCTTGTCCCATTTTCCTGTACCGAGCGCTCACTTACCTAGTTCCTGTGACTCCTGCTCAAAGGGCAGGTGGACATTGCTGGATTTAAACAGGCTCAGGCTGGTTCATGAGATGACGACTTATCGCCAGCACGAGATCCGACTCCTAGGCAAGGTTCCTCTCAATTGAAGGATGCGCGCTGCGTTGAGTTTGGAGACGGATCCCCTCGCCAGAGAGTCAAACGGGTCCCGGCGGAGTCACCAAATCTGTTGGGGTTATCCTTATCCCAGACCTTTCAGGTTCGTTGTCTGACCACAAGAGAGACAGGCAACCCAACAAAGTCCGAACCCAAGTTCTTTATTGATGAATGCACACAAGCAACAAAAGAACAAGTCCGTTCTCCACAGAGAACCAGAACCAGCCCGCCCCTGTTCTTCAAAAACAGCACAAATTTATATAAGCAAGTTTACATCACAGTTAAAGCATTTAATTGCCTGTGGTTAATTAACGGCACCTGGTGAAGCATTTGATTGCAAAATTCATGGCCTTGAGCAGTTCCTGGCGCACAAGCATCTTCCTTATTAGTACTGAGAATTTTTTTTATCGGCACTTCCCAAGCTTGTGTGCAAGGGGGGAGTTATCCACCCAGCTCCTGCTTGCTGACTTCATTTACCCACCTTCTGAGCCCCCCTTGTTCATGCATCAAGCGTGTGATCACCGGCTCAGCCTATCTTGTGGGCCTTCAGTCCCACTTTAAAGCATCCTTTTTCTTTCTGAGGCCCTCCACCAACATGTTATAAAAACTCCAAGGACCAGTTGTCCCACAATAACCATTTTTCTGCATATAAAAGTCAGGGCCATTAGGGGGTAGCAAGGAGGGCAACTGCCCAGGGTTCCACGCCACAGAGGGCAGCACAATGATAAGTTGCTCAGACTTCGGCTTCAGCCCCTGGTGGTGGGGCTCAGGGCCTCAGATTGCAGTACCATGCAGTGGGGTTTGTCTTTCTGCCCTGGGCCTTAGAGAGTCTGATGCCAGCCATACTTGGCGGACCCCCTGAAACCTGCTAGTGGCCCCCCATGAGGCCCCAGATGCCTGGTTGAGAACCAATGCTTTATATCATTGTGCAGCAGCATGAAGCTTTCTGGGGCATATGTGCTGCCCCAATGGATATTGGTGAGGGAAAAATATCTGACAACTCTGCACTGTACGTGCACACATCTGAAGTGGAATGGACATGATATCGCTCAAAGAAGAACCTGATTTAATAGCCTATCCCCGAATGACATCTTGAGATAAAGCTTTTAAATATGTGGTCTAAAAACAAGATCTGCCTGATCAGACAAAGTCAAAAGGGTTGTCATGTTTACCACAGATGGGAAAGCATATCATCTATACTCTATTAACAAAAAAGAAATACCCATGTTTACTGAAGTGCATTCTTCACTTTGTGCTAAAGTCACTTTCCCTTTGACAACATTTTATGTTGATCTTGGAATGCTATACAAATTTTGACTAAAATTAAATTGCTGAACAGATTAGAAAATAGTGAAACTAAAGGAATCCTTAGATTTGATTTAAAATTTAGTTATTTAAATAGCCTAACTTGTGAAAGAGAGCTCCATAAAATGAAGAGGAATATAAACACGTATCCTGGCCCCAGATTACACAGTCTAAACATGAGAAAGTGTCAATAATCCTCAGAAGCTGAAGCAAAAGCAAGCTAAAGGAGAATAAGAGCTTTAAAATACATGAATGACGACTGCAGGGCCCTCAACATCAGCAAAAATTATGCTTTAAAATGAGCTGCTTTTCTGCAAGCCAATGAAGCTCCAAGACCAAACAAATTGCAAAACATGGAAGGAAACAAAAATTTTCAAGAGAACCGCAAGTGGGACACGATAATTAACAGCTTAGCCTGGTAATCTTTCACCTTAAGAAATGGAGCCAAAATCCAGCTTTTATATCAGAAAGGCAAGTCTTGCCACTCAGAGCCATGAAAGAGTGGACAGGAACTGACAAATCTATCTTGATGTTGTCTGCACATAGCAGAAGAAATATTTTGCAGGGGAAATATGTAAACACAGCAGAATATAGGTGTCAGAGATGCTGAGGAGGAACGACACACTTTGGAGACGTGAGTTTGAAGCAATAAATCAACCATGCTGAGATGTGAAAACATGTATGTGTCATAGAATCATAGGACTGGAAGAGACCATGAGAAGTCATCTAGTCCAGTCCCCTTCATTTATGGTAGGACATTGTATTATCTAGACCATCCCTAACAAGTGTTTGTCTAACCTGCTCTTGATCTCTAATGATGGAGATTCCACAACCTCCTTAGGCAATTTATTCCAGTGCTTAAATACCTTGACAGTTAGGACATATTTCGTAATGTCCTACCTGAACTGTCTTTACTGCAATTTGAACCCAATTGCTTCTTGTCCTGTTATCAGAAGATAAAGAGAACCATTTTTTTAAATGTACTTGAAAACTTATGTCCCCACTCTCTCTGTCTTCTCTTCTGCAGAAGAAGTGAACTCAGTGTTTTCAATTTCCCCTCAGTCATGTTTTCTAGACCTTTAATCATTTTTGTTGCTCTTCTCTGGACGGTCTTCAATTTGTCCACATCTTTCCTGAAATGTGGTGCCCAGAACTGGACACAACACTCCAGTTGAGGTTGTATCAGCGTGGAGTAGAGAAGACTACTTCTCATGTCTTGCTTACAATACTCCTGTTAATTTATCCAGAATGTTGTTTGCTTTTTTTGAAGCAGTGTTACACTGCTTACTCATATTTAGCTTGTGATTCACTCTGACCCCCAGATGCCTTTCTGCAGTACTCCTGCCTAGTCAGTCATTCCCCATTTTTTGTGCATGAAATGGATTGTTCCTTCCTAAGTGGAGTACTTTGCATTTGTCCTTATTGAATTTCAGCCTATTTCCTTCAGACTATTTCTCCACTTTGTCCAGATCATTTTGAATTTTAATTCTGTCCTCCAAAGCACTTGCAACCCCTCCCAGCTTGGTATCATAAGAAATCAAAACTATACAAATCACCAGGCAGAGAGATCCAGCAGTAACACAACAGGAAAATTAAACTCTGATGCAAAGACACATTTGCAACAGGGCCAAAGGGAGTCTCAGTGCTCTGAGCTGAAGAATGGATTCTGTGAAACAGAGTGTGATGTGGTGCCAGCCTGGCATTGGCCCAGAGAGGGTTAAAACCAGCCTGGAGAGGCTCAGCGGCAGGCAGCTAAAGGAGTGGCTGCAGGGGAAACAGTCAATTAGGGCAGCGGTTGGACGAGCCAGTCAGGGCCCAGCTGGCCCATATAAAAGGAAGCCGCATACCAGAGGAGTTAGTCTGCTGCAGGGAGCCCTAAGGAGATAACTGACTTCCTAGAAGGTTAGAGAGAGACCAGCACCTGGGGAAGAGCAGGTGCTAGCAGGGATTCGGGGCTAGGAAGAGCTCCTGACTAGCTGCCAGAACTTACAGGCTCGAGGCCCTGGGAAGAGGGCAAAGGAGCTGGAACCAGAGGCAGGAGCAGAAGGAACTGAATCTGCAGGGAAGTGGCCCAGTGAATAGAGACAGTGAGCTGGAAGGAAGAGGCAGCAGGAAGCTGCTGTTTGCAGGGTCCCTGGGCTGGCGCCCAGAGTAATAGGAAGGCCTGGCCTCCCCCACTAGCTGCTGAAGGAGCCACCTGGCTGTGGACTGCCAAGCCGCTGCGAGGAGTGGCTGGACTCTTGTTGAAGGAGTCCCCCGGCAGGAGGACAAACCAGATGGTGACACAGCCGGAGGGCTGTGCCATAGAGCAGATGCCGAGAGAAAGGAACTGCAACAGGTCTGCAGGTGGAGGTGAGGACGGGAGAGCCACCACTACCCGAGGGCGCACCTGCTGGGACTGGGCTAATTCTTAAAACGCACAGCAGAAGGTGCCAGTGTGGTGAGTGACCCCGAGTATCAGAAAGGTACTTCAAGCAGGTACTCTCAATGAGTGACTGCCAAACCAATTTGGATACAAATCTGAAGTTGGGAGGCACTTCCACAGCCTACTTCAATTTTTTTTTTTTTTTTTAAAAAGGGACAGCAGGTTATTTTCAAATCCAAACTGAGCAAGATAAATATCAATTATTTCAATACGGTTATTTAAACTATCCCAACATTTCTATGACACCAAGACAAGTCAGTGAAGTTGGTAGTTGAGGGCACCCTGCCAACAAAAGCATCATTGAGAAAGCTCATATCACACCCATGACTAAAAGGAGCAGCAGGAAAGCCCATAAAATTAGGAGTGGATGTAACTGAAACTATCCACAAAGTGGTTGAAGAAGCTTACAGAAAGGCAAGGGGTAGGGAGACAAGCAAAGAGCACACAGTACCTGGATCTCAACGAGGACCATGTTCAAGCCAAAAGGTGCAAATCTACCCCAGTGGTCATTTAAGGGTACGTCTACACTTAAAACGCTACAGCTGCACTGCTGTAATACTTCTGAGTAGACCCTCACTACAGTGACAGGACAAGTTCACCCATCACTGCAGTTAATCCACCTCCAAGAGCTGTCACTAGGTCAAAACAAGAATTCTTCTTTTGAGGTCTATACCTGTGGTTAGGTTGGCTTAACTGCATCTCTCAATGGGGTGGCTTTTTCCAGTGTAAATTTTCAGTGTTGACCAGCCCTAAGGTTAATTTAACAAAAATGTATAAAATATGCAGGACTGCATCAAAATGTGGAAGACAGATGCTAACAGAAAGTAAGTGCTGAACATGGAATATTCATATGCCATAAAATGACAGGAGGACTCAGTGTAATTTATGAATCAGATTAATCACAAAACATTATTCTACATGTTAAGAAATTCCCAGGGTGAAGAGCGCCCAAAGAATGCAGCCTTCTAGCAGCACTGGATGTCCAGTAAAAATCCTATACAAATATTGAAGTGGGCCACCCTGCTAAACTCACCCACTGGTACAACTATCTTAATAAACTGAATGGAGTTTACAGTATATGATTCACATACATCATAAATATGAATGTTAATTATTTAGACTGTAAGCTGTTTGGGGCAAGAACATCTTACGGGTTTGGACAGCACCCAGTACAACGGGGCCCTGATAAATGCCTGAGGTTCCTAGGTATTACTTCAACACCACCACCATTTATACCCTAAATAGCTTGTCAGTGATCCATGTTAATTTGCATTCTCAGACTGTGCCACACAGTCTGTAGTTCTGCTGGGAAAGCCCTCACCACCAGCTTTTATTTTTCTACTGAATATAACAATATATAATGTGGACATGTCTAATAGTTAGATCATGACCTCTGGACAGGGCAGGCCTCGGAAACAGACAATTACAGCACTTGCCCTGGTCTTCAACTTCCAGGGGCACCAAAACATCCAGGGGATGCCACATTGCTCAGCTATCTTTAGTTGGTTTTCTTTTTCCCTTCGCTACTACTTGGCCTTTTTATTTGTTTTTTGTGCTTGGTTGCTCCGTGGCGGGGGCGGGGCAGCACTAAACATGTTTTTCAGCAGGTTACTCTCCCTTCTGGGTTCTTCCACTGGCTCATCATGGACTTCTCGGGCTAGGCAACTTATCAGTGACTCAGGGATAACATCTACCTCAGAAGGGTGAGGAAGTTTGATTGCTGTCTGAAGTGGTTTGACCTTCAGATGAAAGGCATCATAACTACTTTAACTACTTTTTAAATATATATATTATAATATATGTAACACATATCTACTTATAAAAACAATTAAAATGCAAAGACAAATCATTGAATTCCAAGGACATTTCAATATAATTTTGCTTTATAAAGATCAAACTTGTTTTAAATTAGCAAGATTTTAAAACAGAACAATTCAGTTTTGCTTTTTTCACAGATTACCCCTCAGACTAGCAGCCCTAGTACTTGTTACTATTTACATTACTGCAGTACATCTACACTAAGTTTGCACAGGTGGTGCAACTAGCTCTAATCTGTGCACAAAAAACTCAGTGTAGACAAACCCCAAGGATCTCAACCTTGAAAGAGTAATTCATGACTGAAGTTCTCAATACAGAGTTGATGGCAATGGACTAAGAAAAGATGGTTACTCACCTTCTTGTAACTGTTGCTCTTCAAGATGTGTTGTTCACATCCATTCCAATCAGGTGTGCGTGCACTCCATGGACAGTGGTCAAACTTTTTCCCTTAGCAGCTCCTGTCAGGTCAGCCAGGGAGCCCCCTGGAGTGGCACCCTCATGGCGCTCAATATACGACCCTGCCAACCCAACCCCACTTTGGTTCCTCCTTGCCAGCTACTCCAACAGAGGGGAAGGAGGATGGGTGTGGGAATGGACCCGAACAATACATCTTGAAGAACAGCAGTTACAAGAAGGTGAGTAACCATCTTTTCTTCTTTGAGTGATTGTTCATGTCAATTCCATCAGGTGACTCCTAAGCTCTCCCACTGGGGTGGGGTCGGAGTTAAGGAATCACTGACCGGAGAACCACTCTGCTGAGAGCTGCGTCGTCTCTAGCATGCTGGGTGATGGTGGAAAACACAAGCACTGAGGACCAAGTTGCCACTCTGCAGATCTCCTGGATGGGCCCCTGGACCAGGAAAGCGGTGGATGAGGCTTGAGCTCTTGTCGAGTGGGCTGTAATAGCCAGGGCTGGGACCTTGGTGAGGTCATAACAGGTATGGATACAGTCCATAATCCAGGAAGAGATGCATTGTGAAGAGACCGGAAGCCTTTTCATCCAGTCTGCCACCACTGCAAACAGCTGGTTTGATTTTCTGAAAGGCTTTGTACGCTCAGTGTATAATGCCAGAGCTCTCCGCACATGTAAGAGTGAAACCTCTGCTCCTGTGCATTGGCATGTGGGGCTTGGGATAAAAAACTGGTAGAAAAATGTCCTGGCTGAGGTGGAATTGGGATACCACGTTGGGCAGGAAAGCTGGGTGCAGTCTGAGCTGTACCTTATCCTAGTGGAAGATTGCATGGAGGAGGGGTGAGGGTCAGAGGTTAGTGCTTTTAACTCCGACACCCTCCTTGCTGATGTGATAGCAACCCAAAAGGCCACCTTCCACAAGAGATACAGAAGGGAATGTGTAGCCAGTGGCTCAAATGGGGCTCCCATTAGTCTAGCTAGGACCAGGTTGTGATGCTGTGTACCTCAGGGGAACATTCAGCATCCTCATGTTCATCCCTGTAAAATGGTTGTGTGGTATCCAATGCAAAGTTTGTCATGTCGGGTGTCTTCGGAAGGCTCATGATGCACTGGCCATTGTTGTTATAGTTATGCAATAAGATATAATTTCATGTATGTAGTTATGAGGCTGAAAATGTAGCCTCATGGCTTAAAATAATCCCAGGCAAAAGCTCTCCAAGAGCAGAGAGGCAGTTCACAGCTTATCAGGGCAGGTATGGGTCAAACCCAGCCCAGCCTCACAGGAACAAAGGACGCTGGCCTAGACAGCAACAAAAGGATCTATTAGACTCTCGAGTGAGTCACCCCACTTCCTTTGGCCAGTTTGAGACTGTGATGAGGTAATGCTCACCTGACTCTGAAGGGGGGGAGGGAGGGCAGGAAAGCCAAGAGGGAAGAAAGAGCATGATAAAAGGAAGAGACGTTTGCCATGCTCTCTCTCTCTTCCACCTACATTTACAGGCACCACACCAAGCGACTGAACTGCTGATCAAAGGGGAGAGCCTGGCTGAAGAGCAACCAGCCAGCCTGTGGTGAGAAGCATCTAAGTTTGCGAGGGCACTGAAAGTGTTATCAGCTTAGAATGCATTTTGCTTTTATTTCATTTGACCAAATCCAACTTGTTATGCTTTGATTTATAATCACTTAAAATCTCTCTTCCATAGCTAATAAATCTGTTTGTTTAGTCTACCTGAAGGAGTGTGTTTGGTTTAAAGCATGTCAGAGACTCCCCTTGAGATAATAAGCCTGGTACATATCAATTTCTTTGTTAAATTGAACAACTCATAAGCTTGCAGCATCCAGTGGGCATAAATGGACACTGCAAGATGGAGGTTCCTAGGGTTGTGTCTGGGACTGAAGATATTGGCTAGTGTCATTCAGTTGCACAATCCAAGGAGCAGCTTACATGCCATAGGCTGTGCGTGAACATCCCGGGAGTGGGGGTTCTCACAGCAGAGCAGGGTAAAGCTGGCTGCCAGAGTCAAGGACTGGAGTGACCTAGCAGATCACTGGTTCAGATAACACCAGAGGGGAACGTCACACAACCTGATGTCCCAAGTCAGTACTGGTTGGCAGGACTGTGAGTATAGCCTTTCCATGCCTGAGACTGAACACCCCAACTCTCCCAGGTGGAACGCTGAGAAGGCTGCAAGGTGTACCCTGATGGATGATCCGGCTAGGCCTTGCCGCTTCAGGTCCAGTAGATAGTCTAGGATGAACGGTAGGGATATGTGACTGCGATAGCACCAGCATGATAACCTTTTCATTTGGCCAGGTAGGTGGCGCTAGTGGAAGGTTTCCTGTTCCCAAGGAGCACCTCCCTCACTGATTCCGTGCATTGGAGCTCCCTTGCATTTAAACCATGAAGCTTCCAGGCTGTGAGATGGAGGTCCAGGTGAAGCATGCGGCCGTGGTCCTGTGTAATCAGATCAGAGAGGAGCGGCAGTGCGAACAGGGTGCCCACTGACAGCTCCAGAAGTGTGGTGTACCAATGTTGGTGTGGCCACACAGGAGTCAGCAGAATTATCTTTGCCTTGTCCTTGCGGATCTTGAGAAGAACATTGTGGATGAGTGGTATCGGAGGGAAGGCATACAATAGACGGTTCTCCCAGTGCATCGTGAACACATTCGAGATCGATCCCAGACTGTGCTTTTGGAAGGAGCAAAAACATTGGACACTTCCTGATGCTTCTGGTGGCAAATAGGTCTGTTACCGAAATGTCGGGTCTGCCTAGCTGAGAGCCAATGACAGCCAGACAGGGATAAGGAAAGGTTGCTTTATTCTGCAGAAGAAAGGAGAGTTCTGTACTTTGGTACAAAAAAAACTCTACTCCATACAAAAACCAAGAATCTTTTATACACACACACACTTCGGTCGTGTTAGCATTGGATTGGTGGTTAGCAAACCCTGCACTTCTGCAATCTGCTCAGCAAAAACCAGCCTCAAGACTCATAAGGAAAGACAGTTCAAAAGTTCAGGCTACTGTGTCCATGAGATATCCAATTTCTCCTAATGGTTGCCAGCTATTATAAGACTACTAGCTGTTGGGGGGTGGAGGTGGGGCTGCTAACTGTCACAGGTCTACCTGGGGAAACTTCCACCTTTGGAAGATGGAATGTTGACCGGGGACGTTGACTGGTGCCGGGGTGCCACACTGTGCTGCCATTCCAGGGATCTTCAGTACCGAGGGTCTCTACCACCAGAGTACTTCCTTGGTACTGGTTCACAGACTGATACTGAGGTACTCTGCACCAAGCTTGGGCCTGGGGCTTGGCGGTTGGGTGCCGCTGGATGGGGTGTGGGTTCCGGGTTCCATTAATCGCTGCTTCAAACGGAAGTCACGTTCCTTTCCAGTCCTGGGCTTGAAAGCCTTGTAGATCTTACAGCGCTCAGACTGATGTGCCTCCCCAAGACACCTCAGACATGAGTCATGAGGATCACTACTGGGCATAGGCTTCTTGCATACACCACAAAATTTAAATCCTTGGACTTGAGGCGTGCCCCAGTGCCCAAGGTGGGGTGAGGGGAGAACGACCCACTCACCAGACTACCCTAACTACTGAACAATAAACTAACTACAAAACAAAAAACTGTGTAGAACTAAGTAATAGCTAAGGGAACACTTGCAGGCAAGTGAAACACTGTTCCAATGCCGCCACAGATGGTAAGAAAGAACTGAAGGGGGGGTCGGATCGGCGGGGTCACATACTGAGCACCAGGAGGACACCACTCCAATGGGCTCCCTGGCTGACCCGACAGGAGCAGCTAAGGGAAAAAGTTTCCAACTGTGTATGCAGATGACGCACACCTGATTGGAACTGATGTGAACAATCACTCGAAGAATTATTAATTTACAAATGGATTAGCTGAACTGATACGTTGCCTTAAAAGTGGCATTTTAAAAATGAACCTGATCCATACTAAAATTCAATTCTTTTTTAGTTTGTGATTTTTCCTCCCTCTGGTCCTGGGCCTTCTTTCCATAGGAAACAGCTGGAAAGAGCACTAAAGAGGAGTTATTGATGCCACATTATCGGAAAAACACTGCCATTAATGCAGGTCACTACTGCATCAGTTAACAGTTGTGTAAATTCAACCAAAAGAATAAGATCCTTGAAAAATGATCCTATTAAAAGAGAAACTAAAATCAACATGAATACTGAAGATGTTTACAAGAATAAGTTTGTGGTATAGATGAAAGTCTAAAATTCAGTAAGACTTGTCTACATGGTTGTAAACATTAAAGAACAGCAAGTGAACAAGAAAAAGGAGAGGATGCAGAAGTGCAAACAAATTGGTAACTAAGAAAACCAAGAAAGATTCTCAGCTGCTCCCAATCTCATGTTGAGAGTTCAGACACACCTGGAAAAGCCTTGACAGTTACCCTATGCAACAGACATAGGGTATGTCTATCAAGTCAGCCTATCACTTGACAGGTCAGCCTATCAAGTGACTTACCAGCAATAGCCTGCAAATCTCCATTTTAACAGCTGTGTTGTATGTGCGCTTTATATCGAGAGCCAAATATTTTCCAAACACACACTGGGTATTTGACCTCATGTGAATAAGTGCACAACAGCAAGTGCTTGACTTTGAAAATCTAGTCCATAATTTCTCCCTTGAGCTATGCTTCTTGAAAAGAACCATTTCCATTTATTTTATAAAGAAGTACTAAGAGTATTGTTTAGAATCATTAGCCCTAAAAAAGAATGACTATGCATGCAAGTCTTAGAGGTGAGAAGGAAATGAGGCATAGATATTCACTGGGGTAATTTGATACCCCCAGAGAACCATGCCTAATATTCATATATGTTTTGAAATATCACCTAGCCAAAAAATGTATTTTGTCTTGCTAATGACCATACATCACTCTAAGGAAATACCTGTCTGTATAAAGACAATGTCCCTAAAGGATAATGAAGGCTTGCATCACTAGTACTTCAAAAGCCTACTATGTATAAAAAGGGGGGAAAAGGGTATCTAGTACTATATTTATATGAGTAAATTTACTTCTGTTTAATAACAGTCCCAAACACATTACCTCATTCCTGCTCAACCAAGATCGAAAATTTTGATCCTGTCTACACTATTACTAAATTGATTAAAACCTTACAGAAATCAAGCCAGACTACTCTTTCCACAGATCTAGCGTGCCCAGCGGTAGACAACCTTGGATCATATTAGCACTGACATAGAGATACATACTATATAAATAACCAAGATATGTTTTCCTCCTTTCTGTGACTTGTTAGGAGGTCAGAGCTAGCAAAGGGAGAACGCTTTAGGCTGTGAGCCAATTTCATGGCTGATCTAACGCTGCTGAAATCTGTTGAGTTACACTAGAGATTAATTTGGACCTGAGAGATGATAAAGTAGAATTTCAATATTCTGATTTAGTGCCACTCTAGCAATGCTTTTGATTGTATTCATCTCAATGCTTACTCCCATTTATGAAGTTTATTATGACTTTTCTATTTCTGTATTTTTCTTCTCTATTGCCAACATTCTCTTTCAACCGTAACTAAAATTACATTTGGAGACAAATATAGGTCCATTACTGATTCATGTTTCTGAAGAATTAAAGTATAATACTCTGGTCAGTTAGGGTAGACAAAAAGAGGGTGGTAATGACCTAATCACTGGCCTGGAAGAGATGGATCTTTCTTTCCTCAAAATGACATATCAGGGCTGCCAGAGGGCGATTGTGCGCAGAGAGAACCAATGACTTACAAGGTATCAAGTGCTTGTTTCTTTTTTCTTTTCTTTCTTTCTTTTTTTTTTTTAAAAAGGTTCTGGTTGCTATATTGCATATTTTATTCTGGAAGGTTTCTGAAATGTAACCTTAAGGCGGAGAAATAAGACAAAACTCTATATGTAAGTACCAAAATAGCATCACCACTGCCAGCACCAGCTTTCAGACTCAAGCCTCTCCCCATTTGCTACAGGATTTTATTATTACTATCAAAAAGTTTGCTCTATGGTGCCACTCTGTCCCCCACAACCCCATATTCCACCAGTAGTTTGACTCTTAACACAACATCTTGTGCTCTTTTTTTACACAAGTGTACACAGTGGACTGTACTGTTCTATACTTCCACTAGGATTTTTACTATTATTCATTTGATGTGGAAGGTGCTCAGATACTACAGCGATGGGCAGCAATACAGATCTCTTGATACATTCGGGTTATTAAAATCAAAAGAAAATCAATGTACCAGTAAGCTGTACCACTTTACATCAAATGTAAAGAAAAAAGGATGCTTTTAAATAGCACTTGTTCTGAATGGTCTGTTTAGAGCCATGCAACAGACCCAGAAATGTTACGGTTATGACAATCACAGTGCTAATGGGTTAGTGTTCCTATGAAAACACTGGCTTCCTTTAGAAAGGACTGAAATGAAGAACTCATATATACTACTAGTCTTACTTTGCTGAAATGGAAACTTTCAGAGTAAGGTAACTTGTTGGGTTCAGTGGAGCAGTAAAGGAGCCTGCATTTAATCAACTCAGAGCACCACCATGTGTCCCTGCAGCAAAAGAAAAGTCAGCGAGAGTAAGAAGTGATTTATGAAAGTGACAATGCATGGAAAAACCTGCTTAATGTAAGAGGCTTGTATAACATATGTACTTTATACTCCCGATGACTCTATACGATCTTTAAATCTACCGAGAAAAGTAATTAAATTCATACAACATGGCTGACCGCTTAGCAACATGAACTATGCGGAGCACAATTCACCTGTTCTCCATGGGCTGTGTTGGCTTCTGATTTGCTTTATAATTCTGTTCAAGGTGGTGACCAATCTAAAACCAAATATAATTTGGGTCTTTGGTTCTTTAGAGAATACCTCTCTCTTCTTAGACACTAAGAACATATAAGAGTGGCCATACTGGGTCATACCAAAGATGCATCCAGCCCAGTATCTTGTCTTCCGACAGTGGCCAATGCCAGGTGCCCCAGAGGGAATGAACAGAACAGGTAGTCATCTAGCGATCCATCCCGTCGCTCATTCCCAGCTTCTGGGAGACAGACGGTAGGGACATCATCCCTGCCCATCTTGCCTAACCTCCATAAACTTATCTAGTTTTCTTTAACTCGGTTATAATTTTGGCCTTCACAACATCCCCTGGAACAAGTTCCACAGGTTGACTGTGCACTGCCTGAAGAAGTGACATACAGTAAAGAAGTTACAAAGTACATAAACAAATTTTAAATTCCTGTGAGATTTTATTATCCACCTACTTTCTTCTTCTTTGCCTTGTCCCATCAGTCAGGGTCAGCAAATCTTTTTAGTCTCCCAGCACACTTGTCAAATGCGTCTTCAAAGACAACCACCTTCATCCTGTCCTCCTTCAGAATCTCGAACCACCTTTTTCTAGGTCTTCCTTGGGTTTTGTCCCATGACTACCAGCTCTTTACTACAGTCAACATAGCCCACATTTCATCATTTCACATGACCCAGACATCATAAGAATGGCCATATCAGGTCAGAACAATGGTCTAGCCTAGGAACCTGTCTTCCAATAGCGGCCAGTGCCAGATGCTTCAGAGGGAATGAACAGAACAGAGCAATTATCAAGGGATTCATCCAGTTGTCCAGCCCCAGCTTCTGGTAGTCAGAGGTTTAGAGACACCCAGAGCATAGGGTTGTGGTCCTGACAATCCTGCCTAATAGCCATCTCAGGTGATACTCCTTCAACTTTTCCATAATAGGGGTTACCTGCATCATGGCTTATACCATTTCATTGCATAGTCGATCAGCTCTAGTCTTACCCGGTATCCGTCTACGCATTCTCATTTTGTCAGTGTGACGTAGTAGTTCTCTCTGTTTCTCACTGCTTGGTATTCAAAACCTGATGTCATGACTAGTCTAATCATGATCATACACATTCTGCTTTTTAGTTTACTTGTTATATATTCTTATTGCAGAAAATTCCCATCAACTCTCTCCATTTATGTTAAGTGCTATTTCTGCGGCTCCTGAACCTGCAGCCACATTCCCATCACTATTCAACACCAAAGCAAGATATTTAAATTGTTGCACAGACTATCCCATACCATCTTGTTTTACTGGATTCTTATTGCCCTCTCAATGAAGCATGACATATATTCCATCTTTTGCCTGATTCATAAGCCATTTTCTTCAAATATACCCTGTGATGCTGTTTAAGAAAGGTGACCATTTATATCACTGTTAGGCATAAGGCAGGCTCTGTCCCGAGGCAGAAATGTAGCAGCCTGCCTATCTATGTTCCCTCATTGCAACAAAGCAAGCAGCTGTTTTGCCAGGGTTGGAAATGCAATCAGCCAGAACTAGCCCTTAAATTGCCTGGAGGTTCATTTTATGGCAGATAACAGGAATTGGATTGAAACAAAATTCAGTCAGTTTTTGCTTGAGAGAGGAAACGGTATAGAAGAGTAAGTGTCTGCTTTGTGCATTCCTACAAAAAACTGTTTTAATTTTAGAACACACACTTCTTGATATAAAAAACATGGTTAATGGTGCTACTGATAGTTAATTGATCTCATTCTCTGAGGCAGAAATGTAGCAGCCTGCTTACATAGTAACATTGTTAATGTTCCGATTGTTAGTTAACTGTTCCCATTCTCAGTCAATCCCCCCAGGAGCACAAAACCTGTAAAAGTTAAGACTTCTTTACATTGCCAGAGCGATGTAAAGGAGTCTTATTATAAATGACAGTAAGGGAGTCCTCAGCTGATTATGTGCGCGCTCACTTTTTTCCTGTGCCCAACTGGCACAATGGGGTTAGATTACAGCTCAGGATTTATTTTACTTACCCACTACAAAAAAAGATTGAGGGCAAATAAAACATCTATCAAGCAGTCAATATAATGTCAAAAAATCAGAACAAAGCACTTTCTGAAGAACTAGCCAAGTCCTTTTGAAGTTACCAAAAGGATATTCGTCCTTTTGTACAGCGTGAATGGCCTTCACATCATGCATCAAAAAAAGCTACATCAGCTTCTTGTGCTCAAGAATTCCCTACACTGCATGCGGATGGGGACAAATTATTCTGCACATCCTGCAATGTTGTTCTCAGTCATGACCGATGGTCTGTAATTGTGGATCATTTTACATAAAAACCAAAACTTTTGAAAAATATGCAGAATTTTCAGAATTTTAAATATTGTGCACAGAATTTTTATATTTTGATGTAGAATTTTTTTGGAGCAGAATTCCCCCAGGAGTAAACCAGTCACACAGCCCTCCATGGTTCTAGGCTCTTTACTAGTTTATATTTATCTTCATAACATGTTATCAGTGAAAACTTTGCTCCAGGGAGCTTTTCCCCTAATGTCTTACATCAAGGCATCCTTACAAATCACAAACAGGAATGGGTTTAAAGCTGATTCTTGATGCAGACATATCATCACAACGAATGACTCACTGTAGCCACAGCTGCTTCTCACTAGTGTTGTGATACCCTCATATGCGTCCATGATAGTCTGAACATGTTTCCAGCGGATAGCATGACTGCAGGCACCACAATAACAATTCTCTAGAAACTGTCGTAAGTCTGCTCTAAATCCAAAACCATTAAGTGCAATTCCTTGAGTTTCTCCCTATACTTCTCCTACAATATTCAGGTGCAAACACTACATCCACTGACAACATTCCTGGCATAAACCTAAATTGGTTGTCAGTTCCTTGATGCTCCAGTTCCTCATGAAATCTTTCCTTGATAATTCTTTCCAGCCATTTCATTGTGTGACTCGTTAACTTGATGGGTCAGTAATTGCTACATTCTTGCATGTTTCCTTTACGCTTGAATGTAGAGACCAATGTGCTCTTCCCCTACTCATCAGGCATTTTTCCAGTTGAGAATGAAGTTAATCACCACCACTCCCTCAAGGCCTAATGCTTTAATGCCTCAAACTGAAAACTGTCAGGTCCTGCTGCTTTCCCACATTCAAGTCTCCACCACGGTAAGAGGCCTTGTGAGGCTTCCCCTCTATGGTTTCTTCACATTTTTCTTCACTGAGCAGTTACTCATAAAAGCATTGCCACATCCTAACGATCCCATCATCCTACACTAGTACTCTTCCATTTTCATCTTTGACCCACTTTACAGCTCAAGTCCTCTGTGCTTCTTTGCCTAATCTTGGCTAATCTATATATTTATTTTCCCTCTTCCTTGTTTAATAGTCTTGCATATAAGGCTTTAAATGCCTGACTCTTACTTTTCACCACCATTCTTTTTATTGTTTTCTTTACCAGCTTGTATTCTTCGTAACTTTCCACTGTTCTTTCTGTTGTTACTTAAACCCTTTTCTCTCCTCCTTTACTGCTTCCTACACATAGCTGGCACCATCACATTTCCATGTCATGAAATTATCCTCCTTTTGTTGGCCACAAGCAGGTTGTGCCCTTTCTGTAACGTTTGGATATTTTCCCCCAAACCATCATGGTCAGTCATTGTCCAATCTCCATGGAATCTCTTCCTTAAATCTCAGACTGACCTCCCTATCCACAAGCCTCCACCACTTTATCCTTTGTTCTGCAGCTCATTTTGTTCCCCCAGTAGCCTTTTCACCCGTAAGTCCATTACAAGCAATCTATGCTGCTCCACAATCTTAGCTCCTGGTATCACTTTAAAGTCCGACTTTTTTTTATAATCTCTTCTTCTTGTCAGAAAATAATTGATCGGGAACCTGTTGGCAATGCTGTTGTATGTAATTAAATGGTCCTCCCTCTTTACAATGTATGTATTGGCAAAAATCAGGCCATGGGCTCTGGCTGACCCTTAGATATCCTCACCAGCTTCATTTTTGGTTCCAAAGCCTCATTTTCTGTGACAATCACCGTAGCCCTCACTGTATTCTCCCTACTTTTGTATTACTTAAGTTAATTGGTGAAACAGAGGCACTTACCATCTGACCATTAGCCCATGCTCCATGAAGTAGTTCAGGTTAAAAAGAGTTCGCCTTAGGTCTGTAGTACCCAATCCATGTTGATATCTAAGCTACAAAGAAAGAATTGTTAGAATTAGTAGGGCCTGCTGAGCATTAGACTGTGTTTCAAAGGTGGGGGAATAAAAAGCAGCATAAGTAATTTACCAGCTTTGCAAATTAGAACTGAAGGATAACCAATCAATTCAAAATGGGGAAAAGGAAGAATTGTAAATATGCACTTCTTTAGTTAGGAATATTTTAAATGTAAACTGAATCCCCATAATAATGAGTTAAAAAACCCCTCACTGACTTGGGTAAAATAATCAGTTCATCTGATCATTAATCCTTGTTACATAACTACTTTGTTTCATGCATACAGCATGAATATGCTCTCCTTGTAAAATAGGCTGATGAAACATAGGCCGGGGCTTATATTTCAGTACTGCATTCTTACATTCATAGCTTTAAAAAAAAGCAGATTGTTTACAAGTGGGGATTCTCAAACTATTAAAATAATTCTATGCTAAATAGTATGAGATATAATTTTAGTATAGTATCAGAGAGGTAGCCGTGTTAGTCTGGATCTGTAAAAAGCGACAAAGAGTCCTGTAGCACCTTATAAACTAACAGACGTATTGGAGCATAAGCTTTCATGGGTGAATACCACTGTCAATAACCTAGTCCCAGATTTGGACCTTCGCGTCCAAAATATGGGGGTTAGCATGAAAACCTCCAAGCTTAGTTACCAGCTTGGACCTGGTACTGCTGCCACCACCCAAAGAATTAAGAGTGTTTTGGGGCACTCTGGTCCCCACAAAAACCTTTCCTGGGGACCCCAAGACCCAAATCCCTTGAGTCTCACAACAAAGGGAAATAAATCTTTTCCCTTCCCCCCTCCAGGTGCTCCTGGAGAGATACACAGAAGCAACCTCCGTGAATCTAAGCAGAGGGAGTCCACCCTCTCTAATTCCAGTCCTGGAAACAAAAGCACTTCCCTCTTCACCCAAAGGGAATACAAAGTCAGGCTAGTAAATCTAACACACACAGATCTCCACCTGACTTCTTCCTCCCACCAATTCCCTGGTGAGCTGCAGACTCAATTCCCTGGAGTCCCTCACTAAAGAAAAACTCCAACAGGTCTTAAAAGAAAGCTTTATATAAAAAAGAAAGAAAAATACATACAAATGGTCTCTCTGTATTAAGGTGACAAATACAGGGTCAATTGCTTAAAAGAAATATGAACAACAGCCTTATTCAAAAAGAATACAATTTAAAGCACTCCAGCAACTATAGACATGTAAATACAAAAGAAAAAAACAATAACCCTTATTGTTTTTATGATCTCTGTACTCACAACTTGGAAACAGAAGATTAGAGAGCAGGAAATAGAAATCACTCCTCATAGCTGAGAGAGAGGCAGACAGAAGACAAAGAACTCAGACACAAACTTCCCTCCACCCAGAGTTGAAAAAATCCTGTTTCCTGATTGGTCCTCTGGTCAGGTGCTTCAGGTTACTTTTTTTCCAGGTGAAAGAGACATTAACTCTTAGCTATCTGTTTATGACAACCACACATGCGTCTGATGAAGTGGGTATTCACTCACAAAAGCTTGTGCTCCAATACTTCTGTTAGTCTATAAGAGGCCACAGGACTCTCTGTCAATTTTAGTATAGTGTGTTAGTTAACCCTGTAGATAATTCCCCCACACGTGCCATTTAAATGAGCCCTTGATCTATTTATAAACAACAAAATTAGGTAAAGCTATATTGTGTCTATTTCACTGCAGCTGCACGCAGAGATACATTATCGCACAACCTAGTTGTAAGGTCTCTGAAGTAACAAAAAAGGGGGGGGGGGGAAGTGTGTTTCCTGATAACTCACCTAAAGATTACTTGATTAAATTATAAACTCACATGCGTGTGCCAACTGATCAAAGAGGTTTATGGTTAAGTGCACTGTTTCTTATCGAACGTGAAATGCTTCAATCCTCTCTCTCTCTGATAAATGATAAACTGAAGCACACACTTAATTCAGCTAGCATAATGTCAGTGACGAGAAAATATTAACTATCCACTTGGAAAATTATCAGTGGTCCTGAAACTAAAAACCAGGGCCTTTAGATTATGAAAGACCATTAGGATCTTAATTAAGTTTGCATTTGTAGAAACTACCTTCAGTAATACAAATGAAGTTGAGCATTTTATTTGTTAATGCACACTCAACTGTTGCCAGTGAGGAAGCGGGGGGTGGGGGGGAACGGGAGGAGGAGAGAAGGAAGGGGAGTTTGACAGGCTGCGAGAATATTTTAGACAATGAGCTCTGAGTGGACCATGCTGGATAAATCTAAATATGTAACCTACGTGCCATAATCCAATTAAACTACTACCTGGGTATCTGGTCTTGAACAGTTTCTACCAGAAGAAAAATATCTGTCTCACTTCATAACACACTCAATGCCTTTTATTACACAACAGATAAAATATTTTTAAAATCACACTGTTAAGTATTTGTGCTGATTGAACTGTTACACACTACTCTGCATTGCATTTGCTATAGCAGTTTCCTAGAAGTCCATGCCCAATATTTGTTCCTACATTCTAAACCTTCAGGGAGGTTTCTGGAGTCAAATTTATCCTCCTGCCCTGGATTATACTAGGAAAGACAGCCCTAAAATTAAACTGTTAGAACACAATCTGTTGGAATAAGCCAGTCTCAGTTTGACAAATGATGTTTACATTTAATGAACATTGCCATAAGTAGGGTTCATAATCATATTTAAAAAAACCTGCATTTCTGAGAAATAACTGCTTCACACCTGCACAGAGGCACTGATTCAGTAAGGTATGTTGAAGTCAAAGAGATTCCTCACATATTTAAATACAATATCATCTTGTTGAATTGGGGCGTAAATGACTATACCTTGGAAAACAATGGAGATGGAGCATGCACAAATCAGCAAATAATTCTTATTTGATTGGTATTTTTTAAAAAGAAAACTATTTTCTTTTTTAAATCTTGAATCTAAGAATTATTTCTATTGTCATCTGGGTTTAAGGAGGAAAAAATTGCTTTGGAAAAATCCCCAATACTGGATTGTGTGACTGGAGACCACTTATTGCAAAGTTTATTATTTCCATATGGACATAAAATTTATGTACTATGGTGGGCTGTGATGCATACCTTCCACTCCAGTGACAGAACCCGGATTAAAACAATCGTACAATGTAAATTACCAAATGATCCACACTCTCCTGGAAGGATTATACTGGATTTGGCTAAACAAAGGACTAGCCTGGAGCAAAGGAAAATATTAAACAAAAAACCTCTAATGTCATTACATATGTCATTACTATCACAGCCAAATGTTTGCAAAATAGAATTTAAGAATGACTTAAAAAAATTGTCTAAGGTTTCATGACATAAAAAAGGACAGGATTAAGAGATTTTTCCCTTTAAGGCAGGTATGCACTCATTTTGAATAGTCAGGCTCAGAAGACTGTAGATAAGAAAGACTCTCCAGTATTAAATATTGACAATAGCACTGTTTCTAATTCCATTTTATATTGCCAAGTTAATCCATAAATGCTATTGAATAGTTTTCCAGTTGGGCCCATGTTAAAAACTTTGGTCTTTTCTTGAGCGGATATGCTGTAATGCAAACTCCATGCGGGATTAATATCTGCCATACTACAGCTGAGAGCCTTAGCAAGACATCTGATGGAGCAAATTTCATTATGTCTAGTGTAGTTCAATATGTAGAATTTTACCCTTTAGATATTTATGGTTAATATTGCAGAAGAGTAACTGAAGTTTTATCTAGCAAGTATCACTATACTTGGGGACTTTCAATACTACTTAATTTCTTTAATTAGGAATACCATCAGAAGTATTGTTTCATAATTGCTTTTATCACCTTTGCAGAAGGTATGTGATGACCATTTGGCTGCTTTGAAATTACGGTATTTATTAGAATCATGTTATTTCTTTGTATAAACATACATAAATTGTCAGTGGTTTAGGAATATAAAAAATATAAATTAACATTGTGACCTACAAGAACAACAGTAGGCATCATTTGCTGAATTTTTAAAACCAATTTGAACTTGTTGGACCCATATGTTGTAACAAAATTTGATACATGGTCAGTTCTTTATCTTCAGGAAACGGTACATTGTTTGAAATAAGCACGCAGCAGAAAACAGATCTTGCTAGAACGAGTCTTCCTTTCCAGTCCGTCTGAAAATTAATTCATTGTCTTTGAAATGTGCTAAGGTAAATATGAAGTATAGCTGTTAAATATTATTTTAGCTACTTTAGGTTTTGTGATAACTCAAGCATTTAACTCCTGGCAGGAATTCTTCTAGATGTCATTAGTTATTGAAAAAGTTGGCCTCAGTGAAGGATTCAGTCCATCGCTTTATATTCCAGAATATACCAGAACAACTGGTGGTGGGTTTTTTTTTTTGCTTGTTTTTTTTAAATAAATCTCCCTTCCTGTAGATTTCCTCTTGCAGTTTTTACAAACTCTTAATTTGCATGTGGCCCGGTATGCAAACAGGCCTACATTGTGAGGCATACACAAATGGCCAGACGGGGATAGGTGTCTTACCTCCTGCCTGAACGCAACATTTCCAAGAAATGTCACCTCCTGGTGACCTGCCCTAACTCTAACACCTAATTTTCAGTATAAATACATAACTCCTTAAATCCAAGGACAAAGAACATACAAGATGTAATAAAGAGGAAAAATCTAACAAACATCTTAGATGTCTGTATAGTACAGTAAGAAGTACGGGGAATAAATGGGAAGAACTAGAAATGGTCTGAAATAAACAGGATGCAATTCAATAAAGGACAAATGCACAGTACCACACTTAGGAAGGAAAAATCAATTGCACAAATACAAAAATGGAAATGGCTGCCTAGGAGGAAGTACCGCAAAAAAAAGATAGGGGGGAGAGTTATAGTGGATCAAAAACAAAATATCAGTCAACAATGTAATACTGTTGGGGGGAAAAAAAAAAGCAAACTTCATTCTGGGATATATTGGCAGCAGCATTCAGAACAAGACAGACAGACATTCCTCCATTCTACTCAGAACTGATTAGGCCTCAGCTGAAGTGTTGTGTCCAGTTCTGGGCACTACACTTTGGGAAAGATGGACAAAATGGAGAAAGTCCAGAGGAGAGCAACAAAAATTATTAAAGAGCTAGAAAACACGACTTATGAGGAAAGATTGAAAAACTAGGTTTGTTTACTCTGGATAAGAGAAGATTGAGGGGGAACAGTCTTCAAGAACATAAAATGTTGTTCTAAAGGGGAGGGTGATAGATTGTTCCCCTTGACCACTTACAATAGGAAAAGTAGTAATGGTCTTTAATTGCTGCAAGGGTGATTTAGGTTGGACATTAAGAAAAGTTTATTAACTGTCAGGGCATTTAAGCACTAGAAAAACGTTATCTCAAGAGGCTGTTGAATGTCCATCATTGGAGGTTTTTAAGAACAGGTTAGACAAACACTTATAAGTCTAGAGAATACTTAGTCCTGCCTTCGTGCAGGGGACTGCACTAGGTGGCCTACTGAGGTCCCTTCTGGTCCTACATTTCCATGATTTAAGATGATCTGTACATATATCTGATTATGAGGACCAGTGGGCTACTAGCTCTTCGTAGCAACCTCACATGCCACTCTTCTTTCAACTATTACGTATTGTCTGTCTGATACAAAGGATCCTTGTATAACCCTGTGCCCTCTGCCAGTTGGGACCAAGGAGTCCCTGGGTCACACCAACTTTTATGCATAAAAAGACGGTTACTCACCTTTGTAACTCTTGTTTTTCGAGATGAGTTGCTCATATCCATTCCAGTTAGGTGTGCACGCGCCGCGTGCACGCTCGTTGGAAGATTTTTACCCTAGCAACACTCGGTGGGCCAGCAGGACAGCCCTGGAGTGGCGCCGCTATGGCGCTTGATATATACCCCTGCTGGTCCATCCGTCCCTCAGTTCCTTTTTGCCGGCTACTCCGACAGTGGGGAAGGAGGGCGGGTTAGGAACGGATATGAGCAACACATCTCGAAGAACAGTTACAAAGGTGAGTAACCATCTTTTCTTCTTCGAGTCCTTCTCATATCCATTCCGGTTAGGTGATTCCCAAGCCTTACCTAGGTGGAGGGGTCAGAGCGAGACGTTGCGGAATGTAAGACCGCTGAGCCGAAGGCGGCATCGTCTCTGGATTGCTGGACCAATGCATAGTGCGATGCAAAGATGTGGATGGAAGACCAGGTAGCCGCGTGGCATATTTCCTGGATAGGAACATGTGCCAAGAACGCGGCAGATGAGGCTTGAGCCTGGGTAGAGTAGGCGGTGAGATGGCCAGTCAGAACATGAGCCAACTCATAGCATGCCCGAATACAGGATGTCACCCAAGATGAAATTCGTTGGGAAGAGATTGACATGCCCTTCATGCGCTCTGCCACCGCTACAAATAGCTGAGGTGAACGTCGGAAGTGTTTGGGCCTCTCGATGTAAAAGGCAAGAGCCCTACGGACATCCAGAGTATGCAACTGTTGTTCATGACGCGATGAATGCGGCTTCGGAAAAAAGACTGGCAGAAAGATGTCCTGATTAACGTGGAAGGCAGAGACCACCTTAGGGAGGAATGCCGGGTGCTGTCGCAGCTGTACCTTGTCCTTGTGGAACACTGTATACTGGGGGTCCACAGTCAATGCTCGATGTTCCAAGACTCGCCTAGCCGAGGCGATAGCGAAGAGGAATGCTGTATTCCAGGACAGGTACAGCAGCGAGCATGTAGCTAAGGGCTCAAAAGGGGGGATCCATGAGCCTGGTTAATACAAGGTTTAGATCCCAGGTAGTGGTTGGGCGTTTGACCTGAGGGTAGAGTTGCTCCAAGCCTTTGAGGAATCTGGAAACCATGGGGTGAGTTGCCTGTTTCCCCAGGATGGAAGGTGGAAATAGCTGCAAGAGGCACTCGTATAGAAGAGATCGCCAGGCCCTGCTCTTTGAGGGACCATAAATAGTCCAAGACAGTGGGGACCGATACAGTTTGTGGAATAAGGTCAGGCTGGGTGCACCAGTGAGAGAAGCACTTCCATTTAGCGAGGTACATTGTTCGCGTGGAAGGCTTTCTGCTTCCCAGCAGCACCTGCTGCACGAAGGTGGAACAACGCAACTCCGACTGGCTCAACCAGAGAGCAGCCATGCTGTCAGATGAAGGGACTGCAGGTCCGGGTGGTGAAGCCTGCCGAAGTCCTGCGTGATGAGATCCGGACAGAGTGGCAGGGGAATCGGATCTGTCAGAGAAAGGTCGAGCAGCAGGATGTACCAGTGCTGCCTCGGCCAAGCCGGAGCGATCAGAATTAGGTGGGCTTTGTCCCTGTGAAGCTTGAGTAAAACTCGGTGGACGAGAGGGAATGGTGGGAAGGCATAAAAGAGGTGACCTTTCCACAGAATTAGGAACGTGTCCGAGAGGGAGCCCGAGGAGCGACCTTGTAGGGAGCAGAACAAGTTGCATTTCCTGTTCACTTTGGAGGCAAAAAGGTCTATGTGGGGAAAGCCCCACCTCCGGAAAACCGAATGGAGAATGTCCGGACAGATGGACCACTCGTGTGACAGGAAGGATCTGCTCAGTTGATCTGCGAGAGTGTTCCGGACTCCTGGGAGAAAAGAGGCTACTAGATCTATGGACTGGGCTATGCAGAAGACCCACAGTTGGATCGCCTCTCGACACGGGAGAGGACCGTGTCCCTCTCTGCTTGTTTATGTAATACATGGCCGTTGTGTTGTCTGTGAACACTGCAACACAACGGCCCTGCAGATGGCGTTGGAACGCTCGGCACACCAGCCGGACCGCTCTCAGCTCTCGGACATTGATGTGTAACGTCAACTCCTGGGACGCTCAAAGGCCTTGAGTGCGAAGGTCCCCTAGGTGAACATCCCAGCCCAGGTATGATGCGTCCGTTGTTAGGGACGTGGAGGGCTGGGCTGGATGGAACGGCAGACCTGCACACACCAGGGATGACGTTCGCCACCAGTCGAGGGAGCCCGGAACACTTGGCGGAACTGTGAGTATAATGTCTATGGCGTCTCTGCCCGGATGATAGGCTGAGGCGAGCCAGATTTGTAGAGGAGGCCAAGGCAAGTGCGAGCCGAGGTTGTTGGGAAGTCTGAAGTCTTTGTACAAGGGAGACTATAGCCTGAAAACGATGTGGGGGTAAACTGGCCATTGCAAGGTTGGAGTCCCGCATGGCCCCGATAAACTCTATCCTCTGCGTAGGCACCAGAGTGGACTTCTCCAATTTGATTATCAGGCCTAGACGCGTGAACAGGTCCTTGATGATGGTCACATGGCCGATGACTTGTGCCTCGGAGGTCCCTCGAATAAGCCAGTGGTCGAGGCATGGGAAGACACGTATTCGACGACGACGGAGGGAAGCTGCGACGACCGCCATACACTTCGTGAAGACCCGAGGGGCTGAGGAGAGGCCAAAGGGAAGGACCGTAAACTGATAGTGTTGATGATTCACCACAAAGCGCAGATATCATCTGTGCAGGGGATAAATTGCAATGTGGAAATATGCGTCCTTCATGTCGAGAGCAGTGTACCAATCTCTGGGATCCAGGGAAGGAATGACGGTTCCCAGGGATACCATGCGGAACTTGAACTTTTTGATTAAATTTGTTCAGTCCTTGCAGGTCTAGGATAGGCCTGAGGCCCCCTTTCGCCTTGAGGATTAGGAAATAATCAGGAATAAAACCCCTTGCCCCTTAATTCCTCTGGTACCTCCTCTATAGCTCCGATTGAAAGGAGCCTCCGGACCTCCTGGAGGAGGAGTTGCCCGTGAGAGGGGTCCCTGAAGAGGGACGAGGAGGGGGGGGTGGGAGAGAGGGGGTGAAACAAACTGAAGATGGTATCCAGGCTCCACCGTGCGTAGGACCCAACGATCTGAAGTTAATTGGGACCATGCAGGGAGAAATGGGGAAATGCGATTGTAGAACTGAAAGGGATCCTGGGAGGCAATTGTTACTCTGCTCTCGGGCGCATCCTCAAAAGTTTGATTTGGGTCCCGCTGTTGGTTTGGTGGGACCAGAACTGTTACCCTCTTGAGGTCCAGACTGATGTCTGCAGTTGGTACGACCTCGTCTTCTGGCAAAGTCTTGCCTTGGCCTAGGTGGGGAGTAAGGGCGCTGAGGCTGGGAGCGGAATGACCGTCTGAGTCTGAGGCGTATGCATTCCCAGCGAACGCATAATTATGCAGTTGTCCTTCAGACTCTGCAGTCTGGGGTCTGTCTTTTGTGAGAACAAGCCCTGTCCATCAAATGGCAAGTCTTGTATGGTATGTTGAAATTCAAGTGGCAGGCCGGATACTTGCAACCATGATATACGTCGCATGGCTATTCCAGAGGCGACCGTTCTAGCCGCCGAGTAGGCGGTATCCAGAGAGGCCTGTAGGGAGGTCCGTACTACTCTCTTCCCCTCCTCCAGGAGTGCTGTAAATTCCTGGCGGGAGTCCTGCAGGACCAACTCTGTAAACTTCCCTATCGCCTCTCAGGTGTTGTAGTTGTACCTACTCAGGAGGGCTTGTTGGTTCGCAACCCTGAGTTGGAGACCTCCCGCGGAATAGATTTTCCGTCCCAACAAATCCATTCGCCTGGCCTCCCTAGATTTAGGTGCAGGAGCTTGTTGGCCGTGGCACTCCCGTTCATTGACGGACTGTACAACCAATGAACAGGGAGGGGGGTGCACATAAAGGTACTCATACCCTTTGGAAGGCACCATGTACTTCCATTCGACCCCTCTGGCTGTGGGTGGGATGGATGTTGGGGATTGCCAGATGGTGTCTGCTCTAGCCTGGATCGAACGGATGAAGGGGGGAGCCACCCTGATTGGTGTCTCCACAGACAAAATGCTTATCACCGGGTCCTCCACCTCTGGAACTTCCTCTACCAGTAAGTTAATATTCTGGGCAATATGCTGCAGAAGGTCCTGGTGTGACCTGAGTTCAATCAGAGGTGGGCCCGACGATGATGTCCCCACTACCGCCTCATCCGGAGAAGAGGAGGATGACAGCCCAGGGACGTGTGGGTCCTGCACTGACTCCTGATCCTGGGGGACCTCCGAAGCTGTAAGATTGTGTGGTTCCGGTGCATGGGTACTGGTTTCCTCTGTACCAGCTGGAGGAGGTCTGCTTACAGTGGCCTCTGGCACGCAGTGCTCTGAGTGACCGGAGTGTGATGGGCCAGCCCGTTCGCCTTGGGCTTCATAAGCCCAAGGTGTCCAAAAGGACCACTGATAAGGTGCATGGTCTGGGCCATGGGTATGCATCTCCGAATCCCCATAGGAAGCACTGTCTGCATGGGATGAGGCGGATGGGTGACGAGAAGACCACGGGGGAGCTGAGGCTGATTGGATCAGGTCTCTGCGTCCAGTCAATCCTTCTCTACGCGGCACCGGAGAACGGTACTGGGAGTTGTATTGGTGTCGAAAGTGGGACCGGGACCTACGACCAGCGCGGTGCCGGGAGGTTGACCGGTGCCTTGAATCTCCGTGCCGAGATTGGCTGCAAGAGGTACGGCGGTGCCAGGATCTGGACTGGTGCTGAAAGTCCAGAGACAGCGACCAGGATCTCGAGCAGTGCCGCGAGTACAACCGGTATCGAGATGGAGAGTGGTACCGGGACTGCAAACAGCATCGAGATCGATGGCAGGACCGAGAGTGCCTGTGGGACCTGGATCGTGACCGGCGATGTTCGATGGTACCAGGTGAAGATGGGCTCATCATGGCAGGCTTGCCCAATGATTGAACAACCCGCACCGGCAGTGCCAGGGTTTGAGGCAGCTCTGGCTCCGTCAAGGCAATCAGTTCTCGTGCTGTGGAGAAGGTCTCCAGCATAGAGGGCACAACAAGCTCGACCACAGCGTGTGCTGGGGAGCTGATAGGCACCGGACTCGACAGCTCTTGTGAGACCGGAATCAACGGTGCAGAGGTCTGCGGTGCCACGGCAGTTGGCGGTGCCAGGCGGTCCTGTCATAAACAGATAGCTAAGGGTTAATGTCTCTTTCACCTGAAGCACCTGACCAGAGGACCAATCAGGAAACAGGATTTTTTCAACTCTGGGTGGAGGGTTTTTTGTGTGTGAGTCTTTTGTTCTGGGTCTTCTGCCGGAATCTCTCTCAGCTATGAGAAGGATTTCTATTTCCTGCTTTCTAATCTTCTGTTTACAAGTTGTGAGTACAAATATAGTAAGACAGTAAGGTTTCTATTGTTTTCTTTGTATTTACATGGATATAGTTGCTGAAGTGCTTTAAATTGTATTCTTTTTAAATAAGGCTGTTTATTCATATTTCTTTTAAGCAATTGACCCTGTATTTGTCACCTTAATACAAAGAGACCATTTGTATGTATTTTTCTTTTTTATATAAAGCTCTTTTAAGACCTGTTGGAGTTTTTCTTTAGTGAGGAACTCCAGGGAATTGAGTCTGCAGCTCACCAGGGAATTGGTGGGAGGAAGAAGTCAGAAGGAAATCTGTGTGTGTTAGATTTACTAGCCTGACTTTGCATTCCCTCTGGGTGAAGAGGGAAGTACTTCTGTTTTCCAGGACTGGAAACAGAGAGGGTGGACTCCCTCTGTTTAGATTCACAGAGTTTGCTTCTGTGTATCTCTCCAGGAACACTTGGAGGGGGGAAGGGAAAAGGTTTATTTCCCTTTGTTGTGAGACTCAAGGGATTTGGGTCTTGGGGTCCCCAGGGAAGGTTTTTGGGGGGACCAGAGTGCCACAAAACACTAATTTTTTGGGTGGTGGCAGCTTTACCAGGTCCAAGCTGGTAACTAAGCTTGGAGGTTTTCATGCTAACCCCCATATTTTGGACGCTAAGGTCCAAATCTGGGACTAGGTTATTGACAGGTCCGACTTGGTAATACGCTCTGACTGCGGCGTAGATACAGGGGCCGCAAGAGTCTTATGCCTCTTGCTCCTTGGGGAGAGGGAGCGGTGCTGGCCAGAAGCTTGGGCCAGTGAAGGCTGGTGCCGAGGAGCCTTTACTGTAACCGTGCGTTCTGGTACGGAGGAGGCACTTGTCCCCGGTGCCACAGACGGTGCCAAAGATGGAGGAGTTAGAGCTGCCGCCACCAAAAGTTGCTTCAGGCGAATGTCCCGTTCCTTTTTTGTCTGGGGCTTGAAAGCCTTGCAAATTCGGCACTTGTCCGCGAGGTGGGATTCGCCCAAGCACTTTAAACAGGAATCGTGCGGGTCTCCTGTGGGCATCGGCCTATGACAGGCCGCGCACGGTTTGAAGCCCAGTGAACTGGGCATGGGCCCTGGTACCGGATGAGGAGAAGGGGCTAAGCCCCGATCCTCTTTAACTATGTACAAACACTACTACAATAACTACTAAAACAAAGTTAACTAGACTATAGAAAATAGAACAATATATGCAATAACTATATAAACGAGCGAATGGCTAGGGAGGTGGAGATCAGCTAAGCCGTACTCCACTGTTCCAATGACCGACACGGGCAGTAAGAAGGAACAGAGGGATGGATGGGCCGGCAGGGGTATATATCAAGTGCCATAGCGGCACCACTCCAGGGGGAGCCCTGCTGGCCCACTGAGTGTTGCTAGGGTAAAAGTCTTCCAACGAGCGTGCACGCGGCGTGCGCACACCTAAATAGAATGGATATGAGCAAGCACTGGAAGAACTATACAAAATCCACCTCCTGTACTCTTGGCTAGATTGCAACAACAGAATGAGGGGTAATATCTGTTTTTTCTAAAGGAAAGTAATTAAGTTAGTAAGGAAAGGAACTAAACTTCAGTTGTGAACCAACAACCCAGCATGATGCAAAGAGGCAGTGATGGAGGAAATGTTTTTTCAGAGGAGATATAAAAACATGTAGTCTTAATCACTTCTGGCAATTTAAGATCTATAGTCCTTCACAAGAGTAGAAGTGATATTCAGAGGGTCCTGGGAATTACCAATCTGCTTAAATTTCTTTTATAGTTTGTGACTTAATGGAGGAAGGTTCTTTTTGAAGGTTAAGGAAAGTTCTGGTGTTATGTGACAAGTGTGTGAATATTTTAATGCAAGTAAACCTAAAGATTTGATACAGAATAAAAAATTAATAAAAATAGGTGAACAAGTATATAGTACTTTACAGCTGCAGAGAAATGTGCAACCATTAACTAAATCAAACTTCAAGCAGAGAGCAAGGAAAGCAATGATAAAATCCACAGAACTAGGGTACATTTTCATGCAACTTATCTAAGCAATAAAAAGAAATGCAAACATATAACCTGTAAGTCAGAATTTAGTTTCCCAGGGTCTTCACGATTTTATACAAAAATTTTACTCAACATTTTCCTAACAAAATCAAGAATCAAAGTGACTAATTAGAAATAGACGCTTGTGAACGCCCCATGCTTTTCTAAAGAAATGAGCTTTCTGCTTTACCTGCTATGTCAGTAAATAAGGGCTTTGCTTGGCCAGCAGAGGACGAGAACTTGCTACTAAAGTACTCACCACTAGTTTCACTGAAATGTTTAAATCTAGAAATCCAAGTGCCTTAGGCCTTGTCTATACTAGCAAAGGCTTGCCACCACAGCTATACCAGCAAACCACTTTTGTTGGCATAGCTTACACCAGTTCCCCAAACAAAGTAAGTAATGCTAACAAACTTTTTTCCAATATAACTACATCTACAGTAGAAAATTTGACAGTACATTAATGTCACTTAGGGATCTGATTATTTTTATGACTTTATTAAATCATCGAGTTTCTAGAGTAGAACAGGCCTTAATTTCTTGGTCTCTCCCAAATAACCAGAATTTAAGCCATTTAAAGTTTTGTGAGGTGTTGGCAGGTCTTTAAGGCCCTTGAATCCTTAGGATTTTGTTTTCATTTTAATCTTAATATTCACAAGTATGCAAGTACTGATGCTGATGACTGCCTGTTTCTGGGGTCAGATTTACTACAGTGTACAGGGCCAGCACAAGTGGCATAGACCCTTAATTCCTATTTAAGTGCTTTTTGCAATGGGCTGAATTCCACTCACTGATATTCCTCTTATGGTATTTGCTGCCTCTTGGTTTAGAAGATTTTAAGTTCAAAGCTGAAGTACAAATTTAAGGGTGTTCATTTGGTAAAGGAACAAAAAGATCACTCATCTTTCCTGAAGCTTGATCAAGTCTCTCTAAACTCTTTAATTCCAAATTAAACACCACTACCATATACTTATTTGACTAAATACTTGTGAATGGTGCAGCAAGCTGAAATGAACAGAAGTGTCCTACATCATAACCCATGCGGAGTACAATGACCCAGAAGTATTCTCTGTTGCTATGCAACACACAAAGAAAAATAGCAATAAAATTAATATACACGATTGCTATGCTGGACTTCAGACTAAGATGAAAATGGTCTTTGGTATAGAACCTGAGCCACAGAAACACAGAACTACACCAGAGCTGAGAGCTCCAGCTGAAGCTACTTGCTAAGCCGTTTCCATAGAGACTACTGCTCGCTCTTGATATGCTTTATTGTAGTACCAACTTTTGTTAGGGGGATTAAAACTGAATGGGGTATGGCTCCAATCAAGCTAAAGGGCCAGCAACAAAAATTCTTCCCCACCTCCCAAATTTTCAGAGATCTTCTGTTAAATTAAATCCATGACACTTCTTTTTAGGTATGTCTTCTTGTATCAAAGGGCTGTTTTCCATTCCCCCTGGAATACTACATGATCTGTTTCTGCATGGACATCTTTAGACAATTACACAGAAAAGTGCTTTAAATGTTGCAACTAGTACAAGGTGATAACTACACGTACATAAAACAAGACTACAGCTAGTCACAGAGATAGTCAGGAAAAAATGCTCTTTTATAACAAAAAAATTAAATAAATGAATTCCCACCCCTTCAGCTGAAGTAGAGCCATCAGTTACGTCACTACATATTTAGTCTTATTTCCCAATTCTGTCTTCCCCTTATTAGTGCAATTTAATAAGGTTCTTCCTCACAACGTGCCACAACCCAGCCTCAAATACTGAAAAAAACCCTGAAACTCAATGTAAAAATCTCACTGAAAATAAAAAAAAACAGCACTGCCATTCAAAAAAACCCAAATGAGAGATTAAATGTTTTCAGAAACTAAGTTAACGAGACCCTGTAATACAAGCAGGCCATGCCATTGGAGTTTTAAAGAGTATACATATGGAGACAGTGTGGCTGGTAGGTTCAAAGAAAGCATCAAGGAAGGCAAAAAGATAGAGCAGGAGAAGGCAAGAAGGGGAGCAATGAAGTGTGAGGCATGGGCATGGCGAAGTGAAAGGAAGGAAGAAGACTCAAACAAACAACAGTAGGGATGGGAGAATTTGCACAGTCCTGACAGCTGTATTGAACTTCCAGTTATCAAAGATTTTGCTGCTACCATCAAAAGTTGCCCATTCCAACAGGGCTTCCCTCTTAACGTTATATTTTGACAAAAATGAGTAGAAAATGGCAATTTGTTTTATAATAAGGGGTAAATTTATCCCCTCCGTGACCCCCTCCTGGGGGGGGCCTGCCACAATTTGGGAACATCTGTTGCAGTGGTCCCATCTCTTAAATTCTACCACTTAACGTTTATAAACAACTATAACCCTAGCCAAGATAAGGGCCCACTGTGCTAGGTACTATATGCACACAGTGAAACAGACCTACCCCTGAAGATCCCACTATCTCTCAAATCCCTCCCTAAAAACTCCCCTTGATTCCATGTCCCCTGTCTTACACCAAACTGACCTGTCGCTTAAATTTTCCACCAGTTCTTATGGCACTGACAGTGTCTTTATACAAAGCTTTTATAATTGCAATCATGTTACCTGGCTGATAACTCTTTAGAACTCTGATGGGTAAATGGCATACCAGAGTAGAACAAGATAGTAATATCTGACTACTCATTGCAGGCTTACACTTTTATAATAATTCACTACATATTACATAGCTTTCCTCTTCTGTATTCTGAATTTACATTGTGATAAGCTAATACAAAGTAAAGACTCAATCTTGGAATTCAGAAGGTCTCCACAAAGAAACAGAAATACCAAGACTGGCTGGCTAGAAGAATTAGACTTTTGAAGTGTCCTCGGTACTTGTGGGAAATATGTTGTTGCCACACTTGAAAGAATAGCTTGTATTATATGGAGGACACTGTTACTTTTGAAAAACGGGTACACAGAATGAATGACAATTTAAGTGCGCAGGAAGCTGAGACAGTTTCAACATATTAGAACACTAGAATGATAAACGCCAGATGATTAGTAGATATAGAAAATACTAATTAAGTTCAGCAGGAAGTATGTAGTGGCTGGGTTAATACATACTTAGCTGAGAGTTCAGTTGATTGCTGCCATTCTATATTTATCTGTTCATTGTTTCTTGAAATTTTATTTGTTGTTTTAGGTCCCCCCGTGGTATACTAATTTGTACTCTGTTCTAGGATGTGTGGAAACATTTCTCCAAACAGACAGGACAGCTAGATTCACATTACCACCTGGCTTAAATGTCTTACTCTGCAAAGCCACAATTTAGACTGAAATCTTGCAGCTTTTTTTCCTAATCTGTAAGCAGAGTAGACACGTTTAGATACTACACAAGTGTCAGAGTTAAAGTTTAACAATCAGTTAACATATGCAGCACTCCCCCCATAACAGTATATCTTGATTTTAAAGAGCATTGTTCGTTCTCTGGGCATGTTAATGTAAGTATTAAATAGACTTATACCAGTAATTGCAAATACATAGCTCAACTGTAGTTCTCAACTATGTTCAGATAAATGATGATCTGAATCGCCTGTTACTACACACAAATTGGAGATTAAAACATGCTCCACGCATTTAAAAATGTGAAAGTTAAGAAATAGAGGCACAAAATGTTCTCTGAATGAATTCTACAGAATTGGTTAGAAGCCAGCCATTTATAAGGGTTTCTGATACAATAAATACTGGGATACAAATTAATTAATTAATAACAATGGTAGAGTTGGTTGTTTTACAAGATCCTGGATCCCTTTTCTTAGTATAAAAGAGTTGGCCACGACTTGGACGACTAAGCAATGCAATAATCAAAATAGAAAGTGTTATAATGCCTGCTGCTATATAAACAACCTTGGGGAATCAATGAAATTATGCCTGTTGCTATATAAACAGTCCTCTGTGTTTATACCTTTTGGGGGAAATTATAAAACTTCAGAGTATTTGCTCACTAGCATGTTGCCTGCCTATATTTTATTAGAGAGAGACAAGGTGGGTAAGGTAATATCTTTTATTGGACCACCTTCTGTTGGTAAAAGAAGTCTTCAAGCTACACAGAGATCTTCAAGTCTGTTCTAACTGAGAAAAATACAAGTTTGCGTTTTAAAAAAAACAAAACATCCCTGGTATGCTTTTAGAAAGGACATAACCAGAAAGACAAGAGTTGTGGAAACAAATCAAGGATTGCTTCCATTTCTGTGGCAGTTCCTTGAACACTGAATAAACTGGATGCACATAAAACCATTTCCCCTCTTTACAAAAAAATTGTGTTTGGATCTTAAGGTGACAGCCCTACCTCCCCATATCAACTGGATTTGACTACTATGAATCTCTCTGAAAGTCACTTTGACATGCAGGTTTTTGATCTGCAATTATTTAATTGTGAATTTAGCACTCATAAGACAGGCACTTGATTGACAGCCCTGGAGACTAAAGTCCTCCATTGATCCAGAGAGCAAGGTACAGTAGTACCAACACTAGCACAGAATTCCTCATGTTGAGCTGCTGGTGTTCCTACCAGTGGCCTGGAACAACCACCCAAAAGCATTCCATCAGAACTCTGAAAGAACAGTAGTGAATACGGTATACAACAATCAAAGCAGCAAAGTTTGATACTGTTTTATTTACAGAACAGTTTGTTGCTGTAATTGACCTAATTCAGTTTCTCTAACAATGAGGCTTGAATTCTTTGTTTTCTTTAGAATGCACGGATAGCCTGTGAAAGATGCCCAGTTATCAGCTCTAGAGACAGAAGTTTTTAAAGCGTACAGAAAGGGAAATAGGTACTGCAAATTTCCCCATATTGCCTCACCTGGTATGTAACAAATAGAGGCCAAGAGGTAGTTCAATAACTGGCCTCTTTACTGAGATTGTCACGGTTCGAATTGGGGACAACTGTGGCTGGTGGTTTCTGCATCTCCTCCTCTCATTTAGAATTCAGTTCATGGTACATCTGAATGTCAAGGGAAATCAATGTACAAAACTGATCTGATTGAGAAACCAAACTACAATATCCTTACTGGTATATTTGGATGAACTGAGATCCCCTTTTGCTTTGTTTGACTTGCTCCAAATTTTGTATAAGCCTTCAATGTGTGCCCTACAATTTTATTTCACTGCTTTTGTACAGTCTATATGGCTGCAGCTTAAGTGACCAACAACCTTTTAAACCGTTTTTCTTGGTATCCTTTTTACCTAAGAGATTATGATTTTACTATTCACTTGTAGCAGCAATAAAAATATTTTTTGGGGGAAAATGTACTCTGCATAGAAAGGGGAAAGTCTGGCTTTATTTTTCAACAGCAAAACTACACTAAAGCCAAATTTAGCTAAACTACAGACTATAATACACAAACAATTGATGGCTGTTCCCCATCTTTCAATAAAATCTTTAATGCTAGACCACTGCGGAAGTCTCCTATTACTAAGCATTTGTATTTTGTAAAAATAATTAAAGTACATTTGCTGATCCATTATGATAAGTCAGAAAATTAAAACTACAATTGTCAAAGTAACTGAACAAAGCTGATAGTGATGCACTTGTTTATCTCTAATTTGTAAATTTCAGTGACCTGCAACGGTTTCCCAGATAGTAACGGACACATAGTTCTATAATTCTTAAAACTGAAATTGAGAAAAGCTGATATATAATACTGGATTTTGCTTTTACTGCAATATTGTTTAGCGGAGACCGCCCATAGGTATTAAGTAAATAAACTCAGACTCTAGGACTGGAAGGGACCTCGAGAGGTCGAGTCCAGTCCCCTGCCCTCATGGCAGGACCAAATACTGTCTAGACCATCCCTAATAGACATTTATCTAACCTACTCTTAAATATCTCCAGAGATGGAGATTCCACAACTTCCCTAGGCAATCTATTCCAGTGTTTAACTACTCTGACAGTTAGGAACTTTTTCCTAACGTCCAACCTAAATCTCCCTTGCTGCAGTTTGAGCCCATTGCTTCTTGTTCTATTATTAAGTTATGGGAAATAAGAGTATGTGTTTGTGTGCATGCACAACACACTGTACACTTAACCATTTAGATGAGCCAAAAACTGCATTTCGTCTTGGACCCACAGATTTAGAAACTGGTGAAATCTTCCATGAAAGTAAACACAATACTCCTCCAGAGAGGTAGGCTGTATTAGGGCTCACAGTTTGAATTTGTTTGGTATCCTAATAAGGATATGGGAAACAATTGTGAATGAAAGATTGGGGGGGAAAGGCCACTTATGTAAGTGAAGTATTCCTGTAAACCTTGCTGGTTAGTAGATTTCTTATAAAAACAGTGATGAAGTACAGAGTCAGGGGCCCCACAGAGGAGTCTCATACTCCATAATTATTTTTCACAGCATAAATTTAAAAAAAGCAATTAGAATATACTGCAGTTACCAGCTTAAAAAGAATGACCAAAACACCCCAAAATGCACAGAATTTTGACGCTTTTTTATTGTTATCCCACAGTTCTGCTTAAGTTATAGCTCCAAAGTTGATGCCTTAGTACTTTTTAAAAGCCTCAGTACCATGAAGTTATATTTACTGGATTCCAAGACATGGGCACATTTGTTTCCTATGATCTCATTCATTGTGAACTTTTACATTACAGTAACCATTACATCAAGGATTGAAAGAGAGTCAAAAGCCCAAGGAGAAATGTAAGTCTTTACAAGTTAAACAAGATTTTTGTTTGGATACCTAATCTAATTTCCCTTACGTGACTAGGTTTACATTAATAATGTAACACTGAAAAAGGAAATTTTGGAGAACATGACCACCACCAAACATGACCCTCTTTGCAATTTTGTGCTAAGCTAAACGACGGGCCTCTTTCACTTGCTTTCTTTGCTAACTACTATAGATTATACTTCATTGCTTGGTTCAACACATTGATCCACAGGTGGCAGTGTGCAAACACTTTTACCCACTTTACACGTGCTTCTACTCACTCTTCCCACATTTATCAATTACCAAAGAAATTTGTTGTTTAAACAAGTATTTGTCAATGCATAAACCATAATGGTTAATTTCCCCTTGGTTATAGACAATATATTTGTATTTGATTGTGCAATATAACAACGTTTGTTATTTCAGTAACTACCGCATGATCACCATTCTAGTTATTTAGACCATTTTCTTCCTTGTACAATGGGAACTGTCATGCTGAATAAGAACGGCAATGTTGGGTCAGAGCAATGATCTATCTTACCCATTCACCTGTCTTCCGACCATGGTTGGTCCCAGATGCTACAGAGGGAATGAACAGAATAGGGCTATTTATCAAGTGATCCATCCTCTGTCATGGACTTTCAGCTTCTGGCACTCAGATTTAGAGACACTCAGAGCATGATCCCTGACCAACTTGGCTAGTAACTATCGATAGACATGTTCATGGAGGATTGGTCCAATTCTTTTTTGAACTCATTTACACTTTTGGCCTTCACAACATCCTCTGGCAACAAGTTCCACGGGTTGACTGTGCATTGCCTGAAGAAATACTTCCTTATGGTTGTTTCAAATCTGCTGCCTATTAATTTCATTGGATGACCCCCTAGTTCTTGTGTTGTGAAGTGGTAAATAACACTTCCTTAATCACATTCTCTCCATCATTCATGACTTTATACACCTATCATATCCCCCCTTAGTCACCTAAGGTACAGGGGGCTTCGGAGCAGAGTCCAGTATGGAAGAAAATACAGGAAAGCCAAACAGTATCAGAAGCAGAGTAATGAGTTATAGCTTAGTGTTTGGTGACAGACACCAAAGTAGAAACTTAAGATTTCAATAATGGGCACTTTTTTTCAGGAAGGACATAGAAGTGGCAATGGACCTTGTAGAATGTGTTGTCCTATCCAGATAGAAGGCTGGGGCTCGCCTAACGTCAAGGGTGTGTTGCAATGCCTCCTGGTTATCTCGATGTGGTTTAGGGTGGAAGACAGGCAGGTGAATGGGCTGATTGATATGGAACTCTGAAGAAACGTGAGCTTAGAAGTTGGTGTGGGGCCATAGTGTGACCTTGTCCTTAAAGGAGGGGGTATGCCATCAGGGACCCCTATTCCTCCAACCCATCATGCAATGCGATGGTTATCAGGAATGCAGTCTTCTTTGACAAATGGAGCAGTGAACAGGTAGCCACTGGTTCAAACAGTGGTCTTGTGAGGCAGCTAAGGACCAGATTGAGGTCTCATACCAGAATAGGGTGCTGAACTAGCAAAAAGGTTTCCAAACTCTGAGGAATCTTGTTGTGGTTGGATGGGCAAAGATGGAATAACCCTGTATTTAGGAAGGTTGTGTGCGTGGAAAGCCGTGATGGCTGCTAGGTGGACTCTTCTGGAGCTCACCAATAGTCCCAAGGTTTTCCAGAGTTATCAGTTTAGTTCCTATGTCTAGAAGCAATGAGGTAATCCATAAAACCTGCCTGAGGTCACATTACCAGGCAAACCTCAGCCATTTTTGAGAAGACGCGTAGCAAATAGATTGTTTCCTGCTGTGTAATAGTACTCTTTTTAAGTCTTCTGAGCAGGCAGTCTCTAATATTGTGAGCCATGACCAATCATGCTTTGAGATGAAGTACTGGGAGACTGGGGTGGAAAAATCTTCCTGCCTTCCTGGGAGAGGGGAGTGATGACGAGTAAATCAGAGACCGAATGGGCAGCAGCATCAGGTAAGGAAAAACACATTTGCCTGGGCCAGGTCAGAAGTATTAGGATGACTCTGGCTTGGTCTCTTTATTTTGAGCATACCTTTGGCTATTAGGGGAGTCAGTGAGCAGGCATATAGGAGAATTGACAACTAGTGAAAGTGAAAAGCATCCTCCAGAGAATTGGTGATCCTGTCTGCCAGCTGAACAGAAGTGGGTAAATTTCCAGTGTAAGTCTTTGGTGAATAAGTCTGAGGGGTGCTCCACTGACTAAATGTGGTATAATATGGTGGGGTTTATTTCTCACTCATGATCTTTGAAGTGCCTGCTGAGTGCATCTGTAGTCACATTCTCAGCCCCTGAGTGAGAGGCCACTGTGGTAATGATCTGGTTGTATATTACTCCTGGGGGAATTCTGCACTATTGTGCATGTGCATAATTAATGAGCATCGCAGATTTATATTTTTTTGCATAGAAGTAAGCTTCTGCAGTTCCATCTTTTCCCACCAGAGGGCATTGTGGCGATAGAACAAAGCAGCAGCTCCCTGCCAGTGGGAGAAGAGAGCCTGCAGTTCCTTCTTCACAGTTGGCCGGGTCAAGAGACAAGGGCTATGGGGAGACAGTGTGGGGTGCTGGGTCCAGACATGGGCTCATAAGGGCTAGTTGGGGAGGACAGACTGGGGCAGGGCTGAATGGGAGTGGAGGCACATGGCAACAGGGGGGAGGGAGGTACAGAGAGACATGGCGACAGGGGAGGGGGCACAGGGACACAGAGGGTGGCTGGGTAGAGGTACAGAGACACATGGCGACAGGGGAAGGAGTACAGGGACACAAGGGAATGGGGCGGGGGGGGACATGTGGACAGAGGCTACAAGGACACATGGGGTGCAGGAACACATGGGGACACGGGCAGATGTGCCTGACTGAATGGGAGAGGCTAGGGGTCAGCCAGGGTCTGCAAGGGGGGAGGGGGGGGAGCTCCCCACCCAATCCCTCCCCACCCCCAGAAAAAACCTGTTCCATACCTTTTCCCATCCACATCTGACAACTCTCCAACTTCACACTCACACTCCTTTCCAGCAATTTACTTCCTTCTCCCTCAGCTCTTCTGTTACCCCGACTCCCCCATAGCTTGGCTTCTGAGGGGTTTGAAAAATACAGTTCTGCATTGTAGTTTAAATGATTACTCAGTTCTGTATTAATATGTCTAGTAAGGAATCCATTTGTCAAAAAAGATTTCCTGAATCTTTGTTGTCTGTACAGTTTCAGACATACTTGCTGACAAGTATTTTGAAATAAATTATCAAAAAATAATTGAAACTCATGTGATTATTTTGTGTTATTCTGACAAATAAAATTTGCAGAATTTTAATTTTTTTGGTGCAGAATTCCACCAGGAGTAGCATATGCACCAATTCCAAAGCTTGAGAACCTCAGCACATAGAGAGGGGGCTCTTGCTCCTCTTTGGCGACTGATGTAAAACATGGATGATATACTGTCTGTCTATCATGATCTTTATGTGTTTATCCCTAATTAGTGATCGGAAATGGATACTGGTGTATCCGACTGCTCTGAGTAACAGGAGGTTGATGTGTAGTATGGCCTCTTTCAGCATCTACTTGCCCTGGGTCATCTGAATGTCTAGTTGTGCTCCCCACCCTAGCAAGGAGGCATGCTTCCACATGACGACTGCTGGGGAAGAACATGCAAATGGAATTCCTGTGCACATGTTGTGATGGTCTTTCCACCAGTTGATAGTTTTACAGAGGTAGGTACGAAAAGCAGAATATTTCAACTGTCTGCATGGTGAATAAACCATTCTGAGCCACCCTTGAAGGCAACACATTTGGAGCCTTGCATGTTCTGTAATGAAGGTGGTAGCTGCCAATGTGCCCCAAGAACTGAAGACATTCTTGACTGTGGTTTGGGAGTCAGTTGAGTTGCACTGGCTATATTGGAAAGGGCCCCAAATCTGGGCAGAGGAAGGTAGGCTCTTGTTGTCACTGAATTGAGGTGTGTCCCTATAAATTCTAAGTTTTGGCTGGGTCAAAGTGGATTTGTGGCTATTCAATTGTATGCCTAATTTGAGGAAGAGACCTATGGCCTCAGAGGTTGCTTGAGACGTCAGTTCCCGGAGAGCGGCCTTTCAGCAGCTAATCATCCATCAACCATCCATTAATACTAAAATACCTTTCCTTCGGAGTTGAGCTGCTACTACTGATGACTTTTGAGAAGAACTTCAGAGCAGATTACAGGCTGAAGGGGAGCACTCGGTATTGAAAGTGGTCCTGACTGACAGTGAAAGGTAAATCATTTGTGGGATGAGTGGACAGCAATATGGAAATACATATCTTCAAGGTCCAGTGCTGAAAAACAATCCTTTTGCTCTAGTAACAGAATCACTGCAAGTGTCACCATTTAAAATCTTTGTGCCTTCACACAGGTATTGAGTAGTCTCAAGTCTAGGATGAGCCTCCAACTTCCACTCTTTTGGTACCAGAAAATACCTTGAATAAAACTCCCTTCCCTCTGTGTTGCCTGGAGACTGGTTCTATAGCTCCCAGATGTAAGCGACAGTATATCTTGATGAAGCAAGCTCTTGTGAGAGGGGTCTCCAAAAGACGGGATTCATTAGTGGAAATGTAGTAAAAGAGATGGTCTTCCAGGCATGTCTGAAGTGGTAAGGACAGTCGCCAAAGTGAGCAAGACTGGTGACTCCGCACAGCTGAAGATAAGTACCGCAAATTTGAGCCCTTGATGAACCTGTCAAAATTGCAGCTTGGAGATGGACAAGTGAGAGGCGGGAGGTTGAGAATTGGACGGTTTCCTTTTCTGGAATCTCGGCCTCTTTTGGTGTGGTTTATACAACCTCTGAAAGGTAAGGAATTGAGTAGGGCGAGATTTCTGGGCCATCTGGGATTATTGAGCTTTCCCTTGTAGGTAGGTAGGGGTGTGTGTGTGGGGTGTGGGGGGGTAAATGCCAAGAGAGTATAAGGTAGCTCGAGTCCTTTAAGGTTAGCATAGACAAGTCTCTGCTATCTGCGAACAACTTAGACCCATCAAATGGAAGATCCTCTACTGTATTCTGAACCTTTTTGGGAATCCAGAGAATTAGGGCCAAGGATGCTCTTCTCATCACTACTGCTGCAGCGATTGAATGGGTGGCAGTATCAGTGGCATCAAGGGACGCTTGCAGGGCTGTTCTGGCAAGTAGATGGCCCTCTGCAATAACTGCCCGGAATTGTTCCTTGTCCTCTGTTGGTAGGTGGTCAACAAAATAATTCAGCTTGGGATAACCGACATGATTGTACTTTGCCATTAACGCCCACAGAATTACTAATTAAGTCATAAGGAGGCAGAGGAGTAATATTTCCCAAGGGCAAATCATGCCTGACTAACCTAATTGTCTTCTATGAGGAGATAGCTGGCTCTGTGGATGAGAGGAAAAGCAGTGGATGTGTTATTCCTTGATTTTAGCAAAGCTTTTGATACAGTCTCCCACAGTATTCTTGCCGGCAAGTTAAAGTAGTATGGGCTGGATGAATGAACTATAAGGTGGGTAGAAAGCTGTCTAGATCGTTGGGCTCAACAAGTAGTGATCAGTGGCTCCATGTATAGTTGGCAGCCAGTATCAAGTGGAGTGCCCCAAGAGTCGATCCTGGGGCCGGTTTTGTTCAATATCTTCATTAATGATCTGGAGGATGGCATGGACTGCACTCTCAGCAAGTTTGCAGATGACACTAAACTAGGAGGAGTGGTAGATACACTGGAGGGTAGGGACCTAAATAAATTAGAGGACTGGGCTAAAAGAAACCTGATGAGGTTCAGTAAGGACAAATGCAGAGTCCTGTACTTCAGATGGAGGAATTCCATTCGCTGCTACAGCCTAGGGACCGAATGGCTAGGCAGCAGTTCTGCAGAAAAGGACCTAGGGGTTACAGTGGACAAGAAGTTGGATATGAGTCGACTGTCTTTGTTGCCAAGAAGGCTAATGGCATTTTGGGCTGTATAAGTAGGGGCACTTCCAGCAGATTGAGGGACGTGATCATTCCCCTCTATTCGACATTGGTGAGGCCTCATCTGGAGTACTGTGTCCAGTTTTGGGCCCCACATTACAAGGATGTGGAAAAATTGGAGAGTCCAGCAGACAGCAACAAAAATGATTAGGGGGCTGGAGCACTGACTGAGGAGAGGCTGAGGGAACTGGGATTGTTTAGTCTGCAGAAGGTGGAGGGGGGGGGAAGAGAGATTGATAGCTGCTTTCAACTACCTGAAAGGAGGTTCCAAAGAGGATGGATCTAGACTGTTCTCAGTGGTAGCAGATGACAGAAGGAGTAATGGTCTCAAGTTGCAGTGGGAGAGGTTTAGGTTGGATATTAGGAAAAACTTTTTCCACTAGGAGGGTGGTGAAGCACTGGAATGGATTACCTAGGAAGGTGGTGGAATCTCCTTCCTTAGAGGTTTTTAAGGTCAGGCTTGACAAAGCTCTGGCTGGGATGATTTAGTTGGGGATTGGTCCTGCTTTGAGCAGGGGGTTGGATTAGATGACCTCTTGAGGCCCCTTCCAACCCCAATATTCTATGGTTTTATGATTCTCCCCAGTAGTTCTAGACACTTATGGATTTTTTTTCATGATGAGGCGTGGTTTTAGTGTGGTGCTGCCGCCTTCCACGTTCATTAGCTATGTCAACTACCAAGGAGTTAGGTGAGGGATCGGAAAATAAAACCTAAGAATTACATCCTGGAAAAGGAAGTATCCGCTTTTTTGCATGGAGGCAGAGTAGATGCTGGGGTACGCCAGATCTTCGCTGGGTCCAGAAAAGCTTCATTAACAGGCAAAGCTATAGAGGACGATGAGGGTGAATGCAGGATATTGAGCAACTTACGATGAGGCTCTTTCACCTCCTCAAGAGGAATCTGCAAGGAGTCTGCAACTCTCTTGACCAGATCCTGAACACATTTAAAATCATTTGCCAGGGATGGAGAAGGCAGCATGATATAGAGAAGGAGTAGGCAATCTATGGCACATGTGCCAAAGGCGGCACGCGAGATGATTTTCCGTGGCACTCAGGTCCAGGGGCCTCTGCACTTTAATTTAATTTTAAATGAAGCTTCTTAAACATTTTTAAACCCTTATTTACTTTACATACAACAATAGTTTAGTTATATACTATAGACAGATAGAGACCTTCTAAGAATGTTAAAATGTATTACTGGCACGCGAAACCTTAAATCAGAGTGAATAAATGAAGACTCGGCACACCACTTCTGAAAGTTTGCTGACCCTCGATATAGAGTAAAGGCTATATTTAGTTGGTAACCAGCATTAATTTGCAACTAATGAGAATCAGCCTCTCTTTAGGAAAAGAAGGTAAAAGGTACAAATAAAAATCAGCTTTAAAATCAATTATTTAAATAAAGATTTTCTGCTTGCTGTTTTAAATCACAGTTTACATTGATTTAAATTAAAGCTATTTAAAATCACCAATCTACCCTGTTCATTACTGCAATTCTTACTTTACTAGGTTAGCCAATGGTCTGCATTTGATAATTCAATAATTACAACTTGATAAAGTAATAATCACAGTCTACATAACTATTTCAGGGAATTGGCAGTGAACATAAAATGAGCATACTGGGTCAGACCAAAGGTCCATCTAGCCCAGTATCCAGTCTTCCAACAGTGGCGAGTGCCAGATGTTTCAAAGGAAGTGAACAGAACAGAGCAACTGAGTGATCCATCCATCATCCAGTCCCAGCATCTGCAGTTACATTTAGGGACACCCAGGGCACTAGGTTGCATCCCTGACCATATTGGATAATAGCTATTCAGGGACACACAGTTAAAATACTCAACAGAAAAAAATTATAACGGCCTAATTTCTACTTCTTAAATCCTACTTGTAGGATCACTATAATCAGGCCCAAAAGGAGCTAGACATTTCTGGGCTTCCTAATGGCAACTATCACAGAAGGAGAAAAAATTGCTCCATGTGCTTAGTAAGGGCTTTGGATTTTACAAATAAATGGAAAAATTCTGGGCCCAAAACCCATTTATGCTCAGATGAAAGCTATTATACACCTACAAAATTAAACACATGGTTTTGAACGGGGACTGATACAGCAAAGCATGTTTCCCAAATAATGCTTCTCAAAACTAATACTGATTTACTTATGAATTCCACCTGAATTTTCCTGAGTGCAAGATGCGGTTTTCATTCATATTATCCTGTTTTACAAAATACCAGTTAATCTTCAGAGAAGCTTTGATTTCAGTAACTACGTATTATGGACCAGGTCTCCTCCTCACATACACAGAAACCTGGTGGAAGGAGTTACAAAGGCTGGAAGACTTGAGGGGAACCTTGCAAAATTTCCTTAAGAGGAAGAGGCTGGGTGTAATGCAAACTTGGCAGGGTGCTAGACTTTCCACTCTCACAGATCACTAGAACCCACATGGAAAAAGAACAGAGTTCTTTCCACGACACTCCACTGGCTCTGCCACCCTGGCGCATGCAGCTTCACACAGCAGTCACAGAGGTGCTCCTGGGAAAGTTAAATATCTGAACAGTATTAACTCTTGATGGAAAACTGGTTGGCCAACAGGAGTGTTGCTGTTGAATGCGGCCAGCTCCTAGCTCCCATTTAGACTCTACTGCCAACTCCAGGTTATTGGTGGTGCAAGAAGGAGGCAGAGACAGCAGTCTCATTTCCCAGTTCCCACCGGACAAGTGTAAGTCCACCCAATCAGGTCCCTTCTGCATACGCAGGTCCCTCTGTTTGTTCCAGATGAACTAAACCTATCTTTGAATAATTTTCAGGAGTTAAGAGTTCGTAAAGCCCACTTGAACTCAAAAGCCCCCAACTCTGCCCCCTAAAAGCAGTACTTAAAAAGGGACAAACTTATGATTCTTTCCCTTTAAGTTTTAGTGGTTGTCATAAACAGATAGTTAAGGGTTAATGTCTCTTTTACCTGTAAAGGGTTAAGAAGCTAAGTAAACCTGGCCGACACCTGATCAGAGGACCAATAGGGGGACAAGATACTTTCAAATCTTGGTGGAGGGAAGTCTCTGTTTGTGCTTTTTTTTTTTGTTCGTTCTCGGGACTGAGAGGGACAGGACATCAATCCAGGCTCTCCAAATCTTTCTGAATCAGTCTCTCATGTTTCAAACTTGTAAGTAATTAGCCAGGCAAGGCGTGTTAGTATTATTTTTGTTTCCTCAACTCGTAAATGTTTTTTTGCTGGAAGGATTTTACCTCTGTTTGCCGTAACTTTGAACCTAAGGCTAGGAGGGGAGCCCTCTGGTCTATAGGAATCTGATTACCCTGTAAAGCATTTTCCATCCTGATTTTACAGAGATAATTTTTACCTTTTTTCTTTAATTAAAAGCTCTCTTTTTAAGAATCTGATTGATTTTTCCTTGTTTTAAGATCCAAGGGGATTGGATCTGGACTCACCAGGGATTGGTGGGGGGAAAGGAGGGGATGATAAATTTCTCCTTGTTTTAAGATAAAAGGGGTTTGGACCTGTGCTCACCAGGGAATTGGTGAAGTCCCTCAAGGCAACACAGGGAGGGGACCAAGTTTTGGGGGAACAGAGTGCCCCAGACACTAGAATTCTGGGTGGTGGCAGTGTTACCAGATCTAAGCTAGTAATTAAGCTTAGAAGTGTCCATGCAGGTCCCCACATTTGTACCCATAAGTTCAGAGTGGGGAAAGAAACCTTGACAGTGGTCAAGGGTAAACTTACTACATGTATACCAAGTGCTTTAGTTTCCTGGAAAAAAGTGTTCTACCTGCTCTTATGATGAAAAATTCTACTGCCTATACAGACATACATCCAAGTTATGTCTTCACTGACTTTTCTTTAGCTGTTTAACACACCAGTTATTTCATCAACCTCAATGGAAGATATCTGTAACTCTAGGAACAGGGAACACTTTAAAATGAGACCTCTGTTCACATTCAAGAGATGATTTAGGAAGAAGAGTCACTGGGAGTACTCGAAGATTGAACGTGACTACTATTTTAGTGGACCACAAACATCTTCATTTCATTGCAGGTACGACAATAGTACTTTCATAAATCAAAACTTATACAGGTTATTTAGGAAGCAAAATATATGAAATAAAATCTACAGAGCAAAAAAAATCGAAGCATAAGAAACCAAACTAATCATAGCACTTTTCCAGTACAAGGACGTGACTTCTTAGCGAGGAGCTTAAATTAGCAGAGATTAGCATAGGTATTAGCAACAGATATTAACACAGATTAGGATAAAACACTACCAGGGGGATGGGGTGGGGGCGGGACAGGGGGAAAACTGGTTAGGGTTGTAATATGGGCAAAGATCAAGAGTGAAAAATAAAGTTAAGGATAGGAATAAAGCAAACAGATCTTCTGGAGCACATATGGTCTCTTCTCAGACTAATAATGTGAACATTTTTACAGCTTTTGTAGGACCACATCAAGAGTACAGTGTTCAGTTAAAGGCTGCATGATTTGAAAAAACAGATAACTTGTGAACCTTTTTCAGGCTTTGCACGATCATCAGTATACAAAAAAGGTGTAATATAGTCAAATCAATGGGTTTTTTGCTTGGCATACAATTTAAGGGCCATATATATACACAGCATCACATAAGTGCCTTTGAACTGTGCAAGTCCCAAGAGTCCACAGGTGCTCATTATATCTGGCTGCATCGGACTGATGGTGGGCCTCTTGCAGCAGCTCATGTCAGATGCACAAAACACTTGACAACAAGGCCGCCCAGAGGATTCTGGGGGCCCGTGGTCTTTGGCAGCGGGGGGGCCCTTCTGCTCCGGGACCCGCCGCCAAAGTGTCCTGAAGACCCGTGGCGGGAGCCCCCCGCCGCCAAATTACCGCTGAAGTGCAGCCGGGTCTTCGGCGGTAGTTCAGCGGCAGGGGGCTCCCGTCACCGGTCTTCAGGACACTTCGGCGGCAGGTCCCGGAACGGAAGGACCCCTTACCGCTGAAGACCCGGCTGCACTTCAGCTGTGGGTCCTGCTTCGGCGGTAATTCACCGGTGGGGGGGTCCTTCCACTACAGAGTGGAAGGACCCCCGCCGGCGAAGACCGGAGGCAGAAGACGCTCCAGGGACCCAGGTCCAACGAGAGTTTTCCAGGGCTCCCAGAGCAGTGAAGGACCCTGTTCCAGGGGCCCCGAAAAACTCTTGGGGGCCCCTGCAGGGCCCTGGGCCTAGGGCAAATTGCCCCACTTGCCCCCTGCTCTGAGTGGCCCTGCTTGACAAAAGTGAGATGCACTCATTTAATACCGGCCACTGTGCAGACATCACACAGTAGAATATCTCTAGGAATTTACCATTTCTTTCTGTAACAAGTCTCAAAATTTACCAACCTGTGCTATATTTTTGTTGAGAAGGTAAACTCCATAATCAAATTGAAGTCTCTCTCCTCCCTTTGGATACAGTGGAAACCTGAGGAGGAAGGGTCAGAAGAAAAAAAAGTCAGATTTAGAAAGTACACATCCAATATTTTATCTTTAAAATTAGTCTGATTTAAACAAAACCATTTGCTGAGATACCAGCAAGAACACCGAGTGCAGGTAAACCCATAGTCTTCTGTTTCTGCAGACTCCCAATCCCAACGAATCTGCAGTTTGCACAGCAACTACTCATCAATCCCACTTACACGTCATGCACTTTCTTCCGTGAGATATTCTATATCTGGAAACCCTTCCTTGGCATGGGCTGCCATGTTTCCACTGTCTCCTTTTTCAAGTCCTCCCTGGGAGAAAATGTCTTCCAAAGCTCTCCCCTCAAGGTCTTGTTTAGAACACCTAGTGCAATAGTGACTCTATACAGAGCCCACAACGACCATATTTCAAGGGGTTATTTCTGTTGTACAGTACCAGAGGGGTAGCCGTGTTAGTCCTGATCTGTAAAAGCAGCAAAGAGTCCTGTGGCACCTTATAGATTAACAGACATATTAGTTTGTAATAAGGGAAGCACATTTTGTATGATCTCTAAATGTATACTGAGATTTAGATAATGGGAAAGTACATTGCACAGGAATACTTTTGTATTGGAATCATCACGGCTAGTTGCTGGTTCTCAGCTGCTGCTTGTTATAAGAACAATCATTTTAGCCCCACCGTAACTGAAGCCTATTCAAGTTTAACCTTCACTATTACTGTACAGTATTACCATCAGACATGCAAATTCTTAGAGATTTAAACAATTGTTCAAGATGAAGCTGTTAATTTCACAACTTTAATCTTACTACTGCACTCGTTCCTCATTTTGACTCTTCCTCACATTGCGTCTTGCCAGTTGGACTTTTACAGGCTGAGCTCATAGTGGTTATCATGTCAGTTTCAGAATCTATCAATACTACCATGTACAAGTTTTTGCCTTTAAACTCAGTATCTTGTAAGCTATTTGCAACACAACCTCTATTTTGTTCTGACTTCAAAGGACTTCTTTACTGCTTACTACTTATTATTTGTGACATTTAAAAAGAATTTTAAAGAGCCTAAGAGCCAAATGTTAACAGGTCAATATTACAGGCAGATGAAATATTAAGACATCAGCTCCAAATTTTATGATACTTTCAAACTCTTAATGGGTCACTTCAAGTTGAGCAGTATAAAGATCACCGTAACTAGTATATCTAGCTCATCTTGCTTAATACACCTATAAATTCAACCTGTCTGCAGCATAGGAAAATAAAAGTGCCTTTAAATTGAAGATGTATGCTGCAAAAAACTACCACTCAATATACTAAGTGCAAGATACAAATCAAAATGAGTTCATTTCAATATCTACAGTTACACTACTCAACTGTAGCACAATTTAGATTATAAAGGCTACAATTACAATTAACATTATAAAACTCATTCATTCTTGACAATAAAACTGCTGTTAAAATACAAAGCATGCTTCATTACATGATACTATTTTGTTAAGTCACTGAAAATGAGAGCTATATATTTTCTGTTAGAAATCGAAACCTCAATTAAAGGGAGATGGAAAAAGACAATATCAAGCACTTAAAGGTTTCTCTCCTGATCAATTTCTTGTAAGGAATTCTTTAAAGTCATTAAGATTACACTTCTCTCCCTACCAGTTTTTTCCTTCTGGCATTTGGCTAACATTCAAGTTTCATCAATCGGTGAAATGAGCTGGGGAAGCATGAAGTTAATAAGATCTCTTCCTGTATACTCATGTCATGACTGTAACACTGAATTCCTTGAATTTTAAACTGTAAGTCAGGGAATGTCTTAGCCTACATAAAGTGGCATGCACATTTTGGCACTACCCAATGGAAAATGCGCTACCTGATTTCTATGTGATCTTAAGTTTTGTTCACCTCATCCTACCTCTACCCTTCCCTCTGTCTGTCACACTCATTTGTTGAACTTGGTCAACCTATAAGCTCTTTGTGGCAGGGACCATGTCCTCTTATGTTTTTAAAGAGTTCTTAGCATGATGTGGCTGCAAATAATTACTATTGATGGTTGTCTGGTGGCCTATGTGAAGTGAATTTGTACTCCTAGCTCATAGCGAGCAATGCTGCTAAACTCATGCTCTCAATTTGCCATGCAGCTCTGAGTTAGTTTGTAGTTCATTAGGTTTTCAGTTAAGTCTTGTTAATCAATTCAGTTGCCATCCATATCTCTAAAGCCTGAACATTAAGCACTGAGGGCCTACTAAAGCTCTTCCTATCAATTAGTCACGTTTTCCTTCCAGACCTGCCTGCTCTAATCTCTGCTCTTTATGCACTGACAACTTATAGATTCATAGACTGGAAGGAACCTTGAGAGGTTATCGAGTCCAGTTCCCTGCCCTCATGGCAGGACCAAATACTGTCTAGACCATCCCTAGTTTAGAGGCACTTGTTTGCATTTAGTGCCTCTAAAATAGAAAACAAACCCATAAAGTTGACTGAATACTCACTCTGGGAAGGAGAATTCCAGTGTTATAGGCAAAAGAATCATAGGATAGATAGTCAAAACTTGTTTTAACACCTGAATGCAGTACTTGTTTATGTTAAAATTAGCTTTTTTGGGGTGGGGTGGTGTTAATTTCACACAGAAGAGTCTTTATACAGGATTAGACCATGTTAAATTTGTAGTTACCCACCCAGGGTCATTCTTTGGTGTGGTGAAATTTCAGTGTTTCCCAGTTCCCGTATCAGGCATCAAAAGCAAGGCAACCAAACTATATGAGATTGTACCAAGTCAATTTCTTTATATTTGTGTAGCTCAAATGTATCTTTCTGCATGATATTCATATAGCAACGAAAACAAAAACAAAAAAGAAGTAACTGACTAGCCAGTAGTAGTACTACAGAAAAGGCCCTGAGGAGTATAAAGGATCACAAATTGAGTATGAGCCAACAATGTGATGCAGTCACAGAAAGGTTAATATTCTGAGGTGTATTAACTGGAATGTTACAGGCAATAATTGTTCAGGTCTACTTGGACTGGTGGAGACTAAATTGGATTACTGTGTCCAGTTTTAGGCATCACACTTCAGACAGATTTGGAAAAACTGGAGAGCAACAAAAATGATAAAGAGCAGGGCTGTCAAGCGATTAATCACTATTAAACAGAATACCATTTATTTAAATATTTTTGGATGTTTTACACATTTTCAAATATATTGATTTCAATTACAATAGAATACAAAGGGTATAGTGCTCACTTTATATTTATTTTCTACTACAAATGTGTACTGTAAAAAACAAAAGAAATAGTATGCTTCAATTCATCTAATACAAGTACTGTAGTGCAATCTTTACCATGAAAGTTGAACTTACAAATGTAGAATTATGTACAAAAAATAACTACATTCAAAAATAAAAGAATGTAAACCTTTAGAGCCTAAAAGTCCACTCAGTCCTATTTCTTGTTCAGTCAATCACTCAAAGAAGCTTGTTTACATCTTCAGGAAATAATGCTGCCTGTTTCTTGTTCACAGTGTCACCTGAAAGTGAGAATAGGAGTTCACATGGCACTGTTGTAACCAGCGGCGCAAGATATTTACATGATCATTGTGTTAAAGATTCATATGTCCCTTCATGCTTCAACCACCATTCCAGGGGAGGCGTGTCCATACTGATTATGGGTTCTGCTTGATAACAGTCCAAAGCAATGTTCATTTTCATCAGCTGAGTCAAATGCCACCAGCATAAAGTTGAGTTTCTTTCTGGTAGTCTGGGTTCTGTAGTTTCCTCACTGGAGTTTTGCTCTTTTAAGTATCAGAGGGGTAGCCGTGTTTGCTGATTTTACAGATCCAGACTAAGAGTCCTGTGGCACCTTATAGGCTAACAGATGTATTGGAGCATGAGCTTTCATGGGTGAATACCCACTTCATCGCATGTATCCGATGAAGTGGGTATTCACTCACGAAAGCTGATGCTCAAATACATCTGTTAGTCTATCAGGTGCCACAGAACTCTTTGCTGCTTTTGCTCTTTTAAGACATCTGAAAACATGCTCATCCCTTTCAGATTTTGGAAGGCACTTCAGATTCTTAAACCCTGGGTCGAGTGCTGTAGCTATCTTTAGAAATCTAACATTGGTACTTTGTTTGCGTTGTCAAATCTGTAGCGGAAGTGTTCTTAAAATGAACAATGTGCTGAGTCATCATCCGAGACTATTATAATATGAAATATATGGCAGAATGCGGGTAAAAGAGCCAGAGATGTACAATTCTCCCCCCAAGTAGTTCAGTCACAAATTTAATTAGGGCATTATTTTTTGAACGATCATCATCAACGTGGAAGTATGTCCTCTGGAATGGCGGCCGAAGCATGAAGGGGCATGCGAACGTTTAGCATATCTAGCACATAAATAACTTGCCATGCCAGCTACAAAAGTCCCATGGGAACAGGTATTCTCACTTTCTGGTGACATTGTAAATAAGAAGTGGGCAGTATTATCTCCCATAAATGTAAACAAACTTGTTTGTCTTAGCAATTGGCTGAATGAGAAGTAGGACTGAGTGATAATTATCAGCAGTAGAAAAAAAACTTTTGAAGTGATAATTAAGATGACCCATAGAAAGTGAGGAGAACTTAACATAGGGAAATAGATTCAATTAGTGTAATGTCCCAACCATTCCCAGTCTCTGTTTAAGCCTGAGTTAATTGTATCTAATTTGCATATTAATTCGAGTTCAGCAGTCTCTCTTTGGAGTCTGTTTTTGAAGATTTTTGTTGCAAAATTGCCACCTTCAAGTCTGTCACTGAGTGGTTAGAGAGGTTGAAGTGTTCTCCCACTAGTTTTTGAATGTTATGATTCTTGATGTCAGATGTGTGTCCATTTATTCTTTTGTGTAGAGACTGTCTGGTCTGGCCTATGTACATTGCCATCATGTGCCAGCAATGCCCTCTGCAACTCAAGCTTAAACAGAGACTAGGAATGGTTGGGTCATTACACTAGTTGAATCTATTTCCCTATGTTAAGTTCTCCTCACACTTTCTATGGGTCATCTTAATTATCACTTCAAAAGTTTTTTTTCTACTGCTGATAATAGCTCATCTCAATTGATTAGACTCTTCCTGTTGGTATGCACACTTCCACCTTTTCATGTTATCTGTATGTATAAATATCTCCTGTTTGTGTGTTCCATTCTATGCATCCGAAGAAGTGAGCTGTAGCTCACAAAAGCTCATGCTGAAATAAATTTGTTAGTCTAAGGTGCCACAAGTACCCTGTTCTTTTTGCAGATACAGACTAACATGGCTACTACTATGAAACTACAATAAGGGCTGTTATAAAGAGGACAGCGATCAACTGTTCTCCATGTCAACTGAAGGTAAGACAAGTAATGGACTTAGGGTACGTCTCCACTACCCGCCGTATCGGTGGGTAGCAATCGATTGCTCGGGGATCGATATATCGCGTCTCATCTAGACACGATATATCGATCCCCGAAAGCGTTTATATCGATTCCGTAACTGCACCAACCCGAACAGAGTTGCAGAATCGACAGGGGGAGCCGCGGACATCGATCCCGCGCCGTGAGGACAGTGAGTAATTCGATCTTAGATACTTCGACTTCAGCTACGTTATTCACGTAGCTGAAGTTGCGTATCTAAGATCGATTTTCCCTCGCAGTGTAGACCAGCCCTCAATCTGCAGCAAAGGAGATTTAGGTTAGCTATTAGGGGGAAAAAATTTTTAACTATACAGGTAGTTAAGCTCTGGAATAGACTTCCAAGGGATGTTGTGGAATTCTCATCATTGCAGGTTAAGGACAGGTTAGACAAAAAACAAAAACAAAAAACAGAACAAGTCAGGGATGGTCTAGGTATACCTGGTCCTGCCTCAGCATGGTGAAATGACTAGACCTTTTGAGATCCCTTCCAGCCCTGCATTTCTATAATTTTATGTTTAATTTTAGAAAGTATTCCACAGACTTCAGAATCAAGAAGTAGGGCTCATTACAATAAGAACAGACACTGTTTCTTTTAAGAGTGCGTTACTCAAATTTAATATACGAACAGATGCACTTTTTAATACTATTAAGTATCAACAATTATTTCTCCACACAGGAAATAAACGGCTTTAAGAGTTGTGGGGATCAAAGCAGAGTTCAAATTAAAACTATTTGGCCTGATTTTAGATGACAGCATGGCAAAAGACCAAACTAGAGCCACTTTGTATGACCAGGTCTAGCAACTAGAATGTTTCTGAGTTTGAAATAAAAAAGTTGATATAATCTCAGTTCTCACTCCCACAGGAGTCAGACACACTGAAAATGAGACTGAGTATCCTTGGCATGACAGTCCAAACACAACAAACAGAATGCACATTTAACAGGAACAATACTTCATTTTAATTTACTGGTAAGACAGATTGTGGCCAGAAAACAGACAGCCAAGAGATAAGAAATCCTCTCCCCTCCTTCACTCTAGAAGAGGCAGGGGGATTGGAGACATATCAACATTAGCAAATACCACTTTATACCTGAATAATACTGAGTGTCTCCAATTTAAACACTGAAGGTAGGTCTATACTGCAATGAAAAACCCATGACTGGCCCGTGCCAGCTGACTTAGGCTCACAGGGCTCAGGCTGTGGGGCTGTTTCATTGCAGTGTACACGTCTAGGCTCGGGCTGGAGCCTGGGCTCTGGGACTCTCCCATCTCACAGGGTCCTAGAGCCTGGGCTACAGCATGAGCCCTGAAGTCTACACTGAAGTCAAACAACCCCATAGCCCAAGCCCCACGGGCCTGAGTCAGCTGGCATGGGCCAACCACAGGTGTCTAGCTGCAGTGTAGACACACACTGAGTTAAGCTCCATGTCATAAATGGATAGTTAAGAGTTAATAGAACAGAAGTACTTCATATCTCTTTTGCCTGGAAAGGGCTAACAAGATCTGTGAGCCGGGCTGTCACCTGACCAGAGGACCAATCAGGGGACAGGATACTTTCAAATCTTGAGGGAGGGAAGTTTGTGTGTATGCTGTTACAATTTGGTGGTTGTTCTCTCTGGGGGCTCAGAGGGAATCAGACGTGCAACCAGGTTTCTCTCCACTCTCTCCGATACAGGCTCTTATAAGTATAAAATAGTGAGTACTGGATAGATAAGGTGAGCTAAGCTTATGTTTGTTTTCTTTATTTGCAAATGTGTATTTGGCTGGGAGGAGTTCAAATGTGTATTTGGCTGAAAGGATTTTAATTTGTACTTGTATACTTGGGCTGGGAGGGTATTCCCAGTGTCTATAGCTGAAAGACCCTGTACCTATTCCATCTTATATTTACAAAGATAAGCTTTTAATTAAAGAAAGAATAAAGGTAAAAATTTTCTTGTTTAAGAACCTGATTTTTTTTTTTATTCTGGTGAGACCCCAGGGGACGGGGTCTGGATTCACCAGGGACTTGGTGGGGAGAAAGGAGGGAAGGGGGAGAGAAAGGTTAATTTTCTCTGTGTTAGGATTACGCTCTCTCTCAGGGAGAGTCTGGGAGGGAGAGAGAGAAGGAGGAGGGAAGGTAAATTTTCCTCTCTGTTTTAAAATTCAAGGAGTTTGAATCACAGTGATCTTCCAGGGTAACCCAGGGAGGGGAAGCCTGGGAGAGGCAATGGTGAGGGAAAGGGTTTACTTTCCTTGTGTTAAGATCCAGAGGGACTGGGTCTTGGGGGTTCCCAGGCAAGGTTTTGGGGGGACCAGAGTCTACCAGGCACTGAAATTCCTGGTTGGTGGCAGCGCTACAAGTACTGAGCTGGTAATTGAGCTTAGAGGAATTCATGCTGGTACCCCATCTTTTGGACGCTAAGGTTCAGAGTGGGGAATTATACCATGACAGCTCCATTACACCCATGTCAAAGGTAAGAATCCTTATTTTTAAAAGATAGGAAAACTGAGGCTGAGGTCATGTGATTTGTGCAAGGTCACTTAATCTGGGAATGACCTAGATCTAACACCCAAGACTTATTTACCCACAAGATTGTCCCTCCCATAAGTTAGAATCGGCAAAAGTGCCTGACTATATTTTGCAATAGCACTACAATACTTTGTTATGTTTTAATGCTGTGAAGATCTCTTGTAACATGGATAGCACAATGCTTCAAATTTTAAAGTTTAAACAGCATGCACAGAATATTTGAAAACCTTTCCAATCTTCACAAAGCAACATAATTGCCACTTTCATTGGTTTGATCATTTTTAGGTCCACAGCTACTCTGCCAAGTGAAATCTTAGGAAGCCATTTCTTAAAATTTAGTCTTCACTTTTAGCAAGCATTTGTCAAATGAATACATCTCATAATGCAGTGTAGGTGTTAGGTGTGCAGCTGCATGCTAACTTTGTCAAATGCTAACAGTTTAAAGGGATAGTTTTATATATTAAGCCATATTTTTAATTGGCAATGGCATTTTCAGAATTTACGGCAAGATCTTACACGAACAACATAGGTTTAAAAGCCCTTCTACAAAATACAAGGTAGAGAAATTCAATATATGCAGTAAAAATCACAACTTGGAAAGCTAAATGAGGCTTGATAAGGTCACTTCAACTCCTGTTTCACTGATTACATCTTTAACTGTTCAGCTGAAGTATTCAAGCTAAGCCAAGGTAGATACCTGAATATTCACTGTTGAGTTCTTCAGGCACCCTTCCCCAGCAGAGGGGGCCTTAAAAGCTAAAAAATTTTTCATGATTTGGTGGCTATATTAGATTTCCAGCTGCTGTTGGATGATCAGAAAGCAGCAGTGTCCAGAAACGCTTTTTACCATCCGCAGCTGGCCATCGCAATCGTTTCTTCCTGATGCAGACCTTACTACTGTGATACTACACCTCAAGAATGGAATACTACAATGTACTCTACATGGCACTACAGTTCATGATAATATGGGCATTTAAACTAGGTCGGAATATAGCAGCCTGCCTATTAAGTGATGCTTCTGAGTTGCAGCAAGTACTAGTGCTCCATATTCTTCAGCACCTACTTACTGGTCTCCAGATTTGGTATATGGTGCTTGTGATCTCTACAAGGCCTAAATGGCTTCAAACTTTGCTATTTGGGATACGGCCTCTTTCCTTGTGCCAGACCAAGATCAAAGGCACTTGAACTGGATCCCTCTCAGGCTTCACACTGCTCTTTGAGAAGGGCCCTCCAGCTCTGGAACAAGTTTCTTCCCCTCAGCCTAAAATCAGCACAAGTCTATCGACCTTCATGGCAAGCTATAAGGCACAACTATTTAAGGTGGCTGCTGTGAGAGAAGTTGGGTTTTGGGGGAGCAGCTAGGGGGAAGGCTTGGTATTCTGCAAGTAATTTACTTTGTGTAAAATGGGTGGGGTGCCTTAAGTTTTGGATTAGGGCCCTTTTTCTTTTTGGTATAAATCTAAAAACATCTCTCTTCGAATAAATTCTTCGAAGGAAGTAATCACCCCATGCCCCTCCAGAAGACACCTGGCAGAATGTCTTGTGTCACAATGTAAAATGATCAGACATTATGGTGGGTGAGCGAGGGGAGAAAAATTCAAAAGCAGAAGGTCTTCCATCAAAGTGGCCTGTCACCAGCCCTCTGACATTTAAATCAAGGGACTGAATGTCCCCTTGGTACACAGAAGAACTGGGGACATGCAGACAGACTGAGGTAGCCAGGAACCAGAGCACAGAGTTTTATAGATCAAAAGTTAGCGTCTTGTATTGCAATCATAAGACAATGAAGTTGAACTTAGAGTAACATGCTCTCTTAATAAAGTAACTGAAGAAAAATGGAGAAGCAAATACTCACATTGAGGTAAAGTAGGAGTCAAAGGTTTTGCTAGCAACATAAAATCTCTCCCACAAAGATTTCCCAAAATAAATCTTAAAAACCAACTGTCCACAAAGGCTGCACACTATACTACCAAGTTACTGCATATATTGCAGAATACTTATTCAAATCTAATTTAAATATCATTGCTGAAATTTTTCCATGAGTTCATGAAACAAACTCATTTTTAAGCCAATCGTCTAATTGCATATTTTCATTAAGAAGCAGCTAAGTATTCTGTACAATAGCAAAGTATTCAAACTAAAAAGAGTAAGATTTTCTGAAGCAGATGTGCTTCACCCGTGCAATCTCTGTCCTGGGAAATCAGTAGTTTTATTGGTGTCATGTGCTGTCAGATCTCAAGTTGGTAAAAAAAAGTTGAGACATGCCCATACTAATTTCTGTTTTAAGCACTGTTCTGAGACCGTCGTTAGTCTAATTGTGTTCATTAACTGTGTCATAATCAATCATAACTACCAACTGATTCTCTTCTTTGAGCTCTTTTTGGGCTGACCTAGAAAAGTACTTACCAGTCACTGAAACCTCATTTATTTTACAGCCTCATATCTGTTATTGGGCTAATCTGTACCTGTTCAACATCACACAGCAGCTTAAATATTTGAGTAACCTGCAGTAAATCTCCACAGGACTGTTTGGTCAGTCAGACGTTAACTGTTAAGTAAACCTAAGAGGATCTATACTCCATAAATTTATTTCAGACACTAAGGTTGCTCTTATGAGTTCTCAAGTCCAAACATCTTTATAGCTAGATTTTGTGATTTATGAACTCCTCATTTTGTATCCAAAAAGATCACAAATGTGCCAATATACTGGTGACTGATTTTTACTGTATATAACCACCTGCCTTTAATACAAACTCTGTTTTAAAAGTTTAAGCAATTGCTTGATTTTTAACTGCCCTCATCTGTTTCCAATTTGGCATTAAAACATATGGTTTGGATTTTTTTTTATTCTTTTCTAATCAGTCCTTTTCCCTATGTCCCAAACTGCACTGAAGAAAACCTATGCAAGGAGCTTGAAATCTCAAAATTTCATCTCCACAAAAAAGGTCTTTGGACAAGCCTGAAGTGAAATAGTGACATTTCTGATCATTTCTAAAAGCTAGTTTATTACAGATTGACATGTGGCACATTTAAAGAAGGTCTGTATTAAACCCGAATGGGGTTTCAAATGAATTAACTTAGAAAAGATGACTGTGGGAATGTATAATCAGTCTGTGGAATTCACTACTGCTAAAAGTCAAATACTGAGACTGAATTTTCAAATGGCTGGAAAGTTCCAGATACTCTAATATCTATAGCTATACTAGTTAAGTTAAAATGTAATAGATTTCCTGCAGACATCTGCCTACCTGCTATAGCACTGAACAGATGCCAAGGTATAAGGGTTGCCTCCCTATTTCCTTTAAGACACTAAGTACAGGCCACTGTAAAAGACAGGCTGTATCAGACTCAAATTAACTAACTATTATGCAACTGCGGTATGGGAAACTCTACATTAGTCTCTGGGCATGTCTACATTGCACCATAGTTTGGATTAAGGGGGTGTAAATTGCCGAGTGCACCAAAAAGTTGCGCTCCGAACTGTGGACACTGATGGTGTAAATTAAAAAGATACATAGTTCACATCCTCTTTCAAAGATGATGTTCATGTGAACTGAGTACCTTTTAGACACCAGCAGTGTCTCTACAGAGCAGTTAGAGCACAACTCTTTGGCATGCTCTGCAATTCACACTCCTGTGCTTTGCACTGCAGCCTTCGAAAGAGGGTAGTGAATTTAGAGCTTGTGAACGTGGGAAGCTAGTAATATTTATTTGGTGCCATGAAGCGTTAGGTATCCAATTCTAAAATTTTGGCCCTAGTGTCAGACACTGAAATTGAGCAGACTGTCAGAGGCGCTAAGCCTACCACTGATAGTCAGCAGGAAAAGTAATATATTTCTACTTACGTGGCCACCTAAAACTAACAACATGTACTGAATGTTCATCAAAAAGATGAGACCAACAATTCACAGAAGTTAATAGATAAAAATATAGTGAGCTACTTGCTGTTGAGCGAACAGGCTAAATTAACTGACCTAATGCATGGAATCACTCACTCATCTCTAGTTATCCACATCATGAAAGTAGAGTCCATCAAAAATAAAAAATGAACCCCACATCACTTTATGCTTTTTAGAATTACAAAATCTGTATCTGTCCTATAGATTTTGACCTCACCCTCCAATCCACCCATTTAGACTTGTGTTCTGTTGTAAACCAACAGCTTTGCTCCATTACTTAACTCTTTTCAGAAAGACCTGACTATATGGCAGGCTACATAGAATAAAAATATTGGGCTTGATTCTCTACTCTATTGAAAGACATGAAATTGGTTTAATTACATTGGATTCCAGTGGAATCAACAGCATAACTGAATGGAGAGAGTCAGGCATCTAGAGTCACTCTTTTTAAAACAAAATCTACATGGCAACTGTGCCTCACACATGCCTTTCAAATTATGTCCAACTATAACAAGGGCGAATTCTGGGCTTAAACCAACTAACCTAACGTCCTCCCAGAGCAAGGGAAATAGTCTGCCCAGTCCTTTTAAAGACAGACTGCATCTATAAATATCCAAGAATGCCAGATCTCCAAGTTGAGTAGTTTAAATCCAAAATCTGAGTAGTTTAAAAAATTGCTATAATCTTTGCTTATTTGTTCTGAGCCTGAAAATCTGATTGCTTTGATTATGGTATAATTTAAGAATTAAGTTTAAGTGAGTCACAGCAATTCTCATTTAAATGTGTGATTTCATATATCCACTTCTGGGAAAGATTGCGATTTTTCCTCTTTTAAATGTGTTCTGGTCATTGTTTTATGAAGGAATACTATACCTATAGCTGGGTGGGGAATGGCAATTCTGTTCTGGAGGATTTTGAATGCTGGTTGAATTCCAATTTGGAACAAAACCCAAACATTTAGGAATCCTCCACAAGATGGATTTACCATCCACTGCCCATCTCTACTGGGAGCCCTGGCCCTGGGAGCTCAGGCTGCCAAGAAGCCAAGAGACAGGAAACTGGAAGCTGGGGCTCTCATCTTCCCACCAGCCCATGAAGAGAGATGCTGAGGATCCAGGTGAGTGAACTTGCAGGTAACCAGCCTTGCAGGTGTGGGGGGTTTCCATCCAGTGGAATTTCATCAAAACCTGTCTCCACACAACCTTTTGTCTTTGATGAATTGGCAAATTCTAATGAAAAAGGCTTTATTAATTTCCAACTAGCTCCATTTATGTCATTTTCTGCACTTGCACTCCAACTACTTTCAGAATTACTGCTGAGTACTTCCATTAACAAGGCTGAAAAAATGGCTTTACAGAAATTTAAAAATTAATGAAAACGTATAGAGTAGTATAACTGCTCAAAAGGTCATCTAATCCAGTGCCCTGGGTTGAGGCAGAACCAAGCATCCATTGACACAGGATGATTTAGTGCTATGATTACATTTACAATTTAAAATTTCACAAGTATTAGTTGAATAGTTGTAGATAGCAGCAAATACAAGTTTCACACGTGTACTTCTATAAGAAACAGGCAACAATTTGTTTGATACTAATAATTTTAAAATATGCTCATTCTAGTTTAAGCATGTTATTTGCAAGCTAAGAGAAAAAGAAAATTGAAGATGTGTATAACCTCCAGTTCTGAAAAATGCAGGTGGCTCAAGGTACAGACAGTTACAATTAAATAACTCAAAACCTTCCATTATAAAAAATGGTTTCCAATTGTTTATAACCTTGCCAAATTTTAATTGCTCAGGCTGACATTCTAATGCTGCCCCCACCCTTTAACATTTCAGTTAAAACAGTTCAGTTGATTCCAAAAAGGCATAAAGGAAAAATGCATTTTTGCACCCAGGTGAAAAGAATTCTTACAATCATTTCACTGAGACACACTAATGCCTGCATGCTTTGAACTGCATGTAGGAACTTTTTTTTTGCGTGCGGGGGGGGGGTCAGGGGGGGGCTGCCTATGCCTCATGGATGCTCCTATTGCAATCAGTCAAAGTTTTCCCAAACTTGGCAAAGTTTTAAGCCTCTGGTGCGGAAAAAAAAAAAATCAGTTTACATATGCTCAGTAGATACTACTTAGAGTCTTGTAGCTAAATTATCTGATGATTCTATCTGCACCGAACATGTACTATTCCCACACAGCTCCTACTTGCCAACCAATCTGCACATCACCACACCCCTTAGTGACTGAGAACATGATCTGCCCAAGGACTCCATTATCTGTCCTGACAGCCTAGGGCTGATGATATGCCAGGCACAGGAACTGAGAGAAGGGAGACGGTCTTCCCTGTGCTCTCAGTGCTCCTCTTGCTGGTGCCCAGGTTCAGCAAGAGAAGCAAGTGTCTACATTCATCTGATGTTAGCAAATTAAACCCACTTGCAAACTATGTGTCACTACCCTGCTCTAGAGGCAGGTCCCCACAGAAGATAACCTACTATTGCTACTAGTTACTCCACTAATTCAAGAGATAGGACTGATGATGTATATCTAACAATCACCCCCACCCCTCCATATGGTTTGAGAAGAGAAGGGGGTCAATATAGTTCCGCAATATGAAATTTGTTTTTCCAATCTTTAAGCGTGGGAAATTATAGATAAACTGTTAAAATAATGTTAAGGTTGAAAGTCAAGTGCTCAAAAGTTGGGAAATGCCAGAATTAGTTATCTATAAAACCTTTATACAGCTGCCTTGCACATATACATGATGATAGAGTATGATCACATCATTAAAGATTAGCTTTTCCAAAGGACCCTTGACCTCATTCAGCGCACAAGATGGAGGACGCTTGCTGAAGGGGTAGCTATTTCTTTTTATCCTCATTTGATGTGTGATCCCATGCAATATATACTATATAAACCTACACCAACTACAGAATTTCCTCATGGGTTTCCTATGGTGCTCTCATCTTACTATTGCCAATCCTTACAAACAAAACAGTCAATCTTCACAACACCCAAACAAGGTGAGGCATTGGTATTTTCTTCCATTATAAACACTAGGAACTGAGGCACTGAAATGAAAGTCAAAATTGACCAGTGTCAAATAATTCTGGGCACCTTTTATAGCACTACATATATGAAGAGTGGCTAGTGCAGAAGGACATACTCTATTCCAAGAAGCCCTGATTGATGAAGTAGGCAGAAAGGGAAGCTTGCACTGGATGACTGGGAAGAAATCCTACCTCAGACTTCCTGCTGCCAGTAAGCCTCCCCGGTGGAGGGGAACAAGGTCACTCCATACTAAAGGTGGGATTGGCTGCAGGCCATCTGATTGCCCTTGGCAATCATTTGGCAGAGGACTAGAAAGAACAGGCTGAGGCTTCAGTACACGTTGTTTGTTGCTAGTAGAAGGAGCAGTCCCGAACAGTCTGAACTTGCAGCTAAGGGGATCAGCCCAGTAAGCAGGCTAGGGCATGACTACCACCAGGGTAAGACAGCAGCCTAGACCCAGAAGAGACCTGATCAGCACTGTAACCACAGGGATGGATGCCTGACATTGCAGCAGAGGTCTGAACTCAGCAGCCCAAGTTCACACTGTTCCCAAGCACCAGCAACTGCCATGAGGAGTGAAAGGTACCATGTTTAGGACTAAGACTGGGAACTTTTGGACTCAATCAGCTTAGAGAGCTTTAACTTGTTTATTCAGGTGTTGGAGACTGGGTACTGCTAATGGAGGTGTATGTGTGATTTCCTATAAGGCCCCCCCAATACTAACTGAGGGTTTTGTCTGTGCTCAGATGTGTTTATTGCTTAGCGTGTTTGTTTCTGGGGTTACTTCCTGCCTCCCTCAAGATCGTGGAAGTGAACCAAGGGGTTTAGGTCTAGTCAGAGGTGAATGGCGTTCTTTAGGCACAAGGCTTTGGATATGGAAACTATTCAATCAACCCAACAGTGACCACATCACATAAATATAGAGCAGTGTTCCCAGTGACCTCAGTTGCATGTTATCAACACTTCTGTAAATCAGACCCCAGGGACGTCAACTTAGATTCACTGTGTTCCTCATTTTCAGTGTATGTTTCGGCTAATGAAACTTGTCCAGTGTCATGCAAACTCTTTGGCTGAGGTAGGGATAGAATCCCGTTCTTCAGGGTAGCATTCAGTTGCCTTACCCAAGAGACCATTCTTTCCTACCGTTCCTTGTCTCATTCACTACACAGCATCCAGCTTCTACAACAAATGAGACAGGGGTCCTGCAAACAGCCTCATTAACTACGCACCCCTGGTTCTCTCCAGAACACTGTCCATCTTGTGAATGAGGCACTATACACTATAACATGTAAAAACCTAAAGAGGGGGAGAATTGAACTGAGGTATCTTCCTTGAAATCTATGGGCTCCTAGCTAGCAAAGGTAGCTATTAGGCTAAAATTGTGGACAGATGAACTACCATTCATACATGGTAAATGTTTTACTCAAAAAAAAAAAAAAAAAAAAAAAAAAAAAAAAAAAAAAAAAAGCACCAAATGCTATTGCAATCATGACAATTACAGAAATGAAATCTAGATCCAGGAGCTATTACAAAGAAAAAGCACAAAAAACCTCCTGTACTTTTCAGCAAGTCAGGTGCTACCCTTCTCTATAAAATCCAGAAGCATACTAATGAAAGTGTTGCATGCAAGTATAAGAATGTGTGACAAATATTAAAGCTATAGATTAAACGCACACCTACAAGTAGAGGAGAGAAAGTGTTGTGCTTCTATTTCTCATAGCAATGCCAAGAAGTTTAAATTGGTTATTTATTCAGCACCATCCGCATGGCGGACACTGGAGAGAAGGAAACACCATACTGTCCCTAGAAGCTTAAAATCTTAAGCAGACAGTCCAGTCCAAATAAACGAAGGATACATAATTTGAGCCCAAACTTCAAGCAGCATGGGGCTCTTCACTTTTAAAATACCTTCTGTACTTTAAAGAGGATTGTTGAACGACACTATTGAAGAAATATGTTTTAAGGAGGTATTTAATAAAAACTGCATTCTTTATAGAACTACCTTTCCTCAATGGTTTTAGTAAACTGAGACTGAGAAATTTCTGTGAGGGAACTTCTGTTGACACAATATTACAAGACTATATGTAATATATGAAGGAGGCAGCAGTTAGAATATATCATGGAAACACAATAACTAACACTTCTGTTTATAATTTCGAAGTTGGCTCTTTGTTGAAGACCAGTGGCTGATATTTTTACACTTCATCTCTAGTAGTTCGGGAGGTATATAAGTGTTAGGTCAACCCTGTAGCCTCCTGCTTATTTTACAGATGATCTTTCTTTCAATATAGTGGTAAAGTAGTCTCATACTTTCCTAAGACCATAAGTGGTCTCGATCATTCATTTTAAGAAATAAAGTACTTTTATTTGCAATTGCCAAGATGCTTGCTATATTAAATAGTGTGTACACACTTTAGAATGCATATTTACCCAAGAGAAACAGGTCTATTATGTAAGTGTTTAGGCACTATTTACAAAGTTTATTTTAGGAACTTGTAATAAGTATTACTTGCATCCATTAGTTTGCTGTTATATTAAAGTTTTTAAATAGATTAAATCCAAACCACGCACAACTTTTTTTTAAATGAGTGTAACAAAAATCTCCCCATCCTTGAAACAGAACCTTTTAAAAACTCTTCATTTTGATACTACAGGCAAAGTTTCAGCCCAAAATAAAATATGAATCTAAATTAAAACCACTTCAAGCCAAATATTTAGTAAGTCACCCTAAATCTGATGCCAACAAGGGGCGTTATGTATTACATAGACTCAGACTTTAAGGTCAGAGGGGACGTACTCTGCCAAGTATGAAGACAGCCATGCCAGAATTATTCAATAGTATCTTGCACTGAAGTTGAACAACTGTCTTTTAATAAAAGCCTACTAAAACACAAGTGTTGGATTCCATTGCACATTTAATCACCATGTATTTCAACTAGATGTGTATGAAAAGGAAGCAGCCAGGGCAGAGGGAAAACAACTGCAAGTTAAGATACTAAAACTAACTATAGTGCCACCAGCTACCAAGACTGCACTGCCCAGAAAGATGGCAGGACAGAGAGGTCTCATCTATTCTTAATTTGCCTCTCTAATACTGGAGGCTGACTCTTAGGACTTCGGACAGAGCCAGTTGCGGAAGAATAGAGCTTACTGAATATGTTGGGAGAAGGGTTAATACCAGAGGGTGTTTTTGGAGTACTGCAAGCTAACTCTCCCCCTCTTTGGAAACATTGTAGAACGTAAGTGTTGAATTCACGATGGCTAGGGGAAAAAAATATCATTTAGATAAATAATCCAATTGAGTATAACTGGCTCAAACTCAAAACACCATGACCTGAAGAACTTTAAGTCCTATTGATAGATATTTGAAGGATAGAAGAAAATTGGTTTAGACTTTAAACACAGTTCTCCTCACTCGCATGAGAAACCTGTTGAAAGCCAGCTCCAGTATCTGCGTCTCAACCTTAACTAAAATCTGGATAAAGGACGGTTGTGTGGTTAAAAAACTAGAGTAGGACTCAGGAGAATGAATTCACATCAGGCTTTGTTAGACTTCCTGGATGACCTTGGGCAAGTTACTACACCTGTATCACTTCCTTTAACTGTAAAATGGGGATAATTATTCTTCTCCCATCCTTTGTTTAAACAGTAAGATCTTTGAAGCAGGGCCTGTCTTTACTATGTGTAGTCACTGAATTTCAATGGGATGTGTGATCCTAAATCACTTAGGCAATTTTGAGAAATCAGATACACAGAACCTTAGCACAGTAGGGCCAATCCATCTTGGTTGGAGTCTGGAGTTCTCCATTACTAATATTTACATATGAATTTTGTTTAATGTGTAATCCACACACTAAACTATGGCTTGTTAAAAAATATTACAACTCCAGTGAGTTTGTGTCAGTTTGGATACACTCCTCATCCCCTTCTCCCCTCCCCCATGCCAATGCAAACAGTTTGTCTAGACAATGTTTCCTAAGTGCAAGCACAGAAGCATTCCCCTTACCCTCTTCTTCAGTCTTCCCTAGGTCCTACAACTCCATTGTTATCTGTATATGCTGACTACAGAATGAAGAACGCTAGAGTCAGTAGTTCTGTGAGTTTTACTTTGCAGCTCACAGTACAGAGAAAAAGAGCAGATGATTTTATTACCCTTAAAGTTTATATGCTCAAATATAAAGTAATTATGTGAAAATTCACCTTACATGTCTATAGCCATAATGTTGACCCACAATATATACTAATGCAATATATTATACGTAGTTCAAGGTAGACTTGTATTTGTGATGTGAATGTTGAGAAAGTTTCGTATATACATTTTGTGAGTCAAAGATAATGTTGCTGTTTGTGCAAGGTGAATTTTCACATCAGTGTCATTACCCGAAAGTATCCTGGGTCAGAGAATTCATGTAAATGAGCTCTTTAACTGGTCATTTTCTGTCGTTAGTGCTTAGGTTTTCTAATGATAATACTGTAGCTACCTATTTCACTAAGAGTTATATTACCTCAGCAACCTTGACTAGGACTGTCTGAAAGAATTGCAGGAATTAAGATTCTGATGGCATAGAATAATGATTAAACAGATAATAATAATAAAACAGACATTTGTTGTATTGAATCCATTGCTGGTTACAGAGCACTGAATACGTATCAGATTAAGAAATGCAAAAATATTCTAAAACTTAAAATTCACTGTAGTCTGTCTGGTCTACATGTGTAACAATGAAGTTTCACCACACAAAACTGGAAATTTAATAATAATAAAAAAAAAAGTAAAGGAAGTGCCTCTTTGCGCCCCTAAATGAATACAACTAGAATAGACTAGTTTATGTAACTTCAATCTAGTTTAACTAGTCTGCTACAAATTTCAACCTAATCCTATTCACATGGGATTCAGACACCACAATGGAAACTGCATCCTTGACTTGGGTACTAAAAACAACCTACTTCAGTATCAACTACTGCAACTCCATCAACCTTCTTGCCCAGTCAAGATGCCACATCTTTCTCAGAAAGTACATATGAAGATGACATACTTACTCTCGCTCTTTCTCTGTCAGTTTGTCATTGATATTATCTTTGATTGCAGATCTGGAACCTTTGTGAATTATGGGATACCTGAGTGGCACTTGTAGAAAGAATGAAATCATTGAGACCAAGTGTGCAGTGTAGCCCAAGGCAACAGCAATGCTTCCATCATCTTTTGCTGTTAAAGAAAAAGCAACTTATTTATCCAACTGAATTCTACTGATATGGTAAATATTTTAAGCATATTAATGAAAATTTAGCATGAGAAGGGTGTGCATATTACATAAACAGTAAAGCCTTACACATGATGAAAATAATATTTATTACCTGATGTAACAGCTGCACACAATGAAAGAGATAAAACGAGACAGCAAGCATCTTACAGAAATCTTAGTGGTATTAAGCTTATTCTATCACATATTACAATGCATGGTTCTGACATGTTTATGATGCGATAATAGCACATTTAAGCATTCAATAATAGAAAGATACTGCATTTCCAATATAGTGTTTAAACATTTTTTAAAATAGTGGTTGAGGCACTATATTCTGAAGCTAATAGTAAAAACCTCTCTTGGTTTTAATCCGTTTGTTATCCCTAGTCCATTACGTGTATCTTATGTTGAAAGGTGACATCAGATCGGCAAGAGTTTGAGCCTGCAGTTTAAGACCTACTCCTATACTGTCAAACTTCAAGGGAAATAGTTTTCGGCTTCAAATGGTAACTGAAAGGTGTGGAGCGGTTGTTTTTGTTTTTTTTAAAAAGGCTCCCCAGGCCAGAGTTCAAGTCTTCAGAGGTCTGCCATTCTCTGGCTGCAAGCTGATGACCTCACTAACACCTATAGCAAAGAAAGAAGCTGCATTCTTACATTGCTTTAGGCATTAGTGAGATCACCAACTGTTGGGCAGGGAAACTGAATCCTAGGGCCTGAACTCTAGTCTTGGCCAGTAACTGGAGGAACTGATTTTTAACCATTGTTTTAGAAGGTTAAAGTTTCACATTTATTCAGCAAATGACTGGGGATCTGAAATTGTGTATTTAAAAGTTAATCTATCTCCAGAGAAGATATATGGCTCTTCCACCCCACCCTCTAACCCCTTTTCTGCAAAAAAGTTATTAACTTTTTAAAGTCTTTTTAACTTTTCAGGCTATATCTTCACCCTGTTTTCTAGCTTATTAAAAAAAATACACATGAATCTACAAATAGATCTACAAATAGCTGGAAATAAGTTATAGCCAGCCCAAATCCTTTCCAATGACAACAGAAATTCTAGTGACTCTAACTGAAATATATGAGGACCTGAACAAGGAAGGAAAGACACTAATTTAAGTCCTCTGTGACATCTATGAAATCATACCTTGCTCTCAGTAAGGCAATCCATGACACACAAGTTTAAAAATCACACCCATTCCAAGAAATTATTCTGTACAAAGGGATGCAACTCTGCAGCAAACATAGGTCTCATTACAGTAGAGCTCTAAGCTCATGGACTTCTGATTTTATTTTTAACCTAATTGTCTACTAACATTCTATGCTAACATGCAAGGAAAATGCTGTTTATCTGATCCCAAGTTAAAAAAATATCAATATTTCATTTTTTCCACTCAGTCTGTAGTAAGCCACAGGGCAGGCAGACTAATTCCTTGTGAAAAGCTTGAAAGGACTCAGTGTCTCTGGATAGCACCAATAAGTTATGACTAAGGCTAAGATTTTGTCACTGCTTCCTGGTGACTGGTCCCTGACTTTTACTAAAAACATCCCTTACAAAATAGGGAGGGAGGCAGGTCCAGCACACCAGCCCTCCCACTCCACAGCACCTGGGAGCTGCAGGGACCCCCACTGTCCAGTGTATGGGAGGAGTCTCCCTGCCGCCCTGTGGGGCTGGAGCTGGGGTGGTCCCCGCACCGCCCTGCATGGCTGAGAGCTGCAGGGGGAGTCCCCCACTGCCTGTAGTGGCAGGGGAGCTGTGGGGTCCCTCTGCCACCAGTGGTGGCAGCTGGGAGCTATGCGGGAACCCATGCCACCCACGGAGGCTGGGCTGCTATGGGAGGTTCCCCTGCTGCCAGCAGCGGCTAGTCAACTGCGGGGCCCCCAATGTCATGGAGGTCCCTGGAAGTGATTTCGGCAACCTCTGTAACATAATCTTAGCCTTCGTTATGACAATCTAAATTGACACAACAGCACTTTTAAATTTTTATAAGCAAGACACAGGATTGTAGAACAAGGACTATGGCCCATATTTAGTACAATTAGAGAGATACCAGTGTGATTAGTATTTCTTCACTATCTCATTTCACTTGTGTTTTTCTGACATTTTAACTCAAACATGAGTCACCATCAAACATGCTAGAATTTCAACTAAATCACTTGTGCCCTAAAGAATTAACTACTGTATTATAGGCTCTAGATTTTAAAACGCTAGTTGTTTTAGCAAACAGCAAACCGAAGTTCTGCCAGAGCATTCTCCAGGCAAAGGAGGAATGACTACATGACTCTTGGCTGAATTTGCCACCAGTTTGTTCGTGTGCCTGCTTGACTGGAGCTTATAGCGTGGTATGTTTGCGGGAGGGGGCTGTGCACTGAGCCCAGAGGACCTGCTGGGCAAGGATTAGAGCTTCTTACAGAGGCTCTGGCCTGCCATCCTGTGATTCCTAGTTCCTTAACAAGAAGGCTACTCAGGAAGAATAGGGGGTTATATTAAAACAAAAAAACCCACACCCCTACTAAGTGACCAAAGGAGCTAGCAACCAAGAGCAGTAAATACATGAGTTTAGAGACAGTGCATGAGAGCCAGAGAAACCTAACATTCTCTAAACGTAGGCCAACATCTCCCTCCCCCCCAACACATACAAAGATAAAAATAATGGAGGCTGAAGGCTAGCAGCAGAGTGGGGGCTGTCCAGTTTACTGCACTGAATGCAGCATGTATGATTACATGTGGACTATGTATGCATTTAGGGCAAGCAGCTCATGACCCTCAGAGACCACATACAGGCTCCTGAGACCATAGTTGCCGAACTGGAGGAGCTAAGGGAGACAGAGCTACATAGGAGGAGACTTTCTGGGATGCAGTAGAGTAGTTCCACCCCAGTCTGACAGCCTCTATGCTGTTGGAGGATGAAAGTCTCAGGGAAGGAGATCAAACCGGAGGGGAGGGAAACAACCCCATAGTTGGGACCTGCCTTCCAGATGACGACATGATATTCTCTTGCATGGACCCCAGCTATTAGGAAGAGACAGATAACAGTAATGAGGGATTAGATTATTAGAAATACATAGTTGGGTTTGTGATGACCAGGAGAATCACAAGATGAATTGCCTGCTGGGTGGAGAGGCTGCAGTGCTATGGAGGACCCAGTGGTCATGGTACACATAGGTTGCAATGACACAGGGAAAGGTAGGAGAATGGTCCTGGAGGCCAAATTTAAGCTGCTAGGTAAGAGATTAAAGTCCAGGACCTCCATGGTAGCATTCTTTGAAGAGTTTCCAGTTCCATGAGCACGGCCAGTTAGATGGGCAGAATTGCACAGTCTCAATGGGTGATGATGATGATGATGGGAGGAGTTTAAGTTTATTAGGAACTGGGGAATCTTTTAGGAAAAGAGGAGGAGTCTATACAGGAAGGATGGGTTCCACCTAACCCAAAATGGAACCGCGTTGCTGGCATGTAGAATTAATAAGTTAGAGGGGTTTTTAAACTAAGGGCTGAGGGAAAGGGGAGAAATATGGAGGAGCACGCTGTTTAGACAGACATTCCTTGGGGAGGATCCATTAACAGGGATTCTCAATATCCTGGTTGAGAGGAAAGAGGGGAGAGAGGAGGGGAGGAGAGGGGACGGCAGGAGAGGAGCTGATAGAGTACAGGTAGGAGCAGAAGAGAAATGTCAAATAAAAAAAAAAAGAGTTCCAATCAATTACATCTCATGAAAGCAGATAACTAAATATCAAATTTTATAAATACTTATACACAGGTGTTAGAAGTCTAAATACTAAGATGGGTGAACTTGAGTGTCTGATATTAAATGAGGATATTGATATACTAGACCTCACAAAAACTTGATGGAACAACGATAATCAATGGGACACAGTAATATCAGGGTACAGAATATACAGAAATGACAGTAGTTCATGCTGGTGGAGGAGTGGCACTATATCTGAAAGAAAGCACAGAGTGAAATATAGTGAAAGTCTTAAATGAATTGAACAGTACCACAGAAGCTCTACTGTAGAAATTCCAGCTTGAACAACAAGAGTATAGCAGTAGGAATATATAACCAACCACCTGACCAAGATGGTGATTGTGAAATGCTGAGGGAGATTAGAAAGGCTACAAAAAATAGAAAACCCAGTAATAATGGGGGATTTCCACTACCCTCATATCACCTCAGGAGGGGATGCAGAGATAAAATTTCTAGACTCTTTATTAATGACTGGTCCTGGAGCAGCTAGTCCTGGAACCCACAAGGTGAGAGGCAATTCTAGATTTAGAATTAAGTGGCACACAGGATATGGTCCAAGAGGTGAAATAGGTGAGCCACTTTGTAATAGCAACCATAATGGAATTAAATTTAACATCCTTATGAGGGGGGGAAGTACCAAAGATGGCAGGAGCACTATAATAGAAGCTCAAATTAAATGCATACCCCACATAAATAAATTAAAAATACTAAGAGGATCAAACATTGCCACCATGGCTAAAGAGAGTAAAAGAGGCCAGTAGAGGCAAAATGTCATCCTTTAAAAACTGGAAGTCAAAGACTACTGAGGAAAATAGAAAGAAGCATAAATTCAGGCAGGTGTAAAAGTATAATTAAGCAGGGCAAATTAAGAATGAAGAGCAGCTACCAAAAGACGCAAAAAAAATTTAAGTACATCAGAAGCAGGAAGCCTGCCAAACCACCAATGGAGCCATTGGACAATCAAGGTGTTAAAAGGAGCATTCAAGGAAGACAAGGCCACTGCGGAGAAGTTAAATGAATCCTTTGCACCCGACTTCACTGCAGAAGATGTGAGGGTGGCTCAGGTGTGGGAATCTCTTTTTAGGAGGCAAATCTGAGGAATTGTCCTGCACTGAGGTGTCAAAAGAGGTGGTTTTGGAATAAAAATTGATAAATTAAACAGTAATAAGTCTCCAGGATCAGATGGTGTTCATCCAAGAGTTCTGAAGGAACTCAGATATGAAATTGCAGACCTGCCACCTGTGGTATGTAACCTATTACTTCAATCAACCTCTGTACCACATGACAGGATGCCAATTTAAAAAAAAAAAAAAAAAAAAAAAAGACTCTGGAGGTGATCCTGGCAATTACAGACTAGTCAGCCTAACTTCAATACCAGGTCAACTGATTGAAACTATAGTAAAGAACAGAATTATAAGATGTATGTAGCATAGCTGTAGCCAAGTCAGTCCCAGGATATTAGAGAGATAAGGAGAGTGAAGTAATATCTTTATTGGACCAACCACTGTTGGTGAGAACGACAAGCTTTCAAGCCACACAAAGCTCTCTTTCAGGTCTGGGAAAGATACTCTGAAGGTCACAGCTAAATGCCAGGTAGAACAGATTGTTTCCATAAGTAGTTAGGGACCATATTCTAAGCGTTCATTCAAAGTAGAGTGGCCTATTAATACCTCTGAAGTCACAGGACTGCAACGGGGGGGTTAGCAGGTTACAGATTGTTGTAAAAAGCCATAAATTCAGAATCTCTGTTCAGACCATGATTTAGTGTCTAGCAGAGAGCTGTGAATTTAAGCTCCCAGACTAGTCTTTTGAAAGCATTGTGCAGATTTCCTTGAGGATGAGGACTGATGAGTCAGATGTAGAGTGATTGCTTTGTGGAAGTGTTTACTCACAAGTGATAGGGAGTTTTTGTTTTTAAATCATTTCCTGTGACAGTTCACTTGAAAGTGGAGAGATTGTCTGGTTTCACCCACATAATTATTGCGGCATTTAGTGCACTGGATGAGATATACCACATGTTGTGATAGGCATGTGTAGGGTCCACGGATCTTGAAAGGTGTGTGGTGGTGGGGCACTGATCATTGCAGCAGATACAAACAAAAAGGAAGAAATAGTTACTCGTTCTGCAGTAACCGTGGTTTGAGATGTGTCCCCCCAGGGGTGCTCCACTCTAGGTTTCCTACCGCCCCTTGCGCCTTTGATCGGACATTTCTCATAGCAGCGTCCGTTCAGTCTGTGCACACGTTAGGCAGCCTCATTCTCTGCTATGGAACTTTGTGGTAGAGAAGGAACTGAGGGTGGTTTGCCTATGCAATGTTATATCAGGCACAAGACTGACTAACACGTATGCACCCACAGAGACTACTTGAGGAAGTAGTTTTTCCACACAACATACAGTCAACCTGTGTAACTCATTGCCAGAGGATGTTGTGAAGGCCAAAAATATAACTAGGTTATAAAAAGAATTAGATGAGTTCGTGCAGCATACGTCCATCAATGGCTATTAGCCAGGATGGACAGGGATGCAAAAACATGCTCTGGGTGTCTCTAAACCTTGGACTGCCAGATGCTGGGACTGGACAAGAGGGGATGATCAATCAATGAATTGCCCTAGTCTGCTCATTCCCTCTGAAGCATCTGGCACTGGCTGCTGTCAGAAGACAGAATACTGGGCTAGGTGGACCACTGGTCTGACCCACTCTGGCCATGCTTACGTTTATTACAGTAACTCCTCACTTAAAGTCGTCCGGTTAACATTGTTTCGTTGCTGATCAATTAAGGAACATGCTCATTTAAAGTCGTGCAATGCTCCCTTCTAATGTTGTTTGGCAGCCACCTGCTTTGTCCACTGCTTGCAGAAAGAGCAGCCCGTTGCAGCTAGCTAGTGGGGGCTTGGAACCAGGTGGACCAGCAGCTGCCCTAAGTTCCCTGTGCAGCAGCTGCCCAGCAGGCTAGCAATTATAGCTATCCCTCCCCCCACTGCCATGTGCTGCTCCTGCTCTCTGTCTTGGAGCTGCTCCCCAAGACTCCTGCTTGCTGTGCAGGGGGGAGGGGAAGGAAGAGGGGGGACTAATGTCAGGGTGTCCTCCTTCCCCCTGCACCCCACTGCCCCCTGCACCCCACTTGCCCCCATCTTCCATAGAGCAGGGGGGGACACATGACAGGGCTCAGGACAGAGGGAGCTTGCTGGAAGCAGCAGCTGCGGTCTCAGCAAGCTGATCTAATTAACAAGGCAGTGTACTTAAAGGGGAAATGCGTATCTCTCTCTCACACTGTGTGTCTGTCTGCAGTGCTCTCTCCCCTCCCTCCATTCCTGCTGCCTTGCAGACTGAGAGTTAACCCTTGAGGGCTCAGCCAATTGCTAGTTCATTTAGCAGTAAGGCATTCCCTAGAAAATATCCCACCCTCTGACTCCTCCACCTCAACCAAACTTCACAATCATCATCACTGTGTACCAGTATTAAATTGTTTAAAACTTCTACTGTGTGTGTACACGCACATGCACACACACGCGCGATCTTATCTGGCGAAAAAATTCCCTGTAACCTAACCCCCTCATTTACATTAATTCTTATGGGGATATTGGATTCACTTACCATTGTTTTGCTTAAAGTCGCATTTTTCAGGAACATAACTACAACATTAAATGAGGTGTTACTCTACTTGAATTCATGTTTTTATTTTCCTGAGGCAACACCTCTACCAGACTGATCAAAAGGCTGAGAGGCAAGAGTTCCTAAATGTAATTATTAATTTAAGTCATTCTAATTTTCAAATACTTGTATAGATAGCTGCACAAGTTCGTTTACAGGGGTTAGAGGCAGGCATACAAAGATGCACTTATGATATATTATAAATACTGACATAAAGGGAACTGAAATAGCATTGCCATAACAAGACAGGAACGAATGCATTTGATGCAGCCTATTTGGTGTAATATTGTTTATATGAATAGATACACAGGTAGCTAGTATGATTTTTTTTGAAAAAACAGGTAAACATTGAAATCTACAGCTAAAAATATCTGTATGGGTATGCACAAAGAAGTTAGAGAGTATATAAGGATTAACCAGGACATATGGTGTCACATAATTTTAGCTCAGAATCCAATTTCTTGTATATGTTCCCATCACAGAAGTATTTCAGCACCTCCTATGAGCCAAAAATAACATTTCCTTTTAGGTTTAGCTGTTTATTGCATGTTGTGAGTAACCCAGGTTAGTTATTTTTGCCTGATTAAAAGTATGATTTGCTCCATTTTGTGCATCTCAGGGGGGTAGGTTTTAATCACTCATGGTCTGAAGCATTTCCTGGCACCTATTAAATACCATAACTAGATATTGTTCTGTTTAAAATATTCTTTCAGAATGTAGAGGCTTGGAGAGAAGCAGCTCATAGCATCAAGGGACTGGTCTTTACTCAATAACGTCCAAAAGTTTTTTGCAAGATTGGGGTCGTGGTGACAACATTTCAGTCTGTAGGAAGTCCCAGAAGGACTGTTGTGCAATACTTGTGTCTCCAGCAGAAATCAGAGGCGGAGTTAGTTTTATAGGAGATTACTGGGGTGCAAAAGCATAAAAAGCAGACACGACAAACCCACGAAAAAAAAATGCAGAAATTGGACTTGTTTTTGTCTTAATTGGCTTGTGAGTTGCTTGTTGACTAGTTGCTTCTTTTTTTGGTCAGCTCCCAGCAAGCAAGGGCAAGGGGGGACAAGGGGAAAGCACGGGTAAGGCAGAGAGAGAGAGAGAGAGAGAGAGAGAGAGAGAGAGAGAGAGAGAGAGACACAGACACACACACAGGGGTGCACAGCAGACCCACCACAGTCCCAGACTGCACGCTGGGGAGGGGATCTTGTCAGAATATTGGGGTTCTTAGGTATTAGCTTGTTTTGAAGCGGGATTAGCTTGTTTTTTTGTTTATTGTGAAAGTCAGGGTGCTTATTTACCGCATGAAAATTGCCGGCTGTGATAAAACAATAATCTTCAAAATGATGTCACCAGTCTTTATCATGAATAGAATTTCAGTGGAAAATTGTCTATCCAGTATGAAACCTCAAATTTTGGCCAAACAATTGAAATTATATTTTAAATCAGACTGAGATTTCATTTTGAGATTTTGAAACATTTAGATATCAACCTTTATTGTTTTTACTTTTTAAAAATGAAGTTTTGAAATTTAGCTAAAAAGTTGTTTCAAACCAAAAAACAAAAATAACTTTGTTTAGAAAATGATGAAATGGTATGTTCGACAATTCTGAAGGTTTTCCAACATTTTGTTCTAAGTCCCAGCTACTTCTACTCAGAGGTAAATAAGGATTAGATCAGAACTGTTTGTCTAAATTTTTTCAGTCTCCAAAAGTGAAGTGTAGCTCCTAAAAATGGTAAGTCTGCCCTATGAGATATTAAAGTAATGTTACAATTCTAGGTACTAAATGAAAAAAAATCCAGCTACCTTGAAAGTCTTCAGAATTAGGCAGCTTGACTCCGCAGATGAAGTGATCCTTTTGATCTTTCTATGGATTTGAACAGCAGAAAGTGAGAATGGGACATAGTACATTTAAAATAAGAGAAGTTGCAAATTCCAGCAAAACTTAGAGACATGTTAAAATGAGACTACAGAGACATTGTAAAGCATCATTTAATATAGATGAAAAAATTCAAAATTAAGAAAATTCAGAGTAATGTCTCACTCTACATTAAATTTAAAATATTTTCAGAAGACTAACTCTCAAATAGTAATGGATTCACTTTCATTCAACTGAACTTACAAAATCTTAAACTTATATTGAGCAAAGAATGTTGGACCTCAATCTTCTGATGAACATTTTTTGGCCTAGTATGATAAAAGTTTAGCTAAGTTAGTGAAGTCTGGTAAGATGATTATCAGCTACTTTGTTGTGCTCTCACTATCAGTTTTACTTGCCATTTCATATGCCACCACAAGAGGTCCAAGTTTAAGTTACCACGGGGTGACGGCAGTATCCTGTTACAGCGCAGCATGATAGGGTCGTTTCCTTGTGTCACTTACAATCTAAAGCCTAGTCTACACTACACAGTTATACTGAATTTAGCAGAGTTAAACCGATTTAACCGTGCACCTGTCTACACAACGAAGCCCTTTATATCGATATAAAGGGCTCTTAAAACAGATTTCTGTACTCCTCCCCGACTAGGGGAGTAGCGCTGAAATTGGTATTGTCATGTCGGATTAGGGTTAGTCTGGCCGCAATTCAACAGTATTGGCCTCCGGATGGTATCCCTCAGTGCACCATTGTGACCGCTCTGGAAAGCCATCTGAACTCTGATGCACTGGCCAGATAGACAGGAAAAGCCCCACGAACTTTTGAATTTCAGTTCCTGTTTGGCCAGCGTGGAGAGCTCACCAACACAGGTAACAATGTAGTCTCCTGAGAATCGAAAAAGAGCTCTAGCATGGACTGCACGGGAGGTACTGGATCTGATTGCTGTATGGGGAGAAGACTCCATGCTAACAGAACTCCATTCCAAAAGATGAAATGAAAAAACATTTGAAAAAATTTCCAAGGCCATGATGCAGAGAGGCCACACCAGGGACTCAGTGCAGTGCAGAGTGAAAGTTAAGGAGTTCAGACAAGCCTACCAGAAAACCAAAGAAGCAAACGGAAGGTCCGGGGCAGGGCCAAAAACATGCCGCTTCTACGCTGAGCTGCATGCAATTCTAGGGGGGGGGGTCCACCACCACTACCCCACCCCTGTCTGTGGATTCCGAGGTGGGGATGGTAATCTCAGCCATGGCTGAGGATTCTGCGGACGGAGAAGATGAGAAGGAGGAAGAGGAGGATGAGCTTGCAAAGAGCACACAGTACTCCATTCTCCCCAACAGCCAGGAGCTTTTTCTCACCCTGACGGAATTACCCTCCCAGTCCTCCCAAGCCACTATCCCACACAATGAAGCCATGGAAGGGACCTCTAGTGAGTGTACTTTTGTAATATAAAGCATGGTTTAAAAGCAAGCATTTAATGATTAATTTGCCCTGAGGACTTGGGATGCATTCGCGGCCAGTACAGTTATTGGAAAAGTCTGTTAACATGGAGCGGAAATCCTCCAGGGACTTCTCCATGAAGCTGTCCTGGAGGTACTTCAAAAGCCTTTGCAGAAGGTTTCTGGGCAGGGCAGCCTTATTCCGTCCTCTATGGTAGGACACTTGACCACGCCATGCATGTAGCAAGTAATCTGTTATCATTGCATGACAAAGCCTAGCTGCATATGGGTCGGGTGTTTGCTGGCATTCAAGCAACATCTGTTCTTTATCTCACTGTGTTATCCTCAGGAGAGTGATATCGTTAATGGTAACCTGGTTGAAATTCAGGAATCTAATTAAGGGGACAGAGATGGCCATTTCTACTGGGCTGTTTGCCTGTTGCTTAAAAGAAATCCTTCCTTGCAGGTAGCCAAGCAGGGGGAAAGGGGACGGTGATTGGCACTGAGCTTTTTCGCGTTTGGCTAGCAGGGATCTTCCATGCTACCAGCCACGTGGTGGGGGGAGGGGTAAAGCGATCATCCCAGAGAATTGGACGGGGGCGTGGTTTCTGCTACTGCATGTTAACAGGAAAGAAGCAGCACTGAACGGGCTTTGCTTGGTATTTGGGAAAGAGGGCACTGTGTATATGAAGGCTGCAGAAGCCGAAAGGCAATGGCTTACCATAGCCACATGCAAGCTGAATTCTGCTACCCAGACCTGCGTCTGTGAGATTTCTAACACCAGAGCTGCAGGCACTCAATATTAAGATGCAAAATGTGACCTTGCAGTGAAATCACATGTGCTGTGTAAGGTGAATAGGGTTGTTCACCATGAAAGAGTACAACCATTGTTCTGCAAAATGTATCTTTTTAAATACTTCTCTCCCTTTTTTCCCTCCCTCCTGCAGCTGCAAGTTTTTCAAGCCTCCCTACTCCATCCCGAAGGCTCAGATAAGGCGGCGGAAAAAAAAAAAAAAAAGAGATGCGAGACGAAATGTTCTCGGAAATCATGGAAGTGACCCGCAATGAAAGAGCTCATCTGAATGAGTGGAAGGACGTGGTATCAAATTACAGGGAAGATGCCAGTGAACGTGAGGACAGGAGAGATGCTCGAGATGAAAGGTGGCAGCAGGAAGATCAGAGGAGGCATGATGTAACGCTGGGGCTGCTGCGTGATCAAACTGACATGCTCCGGCATCTGGTGGAGCTTCAGGAACAGCAGCAGGATCACAGAGTGTCGCTGCAGCCCCTGTGTAACCACTCTCACCATGTTCCATATCCTCCTCACCCAGATGTGTAAGAACGCGTGCGGGGAGGCTCTGTGCACCCGCCTACTCCACCCCTGTGGACAACCAACCAAAAGGCTGTCATTTTGTAATTTTTTTTAGTGGCCTTTTCCTTCCCTCCTATCCTCCTCCCAAAACACACTCAGGCTACCTTGTCAGTTCTCACCCTCTTTTTATAATGAATAAAGAATACATGATTTTTAAACGATAGTGACTTTGTTTCCTTAAGCAAGCTGTAATCGAAGGGGGAGGGTGGGTTGTTTACAGGAAATGAGTCAATCAGGGGTGGGGGGGGTGGGGAGTTCATCAAGGGGAAACAAACATAGCAGTCACACTGTACCCTGGCCCGTGATGAAATTCATTTTCAAAGCTTCTCTGATGCGCACCGCTTCCTGGTGTGCTCTTCTAAATCGCCCTGGTGTCTGGCTGCGCGTAACCAGTGGCCAGGTGACTTGCCTCAGCCTCCCACCCTGCCATAAAGGTCTTCCCCTTACTCTCAGAGATTGTGGAGCACACAGCAAGCAGCAATAACAAAGGGGACATTGGTTTGGCTGAGGTCTGAGCGAGTCAGTAATGTGCACCAGCGCGCCTTTAAACGGCCAAATGCACATTCTACCACCATTCTGCACTTGCTCAGCCTGTAGTTGAACAGCTCCTGACTACTGTCCAGGCTGCCTGTGTATGGCTTCATGAGCCATGGCATCAAGGGGTAGGCTGGGTCCCCCAGGATAACTACAGGCATTTCAACATCCTCAACTGTTATATTCTTGTCTGGGAAGTAATTCCCTTGCTGCAGCCGTTTAAACAGAACAGTCTTCCAGAAGATGCGAGCGTCATGAACCCTTCCTGGCCATCCCACGTGGATGTTGGTGAAACGTCCCTTGTGATCCACCAGTGCTTGCAGCACCACTGAAAGGTACCCCTTGCAGTTTATGTACTGGGTGCCCTGGTGCCAAGATAAGGATATAGGTTCCATCTATCGCCCCACCACAGTCAGGGAATCCCATTGCAGCAAAGCCATCCACTATGACCTGCACATTTCCCAGAGTCACTACCTTTCGTAGCAGCAGCTTAATGATTACTTTGGCTACTTGCATCACAGCAGCCCCCACAGTAGATTTTCCCACTCCAAATTGATTCCCAACTGACCGGTAGCTGTCTGGTGTTGCAAGCATCCAGAGGGCTATTGCCATTCGCTTCTCAACTGTGAGGGCTGCTCTCATCTTGGTATTCTGGCGTTTCAGGGCAGGGAAAAGCAAGTCAAAGTTCCATGGAAGTGCCCTTACACACACGGAAGTTTTGCAACCACTGGGAACCGTCCCAAACCTGCAAAACTACGCGGTCCCACCAATCTGTGCGAGTTTCCCGGACCCAAAATCGGTGTTCAATGGCTAGAACCTGCCCCATTACCAGCAGGATCTCCAAAGCGCAGGGGCCCGCGGTTTGAGAGAATTGTGTGTCCATGTCATCACTCTCGTCGCCGCACTGCCGTAGCTGCCGCCTCCTAGCCTGGTTTTGCAGGTCCTGGTTCAGCACAGACTGCATGATAATGTGCGGGGTGTTTAAAACGTCCATGATTGCTGTCTTGAGCTGAGCAGGATCCATGCTTGCTATGCTATGGCGTTTGCGCAGTTCACCCAGGAAAAAAGGCATGAAATGGTTGTCTGCTGCTTTCACGGAGGGAGGGGTGAGGCTGTACCCAGAACCACTCGCAACAACGTTTTTTGCCCCATCAGGCACTGGGATCTCAACCCAGTATTCCAAGGGGCAGGGGAGATTGTGGGCACTATGGGATAGCTACCCACAGTGCAACGCTCCGGAAATCGACACTGGCCTCGATATATGGACGCACACCATTGAACTAGTGTGCTTAGTGTGGCCGCGTGCACTCGACTTTATACAATCTGTTTTAAGAAACCGGTTTCTGTAAAATTGGAATAATCCCGTAGTGTAGACATACCCTAAGTTAGGCAAATAATTCAGTGCGAATGATGACACAGCAACAGTCCAAGCATGCACCAGGCCTTCTCTGGACTCATTTGCCTGACTACAGTGGCGGCAACAATTAATTCCCAAAGAAATTGCTGCAGCAAGACAAGGGAAAAAAAAAAAAAGAGGGAAAGCAGGGGCAGGCTGGGATGTGTGAGGAGAATAGGTAGAAGTTCTGTGGCAAACATTACCAAATCGGAACCCCAGTGACTGAAAGAGAGGAGTAAGAACACCAGAGTAGATGAAGTCCCTGCCAGACAAGCTCACTGTTAGATTCAAAGTAAGAAACATCAGAAAAGAAATGAGATAAATTTACATGGCAATGGAGCTGAACAGTGTGGAAGAGAGAAGCATTTTACTCAGAAAGCAGCTAGAGGGCACATCTGGCAGACAAAAAGTTCATTCTAGCTCAGCAGGTTTCTTAAGGTGTTAGAAACTTACCACATCAATAGAGTAAATATTGGGAAGTTCCGATAACAACTGTCTGCATCGAATAGTCAACTGTGCATTGGTCTTCAAGAACGATTCTCTTTAGGGAGAGAAAAACCACGATCATTAGTGACTTCAAACTCTTCGCACTATCAACCCCCACCATTCCCAGGAATCACACCCCCCACCTGGACAAAAAAGAAAGCCCCAGATAACTTTGCAGTTGGGAAGATAATTATAGAAAGAAATGCTGGCCTGTACTGCTTGCACCCTTTTCAATTTTGAGAGACCAGTTTTAAGTGTTATAAAACAATTATTTATATTACAGCCGCACCTAAAGGCCCCTTCATCTTATGCGATCTATACACACACACACACAATCCCTGTCCCAAGGTGTTTACAAGCTAAACAAGACAGGAGAAGGGAACATAGTTACATATTTTACAGATGAGAAAAATGAGGAAGAGATTCAGTGACTTGCGCAAGGTCACACAACAACTGAGGGAGACGATTTCATGATTCTAGTCCAAATGCCTTCATCACAATACCTTCTTTCCAATTACAGATTAAAAAGATGAATGGAGTCATAGGTCCCTTTACCTCTTAGCAGTGCATTCTTTTCTCAACTCATGCAGGGATTCTTTATGCATTTGAAGCCTCTGGTATTCAGTCTCAAATGCCTTTCCTAGAAAACAGAAGTGATCAGAAAAACCATTTAACAGCACTGTATATCCTGTGAATTGACAAGCTTCAGTGCTGGAACACTTCTGAAAATTAGATACAAGCTTGGGTACACAAACTTCTTCAGTTACCATTAGTCATGTTCTCCACAGTATACAGCCATATGAGGGAACAGAGTGAATAGCTGTAGAAACCACACCTCCCTGTTGCAAAAAAAGCGCATCTCTTTCTGGGATGTATTAGCAGGGGTGTTGAAAACTGTTATGTCCCCTCTCAATTATTTTTGCAGACTAAACAAACCCAATTTTTTCAGTTTTCCCTCATAGATCATGTTTTCTAGACTTCTAATCATTTTTGTTGCTCTTCTCTGGACTCTCTCTCCAATTTGCCCAAATCCTTCCTGAAATGTGGCACCCAGAACTGGACACAATATTCCAGTTGAGGCCTGAGTAGAGCAGAAGAATTACTTCTCGTGTCTTGTTTTCAAGTACATAAAGGCTGTTACAAAGAGGAGGAAGAAAAAATGTCTCTTAACCTCTGAGGATAGGACAAGCAATGGGCTTAAATTGCAGCAAGGGAGGTTTAGGTTGGACATTAGGAAAAACTTCCGAACTGTCAGGGTGGTTAAGCACTGGAAGAAATTGCCTAGGGAGGTTGTGGAGTCTCCATCATTGTCTAACCTGCTCTTAAAACTCTCCAAACACCTGTCAGGAATGGTCTAGATAATTAGTCCTGCCAGGAGTGCAGGGAACAGGACTAGATGACCTCTTGAGGTCCCTTCCCGTTCTATGACTTTCTTGGTGTCATCTCCACATGGAGCACTCCTACGTGATTTTAGTTGTTAGGCCAGACAAGTATTTTTGCTGTCATTTACTTGCACCTTCTAAAACCATTCTGATATGCTGTGACTTGATAATTAATACAAAGATTGCACAGGCTAAGTATAAGCCTTTTGGATTGAAGATATCACACATGGCTGCAAACTTTAAAGTGGGAATCCAGCTACTTATATAAGATCATAGAATCATAGAGTATCAGAGTTGGAAGGGACCTCAGGAGGTCATTTAGTCCAGCAGGACCAATCCCCAGACAGATTTTTGCCCCAGATCCCTAAATGGCCTCTCAAGAATTGAACTCACAACTCTAGGTTTAGCAGGCCAATGCTCAATCCACTTTTGTAGCAGCTTTCATGCTCTTTAAGCAGGCTACTTGGCCTTTTGGATAGGGAGCAGTGAATACTGGCACTAGAAAATTCCTTTCTTTCTACACTCACCTTTGTCAAGTAACATATTTTGTTCCTTATGCAGCAAGGCCACCTCTCGACCCAGTGCCTTCTTCTGCCTCTCCAGCTCATGCCGAAGCACCAAAATCTTCAACTGTAAACACTCACTCTTTTTTTTCTACCAAAAAAAAAAAAAAAAAAAAAAAAAAATAGACAATTGATCAATAAATAAACTGAAAGGATTACTTGAATTAAATACAGTAACCAATTCAATTATGTGCATTCCCTGGCAGTACCAAAAATTGGGCTAACAAATTGTCAAGAAACCATGCCTAAATTACAGTTACAAATATGATTTTCAGTTATTGATTTTTTTTTTTTAAAGGGAACATGCACACAATTATATGCTTTGAGGTCAGCGGAGGAAAAAGGTATCAATGGAGATAGCATCGTTTCCCAGAAACTAGCCTGGCTTTGTCTGATGTAACGCGCAAGTCTGCTGGGAAGCTGCAAAATTTTGGCTGGGTCAGTATATATATTTTATATATGTCTTTGCACAGAAGTATCTGTACCTGTAGGGAATATATTTGTACATACAATATATGGAAAGACAGCTAGAAACACTGCACGCCTGCAAGGTATGAGTACTAAAAGACAAATGAACCAAATTTTGAAAGAGCCACTCATCAAAATATACACCAAACCTTTGGATCTGAAGATGGTTTGTCATGTGAGTAAAATGATTAAATTACTTTTCACCCACTCTGTAGTTAAGAAACAGGATTAAACATGGATATTCCATATTTTGTCAAAACCTTAGCTTAGTTTGAGGCACTTACTGAAAGTAGGTCAGTATTCTCAGTCCGAGTCCTAGCACATCACAAAATGATTGACTACTCTCTTTTTTTAAATGGATAGGAGCCAATATAAATTTCCAAATGAAGTCACCATGAGCAATTTTGGCTATATTGACTCTCAGCTCCGAACTGAGCTCAGCTCTTCTGAGAGAGAAACTAGTGCCAATATGTTGCTTTTCTCTACAAGCCAGCGAGAGCACAAGAGCACAAAGCTATAACTGAATTATAGTTAATATTGAAAACGGACATGTCGTTTGTGTCTGAAAAGTTGTTACATGCATTGCTCTGAGCCCAGAAGACTGGGCTGCAAATTAGAACAATTACTAGACTCAGCTCAATCAACTAGAAACCACCACACTTTCCACTGGTAGATCATTAATCCCAATCTCTAAAATTTTATTTTTGCTGGCAAATGTTTTCTAATCATTACACAGTTGATGTTTATGCACTAGCAGTGTAAAGCATTAAGTGACCTATTAATTTTTTTCCCCCACTCTCAGTAATGTAGATATAATCCAAAACCCAATACATTGCACTTTCCAGATAAGTTTCCATTCAAAATAGCTGATATTAAATGTAAGGAGTGTTTTACACTGAAGTTTTAAAAGATGCTTGTGTGGCTACTGGGCATCATTTAACTGCATTGTTTTAAGGAAGTCTACAAGAGTAAGATTTCAAAGTTGAATGTCAAAGCCTACCAGTTCGTTGCTTGTGGATGTAAGTCTCAGTTTTTCTTCAATCTCCCTTCCTATTTTCTGAACAGTTACCTGAGTCTGTTTAATTGCACACTGGGCTCTATGAAGCCTGAAAATAAAACACAAGTTATAGAAGGAATGATTTTTTTTTTTTTTTTTTTACATAATGTGCCCTTGTAATGAATATACCGGTTACTCCAAACAGCAGAAGCAGTATGAATCCAAAACTACTGACTTATTTCAAAAGGAAAAGAATATCAATCGTCTCTTTAGAAATTGAGGTTTTGTAATTAGATGTCCAAAATGTAGCCCTACGGTCTTAACTCTGCCATGTGTGGCAAATGTTCTCCCCATTAGCTAGGTTGAGACTCACATCACAGAACTTGAGAGAGAGTCTACAGGAGGTCAGGTAAGTGGGACATGATGGGCTGTCACAGGGGCACCCCCACCATGCCACAGGTGACTGGAAGTTGCAAGACCTAAATGGATGAAGATCAGGATATTATGGGGTGGTTATTACATTTTCAGCACCCTTCAATTTGGCTAACAGGAGGGGAGTTAGGCACTCACCACATACTGCTGAATCGGTTTTTAACTAGCAGTTAAAAGAACTGTGAAGGAATTTAATGGCAAAAGAAGCTTAGATACTCCTTCCCAGAGCACTAAGAAGTACCATAGGGGAATCTAGCATTTTCAATACTATTTGGGAGAAGAGGAGCAGACTTTGAAAAGACAAACATGTCAAATAAATACTTCTCATAAGGCACATAATTCAGCTTTAATTAATTCACCAATACTATAAAGCAACCAGTAAATAACGTCTGGGGCCATACTTACGACTATGAGAAAACATTTGCTTTACAAGATTGTTCAACTTATCAATTTGGCTCAGAAAGGACCCTGCAGAACAGCAGCATTTTATATTCACTTTGCACAAAGCAGCATTTTATATTCAGTTTGCACAGGTGTAAGCATTTACATGGGGTGCAAGGCGATTGAGAATAAGGCGCATTAGCTTTAATCTGTCAAGGGAATAGAACATGGGAAATTTCCAATATTCCAAGCTCTCATAAGGCACAGGAGGAGTTTCCAAAGGATTCAAAGGGGAGTTCCTAGATTCATAGATTGCCTAGGGAAGTTGTGGAATCTCCATCTCTGGAGATATTTAAGAGTAGGTTAGATAAATGTCTATTAGGGATGGTCTAGACAGTATTTGGTCCTGCCATGAGGGCAGGGGACTGGACTCGATGACATCTCGAGGTCCCTTCCAGTCCTAGAGTCTGAGTCTATCCCAACCCATGAGTCCAGTGGGGGGGGGGGGTTCAGCACTGGAGTTTGTCTTAAATAAAAAAATTCAATGATGGGGCTCGAGTGGCTTTAAAAAAAAAAAAAAAAAGAAATCTGTCAGGGATGGTACAGGTATATTTGGTCCTGCCTCAGTGCAAGGGAATGGAATAGATTACTCTAGAGGTCCCTTCCAACCCTACACTTCCATGATTATATGAAGCCACATTGTTCCTCAGCCAGTTAAATCATCATATTCAAAACAGAGATACAAAACAGAATCCACCTAAACAAAGTTTCAAGGTGAGACTATGCTTACAGTAAGGATCTCTATTTACTCCAAACATACAATTGTTTAAAATCAAAATAGTATTGCCAAAACACAAAGCAGCCTGAAATAGTGGTGGTGTGAATGCTCATGAGTTCCAAAATACAAGTGATTCATGGCCATAATTAATGCATGATGAAGTTTGTACCATAGCTTGTTTTAGACAGGCTGTGCCAGTAGTGTTGACTGTTATCCCAAAGGAAGTACAGCTAGAGATTCTAGTTTGAACTTTTGCTTCTGAACTAGCAGTGCACTCGGCTCCTGTGGCATGACATGCCTAAATACAGAACAGCAGTGAAAACTCAGCTACACAAGTGCTAATGACTGGAACTTGAGAGAGAACTCTTAATTCTCAACCAGAGGACCGTTCCTGGGATGTGAAGCCTTCAAGAGACGATCATCAGAAATTCAGTGTAGGTGAACTCAATTGTCTTTAAATCTGGATGCAGTGCTGAGCTGTTGGCCACTTTGTTCTCACATAATAACTGTCATTTAATAGCTTAGATGCCTGAGTATGTTGTTTCCCTGTTTTCAGGTGGTGATAACTTCATACCAAAAGGTGCTACCCTGCAATGAGACAAACGTGCCACTGCCATAGTGCCTTTTAGCTAAGAAGTCCTATTATGAAATGACTGACATTGATCAAAAGAATATGGCACGTCCCACACATGAAGTGCATCGCTCATGCTGAAACTCAGAGATTTCTAATACATGGAGGTGAGAGAATGAACCTCTGAAGGGGATTTGTATTCATTTTGAACTAAACTTCTGTCATCAGTTTTAGAATTCTCCACTACAGTATTGTAACTGTCATTGCACTGCAAGTCTGAGATAGCTCCACAGAGAACAAATTTTCCATAACCTCTCTAAACCAAGTTCTCAAATTTTTGCATTAATGGGTAATTGCTTGAACTACATTCTTAGAGATTTTAAGAACAGGATTTTCTGCTGCATTTGTAAAGCCAATCTTCCTTACACTTTTTACTGTCAATCACTTCAATACTACTCTCTACTTACTCCTAAATACTAAACCCAGTTGGTTAACATTTTGAAGTCAGGATTTCCTGACACATGTTCACACTAATTACAGTAGTCTACCTGCTCTAAGAGCCTGCAGTTTTACACTTGCAACTCACACAGAATACTCAGAGACTTGGAGAAGTGGCTGCAGTAGAATTTCTGTGGCATTTTAGAGACAGTCCACTTGTCAATGTTGGCAGACACACACCATGACAGACATTGCTGAGGAGTGCAAAATGACTCCGCTCCCCAGAGGTGTTCGTGCCCTGAACACTTAAGAACGCTGTGGTTTGGCTTGACCAGATTGCATATGCCAAATAAATACTAAATGACCAGCTACAGCTTTTGATCCAGATAGTGAACTCTCAGAGCCCTCTTTATACCAAGGACCTTACATATTAAAGGTAAGTTTTTCTATATTGGACTACAATGCATCTTGAAGACCACAGCATTAGTCTGCACCAATAATTGCTCCATTAATTTTAGAAGACTTGTCCTAATAAAGAGACACAGATTAAAGTTTGTTACCCTGTAAACTTTCCCCCACCTTTCTCCATTCTAAGTAATCGGGCATTATTCCTTTTAGAAATGTGGGGAGACTGATGAAAGGAACCACTTCCAGCTTTCATAATATTTTAATAAATCTAAAATACCAGTTTTCTTTTACAAATATCCAAATAGTTATTAGCATTCTTCAAAACAGTTTGGCTCTCCACAATGGAAGCAGATGTATTAAATTTCAGCATGCATAATATATAGTCTAGTGTTCAAAAACTTTATTTACCAGCATACCCACAGCTAGCTCAGAATTCAAACTGCCCTGGGCAGCTGAAGGGATCCTTTTGAAGAAAGGTCACAAATACACACCACTAGAAGAGGGAGCCAGGTCCCCAGCAAGCTGAGGAACTCCATGTGGTAATGAGAGCAGACAGGAAAACCAAGCATGCCTGCTTCCCAGAGTCACGGACTCTGTAGGACACAGATAACTTCCTGACCCACATGAAATTCTGTACAGTTAAACTGAGTTCTCAATTAGAGTTCAGACTGTTCACATTCCTGTCATGCAAAGTTCCCACATAAAAAAGCCTATTCCCAGTTATGTCTTCAGTGCACAGGAACTGATTTAATTCAACAAGCTCACTAGCATTTGCCTTTGATCTATATCCTCCCCCTTCTATCTTCTGTGGTATGAATCCTCATTTCAATCTTATGCTAAATAATTCCTCTGAAATTCTTTTGTTTATTCTTCAAAGTATTTGCAGATTTTGTTGTCCAATCCTTTCAGTCAAGCTACACATTTGATTCCTTTAAAATTCCCCCACCCCCAAGAAACAATTCCTCCAGAACCGTGTTTTCTACAAGGTTTCTCTGAAATCAGTGCAATTTATCAATGTGTGTCTAAGATTAAGATGCCCAGAAATGAACACCATTTTCCAGTTATTTATGTCACATAGGTGCGTAGAGACGTTCCAGTGATGAGATGACTATATAGTTCAAAATTTCACTGGCTTATTTTGCTGCCATTTCATAGGGCAGATTCCTATTTAATTTACTGTCCTATTGATTCTGCTCTCTCAGCTTCATTGATATCGAGGTTACTCCTTTTCAAAGGTCTGGATCACTGCCCCCCCCCCCCAAAACACACGCACATACATTAGTTACAGACAGCGGAGGCCTGTTCTATCCTAGGGAATTAGTTGAGTCTAACTTAAATCCACACCTGAGTGATGCAGTGATGATCCACTAACACTCAGCGTAGACAGCAGTACATTGATGTGAGAATTCTCCCTTCATCCTAGTGGCCACCTCTCAGAGAGGTGGTTTACCTACACTGACCCCTCCTGTCAGCATAGGTGACTCTACCGTGTCTTCACCGAAGCAGTGCAAATGCACCGCTACAGCATTTTAAGTGTACACAAACCCACAGAAAGACACAAAATACTGCATTTTCCCCCTAGCTTCAATCCCCTTTAGTTCTTTTCTGCTTAACTTTAGTTCATTTTGGGCCCCTTTGTATTTTCTTCTTTCAAATCTTTGCTGGAATTTGCTGCTCCTTGCAATTTGGTATCAATACTAAAAGTGGGCTGTTGTATTCAGTTTTCTACATTATTAACGAAGGTACTGAGTAAAATTTTCAAGAGTGCCTAAGTCACTTAAGAGCCAGAATCCAATTTATGTCCAGTTTTTCAAAACTATAAAATGAAGTTTTATAGGCACTTTTGAAAATAATATGCTTTGGCAAAGTTCTGGCTAAATTATGCCTTTTTTTTTTAAAGTACTTTTTTAAAGCCATGGCTCTCAAGCACGTTGCGCAATATTTCAATTAGTAACCGCCAAGAATGTCTTTCAGAATTTTTCATGTTGAGAGGTTTTATAGTCATCTCACACCCACATTAAGGTCGATAAACACTGCAGATATTGATACAGGCCTCCTTAAGCCAGTACGTACTTTAACAGGATATTTTTTCATGGTGGTGAATTTATATGCAAGTTATTCCAGACCTATTCAAATTGCTACACAGGATAATTCTATATGACAATTCAGTCCCACAATCAAATCTGCTTATATTAAATGAGAGACTTATTTTAAACCAAATATCAGGCAGACCCATTCCAATCATTTCCTTGTGGTCAGAAATAAAAATTGTTTAACTGTTATATATGATTGCCCAAATGCCTTCACAACAGTGCCATTTGAAGTAAGATATCAGTATGTACACACTCAATGAATACAGAGGATTTGTGTATTAAGTGTTGCCTTGTTAGATGGGGTGGGATCTGAGTTACTACAGAGAATTCTTTCCTGGGTGCTGGCTGGCGAGTCTTACCCACATGCTCAGGGTTTAACTGATCACCATATTTGGGGTCAGGAAGGAATTTTCCTCCAGGGCAGATTGGCAGAGGCCTTGGAGGTTTTTCGCCTTCCTCTGCAGCATGGGGCACAGGTCACTTGCTGGAGGATTCTCTGCACCTTGGAGGTCTTTAAACCACGATTTGAGGACTTCAGTAACTCAGGCATAGGTTAGGGGTTTGTTACAGGAGTGGGCGGGTGAGATTCTGTGGCCTGCATTGTGCAGGAGGTCAGACTAGATGATTATAATGGTCCCTTCTGACCTTAAAGTCTATGAATCTATGAGTTTTTTAAAAAGGCTCCACAGTAAGATTCTGTCCACAGCTAAAGTTAAAACTTTCCAAAATTAAAGTTGTAAGGGATTTCCCTATCAGTAACACTCCAACTGAATGCCCATAAAATAAATTGCAGGCATTGAGGTGTGCACTACTCACAGTAATATACTGGGCAAGTTACGTGCACCTCTTCCCCATGCCAAGGGAGAAGGGAACTATCCGTTTAGCTAGAAGTGTCACACTGTTGGGAACAGACTCAACTGAGTGCCTACCTCAGGGCAGACTATCAAAAACAGCGCAGACACCCCAACCTAGTAGTATGTTCTATAATTAGATTTCACCAATGGTAACAACGTGAACTCCTGGATCATTGTACTAGTCTTATCATAGAGTACAGACAATCCTCTTAGGCTCTCCAGTTTGCCTTGCCACAATATATGTATTTTTCCCCTCAGGTTGTTTCCAGTCCCATGAGACCAATCACTTACCCCAGAACAAATGGTACCCTAGATCTTGGATCAGTAACTAGTTAAAAAGATAGAAAACAAAGGGTAGGAATAAATGGTCAGTTTTCAGAACGGAGAGAGGTAAATAGTGGTGTCTGTACTATGACAAGTACTATGCAACATATTCATAAATGATCTGGAAAAGAGGGTAAACAATGAGGTGGCAAAGTTTGCAGATGATACAAAACTATTCAAGATAGTCAAGTCCTAAGCAGACTGCGAAGAGTTACAAAGGGACTTCATAAAACTGGGTGGCTGGGCAACAAAATGGCAGATGAAATTCAGTGTTGATAAATGCAAAGTAACGCACATTGGAAAATATAATCCCAACTATACATATAAAATGATGGGATCTAAATTAGCTGTTATTACTCAAGAAAGATCTTGGAGTCATTGTAGATAGTGCTCTGAAAACATCCATTCAATGTGCAGCAGAAGTCAAAAAAGTTAACAAAGTTGGGAATCATTCAAAAAGGGATAGATAAGACAGAAAAATATATTGCCTCTATATAAATCCATGGTACACCCACATCTTGAATACTGCATGCAGATCTGGTCGACCCATCTCAAAAAAGATACTGGCATTGGAAAGTGTATAGAAAAGGGCTACAAATGATTAGAAGTACAGAACAGCTTCCGTATGAGGAGAGCTTAAAAAAAAATACCTGTCTTTTCAGCTTGGAAAAGAGACAGTTAAGGGAGGATACAACAGAGGTCTATAAAATCATGACTGGTGTGGAGAAAGTAAATAAGGAAGTGTTATTTACTCCTTCTCATAACACAAGAACTTATGGGTCATCAAATGAAATTAATAGGCAGCAGGTTTAAAAAAAACAAAAGGAAGTATTTCTTCACACAATGCACAGTCAATCTGTGGAACACTTTGCCAGAGAATGTTGTGAAGGCCAAGACTATAACAGGGTTCAAAAAGGAACTAGGTGAGTTCATGGAGGATAGGCCCATCAATGGCTATTAGCCAGGATGGGCAGAGATTGTGTCCCTAGTTTCTGTTTGCCAGGAGCTGGGAATGGGCGACAGGGGGTGGATCACTTGATGATTCCCTGTTCTGTTCATTCTCTGAGTGGATGGGGCAATGAGTGGATGGGGCAATTAATGCTTATCTTAAAATGGCCTACTTAATTTTTGACAGTTGGCCGGGGGGGGGGGGGGTGGAGGAAGGTGGGGAAGGGGCGGGCGCACAATTCCCATGCCTAGGTTCACAAGTTCAGAGCAAACATTTTCAAAGTTGTAAATCAAAACCTATGTATTTCCTTATAGCACAGAATACAGATGTTATAAGTGAGATTAATATATTCAGAGTCTTAACACTAAATACAGTCTTATAAGACAATACCTATTTTAAACAAAAACTAACATACAAATGAACTGATTCAGTTTCCAACTGAGTTTGTCAGTTCTTAGCTAACACCTACAGCTTTGGTCAGAGCTGGCACTTAGTTTACCAGCATCACAATAACTCAATTTTCTGTAAAGACAATTCATAAGAGGTCTGATTAATGTTCTAGGAAGTGTCTAGCACAGCAATGAGACTCAATTCTGTGCAGAGAAGAGTCTATCACAGGGGTGGGCAAACTTTTTGGCCTGAGGGCCACATCGGATTTCCCAAAATTGTAGGTAGGGCTGGTTAGGGGGGGCTGTCTCCCCCCAAACAGCCAGGTGTGGCCCGGTCCCTGCCTCCTATTCAAACCCCCCCCCGCTTCTTGCCTCAACGGCTCTCCCAGGACTCCTGCCCCATCCGGCTCCCCCACTCCCTGTCCTCTGATCACCCCTGACTGCCCTCTGCCACCCCATCCAACCCCCTCTCTCATTCTTGGCTGCTCCCCCGGGACCCCTGCCTCATCCAACCACCCGTTCCCTGCCCTCTGACTGCCCCGACTCCATCCACACTCCCACTCCCTGACCACCACCCCGAACTCCCCTGCCCTCTATCCAACCCACCCTGCTCCTTACCATGCCGCACAGAGCACCGGTGGCTGGCAGCATTACAGCTGCCCCTCCCAGAGCACCGGGTCAGGTTGTGGCTCTGCAACTGTGCTGCCTGGCTGCCCAGAGCGTTGCGCCAGCAGCGCAGTGTACTGAAGCTGTGGGGGTGAGGGGACAGCAGGGGAGGGGCCTGGGGCTAGCCTCCCGAGCCAGGAGCTCAGGGGCCAGGCAGGAGGGTCCCACGGGCCACAGAAGTTTGCCGACCTCTGGTCTATTATAGAAAACGTAGTGGAACTGCCATCGTCTCTGTCCTACGTCACACAGACCATGATCCTGATTCTTTTTGTTTTGTTTTACTGTTACTCTAGGCCCCGTGAGCTGCAGTGCAATTCTCCAAAATCATGCAAGTTTCATGCATTTTGGAAAAACTACATGTGGGGGGGAGGACCACCCAAAAGTAATTTGGAGAAGTAGAATAGTTGAATTCCTATTCCTCCTCCCAAGCCCTTATCACAGCAATCAGGATGTTTTAGAGAGAGTGGAAGAGGAAACGCCTCTTTCTTCCTTCCAAAAGGAAAAAAGGGGGAAGGAGGCGAGTACACAAAATCAAAACTTGAGACCTTTACTAGTCAGAAACCAAAAATCAAAGACTGATTCCCTAAACCGGATACCAGATGCTGGTAGAAATCCAAACTACTTCTGCTCGTCTCAGCAACTGACATTAGTGGGAGTACGGATATCAGTTGAGGATTGCAGAATATGGCCCTCAATCTGCAAAGTCTTTGGACTCCTTCCACCATGCTATGGATATCTTTTAAGACCAGAGCACTTGCGCTAATTAGTTGCAAGATCACAAGACTTTGGAAGAGTGAATGATCTTTGTGTGTTGGCAGTCTATACAATGTCAATGATACCATGGAGTCACGGTTGATACAAATTCATGGTCAATTTCTATTTTAAGAAATTTGTCATTTGTCACAGAGAACAATCTGCTATTCATTTTCTTCTCTGTGTGTTTGGAGGCTATTGAGGGTAGTCACAATTGCTAGACCATAACTTTTATTTTGTAGACTGGTAATCTTTTCTTTTATACTTGCTATGGATTTGCATTTAGCTGAGATTTCTTATTTTATTAGACATTTCTTTGATGCACAGAGGTGATTAATTCTGTTTGAAAGATCATCCAATTTTTTGGATAGTTCTAATTCTTTTTGTTCTCTTCCTTCCATCTCTGTTGTATCTGAACTTTCATGTACAGTATTTAATTTTTGGTTGTCAGCCATGACTACCCAGACTAAATAAAATAGTGACACATGCTACAGCTCTCTCTCAAGAGAAATAAATACACTGAAAGTCCAATTTGCCAAAACAACCTTAGTTTACACTAAATTTCTTTAAACAGACTATTGACACTGGGGATTTAGAAAACAGAACAAAGCTTTTTTGGCAATAAAGAGAAATATGGGATATCCAAATTGCAAACACCCAGCCCCATTATTAAAAATAAGACTTCTATTAAACAGATATTAAATAAGAATACAAAGCCTGTATAAACATTTCTTTACATTTGTTCAGAGACTAGATTCTAGGAAGCTCCCGCCAGACTCCAGCCAATTTTAAAAATTTTTTTTTACAAAAGCCCCATTAAAATGTCCTTTACTTTTTCTTCATTTCCTTTCTACCCTACAACATCCAACAGATTTTTCTGCTTCATAATTAACCTCGCCATCACCCAACTCCTTTGGAAATGTGATAATGATCTTGCAATGTGAGCTGGGCGAAGAAGCAGAAAGCAGTGGTGATGGGAAGAGGAAGGATGGAGCCTGAAGACCTAGGTTCTATTCCTGACATTGGCATTGACTTCCTGTGTGATCATGGGAAAGGTGCTTTACAGAAGAAGTTGCTGGGGCCCAGAGGTGAAGTGTTGGCTGCTGAAACACGTTGGACTCTTGGATGAAATGTGCTATGAAAATGCAAAAATATTCAGGGGGTGACAATCCAGAATGTAAGATTATTTCCTGTTGGGTGGAAAAAGCTCTTATCTTGAGGGGAGGTGGGCAAGCACCCATTCCTAAGATAAAACCCAATTTTTAAAAAATGACATAAATCATGAGTTTTTCTTTTAAAAAATAAGACTTTTTAAAATTAAATCTGAATTTAATACAACGTACGTTAAGGCTAAGCTTACAGTAATCTCTTAACACATTTGATAAAAAATGCTGCATCCATGAGCCTCAATCAAAAACCTTGGAGTTAAAGACTGCTTTTCTCCATAAAGAAAGATGGTTTTTCCCCTTGATTCTATCTTCGGAAGTCAAGCTTTATGAATATGGCACAATAGGCCATGTATTATATTAAGGACTTGATCCTGTTCTACTAGGTGCAAGAGACTGGCAAAGTCATCACAGGCATTGGGATTGGTGTCCCCTGCAGTCCAGGGAACACCATAATATATCTCATCAGGATAATCCACTGAGCCCACCTGAGCGGTCTTAGACTCTTGTTTTATGGCTTCTCCCCTGAAACTCCGTCACCATGGCAACTTACTCTCCATCTCATGACAGAACACTGATCTGCCCAGTAGCTACCAGCCCTTATTTCTGGATGGTTCTGGGCACTTCACGCAAACAGCCTTGCTCTGTCTTCTTGCACATGTGCATAGACAGACACAAACAAGCAGAAATCAATTGATTTCTCAACTACCTCAGTGCCTCTAAACAAATAAAATACTGTAGTGCAAAGAGGCACATGGGTTACACAAGCAGAAGTCTTGGATTGTTAGTTCTTTTGTTTTTTCTGACGGGGAAGGGATGGGGCAGGGGAGTTCTGTAACAAAGGAAAAGCAGCAGCGTGTGCAACCAGAAAGGAATAACACTTGTGTCAAAGTAGGGCACTGCAGGAAGGACAGCTTTTTTAGAGTGGAGCGAGTGTGCTGATTTCAACACCTGGGAACTGGAGGGGAAAAAACTGCCATGGCTGCAGGCTGGAAAAGTCACACTGTGTGGGAATATTTTCCAGGAGTTCCTCTACCTCTGGGTGAAAAAGGAATGCTTGCCAAATGTAAACAGCGCAACAAAAATGAAAGGCTTAGTTTTTAGAATGAAACATTATGAAAGATACTCCTCAAAAGACAGTGGCTTTAAAGACAACAATGTGGGACATGTCTTAAGAATCTGGATCAACCATCAGTTAAAAGAAAAACAAAACAAAACAAAAAAAACTTATTTTTGCACCATGTGTGTGTGTCCTGCCTACCATGTCTTACTACTCTAGTGAATAACAGACTGCTATAAATTTGTGTTTGAGTAGGTTACTTAGGAATTTCAAAATATAGTTGGTATTTTACTTTGGAGTAGTTATCAGTTACATTTTTACTGTTACTGCTAGGCTTCTGAAATTATTTTTATCGCTCAATATAAGCAAACATCCAAAGGTGAAATGTCCTGTTTAAAGTTTAGACATTTATGAATTTTAATATTTTTAAAATGGTCTTCAAACGGTTTGGTTTGTTGCTAGAGATAATGGGCTAAATAGATTTAGATCAGTGGTTCTCAAACTTTTGTACTGGTGACCCCTTTCACACAACAAGTCTCTTGGGTGCAGCCCCCCTTTTAAATTAAAAACTTTACATATTTAACACTGTTATAAATGCTGGTGGCAAAGTGGGGTTTGAGGTGGAGGCTGACAGCTCTGACCCTCCATGTAATAACCTTGGGACCCTCTGAGGAGTCCCAACCCCTAGTTTAAGAACCCCTGATTTTGATAATTATGATTTATTATTTTCCCTATAAAGCTGGCTTTAGACTAAATAAATAGTAACACAAACCGATTCAGAAGAAGGAATCTCATTTACAATCTTATTTTTCAAATGAGAGCACTGAGTAATACTCAGTGAGAGACTTTTTAGTCCATTTTGTTTCAGGGTCCAGCTTTGACATAAGGGGTTATGAATGTCCATCAACAGCAATGTCAACAAATGTCAGTAATCTGCTAGTACAACCAGTAGTGCTGCAACTAAACATACACAGGTAATTTTACTGTCTGTATATTAAAAAAAATACTTCCTCATTCAGTAAAGCCCATGGATGTTTTTCATAATCAGGACTAGTAAATTCCAGCAAGACGCCACAGACGAAAAGATTGCTCAGTTCAAATTCTCCCTTTCATCTTGTTCAGATGAAACATTTCATTGATATAGTTCAATCCCTATGACCAGGCTACTCTCCACCTGGCAGAGCACACATTGCTGGAAAGAGGAAATTGAACACTGTGCAAAAAACATTGAAGGGAAATTCATTAATCTGAGTCTTGGTGGGTGGAACAATGTATACAATGATCCAGTAACATATGCTTAAGTGACAACAGAAGATGGGTTTGTGTATCTTTTAGCAACAATTGGTACAAGAAAATGCCCATACACCAGTATACTTAGAAGTAGCAGTAAAAGCTGTAACAAATTTAAAAATTCAAATGTCCAGTGTGCAGCTTTATCACAGACAATGTTGCAAATGTGGATGAGAAGACATTCAGAAGACGATAATGAAGGGAACCTGAAACTTAACACATATCGGTGCAGCCTTCATCTGATGCATCTTTAAGCCAAAGATTTTAAGTACAACTTCAAGAATAAAAGGAAAAATGTTGTTGAAATTGCAAAATATTGCCATAATCATTTTGATTCAGCTTCACTGAAGAAAGAATAAACTATTGTTTCATCTTCTTTTGGAATCCATAAGTACTTTATCCAAATATTCATTTTAAACCAGTTTGGTTTTCCAGTAGCAGACCTCAGATCCATCCAAAGATCCAGGGTTAGGTCAATCAGTCCCAAAAGTCATAGCCTCTTCAGTCAGAAAGGCATAAGCAACAGTATCACTACTGCCCTTTTTTTCCTATTTTTTGCATTGTCCTAGGGAGCTGCAGAAAAGATTGTAAGCCATAGCAGCGACCAGGCCCAGTTTTGCAGGAGGTCACTCACCACCTCACATCCCCGGTTCTGACACAGAGGACTCCCGGTACTTTATTTACTATTTCCAGATGCAAAGAGGTCAATCACCAGTCCACCAAGTTGACTGATAAGCAATCTTTCTGTAGCCACTATATTAATCAGACTTCTGCCATGCAAATCTTGGTGATCATGACTGGCCATGTACATAGAAATAAGAAACTTTGGTCCAGCCAGGCCAGAAGCATAGGATTTGTAAAGACTTGGGCACCATCTTCCATGTAGCAAACTGCCCTTCTGGCTTCACTTCCCACATGGGGATGGGGGGAAAGATGTTTGCTTTCCTTGGAGCCAGTTCTTTTCCAATTCTGCATGACTCCTTTCCTGCTAGGGGACAGGGGACAAAGTGGCCCCACCCAGCCTGGGCTGCATCTTTTTAAATTTAAGCTACTGAGTGGTAAGCTGCAATGTCAGAAGTTATTACTGTGAGAAGGGATGAACTGGAGAAAGCAGTTTATTACTTTTGCTATTCGGTATAAGAACCTAGCAGCTAAAAACCATGGCCCACCTGTTCACCAAGGCACAGTAATCAGGTGCATCTTCTTGGCTTTGAAACTTAGGCCAAATCTACACTACCCGCTGGATTGGCGGGTAGTAATTGATCTATCGGGGATCGATTTATCGCATCTCATCTTGACGCGATAAATCAATCCTCAAATCGATGCCTGTACTCCACCTCAGCAGGAGAAGTAAGCGGAGTCAACGGGGAAGCCACAGCGGTCAACTTGCCGCTGTGAGGATAGCCAGGTAAGTCGAACTAAGATACTTCGACTTCAGCTACACAAATAGTGTAGCTGAAATTGCGTATCTTAGATCAATCCCCCCACCCAGTGTAAACCAGCCCTTAGAGAGAATTAATACACATCCTAAAGTAAACAAGGCTTTGCCCTCTGGAGTTTTAGTTTCCCCCAACACTGCTACCCTGGCTCAGTTTCAGCAGTTTTAGAAGCAATGGGAATTTACTGGCAACCACTGACATTTTAGCCACAATGCCATATAGACGTGCTTCAAGAGGCGTTAAGGACATTATGGTTAGCGCCTTGGCAGCTGTCTGGAGCTCTGCTTACATTAGTTTTTCCATTGGTAACAGTGCTACATTTTAGAAAAAATTCTAGTGCAGAAACAAGCAAGTTTTTTCTATATTTACATATAGCTATAAATATAGCATGGCTGAAATACCTCTTAACCGTAGTGAAAGTTACCGAAGTGTATTCACACCTATAGAGCCCTCCTTCGGGATGCACTTTGTGTAGCCCAACCATACAAGGATCAGGAACAACTGTAAATCTTGGAGAACAAGAACTACATAGCACCAGATGTGCTAAAGAAGAGCCCGCTTCATAAGGAGCATGTTCTCATTATTTCCTTGTACTCAGTCTGTATCCACTTATCTGTTGTCTCTTGTCTTAGGACTTGTCTTCACTATGGCTAAATTGGTGCTGCTGCAATTGAAGCAGTAGGTATAGATTTAGCGGTAAGTTGATGGGACAACGCTCTGTCGATTTCAGTACTCCACCTCAATGAGAGGTGGAAGCTATGCGGATGGGGAGCATCTCCCATCAACATACAGCAGTTTCTACACCGTGCTATGTCAATGTAAATTACGTCAATTTAAGTTACATAACTTATCTACTTACAGGGTTAGTGTAGACAAGGCCTTAGACTGTAAGCTGTTTGGGGCAGGGACTGTCTTTGTTTGAACAGTGCCTGACACAATGGGGTCTTATCATAGTGCTTAGGAGCACAGCCATGGGTCAATACAAAAACTAGCTTGTTGTGTCGAACATTTTCTTAAAGAAATGATAAGATAGAAAATACACTAAATGGTTCATGAAGTTTCCTAGATTAAGACTGACTGTTAGACACAAATCAGGAGATGCCCAAATTTAAAAAGTTACACAGGGTTACGTAACTGTCCCTTTGTGCATCTGCATTACTAATCTTTAGTTACAGGATAGCATACTATTTCAAGTATAGCACGTCTTCTCCATTTCCACACTCTCCAGACACCCTTGTATACCAGGCACACACCTTACAAATGATTTTCATGGACTTCCACGCACAGTAGTATACAAGTTACTAAACACATTTTAAGTTATAGAAAAAATAAATTTCTTAAATATACAATATATATGTACAATAGGAAGTTAAGGCCGTATGCAACCGGAGACTAATACCTACCCCACTGACTATCATCTTTAATTTTATTTTTGCATGGATTCCATACATCTACATATATTTAGCAGGAGCACAAATACCATAAACAGAATATAATAAACTGAAGGTGCTGTGCAGTGACATTCAATTTATTATAAAAATTAATGAAAGATGTGTTTAGTAGGGTTGTCAAGCAATTAACCGTGCAATTAGACAACAGAATACCATTTATTTTTAAAGGATGTTTACTACATTTTCAAATATATTCATTTCAATTTTACAAACAGACTACAAAGTGTACAGTGCTCAATTTTTTATTACAAATATTGACACTTAAAAACTGTATTTTTTAAATCACCTCACACAAGTACTGTAGTGCAATCTCTTTATCATGAAAGTTAAACTTACAAATATAGAATTATGTACAAAAAACTGCATTCAAAAATAAAACAATGTAAAACTTTAGAGCCTACAAGTCCACTGAGTCCTACTTCTTGATTAGCCAAATCACTCAGACAAACAAGACTGGTTACAAATTGCAAGAGATAATGCTGCCTGCTTCTTGTTTACAATGTCACCCGAAAGTGAGAACAGGCGTTCACATGGCACTGTTGTAGTTAGCTTTGCAAGATATTTATGTGTCAGATGTGCTAAAGATTCATATGTCCCTTCATGCTTCAACCACCATTCCAGAGGACATGCTTCCCTGCTGATGATGGGTTCTGCTTGATAACGATCCAAAGCACTGCGAATTAACGCATGTTCATTTTCATCATCATGAGTCAGATGCCACCAGCAGAAGGTGGATTTTCTTTCTTGGTGGTTTGGGTTTTGTAGTTTCCGCATCAGAGTTTTGCTCTTTTACGACTCCTAACAGCATGCTGCACATCTCGTGCCTCTCAGATTTTGAACAGCACTTCAGAATCTTAAACTTTGGGTTGAGTGCTGCAGCTATTTTTTAAAAATCTCACATCGGTACCTTTGACGAAACGCAAAGATCGGCTGTGAAAGTGTTCTTAAAAACAAACGTGCTGGGTCATCATCTGAGACTGCTATAACATGGAATATATGCAAAATGGAAGTAAAACAGAGCAAGAGACATACAATTCTCTCCCCAAGGAGTACAGTCACAAATTTAATTGACGCATTTATTTATTTATTTTAACAAGCATCATCAGCATGAAAGCATGTCCTGTGGAATGATGGCCGAAGCATGGAAGGGGAATGCAAATGTTTAGCATATCTGGCATGTAAATACCGCATGTAAATACCTTGCAAAGCCAGCTACAAAAGTGCCATCCGAATGCCAGTTCTCACTTTCAGATGACACTGCTGCCTGCTTCTTACTTACAGTATCTCCCGTCAACGTAAACAAACTTGTTTGTCTTAGCGACTGGCAGAATAAGGAGGAGGACTGAGTGGACTTATAGGCTCTAAAGTTTTATACTGTTTTGTTTTCAAGTGCAGGTATGTAACCAAAAATAAAAAAATAAAATGTGCATTTGTAAGTTACACTTTCTCAGTAAAGAGATTGCACTTCAGTACTTGTATGAAGTGAACTGAAAAATACTATTTCTTTTGTTTATCATTTTTATAGTGCATATATTTGTAATAAATATAATAAAGTGAGCACTGTGTACTTTGCATTCTGTTTTGTAATTGAATATTGAAAATGTAGAACATGCAAAATTTAAATTACAATTGGTATTCTATTGTTATAAGTGCAATTAATCGCAATTTTTTTTAATCTCGATTAATGTTTGAGTTAATTGCGTGAGTTAACTGCGATTAAATCTGAAAACTAGGGCTGTCAATTAAACAGTCACTTATCACTTACAACTACACCTGATCTTCCTGGTAAGATTTTTCTTTAGATACAGCAAGCATGAAAAGTTTGTTCCCTTAATATTACTTTTAAAATGTAACTAAATATCAAAACACTAACCCTACAATAAGGTTACAAAATCTGGCATTAAGGTCAAGAGATGACAGAAGTTGCTCCCTTAATGTTAGCTCAGTCATACTGCTAATACAGTGTGTTAGAATATACAATAATGTATTTTACCTCATTTTCTGTAGTGCACCAACTAAAACCAGGTACATAATGAAGATTAAGACTCACGAAGCCCTACCTATAACAGTTAAAAGAATAGCCAATAATATGCATGTGTACAGTGTGTGGAAGAACTAACACTCTAGGGGAAAAATCTTTTGGAATTTTCCATATTGGGTGCTTAACTTCATGTTTTTTAAACATTTTTTGCTCATTGTTTTAAAAAAGGAGAAAACGTCCCCAGTAACTATTTGGTTTGAGCAGATTATTAGCTCTGCAGTGTTTGCTTCTGGATCTTAGCCTTTTGCCCTCCAAACAAGATTTTTTGTGAAGATATAAAAAAGGTGCTGGAAACATCTTACTCTAGAGCTAAGCTGTCTGCCCACTTACAAGCCCTTTCACCTGCCTCAGTAGCTGAGCTTGTAAATATCTGGAATTAAGTATCTGAACACACATGCTTCAGCTCCACCTTAAACATCCAGCTAACACTTTAAATGAGTTTTCTACAGTTCACAAACACCAATTAGTTAAAAACAAACAAACAACAAAACCACATACACAAATGTAGCCAAGCACATGCTTTTCGTTAGGGCTTATTTATATACACCAAACCTGAAGTTTTAGAGCTCAGCTGTTTAAACTACTTGCTTAAAAAAAAGTGCAATTCCTAACCTGCAAGTTCTGCAGACTTTCCAGAACAACTATTTCAACAGCAGGCAAAGACCAACCACAAAAAACATCACTTCCAGGAGGTTTTGAAAGGTGTCCATGAAGACAGAGAATAGAAGTTGCTTTGCAATTAACGACAGCATGCACCACCACCTGCAGCCACCATGTAGGAAACTTTTAGGGAAAGTAGGAGGCATGAAGAAGCAAACAAACACCGCCCCAAAGACAGGAAAAAGAATTATAATTTCTTCAACAATAAAATGAAGCAATTCCGTTCAAGTTCTCAATCTGTACTTGTGACTGACCAATCAATAGCTTAGAAGGTCCTGAAAAAAATCCCCGAATCCCCTCATCTTCCACAGAGTTGAGTCATGGGCATTCAGACACTTGCTAGTCTCTAGGTGTGGGCCTGATTGTGCCAGGATAGAAACAAGGCTTCAGGCCATTCATGTTTGTTACTGAATAACATCTGACGAAGTGGGTATTCACCCACGAAAGCTCATGCTCCAATACATCTGTTAGTCTATAAGGTGCCACAGGACTCTTTGCTGCTTTTACAAATCCAGACTAACACGGCTACCCCTCTGATACTTACAGTACACCACCACCCCAAAACCTCTATGCACTGCAATTACAATTTGTATTAAAGGAAAGAACAGGGAAAATGGGTACCACACATACGCAGTGATCAGGGTGACTGCCACATACTGTCTCAGTTCCTTTTAAAATACATAGTTTTATTTTAGTAAAGGTTCTATAAAATTACTTTTTCTGTTAGTCTCTAATAGCGTCAAAGTAGGCTGAAGATTGCACAGTATGAACCCTGCACATTTCCTACTACAAACAGACAATTTCAGAACGCAGCTTTTGCTTTCATATATTGTTTTATAGAATCAAGGAACAGCAAGTTTAATTTTTTAAGAGTGATCATAGTTTCGTTTCTGAGTAAGTGAACTAGAGTCAGCTCAACTCCTATCTTCTCTTTTGCACTATAGGAGACTATATTATTGTCATTTCTTAAAGGCAACAGTGACACCTCCTGGTAAGATTACTAAATGGATTAAATGTTTACAATTAAAGAAATAAAATTTAGTTTTCAAAATTTTTGAAGGAATTTTAAATTTATAGCTTTTTATCAAGAGTTTCCCTTGCGACACAAATATTATGATTACTCTAGATCTGAAGTTCAACACATTCCTAGATAAGAATTACAGAAAGTGTTATAACTAGACTATCTATATAAGCATCTCAAATTCAGGCTATAGTCAATATTTAAGCGATAGGTTACACTCCTCTACAATGCAAACCACCACAAAAGTTCTCAAACTATTGTATCTGAGTCAGCCCAAAAACATCCAGCTCCCAATTGACCTGAACTTTTTCCCAGTTGGGATTAGAGCATACGATGGTAAATTAAGTCACAATCCTGCATTGTGATTTGCATAGGCAGACTGTTGTGCCTGCACAGAGTTCCTGCAGTCAATGAGGCGCTTCCACAAGCAGTGTGTTGTGTCCACACAGATCATAATGCAGGACAGGGGCCTTAGATGGCCCAAGGTAGCCATAACTCGGTGGCTGATTAGAAGAATCCAAGAACTACACTGCTAGTTTTGTTCTGACTACCAAGCCCTTGGTACTTTATACAAAACAAAAAAACACACCACACCACCAAAACAACACACCACACAAAGGCATCCCCTTCTTCAGATGATTTTTTTTAAAAAGTCATTTAGTCTGCTTTCATTTTGCTGTGCACAGCAGACAAGGGGTTTTCTGCAGGATTTAAACACAGGAAATAAATTCCTTGGCTATAGAGTGTGGAATGCACACAGCCCTGGAATTGTAAACTGCTAACACTGGTTCTACTTCAGGCTGTTTTAAATTTCCCATGAAACCGGTTTAGATAATATCATGGTAGAGAAACCATGTGCCCTGTTGACACTAGTGCTCCTGCACTGCTGCCAGTGGTTAAGTTTCACCATTTAGAAGTTTCCCAAAAGGAACGATTAGCAGTCTAGAAACAGTTCTCTTTTTAAGATATATGCATTTCCTCATACACCACACAATTTAAAAACACAAAGCAATATTCTAAAAAGTCTTACCTAAGCAACGAGAAGACATCATACGAGTTCCGGACACAGTTCTGATCCACCTGGAGAAGACTACTCTTCTGGGTGCCTGAATGATCCTTAAGGCAAAGAAAGAAAACCACTTTAAATAAATACAATAAATAAAATCAGAGTAAATTTTCTGATGAGACTAATGTGTGCCTGGGACCACACAACTGCCCTTACATTTAAAGAACATTGTATATTACAATAAAAAAAAAAAACTCAGAAGCACCAAAAAGAAGCAATTTAGTTCTCAGGAAGGTGGTGACGGCAGCATGAGACAAATTATGACCCTGCTGTAAATCTAGGGTGACAAGATGTCCTGATTTTTGGGTCTTTTTCTTATATAGGCTCCTATTACCCTCATCCCCGTCCCAATTTTTCACATTTGCTGTCTGGTCACCCTATGTAAATCAAACAGCTAAGCATGCAGCATAATGCAGTTATGTATTAAGTTATTAGCAGTGTTTAGCATTCCATTTAATTTTCTTTAGCACATCTTTAACCCCATTTAGCATGAGTTGCCTAATATTGTCTACTCAGACTCAAGGATGCAAAATGCAACTCCGCTGAAACTCCCCAACTCCAACCAGTTTTGAACACAGACTTTCTGCAAGGCACAAAGAATCTGCTCTCGGACATGCAACACTAACAGGCTCTCAGTAAAGTGATAATTAGAAAGTTATTGTTTATCCATTCCATAAACACCCTTCAGAGATTCATGTATTCCTTGGGATGACCAAGGTATCTATGGAGGAGCTTCTGGTCAAAATTTGTAGGAACAAAAGATTATGGCCACAGTTTGCACAAGGGATGGCAGGAAGGAACTGTCGCATAATCTTGTGCCGCAAATTAGTCTGTGTCAGGCAGGTGCCATACTTTGACAAACACACACTTAGGAAGCATAAGAACTCTTCCCTCCCAGTCAGCACTAATAGTGTCCCAGCACTGTGCTGCTAGAGACAAAAAGGTAAGACAAGACATAGGACAAGAGGCCTAGACATGTGTGAACATTAAAGATTTGATTGCTCTTTAGGCTGGAGAAGAGAAGACTCAGAGGTGACATGATAGTTTTCAAGTACACAAAAAGGTTGTTACAAGGAGGAGAAAAACTGTTCTTAATCTCTGAGGATAAAACAAGAAGCAATGGGATTAAATTGCAGCAAGGGAGGTTTTAAATTGAACATTAGAAAACACTTCCTAACTGTTCAGGCAGTTAAGCACTGGAATATTTACCTACGGAAGTTGTGGAATCTGTCATTGAAGAGCAGGTTAGACAGAACACTGGTCAGGGATGGTCTAGATAATGCTTAATCCCCCCATGAATGCAGGGGACTGGACTAGAAGACCTCTCAAGGTCCTTTCCAGTCCTACAATTCTATGAAAAAATACAGGCATTTACCTTTATGTATTTACCAGTGTTAGAATTTCACCAGGTCCCTGTAAGCGTTTCAGCAGGATATAGTGATTTTCTTCACTTTAATCACACACCATAAATTTTTAAAACGAACAGCTACTGCTTTCCACCACAGAAATAATTGCACTTTAATGTGGGTGAAGTAATCCTACCTAAACATCCTTTACTTGCCTGAGCGGGCTGTTGTGGGGCTTAGCTAATACTAAAAGCACTTGGAGGTCTTGTGCTGTACAGTTAGATATTCCGTGGGTAATTCAGTAGGAAGTCCCCCCCCTTTCCATTTAAGGTATGTTTTTCTTGCACATACTATGGAACTGCGTGCTCTTGATAGTGACAATATAGCAAATATGCCATTCTAAAACTAGAAAACCAATACCATGCATTATCTGACCACTTCTCAAAAGGGAAAAACCATTTCTTTCTGATATGTTAGGAGTTTGATGTGTAGGATCCATCTTCTGGAAAGATACTAAAGCAAGACTTCACCACCTGAATCTCACTGAAAGATTAACACGAGGCAGGAAATTTTCAAGCACTGCAGCTGGATCTTCAGCATCTCATGCTGAGAAATGGGCCTTGTTTGGTTTCAAACATGCAGGATTTAAAAGTAGGGCATGGAATCAAAGTTAATTGGAAGAGTGCAGTAGATTAGGGCAAACAGTCCTGTCTCTCTCCCAAGAGAGTGGAAGAGGGTGAAGTAGTTATTTCAGAAAGAGAAAGATATTTATATGTATGTCAGTCCCTTTTCTTCTCCCATCCTGCTACAGGATGGTAGCCTCATATTAGTGTCACCTGCCAGAAAGCAAAGAGCCAAAGAAAGAATGAGCGGGTACATGAAGGCTAACTCCACCTTCCCACCTCTCAAGCTGTTTACATAAAGAATATAAGAACGTCCATATTGGCTCAGACCAAAGGTCCATCTAGTAAAGTATCCTGTCTTCAGACAGTGGCAGATGCCAGGTGCCCCAGAGAGAATGAACAGAACAGGAAATCATCAAGTGATCCATCCTCAGTTGCACATTCCCAGCTTCTGGCAAACAGCTGTATGCAAAAACAGATTTCACATTTTGCGCTGTACCTTTAATTTGTTTAACTTCCTCATTTTTGTGTAGTCCCCCTTTCTGAAATTAGACGCTAGTGTTGGGCTGCTGTGGTGTTTTCCCTGCCACAGCTATGCTTAATTAAATTATACTATGGTCACTATTACCAAGCAGTCCAGCTATATTCACCTCTTGGACAACATCCTGCGCCCCACTTAGGACTAAATCAAGAATTGCCTCTCCCCTTGTGGGTTCCAGAACTAGCTGCTCCAAGAAGCAGTCATATAAAGTGTCAAGAAAATTTATCTCTGCATCCCATGCTGTGGTGATATGTACCCAGTCAATATGGGAATAGTTGAAATCCCCCATTATTGAGTTTTTTATTTTAATAGCCTCTCTAATCTCCCTGAGCATTTCATAGTCACTATTACCATCCTGGTCAGATGGTCAGTAATATATCCCTACTGCTATATTCTTATTAGAGCATAGACTTACTATCTATAGAGATTCGATGGTACAGTTTGGTTCATTTAAGATTTTTTTCTTCATTTGAGTCTATGCTTTCTTTCACATATAGGGCCACTCCCCCACCAGCATAACCTGTTCTTTCCTTCCGATATATTTTGCACCTGGTACTACTGTGCAAACTATGGAGAGAAAAGGAGGGATGCACACTAGGAGATAAGGAGGCACTCCAACCCTCAGCTGTCAGAGGGTAGTTTTCCTCTTGTTGAGGGTCTCCCCTCTTCCATCCTTCTGCAATATTCAGTACTGGCACTGGGCATGGCAAGTCATGCCATCAGATCAGTGACAACTGACTTTCTGGAGAGGCAGCCTGAAACACATTTTGATAGATTCACCTTCCTAGAGCACTGTCCACCTGATATTGGCTGATGAACAAGCAGGGAAAGGAACAAGCGATCACCTTACATGTCTGTGGAGTTGTGGCTTCAGTCCCTCTCCTTGAAGAAGGGAGACAGTGACATGACCCTTCAATAGGGAATGTGGCCTCTTGTCTACCTGCTTGTGTCATGGGACTGAAAGCCTATGACACTGCACAGAAAATGTCCTAGAAAACAGGGTGACCTTTGGGACACAGTAAAAGGGTTTCAAGATACCGAGTGCAAAACAAAACTTGTGTCTTCTTCCCTTCAGAGACAAAAGCAAGTCAATAAAATGCCATTAAAAATGCTGCTCTTACCACTGGCAGATGCAGGGAGGCTTCTCAAAAGGTGTTCCTGCAGGACACAGGACTGTCTTGTTGACAACCAGCAACGGTAAACAGTTTAAAGGGAAAGGATCTAGAAAAGCGAGGAAGTGGAACCCAAGACTCCCGCTCCTTTCATCTTCCCACTAACTGGTCCCTAGAGAGCTGATATGGCCTGCATCTGTAATTTTTTAACCTGGACAAGACAAACTGGCTACAAATGAACAACTAAAAACTAGAAAGTGTTAAATATTTACATGAACATAGAACAAGAAGGTCAAGTAGACCCACAGCAAAAACTGTTCAAGGTTTTGCAGATTCTGTAACCAGACATTTTTAACAGCATCAAGAGGGAAACCCTTTTAAGAACCTACCCCAATCAGCTTCCTGCCATAAGACTTAGATCTTTGTCTCCTCCTGCAACACTGGGTAAGCCCAAGAGAGAGATGGGGAGGCTTTCTGCTCTTACTAGTATGGAAGACAAAGTAGAGGACAAGCTACTGCAGGAGGCACAGAAGCTACAGGGATCTTAGGTGGTGTTGTAAGAAAACAAAAGAAAAAACCCACCCTCACGAGGGGAGTAGCTCCCAGCACTGGTGCACTGTCTACACTGCCACTTTACAGCACTGAAATATGTAGCACTTATTGGGGTGGGGGTGTCCACAAACCTGAGTAAGAAAGTTGTAGCGCTGCAAAGTGGTAGTGTAGACAAGGCCTCAGTGGTTTTAGCAAGGGGGGAGCAAAAACCCACTCAGAGCACATCATAAGGCTCCTTTGCAGAGTGCCTGAGAGGGCTGCTGCAGAGGCAGGGAAATAAAATCTGTACTTCAAACACCACAAGAAAAAGGGGGACCATAGAATTCTAGGGGTTCAATGTCTTGATGAGCGAGAAGGAGAGAAGCTGGAACTAGCAGCAGAGTTAGAGAAGGCATTAGAGGAGTCTGAAAGCCACATGGTGATCTCAGGCAGAACAGCAGTGTTGGAGGCAAACAGTAAGCCTTAGGAGAAGCTTATCTCCCACCTGGGAAGCCTTCCTGAGAACACCATAGACAGCCTCCAAGTAATGGCTGCTCTGACTCTACAAGGACACGTGATGAGACCACATGTCTCTAGACTCCATCTTGGGATGTCAGTGTTTTACCACTGACTGGCATGGGAACCAAGCTTTGGGAACAAAGGGTTCCTGCCAGATGCAAAATCTATATAGGGCAGGGAGTGACAAGCTGGGGTTCTTCACTCCCAACACCAGAATACTCCTAGAAACACCTGAGGAACAAAAGACTGAACTGGGGGAAGTGCTGGACCCAGGCTAAAGGGATTTTAGCCTGTGAATGAGACACCTGGGGATTCCAAGCTGTAAAGCAAGTGCAGCTTGCCCCTTAAGAATCTGCAGCCTGCTTGTATCATTTCTTTGGATATGAATAGTAGATTCTCACCCTATCCAGTTAGTATATTAAGTTTAGTTGGTGTTTTTTGTTTATTTGCTTGGTAATCTGCTTTGATCTGTTTGCTATCCCTTATAATCACTTAAAATATATTGTTTATTAACTACAAACTTGTTTTTGCTTTATTTAAACCAGTGAGTTAGAGTGAAATGTGTGGAAATCATAACTCTGGGGCTAAAGGCTGTTGCATATTCCTCTCCACATTGAGGGAGGGGGCAAATTGTATGAGCTTACGCTATACGGTTCCCTATGCAGTGCAAGACAGTATAATTTTGGGTTTATACTCCAGAGGGTATAACTGCAGCTGGGGGTGCCCTCACCTGTATGTAGGCTAGTAGAAGTGCAGGCTGGAGGGCTTGGTAAAGGTGAGAGAGGGAGCCCAGACTGGTGGGTCGGGGGCTCAGTGGTACCCTAGTTCCAGGTGGCACCCCAGGGGGAACCCATCACAACATTCCATGGAAACAAATTCCACAATTTAGATGTGCCTATGTGAGAAAGCACTTCTTGTTTGTAGTCAATCTGCTGCTTATTAATTTCATCAGGTGACTCTAGGTTTTTTTATTGTAGGAAAGGGTAAATAGAATTGTGCTGTTCACTTTTTCCGCCCCATTCATGATTTTTTTAGACCTATCAAACATATCCCACCCTTTAGTCGCCTTTTTTCTAAGCTGAACAGCCCTAGTCTTTTTAGTCTCCCTTTGTATGAAAGATGTTCTATACCCTTGATCATCTTTGCTGCCCTTTTCTGAACCTCGTTTCAGTTCTAATATATCCATTTTGAGATTTGGCGATCAGAACTGGACACAGGATTTTATATGGAGGCTCACCATAGTTTTGTATATTGGCATTATATTTTTGGTCTTATTTTCCATCCCTTTCCTAAGGGTTCTTAACATACTTTTTTGTCTGCTGCACAGTGAATGGAAGTTTTCACCAATCTACCCACAGTGACGCCAAGATCTTTCTTGGATGGTAACAGCTACTTTAGAATCTATCATTGTATATGTATATTTGGTATTATTCTCCCCCCCTGCCCCTGATGCATTCCTTTGCATTTATCAATGCTGAATTTTATCTGCCGTTTTGTTGCCCGGTCACCTAGCTTTGGGAGATCGCTGTAACCCCTTGCAGTCTGCTTTGACTTAATTATCTTGAATAATTTTGTATCATCTGCAAACTTTGCAGTTCACCCTGTTCGAGATCATTAATGAATATGTTGAACACAACATGTCCTTGAGACACAACGCTGTTCTTCTCTATGAAAACTGATCATTTATTTCCACCCTTTGTTACCTATCTTCCAATTAGTTACAGTAGAGCCCAGTTTATCTGACCCTCTATTATCCGTATTAACCAAACAACCAGCACATAAGTCCAGAAGCAGGTGATCTGTCCTGTGGCCACTAGATGGCGCTATAGCCTCGCACTTTCCCATTGTCCGGATTATCCAAATTTTTGATTAGCTGATCTGACCCCAGTCCCAATTAGATCAGATAAAGGGGGTTCTACTGTACTGGCCCATGAGAGGATGTAACCTGTTACTCTATGGCTACTTAGGTTTCTTGAGCACCTTTGGTGAGGGACCTTATCAAAGGCTTTTTGAAAATCCAAACACAGTATCAACTATCACCTTTTTGTTCCAAAACTACTTCTACTGACCCATCAGTTTGGGACAGCAATTCAGATTTGTTGTTCAAAAGAACAGCTCTGATGTTCTTACCTCCCCCACATCCCCTACAGTGAAAACCAACACAAAGAATTCAGGCATGTTTGCACTACAAACTTAAGTCAATCTATGTTAGGTCAAATTACAACCACTTCAGCAATTACAGACGTTTTTCATGTCCATACTACCCTCCTTCTGTCAGCAGTGCGCGTCCTCAACAGGAGTGCCGGGCTCTGAGTGGGGAGCTAGGAGTCTTAGTGGCTGCCCTTGTCATTTTCATGGCTCCAGCAGTTTAGGGGATCGAATTGTGAAACTGACAAGAATGACAGCCAACAGCAGAAGTAAGCAATGCAGCATCTACACGGACACTGCGTCACCCTAACTACACCAATGTAAGTCCTATGCCTCTCATGGACACGGAGTTATCTCCATGCAGTAAGGCATGTACATCGGCAGGAGCAAGCCCGTGGTGTAGATACCGACAATTAGGTCGACGTAAGATGCCGTATGTCAACCTAACTCCATAATTTAGCATCTTCTATTGTCTTGTCTTCTTCCTTTAGTGCTCCTTTAACACCTTTATTGTTTAGGAGTCCCACTGCCTGTTTGGTAGATATCCTGCTACTTAGTTTTTGCATCTTTTAGCAAGTTACTTCTCAATTTCTTCCTTGGCTTGTCTTATACTTTTATATTTCACTTGCCAGAGTTTGTGCTCCTTTCTATTTTCCGCATTAGGATCAGACTTTCAAATTAGAAGAAGATTTCTTTTTGCCTCTAATGACTTCCATTAATCTGTTTTTTAGCCATGGTGGCATTCTTTTGGTAGTCCTACTGTCTTTTATGATACATTTAGTGCGAGCCTCTATTACGGTATTTAATAGTCTCCATGCTGATTGCAGGCATTTTACTCTTGTGACTGCTCCTTTTAACTAGCATCCTTATTCCTAGGTAGCTCCTGTTTTTAAGAGTTAAATGTTACGGGGGGGGGGGGGGAGGATGGGGGTGTTGGTATTTTCCCCCCTACAAGGATGACTAATTTAGTTAGATTATGGTCACTATTACCCAGCAATTCAGCTGTAGTTACCTCTTAGACCAGATCTTGTGCTCCATTTAGGACTAAATTCAAGAATCGCCTCTCCAAGCAATTGTGGGTTCCAGGATGACTGCTCCAAAAAGCAGTCATTTATGGTGTCTAGAAATTCTCTCTCTGCATCATGTCCTAAGGGGACATTTACCCAGTCAATATGAGAAAAGTTGAAATCACCCATTATTATTGTATATTCTGGTTTTGTAGCCTCTTAGCATTTCATAGTCACTGTTACCATGCTGGTCAGGTGGTTGTCAGCATATGCTTATTGCTAATACTCTTATTAAAGCATGTAATTTCTATCCACAGAAACTCTATAGTGCAGTTTGATTCATTTAAGATTGTCATCTTATTTGACTACGCTTTTATAACATAGTACCTCTCCCTCTCCCGTGCCCCACTCCATGCGTGACCTACCTCTGTCATTCCTATGTCTTTTGTACCGTGCTATTATCATGTCCCATTGATTATCCTCATTCCACCACATTTCTGAGACACTTTTTATATCAATTTCCTCATTTAATGCCTGGCATTCTAGTTTACCCATCTTAGCATTTAGACTTCTAGCATTTGTACATAAGCACTTGTACATTTTGTCAATATTTAGTTGCTGGCTTTCATGTGTTATGCTTACATGGGACTCTTACATTTGATAGTTCATTACTAGCTCCTACCTGTTCTATACTAGGACACAGAGTTGCCCCTTTAAACAATTCATCCCTAATGGATGTCTGCGTCCAAACCGTGTGCTCCTCTGCAGCTGTTGCCTTTTTTCCAGGCTTTAGTTTAAAAAAATTCTCTACAACCTTATTTTCTGTGCTAGCAGTCTAGCTCCATTTTGGTGGTTGTCTGACAACCATCAATTTCTCATTTCTGTCATGATAGCAGACAATGGTGAGTGGATGGCAAAGATCCTCAGAAATTTTTTTTAAACTTAACATTCAGCACTGTTTCCTCATACCAAATGTAAAGCTGGTTTGTCAGTAGTGCATATATTAGTTTATGACCAGCATCTCAGAACAAGATTAAATTAAAGTAGGAAACTAGAGTTATATTGAGATGTGTTGTATTTTGCTCTAGGACTCCAAGCATCTAGTTAGGAAAGGAAGAAATCAAATTGAGAATTAGAGAAACTGATTCTGTCAACAAATTGCTACATCATGTCCAAACACCTCAAATTACAATATGCAAGCTCCTCAACAGGATTTGATTATGACTGCACCACATTGCATTTTACTGTTGCTGGAGGTCCCAGTTATAGAGACTAAAGATCTCCTCTAACATAAACATTACAAATCCCCAAATCCTAGAAGTTCTCATTAGATCTTGAAAACAATTTGTTGTAACAGATTTTGCCACTAGGTCCCAGCCTGGACTCAGCCTTACTAAAACTTGTATTCTCTTCATTTAGACTGTTTAAGCCTAAATTTAATTTAGTTTCAGTTTCTAAAGATATTAATCAACAGAAGTGCATCTGTGCTTTATGCACCCTTATAAAATGTTACATAGTATATTGCTCATCCTTCCATGACACTATAAGAACGAAGTTCCAAACCCAAATAAAATTCCAACACTTCAGACACTCTCCTTGCAAGGAGTCTTGCATCATGTCCAGAAGAGTTAAATTCAGGTTCTGGCAGACCACTGAGTTCAGACAAGTTGACTTCTGTCAGTGAACAGTGGCAGCTAAAAGGAAAGATAGCAAGCGAGCAACCTCTCAAGTAGCCTGTTACCAACCCTTTAGGGCTCTTTAAAAAAAAAAAAAAAAAAAAAAAGAAGACCACCAGAGTCCTGAATTCCATCTGGAAACTTACAGGTATACAGCATAACTGAGGGATACTGGTCTTATGCTTGTAACTAGCACTGTAACAGTCAGAGAAAAAAAAGACATGTTTACATTGCTCACTGAAATCACCATCATGTTTGCAAATGCACATTAGGCCCCTCTAACAGCCTGTATCAGCCTCACTTGTTTGCTTCTCAGTCACCTCCATGCCATTTTTGAGGCTTCTCCAAAACATAGAACAGTCAGCCAGAGTCTAGACTCTAAAGCCACTAGCCTCTAATCATATTCCTCACGAAATCTCATCTCAGAAATAATCACAAGCAGCAAGTCAATAGCTGTATTTCAAAAAGACAGTTATTTACTTCTGTTGGCTTCCCAGAGCCACCTGCATACAATGAAGTGTTTTAATTGCAACCTCTTTGGGGCAAGCTGCGTTTCAGTTGCAAGGTATGGGTCTTGTACACTGTCAGTGCTTAGAAAATGCAATAATTACATTATACATGGTTGTTGCTAACACAGCTTCAACTATAGCATGGTCAGAGTCAAAACGCTGACTATTCGGTTTGCCTTGTATTAGCTTGAAAAAAATTAGAGGATTAAGATTAGGAGACATGAAAGAGGGGAAATCATTCAAAGAAGGGGGTGAAAGAGCTACAGCGCTTAAATGTAAATGACTGGAAGATGGGGAACTTCATTTTAGCATTAGCGTGTCTGGTCATTAAGTGTTTTGAAATACACCACCAATCAAGGTACTTTAAATCCAAAGTAATCTTTCATGATTAATAGCCACTTGAAGCTGATTCATTTTCAAGCTTTTTACAAAGTTTGTTTCTCACATGCGTGTGCCATTGGTGCTGACTGATTGATAAAAACCATAGCATTCAAAGATGAAAACAAGCATTTTTGGGCAGCTAAAACCACAAGACATTAGACACACTCTGGAAATAATTTTTTAATAAGATGTTGATCAAATACTGGGCCTACCAATTTTAAAAAGTATTTAAGACAGTGTAACTGCATGAAATCTCATTAATCTAGCATTTGTGCTCTGCACAGCCATTAAGATAACCAAAGTTCAGTTACTACTTATCCAGTTATCCAAGATGGCAAGGATTAGGAGTGTGCTATCTGCAGCACTCTGCTTTTGCAGAGAGAAAGACGTAACTTGTTTCATTCAACAGTAACCCTTCTGGTCATTTACAAGCCAATGACTGGTTGCAACTAGTTCTATTAAACTTACTGGGAAAGCAAAGATGGAAACTGCAACATGGAACCTCAGAGACAGAGGTTAAGTGAAGAGGACAATAAGAACTGTCTTCAATTTACAAGCTTGGGTGCCTAAAGTTAGGCACCTAGACAAAAGTGGGAAAGGTTCAGCACTCTTGAAAGTTAGACCATTTGTTTAAGTGGCCCAATTTTTCAGAGATGCTGAGCATCCCAATATCCAATTATTTAGGTGCTTACAGTATGCACTGAACCTTGAAAATGCTGGCCTATGCCAAAAGAATTTAAATTACAGCCTGTGACTATCATTACTACATAATTTGCATAAATATTAGGTATTCGTACCTTCTGTTCAAATGAAGCTCCATAATAGCCATCGTTCAACCCAAAAATTATTTCATTTGGGTTTGTAGCATGTATCTGTAGTTTAAAAAAAACAAAAAACACAATGACATTAGGGTCAACTTAGTTTACCTGCAATCAAGCTTAATATTAATTGCTATTTTTATGACTGTCACCTTTTCAGTTCTTCCGTCTAGTGCTAATAGTGTCCATGAGGGAACTGAACTATTACCATAGAGAACACACTTGACTTTCACACCTCTAAACAGGAAACGGCCGATATGCTCAGTGATTATTCCCAACTTCCAAGATGGGAAATAAAAAAAATTTGCCTTAACCACTATATAGCACCTAGAACTACTTACAGTATCAGATAAACAAGTCTTCCTCTTTCTTAGAGCCAGAAGTAGAGAAATAGTAGGAAGATCGAAAATAATAAAAACAAACAAGGAAATAGCTCATTCAGACAGCTCAGTCATAAAGGAGCCAATTTTCAGCAGATAATCAGTTAGATCGATCATATTCTTTGTTGTTTACGGCTCAACACAAAACTTTTCCTACATTAAGTGTGTTAGCTGAGGGGTCAAGGTTATTTATAAACAAAAAAGGTAGTGTTAGCGAATATTCTCTAGAGGCCTATTTCCTTGGTGCAATGAAATGAAACAGAACACTGAAAATCAATCTTCCGCACAGAAAGTACTGGATCCAACAACAAAATGCTTTTTCATTACAAGTCTATTTTATAAATAATGTTGACATTTCAAACCATTTCCATCCTTTAAAGCAGTAGATTCGTTTTAGAACGGCAAACTCAAAGAGCAAGAGAGACCAGGGTAGGACACTCATCTAAGAAACTTAGTTGAAAACCAAGTGTGTCAACCTACTGTGATTACGATGAACAGACACCTGGCATTTGTTTCACGAGTTATGGCTCTGTAAGTATCTCCCTATTACATCATTTGTAAGTTTAAAGAAAACGTTAAAACTAATGTTAATGACTCGCATTTATGTAAAATCGCAACTAAGATTCCACTTGTTCCATAAGACCCACAAATACTAACCAGAGGCTCTCAACCCATCATTGCATTGTGACCCCCTTCTGACATGAAAAATTACTACATGACCCCAAGAGGGGGGTCTGAAGCCTAAGACCCACGTGGGGGTCCAAAGCCCGAGCCCCACCGCCCAGGGCAGGGGGCCAAAGCAGAAGCCCAAGGGCTTAAGCCCCAGGTGGGAGGGCCTGGAATCTGAGCCCCACCACCTGGGGCTCTTCAGACCCAGGCAGTGGGGCTTGGGCTTAGGCTCAGGGTCCAGGCCCAGACTCTAGCAAGTCTAATGCCAGCCCTGGTGACCTCATTAAAATGGGGTCCCAACCCAGTTTGAGAACCGCTGTACTAAACCCATGCCAGACAGGTGATATCCCAGGACTAGAGAAGAACGAAGGGAAAAAAGGTTCCAAGGTTAACACCATCCTCTTGGTTTCTTAGTCTGTAATTGGATTGAAGATTTTTATGCCAAGGGCATTGTTGGCATTCTAGTAGTATTAGCACAGTCTAATTAGAAAAGCTAAAGAAAGTAAACTGTGATCACATACAGAGTAATAATGTTATGCACTGTTTCTCACTTGGGGCTACTATTGTGATTACGAAGCTCAAATAGCTGCAGCAACTTTAAATCGCCAAGAAATTTCACAACATAAAAGACTTTCACATTGTGTCCATCCCTATTATTTAAAGCTCCGTACAATGAGGAGAGCTACCCATACTAGCAGTCCCTTTATAAGTAGTTTTATTCCATAATTAAGATACAGTGTTTACTATATTTTATCATTTTCCTTCTCTTCAGTCTGTTTGTAGCCTTGATCTTAGCAACTTTTTTTTCCCCTTAAACAAAGACTTTTAGCTACTTAATCCACAAATTGAGGAAACATGCTTTTAATTTTACCTGCTGACCCAAGTATTTTAGTCCATCTAGATTGACTTTCCATTCGATCAACAGCTGAAAGAGCTCTTTCCTGCCACCCCAGATCCTCACCAGAAAACATGACACAGATGTATCGAGGCGATCAGGCATTATTCCAAAGTCAAGACTCCTCCACGTTGGATTCTGTTGATAAGTAAAATAAAGATGTAGGAAGAAAAACTGAAACAACACCAAAGAATGTTGAACAACATACAGTGTGTTTAAAATTTAAAGAGGCCAAGCATTTATGTCAAACTTCCAGACTGCAAGAACTGAAGTAACATCCTGCAAGATCAACGGTCTACTAAGTTACACATGAGAAGGCTCAAGCCATCAGAGACTCTGCTCCTTCATTATTCACAACATTCCATTTTCTGATCAAGATTCCTAGTTTGGCTCCCATTTCCATCTGCTGCTGCAAGCCTGCAGGCTTTCAGACCAACTACTATTTTCTTCCATTATGAGATGCCAGGAAATTACTTCATTAACTTCCTTTTGCCACAACAGGCACTTTTTCAAGAAATACAAATACTAGTATTTTTAGAAAATGGGAGTAGCGTGAAGACTGTTCCATACTTTTAACATCTGGCTTCTAAAAAAAGAGCTGTAGTTTATATTAACACTGATTTACTTCTCATTAACTGAATTTGGTTTAACTATTAATGGGGGTTTGTTCCTATTCCCCTTCACCCCTCAACTCTGCAATGCTGACACCAAGCCCTGAGTGCTCTCGCCTTCTGAGGAGCTCTCTTTATTCTAGAAATTTAGAGAGCCAGCCAGACAAGTCCAGACCTTAGGGTTTGACAAAAACCAGACTTAAAATCCTGCTGACTAATTTCTCTGAATTTAGAGGTTTCAAGTGTCTTGAGAATTTTGAATAATCACAGTACCACTATATTTAAGAAATTATGAAAAACAGTCATAACATGCTGCAAGCTTAAACATGCATACTAGTGATTTAATAGGTCAGAATGAGAAGACTCCAAAGGGTATCTATTTCCTTTTGTAAGTTTTACATAAGTCCTTGTCACCTTACTCACTTCTTGAATTTTTCCTAGCAAGAAAGACCTATTTTATTTATTTATATATCTGTTGCTGGCCACCATCATAACAGGAAATTAAATACTGGTGGAGTACTTGGCAGTCATATGGGAACTTGCTAAGATGTGCTACTTTAAGATCTGCAGCACTGTTAGTAGTGATTGCATCACTTAGCCTTGTGTTTCTTTGGATAGACCCCCAGTTTATAATTAAGTTTCCATTTCAGACTAAATACAGCAGAATTCTAGGTATAAAAAACGGTCCCAGAGAAAACCCAACAGGTTTGGACAAACTGGGGGAGGTCGGTCAAATCAGCAGATCTTCAAATGTGTTCAAGGTTTCCTGACTTCAGAATGTCTTCAAATCCTGCTGGATAGCTCCCCCAGTTTGCTACCAAACCCTCATATGCTGAAGTCCAACTTCAGCACTCAGACTCAATTTAAACCTCCAGGAAGGTAACAGATCTTTGGACTTAACAGCAAAGTGATGCACAGATAAGAAATTTGACTTATGCTACTTCAACACTAATATTTTCCCTAATACTCTAAAAGAGAGACTTGCATATCTCTGGAAAGTATCTGAAACTTGTCTAACCACCAGCATTTTCAGCCTCTTAGGGCTATGCAAATACCACTGAAATCAATAAAAGTACTCACTGAGTACAGAATATTTGCAAGAGGAAGGACTGTAGGATCAGATACTTGTTTGTAAGCTTTAGGCTACACTGAAGCCATCTAAGGACCTAACACAATTTTAATTTTCAGTTTCTAGGACTTAAGTTTCTTAAACTGTAAGCTCTTGAAAGTAGGGACCATATTTCCACACAACACAGATATTCCCTAATTACCACTTATACTACAAGATTATATAAAATTTGCAGCAGCTCTAGTTCTTCTAATACAGTTCGCTAGCAGTACTAAGACACTATTCTGAAGCTCTACAGCTCAGATTTTTAGAACTTCCTGTTTTTATTCATCAATATCAAAATAACTTTGAAAACAGTTCTCAAATTCACTGTTAAAGCCTAATTGGAATTTATTAAGCTACATTCTTCCCTCCTATTCATATTGGCATCTGTGGCATTACCCGTAAGTGTTAGGCTTCTGGCTTTTATATGTAAGTTGGCTTTAAGGGCAAGGGAGGAAGGAGAACAATAATTATACTTGTTTGTTTGGCGACATTTGGAAGACAGGAAAACAATTGTTTATGGACTTTGCTGACAGCTGTCAGAAAAAGTAGGTCACGTTCTGAGTCTAGATGGCATGACCATTTCCCATTAAAAACATTTGATTGTAGGGTTTATGCAACACCAATAATACCTGGCACTGTATGTACCACCACTGCAACTAGCTCTTCCAGAAAGTGAAAACTGAGTCAGACTAGTACTGAAGCCATCTGCTAAATAATTTACGTAGTTTGTCAGATGATTATTCCTTTTCAGCTTTTAAACAGAATAAATTTTGTAAAGCTTTTAACATGGGAACAGAGTGGGAAAAAATGCACACATTAAAGTGAATTACCCTGGAGTGTTTTGTTTAGTTATATTAACTAAGATTTTTTTGGAGCGATGTTTTATATTGGTAATTTGTTGAATTGTTACTGCTATTCAATAAATCCACTTCTAGTGATTTCCACATATTTGAACAGGACTTGGAATGAGCACGAGAATTCGATATTTTCTTTCCCAAAGCTATCGAAGGCTGACATGATTTCCTTTACAAGACTCATTCTGGGAAGTTATAACCAAGATACCCCAAACAGAGGGAGAGTGAGACAATCACTTATCCAAGAGAAGCCAGTTCTAAACATTGCATAGAATTGTGACCTGCTGGTAAGCAGAAATAAGTTTATTTCCTACCCATCTCCCTGTACCTAGGCCGAGCACAAGGAAGAACAGACAAGTATTCAAGGAAGCTCTCCTAACAGAGGAGGCAATAGCTCACAGCATTATTCCTCACCAACCTTTGGGTCAAGAATCATCTTTTGGGGGAGGGAGGAAGGGATGAAGACAATAACCTCCTTCATATTCTGAGATACAGCTACCGAAGTGCATTTGAGGCTTTGAGCTCACACACTTGGATGCTGATTAGTAGGACTGGACACATCACACTTCAAGTTGACTCTCCATAGCTGCATAGACTGGATAGGCAACATCATGCTTATCCACAGTTACATTTCAGATGCACTATTTTCTTAGAGCTTTAAACACTTTAGTAGTAGTTAGCAATACCAGCGTGACCAAAGGATATAAAGAGCAAGACCCACTATAGCCATCTATATTTGGAAGTAATAAGAAAATAGGTGCCAAGCCACCAACTGCATCTATTTGGTTTTTATTTCCACTCTCTAACCAGTACAGTTCTGTTGTTGCTAGCACCAGTAGAAGTGTTGGTATACACAGAGCAGCTTCTTTCTACTGTGACATGATAGGGCAGCCTAGGTGTTGGTCTTTTTAATGTTGCCAGCATTACTAGTAACGGTAGCACTACCTCAGTGCTGGAGCATGGCAAAATCTTCAGCAGTAAGGACTTCAAGACTTGAACTGCAAAAAAAAAACCCACACTACTCTGAGGTTAACATGAGAGTTGCCCTCATTACCCATGTACCAAGGCTAGAAACAATTTTCTTGCGAGAAGCTCTGCTTCTCACCATTCACGCTGGGAAGGGTAGTGTTGGGGTGTGGCATAGTCTGGATTGATTTAGATTAAAGTGATATAAAAATCACCATTTTAATCATGATTGAAACAGCAAGTGGTGACCCTTGATCTAAATCATTAATTTTAATCATGTTTTGCATTTGTACTTGAGTTATTTTCTTAAGAAATGTGATTCTCATTGGTTAGTAGCCATTAAACATGGTTTTGCAACTAAATATAACTTTTACACTAAATTTTGTACTTTTTTTGCTATCCAGGAGGATACACTACATCTTAAACACAATTTCCCCCTCCTTCTCCACACACACGTTATGTTAAGAAATGCATCATTTACCATTTTCTATTTACTAGATGAGTAATTTTTTTGCTTGCAATTATATCAAGCTCTGTTTGGATGTAAATTCAATTAAAATGCAAACAAATTTTAATTTATTTAAAATTAAAATCTTAAATTGGATGGCTGCATAAGAAAAAAGTTTACCCACAAGTTTATTCAAAACATGTTACTGAGAGCAGCAAAGTGCCAAGTTAAAAAGAGCGGGGGGGTTGGGGGGGGAGAAAGGTTATTTGCCTAGATTCACAACAAGTAAGATTTCCTTGACTCCCTTCCTCTACTACAACCACATCTTCTGTTTGAGGTTCAAGTTGTGTCTTCAAAGATGACCTCACCCTTCTTGATCATAAATCTCCCATCTGTTTTGCTCAACTGCTAGGTTTCATAGAATCATGGAATATCAGGGTTGGAAGAGACCTCAGAAGGTCATCTAGTCCAACCCCCTGCTCAAAGCAGGACCAATCCCCAACTAAATCATCCCAGCCAGGGCTTTGTCAAGCCTGACCTTAAAAACCTTTACAGAAGGAGATTCCACCACCTCTCTAGGTAACCCATTCCAGTGCTTCACCACCCTCTTAGTGAAAAAGTTTTTCCTAATATCCAACCTAAACCTCCCCCACTGCAACTTGAGACCATTACTCCTCATTCTGTCATCTGGTAGCACTGAGAACAGTTTCTCTCAGCCAAGAGTGTCAACTGCACTGTTAGACTTTAAAAAGTACAACTTGAAACAGTTTTAAGAAGTGAGTTAGTAGTAGTTTCATACTACACCTGCCCCAAATCCCCTTCATTGTTTTTTCTGTGGATTTACAGATGCATTTGCAGGGTTCTGGGGTTTTGGTCCACTCTGAAATGCTGCTATCCTCTGTTGCCAACACATGCAATGATTCAACTGACTATACAAAATATATACTTTGTCAAATGCATAACAAACAAAAAAAGAGACCTTCCAGTTAGTAATTGTAGGTGCTACTTTTAACAGTAATTACAACGGTAGCTGGATAATTCAGATTTACATGACATTAAGTTGATAACATCTCCCTCAGGGAGACCCTCAGGTTGTCATTAATCCAAAACATTGCCCCTTTTACTCCATAAGGGCATGAACCTTTGGGAGTGGACAATGAGATCCAGCTGTACTAGTTTAGTCATGTCTAGAAAATGGAAGAAAAGACTGTTTCAGATGTTTTACTACGAACTAAGTGCAATATTTCAGCATTAAGTAAGCCTACACATTAGGAGATCAGAATGAAGCACAAGAGTTTCTATACAAGTTCACCAATATTAAATCAACTTACCAGGGAGTTCTTGATCACTTCACTCCTATAAAATTCTAAGAGGGAAAAGAATTAAGTGAGTAGAGAAATTCAGCCCATTTTCAACCTTTAGGTACAATGTTAATATTTACGCTACAGTACAAATACTTGTTTTTTAAAAGGGAACTGTTCTGAAAACAAGTCCTAGAAGTATATTCTATGCAAAAGGTAACTAACTGATGCATTAGTTCTAGTAGAAACGGAATCAAACTTTACCTAAAAAGATCAAACTGAGCTTGCCAATGTTCAGATCTAAACAAGACCAATTTTTCCCCCCTCACTAATGGCACTTTGTCATCCCATTTCTCCACTTGTAGCTTGAAGTAGAAGGCAAGAAGCAATAGATGGGGGAAAAACACATTCAAACATGCTCACCAGGAACAGGAAAGACTAAACATACATTGCCGTTTAGGGACTCAGTATTCCACAACTGTTGTCTGCAGCTTAGTTACCATGGTGATAAGCATCTTGGAAGAATTTAAGATAGATTGTGCCTGTTCCTGGGATGCAGTAGCAGCTAAGTCAGATGTAGGAGAAATGGAATGTTTGTTCAAGAGTTGGTTCAGTTTGACTGAGCCTGCCTGCTCCTGATCTTTCAGTTGCCTATCAATGCATTAGGCAAATAGTGCAGGGCACATCAGCTGCTCAGAGTCAGAGCAGACCAAGCCTTGAAGCCCTAATCTGACCAAATTTAGAGAGAGAGGCAGTGCCTCATTGTGCAGATAACTAGCTGCTTTATATATAAGGATACCTATTTTGCTAGCAGCCCAGCCAGTGGTACTGGTGTAGTCTAAGCAGACAACTCACGCAGCTTGACAGCTGCAAGACTGATAGTTGGGTCTATCTGCCGATAGAAAATGGAGAAAATGTGGAAGCTTTCATTGTTTATCTTTAGCTCATCTGAAAATACAAATGAATTTTAATGGTATCAAGTCACCAGGAAACGAAACAAATTCAAGGTAGGATGAACTTCAAAAAAACTGAACAAGGCGCATCAGTGTAGTTTGTATAGGAAAATGGAGTTACGCGATAAGTGTTGACAATAGGCCCTTACCTTTACATATCTTAGTGTTATCACACAAATGAAGAGTGAAGTAGGTATCCAGAAGGCGATAACCATTCCTATTAACAATGTTACGTGCAGCAATATTCCGTAGGTGACGAAGCCGCCGCTAAAAAATAAAAAAGGACATTGAGGAGCAGGAGTTAAAACTGTACATTCAATTTATGTTTGTTTGTGGATAGGTGCTTTATTCTAGAAGAAAGCCATTAATAGGGCCTGTTTAGACTTCAAAAAAAGTACTCTAATAAAAAAAGACTACCATTTTGCTAGAAAAAACAGTTCAACTAGCTATGAAGACAAATGTACAAAATAGCAGGTAGGGAGACGGAATGAACAGTAATTAGCAGCCTCTAACTCAGGGGTGGACAAACTTTTTGGCCCAAGGGCCACACTGGGGTTACAAAACTGTACGGAGGGCCAGGTAGCGAAGGCTGTGCCACCCCAAACAGCCTGACCCCACCCAACCCCTCTCACTTCCTGCCCCAACTGCCCCCCTCAGAATGCCCGACCCATCCACCACCCCCCTCCCTGGATCCCCCCACCCCTAACTGCCCCCTTGGCACCCCACCCCCTATCCAACCCCCCTGCTCCCAGTCCCCTGACTGCCCCAATCCTATCCACACCCCTGCCCCATGATGGGCCCCCTGGGGCCCCATGCCTATCCAGCCCCCCGTTCCCCAGCCCCTGACCGCAGAACATCCACCCCATCCCATCTCCCCCGCCCCTCATCCAACCCCCGGGCCCATCCCATTTACCATGCCACTCAGAGCAGCATGTCTGGCTGCCACACTGCCCAGCCAGAGCTAGAGATGCAGCTGCTCTGCTCAGCAGGAGCGCATATCTCCGCTGCCCAGAGCGCTGCCTGGACGGCAGCATACACTATGGGGGGGAGGGGGGGACAGGCGGGGCTGGGGGCTTAGCCTCTCCAGCCAGGACAGTCCCGTGGGCCAGATGTGGCCCAAGGGCTGTAGTTTGCCTACCTCTGCTCTAAATATTCAGAGAGTGAGCAAGCACCCATGACTGCCTGAGAAGTCAATCTGTTCTTAGTTCTGCTCTGGTGCACCACTTTTATTCTATATAGGTTTTTCTACCATGTTCCTCACCATAGTGTGATTGCCTTCCACCCATGTAGCTTTATGCATTACTAACATCTGCCAGCTGCTGATGCAGTAATGCCACCAAAATGTTCTTTATCCACTAGCAACAAAGCTGAAAGATTCCAAGTTAGGAACTGTACTATTTTGGAAAGATGCTGCTGGTAACACAAGGAGAACAAGTAGCTGTAAAATAAAAAAAGTCATCAAAAAAGCCAAACTAGAGACATGTGATTGGCTAAAAAAGCTGCCCAAATTCATAAAAACATAAGAACAGCCATACTGAGTCTGACCAACAGTCCATCTAGCCCAACATCCTGTCTTCCAACAGTGGCTGGTGCTAAAAGCCTCAGGGGGAATGAACAGAGCATGGCAATTATTGAGTGAGCCAACCTGTGATCCAGTCCCAGTGGTTTAGGGACACCCAGAGCATGGGGTTGTTGACCCTGACCAACTTGGCTAATAGACATTGATGGACCTATCCTCCATGAATTTACTTAATTCTTTTTTTAAAAGCTTACTGTATATACTCGTTCATAAGCCAATTTTTTTGGTAAAAAAGTGACACAAAGAGCAGGGGTCAGCTTATAAATGGGTCCACAAAAAAAATTGATGATTTTAAAAACTCTATGGAATCATTTAATTGAATATCTAATACATTGTTGTTTGTTTACCTGGAGCATCTGCAGGCATGGAGCCCCTCAGTTCCCTGTGGCCACAGTTCGCTGTTCCCAGCCAATGGGAACTACAGGAAGTGGCACGCCACTTCCCACAGCTCCCATTGGCTGGGGCTCCGTGCCTGTGAACACTCCAGGTAAACAAAACATCCAGGCCCACTAGCTGCTTACCCTAACGGGCCACGAGCCAAAGTTTGCCAACCCCTAAAATATACGGTCGGCTTATGAAAGGGTCACAGTTTTTGCTATTTTTAACCTAACCATCTTGGTGGGGTCAGCTTATAAAAGGAACGGGCTAATGAACGAGTATATTTTGGCCTTCAGAACATCCAATGAATTCCAAAGATTGACTGTGCATTGTGGAAAGAAGTACTTCTTTATGTTTGTTTTAGACCTGCTACATACTAATTTCATTGGATGACCCCTGGTTCTCGTGTTAAGTGAAGGGGTAAATAACACTTCCTTAGTCACTTTCTCCACACCATTCATGATATTTTAGACCTTAGTCATATCCCCTCCCCAGTCATCTCTTTTCCAAGATGAACATTCCCAGTCTTTGTCTTTCATTATTTAGGGGTATAGAACAGCTTCTGTATATCTTTGTTGCCCATCTCTGTACTTTGTCCATTTCTTTTGAGATGGGGCAACCAGAACTGCACTGTGAAAGCTATATTGCCATATTCTTAAACAAAGACACATTAATCTCATTCGAGGAAGACAGACTTCCCTGTAATGACGGATAATTAGTGAACCAGGCTCAAGAAATTTCCCATTGGGTTGGCTAAACTTTTTATATGAAAAAAAGTTACTATTCAGCATTTACTGATTTTGTCCAAGCTAAGAGGAAATGACTGACCATTGTCCATATTGAATGAAATGACAGATTGCATCACTTATGGTCACTTTCAGTGAGTGCTAGTCAGAGAAACAATGTTGTTTGTGGTTCAAGTACTCTAGAAAATGTTACCTTCGCACTAAAGTAATATACTTGATTTTTTTAAATGATTTCATTGAACTATTTGAATACTGTACCGTATCAGGTTCCAATAAAATTGGAGTCTTAATCCTAGATTTTGGGCCAAGGTTATCCGATAGTTTGCTGTCAAGTCCAAACAAAGTTCACAGTTGTGACCAAGCTTCTCATTTTCACAACACGCTAAGCTCTAAAAGTCTGACCTTCGCGCACAGCCATTTTTATCATAATGTACAAAATTTTACAGTCTCCAGTCACACTCAAGTCAAAAACCCTTTTCCCCAGAAGCAGTCAGTCATTTTAACCAAGTACATACATTTTTGTTAAAAAAAACAAAAAAACAAAAACAAAACACATTCCACATAGTTAAACACTTCATGGCCCCATTTTAAGAATTCCACTGAGCCACCGTACAGCTAGAAGAGATATGAAGAAATTGTCAAAGAAGTCAGCACTTACATTAAGAAAACTGGCTACAATCCAGACACTGTAGTGTTTTGTGCCAATTTCAGCTCTAAGCAGCTGCCATTTGATCCTCAACACTTGTAAAACTTTTCACTGGATCCCTAGTATACTTCAAAGGAGTCTGTTTGCTAGTAGTTCATTATGTAAATACAAATATTCCTCTTGACTAGATTCACTTTACAGTTCCTCATCCTCTCAACCTATTTCATATGCCCTGTCTGAGGCACAAACTGAGCTTCTTAACAGCACTGTTTTACAGGAACAACTTTTCAGTTTATTTTAGTTTCTCAGCAACAAATAAGAGATTTAATACTAAATTTTAGAATCAGGAAAACACATTCTTAATTAGTCTAAGACTGGCCATATCATGAATCTGAACCAGAGGAGAGTGGTCTTTAGCTCGTAATATTAATATTGCAGAATATATGGAAAGCCATCACTCACTTTGAGTCTCATGCAAAAATACAAGCTTAGAAGGGAAAATTAACAAAAGAGAAAGGAAGTTCTCCCTCAATACTTGTATGGCCTCCTCACCACTGTTAAATCTGACACACTACAGTGTAATATATTTTTTCTTATCTTTTAATACCTCACCTACAGTAAAAGTCAATGGAGTGATCAGTCATCCTATATTTATGAACTACTATTCCAAAAATCAAAGCTAGGACAGTTCATGCAGTATGTGAAACAGAAGCTACTGGTAGTATTACAAGCAGACTGTGCTTCTGATTTTAAATAAACTGTAGTGATTCACAAGCAATCATAATACAAAGTTAAGAGTTTTTCATTTTACACCAAACCAACTGATACTTCAGCTCTCTCAAGCTAGCAGTTTTTAAACACAATAAAAAGGTATACAAGCGTGCATATTCAAGATCAGGTTTGTGCCCCGGCACACCACATTTCAGAAGTCTTCTCTATCCCCATTGTATAGTTTTGATTCTAGATTTCTCATTGTGCCTTCCAAAAGGCTGTCCTAATTCTTCCAACATACACTTCCCACCAGAGCAGTTTAAACAAATAACCTACAAGTCCTTGACTGCAGACACTGGAGGACGTGACATCTAATAGAAAAATGGTGATGGCTAAAAGTTGGTCTCCCCACTGTCAATAAGACCAACAGTAGACCCCAACTGTCACATGGAGATACTGAGAAGCATTAAGAAATAATCCATGGAGCAATATCAGACAACTCAGAGTACGCCTGCACTGTAAACAGATCTGTAGGACCTGTGTCTGTGGACTTTGTGTTTCCAAGCCTGCGTGTCCAAACTGCATGGTAAACCTAGATCTCCAATTGCTGAACCTCGGTCTCTTAACTGTGCTGCACAAAGTGGTACAGACCTGGCAGATGCCATGCGGTTGATGCTCCTCCTGCCTGTTGCCGTAACTGCAGATTCCCCATAGGTAGACCAGTGCTTTTGGATTAGAGTCACAAGCATAAATTGATGGGATCACATCATGCAGCTTGGGATATGCAACAGTGGCTCCAGAACTTTTGCACAAAGCTGCAGACATTCCTGGAGCTTTGTGAGTAGCTTGTCGTCCAAATCCTCCAGCATCAGGACATATGCACAAAGGAAAGTGTACCAGCCCAGAAACAGATTGCCATAGACATCCATAAACTGTCTACCCCAGACTATTACACATCTGTAGCTAACCAATTTGGTGTTGCAAGTGCACTGTTGAGGTTGTGGTAATGAGGTTTTTAAATCACAGTCCTGAGTGCTTCACCAAAAGGTGGTGTGCATTAACTATGTCCCTGAAATAAATGCTGGTTTTAAGAATACAGGCTGTCCAAAATGCACCAGGGCCATCCACGGGACTCATGTGCTCCTTGCGGTGGGTAAACTATGGGCACATACACCGAAAAGGTCACTACTCAGGCCCTAGTCAACCAGAGAAGCAGGCTTATGGACACTAACATAGGATGTGCTGGCTTGGGTGCATGATGGGAGTTTTCCAAAACAGCAGGACTATTTCCACCAGCTGATAATTTTATCAGTAGAGTCACTGTCCCTCTTGTTAATCTAGGGCAGTGGTTCTCAACCTGAGGTCTGCAGACCTAAGGGGTCCACGGACTACGTCTAAGGGGTCTGCGAAAGACAAACTGAAAACGGAACAGAATTCAACTATATACACAGACGTATCGATTTCCAATGGGATCTGCACCTCCATATGAAATTTCCAAAGGGGTCCACAAATGAAAAAAGGTTGAAAACCACTTTGCTAGGGGACCCTGCTTAGAGACAGCCAAAGGAAAAAAAAAAAAAAAAAAAAAAAAAGGGTCCACTGCAGGAGAATAAGCACTATTTAGGAGGATGACCACTTGTTAGCTCAGACTTTTTTTTTTTTTTTTGCAAGTTTTGTTAACTATTTACATAGCTTACATCTAACCTTCTACTACAAAATGAACATGTATAAATGCCACACAAGCAGTTCTGCGCGCATGAATAGTTTTACTGTAACTAAGCATTGTGCTTTCACATTTTAAAAAAAAGACTAAAGATTTGTTTTAAACAGAATCCCTCTGAAGTCTAAAAACAGTTGAAAACAATAGCTTAAGTACCATGAAAAAGAGCTGACAGAACCTTTAAATCAAACAATGAGCAAAGAGGAATGAATAATCCTATTTTTCATCTTGGCTTTAAAAATTTTGTTCAATATTTTCCTGAGTAATCAGTTTTACATGATTAAGTTGGATAATGGTTTCTCAACCTGAAGTCTGTGGCAAAGTAAATGTTTTAGCAATATTGCTAGCAAAAAAGGGACTGCCAGAATATCAACAGGATATTTATAAAAAACTCGTATCATTCCCTCCAACACAATTAAAAAAAATCTGGGTGAATCTGAACTTATATCTGGCATCTATTCCCTTCTGTTTTACAGTAGTATCTAAAAGCCTCTATCAGAACTACAGTCCAATTGAACTAGGTGCTATACAAGGAAATACATCTGTCCCTATTCCAGAGAGCTCACAATCTATGACAATGAGTATGGAAGGAAGGCTATGGAAATAGCAACAGTCACATGATTAAACATAGGCCAGCTACGTTTACAATCAGATCAATTTTCTTTTTATATAAATTCAATAAAGAGATGCATATGTAGAGTTCCTAGAGGCTATGCACGCCACCATTATCAACTGACAGACTACTGTCAGAACTATAGGGGGGACAGGATTTGAAACACAAGGCATGAGTCATTCCAATAACAGTCTTCTTACAAGAAGTTATTCTAGTTTACGGTGATTCTTTTTGAAATGTCAATGCTATCGTTTTCTATGTATAAAAACATTATTCCAACCGATCTGTTCCTTTAATAAGCGACAAAAGGCACATCTTAGCCTCCACGGCATATTGCAGATGATGGTATAGATAGTAGATCTCTGATTATTAGAATTTCAGCATAATGGGCTGAAGTGCAAATTTTAGTAGCCTACTCCAAGCTTTTGTGACCTTTTATGTGAAAAACATAATACTTGGAAAAGTTATTTTGAGTACTGTATTTGTCCTAGTCCACTGCACTTTGCAAGGAACTAGTTAGATGGGGAAATTAAAAGTCAGACATGGACTTCCAATCATTTGGTTCAACTCTAGCTCTGGTTAGCAGTAAGTTGATAGATCACCAAAGCTACCAAATGGCAATCAGTCTGAAGCAAGTTAGCTCTCTATTTCCTTCACAACAAGTGGCCACATCACACAAAACCCACTCATAAAAAAAATACAAACCCTGAACTGTGTATTAGAAATCCTTAATTACAACATTATGTCCTATCTTCATACTTCAAGTATTCCAAAGAGCTTTACAGAATCTTGTTGAAGTTCTGACAGCCATCAAAAATGATAAGCATAAAAGTCATTCCACCAAGTTTTGCCGCCTAGTTCTGCAGTTATAATATTGTTAACTTCTAGAAGCTCCTAATGAATCCAAGGGTGCATTACTGATGAGATTCTTTCAAAAGTCAGATTTTGGTTTTTTGTTTATAAAGTGCTCAATTCTCCTTCAAATTCTGATGAGTTATTTGTTAGTTCTACCATTAAAGTCTTTCCAGTATTATCATGGAAGCCATAAACAAGGAAGCTTAACACAAGGCATAGAAAAAAAATATTTTCATCAATGTTCCTGTTGATGTTTTGCACTTTCATTAGATGATCTCAAATGACTTGGCAATACCCCAAGCTCACAAGAACATTCTGAGCCTTAAGCGTAAAGGGGAAGGAATCTAGTTCCAAACTGCAAGCAGGTAAATTCAGGTACCAGTAGGTGTAGTGATTTTCCCAGGATCAGACAAAGTGTGACTGCTCCAGAAGTTACAGAAAGTCACAGAATCCATGACAAACAAGGCACCTTACTCATAAGTCCTGCAGAAGAGGTCCTTCATTCCATGTACCTCCTTAAAGTGTGCGAGTCAGAGTCTTTCAGTGGTCTCTAGCCACATAGCTCCAAGTTATGGAATTCATACGCATTATTGAGAATTCTCCTAGCTTACAAAAGAATTTGCAAGTCTTGGACGCTGAAGTTGCTTTCATCTTTAAATAAAAACATTAAAGTTGCATGGCTAAAGGATCAATTTAAAAATTGCAGAGTTAAGGTTGCTCTGTAGCTTATGCAAGGTTAAGGATGTGTGCCACATTTTAATGAGACTGTATACCTGTAAGAAGGATTAGCAGACCCTTTATGTGCTGTGGTGGGTCTATTTATAAACTAAAGAATTTTGAAAGTATCTATTCTAGTGATATTTTGTACACACAAAACTGAAAATACTGTTGGAACCAGTAATACCTGTAGAACTGGAAACAACTTTTAGGGTTTTTTCATTGTTACTGGCACCATCCTTGTAATACAGTCTTTTTTCCTTTTAGCCATCCATTATTACAGGAGTTGGCGACCTTGCCACGCGGCCCATCAGGGTAGTCAGCTGGTGGGCTGAGACATTTTCTTTATGTTGACCATTCCACATGCATGGCTCCCCACAGCTGCCAGTGTCCGTGGTTCACTGTTCCCAGCCAGTGGGAGCTGCGGGAAGCGAGGCTACCATTTCCAGCAGCTCCCATTGGCCGGGAACGGCAAACCACAGCCACTGGGAGCTGCAGGGGGCTGTGCCTGCAGACGGTCAATGTAAACAAAATATCGTTGGCTCGTCAGCAGATTACCCTGATGGACCACGTGCCAAAGGTTGCCAGCGGTTGCCAACCTCTGCATTATCACTTTCACCTTACCAGGGTTAAGCCTTGGCCAAATTGATCTCAAATTCGTTTTTGATCCGCAGCTTGGGAAAGCCAAGATACCGTGCTCTCTGGGTTCAGTTGGAAAGGAGATGTAGAAGTGCTTGTGAGCATGCTGATGGGGCTGCAGTTCCATCAGATTTGCTGTCTTCTCCAGGTTCTTCTATTGCATATTGGAGAGAAGGGGTGACAACCCCACAAGAATACCTTTGGTACATGACTGGTTAACCAGGATGTCCTTCAGGATCTCTGCTCAAATGGTCCTGCTCTTGACAGTCCACAGTTGTGTTTAAAATTTCATGATCAGCTGTGTCACTGGGATTCAGTAACTAAAAATGTGAACAACATCTGTGTTCCCAATTTGCTCTATTTAAACTAGGCACTGATTATAATTAAGGCCTTCCGTACATTGTGGCAAGCTGGGGAATCAGTACAATATTAAAAGTTAAATAGCAGTCCAATAAGTTGACTAATAAATATTCAATCTTCAGAAGGCTGCAAATATTTTGATAACATACAAGTGCATTGAAGGGATTGTGGGGAAGCTGGAGGTTTTGGCATCTGCATAAGGGACAGCTAGTGCTCTTGACACACAGGAGGTTGTGGGAGGCCACTTGGGATTGTGGAATAAGCTTATTAACTGGCTGTTTCTGCTAAAATGGTTAACAGTGACCTCCTTCACAATGTTGTCATTGTCATGAATAGGGGCAGTGTGTACCTCTCATCTACTTAAGGTAGTCTGTAAATGTGAAGATGTTGCATTTGGTTCAGATTTAAAAGGCTTTCTTTGGCATCCTAAGGGCTACAATAATTTGAGACCCATTCTATGGCTACAGAAAACATAGGTGCCAAATTACTACAAGTATTAAGTGATCTGATTAACTAGCTAAACGTTCTTGTTGCAGGGTTAATTTGTGAAGTTTGGAACTTCAGCCACACCTACTATAGCTGTTTAATATATCAATATGCACATTAGTTAACTGTTTGCATTCTTACCTCAACTCCAAAACAGTTGGAAGGATTTTGCACATTTTTTCCCACACAGTCACCTTTGGACATGGCCTAAACATGAAAACTTTCAGCCCAAAATAGGAAAGTTCTGGAAAACTATGGACAAACAGGATTATAATGAAAACAGTTTCACACACTAAACCATAGTATGCATGGTCAGCACTCATAGTTTTAAAGGAATTGTAAAGCATCCCCTGTCAGTAAAACATAGTAACAAAATTTACATATAAAGTCAAAGGTGAGGGGTATTGGTTTAGGAAAATGAGGTTAAAAAAAAAAACAGGGCACAGGATTCAGAAGTGAATTATGAAATAAAATCTCAAGGTGTCTCTTAAAAGTGAGGAGAGATGGAACTGAGAGAGTGGTCAGGATTGAATAATTCAACCCAGCAGGTCTCACCACAGCAAGTACAACTGCTTCAAATCATCTGGTAGTTATGAGAACTCTAAATGATGGGTTGTGTTATGGGACAGGTAACAGGGTAAAGCTTAAAGATGAGTCCAAGATTTATACATTTAAGTTAGCAGCTTTAGTTTAAAAGCCCTTATCTATGCAGGAAGATTATACAGGTATAATCTCTGTGCGGACACTTATTTTGGTATGATTTTTTTTTTGGTTTAGCTTAAACTCCTTCCCAAGTGACATGTGATTAAACTGAAGAAAGGTACTTAAATCTTCTATTTGTTAACGTCAAAACAACCAACCTTTTGGTCTATAGTAGATGATGTAAATCCTAACGCCGATAGAGAACTGTAATACTGATTTTCAAAGCCAACAAGGACTAGTTACCGCCTCATAGGTGGTCAGTACAACACTCGTTTTTTGCTTTGGGCCATGTCTACATTTAAAATTTTGCAGCGCTGGTTGTTACAGCTGTATTAGTACAGCTGTATAGGGCCAGCGCTGCAGAGTGGCCACACTTACAGCAACCAGCGCTGCAAGTGGTGTTAGATGTGGCCACACTGCAGCGCTGTTGGGCGGCTTCAAGGGAGGTTCGGGGAACGCGAGAGCAAACCGCGGCGAAGCTGGTCTCCTTTCCCGGTTTGCTCTCTCGTTCCCCGAACCCCGAGCAAGCAGGTCTCCTTCCCTGCGGTTTGCAGGGTGGTTCGGGGAACGCGAGAGCAAACCGCGGCGAAGCTGGTCTCCTTTCCCGGTTTGCTCTCGCGTTCCCGAACCACCCTGCAAACCGCAGGGAAGGAGACCTGCTTGCTCGGGGTTCGGGGAACGCGAGAGCAAACCGAGAAAGGAGACCAGCTTCGCCGCGGTTTGCTCTCGCGTTTCCCGGAACCACCCTGCAAACCGCAGGGAAGGAGACCTGCTTGCTCGGGGTTCGGGGAACGCGAGAGCAAACCGCGGCGAAGCTGGTCTCCTTTCCCGGTTTGCTCTCGCGTTCCCGGAACCACCCAGCAAACCGCAGGGAAGGAGACCTGCTTGCTCAGGGTTCGGGGAACGCGAGAGCAAACCGGGGAAGGAGACCAGCTTGATTACCAGAGGCTTCCTCAGGTATGCTGGGATACCTGCTTATTCCACGGAGGTCAAGAAAAGCGCTGGTAAGTGTCTATATTTGATTACCAGCGCTGGATCACCAGCGCTGGATCCTCTACACCCGAGACAAAACGGGAGTACGGCCAGCGCTGCAAACAGGGAGTTGCAGCGCTGGTGGTGCCCTGCAGATGTGTACACCTCCTAAGTTGCAGCGCTGTAACTCCCTCACCAGCGCTGCAACTTTCTGATGTAGACAAGCCCTTGGCCTTTTTAACATACCATCCTTCCTTCCTTCCCTCAAAAGGTACCCAAAGTCTGTTGTCCACCAGGGTCTTTCCTTGTAAAATACTTGAATTCACAATTACGCTCTTTTCAAGCATAAAACAGACAGTTTTCTGTCTCAGAACACTGATGACTGCAGCGGGGAATTGCTCGGCAATAGCAAATAATTATGTGAAATAAAGAAATTATGACTTCCAAATCCACACACTACCTTTTAACAGAGTGCAGAACTAATGAGTCAGACAAGACCATAACTAAAATTCACATCTACCTGTTGATATGATCCCAGAGCATTTATTTGCATTTCCCTCTACCCCATCAGTTTACATATATACCATCCAAAATATTAATGTTTATATCAATCTAGTAAACCTAACTGATCCATAGACATTCCATTCACATAAAATAGGCTAAAATGTGTGCAAATAGTAGCATGTGAACAGTTAAAATGAAATAGGGAGATCTTCAGACATCATGAGCAGTGAAAACCATTGAATTTTATTATCCTAAAGACCCAAATTAATGGGTTAGATGTAACAAGTTAGAGACTCAAAATATAAAGCATTACATCCTCTACATGAATTGGGAGTGGAAAGGACAAGAGCAAATGCTCAGAAAACAAAAACTACTTACAATAAATTAAAGAAACAAAGATAAAGCAAACAATTGACTTCCTTCCCCTTATCACTCCAACAGCTATATTTATCATGTAGACACCGCAATGATAAGGGCCCAAAACAATTCTACATGAGAAGTGATAGATGAGGTGAACTTACCAGGCAGACTGACCAACATACAGCAGATATCTGAAGAATGCAACCATAAGTTAAATAATATCTGCCCCCAACCCTGCACTCAGCCAGATCAATTCTGCCCTCCCAATCTTATGAAAATAGGAAAGATAGGCATAATTATTTCTCTAGTTCCACAACAAGAAAAACTTAAAGTATATAGTTTTGAAAGAATTTCCTTTCATTTTGCCCATATGAAAGGCTTACCTTTTACAAGATGAGGGCCCAAAAAAGGAACTTGGTTCTCTGCTACAATGGGGCAAGTATACTAGTGCTTAGGAAATGGGACCAAATTGAAGAACCTGGGTTCCCGTCCCAACTCTGCCACAAGCTTGAGAAAGTCAGTTCATCTCTGTGTGTACGTTTGTCTCATCCACAGCCAACCTGCAATATTTCTCTACTTCACAGGATGGTGTTGACAGGTTTATGAATGCCTTTAAAACACTTTAAGATCTCAGATGGAAGACTTTTAAAGTGTAAATAGATGCACTTCATTGTGATACCAAGCTTGCATCAACAGATCAAAGAAAGGCAGTTTCAGTCTTAGTAAGAGCCACCTGATTTCACACAAACAGCCTGTATGCACTACATTATGTATGCTTTTAAAGGGTGCGCATGGCTAGATAGTTATTACTAATAAATGCGTAAAGATAAAATGCTGTCATGACACAAAGCAAGGGTACAGCTGACAAAGACGACCTGACAGGAGTTTATCACCTAGTTTCCTTCTTAGTAGCTAATATACGGACTATAATTAGCTTGTAATTTAAAAAAGCTCGTGTGCAACTCTGTGAAAGCATCAAGACAACAAACCACTTGTATCATTAGAAGATACTAGCAGCTAGTACTAAGCTATGTATCATATTTCAATGCTAAGCATCCAGTCTATACCCTCCTTAGGAATAGATTAGGGGAGTAGAAGAACAACAAAATTGAGAACTGCACACTGCTGTGTATACAGCAAGAATCTAGTCCCAAATTGTAACAGTTTTAAAGCCTTATCTATAGATTAAGTAGTACTGCTTTAGCTACAATTAGAGATATATAATGTCCTAGTGTGGATGCAGTTCTTTTGTTACAAAGGTGCCATCTACTAGTGTAGTTGTTCCCAAGAGAAAGGGGAGTAAGTACCAATATAAGGCACCTTTAACGGTTTAACTGTGTCCATACTAGGGATTTTACTACTACAACCATTGGAGGGAGGAGGGCAGAAAAAAAATCATACCTCTTACTGCAATAATACCAGGCCCAAGACAAGTGAAAACCTCAATTAAATACTAAATGTCTCCTTTCAGCCATTCCATTTCCCCCTCTAGTGTTGTTTAACACTTCACTTCCTCTTTTATACAAAAAGCTATCCGTGGCCTATAACTAGTAGGAAAGTTAAAAAATATGGAGTAATTTTTTAACTACTGATTAATAAAATTATATAACGTAACAGAAAGATTCTCCTCGCCATTCCTTTGTAGTTAATAGAGCTAGTGTCTCACATATACTTGTTCTCAAATTTGGACAAAAGCTGCTTCTACTCCATCTCCAGACTGTGTTTTTGTTTCAAGCAGAAGGGACATTCACCAAGCCAGCAACCTCTCTTCATATCCATGCTAAAAGTCTTGATTCTGCCACACTGCTTACAAGAGAAAAGTTATGTATATGCCTTAAGGGAGAGTGTGGAATTAACCCTTGCTAAAATATAATTTGTTCTTGTATCCATTTAAGTCATGTCTGACTTCAGACTGTATGCCCTTCAAGTTAGGGATTGCATCTGATTTTTTGTCAAGTGCCTAGCACTTTTTAGTATTTTACTCTTAGAGTCCAGAAATCTGGCCAAGTATTTGGACTTACAGGGCCGCTGAGGGAACCCACAGCTCAGCAAAATAGACTCATTGGGCTGGAATTCCAGCCAAAGCTTTATAAAAGTTATGTTAACTTGTTAAGGTTTGTTTGAATCCAAGATCCAGGGGAATGGTTTAGTAGTCTAAACTTTAAATTTAATATACTTAGACACCTTGGAATGAGAGCTAAATCCCAAAAGGATCAATTCATCCCTCATTTCTAAGAGGCAGCTTACATAATACGTAGCTTACTGTCCTGGGGTCTTTCACATAAAACTTCAGAGTAGACAGGAGTTGTGCTTTTATGGACATTAAAGATCTTCTGAATCCTTCTACTGTTTTACAAAAAAAGAATCATATCTCCTACTCACCAGAAATTCACTATTCAAAGAGGAGACAGAGAGCCCCAATCCCTGGCAAGAACTTCAGGATACTGATTTATATGTACGGTTGTAATTTAAGAATATACTCTTTACCCCAACCCTCCTGAAGACCATTTATTGTGGTTGTTTTCAGAGTTCACTGCAAGTCTCTAAAAATGATCATGAGACAACTACAGAATTAGAGAGACATCTCTAATCAATGGTCCCCAGAACAACGTAAAGAAACTCTATGCAATGACCTTCAGATAGGGGACAGAAAATTTTTAGAAAGGCCCACACAAACATAAAATGAACTATAGTGAATACATCAACACATAATATAAAGCTGAAAAACTACAGGAAAATTACTACAGTAAGCTGTTATTCAAAATTCAAAAAGTATGATATTTAAGTTGATTGCATCTCATTTTTATATACATGAGACATTTATTACAAGTTAAGCTGTTTACATAACAAGAAAATTGACTAGAGACAAAATTTGTGGGCCTTCAATTATCTTCTCCACCACAGTTCATTAAGATCTCCAAACCTCCTCATACTGAAATCAATGGCAGAATTCTTAGCAATTTCAACCGGAGCAGAAATGGGCCACAGGCTAGATAAAACCATGAAAAGCGGCATTCCTCTCTCTAAATAACTACACATTACATTTCTTTTGATCAAGAATCAGTAATTAGTACAGCAACTTTCAATAAACTACTTGACAGCAGCGTGACTGGCTCCCAATTTTAAGACTGCATTTTTGTTCATCTCCTTCCAGCTGAACTACTGAAAGCCTAGAAGTCTGTCATAGGCTGTCTGAAGGAATAAGGACTAGAAAGCTTGTTTTAAGCTCTTATGTACCAAGACTAGAGAGATCTCTTACAGTCCTTTTGACCCCAGCTAGCTGATCCATGCATGATGAAGCATTCAGCCACTAGATGAAGACAACTCAATGGATCACTTTCTTTCAAAAAGTAATTTTTCAGATGAGGAAGTATGTCAGTGTCTACAGCTTTTAGGTTCACTGATCCTGTTCTTTAGCCAAAGAAGAGAAGCTGACATTTTGACAAAATTGTAGTTTAGTTACATCCTCAAATAGTGCAAACACTACACGTGCATATACAAAATTTTGTATATGCAACAATTTAAGCATTTTTTTCTTTGCTGGGATAAACAGCTTTGAACTCAGGTCACCATTTCTCTGGTTTGCACTGTTCAAATATGGCACTGACTGTTCTAATACGGCACCGAGTACTGGAACATGAATCAGTAAGTGTGTGCTCGCGCTCTGTGCTAGCAGTAGAAAATTATTTGCCTGAGTTATGTGGGATTGCACTCCGATTTTTAAAGTTATACAAACATTAGAATAAGATGCAGCTATGAAGTCAGAATGACTTTCATATTATTTCTCATTAACAGAGAAATGAAAAGGGTTTAAAAATATAAGTATCTGTATTTTTGTCTAGATTTAAATTTCAGCTATACAACAAAAGCAAAATTGACTGCTTCTTTACCTATGTGCCAAAAACACAGTACGGGCTCAAAGCTTTTACCAGTGTTGACTACTATCATGATTAGTACTTTTTAAGGGGGGGGAAGGAAGGAGACATGTGAAGAGTGTTATTGCCCACATATGAAAAACATTTTACATCTCAGTCTAAACCACGGGCATCAAGGCCAGATACTATGGTGGGGATGGAAGGCTGGTCTTAAGGTTAAGGCACTGGACTAGTATTCAGCAGCCTTGGCTTCAATTCCAAGCTCTGTCACAGAATTCCTGTGTGTTTAGAATGTAGGCTCTTCAGACCATGGCTTTTATGTGTTTGTATAATGCCTAGCACAACAGGCCCGCAGGCTCATAGATGCTACTCTAATCCTTCTAATATTAACCATCACATAAGAGCATCAATCTCTTTTTATTAGGTCTCTTCCAGATCTTCTGGCAGGGAGCAGTTTTACAATGGAGCGTTTTCTCTTCAGCTGATTTTGATGTCTATTGACATTCTCTGAATCATGCTTAGGTACTTATTTACAGGCTCATAGAACTAAGAAATGTAGTTCCCTTCCGTTCTTTAGCTGTTAGTGACAACTGCAGCAAAAGTAACACATCCAATTCTGAGGATGCAGATTCAAGTCTTGTTTGACAGGGCTTCAAAGAAAAAAAAATTAATCTCAGTTGCTAATTATACACACTGACAAAGGTAAGAGTTTTGAAGTTTGACTTCTAACATTATACTACTCCAACTCACATTCTGAGCCACTGGGTATGTCCACAGTACAGCCACTGCAGCTGTGTGACTATAGCATAAACACTTCCTCAGGCAAAGAGAAGGAGGTTTTTCTCCACTGATGTCATTAATCCACCTCTCTGGGGGCAGGCCTACACTACAGGGTTAAGTAGACCTAAGTTATGCAATTACAGCTATGTGAATAACGTAGCTGGAGTCAATGTAGCTTAGGCTGACTTACTGCGGTGTCTACACTGTGCTGGGTCAACAGAGAAACTCTCCTGTTGACTTACCTTACACTTCTTGCTTCGGTGGCATGCCGGAGTCGACAGGAGAGCGATCTGTGGTCAATTTAGCGGGTCTAGACACGCTAAATTGACCCCCGGTAGCGCAGACATGCCCTAAGAGGCACTAGTTCCATCAATAGAAGAATTCTTCCTTCAGCCTAGCTACACCTACACCAGGGGTTATGCCGACTTAACTACAGCACTCAGCAAGTGAATTTTTTCACATCCCTGAGAGACGTATCTAGGTGGAACTAGTTTTTTTAAATGTGGACCAGGCCTTGAGTTATTCTTAAATAAATGAGCTACAAGAATCTGTATTTGTGAGAGAAAAGCAGGAGCTTTATTAAATACACACTGCTAAACATTTATATGATTATAACAGAAAAGTAAGGGTTTCTCACTTAACCTTGTTTTAAACACATTCTCCAAGATTAAAAGGCTCACCCAGTAAGCCAACAGCCAAACCAATAAACAAGAAAGATGGGGTAATCAGAAGGAGAGAGTAGGAGGTGGGCAGAGTCTTGTCTTAGTTTCTTAAACGGCAGCAATGGAACCATTTTTACCAACAGACACTCCAGAAAGAGATTTTTTCTTTCCCCAGTTACATTAAAACAATATTTGTCCAATCACTGCAAAAAGCATAAAACAACTTAACTTGAGGGATTTGGAAACAGAAAAGATAGTTAGATGCTGCAACGCCATACACACCTTCAGAAAAACAACTGTTCGCATGTTGCCACCTATGAAGCCCAGTGAATCCACCCTACCCCGCTCAGTGCCCTAGGGATTTGTCTTTCTTTTCCCCTCCCCATGTACCCCAAGGACCTTTCTGCATACCTCCCTCACCAGCATTTGCCCTGCGTACCAATCCCTTGGGGAATGCCCACCTCTAGCACCCATTCACTACCCCATCACCCCACCAGCACAGCCACCCCCCACCCAAGCCCAGCGACCGGCCCCCTCTCGTCCCCCACTCACAACCTCTAGCACCCTCCCCCCACAGCACGGCCACCACCCCGCCAAGCCCAGCGACCGGCCCCCTCTCGTCCCCCACTCACTACCCCTAACACCCCCCCCAGCACAATCACCGGCCCCCATGGCCCCCCCCAGCCAAGAGACCGACCCTCTCTCGTCCCCCGCTCACTACCCCTAACACCCCCCCAGCACAGTCACCGGCCCCCATGGCCCCTCCCAGCCAAGAGACCGGCCCTCTCTCGCCCCCCGCTCACTACCTCTAGTACCCCCCAGCACAGCCACCACCCCGCAAGCCCAGAGACCAGCCCCCTCTCGTCCCCCGCTCACTACCCCTAACACCCCCCAGCACAGTCACCGGCCCCCATGGCCCCCCCCAGCCAAGAGACCGGCCCTCTCTCGTCCCCCGCTCACTACCCCTAACACCCCCCCAGCACAGTCACCGGCCCCCATGGCCCCCCCCAGCCAAGAGACCGGCCCTCTCTCGTCCCCCGCTCACTACCCCTAACACCCCCCCAGCACAGTCACCGGCCCCCATGGCCCCCCCCAGCCGAGAGACCGACCCCCTCTCATCCCCCACTCAGCCCCCCAGCAACAGCCCCCCGCGACTCTCCTACCATCACCTCCCCCACCCCCGTTACCACTGCCAGGCCCTTCCCCGCCAGCACCCCGGACGCCCCTCACCCACCCCGCCCCCGGCCCGGACCCCGGCTACCTGCTGCGAGGGCAGCTCCACATGCAGGGCCCGGCTGCTGGAGCCCGCGGGCAGCGCGGCGGGGCCGGCGGCCGAGCTCATCCTCACGGGAGGGCGGCGGCCCGGGAGCGCGAGAGGCGCCTGCGCATCGGCCCCGCGGTCCCTTCACCGCAACCGAGCACCAAGGGGTTAATGGCGGTAGCAGCACCGAGCCGGGACCGCTCACTAAGGAGCCATATTACCGCAGTGCTAGGAGAGACCCAACCGCTGATTGGCCCGTTGATATAAGAGGTGGGACTCCGGGGGGCCTGGCAGCACAACGATTGGGAGCTGCAGAAGTCAATCACCGGTGCTTTCAGATAAGCCTCCTCTCTGTCACGGTAAATGCCTCCAACAGCCTCCTGATTGGATGAAGTACTTGTGGTGGGTCCGGACGACAGCAGAGGAGGGCGATGCTGATTGGACAACATGGTTGTAATTGACAGATAGCTGTACCCCATCACGTGGGGAACGTGTTTTTATCACGTGAGATAAGAAAAATATTTTTCAGGGTAAGGTCTGGGGAGGGAGCCAGTCACCATGGCAACAGAGGAGCTCCTTAGGCTGGCCTGGCCCTGCTTAGGACTGGCCTGGAGTCTTGCCAAGGGTGCAGCCATGTTGTGCACCCTCCTCCCTATCACCTGCTCCCAGCATGCAATGCAGTCACCCACACTGCCTTGTGAGGCAGCATTTTAAAAGTCTTGACCCGCTGACCATTAATATCCTGTTGGATTGTACGTAGTTTCGTTGTATGTGAAGTTATGAAGTATTTGCAATCTGAGTTTCTGAAATACCTTGTGAGGTTGGGAGATGCCCACCACCAACCCATGCTGCTGGCCCATTAAAAGGGAATCCACTCTCCCAACGGCTAGCCCAAAGACTTCTCAAGAGAGCACATAGGCAAATGGAGACTGCCTGTCCAAGGGGGGTGCCCGACCCCTGCCTAACAGCAGAAATATTTCTAGCAGCTGGGAAAAGGTATAAAAAGAGAAACAGTGACATCATCACTTGGCTTCACCCTCCCCCCCCCCCCCACCTCAATACCTGCAAACACGTCTGGAGGACAAAGACTTTGAACTGAGCGAGGGTGGTCCCAAGCCAAGAAAGAGTTCTAGCCTGTGTATTGAGGATCTGTGACCCGTTCGTACCATCTGTCAGGGTGAGACACTGCTTGATTCAAATCCTGTTTAGTTTATAGAACTCAAGACTGAATTTAATTCTTAAGTAGCTGATCTCTACTCTTGTGACTTATAATCACTTAAAATCTATGTTTCTGTAGTTACTAAATCTTTTTTATATTTTATCTAAAACAATGTGTTTTGATTGCAGTGTTTGGGAAATCTCAGCTTAGTTTACAAAGGCTAGTGTGTGTCCTCTCCACATTGAGGGAGGGGCAAACTTAGTGAACTTACACTGATCAGGCTTCTGATCAGTGCAAGATGGTTCAGTTCTGGGATATAGGACTGGGGAGCTGGGGTGGAATTGGAGCCTCTCTGTTGTTGCTTTATGAGTAGCTGGGAGATCATTCATGTAACTCAATTTGATGTGTCTCAGCCTGTGGATGGCTGTGTAAGTGCAGTACCTGCCAGAGTTTTGTAGCTTGCCAATGACATCACAGTGGGAGAGGCAGCCCATCTTGGTGGGACAAAGGCCGCTGCGATTCCTCAGTCCAGGATGCACTCCGGAGAGCTTATCACAGCCACACACACCCCCGCCCCCAACACCTGCTCCCAGCATGCAATGCTGGTAAAAACAGGAAACATGCAGGAGCACTCCTACCCGAGGGCCCTACCCCTGTATCCCTCTTCCCCAGAGGCCCCACCCTACTCCTTCTCTTCCCCCTGAAGCCCCACCCTCCTGCCAACCCAGACCAAAGCTGGGCTGTGGTAAGAGCTGCCTAGAGAGCCTGGGTCGCTATGGGGAGCCCTGGAAACCTCCACTTCCCCTGGGCAGGGGGCTGGATGCCTGAGAGTAGCCCCCAGACTGTGTCTCTGCCCCCCAGGGGTGCACTGCCCAGGGTAGGCAGAGGGTCCGGGGCTCCCCAAAGTGGCCTGGGCTCTCTGAGCAGCTCTTACCATGGCCTGGGACGGACTAGTCAACCACACACCTCATTTGGAACCAGAAGTACACAATCAGGCAGCAGCAGAGACGGGAAAAAAAAGCAAATACAGTATAGAGAACAGCACTATGTTAAACGTAAACTACTAAAAAATAACGGGAAAGTTTTAAAAAAAATTTGACAAGGGAAGGAAACTGTTTCTGTGCCTGTTTCATTTAAATTAAGATGGTTAAAAGCAGCATTTTTCTCCTGCATGGTAAAGTATCAAAGCTGTATTAAGGCAACGGTCAGCTGTAAACTTTTGAAAGAACAACCGTAATGTTTTGTTCAGAGTTACGAACATTTCAGAGTTACAAACAACCTCCATTCCCAAACTGTTTGTAACTCTGAAGTTCTACTGTATATCTCAACATTTTCAGCCAGTATTGCCAATCTCATGCATTAAAATATCATTAATCCAGGCACAAAAAATCATGAGATTTTTAAAAATACAGGCAAGTCTCATCTTACGCGGAGGTTCCGTTCCATGGTTAGCGCGTAAAGCGAAAACCATGTATAGTGAAACACTCATTGAGTTGAATGGTGGGCGGAATAGCCCACACTACAGATGTAGTTTTTATATTGTTGTTTTTCTTTTTTTTCCCTGTTTTTGCCAACCGCGCAAAGCTGAATTTGCGCATGTTAAATGCGCCTAAGATGCAACTTGCCTGTAATTCATTTGGGGTTCATTTTGTTTGCATTCTGCTTTCTGAGCCCTTAGGTTGCATTCTAAAGCTTGTCTCCTTAACAATGAAGGCTAGAAACTTTTTTTTTTTTTAAAGAAAGCTGAGATTCTTTTGCCATCTTTTTATTCCAGAAGTTGGGGGCCTTAAAAATATACCCAAAATCAAAAGACTCATGGTAAAATTATAGGAGTGAGTTGGCAACACTGTATACTCTTAAACCAATTCTGCTTATTAGCTAAAGGAGAGAAGTGCACATTCCAGATTGTAGGTGTAGCTGTTTATTGAACACTTCTGCCTTTTTTGCATTATTATTGATAATTCTACCATTTCCATCTAATAATTGACCAGTACCATTGTCAGAATTCTTTTTGTTCTTGATATATTTTTAAATCTCCTTCTTATTATCCTTAAGTCTGCTGGCCCTAGATTTCTCCTTGTGTCCCTTGTCTTCCATTATTAATTTTCCACAATTCTTACCTTCTGATTTATATCCATTACTATCAGCTTCCCCTTTCTTCCATTTGTTGTGTTTTGTTTTGTTTTTACAGCTGCCTTCACTTCCCCTATAAACCAGTTTTGTTTTTGTTTTTTTAACCAGCACAGTCTTCTTCCTCAACGATGGGATTGTGGCATTTTGGACATCTAGTAAGGTGTTCCCTTAGCGCTATTATTCATATTTTTCTGATTAAGTTCTTCCTCCCAGCTGATTGATCTTATAATTGTTTTCAGCTTTGTGAAATTGGCTCTATTAAAGTACAAATATATATATATATATATTACTGGTCTGGACTTCATTCTGCTTGTACATTATAAATCTGATCAAGGCATGATCACTTGTACCTAAACTAGCATTAACTTTTAGTTTTGTCATCAGTCTCTCTTTATCTGTTAGGATAAGGTCCAACATAGAATTCCCCTGTATTGGCTGCAACACTGTTTGAGTTGGGAAATTGTCATCTGTAACATTTAGAAATTCGAAGGATATTTTAGTTCCGGCAGCATGAGACCTCCAGCATGTCACTCAAACTGAAGTCCCCTATTTTTTTCTTAAACGTTATAGATAGGTGCATAAAGAGATGATCATCCTGTTCCTTGTGTAATTTGGTGGTCTGTAGCAGACACCAACTAGTACCCTCATGCAGTACATGCAATTTCAGGTTGAATGTTTTGGGCTTGATGAAGTTAGAAGTGGGCTGAAACTGAGTTTATAATGAGAAGCTAGCACCTCTCAGTAATAACTTACTCCACAAGAGCAATATAAAAGCTGTCATGGCATGGTCACAGAAGATTTGATTAAAGCACTGAAAAAGCATTGCAGTTACTAATCCTGGGGCAAATCCTGTTTGCACATAAATCTATGGGAGTTTTGCCACTGACATCAGTGAGATAAGGATTGTGCCCCTGACCTTTATACCTTCTCTTTGTATAACATATCTCTCACTTCACTGTTTGTGTGACTTTGCTCTGTACCTTATTATAGTGTTGCATCAATGAAAAGTTCAAGATTAGTGTACTGTAGGCAGCAACCTATGGCAAAAGCAGGCTGGCATGATGTAATGATGGTGCGGTCTGCTTTTTATTTTTTGTTATTTAACAAAACAAGTTTTTTCACTGTATGTCAAGATATGAGAATCTCAAAATACTCTTGAATTACTTTGTGACAGGTTTCAGAGTGGTAGCTGTGTTAGTCTGTATCAGCAAAAAGAACGAGGCGTACTTGTGGCACCTTAGAGACTAACAAATGTATTTGGGCATAAGCTTTCGTGGGGGTTTTAGCCCACAAAAGCTTATTCCCAAATAAATTTGTTAGTCTCTAAGGTGCCACAAGTACGTCTCATTCTTTTTTCTTGAATTACTGGTGTTGTTTGGAAAGGTTCAGGTATGAGGTGTTTTCTTACAGCAGCTAACGCAATACGTAGATGATGAAGGAGTTCCGTTACAGTTAAACAGAGACTGGGAGAACTATTCAACAATTTAACCCTTAAAAACTAAAATTCTCCCTCTGAAAGAAAATTAAGACACAGCCAACAACAACAAATCCTGTGTCCACATAATAAAGAAAATGGACCAGATCCTCAGCTAAAGTAGATCAACATAACTCCACTGAAGTTCATGGAGTTATGCAATTTATATCAGTTGAAGAGCTGACCCTATCATCAGCTGATCCTACCCAATTCATAGTTCAGATCAGAATTTTGCCCTTTTCCAACTCATTGTGACAAGAAATTTATTACCAGAGGCTCCAAAACAGTCAGCACCTACTGTGCCATATGTGTTGTAATACCTAGGTATTACACAGTGAACTAAGTATGGGATTTCGTTGCTTTTGATAGCTTAAGTGTGAGCTTTACATAGTTTAATGTGGATTTGTAGATTGTATGTGGCCTGCAAATAATAATAGCATATTCTGAATATATTTCATCATAGAATTTATAAACTCCTTTGGGCAGGGACTGTGGCTTCCCTTATGTTTTATATAGTACCAGCCACTCTGAAGGCACTTAAATTATTAATAATAAGGGTAATACAATGTTGAAAATCTCAGCTGTGCACTGAGCATTACATCAGCTCCTTTGTAATTGGCTAAAGACTTAGCAAATTGTAATTTGAAATTTTCTACCAATAATATTGTCTATTTGTGCACATTTGATGATTCTAGAGTTACCTAAATTAAGGAGGGAGACAATACCAAGAGAAGGAATAGTCCTTGATCTGTTTTTATCATGAAAGGACTCTTTAGACAAAATTTCTGTAACTGCAGCAAATACCCAGATATGCAGCACTCATAACTCCATCAACAAATACTCAGTCCTGCTCATGTGAATCCAATATACTGCAACGGCAACAATGTTTTCAGAATAGTCACCTTGCAATCAGGCAGGGTATGTAAATACTTAACAAGCTTATGAGTCTTGTGTTCATGTAAGATCTAAGCTCACAAAATCCCCATGATAAGAAGGCTATTCATTTCAGTACTAAGGCTGGCCAGAAACTATTTCTTCCAGTCACTTTTTGGAAAATAAGGCCGAGAAAGAATTAGAATGATTATTAGGAGAATTTTAAGAAGCATTTTTGATGGAATAGAACAAACCATTCTGTAGAAAAAATATATTTGATGTCTCAAAAACTTCTCAAGGAAATTGGATGGGGGGACACTAAGAGTTAGGAAGGCATTGATAGAAGTGGTTGGTGATTTATTATATATTTTTCTTCTGAATCATTAGTATATCAATGCCCTTTCAGTTAAGTGGCCTTGAATCAAAAGCAACACTGTTAGGGGATGCTCTACTTTCAGATGAAATGTAAAACAAGAGCTCCGACCACTTATTGTATCAAGATTCCATGGCATTTTTTGCAGGATTAGATGTGTTAATGACAGTGCTTTCGCCAAATTCCAAATCAAGTGATTGCATCCTGTCTAATTCCTACCCTAGCCATTTGTGCATGCAGTTCCCTCAACTGTATGTGCAGTCACTACAACTGCATGCACAATTTAGGCACACAAATAAACACACATTTGCTCATGGAAAAAGTACATGCAGAATTCTGAAAATCTGGCCCTGTACGTTCTCCTGTGTATTCATTTGTCTGGAAATCTGGAAAATCCTAAATTTGTATGGGATAACGTACTGGTAATTTATCAGAATATTTTCTAATTCCTTTTTCACACACACTGTCCTCAGAATCACTTCTAATCTGATCATTTTCTTGCAATAGTATAAATTCCCAAAGTAAAAATGTCTTCTTTGGTTAAGACATGTTTGATTTGTTGATCTGGAAGACAGTCTTATATGCCGAAAGGACTGCTTTTTTAGAAAAACTAAGAGTCCTTGTGGCACCTTAGAGACTAACAAATTTATTTGGGCATAAGCTTTCATGGGAACCCACTTCATCAGATGCATGAAGTGAAAAATACAGGAGTGGTATAAATACATGAAAGGATGTGGGTTGCTCTACCAAGTGTGAGGTCAGTCTAATGAGATAAATCAATTAACAGCAGGATACCAAGGAGGAAAAATAACTTCTGTAGTGTTAAAGGAGTAGCCCATTACAGACAGTTGACAAGAAGGTGTGAGTAACAGTAGGGAGAAATTAGTATTGGGGAAATTAAGTTTAGGTTTTGTAACCTAAAGCAACCTGAAGCAAATACTCACCAGCAACTACATACCACACAACACAAACACCAGCCCAGGAACCAAACCCTACCACAAACCCCTGTGCCAACTCTGTCCACGTATCTATTCAAGGGACACCATCATAGGACCTAACCACATCAGCCACACCATCTGGAGCTTGTTCACCTGCACATCTACCGATGTGATATATGTGCCATCATGTGCCAGCAATGCCCCCCCTGCTGTGTACATTGGCCAGACCAGACAGTCTCTACGCAAAAGAATAAATGGACACAAATCTGACATCAGGAATCATAACGTTCAAAAACCAGTAGGAGAACACTTCAACCTCTCTGGTCACTCAATAACAGACATAAAAGTGGCAATTCTTCAACAAAAAAACTTAAAAAACAGATTCCAACATGAAGCTGCAGAACTGGAATTAATTTGCAAACTGGATACCATCAGATTAGGCCTGAATAAAGACTGGGAGTGGTTGGGTCATTACAAAACCTAAACTTAATATCTCCAATACTAATTTCTCCCTACTGTTACTCACGCCTTCTTGTCAACTATCTGTAACAGGCCACTCTCTTACCACTTCCAAAGTAATGAAGTGGGTTCTAGCCCATTAAAGCTTATGCCCAAATAAATTTGTTAGTCTCTAAGGTGCCACAAGGACTCCTCATTGTTTTTGCTGATACAGACTAACACAGCTACCACTCTGAAACCTGCTTTTTTAGAGGTGCTGATCACCATAACTCCAGTTCAAATCCAGGGGACTGTTCCTCTGATAATCCAGCCCAAACTCTTCTACAGCATAAACAACGTTGCCAGCTCTCTTGATTTGATCACAAAATTATTTTTTTAATGGTGATTTTTAAGCAGTTTTCAGGATTTTTGAGTCCTGACTCATTAATTTTGAATGCTCAGGGTTGTCAATACCTCATAAATACAGTCAGTACAGGCAATGGTTTCATGCCTGACTTGTATGGATCACCTCGAAGGGTAAGAGAATAGTTCAATCTCCATTCCCATTCAGACCCTGGCTTCTCTGGTGCAACTACCAACCAAGATGACAATTGTGGTAGTATTATTTATGTGATGTCAACATGTGTCCACCAGGAACTGGACAGGGACCACCAATTCATATCACATAAGCTGCTAAACAGCTATGAGCTAGTATAATTTTCAGTGACAGACTTGAAGATGAAAATAGGCCTTTTTCAGTTTTAGATGCAACCTGGAACCAAAACTGTAGGGGCAGGTTGAGATCCTGTTCAATTGTTGATATACTTATCTCCTAGAACTGGAAGGGACCTTGAAAGGTCATTGAGTCCAGCCCCAGATCCCTAAGTGGCCCCCTCAAGGATTGAATTCACAAACCTGGGTTTAGCAGGCCAGTGCTCAAACCACTGAGCTATTCCTCTCCCCTGTAGAAACTGAGTCTCAAACCCCCTGGAAATCCAAAACATTTCAGATTTGAGGTTCTGGATTTTGTCTTGTCTTGAAATTAGAGTCCTAATGGGAAATGCTCCATTAGTCCTTGTTTACTCTCTCAGCATTCTTGGGCGTGTGTCTTTGTATCGGTTCTTGCAACTTCCAGAGCCATGATCTGGTTTAGGAACATTCAGAAAAGCATCAGTCTGGCTTTTAGAAGCATTAGCATAGGGAGAATTTCTGAGACCTGACAAGATCGCAGCATAAGATTACTGGTTTGATTTTAAAATGTTGTAACAAACCTCAGACTACGGAGGACTCCACAGTTGTCATTAATCTGCACACCATACACACTCAGAACTTCACAGTGAGACTAGAAAGATAGGTCAGATCATACTGCTCCAGAAACATAGGTCCCTGTCATTGATCTAAAAGAGGAGTCTCCTTTAGATCTTCATCTGCTAACAGCTATCTGACCAGGTCAGCAATGATGATAGGTGCTATAGAAAACTCTAAGGTGGATGGATGGATAGAGATAGCATTATACCTGACACAGAGTTGAGCCATTCCAATTCCAACGTGTAGAGGGCAGTGGTACACATGCACGCCAGCCATCCCATTACTATACATAAAATAACAATACCACACAACTATCTAGCAAGTTTTCAGGGGATTTTGATTGCTTTAGAACATAAAGTATCTGTTATTTTGCACGGAAGAGCTCTCCTTCAGTAGTCCCAGAACAAGTCTATGGTTCTTACAAAATATAAAAGACAAAAACCTGTGGAAAGATATCCCACTAAACCGAAGATCAGTATCTCACTAGAGCATGAGCACTGCATCAAAAAGTAAAAATCTGACTTATTCCAAACTTGGATAGGTTGCTCAAGAATATCTTTGATTTTCAGCTCGGTGGTGTAGGGACCATCTTTTTGTTACATGCATGCATGTTGCCTAGCACAATGGGGCATCAGTCCCTGCTGGGATCCTCAAAACATTACTGCAATACAAATAAGAAAATTAAGTGACAGACCACAGAATAAACCTTGTATCTTCATGAAGTTTATTGCTTTTTTAAACCAGATTAATTCTTTGGAACCCTAACAATGTTAAATCAATGTTTTAATTGGAGTAGCCTGAGAAATTTATTTGCAGTATAAAGTGATTATATCATAACACATAGCCTTATTTAAAACTCACTGAACAGAAAGACCCCTCGTAGCTTCTTTGGGCTTTGGATCAGACCCCCAGGGAGGTGAGGTTGCGTAAAAAACATCGTCATATTGTGATGCGGTGTCACATAAGGGTTACATAAAAGGTTACGTAAAATCATCATGGCGTCACGGCAGCAGTACAACGCAGTTCAGTTTTTCAGGGCTGATATTTTTAAGGTAGTAAGGTTATTCTCCAGCATTGTTTGTTAATGAAGGAGAAAACCACTCTCCTAAATTTGGAATGATTCTACAATATTTTAGAGAGCTGGTCCACCATAGTGGGCAGACCTATTTTACTGGAAAGCTTGGGGCATTGTGAGAGGTAGATCAGGATTATACTAGCGTTCAGGAGTTGTCATCAGAATGTTCTACACGGGGAATGTTGAAAACCCAGGAGCTTTCATGTGCTCGGTCACTCCTCAGTGCTCGGGACATTAGATTCAGAGATCGTCAGAAGTCGGTGGAGCTGTGATGCAGGTTGACACCAGCAGGCAGTCTGGCACTCAGACTTGTTAAGAGAGCCTCACCCGCTTGTTAAATGTAACAGGTATCATCTCGTGTGCTAGCCTGAAAAAATTCCCTTCTGAAATGTGATGTTAATTTAGGTTGGAGAATTGCCAGTTTTTCTGGATTTTGTTTGTTCCAGTTAGCGCAGACCGTTTTATGGTCAAGTGAAGGTCTCTGAGGGATTTTTGTTTTAAGAAGTGACAAGAAGGCTATAAGATAGTACTCAGAAGTGTGCTCTCTCACACAATTGTTAAACCAAAAAAGAACTCATAAAGGATAGTTTAAAAAATTAATGCTTAAAGAATCCTACAAAAAAGACGGTTACTCACCTTTGTAACTGTTGTTCTTCGAGATGTGTTGCTCATATCCATTCCAGTTAGGTGTGCGCGCCGTGCGTGCACGTTCGTCGGAAAACTTGTTACCCTAGCAACTCCAGTGGGCCGGCAGGTCGCCCCCTAGAGTGGCGCTGCCATGGCGCTCGATATATACCCCTGCCGGCCCACCCACTCCTCAGTTCCTTCTTGCCGGCTACTCCGAAGGAGGGCGGGTGTGGAATGGATATGAGCAACACATCTCGAAGAACAACAGTTACAAAGGTGAGTAACCGTCTTTTCTTCTTCGAGTGATTGCTCATATCCATTCCAGTTAGGTGAATCCCAAGCCTTACCTAGGCGGTGGGGTCGGCGTGAGAAGTCGCGGCATGGAGCACTGCAGAGCCGAAGGCCGCGTCATCTCTGGACTGCTGGACCAGGGCGTAATGGGAGGCGAAGGTGTGGACAGAGGACCAGGTCGCCGCCCTACAGATCTCCTGGATGGGCACACGGGCGAGGAAAGCCATTGATGATGCTTGTGCCCTGGTGGAGTGCGCAGTCACATGGCCCGTAGGGGTGTGAGCCAAGTCATAACAGGTCCTGATACAGGACGTTACCCACGAGGATATCCTCTGTGAGGAAATGGGAAACCCTTTGATTCAGTCCACTACTGCCACGAAGAGCTGGGGGGATTTGCGGAATGGTTTGGTCCTCTCCACATAAAACGCGAGTGCCCGACGGACATCAAGCGAGTGGAGCTGTTGCTCCCTGCGGGACGAATGGGGCTTTGGGAAAAAGACGGGGAGAAAGATCTCCTGGTTGACGTGAAAGGCTGAGACCACCTTGGGGAGAAAGGCAGGGTGCGGCCTCAGCTGCACATTGTCTTTATGGAAGACCGTATACGGGGGATCTACTATGAGGGCCCGGAGTTCTGACACCCGTCTGGCTGAGGTGATGACCACCAGGAAAGCTGTCTTCCAGGAGAGATAGAGCAGGGAGCAAGTCGCTAACGGCTCAAATGGAGGGCCCATGAGCCGAGTCAGAACCAGGTTAAGATCCCAGGTAGGGGCAGGGGGTCGAACCTGGGGGTAGAGGCGTTCCAGTCCTTTCAGGAATCTAGTCACCGTAGAGTGAGAGAAAACTGAACGGCCATCTCCTCCCAGATGAAAGGTAGAGATAGCCGCCAGGTGAACCCGAAGGGACGATATCGCCAGGCCCTGCTGCTTGAGGGACCAGATGTAATCGAGAATACTGGTGATAGAAACCTCCGTAGGGAGGGAACCCCTCCCCGAGCACCAACAGGAGAAATGCTTCCACTGGGCCGAGTATGTCGCTCTAGTGGAAGGTTTCTTGCTGCCCAGTAGTACCTGATGTACAGGGGTAGAGCACCGTAGTTCCGACCTGGTCAGCCACTCAGGAGTCACGCCGTGAGGTGTAGATACTGGCTGTCCGGGTGACGGAGCCTGCCATGGTCCTGGGTGATCAGGTCCAGGTAAAGGGGCAGGGGGACTGGGTCGGCCAGAGACAGGTCCAGCAACATTGGATACCAATGCTGCCTGGGCCACGCTGGAGCTATCATAATCAAGCGGGCCCTGTCCCTGCGCACCTTCAGAAGGACCTTGTGGACCAGCGGGAACGGAGGGAACGCATAGAGCAGGTGAGTCATCCACGGGATAAGGAAGGCATCCGGTACCGACCCTGGTTCCCAGCCTTGAAAAGAGCAGAACATCTGGCATTTCCTGTTCCCTCTGGACGCGAAGAGGTCCATCCGGGGACAACCCCACCTCTGGAAGAGTGAAAGAGCGACGTCCGGGCGAAGGGACCATTCGTGCGGAAGGAAGGATTTGCTCAGACGGTCTGCCAGCGTGTTCCGTACTCCGGGGAGAAAGGAAGCCATGAGGTGAATGGAGTGGGCTACACAAAAGTCCCAGAGCCGCATCGCCTCCTGACATAGGGGAGAGGATCTCGTGCCGCCCTGCTTGTTGATATAGTACATGGTCGTCGTGTTGTCGGTGAATACCGAGACACAGCGACCTTGAAGCTGATGGGAGAACGCTTGGCAAGCAAGACGGACCGCTCTCAACTCCCGTATGTTGATGTGGAGGGCCACTTCCTGAGGAGACCACTGGCCCTGCGTCCTCAGGGTTCCGAGGTGGGCCCCCCAGCCCAGGTCTGAGGCATCCGTTGTTAGGGATACCAAGGGTTGGGGCGGATGAAACGGGAGCCCCGCATACACTACGGACTGGTCTAGCCACCACCGGAGGGAATCCAATACCTCCTGGGGGATGGTGATAACCGCGTCCAGCAGATGTCTGGCCGGACGGTACTGTGTGATGAGCCAAGACTGGAGAGGCCTCATGTGAAGCCACGCATAACCCGTAACAAAGGTGCAGGCCGCCATGTGGCCTAAGAGGGTTAGGCACGTCCTTATAGAGGTCAAGGGGGCCATCTGAAGGCGCCGAATGATGGCCGATGGCGACTGGAACTTGGGCAGCGGCAGAACGGCCCTGGCCAAGGTGGAGTCCAGAATGGCCCCGATGAACTCTATCCTCTGCGTGGGGAGCAGAGTGGACTTGTCCACGTTGATAATGAGGCCCAAAGCTCCAAAGAGCCTGCTGATCTTGTGGACGTGGTTGCGGACCTGCGACTCTGACGTGCCTCGAATCAGCCAGTCGTCGAGGTAGGGGAATACGTGAATGTGACTGCGCCGAAGATATGCGACGACGACCGCCAGGCATTTCGTGAATACCCTCGGGGCTGTGGAGAGGCCAAACGGGAGGACCGCAAATTGATAATGATGGCGGTCGACAACGAACCGAAGGAAGCGTCTGTGTTGCGGAAAAATGGCTATATGAAAATAAGCATCCTGCATGTCGAGGGCGGCGTACCAGTCTCCAGGATCCAGAGATGGGATAATGGTCCCCAGGGATACCATGCGGAATTTCAACTTCACCATATGTTTGTTGAGTTCTCGCAGGTCGAGGATAGGTCTGAGGCCTCCCTTGGCCTTGTTGATCAGAAAGTAGCGGGAATAAAACCCCTTGCCCTTCTCGTTCTCCGGAACCGCCTCTATGGCTCCTTTGTCGAGGAGCGTCCGCACCTCCTGAAGGAGGAATTGCTCGTGAGAGGGGTCCCTGAAGAGGGACGAGGGTGGGGGGCGGGAGGGAGGGTGTGAAATAAATTGCAGACGGTATCCCGTTTGCACAGTACGTAAGACCCAACAGTCGGAAGTTATTTGGGTCCACGCCGGGAGGAAGAACGAAAGGCGGTTGGAAAACGGGGGGGACGGATCCGCGGGGGAAACTGGTACAGCGTCCTCGGGCGCACCTTCAAAACGAAGGTTTTGGGCCAGGTGGGGCTTTGGAGGAGCCCTGATTCTGCCCCCCCTTGGTTGCCCGATTGTCTGCGCCTGCCATTCCTGCTTCGGCGCCTACTAAAATCCTGCCGCTGGCGGTCCTGGGGATACGGCCGGCGCTGCTGTTGCTGTTGCGGCCGGAAAGGTCTGCGCTGCGTCCCGGGCGTGTGCATCCCTAGAGAGCGCATGATGACCCTATTGTCTTTCAGGCTTTTCAGCCTGGGGTCCGTCTTCTCTGAAAACAGGCCCTGACCTTCAAACGGGAGGTCCTGGATGGTGTGTTGGAGCTCCGGAGGAAGGCCAGAAACCTGTAGCCAGGAGATGCGGCACATTGTAACCCCTGAAGCCAGAGTTCTAGCGGCCGAGTCTGCCACGTCCAAGGATGCCTGCAATGAAGTTCTTGCGACCTTCTTGCCTTCATCAAGAATTGCCGCGAATTCTTGACGCGCATCCTGAGGCAACAACTCCTTGAACTTATCCGCTGCCACCCAGGAGTTATAGGCATAGTGGCTAAGGAGGGCCTGCTGGTTAGAGACCCTAAGTTGGAAGGCGCCCACTGAGTAGACCTTCCGGCCTAGCAGGTCCATATGCCTCGCCTCCTTGGACTTCGGTGCTGGGGCCTGCTGCCCGTGACGCTCCTTCTCGTTCACAGACTGCACGACGAGGGAGCACGGGGTTGGGTGTACATGCAGTTACTCATATCCTCTGGAGGGTGCCATATACTTGCGCTCCACCCCACGTGCAGCAGGAGAGATGGAGGCCGGTGATTGCCAGATGGTATTAGCATTGGCTTGGATAGTCCTGATAAAGGGAAGGGCGATTCTGGTGGGAGCATCCGCTGAGAGAATGCTCACCACAGGATCTTCGATTTCCGAAACCTCCTCAGCCTGCAAGTTTAAGTTTTGCGTTACACGTCTGAGGAGGTCCTGGTGCGCCCTGAGGTCGAGTAGGGGAGGCCTGGAAGATGACGTTCCCGCCACAGCCTCATCGGGGGAGGACGACGAGGAGACCCCCGGTAGGAGTGGGTCCACGGGGGGCTCCGTCTGTACCAGCGCCTCTGATTCCGGAGGGAGCTCAGGGTCCTGCTGATTGGACCGGTCTTCCCCCGCCGGAGAGGGGGGAGGATGAGACAACGAGGCCTCCAGCACCCTGCGCTCAGACGTCACAGGCTGAGGTGGAATTTGTTGAGGGCCCTGGGCTTGATGGTACGCCCAGGGTGTCCAGAAACCCCACTGCTGCGGTCCCTGATCCTGCGGGGGAGGGTCATGGAAGAGGGCCGCGGGTCTGTCTGCGTCTAGGGCATACATGCTGTCTGTCTGCGATGAGACAGACGGCTGCCGGGAGGACCATGGTGGGGCCGAAAGTGGCTGGTAGGGCTCCTTTGGTCTCGACGCCGATGATCTTCTCGGTGCCAGGGACCGGTACCGGGAATCGTACCGGTGCCGGGAGGTCGACCGGGACCGGGACCTGCCTCCGGCGCGGTGCCGGGAGGTCGACCGGGACCGGGACCTGCCTCCGGCGCGGTGCCGGGAGGTCGACCGGGACCGGGACCTGCCTCCGGCGCGGTGCCGGGAGGTCGACCGGGACCGGGACCTGCCTCCGGCGCGGTGCCGGGAGGTCGACCGGGACCGGGACCTGCCTCCGGCGCGGTGCCGGGAGGTCGACCGGGACTGGGACCTGCCTCCGGCGCGGTGCCGGGAGGTCGACCGGGACCGGGACCTGCCTCCGGCGCGGTGCCGGGACGTCGACCGGGACCGGGAGCTGCCACCAGCTCGGTGCCAGGAGGTCAACCGGGGTGCTGATCGCCGACGGGAACAGCTCCTGGAGTCTCAGTGCCGATAGTGGCGACTCAATCCAGACCGGTGCTGGGAGTAGCGAGACTGTCTGGAGGATGACCGGCGCCGCGAGTGCGACCAGTACCGCCAAGGGGAGCGGTGCCGGGACTGCGAGTGGCGCCTGGAGCGAGAACGTCCACGGTGTCGGGACCTCGAAGGGGATCGGTGCCGGCTGGGCGAGTCCAGAGACAGCGCTCGCATTGTCGCAGGCTTGCCTCTGGATATGACCCGCACCGGGGGTACCGGGGGTTGAGGCTGGGTAGGCTCCGTGAGAGCAATTAGGTCCCGCGCCGAAGCGAAAGTCTCTGGCGTCGAAGGGACCAATAGCTCAACCCCAGATCTTATAGGGGAGCTAGGAGGGACCGGACTCAACGGACCTCCGGGGCCCGGAGTCGATGGAATCCCTGCTGGTGGTGCCGCGGCCGAGGTAGGCGCCGGGCGCTCCGCTCGAGCCTGCAAGGATGGAGTCGCAGACTTCGAGGGTCTTGCTTCAGGTCCCGGTGCTGGGGAAGGTCGGTGCCGGGGTGTCTTTCTGGTGCCGGCGCGGTCCGGTGCCGGCGCGGAGCCGGCGCTCTGTGTCGAGGCCACAGGATTAAGTGCCGCTTCCATTAGGAGAGTCCTTAACCTCTGGTCCCTCTCTTTTTTTGTCCGAGGCTTAAAAGCCTTACAGATGCGGCACTTGTCTGAAATGTGCGATTCCCCCAGGCACTTCAGACAGGCGTCGTGGGGATCGCTGGTCGGCATCGGCTTGTTACAGGCCGAGCATTGCTTGAACCCCGGCGAACCAGGCATGGGCCCGGTGCCGGGTGCAGGGAAGGGCTACAGCCCAAACCCGCTAATAAGAATATACAACTATACTACAATTAACAATAACTAACTACAATTTACAACTATTTACAACTATCTACAACTATGAGAACAGTGAAACGAAGGAGAGCTAGGGACGCGGAGGACAGCTATGCCGCGCTCCACAGTTCCAACGACCGACACGGCAGTAAGAAGGAACTGAGGAGCGGGTGGGCCGGCAGGGGTATATATTGAGTGCCATGGCGGCGCCACTCTAGGGGGCGACCTGCCGGCCCACTGGAGTTGCTAGGGTAAAAAGTTTTCCGACGAACGTGCACGCGTGGCGCGCACACCTAACTGGAATGGATATGAGCAATCACCCGAAGAAGAACTCCTGCATTTCATTCAGAACAAGAAACACTGAAAAATCTTCAGTCTTCTCACAGGGGAAATGACATGTCCTGCCATCATATACTGGTGTGTTGTGATCTCACCAGATTTCACAAGTGAAACTGAATCAGGCCTAGTCAGTACTGGATGAGGACACCCAGGGCTGGATTTAGGAGCAGGCAACTCAGGCGACCATCTGGGGTGCTGGGCTTGGGGGGTGCCAGGCTCCAGGGGTTGCTTTTGTTAATAGCTACAAAAGGGAAAATAGAATGTTGGAAGTAAAAGTTTCAGGTATTCCATATGTGGATTCAATTTTCACTAACCTCGTAAAATGTTCTGGACCTTTGTAGAATCTCATGGGACCTCCAGACTTTCTGAAAACTACATTTTCCTTGAACCTCCTAGAATGTTGTCAGCCATGCCCTCACAGGTATATAAGAGGCAGGGAGTAACCAATCAGTTAATGAGATATAAGAATGAAGTGAAGTGAAGTGAAATGAGAGCCTAGTTGCGATATCGTGAACTGTCATAAATGTAAAGGGAAGGGTAATAACCTTTATGTATGTAGTAACGTAAAATCCCTCTTAGCCAGATGTACTGAATCACTTTACCTGTAAGGGGTTAAGAAGCTCAAATAACCTGGTTGGCACCTGTTTTCAGGAGAGGTTTTACCTGCCTTGTCTCTCTCTCCATCCAGAGAGGGAACAAACAAAGAGAGCACAAACAACTCCTTCCCCTCCCCCCCCCCGCCCCGATTTGAAAGTATCTTCTTTCCTTATTTGTCCTTTTGGTCAGGTGCCAATTACAATTACTGGCATAACTTAGCTGATGCTCTGAAGCAACATGAAAAGTCACCCAGCCATTTTACGGCCTACTCCAAATAGATGGAGTTTGAGTCCAGAATGAAGCTGAATAAATGCACAGATGCAGAAAAACAGTGCGTTGTTAATAGAGAAACCTAGCACTGGAGGAACATCCCTGAGCATCTCATCTCAATTACTCTCTTCCTTGCAAAAAGTAATTTGGCTTTCTGGCGCTCGAGGGGTAAGTTGTTTGCTGAACATAACTGTAATTTCCTCAGTTTGGTAGAGCTCCTTGGGAAATATGACAATGTCATTCGTGAGCAACTCCGTCGAGTAGTTCATAAAGAAGCTATGGACCAATTCTGCAGCAAAACAATTCAAAATGAATTGATTGATGTTATGGCAAGGAAGGTGCTTGATAACATATTGATGCAGCTCAGCAAAGCTAAGTACTACACCGCAATAATGGACTGCACACCCGACATTCGTCACAGTAAAAAAAATGGTATTTACAGTAAGGTTTGTTGACGACAAGGATGGCTGTATTCAAGTAAAGGAACATTTCATCTGTTTCCAGTCTGTGGATGACTCTGCTGGAAAAGGCCGAGCAGAACTGTTTATGAACTCTTTGAATGAGAATAAAATAAAGCTTCAGAACTGCTTCAGCCAAGGTTATGACAATGGCATGAACATGAAGGGAAGAAAGAGTGGCATCTGCACAAGGATCCGTGTGCTGAATCCAAGAGCTTTACCTTGTGGCTACCATTCCCTTAACCTGGTTGTGTCAGATGCAGCATCATCTTCTTTTAATTCAGTATCTCTCTTTGTACTGCAAAGGATATACGTCCTATTTTCAGCATCAACTATCAGGTGGAAGATCCTCACAGACAATGACTTCAAATTTCTGGTCTCAGTTATGGTTTGGCATGATATCCTATTCCAAATAAACATTTTCAGGAAGGCATTACAAACTCAGCCGATGGACATCGCAACCACTTCTACTTTGATGAGAAGCTGCTTGATTTCGTTATGGCCTACAGAGACAATGGATTTGAAAAGGCCATCACTGCTACTAAAAAAATGGCAGAAAACTTAGGAGTTGAATCTGTCTTCAGAGAAACTCATATTCACCGGAAGAGGAGAGAGTTTGGTTTGAGGGCAGAGATGAGGTGATGTGAAGCTTGGAAATAAAATTCAAGAGGGAGGGTTTTTGCTCGCTCATTGATACTGCTTGAATGTCCATTGAAGAAAGGTTTAGACAAATGAAGCACCACAAAAAGACCTGGGGGAGTTGTATGACCTTAGTAAGCTTCTGGTGGACAGGAAAACACTCTTGAACAATTGTATGGACCTTCACCAGATGCTGACACATGGGGAATGTTTGGACATCAATGATAAAGAAAGATCTCTATAAAAGCAGCAAAGAGTCCTGTGGCACCTTATAGGCTAACAGACGCTTTGGAGCATGAGCTTTTGTGGGTGAATACCCACTTCGTCGGATGCATGAGATCTCTATGTTGACTTGGACAACATCCATCACATTTTGCAACACGGGAAGCACTCTCCACTCCAAGTTCTCCAGTTCATTCAGGATGCAGAGCTGAAGGGCACTTTTCCTAATGTGTGGATAGCTTTGAGGAATCTGCTCACGTTGCCAGCCACAGTTGCGAGTGGCGAGTGCAGCTTTTCGAAGCTCAGGCTCATTAAAACATATCTTTGATCAAGAAGAGACTGACATCACTGGATATTTTATTACTTGAAAATGCCATTGGCTGGTCTTTGGATCTCTCTGACGCTGTGCTTCAGTTTGCGAGGGGAAAGGCGAGAAAAGGGACCTCTTGAACTAAAGGACTAGGGTTAACATTCTAAGGCTGTCGCCTACTGTAACACTCTTTAATACTGGTCCACGCAGTGTTGGTGCACAGTTCAATTTCTTGATGTTAGTACATTTAAGTTATTCTTCAAATTAAAAAGTTTCCATAAGAAGAAATGATTTTTTAAATTTTCTTATATATGGCATGAATAAATACAGATTTACATATTCTGGCATGCACATTTATTATCTTATATGACAAGGATAAATCATGTATGCAAATCGTGCATCAAAGTAAGGAATGGGCTACAAATGCAATAAAAAATAAGGCATTCAAAAGTTTAACAAGTGGCAGGTTGGGTGCTGAAGATGCTCCTCACCTGGGGCATCATTTGGTCTAGGGCCGGCCTTGGGGACACCTTAAAGGGAAAGTCAGGTGCTGCAAGAAATGATATTGGTGACTGAGACCCCTGCTCAGCAAAGTACTTAAGTATGAGCCTAATATTAAGCACATGAGTAGTCATACTTCATTGGGACTACTTACGCTTAGGTATGCGGTTGTACTGTGCTGACTCAGGGCCTGACTAGGTGGCAATTTCCCCCCCCTCCCCCGAAACACTGCTACAACATGGCTTTAGGAGCTGTGCGCTGCAGAAAGCACCATTTTGCATCAGGTGTAAAACTGACATCTGAACTCTGGATATTCATTAAAGATGCTCCCGGACAAATGGTGCTAAATTAATAGCTCGTTAGTAAATATACAGAGATCCATTGGATGGAACTTAAAGTTCAACGTAGTAATTAAACATACTGAATAAATCGGCAGTTAACCCATTTCATGATCCAAAGAGCAGAGAATCCAAAAGAGCAGCAGGGAGCGCCAGATTTGGGGTTGGGAGAGAATTTTTCCTTAAGTTGCCTTCTCACAGTTCTAGTGGTTATACATTCCTGGGAGGCCGTACATGGGAGGACTCAATGAGGTACATGCCTGAGGGCTTACATGGAACTGAAGAGATGCTGGCCATCTACACAGCGCTGAATTCTATCTGATGAGATCTCTCTGCGTGCTGTGCGGAGCAAACTGGGCGTGCCCTTCTATAGAACTTCCTGCTGCAACAATGCTCATTTCCATGCTTTTGTCCTCTTGGGTGATGTTGGGCTGGATGTCAACCTTTCACTGTAACCTTCCAAGTTCTCTTAAAACAATACGTTGCAGAAACTTTTCGGGCAAATAGGGAAATCTATTATACAGACATGCCCTGGGCTTAACTGTTATGCTTGGCTAGTTTCAGCACATGTGGTGGGGAAGACATCGTTTAATATTTTCCTTTGGGATCAGCTGTTTATTTAGTTTCAGGGCATCTTATTTAGAGAAGAGCATGATTTAGTGCTCTTGACAAAGGACTAAGAACAAGCAATTTCTTCATTCTAATCCCAGCTCTGACACTGACTCTTTTTGTGACTTTGTGCCAGTCACTTAGGCATGGTCTACACTAGAGAAATTCAGTCAGTTAAAGCTCTCAGAATGCTCGCAGAACACTGCATCCACACAGAAACATACTCATCTGACTCCAAAGAGCATTTCATGCACACAGGAAAATAAATTACAGCTCTTATAAGAATGTCCATACTGGGTCAGACCAAAGGTCCATCGAGCCCAGTATCCTGTCTTCTGACAGTGGTCAATGCCAGGTGCCCCAGAGGGAATGAACAGAACAGGTAATCATCAAGTGATCCATCCCCTGTCGCCCATTCCCAGCTTCTGGCAAACAGAGGCTAGGGACACCATCCCTGCCCATCCTGGCTAACAGCCATTGATGGATCTGTCCTCCATGAATTTATCTAATTCTTTTTTGAACCCTGTTATAGTCTTGGCCTTTACAACATCCTCTGGCAAAGAGTTCCACAGACTGACTGTGTGTTGTGTGAAGAGATACTTCCTTTTGTTTGTTTTAAACCTGCTGCCTATTATTAGAACCCAAGGGCGACTCTCCCCAAAGGACCCCAATCCTATGATAAATGATTGTGTTCCCGAGGTATTGCTATGGCGGCTAGTATACATAGCAAGGGGAAGAGCACTGGATACCAGCCCACTCCTTGCTGAGGATATGTCTACCCTTAAATCGCTGCAGCTGCGTCTCTGTAGCCCTCCAGTCAGACACTTAACTACAGAGAAGGGAGAGGTTCTGCCGTCACTATAGTTAATCCACCTCCCCAAGAGGTAGTAGCTAAGTTGACTGAAGAATTATTCTGTCTTTCTAGCACTGCTTATACTAGGGGTTAGGTCTGCTCAACTCTACCACTCGGGGGTGTGGATCTTTCACAGCCCTGAGTTACGTAGTTCAGTCAATCTAATTTTAGTGTAGACCTGGCCTGACCTGGCCTCTGCAAAGATGTCAGACCCCGAGAAGTTGGTGAGACAAAGGTGGGAATTTGAGGCAGGTGCACAGGAAGGCTGAGTGACTGAGTTTTTGGAAGCCATACAAATGGAATTTGAGGTCTGGTGCACGAGTTTCTGAAGTTCCTACATCAGCCTGGGTTGAAGAAGACTCAAGGCCTATCCTACCCTCTGTCTGCTAAGAGTCAAAGGGAAGTAGGGGCGAATCCAGTAACTTTCTCTGGAAAATGTCTCAGTGTGTGAACTGACAGAAATATTGAAGTAGATTAGCTACAGGCCAAGACCACCAGTTAGCCAGGTCAACACAGCCAGTTAACCACCAAGTGCCTCTTTCATAACACAGCACAGCCCTCAAACAGAATAATGTAGCTAGCTTTGTTATCCTGTAGAGCCACAAGGTGGAGTAATGTGAGCTCTGTGTCGGCCTCTTATTCTGCTTCCCCTGATAAGGTAAACCGTGCTGCTCAGCGGTGTCCCTATGATGGGTGTCCGCTTCAATCCTGTGTTTAAAGTAGCCACAGTGCTGCCAACTCTTGTGCTATTCAGTAGCTCTTGCAGTCACATGACTATATCAGAATTTTAGCTTTCTTTAAAAAAAGTAGATATCTAGCTGTCAAGATTGCAGAGAAAAGCTTGAAAACATGAACTCTAAAGTCATAAAAGCCCAGAAGGAATGAATAAAGAATTTGAAAAAAACAAATGTATTATTTTTGAAAAAATCTCATGATTTTTTAAGCCAGCCTCATGGTTTTTTGAGGCCTGGCTCCTGATTTTTGAATGCTTAGGCTTGGCAGTTCTATAGCCATACATCCAACCTCATGAGTGATTCCTACACATTAGCAGGTGTCAGTTCTGCTGTGTGTATGTAATCATAGTCTTTACCATGCCAGAATGTTATAAAATATAAGATTAATGGAAAAGGAGGAAACTAGAGTGATAGGAGCTTTTACTAAAAAAAAAGGAAAAAAACAGTCCTAGGCATAGACACTGTATCTTGTGTTTTGGTATGAATAGCTGGAGGTATCTTTTCTGTCTGTTTTCTTGGCATTTGTGGATCAGTTTCAATTTGTTTTTAAAAGGTATTTGTAACGGCAAGAGTCACCAGATGACATTATTACACATAGCCTTAGAAGTTCTTTTTCTTAGCGTACAGGTGATGCTCAGTCCATGCTGATAGTTTTGTGATGGATATTCTTTTGAGGGAAGCTGAGGCATTCGGCCTTAATCTAACTAGAGTCAATTCTTTGAGCAAAGTGGGCAACTGGGTTTTAGTTAAGAGTTCTGAGAGAGGGGATTGCCTGCCTGCTGTTTGTGACAATCTCTGTTCAGAGACAGGTAAATGTAGTGTAAAGAAAACAAGAGACACTAAAGATATCCAGACTTTGTGTTGCTGATTTCTCCTCCAACAAGAAAGTAATCTGCAAAACTCTGACATCAGCCCACTTGGCAGAAGGGATAACACTATTTTCAACTGTAACCTACAGTGTGAATTAAATCATGTTTTACAAGACCAGAGAGACTTGGTTTTTAATGGCTTTTACATAATGATCTGTAACTAAGATCTTTCCATCTTGTCCCATGAATCATCAGTTGAAGTAAGAATCTAGGTGCTTGTTTAAATTTCCCCTTCTCACCTCACACACCTTCTGTTGGAAAAAGTAACCTCTGATGCTCTCTGGGATTTTGACACTAAATCCAAACCAAACTCAATTCATGAAACAGGTCCTGCTGAATAAAAGCAGATGGCCTGATTTTCCAAAGTGCTGAGCGCCCACAAATCCCATTGAACTCAATGAGAGGTGGAGTTGCTCAATGCATTTAACAATCATGACACACACCCAACCTTAGGGGAAGGATAGCTCAGTGGTTTGAGCATTGGCCTGCTAAACCCAGGGTTCTAAGTTCATTTCTTGAGGGGGCCACTTAAGGATCTGGGGCAAAAACCAGTACTTGGTCCTGCTAGTGAAGGCAAGGGGCTGCATTCTATGACCTTCCAGTTCTAGGAGATAGGATATCTCCATTAATTTCAATTTCAAACCTCTTGCTTCACATCAGTAAAACCTGTTGGTTTGGAAGAGCATTTTAAAGTGTCTGGAAAGTAGTTCATTAAAATTATATTCTTGGATTATTGTGACTCCAGATCAAATTTTCTCAGCCTACAAGTAAAGAATGTCTTTAGCCAGCCCTGCAAATTTATCCTCTAAGACTCTAATTGGAATTTAATTATCGATTCTCTTAACCATGCATGAGTCAGGGCAAGTCTACACTTAAAACAATGCAGCTGCGCTGCTGTAGCGCTTCAGGGAAGATGCTACCATGCCGAGGGGAGAGCCTCCCATCGACACAGTGCTGTCTACACAGGGGTTAGGTTGGTATAACTGCATCACTCAGGGGGTTGGATTTTTCACACCCCGAAGTCACGTACTTATTCCAGTAGAGGTCTGGCCACAAAATCAAAGTCATCTTGCTTTCCCAGAGCTGTATTGACACTTCAGGGCTAACAGGACTAAAAATTAGTTTAAAAAAAATTGCTTCAATGACAAATAAGCACATATGGCTTGGAATGCAGACATGGGGCATGTCTTCTGGGTAAGAAGGTGCTGTTTTACAATAGCCCCCATCACGCTGTTAAACTGAGGTGTTGGTGACTCAGACAGAGCAGGCTTTTTGAAGGACAGTTTTACTGAGTGATGATTAGAAGAGCCCTCTAAGTAGAAATTCCTTATTGTGGCCTTGCTGTTGACGATAATGACAACGCATTTTTACGCACAAGGTAGGGACTGTCTTTTCGTTGTGTTTGTCAGACACTGGCCACAATGGGGTCCCCATTTGTGATTGGGGCTCCTAAGTGCTACTGCAATATATGTAATAAATAAAAACAACACCTTTCCAGTATTTCCCACTCTGAGTACTTTCCTAAAACATACACAAACCCAGGTATTCTATTGTGGCACTACACTGGTTGATCACTGGGGGGCAGCACATGCTTACCGTTTGGTCTCTTTTGGTAGAACTGAGATGGCAATTTTCTCTAAAGACCAAATAAATAAATCACTCGCTATTCCTATATTTGCATATAATAGCCTGAGTGTCTCCTTGTTTCTGTTAATATAATAATAACCCTGTGGATCTCAGAGCACTTAAGAAACATCAGTGAGTTCATTTTCACAACACTCTTGTAGGTAGGTACGATTACCTCTCCCCTATTACAGAGGTTAACAGGGGTTACATCTCCCCTATTATAAACTGAGGCACGGATGAGCTAAGTGATGTGGAAGAGTTAAGAATAGAATGAAGGAGTCCGGCGTCCCATGTCTGCCCTTTACCTACAAGACCATTCCGCCTAGTCTTTCAACCACTCTCATAGAATGGATCGTTCTGCTTTTACAAAGCTAAGCAAAACTGAGCAGGGTGTTACACATGATAACTAAAGAAACTTCAGGGCATGAGTATAGGAGCCAGGCACCAACTGAGGTACTGCACTTTTAGCATGAGGTGGCAAAATGGGATGAGCAAACTTTGAATAAGTACATGAGAAGCAATGGGTGACAATGGAAAGTTCTGCCTGCTACTTAGTATGGAGGGTGAACCAGTGTTTCAAGTGGTTTGACAGCCAGAGGGTTGGGATCAAGCATAACCCCTGCACACACACACGTGAAGTAAATGTTCATGCATTTGCTACAGACATTTCACAATGTTTTTATACATATACTAGGTGAGTGCATGTAGTTTTTAGCTCATGAAGCTATTAATGCATATTGATATTGTTTTTAAATGAGGCAACAGGCCTCATACAAATTATTCAAATAAAATATATAAATTCTTCTTCTTAACCTCTGAGGATAAGACAAGAAGCAATGGGCTTAAATTGCAGCAAGGGAGGGTTTAGGTTGGACATTAGGAAAAACTTCCTAACTGGCAGAGTATCAGAGGGGTAGCCGTGTTAGTCTGGATCTGTAAAAGCAGCAAAGAATCCTGTGGCACCTTATAGACTAACAGACGTTTTGGAGCATGAGCTTTCGTGGGTGAATACCCACTTCTTCAGATGCATGCATGCTCCAAAACATCTGTTAGTCTATAAGGTGCCACAGGATTCTTTGCTGCTAACTGGCAGAGTGGTTAAGCACTGGAATAAATTGCCTAGGGAGGTTGTGGAGTCTCCCTCATTGGAGATTTTTAAGAGCAGGTTAGACAAATACCTGTCAGGGATGGTCTGGATAATACTTAATCCTGCCATGAGTGCCAGGGACTGGACTAGATGACCTCTCAAGGTCCCTTCCAGTCCTACAATTCTATACATCCTGTGAGTTGGGGGGATGGAGAACTGGCAAGGAAGGCGTCTGTGAGCTTCAGTGGGTTGGAGGGTCTCTCTGGGGATTGGAAACTGATGGGCACAATGAGAATCAGTGGGATTGGGGGGTCTATCACTGAGGCCGGGGGTGCAGTGACAGTCAGTGCAGTTAGAGCTGAGGGGTCTCTCTGGGGCCAAGAGTGCAGTGACTGTCAGTGTGGTTGGAGCTAAGTGGGTATCTCTAGGGCCAGGGGTGCAGTGACAGTCAGTGGGGTTGAGGACAAGGGGTCTCTCTGGGGGTGCAGAGAATCCCTGGACCCCATACTAGGGGTGCTGCCTCTCTTTCCTCCCATACCCATCCTGTCCCTTGCTGCTGGCCCAGCTCTGAGTCTGTCCCCACCAGGCACTGGGAGGCCAGCTGAGGAGGGTCAACACCCCCTGCAGCTTCTCCCGGCTCCTCCCAGCCTCTCTGTGCCACCTGGGCTGTGCCACCTGGGCTGTGCCAGGGCTGGAATCCCGGAAAGCTAGATTTAGGGTTCCCCTGTGTGTGCAGATGGGCCAATGAGTGGGCTGTACCTGCCCATGGGGGACTGGAGCAGGGTTGGGGTGCTGTGTGGGGCAGTAGCTCTGATCCTGAGAGCCCCACACAACCCCACCCAGGCACGCTGTAACCCTGGGGGTGAACAAGTAACAGGTGACAATGAGAAGGTGAAATGCTTAGGAACGCAATCCCAATTAAAAGGGGACAGAGAGGACTCAAGGACAGATTAGAGACCAGAGAGGGAATGGGGACATAATGAAACCAGAAAGGTTTGATTCTACTTAACCTAAAGGAAGAATTAGAAATAATCTTACCAATTATTTCTGAGAAGACCTGGAGGGGAGATATAGCCCCAGTGGACTGGAGAAATGGAAGCACACTGGGAGAGACAGGGAGCCCAAGAAGTTTCCCCTTAATACTAAGAAATTTGCTGTAACAATTAATAAAGCAGTAGAGGAAAATAAGGTGATAATGGAAGGCACTGGGGGTTAATCAGAAACCAGATACCAATATAGCAATACTAGTTATTACTATTTGTATGAGAGTGGTGCCCAGAAGCCCTGAGATCAGGGCCTCATTGTGCTAGAGGCTGTACAAATGCATGGTCAGAGCCAGCCCTTGCCCCAAAGAGCTTACCCTTAAAATAGACAAGTGAGACTGAGTGGGAGGAGGACACGGAGGCCCAGAGATGGGAGGCAGGTGAGTGCCAGAACTGGGACTAGAATGCTGGTTCGCCAGGTCCCGGTGCAGTACTTAGTTCTTACAATAGCACAGAGCTAGCCTGTACCTTCCCAGAGTAAAAGCCATGGGAGGCGGATTCTGTGAGATTCATTGTGGAGCTGTCATAAACAGATAGCTAAGGGTTAATGTTCTTTTACCTGTAAAGGGTTAACACAGGGAACCAAACACCTGACCAGAGGACCAATCAGGAAACAAGACTTTTTCAAATCTGGGTGGAGGGAAGTTTTAGGTGTGAGTTGTTTGTTCTTTGTTTTGGTTCGGTGACCCTCTCGGCTCTGAGAGTGATTTTTCTATCTCCAGGCTTTCTAATCTTCTGTTTCCAAGTTGTAAGTACAAGGATAGTAAGACAATAGGTTTATATTGTTTTTTTGTATTTACATGTGTGTAGTTGCTGGAATGTGTTAAATTGTATTCTTTTTAGATAAGGCTGTTTATTCATTTTTTTCCTTTAAGCAATTGACCCTGTATATTATCACCTTATACAGAGACCATTTTATGTCCTTTTTCTTTCTTTTTATATAAAGCTTTCTTTTTAAGACCTGTTTGAGTGTTTTTCACTGGTTAAGGCTAAGAAACGAAGGGAGGGGGAAAATCTCTTTGTGTTAGATTTACTAAGCCTGACTTTGCATACCCTGTGGGTGAGGGGAGAGGGAGATTTGATCTCTCAGTATTTGTGTTTCAAGGACTGGAAGCAGGGAATCTCCTAGGGTCATCCAGGGAGGGGAGCCTGGGAGGAAGTAACAAGGAAACAAGGGGAGGGGGTTATTTCCCTTTGTTGTGAGACTCAAGGCATCTGAGTCTGGGGGTCCCCCAGGGAAGGTTTTGGGGAGACCACAGTGAGCTAGACACTGTATAATTCCTGGCTGGTGGCAGCGATACCAGGTCCAAGCTGGTAACTAAGCTTGGAGGTTTTCATGCTAACTTCTCATGTTCTGAACTCTAAGGTTCAGATCTGAGTAGGAGAGTTATGACAGGAGCATCCTTCAGATGCTTCCATCAGGGTTAGGGGCCTTGGTGTCTGCACAGAGCGCCAGTGTACAGCCTCTAATCTGGAGGAAGGAAGGAAACTGCAGCATGTTTCATCAGCCCCAACATGGTGCTCTCTTCCCATCCAGAGCCACCAAAAGGCCTCTCTTCAACATCTGTCTGCCACCATGTTAAGGGGGTGGAGCATCTCATCTCTCATGGGCAAGGTGAGCTCATTAGCAAAGCAAACACTGGAACTGATAATCTTCTATCTCAGACCTGGAAGAGACCCTGAAAGGTCATAGAGTCCAGCCCCCTGCCTTCACTAGCAGGACCAAGGACTGATTTTGCCCCAGATCCCTAAGTGGCCCCCTCAAGGACTGAATTCACAACTCTGAGTTCAGGCGGCCAATTCTCAAACCACTGAGTTATTCCTCCCCCTCTTTGTTGTGAGTAAAGCAGGAGGAAGTGAGCAGGCTGGTCTTTAGCTACTACTATCCTTGACTGATGAGTCACTTGACTCTCTGCTTCTATGTACATGAAGCCATCAGGCTACCAGCCCTGACCATTTCTGTTGCCAGGATACAGGAAGCAGGGGTGGACATGAAATGGAAAGCCCAGATCTGGATCCAGAACATAATTGTAGGGATGCTTGGGCCCATCACTGCATGTATTATAACAGAGAACCCCTGCAACAGATTAGATGTTAACCATAAACCCCAGTACTCAGTCCTGTCACAGGTCCAGTACAAATTTTCTGTAAATCCGACAGAAAGGAATGTGATTTCAAACATTCCAGGATCCTAACTGTGAATTAGCCTTGAGGAATCAACTGCCCCATCAGACTGTCTTCACAGACAACGTGTTTGCTTCTTAGAGCAGAGTGACACATATAGTGTCTGGTCTCTTGGTCCCAATCATCTAGGGCAGTGGTTCTCAAGCTGTGGCCCATAGGCTGCTTGCGACTCAATCAGCAGGCAGCTGCAGCGCATGACACAACCTCAGGGCCATACAGTACTATATGTAGTATACAGGTAGTATGTAGGGTAGCTAAGGCCTACATTACACAGAGAGCTGCATATGCAGCCCACAATGGTAAATAGGTTGAGAACCTCTGACCTAGGGGGAAAAGAATCCTTTTTAGCATCTGCCTACTGAGCTTTCACTGGACTCTCTCCTGGCTGGTTAAATGCTCCTGTCAGGGTTCCCTCCCCACTCTGAACTCCAGGGTACAGACATGGAGACCTCCATGAAAGACCCCCTAAGCTTATTTCTACCATCTTAGGTTAAAAACTCCCCAAGGCACAAATCCTTCCTTGTACCTTGGATTAGGAAACACTGTTACCACCAAGTGATTTAAACAAACATTTAGGGAGGGCCACTTGGAGCCCTACCTTCCCCAAATATCCCCTACACCCCTTTTCCTGGGCAGGCTTGAGAACAATCCCCCTTTCCTGGGGAGGCTTGAGGATATATCCTCACCACTTGGTACAGGTGAACACAAGAGCCAAGGGTTTGGGTCTAAAACAATCAATGAAAAATCAATCAGGTTCTTAAAAGAAGAATTGTAATTAAAGAAAGAAGGTGAAAGGAGTACCTCTGTAAGATTAGAATGGAAGATGATCTCACAGGCAATCAGATTCAAAACACAGAGGGTTTCCCTCTGGGCAAAACTTTAAAGTTACAAAAGGAAACCCAGGCTACCCTCCCTCTTCGCACAGAAAATTCACAAGCCAAAATAAAAATAAATCTAAAGACATTTCCTTGCTAAATACCTTACTAACTCTATAGGAGTTGGATTGCTTGCTTCTTTGATCTTGCTCCGGCCACGGAACAGACAGAACAAAAGGCTTTCCCCCCCAGATCTGAAAGCATCTTGTCTCCTTATTGGTCCTTTGACTCAGGTGCCAGCCAGGTACTTGAGCTTCTTAACCCTTTACAGGTAGAAGAGGAATTAACCCTTTAGAGGGTTAAGAGGAATTTTATGCTACCCTTAGCTGTATGTTTATGACAGCTCTCCTCCAGCTATTCCAGCATTCCTAAGCAGTTCTCATAGCTGGGAATAGTTTTGTTTGTTCCCTGCTTTGGAATTTCAGTGCAATTAATCAGGAGCTCAACTTCTCCCTGTTCGGAGCCTTGGTAATGGAGTATCTCTTGAACCAAGTACACAGAGGATCAGCCAGGCCTCAAGTTTGGAGCTTGAAGCCAAGAGCTTCAGAATCCTAATCCCAGATCTGAGACTTTGGGCAGGTCATTTGCATACAGACTCTGGGTGAGTTGGTGATGTTGCTAGAAAACTTGAAGGTGGAGGGGGGGTTGGTTGAATATGTTGCGCTATAACTGTATCTGTCCATAACAGTGAAATATGGACAGATGGCTAAAGAGAGGTAGTGTTAAGAACACACAAGTGATCAGTGAAGTGATATTTGTTTTGCCAGGATCTGTGAATTTCCTGAAATCACCAGTGAGATGCTGACTACTGACGCAACGTACGAATCTCAGCCTGTGATGTGAAATACTGACAGTCACAAAACAGGATCTATATCAAAGGCTACATCCAGACTACCCGCCGTATCGGCGGGTTAAAATCGATTGCTCAGGGATTGATATATTGCATCTAATCTAGACGCAATATATCAATCCCCGAGCGCGCTTATATCGATTCCGGAACTCCATCAAGCCCAACGGAGTTCCGGAATCGACAGGGGGAGCCGCGGACATCGATCCCGCGCCGTCTGGACGGGTGAGTAATCCGATCTTAGATATTTGACTTGAGCTACGTTATTCACGTAGCTGAAGTTGCGTATCTAAGATCGATTTCCTCCCCATAGTGTGGACCAGCCCAAAGACATAAATGACAAAGTACATCAACATGGGATTTACTTGGACTGGAGACAATGAATACCCTCAGCTGCAGGGTGTGGGATGTAGCGTAGTTCTGTCGAATAACAGCCTAAAACCATCTCTTCTATGCAGACATTTGGGAACAAAACATGAACACCACAAGGTCAAACCACCAGGATTTTTCAAGCGGACATAGGTGCAGTTAATGGCAAACAAGCAAGTTTTGCGCTCTGCTGCCGATGACAATATTTAGGCCTCAAAGCACCATATTAAGTGAGTTACAGTATTGTGAAATCAGAAAAATCTCACACTGTAGCAGAGGAACTACTACTGCTTGTGGCTGCAGCCATGGTAAGCACTATGCCCTAAAATTAATTCAGTTTCTGCCATTATCAAGTAACAGCGGCTCACTGAATTGATGACATGGCCCTTGGTGTCCTAACTCAGTCACTAATAGGCAGTACTTTGCTCTGCAACTGGACGAATCCATCGACACAGGAGGCTTAGCTCACCTTCTTGTGTACATGTGGTATATTTACAAAAGGTGCAATACAGGAGGACATTTTGTTTTTCCAGTTGCTGCCTACCAGACCAGCAAAAGGAGATTTTCTGATTGCTTGACAACTTCAAAAAAACATGGTATCATTGGGTCAGGATGTATTGGCATCTGCATCGATGGTTCAAAACCAATGACTGGTAAGCATAGTGACATGTATCAGAGCAGTTGCTCCCAATGCGATGCAGGGGCATTGCAGTATACGTAGGGAAGCACTTGCTGCTGGAAGCATGCCCACCAACTGGAAAGAGGTGCAGGACAGCACTGTAAACTTGATAAAAGCTCAACCCTTGAACTCCAGCATCTTTTCCACTCTTTGTAATGAGATGGGAAGCCAGCATGTCACTCTATTGCTCCACAAGGAGGTCTGACAGCTGTCACAGGGCACATTACCTTGAGTTGGGCATGAAGTTCAAAGCATTCTTGCCAGACCACCCATTCCCACTCACTGTCTGTATGACACAGCTTGGCTCTCACGGCTGGGCTACTTGTCCAATATATTCTCTTGCCTGAATGATCTAACTCTAGAACTTCAAGGGCTCACCGCAACCATCTTCAATGTCCAGAACAAATTATAGCTCTATATATTAGGTGTATGTATGTGCATTGTAATTTGTACATGTTGGGCATTGAGAGGAACTAGCTCTGTTGGTCTGGTACCACAAGTGCCCTGGGTACCAGATTTAGATTGGTACTGACAGAACTGAACCCATGACACTGATTGAGGTGGAGATAATTCAGTTGGATTGTTGCTCTCTATGGGGACTCCTGGGCCTCGCCTTAGAGGTCTTGTGTGAGTGGCTCGTGGGAGTCTGCACTCGCTCACCTTCCTCGCGGTGAGGGCTCCTGCTGGGACTCAAGAAGTTGAAGGGCTGACTTCTTGAGTAGGAGTCTGAGCTTCAGTTCTCTGTCTTCTGTGGATCTGGGCTTCAGTTGCTGACACAAGCCACACTTCTGTGGAATGTTTCTCTCCCAGGCAGTGAACGCACTTGGAGTGTCCGTCAGTCACCAGGATGGATAGATTCCTTGCAACTGAGATTTTTTTTGAAGCCAGGATGGAGAAGAGGGGCCTTGGGCACACCAAGGGGATGGCAAAAGCCAAAAATTATTATTAAAAAGGCAATGTCCAAAATAAAACGTAAACAAAATAAAGAAAGAAAAGAGGCTTCCAAGAAAGCTTAAAAGTAGCAATTCTAAAAGCATTAATGAGCCACCACCAGACAGCTATAGATCCATCTCTAGCCAAGGATGGTTGAGAAGGAACTGAAATGTGTTTGCACATGAGGAGCAGGACATGCACCAAAAGTTCTCCGATCAGCAGCGCAAGGATGCAGAAACCTCTACAGTGGAGCCACCCATAGGGACACTACTTATAGTAACTGATGTGTAAGATTCTCACAAGCGGAGTTTCAGCACTTTTCAAGTCTGCATTCCAAACCTGGGTCTCATGAAGGATCTCTGGGAAGTAAGTGCTTAATTTCTGTGAGGTTCAGAGGGGAAGAGTTAAAGATTTACTATTGGTTAATCTGCAGGTTGTCATTGCCCTAATGCACATGCACCTAGAGTGTGTTGGAGGAGCACTTGCAACACAGTATAAATAAAATAAACCAAATAACCACAGATAACATTTAAGGAACCCTTTTACACATCTGTACGATGCAGAAGAGCCATGGCGCAGGAGAAGAGGGTATCAACTATTTTTGCTCAAATTTATTTCTATAAATTTGTACAAAAAGTTTGGATATGGTACAATATTCAAACAAATAGGAAAGGAGAAACATTTAGTTGTGATGCAAGATTTCAGGACTGTCCTCTTGCATAATACAAAGGCACATTTCAGAGCTTCAATACACTCAACAATTAACTGTTGAAGAAGGCAAGTTACACATGCAGTAGTGCAACTTTTTAAATCACACACACACATGCACACACACACTGTACTCTGAATACTACATCTCACTATAAGCATCAGTGTCAACATCCATGTAAACATTTTATAAACATTTAAAAACAGTCAATAAACGTATATCCTGTGCAGAAAAGCTACTTCCTTACATTCACAGCATGGAATATATAATTTTTTATAAACTCATCTTTGAACAGCAGAATTCATTCCCAACTTTACATGTGGACCCTGATCTTGCAAAGACATGCATCACTTCATGCACGTGAACAGCCTCGTCCAATTCACCCTGCTGCACATCCCTGAGTGTTTGCAGGATCAGGGCCATTGTTACATTCACATAAAAAAATTGCACCTCCCAATACTTCTAGAGTTTGTTTAAAGTATTGCTGGCTAATACTGAGCACTTCCAACATTCTCATACAATACACATTCAAGTACCATCTAAAGTCAGATCTGCTTATAAAGACATTCAAAAATTAAAAATAGGGTGCCAAATATACTATGTACTGCATGGAAATAACATGGTCCGTTGGAGTTACAAGTTCTTTTGGTTTCCAACCCCATGCACACCAGAAGCTATAAAACAGGGCCCAACCATCAAATTGCATTGTTCGTGCTTTCAGAAGGGGCTTTTCCCAAACAGAAACACCCTTGTACTATGTAACGACGATGACATCTAAAAGCAGTTCTTGTGCAGTGTAGCTACAATATCAGGGTCACTATCAAATCAAATAAGTGCTTTCTTTGGGTTGCAAAATAAATGGACCCTACTCTCCCAGCAGAATCTGTCACTGCTGGTAAGAATCTGTAGCAGTGGGAATATTTAAAGGCCATCATTGGCCTTCAGAAATAATTGTATAGTAGATTACAATAGGAATCATGTTTTCCTCTGTCCTCATTCCCACAGCTGTGGGAAATTGTAGTGTTCTTCTTGATAGCAATGGCAATTTGTAATGGGATGTATCTGAAGCAAGATTTTTTTTATTTTTAAAAAGGTCTAACATTTAACTAGTTTAACAACTTTTTTTCCTTTAAAAACAGACACCCATCCACACATGCTTTCAGCTTTATAGAATAAAAACCAATGTGGACTTCTGGAGACACCATCTCCAACTCTGATTTCGAGCAGGTCAAATGTAGTTCTCTCAGTTGATATCCAATACCTCAGTCTCTGGCAGGCCAAACTTAGTCTTGTACTTGTCAAAGAGTCTAACCAGAGAGCTCACATACATGCTGTGATAAAAGTCTATCTCCCTCTGGCTCGGATGGTCAACTTTAGGAATAGTGATAGGTTCCCCAACTGAAATGAAAAACAAAATCCAGAACATTAGACAGTTTCTCTTCCAATAGAGGGTCTGAGGTTTCTGCATTGTCTAGACTCCTATCTATGCTGGAGTTTTGCAATGGTGTAGCTACACTTGTGAAGCCCCAGATATAGATGCCCTGCAATGGTGTAAGACAGGGCTTGCAACTGAACAATTTAACATACTAAAGGGGTTATCCAAAGCCCATTGCAATTATTGGAAAGATTCCCACTGCCTTCAACAAGCTGTGTCAGAGTGCAAGTCACACCAGCACAATCCCTGGTTTCCAGTGGTGCAGAGCATGTCTTAGTAGTCAATTACAGTAGTTGTAGCAGAATCAAAAAAGTTATACCAGTGCAAATTTTGCTGCCAGTGCACCAGAGGGTATAGCAGCTTCTGCTGCTACAGACCAGCAGTAATTTACTACCCCTTCAAGAGTAAGGAGGAGAAATTGTATCTTAACCAGATATCTCAGGAATACAATGCCTCCTGGTGCAATGCCTGGGGTAGTGCAGCTTATGCATTATCCTGTGCTGAAAGGTAAATTCTAGCTCACTGAACTCTTCCTGGGTGGTCCAGGCCACATATATTGATCTTCTGAACTCTGCTGCGTTGGCTATTGGTTCATGTGCTGTTCTTAATCTGGGTCACAAAGGGAGATGCTGCTTTACAATACTGTAAATACGATATTCACATAGGATCCACGTGGAGAGAAAGGGGACAGTAGGGAAACTGATAACTTTGAACTGTCTGCAGAGCTTAGGCAATTGCTGTAGGATGGATTTTTCATTGCTGTAGGATGGATTTTTCATTCACTATGGATCCTTTAAGATGACTTCCAGAGTGTTTCTGGTAGGTCTAAGTAACTGCTGTAATTTTTAAAACTGATGAATTAGAGACCTGACATACCAGCTGCAGTAAGAGAAACCCTGCATAGAACTGGGCTGTTTTTCCCTTCTGAAAAGCTTAGTGCTTTGGGAGGCGAGAACAAAGAGGGGGCTCAGTGTCAGAACACTCAGTCTGGAGTGGGATCCGGACACAGATCTGGATTCTAGAGAGCAACCCAGTGTAACAACTTCTGCTAAACCAACATGGTAACTGCAAGAAAGGATAAAAGGCTAAGTTTACCCTGCTTGAATCTGAGCCTTGGGATCCAGGGAGTCTAGTTATCCTAACCTCAGCACAGTCTACTAAACCAGCCTCTTCTCCAGCCCAATAGAACAGTGCGATGCTGTATGTCATGTACATGTTCAAATCCAGTGCCTACCAACAGTGGTGATGGGCTTGGAATAAGGTAGCAATCCCCAGGTGTTGGAAGAGAAAAGGCCACGGCCATGGAATATGCATGGAGCAAAACCAATGTGTTTCTGAAACTTCTTCTGGACCCATCTTCCCCAGGAGCCCTCCTCGAAGATCACCTGCTTGTAAACCTCGTTCTCGCCAAACGAATACACCGGGACCAAATCCGCTCTACAAAGAAAGAAACAAGATGTGAGTCAAAGCCTTCCAGAGGCTGGAAATCACCTTCTAGGCTCAATGCCAGACACATGCCTGAACAAAGAAGAGCAGCAGAAGAGGCTCCGCCTGATTTTCTGCATGCTGTATTCACTGCAACTTTGCCTGCAAGTCCAAAGAACGAGCCTTCACTATTGCTAGGAGCTACTATGGTTTGCAATATGCAATACGCTCCAGAGGGTGCCCTGGTCAGTTGTACAAATCATCAGAAGACAGATGAGAGAGGGAGGATGGGACTGTGATTAAGGCAGGCAGACAGACAGACTCAGAAGATCTGAGTTCAATTCCTGGCTCTGCTACAGATTCCTTGGGCCAATCGTTTAATCTGTTTCTCCTCCATAAGGAAGGAGAAAAGTGGGGGGAAAATCCCACGCTTTGTCTTGTCTCTTCAAATTGCAAGATCTACAGGGCTGGGACTGCCCATGTACATGTACAGTGCATGGCATGCCTAGCACAATGATCTCAGCTAGGGACAACTAGGCATTACCATAATACAACCCTAAATCAGAAAAAAGGTGAGCTATCCACCAATCACGTACACAACCAGAGCTGCATGGGCAGGACTGAGGCAAGCACCTGAACTGCCAGTTTCATATAGGTGTGCACACACACAAAGTTAATCTGGTTCCTATTTCAGGGTTGGGCAGAACAATACCGTGGAAGTAGAACAAAGTAAAGACAATATAGGCTTTGGAACAGCAGAGTCTTACTGCATTTGTGCAGATGGCACAATGGCAACTGTAGATGCTTTAATATAAAACAGCTTTTGCACCAAGAACAAAGGAAGATGGCACAAGCAAAAGATCTCTACTACCTTAGGCCAGTTCCTTCTACAGCAAACTGTTCCAAGTACACACAGCCCCAAAGGGAAAGGCAAGAAGCAGCTCTCATGCCTAAAATCAGGCATACAGAATATGGGAAGAGTGCATCCAAGGAGTTCATTGCTTCATGTAATGACTGAGGAAGAGTGTAAGGGGGAGGGACTGTTATAAATCTACTCCCATAGATGTGCTGGAAATTGAAGTGTTATGGATTAGAGTGGATTTCTCTTTTACCCGTGTCGTAAAGCCAGCTTCACAAATCCCTTCCGATTTTTCAGAGTCACTGAGTTCTTCCCTGGCATGCAGTTCAGGGACTCCGCAGCTCCTCCAACCACAATGACAATTGCATTTCCACTGCCATTCTTGGACAGGATGTAATCTATGCTGTCGCGGTTCACAGGACAGATACCTGAGCATTCCAGGAGAGAAAAGTCTGGCTAAGAATTACTGAAGACTTGCTGTTTGCAGTGCAGAAGATGAGTGGGTAAGGAGAGACATTTGGTTTTGAAAACACAAAGTGCTGCACAACCCCCAGCTTTTAAAGAGCATCTCCCCCCATCCCTGAGGGTGAGAGATGGCACTTATTCAATTCCAGCTGTTATAGACCAGCTGGATGGTCTTAAATAGGCCAACCATCCTCTAACGTAGAAAAGAAATCCCCACGGGCCAAAATGAACTCCAAAAATTTTTAAAACCACATGGGTATGCTGAGCTCAACATTGCAACACCTAAGTGATTTAGAAACCTAAATCTCATTTTCAAGAGGGATTTAAGCACTTAAGCATCTAAATTCCATTGATGCTGGATGGTATTTAGGCTCCTAAGTGCCTAAATCCCTTTTGAAAATATTTTCACACTCCTAGATCAATTAGGTACTGCAACACAGGGCACAGCAATGCCCAAATACCTTTAAAAAGCCAGGCCTAAAACCTATAGATGCGGCACTAGTCTTACATCAGTACAAGGCCCCTAATCCCACCAGCCTTTTGCTATTATAGGACATAATTGCTCTGGTGTGTGGGCACTGAACTTCACCCCCCTATCAGTTGGTAGTATTGCTCACTGGTGTAGTGCTGGAACTGCTAGCACACAGGGGCTCACTTCTGCACTCAGAGATGAATGCCCATTTGTCTAAGAGCCATACGGCTGTCTGATTTAAGGGAGAAATCCTGCCCCTGAATTTTGTAGCCATAAGAGTAGTTTTACACTTATTGAAGGGAGAAAGTTTGAGTGCTCAGTCAATTTAGCAGGATTTTCTGAATATTGTAATGTTTTTTTCTGGGGGACAGTGTGAAACCATGGAGAGACAGGAAATAGTAGGGAAAGGAATCTCATTTCCCTGGAAAGATGCTTTCTACTCCAGAATGCAACACGAAAGCAAGAAATGCACAGTGCACCTTCACACTGGGATCTCTTTATTCCAGTGTCAATTAGCCAAAGAACTAGCACTTTTAACATTTTTCAAAGTGGAGAGTGCTAGAAGTTAAAAAAAGCTAGACACTTTCTGTTCTGCTCTCAAACTAGAAAGGATGTATGGTGAAAAAGTATTCTGGTGGTGCCTTCATTACTGCAGCATAACTGTCCTAAGGACCCAGTACTGGCAAAGATGAGGGTACAGTCTGCAGGAGAGTAGGTGAATACCATCCATTATACAGCCCTACAGGGGGCATAATGCTTTACGGAATTAGTGCAAGGCTTGGCTCCAAGGGGCTTAAAATTCCAATCAGAAGTAGAAAAGGGGGATTTATTTTCCAGCTTAATTAAGTGATATTTAATAGACAAATCCCAAATATATGCCTAATAAATGAAGTATATTCTCAGGTTCCTGAAATACAGGGATTTTATGGTAAGGTTATTCTCACAAACATGAACAGCCTAAAAAAAAAAGTGTCCTTGTTCCTAAATTAAGTTGCAGATACACTAAAACACAATACACAGTCAAATGATTTGTACTTTCCTGAAATCAGTGACAGCTCTCTCACTAGAGCCTAGAACATACATGATTTAAAGATTAGAATGAGATGTATTAGTGCAACATAGGAAGATCAATTTCACTGGTTAATTCCCCCAGCCCCATCTAAACAGAGAGACAGCTTCCTTTTGAAGGGGAAAAGCATTTTATGGAACAGCTGCAAGCTGAAATAATACCATTACCTAGTCTGTTTGTGGTAGGTAGCTAACTAGCGCATGACATGCAGGTTAGCAAGAGACCATCCCTCCCTGGTAGCAAACCATGGTGTGACTACCCCACAGTGCCTGCCATGGTCTATTTGTGTGCAGTCTACTGGTGTGCGTGCGTGCACACACACACACACACACACACACACACACACACACTTCACTGCAGTGCTTGGAGTTAGCCCTCTGGAAAAAAAGGACAAGATAAAAGCACCCCAGCAGACTATTAATGCAAATCACTGTATTGCACATGGACAGTCCATGGCAGGCTAGATTCACACACCTCCAGCTTGCCACAAACTAAACGTTCATGTAGTCAAGCCCTAAGTGTAACCTCACCACCGCCTACTGCCACACAGAGCATGTCTGAGTCATTCCAGAGCTAACAATACTTCCTAAGGCCACATCTATACTACGTATTTCAGTACAAGTACATTGCTCAGAGGGGTGAAAAATCCACACCCCTGAGCAACATGATACTGACTGTAGTCCCCTTCGGAGACAGCGCTATGTTGGCAGGAGAGTTTCTCCAGCCAACATAGCTACAGCCTCTCGCAGAGGTGGAGCAACTACTATGAGAGAGCACTCTTCAAAGCACTACAGGAGCGCAGCAGCACCAATGTCGCTTTTGTAGTACAGACCTACCCTAACATTCTTTTCCTGGCCATTGGAGTTAATAGTCCAAGTTTCCCCCTTAAAGGCACAAACTACCAATTTTCTATAGCCTTTTTGGTAATTACTGTAAATGGCTTGAGAAGCAAAGTTAACCACAGTACTAAAATAATCAAGCACTAAAGAGAACACTTATGTTTGCTAGACATAAATTTGGCCTGTTTTTTCTCACCACCTCCAAATGCTCAATAGATCTTAAGAGATGAAGTGGCTTATTGTATCTTAGTCCAAATCCACTGGTGCCACTGCTAGATTGCTCACCTGCAGTGTTTCTTAGAGCTATGGCAAGATATGGGCTTCAGCGCACCTTTGTCATTCTATTAAAATAAACCAGTCTCAGCCACTCCAGCAGGCAAGCCGAGAACGAGCTGAGGAAGAGAAGATTCTGGAAATAAACTGCTTTTTCAGCTTCAAGCTTTGGATGCTGCAATAGAGATTGAGGTGGAGGGGGAAGAAAGACAGAATCTGAGAGTGGCTAGGTGGGGAGAGGAAGAGACAAAGGAGTGGGATCTTTTGCTCTTACCGCCAGACATTAAGTAATCCCTCAAAATAGGCATTCTGAAGTTCCCAGCAAGTGTAGCAAGGTACGGTCTGATCCCAGGAAACTTCTGGCCAACACCAGTGGCTTCTGTGCTGAAGTTGCAGAACGCACCCAAGCCCATAATTCCATGTGGGTGGTAGCCAAAAATGTAATTCCTGTTGGTCAGCAGATTGTGGGTTTTTACCAGCTGAGAAAGAGAGGAATGTAACGTTAAAACAATTGTTTAAAATGCCAGCGAAGTTGCATGCAGAAATTCTCTTGCACGAGACAGCTTAAGGCCAAGAGAAAAGGAGGTTTTGAAAAGTAAGTTTGACACTAAAATGTTGAAATCCGCAAAGCATCAGTGTCCAATTCACCAATGCTGATCTGATCCTAGCCCAGAAATTTACCTCCCATCACCAACCACCAAGGTAATCCAGGACATGCCATCTTGAATTCACGCAGGATGGTGGAAACAAGAGATTCACCAAGAAAGTCCTTTTGGCTCCCTACACTTAAGGGGCAAATATTGTATGAATGTGTGTTCCCTGTCATGGGACCACATGCTCACTTTGCCATGTTTCACAGAATGATTGGGTTTCAGCAAAAACCATTTCCGTTCAATGCCCCTCCTGACATCCCATGTCCTGAAATCCTATTCTTTGCAGTCCTGGAAGCAGCAGCTATACTTCGTGCCACAAAGCCCTTTAGACTGAACTATTGCACAAGAACTGGGGAAAACCATTTCCTGTATTCGTTTCCTGTAGCTGCTAGCAAAATTCAACTTGCTGAATACCCGAATGCAGGCTGACTCCCTGAAACCCACATCTGCTGCTTTGCGCTTCTAGAGCAGTTCACATTTATTCACCTCCCCAAATAAGCAGCCTCAACATAGTTTGCGCTTGATTGGTAGCGGACAGTTTTTGTAATTTTTTCTTCCCATGTTAGTGAGATCTTTTCCCAACTCTTCTAAAATGCTAAGACTGGGTGCACAAGGCCTTCATAATCAGTGGCTGGCACTGTTCAGTTCCTGGAGGAACTGTACAGGAATCCAAGTGACAAGCCTTCTTGATTCAAGGTTGTGAGAGTTTTCTGGCCATTTGAAAATAGGGAGAAGACTGGCACTCCCTCCTGGACAAATTCAAATTTCATCAGCGCGTCTTAGTTCTCAGCCACACATAGCAAACAAAGTGCAGAGAAAAATCCACGGCCTGCCTGAAGCTGTGCCAGGTGCAAACTGGTTTCACTTAATGAACCTGCTACCATTTAGCACACAAAACACCCCCATGAAAAGCCATCTGACTGGGAAAGGAAGTCAAGTAATTTTCACGCAGTTCACTGACCCTGTAATCACAGCATAGGAATACTGCATGGTTTTGCATCTGAGTGACCTTCTCTGCCATTAAAGCCTGGATACCTTATACAAGCTATCAACTGGTCTTTCACAAGGCAGAACAGATCACTGACTAGAATTCCTTAGCGAATGCAGGAGTAGAGACTGGCTTTGTTTCACATGGTGCATTCAGAATAAGATTGTACAGATTCTGCCAGGTTCCAAAAAGGCAGGAACTTTAGCTGCTCTGGTGTAGAATATGGTACAACACACCACAGTCTAAATTTTGGCCTCTGATATCTACATGCATCTTGCATTGAAGTCAGTTTAATGCGTTAACTTCAGTGGGAGGTGCACTCATGTATGGGTACTGTGGTAGCACCCAGGAGCCCCAGTCATGAGCTAGGATACCATTGTGCTAGGTGTTGTACAAACACATAAGACAGTCCCTGCTCCAAAGAGCTTACAAATCTCTCACATATCCAAAGGCAGAATATGGCCCTTGGTATGAATATATAATAAGTTGTATTTGAAAGAGCAGAGAAACTTTCCAAAAAAACTGATAATGTTGCACCATAGCTGATTTACACCAAGAAGTTTATTGGTGATATGACAACATGGCTCGACTAAACTACAAAGTACCAAAACGCATCTCTGTGGGCCTAATGTGTTGTAATAAATCTAATGCCCTAGCGTTTGTATGCACATGCAATAAGTTGTATTTGAAAGAATGCAGAAGCTTTCCAAATATCTGATGAAAGTAGGTTTGCACCATCACAACCCATTTTAAGCAAAGAGATTTCTAGGCAAGAGAAGTCAAGTCATGTTGTCCTGAATTGCCAAGATTCCAGATCACCAAAAAGTCCCTAATACATTGCAATTGATCAAGTGCCCAGGAGTTTGAGTCAAACAGAGGATGGTACTCTCAAAAACAAATCTAACACACAGTAACGTTTGTTCTGAAAAAAAGCATATGAATGATATATTTAACCTGCTGAAGTATGGATCATCTTACTCCCCAGGGACTTACTCTTTTTAACAGCTGTGAAGAGTCCTGTGGCACCTTAAAGACTAACAGAAGTATTGGAGCATGAGCTTTTGTGGGTGAATACCCACTTCGTCAGACGTTTCACCCATGAAAGCTTATGCTCCAATACATCTGTTAGTCTTAAAGGTGCCACAGGACTCTGTTGCCTTTTACAGATCCAGACTAACATGGCTACCCCTCCGATAGTCTCACAGAATTTATAACAGTGTAATATCCCAGCAGCATTATAAAGATGCTCAGAGATTTATTACATTATGGTAGCAGCCACAGTTCTTGAGCAGGAGGGGACCCTGTTTTGCTAAGTGCCATCCCCATGCCAAGATTCAAACTTATTGCTTTATAAATTAGGGCAAAAATTTCAGGGTTTCCCTCCTTTTTAATCTCATGAAAACAAATGCCGGCAAGATGACACAAAGCAACTCTTTTCCTTCTCTGGAGGGAGAATCCCCAAAGATCTGATTATGAGCCCCCAGAATGACAATCTCTAGATGAGCTCTCTGAAGAGCTCAATTATGTATAGTTTGCACTGCACTAATACTCAAGATCCTCAATCACAGACCAGGATCCCATGGTGCCTGGTGCTGTGCAAACCTAGAACAAGACAATCCCTGCCCTAAAAAGCTGCTTATATTCTAGCACTCACAACTGGAGAGACTCAGGCACCATGTGTTTTTAAAGCTAAAACTGTTTCATGTCTCAGAGAAAGAAACAGATGCAATCTTTTTGCATTTAACTCCATTACTGAACAAACTGCTGTGCATCATTAATTGGCACTGGAGTGCATGTTCTGCCACCTTGCTTTGTTCTAGTACCTGGACATAGCAGGAAGGACATTCCACATCTTTATGGCTTTGGGATGCAAGAAAGTCACGGGGCCAGACCAAGAACTGGAAACTTCTTTTCAACAGTAGCAGGGATAACTAAATGGAGGGGAATGGGTGGAGAGAGACTGAACATTCAGTTATGGCTAAAATAGCAGTACCCGATTTCTCCTGTCCTAGTACTGGGGGGGGGAGACAGGTAGCAAGTAGTGACTAGTAGGCCTGGGCAAGGAAGGTGGCCACAGTACACCTCTAGTTTGGTTCAACCAGCCTCAGGGTCTACAAGTTACATGTGGCATGTTTATTAATAGCTGCAGAGCCTTAGACACTGCAGTTAAAAGGGTGACTGAAGGAGCTTTAACACACTTAGGTGAAGGCTGAAGCAGATTGTCCCTTTGCTGGCAGACTAGCAGTACAAACAACTAAGCACAGCTTTCCCCCTGCTGGAGTGGTCTAGATATTGAAGGGATGGGGCCATACCTCTCCAGGGTAAGGCTGCTCTGGGTTACAGCTCAGAGACCTAATTAAAGATGCTGCAAGGTCTGGGTTACCTTTCTGCATTCTAATAATGCATATACAGAGCCTGCCCCTTCTATATGCCTCAGTGACCACAGTGAGAGGAGGAAGAGAGCCAGCTCATCCCAGCAGCTGTACTTTGTCACCCTGAATCCCACATGCTTGTGTTTATCCTGAGAGGTCACTTTAGGAGGAGTGCACACCTTTCGGGGCTTGAAAGCCACACTCTACAGTGGTGTCTGTTTACCATTGGACTCTAACCTGTCAGGGCTTCCACCAGACAGGAGGCCCTTTTGCAACCCTGCCACCCTTCTGGAGGCTGAAGCAGCAGTGAGGAGTGATCAGTTACCCACCCACCCCCCGGCCCTTCTCAGCACATTGTGAATGGGCTACAGAAGTCCCACGGGTATGTCCACACTGTCATGAGGTGGGATTGCCTCACACGTGGACAGGCCTGAGCTAGCTCGGATGGAGCTAGCTTGCTAAGAATAGCAGCAGAGCTGTGGTGGGACGGGGTAGCCACTGGCGTACAGTCCCACCAGTACTCTGGGTGCATACTTGGAGAACCAGTCCATGCCACTGCATCTACAGTGCTAGCGATACCTAAGCTCGCTCGATCCAAGCGAGTGCTGGTAGGCCTGTGCATTCTGCCTCGTCCAGCCCGGTGGACGTCTGGCACATGAGACAACCTTGTCAGAAAACTACATCCTCCCCTTCTCTCCTCAATTTAACACAGCCCACTGCCCTTCCTTTGCAAAGCATCCCAGAAGGATGGGGGCAGGCCAGCCAGTTATTTCTGTGTAGCTGCTGAGGGGGCAGGTGCCAGGTTAGTGAGTTATATCACTGTGCAGACCCTTGACCATGGCACTCTTAAAAGCCGTACCCCAGAATGATGTAGCATTTTGAGCAAATCAAGGGGGCTTCTAGAGAGGAACACTCAGGCAGAGGGCTGGGGGAGAAAATCCAGAAGTATAATAATTAAAAGAACAAGAGCTTTGGAAGAATGATAAGTGCTCCTGTGTCAGGGCTTCAGCCAAACCTGTACCTGGCAGAGGCTAGAAAAAACTTTTCCTGGGCACAAGTTACCCATGAAGAATTTCTGGCACCTTCCTTTAAAGCCACCATTGGCCACTGTTGGTGGCAGGACTGTGGACTAGATGGACCACCGATCTGAGCGTGGCATTTCCCACAAGATCCTATAGGTGATTAAGCCAGCTGATTAAGAGGGAGAATAGTCCATAACTGCACATGGTTTTCTTTTCCCCTGTACACATTCTACTTTAGCACAGAGATCCTAAAGTGTCCCTGGCGCCCCCTTCAACACCTCACTCTCCACTCTCCGTGTAACCGTCCTCCTCTGCTTATTTTACAGCCCTCACTAGGTGAAAGGTGCCTTAATGCAAAGTTCAGCAGCATGAAATCCACACTTCCCCATGCCTCATGCTGTTCAGCGGTTACTAACGAGTGATATTTTAAAAGGGTTACCCCCAGACTGAAACTACAACCTTCGGCCCAGTGCCCTGAGGTTGGACTTTCCTCCCCACAGCTAATAAAGCTGTTGTGAACGTGACTCCTGGGTGCATAGAGAGCTGTTGAGTCTGACAGCGCAACAGCACATGCACAAACAGAAGGGGAAGTAGCCATAGTAACTGAAGACAGTCCATGTAGAGAGCCTGAACAGCCTAGGGGCCAAAGGGTTGAACACCATCCAGACCTAGGAAGGAATAGGGCTCACCACAAAGCATTGACTGTCCAAATGTATTTGTAGACCAAGGGTACGTCTACCCTTTGAGTGGCAGTAGCAATGGTGTGATGGGCCAGTTGCCTCTAGTCTGCACCTAGCATGTCAGCCGGATCCAGGCTTGGGCCAGCTAGCCCCTCCCACACCTCACACCGCCATACACTACTGTTAAGCTCACTAGGTCAGACATTGGGTCTCATTGCTCAAGCTCTGCTTGAGCTGGATTTTACACCTCCAGCACCACATGGAGACATGCCCCCTGGCTTCCTTTCCTTTACTCCTGGGGTAGGGGTGACTGAGCACAGGGCTAGTTCCTGTTCATATTTATTCCTCTTTATGCTGGAATAGCAGGAGGCGTTGGGTAAGGGGGTGGAAGGTTAGAACAAACGAAGAGCAAGCAAGGGGTCGGTGGGGGCAGAGAGAACGATGCAGGCTGTACGAGGACTGAGGCAGAGGCTGGTGCAAACAGCCAATCAGCAGAGAGTAAAAGCTGTCTGAGAGTTCCCAGTGCCACACGCTAGCTGCTGACATCACTTGGGTCCAAGGTGTCTGGAGCCGGCAATAACAGCTGAGCATCTCCCTGCCTCACTGGTGCCAGGAATGCCTCTCGTATCCCCAGAGGCTAGAGTTTGTCCTGCCTTGCTTCCTCCATAGCCCAATCCCCTGACCCGGAGTAGGAGTGCTAAGACTCAAGGTCTGGCTACCATTTTTGCAGCACCATCCATCTATTCTGTCTCAGAGGGGCTGGATGTTATTGAAATTAGGGATTAAAGAAGATCTGCAATGTCTAGTGCAGGATGCAAGAGCCTCTGCTTCAATTTTGCTGCCGCAGACCAGCTTAGAAGGAAGGAAAATACTCTTCTGTATGCCAAGTAGGCCGGCCAGATCAAAGGGATTTGGGAGCAAGCTGGAAGAGCTCTTACAAGCCTCACTTGGCACAAATCGTACAAGGCTGCCTGCAGCCACCTTTGACTCTGCTAGCAAGCTAATTGTCAGGTGCTTATTTGAAATAATAGCATTAAGCAGAGGCTGTTTGCAGCTACACTCTTTGCTCCTGAATGGCTTCAGCAGAAGCTTAAGTAGCCAGCATTAAATGATACACATTCAGAGTTTTGAATGTGCATCTCTTCTGACCAAGTAGGAACTTTATAAAGCTGAGCACTATAGGGTTCACGTGACAAACACTGGTTCACATTCACAGGGACTGCAGTGGTTCTCAGACAGGGGTACCTAGAGGTCTTCCAGAGGATACGTCAACAAGGATTTTTGCCTTGTTTTACAACAGGCTACATGAAACCACTAGCGAAGTCAGGAAAAACTAAAATTTCATACAGACCATGACTTTGTTTATACTTTCCTATATAGTAGATCAGAGTTTCAAACCTGAGGAGGGTCACGATATTTTTATAATTATATGGTAAGCAATATCAGTAACAGTGTGCTATGACACTTTTTTATATGTGTCTGATTTTGTAAACAGGTAGTTTAAGTGAGGTGAAACTTGGAGTACACAAGACAAGTCAGACTCCTGAAAGGGATACAGTAGTCTGGAAAGGTTGAGAGCCACTGGTTTAGAGAGAGAGGGAGAAACATTGTAAGTGTTGATGTGCACCAATGCTGATTTCACTCAGGAAAATTCCCCATAAAGACAGACCTTTACTTTATGACACAAGACAAAGTTATGCAATAACCAGATTGTAATGATCATAACTAGATAAGCAAGCAAAGATTAGCAGAGCACACTTGGTAAGTGGACTCTAGAATACAACAAGGCAGTCTGTTGCTATCTAGAACCACTAGACTAACAGATACAGGTAACTATTAGTCACAGCACCTGGCCCAGATGGACATTATCAAAGGTTATGCCTTGTATAGACCTTCTCCTGACTGAGACACCCTAGGCTGCAGAACTCCAGAAATTGTCCTGGGACTGCAGTTTACCTACACTGCTAAGCTTGAAGAACTCCTGCTTCCAGGGCCAGTCATTAAGTCGTAGCAGACATAAGCCTTCCTAAGCCAACAGCTTCCTAAGCTTATTTCTGCCCCACTAACTGATGTTATTCTGCTCCCTTACATGCTCACCTCACTAAATAGATTCCCTACACCTTTGGCAGCAGGTCAGTTTTGTATCCAGCATGATCTTTAACAGAAAGAGAGAAAGGACACAGGATTCATGTCTAGCTTCCTCTGCTTCCCAAGCCTTAGCAGTTTCGAAATACAGTACAACCTCCACTAAGTGCATCTTGCAGCACAGACAGCCTAGTGACCAAGCCTCATGGTACTAGAGTTTGGTCTCTTATGCCTAAGACTTCATAAGTGCTACCCAAGAGATGCGACAGCCCACAGCCATGAGCACTCCACTCAGCAGCATAGCAAGCTTGGCTACAGGAATGGCCAAAACCCGACTGGCTTCCTTGCTAATTCACAAAAGGTTTTACCATTCCTCCCCCCACACCCCATTATTGGCCCAACTGAGTGGGCTCTTCAAGCACTGCTCACGTGTTTTAAATTTTTTGGATTTAATAGTTATTTGGGTTACAGTGGCAGCTAGACACACCATTGTGCTACGCGTTGTACATACATAGCAGCAAGTAGGAGGAACTGCATCCTTAAGGAACTTACAACCTAGAGAGACAGGATATGTAGAGAAGCCAAAAACAGAAGCATGGAGCTGAAGTGACAGTGAAGGTCACAGAGCAGGGCCATGACAAAGCTGAGTGTAAAGCAGAGATCTCTGGTCTCAGTCCTGTACCTGAACCACTAGATCACACGGCCTCCATTTTGTACCTTGTTTGTAGGGCCAGATACCCAGCTTAGGAATACTTCACTCATAGCAATTTGCTTATAGCAGAGATACAAGTGTGATGGTGGTAGGATGGGCAGTAAGTGCTCCCCCCAACCCAGGATGCAAACACTTTACATGGTTATGCACTTTAAGCAGGTTTGCTTTTAAATAGAAGTGTTTAGTACTACAGCACCTTTCACTGTTACAAAACTAACATGTTGGTAGGTTGGGTAGATCAGAGCAGCAGAGACACAGTAGGAGAATTAAACACTGATTGTCAGCTGGAGGCAGATGTTGAAGATTACACTGTTGCTCAATGATCATGGGAAAGATTCATACAGGGCAAAGTTCTGCATCACACAGTGTGATTTCCCCTCCTGTCTCCACCTTAATTAGGCAGCACGAGGGATTCTTGCACCCTTACTATCTCTCTTGTGCACTTCACCCAGTATGTAGCTGTGCAAGGGCTGAAAAATGTAGACAACACTTTATGGTGTATTGCCCCCCCCGAACATCCCTCCTCTGAACTAGCTAAAGTGGTTCACAAGCCAGGGGTCAGTTTAGGGAGTCACCAATCCGAGTAGCTGGTTTTAAAGCCATTAGCACCCTTGCTGACAGGTTTTTAATACTGTAGGATTTGAGAACCTTCCAGTAGGATATTTGTACTTCCTCCTACTCGCAAGCAGCCATGATGTCCTAGCACCTGATGCTTTCCAAGTCTACATCCCTTATGTGTCAAGACAGCCTAGCCGCTGGCACCTTTTTACGCCTCTCTCCCTTGTCACACGCCCCTCCCTACAGGTATGCCATCTCACATGGTCATTTCTGCCTTTTAAATGCAGTCTCCTGTCTGGATCAGTGGAGCGAGCTCGGCTGTCACTACTGTTCAGCCACATGGTGACAGGCAGCCCAGTGAAGTATTTCAGTGGCGGCAGTGTGATCTAGACAAACACGGAGCAAATTTTGATCTGATTTTAGAGAATGTGATTAAGGAGTCAGAGCTGGCTCCTGCAAGCATTTTAGAAGGAGGCAGTAGCTGGTCTGGTATCACCCACATGCAGACCAGAGAGTATAGATTACACAGGAGCCATGTGTATGACACCATAACACATCTGAGTCCTGCCATTCATGGCATGTTTAGCTGCTCAATATTTTGAGGAAGTGGTCTCAGTCCCTCCATACCCAAGGTAATCCCCCCAACCCCCACCATCAGCATCCAGCAACCCTAATACATATATCTTACATTTATATAAAGCCTTCCAGCCTAAAGGTAACATTTGCTGAACTCCTCCACAGCTGATGTCTGTGCCAGTTAACCCAGGTTCTAATTAGAATCACTGATAAACACTTCTGCAGAGTACTGGTCTCAGATCACACCCAAGTGCACATCTGGCTGATTTTAAACGTTGAACAATCCCTGCTTGTCCTAAGCAGGTTTTTAGGACATAGTAGTTCACACCTTAATTCTGCCCATGCTGGCTCGTTACCGTTGCCAACACCAGCCTATCTGCTCTGATGGGAAAGTGGACACTTTCTAGGCAGTAGATCCAGGAGAGAACAGGGGTGTTCTTACCCACTCAAGTTAATCAGGCCCACTACAATATTAGCTGTTTACAACACGATGGTATGCTCCTGCCTCCGTGTTAGTAGCTAGGGGCAATGTCTGCATTAGCCTTGGGAAAGCTTTCCCAGCAGTGCTCAGAGCTTCAGCTTCACTCCTAGGCTCTGCTGTTTTAAGGCCTTTCTTCCAGCTGTGCTCAGAGCAGGTCTATGTGACTAACTTTCAGGGGGCTGTGCAGAGAACACAGCTCTTTTGGGAAGTGGGAATCCACAGCATGGAGGGAAGGACACTTGCTATCACCAGTGGAGCTAACCCAGCAGCAGTGGGAAATGATAGCCAAGCTCCTAACACAAACAAGGCCACAGAGTACCAGGAATACCGGAATATGGTTCTTGCTTAAAAAGATACACATGGCTTCCAACCTCTGGAGAGAAAGGGCTAGTTGTGTTGGCTGTTCGATAGCCCCACCCTGCCTACGGGTGGGGAGGAAGAGCTACAGAAGGCCTTACCTAGTCATGTAACAGGCATTTTTCAAACATGCTTCTAAATGTACCACGGCCATTTGGCAGCCAAGGTACCTGAGTGCCTGTTTGTTTCCTTACATGGGACAGCCATGGTCATTAGGTATGTGATGCTGCACAGTGCTAGATAACCAGGACTTTGTCCACAGCTCTCTATAGGGGTGGTGGCCCCTGCATTGCCATTGAAATGGGATCCCACTATGGGGAAGGTCAGCTGCCTTATACCCTTATATCAGCAGGAGTGTTCAGTCTGTCAGGGATGGATAGCATGCCTAGACCAAGCATGCGTCCTGATGGAGGGAATGAAGACCAAAGGACAGAGACGGAGCTATGTGCCAAAGACAACAGATGGGGAATCATTTGGATACACAAGAGGGCTCAAGAGAGCCCAGGATGAGAACTACACATACTGCAGCCTGAGTAGCTGGCTTCATACTAGCATTCCTGCATGATGCAGCGAGATGGATCTGCGGCCACAGATTTGACAGCCCTGCCTGAAGGGGTCCTGCCCATTTGCCACTTTGGATTTTTGTAAGAGCTGTGCTCTCTACATAAGGTCGAAGAGGCAGGTGCCTGGTGCTGAGACTTCAGGGTGAGAGGACAACCCAGCCAAGACTGAATCCACAGCCAGTGGAGGACAGCCAGAAGGATCAAGCTAATTGCTTTTCCTCTGTTTAATATCCTCTTCCCCCATGCCTGCCTGCTGCATGACATTGTGTCACAGATGTTCCAACTCTGTGCTGAATCAGTTGCTGACTTCATGTTCCACTGTTTGTGTGGCTGATAAGCAATGCTTATCTAGAGTCACCATCTGCATGCAAGGCCCAAGGACCAGTGAAGTAGCAGTACACACTCTCCAAGGTAGCTGCAGGGAGTCAGCAAGTCAGCAGGGAGTCATTTGGGCTAAGAAATCCCATAGGTGTTCAACAAGCTTTACTAGAAAACCCTGAGAGTTACAGTTTTGACAAGTTATTGTTTGATGTGCTTAGTTTTGCAGCTATGCTTCTGATTGCTAAGGCCAGCAAGGATCACTATTAAAAGCCAACAGACATCATCAAGTCCAAGTATTCAATATTATTGATGTATAGTATGTGTTAGCAAATACTGGCTTTTTAATAGCTACCACTGCATTCCTAGAATAAGTATCTTGAATGACCTACCCTTCCTCCAACAGGCATTCTGAGAACCCAGACCTCTTCCCAGCTCCAAGCCCTCTAACTAGCCCTGAAGAGTCCTCAGCTGCACAGCAGGGTTACTTCCATGTGTGTTTTCCCTTCCCATGCACTTGCCAGTCCTTCCTCTCCTCAAGCAACCCATCCAGTTGGATCAGAATTATTAGCTGGGAGACTAGCTGAAGGGGCAGGAGGTGCACAGGCTAGAGCAGGGGTCTCAAAACCACCACGAGGGCCACATGACGACTAGTACATTGGCCCAAGGGCCGCATTTATTGACACCTCCCCCCGCTGCCCTTGGTCCTGCCCCCACTCCACCGCTTCCATGAGGCCCTGCCCCTTCCCACTCCTCCCCTGAAATCCCCACTCCAACTCTGCCCCATTCCAGCCCCCAGGGGGTGCAGGAGGGGTGTGGCAGAGGCTCAGGGCAGGGGGTCAGGGTGCAGCAGAGGTTTCAGGGCAGGGGGTTGGGATGCAGGAGGGGAGCGAGGGGCAGGCTCCAGCCTGATGTGCACTGGGGGCAGGGTAGGCTCCCCGTCTGCCTGCTCTGCCCCGTGCCGCTCTGGGAAGCGGCTGGAACCCGGGGAAGGAGGGGCGCAGGGGTGTGTGGGGCTGTTACTTCAGGCACCATCCCTAGCAGCTCCCATTGGCTGTGGTTCCCCATTCCTGGCCAATGGGAGCTGCTGGAGATGGTGCCTCAAGCAACAGCCCCCCCGACACCCCTCCTTCCCCAGGTTCCAGATGCTTCCCGGAGTGGCACGGGGGCAGGGCAGGCAGGTGGGGAGCCTGCCCTGCCCCTGGTGCTGGTTGGGGCAGAGCTGCTCCAGGTAAATGCTAGGGGAGGGTGGGGGGGGGCTGTGAGGAGCTTGTAGGGTGCAGAAAGTAACCCTGCAGGCTGCATGTTTGAGACCCCTGGACTAGAGAATCAGAGAGCATTTGGAAGATGAAGAGGTGAGTGATTTCATGTCCAAGACACGCCCACTTCCCCAGTGCTGGAGTCCCTCCCAAATTAGCTACAAATACTTGGCAGCCTGCTCCACTTCAGCAGTGGCCATTTCCCGGGGGTGCAGGTCCATTGTTAGAGATGGAGACCTTTCCTCAGCTACCACCTACACATCTGCTGACAGTGCTGTGAAGTGGAGTCCTGCTAATTCCAAGGTCTTGTACTGCAAAGTGGCATACAGGATGCCTTGAATTCTTTAGTTGTAAAGTGCTATGCTATAGCTTAATGAAAACTGGCAAGTCTCAACCCCGGCTATCAGTAACTTCAACAGCATCTCAGAAGCCCAGAGACAGAACAGCTATTTATTGAGGCTACCATGTGATCAAGCAGGTGCAATAAAAATTATTCCTGCCCCCCCACCCCAAGGACTTTTTGCATATTGATAATAAAATTAAAAGTTTAGAAGTGATCGCCCCCTATTCCACCAGGGAGCCTTACAGGCAATAGACTGGATCTTGGCCTTAGGTAGTGTTCTATGAAATGAAGAGCACAAGATGCAGAGGGGATAGCCTTTACTTCACATGTTCTAGCTGGTGGGGAGGGGTGAACAGGAAACTCCATTGTTTATAGGATACTCTTGTACCACCAGATTTCTCCAAGGCAACTGATGCCTTGAGTCAATGGAGTCATCTCAAAAATCAATGACATTCCTATCAGGATTGATTAGGGATGCACCAAGTTTGCAATGCAAATGACAGACTGTTCTGGGGAAATACACATCACATGGTGGGATCCTAAATAAAGCACATTTTCTTATCTTGGTTTTCCAGTTTCAGATAAAGTAAGGCCTGTGTACAGAACAAGAGCTGGTTTCCTCATGTCAAAGGGTTTTGTTTGGTTTGGTGTGTTTGTTTTTTTTTGTTTTTTTTTTTTAAAAACACCACACAACTGCCAAGAGGTTACCACAAGACAAATCTTTAAGAGGAACAGAAGAGCCCTTTGTACAGTCAGTAGAGCAAGAAAAGGTTATTTACCCGTACTGGAAAATAGTCTCTGAAGTATCTCCATATGGCCCAGTTTCTGACCCACTGGGATCTTCTTCCACCTTGGAAAAAGAAGGAAGAAAGTGCAGTTTGAGAATATCAGTAGCAGTTTGGAAGGGCAACACCACTGATACCAATTAGAAGATCTCAGGACAGCACAGATGCCCTGCAGCCCTGGGAGGCAGGGAATTGCAGAAGGCATGAAGGCCTTGTTTTCAGAGGTATGGAGCACCTGCACCTCTCCTTGGCTTCCACACTTCTGGAGAGAGTCAGGCCTCAGGCAACAACTGCATAGCAGAGTTGACAACTGAACCCCAAAGTCCCCCCCAAGTTCCAATGCCATGTAAACACTGGAACTGAAAACAGGGGTTTGTAGTATTAATACATCCATATTTACCATCTTTTGAATGAGTTTCTTCCCCTGAGAAAGTCCTATTAGCTCAGCCAGGATCTTTTTGCATTGAAAGCTATGTACAGTTAAAGTCTGGCTGAGACATTAAGTCTTTAACGCCTGGTGGTCCTAATTGCCCTCTCTGGCTACAAGAGCCGTTTTTCCCTACTAAGAAAGCTTATAAGCATGGGGAAACTGTATTCAAGTGTGTTAACTTAAGTAACTTGATCATTCTCAACTAGTTTCCACAAAACAGTAGGTCAATAGACATCTCCCATCAGACAGGGACTCAAACCCCCGACATGTGCATCACTAACCAAAGCAGCCACTTGATCTTAACTAGAAAGACTAACTTCCCCTGGGCTTTTGCCAAGTCAGGTTTTAATTTGGCTTGCAAGTTTTCAAACAGGACTTTGGAATCTCATAAGAACATTTAGAGACAAGTAATTAGCCTGGGGAGCACATTGCTACAAGAGCTTAGTTGGATTTAGAGAAGGGCTACACATTTATAAGGATAAGACAATTTGCTGTCACTTCCCAGGACAACAGTCAGGCAGGCTATACGGGCTAGTCTACACAGGGAAGTCAGCGCACACCAAGCTAGAGCGTGAGTTTAAAGCGCATTAGCCACTCTGCACTAATTCCCCGTGTGGGCACTCCTGCCCTCATGTGCTTTAGCTTTGTACACTTCCAGAGTGCATTAGGCTGATGTGCACAAAGGCATACAGTACACATCCACACAGAGTTAGTGTGGAGTAACTAGTATGCACCAGCTACTGCAGGCTGCCCCCCCCCCCCATGTACAGACAAGCCTGTTATATGGCAAGCCAGCCACTAACTGAAAAGAGTTCTATTCCCCACCTCCTCCCAACACACAGAAATTTCCATAGCTGTCTATTTGAGGAGCTTTGCACATTATGGCATATGGCATGTCCTATGTAAAGCCTCTACCACACTAAGAGGCAGCATGCTACATTCGATGACTTACCTTTCTTTGGAGTATTCCAGTCAAACACCAGCCATGCCAAGTACACAGCTGCAATCACCCAGCAGTCTGTACAGAGTATGTACATGAGGATTACAGTGCATGCCACACCTGGAGTTGCCAGAGGGTCAGGGAGGAGATAAAGAGGGGAAATGGCATGTAAGTCTCATTTTTGCAGAGCAGGTATCTCTATCAGCATGAACACCCCTTGACTTTTGACCCTGACGTACTTAAGGATTTTTAAACTAAATCAGATTTAGTTGTTACAGATTAGTGACATCACACTGAGACTAAGCCTTTGGCAGGGCCACAACAAAGCTTCATCCAGAGCAGCCTACTTCAGAGCAGTTACTTCCCTGTCCCTGCCTCAGAGTCCACAGGTTCTCCTTCTACTGCAGCGGGCTCCCTGGGCCTCATGAGGAAGAGATTCTGCTGCTAGTTCCGTTTTCTTGTGTCACAGGTAAGACTCCCGATACACTGGATATTCCCCAACACAAAAAGTTCCTCTCACACACCCTTGCACCAGGCTGGGACTTATACAAGAGCAGCAAGCACTGATTTAAAATTATGAGAGGGGAAAAAAATTCCATCTACGTCCCACTGACACGTCTGGAATGAAAGAGGAAATTCAACTGGAAACTGCCAGCAGGCAGTATATAGGCAGTGAACAGGAAGTATTTGACAACAGGCATGCTGATGGTGGCTCAAATCAGACTTGATGAGTTGGACAATGCAGTCCAGGTGCTCAGAGAGAGACTAGCCAACTCTGATTTACTTCAATACTAGCGATTATTAATCAAGAAAAAATGATTCTCTTCCTCCCATTCAGAGCTCCTCTTAACTAAGCAGGTATTAAAGCAGGAAGGAAAAGTCTTTGCAGCTGATATGATGGGCGCACAAGTGTCACCTATAAGACGGCTAGCTGCAAGCACTCCAGTGAGTTCTACTGGACTGGAATCTCCAGAGAAGAGTCACATTGCAAGAGGTCATTAAAAGTTAGACTGAACAAAGCTTGGAATATATGGTAAGAAGCAGTCCATCAGTGCTGAGGAGATTGGAAAGACCCATGATTCTATATTCTTAGAGTGGCTGTCACTAGAAACACAGATTGGATACTTTTTTCCCCTACATTTGGAGCATTCATGGCAAGACATTTGTTATCTGCAGAGCACAGACTGTACAGAAGGAAGGATTTTAAAAGAGATCCGCATCTTTGTGCTCCAATACCTGCAGATCAACCCTACTTACATGTGTGTAGTAATCCTTCCTATGTGTTCTGTTTATCTAGCCATAGTAACACCCTGTTCTTAAGCAACAGAGGGAGACCCAACAGGTTCTACCTTAGCTGTTAATGACCATGATTTAAAACTGTCCTGGCAGAAATCAAATCAAGAATCTTCATTTTCAAATGAAAGTTATTTCTTACCCATGACAAGGAAAGTAAGGACCCATTGCAGCACAGATATAATCTGAAGTTGCTTCTCTACTTTGGACTTGGACAACCAGGATAAATCCTGCAGAGCAGAGAGGATGCTTGACCCAGTACCTAAGAACAGAAAAATAAAGATAAAAATTATTCTGTACATCCATTTAGAACAAAGCCACATTTGAAGTGAAAAACAGAAGGCATAGAACATGGAGTTCTATACTGTATTACAGAAATCACTTCTAGTTTAAGATAACTAAACCGGATGTATGTAGTTTACATTAGTCTCTTGGATGTCATCTCATTAAGGAAAAAAGCCTGAAGAGGAAACCTGCTATTCTGTAACTAAACAGAGCTGTTCTATAAATGCTTGCCATGACTGTTGGAGCACTGAAGAGGATTTCTGCTGCTTTGCAAGTCCAGTAACATGGAGCTTAGAACCAAAAACCTCTGTAATAAACATTAAAACTCCAAGTGTCCTTTCAGCCTCCCTAGTACTTTGAAGTTTACATTACAAGCCAGTGATGGTCACACTGCAAGGTGTATTAATACATCTAGCAGTTCGCCCCAGGAACCTTTTCCATACCCAACTGCCAATTGCTGGGACACTGAGGCCAAAGGCAACTTGCTCAGTTTCCCCAGTGTACAGCTTGTGAAAAAAACTGATCATATTGTAATCCTATGCTAGATCAAGCCATTGAGAACTATTCTTAAAGAGACACTGTCAGCTTCATGTTTGCAAACAGGCCAATAAAGCAAACCACAAAAAGCAAACAATTGCACTACAATAATCACTATTATTCAGACACTTCCAGATTTTTTGCACATGAAGTTGTTAATTACAAGTAGATTTTTGACTAAGCAGACAGCTGGAAAGTTACACATTTACAGCTCCATCAAGATGGAAATTCCAAGTGTAAAGGAATTTGGCTTCTGGTTAACCCTTCGCAACAAGCTTTTAAAGTGTATACTATGTTACTGGTCAGCGTCCAAATCTTTTGCTTGCAGCAAGTACCAATAGGTCTACAAAGCACTGACCAGGAGTGTAAAAGCTACAGAAGTCAGTGACAGATTACTGTTATAGTGTGAACTTAGGGGAGAGTTCTACACTACAGCAACATGTGCATGCTTTAACCGAACATCAAGTCCTGATTAGTTTAAGATAAATGGTGGCATGAACAAGTGACAAGAAATATACTGCTAACTACTTCATAGCAGATTTAAACTAAGGCTAGCTGTTCATGGCTTGCCAAGCAACCTCTAGACTGAAGGAATACACTTGCAGGTGCTAGCTTGAATATGATTTCTATAAAAAAGTGTCCTGTTTGTTTCAATAGAAGCTTGAGATGTAGCCTTACAATTAGTTTGATTGAAGCCACAAGTGCTATATACCAATGTTAGCTAGAAGCCACTGTTAATGCACAACTCCAAGCACAAGCATCTTTAAGTTTTCCTTTGAAATGAGCCATGTGATATTATGTGAAGTTAGATTCCATAAGAGGTGAGAAGTGTGTTTGGTGACACTGAACTATTCCATAGGGAGAACTAGTATGAGAGTTAGTAATTAGATAGGTAGCTTTCCTCCTATGGCAGGTCACTGGCCTGAATTTAGCTCAAAATGGCCAAAAGGCAGACAAGCACTGACAGCTTGTGAGAGGAGCCTCCATTCAGTTCTTTAAGGACATGTTAGTTCACAGTCTATACTAATTGGTCCCCTTGCTGGCAGTCCCAGCAGAGGCATTAAGGACTGAATGAGTATTAAGGCACAGAGGAACAGCACAGGGAAGGCCATGGGGATGAAGTCTAGTGTAGACTTCAGACCCCTGTGAAAGCAGAATGAATTATATTGTAAAAATAAGAATGGATTAAAGAAATGTGTATGTACCTTTAAGCAGAAATAAGAAATGTTGAAATACAGGTGCCAGGAAAAGAAACATTAGGCATAAACAAGGGTGCTAATGGTGAAACATTAACAGAAGATTGGTAATAGTAAGGAAATAAGATAGTTTTAAACTTATCAGATTCTGCTTCCTTTGTTATCTTGTTAAGTGCTCGCCCTTTTATTTGTATAAATAAGTAGTTTGTGTCTTGCATGGTGCTCACATTATCTGGGTGTTATTAGCAGAGAGCTGTGCTAATAAAACAGAGTGGTCTGACAAACTGAGTTCTGAGTCTAACTTTGACACCCCTCATTATCCAAGACCTGTGGGGATGTCCCAATTTACTGGGAGCTGTGTCTAGAAAGACATGTTGCGGGGGGGGGACAGAATTCAAAACAAGTGTCATTGTCAGGGCAATAGGCATACGACTTTGTAACATCACATATTTACTGTCTAGGACACACCCCAGCTACACAAGCCCCTTGTCTCAGATAGTACCGGGAGGCCACTGAACCCTCAGGGCTCTTCCTCCTCCCTGCTCCGCAGCTGTCACTGCGGGACAGGACCTCTGCAGGCATCAGGAGCAAGGAAACGAAGCCCTTTGCTCAGTTATGGAGCATGTGCTCCAGTGTCACAGGGCTGTGAAGATGCCACTAACGAGTCAATGGCACTTCCCAGGGACTGAGGATGTCCTAATTGGGTCTCTTCTCCCTCCCCAGCCCAAATTAAGTAGGCATCTGTAGCTCCTCCCATTATTTGTGTTACAGCAGCACCCAGGTTCCAGTCAGGACCCCACTGCAGTAAGTGGTGTGCAAATAGTGGAACAGAGGCTACCACAGGTCACCCAGCAGGTCAGTGATTGAGCTAGGAGTAGACGCCCAGTTCAGTGCACTGTCCACTGGAACACCTTGCCTCTGGATGGTCCACCCAGCATATCCTCTGCAGCCCCCATGACTGAGGAGTGCGACACTGCTTTGTAGGGGAAGGAATCGGCCCACCCACCTTCTTTTGAGGTCATTACTAGACAAATCGGAGGGAATCCTTGTGCTGGAATGTGACCAATCTAATGTGAGCATGCAGACCTTCTGCAAGTTACAGTAAACACACTGCCATCTGTCATACTGGAGGGGGTCCCCAGCACTTACAATTCACATGCAAATACAGTCAGATGCAGGTCCAAACTCGGAGGCCAGAAGTCACAAGTAGCTAACCAGAGACACTGCAAGCATACTAGACAGGACATTAGAGGCAGCATAAGAGAAGGGAAGCAAGCTTCGCCTGTTCTGAAGTGCACTGTTTAGAGGGATGTGAGGTTTGTAGTACTTAGGTTTAATTGAGAAGTTAATGAATTTGAAGGCGTTTCCAGTACAAAACTAGACCCCAAATCCAACAGAACATGGCACAGTTTTAGAACTGCATTTTTATATTCTCTCCCTGTTGTTGCTGTCAAAGACACAGCTTCTCCTTGTTTTGAGAAGATTGCTGGTGCATTTGATGAAGATGTTGTAAAGCTGTGTGTAGGGGAGGGATAGCTCAGTGGTTTGGGCACTGGCCTGCTAAACCCAGGGCTGTGAGTTCAATCCTTGAGGAGGCCATTTAGACTAGAGTTTAGATGCAAGACATTCATTTCACTGTGATGCTAACAATACCAAACCCCAGAAGAAAGTTAACATAAGGAATATCTGCATGTTTATCAGCTTGAAGGGAATTCCATTAAGCCTGCCTAGCAACCTATCCTCCCAAGAGGAGGGGCAACTTTCCTAACTGTGGATAGACAGGTGTTTGAGGGGAAACATCCAAAATGGGAACAGCCTTGTCTGAAAAGGAGGCTTAACAGTACAGATTAGCATCTGCTGAATTGTAACTGAAGTCTAAAAGAATTCAATGAAGTCAGGCAGAGTGGATGAGACTATGCAGATTTAGGATTACAGTACATAAAATTAAGGGAAGGCTCTTCCTTTGGCAGCAGTCACCTACAACAGATAGCTTGACTAGCACTGATTTTCAGGACCGCTTTTGTTTTAGCTTGCTAAAGAGGAATAATTGCAACACAATTGTAAAGAGACCAAGGCAGCAAAAGTATTTAACTTCTTAACCTTGTAAGATAATTGGGAAAAAAAGGCAAGGGGGTCTTTATAAGTAAAATGAATTGTGGAATTGCAAGCCAGGCTACTCCACTGCCATCTGCAGTGGCCATATCGTGTCAGGATATTTTGTTGAATCCTTTAAACCAAAGGCATCTTCAAGTCTGACAAGAGAAGGATTCTACACCTGCAAATAATGAAGGACCCGGCATTAGGGTATATCTTATACCAGTGGTCCCCAATGCAGTGCCCACAGGTGCCATGGCGCCCGTCAGGACATCTGTGTGCACCCACATAGTGGCCGGCAGACAAGCATCTGCCGAAATGCTGCTGAAAAGCAGCAGCCTCAAGAGGCATCACTGCTGAAATGCAAAATCAGCAGTATTTTGGCAGTGACACCTCTTGACATTGCCGCTTCTCGGCAGCATTTTGGCGGATGCTTGTCCGCCAGCCACAGTCCTTGGTCGCTCATCATCTGGCACGCACCACCCAGAAGAGGTTGAAGACCCCTGCCTTATACCATCCAGCAAAGTCCACCAGGAGTGTGGCTGTTGGCAAATCCAGATCTAGGAGAACTCCTACTGTTGTAGTTTTTGGCAAAAGCCGAACTGCCTTAGTGTAAGCCTTAACAGATGGCCTGCAAGGTACAACTAGAATAGCTCCTCTGCAATACTCAGAGTGGTACACACCAATCTTGTCCAGCATCCTGCCTCCAAGAGTGCTGGAGGAGACGACCTAGCCTACAGCCAGTTGTACAATACCTTTCCCTGTGGGACAGTTTCCTCCTGGAGACAGCCAGCAATTCGTTTATACCAAAAGCATGAAAACCTAATCCTTTTAATTTTGTCTTAGTATATACTTGCAGGTGCTGCTATTCAGAGGTATGTTTAATTACCTTGAGTAAGTCCCTACACTCTCCATTCTTGGAGTGGGTCCCTATCCTCTTTCTCCTGAACCAAGCACCTGTTTCATGCTGTTAGACTTGTTCTTCAGCATTTCCTGGATGCTATAAACAGATGGGCTATTTACTCTAGTGACAACCCCTAATACTGGGTATTGCTGATTGGCAATATGCTACCACCCACACACCCATGCTTGAAACTGCACTATACATCACGTATGCTAAGATCTGATGCTTCATGGTGAAGTGACACATACTCCAGAGCAAATGCACAGCTATGAAAAGCTATTTATCAGAAGGAGATTTAACAGGTCACTAAATGTTTGGTTTTCAGAAAGTGACTCAGGTACAAACATTAATCCAACAAAATAAAAGCCTATTATGAATTGTTTACCAGAAGTAATTCAGAGAGCTTTTCAAGAGGGATTACTTCGAAGCAGAACTGTAAACTCAAGTTTGTGCTAAATGCTTAGCCAGCTTTTTGGCATGGAAAGTTTTAGATTACTTATTTAGAATTCTGACTTAGTCCTTTCCAGTTCATTAGTGTGGGACAGAATGATGTATTCAGGGATGCTGCAGTTCATGCCAAGACTTCTTGGTAGTATTAGGTTTGTTAGAGATCCCAGAGGAGGTTAGAGAATTTGTAAAGGTGAATTACAGTATACCTCCAAGTTGGCTACTCTGCACAGCTTATTTACTGGTGGCATTAACTGTAATTCTTCCTTGTCCTCTGCTCACAGGGAATCTCCCAACAACTGCAAGGAGTTTGCCAAGGAGTCCCCTCCTCCGACCTAGGTACTAGAGGTCATAAATTACATGACTAACAGATGACAAATTTTGACTTGATCAGAAGGACTGGTCATAGATCAGCCATCAGTGTTATATTCTAAGCTATTAGTGTATAGTCTCAATACATTTCCCCTAGAACTTAAGAAGAAGACACCTCCATGTCCCCAGCATCCCCTTTCCATTTCTGGAAGAAATGGAGACTGGTTCTATTTAAACACCCATGGTTAGCCCATTTATGAGGGGAAGCAAAGAAGATACGAACTGACCTGGTCTTTGATAACCATTTACATTAATCTCTTCCCTAGGTCCAAAGTTTAATCCTGCAAAAATAGGAGCTTCCATCTTCTACTGAAGACAGTTAATAACTGTTCTTTGGTCCCATTCACTATCCACTCCACTTTGGAATGTTTACTGGCTGCGGTTATGGCCACCCATTCCAGAACACCGTTCCAGGATTGGGACTACAGACAGCACAATCTCCCATCCAATAATACGGAGCACGTTCTTAGCAATCATGCCAAGCAGGCAGAGTTCTTTGAGGCGACAGGATCAGGACACTGAACTACACCACTGCCCATGCCCAACTGCAGGAACGATTGAATCACTTCTCTACATCACCTAGCACTTTGGAAATTACCTGGGCAACAAGAGGGCTTCAGCATTTTTATTGAGGGCACAAAACTTAAGTGTATCTGCCTTGCTTTATCTCTGGCCAAAAACAGCTGAAAGTTTTGCAGAAAAAGCATCAGGCACCTCTGGTTGCAGATAAGGAACCACACTACCTCCAAAATCCCCTCCAGTGCTTGTCAACTTGAAGAATAATTAGAAAAGAACAGATTCCCTTCAGGCTTCAATATGTATGCAGTAGATGATTCTCTGTGAAGATCACATGAGTCTCAAAGACCCCCCCCATGACAGTAAGTCAGAAGGACTAAGGAGAGCACCATCAGTAGCACCAAGCTCAGTGTTTCATAGGTACTTATGGATAGATTTTTACACACAATTTTTCCACCCCATCCTCCTTTGGCAAGTTCCATGAGATTGGATATTCTAATTCAGTCTGAGCTTGAATAGCAGTTATACAGCCACTGATCCTCTGTGGCAGATTGCCCATTTCTAAGCATCTGAAAGATGCCTTCCAGCAGGATTATGAACTGTGTTGGTCTACAGTCTACAACTGGCATAGCCTTCGTATGGAATTCCCTTGGCGAGAAGGATCCAAAGAACTTTGGAGAGTAGATATGTTGCAATATTGCCTCAAGTACGGCATGCTGCTCAGGCCTGGAAACAGACTGGCAGATCTTAAAGATTTCCTGAATAGTAGCATCCTGTAAAGAAGCAGATACTGAGGAGAGTGGTGATGGAAAGTTACTACTGTCTGCCTCCACTTAAAGGAATAAGGACAGCCACATAGAGGAACTCCAGTGGCATTACTGATTGTTTGAGAGGAACAGGTAAAAATCTCAGATGATCAGGATACGGACTTGGTTGTGTCTTTTTGCCGGGCTTCATCACTCCCCTCTTCACTCAGATCACTCACCTATTCTGGTTCCTACTACAGCCTCTTCCCATTCGCACTTGGTACCTGAAACTGCAAGCAGAACAGCTGTTGATCCTTAAGCCTTGTCCTATAGTGACTTTTAAGCCACCAGTGCAAACTCTAGTGAAGATGCTATTTACAATAGTGCATTTTCATTTGTACCAGTGCAGGTGTTCTCAAACTGGGGGTCAGGACCCCTCATGGGGTTGCAAAGCTATTACAAGAGGGGGTCACAAGCTGTCAGCCTCCACCCCAAACCCTGCTTTGCATCCAGCATTGATGCTGCTGCTAAATATATTAGCAAGTGGTTTTAATTTATAAAGGGGGGGGGGGTCACACTCAGAAGTTTGCTATGTTAAAGGGGTCACCCTTTAACAAAAGTTTGAGGACTACAGTACCAGTGCATCTTATCCTGGTGCTGAACCTGAGTAAACTGCACTACTGTAAATACCTGTAAGCCATTTACACTGGTGCCCTTACAGAACGGACTGCCCCAAGCAGAATTTATACCCAAAATAAGGGAGAGGAGCCAGAGACTCCACAGAACAAAAAACTGCTAGATTTATGCAAATCACAGCTATTTTACAGGTTTCCGTTTTAGCTCTGAACAGTGCTAAAAGCCAGAGCATTACTGTAGGAAGAAAGGGCTGCTGGAAGAAACAGCAGTAACCAGGGCCAGATTAGCCTGTAGTGCCTGGTGGCAAATGTCCAGGGCCTGGATCCAGAACGAAACTTTGCCCAGGCCAACTAAGCTTTGCAAGGCATTGCACAAACACCTAGTGAGAGTTCTTGCCCTTATGAGGCTACAATTTAGATTGACAAAATCAGGGGATAAGAGGGATTCAGAGGCAGACAGGTGAAGTGATTTGCCCAGTGTCACAGCAGATCAGTGGCAAAACTGGGGAATATAATCCAGGACTTCTAACTACCAGCTCAGTGCACTATCCACTAAGGCACAGTGCCTCTAAATCCCCTGTTCCCTGCCAGGTGAATCCCACTGTACAGTTTCTGTAAAGAGACAAAACTCATTCCAGTGGTACAAGAGGAATCACAAGGTTCCACAGCTTCTCTGGGTGAGGCCCTTCTTGTTTTTACAGACAGGCTTTTAACACACACACTTTTGCTGCCCTAAGGGGGAAAACTGCTCAGACTGTTGCCCGAACTGCCAAAGCAAAAAAAGCCACCCAGACTGTGCTGCCCCAAGAATGGACGGAATGCCACCCCTTAGCATGTGCTGCCCCAGGCACATACTTCCTCCGCTGGTACCTGAAGCCAGCCCTGGGAATCAGTCACTTCTGACAAATTACAGAGCTGTGAACAGCTTGCAAGCCTAGAAAGTGGTGACATTTAATTAACTTGCACCATGAAGGAAGCTGCACTTACCAAGGCAATACCTTCCTTCCAAGGTGAACAAGTCACACTTGTAGAAGAATGAGGTGTACTTGTGCCACCTTAGGGACTAACAAATTTATTTGGGCATAAGCTTTTGTGGGCTAAAACCAGACAGTCTCTATGCAAAAGAATAAATGGACACAAATCAGATGTCAAGAATTATAACAGTCAAAAACCAGTCAGAGAATACTTCAGCCTCCCTAGTCACTCAATTACAGATCTAAAAGTCACAATAAAAAAAACCACCTTCAAAAACAGACTCCAATGAGAAACTGCTGAATTGGAATTAATTTGCAAACTGGACACCATTAAGTTAGGCTTGAATAAAGACTGGGAGTGGATGGGTCATTACACAAAGTAAAACTATTTCCTCATGCTAATTTCCCCCACCCCCAGTTACACCTTCTTATCAATGGTTGGAAATGGGCCATCCTGATTATCACTACAAAAAAGTTTTTTCTCCTGCGGATAATAGCCCACCTTAATTGATTAGCCTCATTATAGCTGGTCTGGCAACACCCATTTTTTTCATATTCTCTGTGTATATATCTTCCTACCATATTTTCCACTGCATGCATCCAATGAAGTGGATTTTAACCCACAAAAGCTTATGCCCAAATAAATGTGTTAGTCTCTAAGGTGCCACAAGTCATCCTTGTTCTTTTTGCTGATACCGACTAACATGGCTACCACTCTGAAACTTGTAGAAGCGAATTTGCGAATGCATCAGTGCAGGCCTGAAGGGAAACAGACCTGCATGGAGAATTAAGGCAGCTTTCCATCTCTACATCAGATTATTGAGTTAAGGCCAACTACACTGTACATAAACCACAGGCCACTATAAAATATGCACATGCCCTAAATACATTATTAACATATTGGCTCAGAATGGGCCTCACAAAGGAGGTGCCATTGGGGTCTATCAGGTCAGTGCTACATATTTGATGCCTTCCATGAATGATTTAGTCTTTTCTTAAGAGAGTAAGAAAAGTACAAGAGTGGAGTAGCACAGTTTACACTGCACTGTCAGCTCATGTCACAGGCTCTCATCTCCAAATGGCACCTAGAAAAAAAACTCTGCTTTTGTCAGTTTAGCACAATTTTGCTTTTATTTATTAAGGGCCAGTAGTGTTCTCAGTGCTGACCAGGACAGCAAAATACACAGTTGCTTTTCCAAGATCCTACATCAGAACTACTCACACAGAGCCCTGTATAGGTGCAGACATCTCCTGATTCCATACTGGAGTAACCCACACACCTCCTCGGTGTGGTGTTCTGTGGCACTGAGACCACTAAGAATGAAGGAGTCTGCTACAGCCTTAGCTAGGAGCCATGGGGCTTTTAGCTCATGCTTAGAGGCTCATGCATTTAGCTCCAGAGATCCCAGATTCAATCCCACCCATGGATGAGCAGGGACTGTCGGTGTTACACAGGCATCCACATCAAAGCTATGTGCAGGATTGGAGACCAAAAGACACATGCAAGTCAGAGAGTGGGTCACCCCCACTCCCCAGCTCTGCCTGTTGGCAAACCCTGCCTGGACAGATCACTTTACCTCAGGGCCACTATTTCCTTTCCCACTCTTTGTCCAATGTCCACTCAGTTCTTCAGAGCAGGAGCTGTCTCAACAGGTACGTGTACAACACAATGGGGTCTCCAGGCCCCACTGTGTTACAGATCATCAAGTGTGGGTGATTTTTAAAGTTTCAGTTTATCAAAGTTATGTAAAACTGTACCTGTGTGTAAGCCCCACACCACTGCTAAAAGGCCAGTAAACCTGTTTCTCTAAAGGGCAGAGAACAGGCTCTGAAGCATAAACATTTGCACTTGCCAAGTTTACTGCTGCTGTACCTTCAGAGGCCTTGTTTACTGAGACCCAAGGCAGCGGTAACACAAGCTTCCTCACATTACTTCAGGGTTGAGGTCACTGGACAGGCAAAGGTTTGACCCTCCCTAGATGGTGTGTTCAGTATCTATAAGGCAGATAGTTTGTCAAGCTGGAAGTCTCCTTCAGGGCAGTCTCCTCACCACAGCTGAGAACCACCAACCCCATTTCACTAGGGAAATGGGAGGAGAGTTTTGTATTAGTGGGTAGAGGTGAAAGGAAGTCCTAGCCACTAACTCATGCTGCCCTGGATAAAAGCCTATTTTTACACTTAATCTTTAAGATGTTTTAGGGAGATGGACATCAGTCACTTCTTTCCAGCTTCCTCCTACTGCCATGAGTATAGGAAAAGTAGCATTTAAGAAACTAAATTAAGTTTTCACAGCTAGTTTCCAATGTCATTTGCAGCCACAAGGCTGATAAAAGCTATTACATTCCTCTTCCCCTCGCACACAAAAACCCATATGTTAAGAAAATCAGACCCTCAGGGGCTCTGTGTCAGGAACACATCAAACCCAGAAAGACACTTGTGACAGGCTTTGAAGCAGCAGAGCCTGACAAACTCTGCAGCTTTTCCAAGGCTCACTGAAGAGTAGACACCACACACACACCCCCCAGACCTCTGTGGAAGCCTCCAAAAACTACAAACAAGGTATTTTTCCCTTTCCTTAAGACAGTGGCTCTCAACCTTTCCAGACTACTGTGCCCCTTTCAAGAGTCTGCTTTGTCTTGTGTGCCCCTAAGTTTCACCTCACTTAAAAACCTACTTGTTTACAAAATCAGACATAAAAAACACAGAAGTGTGACAGCCACACAGTTCCTGAAAAATGGCCAACTTGATCATTGTGTCTATATGAAATTTCAGTGCATCCTGACTTCGCTAGTGCTTTTTATGTAGCTTGTTGTAAAACTAGGCAAGTATCTAGAGGAGTTGGGTGTTCCCCCAAAAGACCTCTGTGTACCCCTAGGGGTACCACATATCCCAGGCTGAGAACCACCACCTTAAGATACAGCCATACTGGTACTGGGGGAGAGAGAGACGGCAGAGGTAGCCTCACAACATATATCTGCCAAGGCTCTGGCCCCAACAGCCCTGCCCACATGAAAAGCCAAGCAGCCAGCGCGCACCTGCCACAGTCATGCTACAAACACCCCTGCAGCAGGCATGTTCTTCAGTCACACAATCAACAGGCAGGAAAGAAACCCCCAGCGCAGCGCAGCCGGATGTGTGGGGGCAGGGGGCGCAGAATGCCTAATACAGCGGCCAGCCCGCTCCAGACTTCGCACCGCTCACCTCCGCATGGTGCAAAACACCCCCCAGCCCCTTGCACCCAGACTGCAGCTCCGTGCCTGCAGAAGGAGCACCACGCCGGCCCCTTTCCCCCATGTAAAGCCTGGGGGATGGGACACCCAGGAGCCGAGACCGCCCCGGGAGGAAGGCGCTGGGTCGGCTGCGAAGAGGCTCGCCCGCGGCCGGTCCATATAGAGGCATATGGCCCTGCGAGGCTCGGGGACCGGCCGCTAGGAAGGCTGCGGTTACCTCGCAAGACGCCCGAGTAGGCGGCGATGATGGTCTTCATCATGGCTCAGCATCGGCGCCCCCCGGGCAGGTCCATAACGCGCCCCCCTGGCGCCGGGGCGTCTGTGGGAGGCAAAGTCCAGCACCGCCCGCAGCCCGACCCACCCAGCGCCCCGCACAGCCCGGCGGGCCGCGCCGCACTCCTTTATATCGGCCGGCCTGGGGCTGCTGGGGGGAGGGGGTGCGCGCAGGCGCCCTCCCTGCCTCTCGGGGATTGTGATGCAGCTGCCAGCCAGCGATATGTGTGTGTGTGTGTGTGTGTGTGTGTGTGTGTGTGTGTGAGAGAGAGCTGGAGGGAGGGGGCGTTAGCTCCACAGGGAGCTTTCTGAACATCGATATTTTGATAAAAGATGTTGCAAAAAAGCCCGTGTGTTGCAAGCGGGGAGGGGAGGTGATTTCAGTGGCAATATCTTGCAAGCGAAAGGAAATGCAGTTCCACCCCCTGCTCCCCTGGTAGGTGCGTGGAGCCGGCGGCATGGCTGTGGGCGGCCCTTGGTGCCACCCGAATCGCGTGCAAGTTTCACGGAGTTCCCCTTCCCCCTGCTGCCCGCGCCCGGGGACTGGCCCAAATGCAGGGACTGGGCAGCAGGAGTCCGACGAGTGGGTTTCCTTCCTGTCCCTGCTGCTGACTCGTTGCGTGGCCCCAGTTGTGCAGGGCGAACTGTATAGATCCGACAGCACCGGTGTGACTTTGCGTTGGCTGCTTATTGTGCCTTAGTTTAATTTACTATGTAATGGGGGGAACAGCACCTTTCTCGTGTGAGAGCTGTGCAGTGTTATTTATCATTTGTATTAGTACTGCAATGTCATAGGAGCTCTAGTCCTGGGCCAGGAACCTATTGTGCCTGGCGCTGTATAATGTGTTATGTAAAGGGCTTTCAGAGCCTTGGGAGAACAGCATTACAGAAGCCTCCAGACTACTGAGTCCCTATCATTTTCCACAAGAAGCTGTTGGATGAAAAAAATACACGCCAGATAGTATATATTTTGCTACTGTTGCATGTACTTTTTTTCTCCTCTGATCCGTGCAAAGTCTGTCTTTAAGAAAATATTACTCTGAAATCCTTTATGGATGCTGTACAATTTTAATGTAAGATGCAGTATCTATTTATGCTTTTCAACTTCTTGCTTCTCTCTGGGTGTGTGCTAATTTAGTGTTAGAGCTCAGAGTGCTCTTTAGACATTAGAAGACCTAGGTTATCATCCCAGCTCTCTAGGGTTTGATCCTTCACTGGCATTAACTACTCTTTGGGCAACTTGGGCAAGTCACTGAGGGCCAGATTTTAAAAGGTGTTAATTATAGTGGGAATTGGGACAGGTCCTTAGGGTCCGATCCTGCACTGAAAGGGGAGTTTTGCTATTGACTTTAGAGAGAGCAGGTTCGGGCCCTTCACTCAGTCTCTGTAATTTGGGAATAATATTTATCCAACTTTGTGAAGCAATTTGAGATCTAATGTTAGTGCTGAATGTTGCTATTATTTTTCTGTGCCCCCCACACTTCCAGCATGGGCTGCAGCAGTGCTAGCTTCCTCAAGCCACTTCAACCCTCACCTAGCAGCAGCTACCTTTAGGGGTGAGCTTGAGTGCTGTTCTTGCCCATGCAATCATAGCATCCCTTTAGGCAGGAGGGCAAGCTGAAACAATAACTTTTTGGCATGGGGACACCCATCTGTTAGGATCTGGAGTGAGACCAACAACTCATTTCACAATAAGGGGACCAGACAGTCAACAGATGGTTACAACTTTTGGTCGCTACCAGCCTGGGCTGGACTTGAATCCGAGACCTAGAGGTGAAGGCTTTGGATTTCCCATAAGCAATCCCCTGAGCCATTACTGTATAAACCATTCGGTGCCAAAAGGGCATTTGAACTGTCCTGTCTGCAGTCCCAATATTCTGTTGTAATATGTACCAAAAGGGAATATTGCAACAGTCTGTCTGGAAGCTCTGTCTTGCCCAGCAACTCCTGGGTGTAAACTGCAGGGATGTGTCCTGGATGGAAAAATCCATAGTTACAGTATACTTAAATATTGTCTTATAGGAAAGAGGATGGGCAAGGAGTATGGATTCCTGCACCAAGCAGTGCTATGGTAAGTTCTATGGCTTGTGTTATATAGGACGTCAAACAAAATGATCACGATGGTCCTTTCTGGCCTTGGAATCTATGATCAGGTATCTATGAACATCAATTGCCATATGTTTGGTGCTGACTGAGATCACACCTGTGTGCTTTCTCCCATGCTGCTCCCAAGCTCCTTATAAACATCTGCAAAACAAACTCCATCTCCTCCTTCAAATCTTTCCTCAAAACTCCTGTTTGCCATGATGCCTAAAAAAACTTGACAACAGTTAGGCCACTGGTATTCTCACAGCCTATCAGGCTAACCAGGGCCGGCGCAACCCATGAGGCGACCTAGGCGGTCGCCTAGGGCACTGACATTTGGGGGGCTGCGACCGTGGCGGCTGAACATCCGGCCACTGCAGTCAGCAGCGATATTTTAGGGGCAGGACCTTCCACCACCTCTGTCGAGGGTGCCATTTTGGGGGCGGGACCTTCCGCCACCTAGGGTGCCAAAAAGGCTGCTGGCGCTCCTGAGGCTAACCATGCTGTTCCTTGTATTCCCCCCATCAGTTTGTCTGTATCCATTTGTGATGTCTTGTCTTGTAGTTAGACTGTAAGCTCTTTGGAGCAGGGACTGTCTTTTTGTTCTATGTTAGCACAATGAGGACCTGGTCCTTAACTAGGGCTCCTAGATGCTACAGCAGGGGTGGGCAAACTACAGCCCACGGGCCACATCCAGCCAACAGGACCGTCCTGTCTGTCCCCCCACAGCCTCAGCTTGCTCACTCCACCACCGGTGCAATGCTCTGGGCGACGGGGCTGTGAGCTCCTGGGGAAGTGCAGCTGCAGAGCCCGGCCTGAGCCGGTGCTGTGAGCTGCATGATGGTGGCAGCAGAAGCATGGCCGGGCTCCAGTCAGGCGGCGCAGCTGTAGCACTGCCAACCACCAGTGCTCCAGGCAGCGCGGTAAGGGGGCAGGGGAGTTCGGGGTGATGGTCAGGGGACAGGGAGAAGGGGTGGTTGGATGGGGCAGGGGTCCTGGGGGTGCTGTCAGGAATGAGAGGAGTGGTTGGATGGGACAGTGGGGGGCAGTCAGGGTGGGGTTCCAGGGGCAGTCGGGACAGGTAGCGGAGGGTGGGGTTGGATGAGACAGGAGTCCCGGGGGGGAGCAGAGAGGAGGTGGGGGCTGGGCGATGACCCCTTCCCCTAACCCGCCCGCCGTACAATTTACGAAACCCATTGTGGCCCTCAGGCCAAAAAGTTTGCCCACCCCTGTGCTACAGTGATACAAATAATTGTAATGGATAGAGATGTGGAGTTCCAGGGCTAACTTTTTTAGTTTCTCTCACTGCACCCCATTAATCATGTGAGTATAATTTTCCACCCTTGTTTATTTGCAGAAACAGTTTGGGTCACTTAAAATTAAGAATCCTGCAACCATAAACCAGATACCTAGATTGTCGGGTGACAGTAAGTGGGGGGCCTAAATAACAGCACCCCCAAAATCCACCTGTCATTATTTGCACCCACATTTTGCAGTTGCAAAATGTGAGACCAGCTTTTGAAAATTTGGCCTCAGATCTAGTCTGGCTCTGCTAAATCCTAGCCTGTGAGCTTTGTGGGGACTGTTGTAATAGACCAGGCTATAGGTAGTCAGGCCTGTTGGGCAGACCAGGAGTCAGAAACCAGAGTCGGGGGTCAGAGCCAGAGTCAAACCACTAGCTAAAGGTGAGACGTAGAAGCAGGGATCTGTAACAACAACAGAAGTCAGGCAGGAAAACAGTGTCCAATATAGCAGCAAGACCAAGATTCACCAGGCAGCTGCTCAGACAACTTTCTGTCCCTCCTTCTGATTTAAATAGTGAGTTGGAGCCAGAGAGGCTAGACATCTCCTCCAATCAGGAGTTTTGTGGGTGGTACATATGGTGAGCGAGGGTCCAGCGAGCTACCGGGCAGTTGCTGTGGTGTGGGGCCTGCCTGAGGACCATGGACTCGGGTTAGAGATTGGTGATCATTCAGACATGGTCTGCTTCTGTGTAGATTGTCTGTACACTGCCTATGTACAATAGGACACTGATTCAGTAGGGACTTTTAAGTGCTGTTGCAATAGCAATAATAAATAACAGCAATGTCAAAGTATACTTGAATAATAGGGCATGGGAAAGAAGTTGATTGTAACCCAGATTCTGCCTCCCTTACTCGCATTAAGTAGTACCTTGTTCTGTAAGTTGTCCCATTCATGGAGCAATGTATGACCCAGCGTGAGTATGGGTGGCAGAATCGGATCCTAGATTTTTCTTTCTGTGATCTCTTCTGCCCCCCGCCCCCACCTCCAATAACCCATACACCGCTGCTCACTTGTGAAATGTTTTTGTCAATTACAAGAGATGGGTTTTTATTTTTATTTTATTTTTTAAAACAGTACTGCTTTATGCTAACATTCTTGCTTTGGCACAGAGGTAACATAACCTGAATCTCCAGCAGAGTCTTCCTCAAACAATGCCTTCTTTCAAATAACATACTATTAGTTCACGTGAGCCTGTGGGAGAACAGGTTTTGAACAGATTGTCATGGATAGCGGGCAATCTTTGGGGTTTGTGCACCAAAATCATTTACAGTAGTAGCAGAAATCTTGAGGCAGCATTTTTGTGTTTTTCATAAGCAGCAGGACCTGAAACACAATGGGCAACAACAATGCACCTTTGTGCAGTGACATTTTTTAATGCATGTACTGAATTTTTAGAAATATTCCTATTGAATGTTAAATAAATGCCCCCAGAGCTCTTGGTCTTTTCACCAAAAAGCAGCTTTCTTTTCCAGTAACATTCAGTGACTTTGAAAATCTTTTGAAAGGCGCCTGTATACAGCAGTTTATGAGTCAGCAACAAGTTTAAAGCAGTTCTGTGGGGCTATCTCACAATACAGTATAATAAAGCCAGGTTTTCAAAGTCAGGCAAGTGTAATTATCTGTGTGCACATAATTCATACACACAAATATCTAAAGTACCTACCCAAAGATCAGCTATTGGCCAATGTGTACGGCCATTTAGGGCTGCATATATTAGGCACATACAAGTGCATGCACATAATTGACCTCAGCTACCTTTGAAACTCTTGCCCTCTATCTATATATTTAAAATGTACTTAATAGTGGGAAAGGAAGCTAGTTAATATTTTTGGTGTTGCTTTTCTAGGTTTCAGGTGATATCATTTTTAGAAGATTTTGTTTCCAGGAAGTTGAGTGAGTGTATAACCAACCATGCTTGGTCCATCACAAGGATTTGAACCAGAGACTACAGTGGAAGTGTAGGCAGAGCCAACCCATGTTCTGTAGCACAGGTTACAAACGCAGTACTTCTTACAGTTCTTTTACCCATAGTTTCCCTCCTGCTTGCACTGTCAAGGTACACCAACTCTAACACACAGAGACCACCTCTAATGAAAGGGAAAGTCATTCAGTCTCCTTGCCCATTCATACCTTGGCCTCTCTGTTAAGCTGGTCAAGAAGGTGCCAACTTTGATGGAATTAGATATTCACATGAGTGAATACTCATGTGAGTAAAGGTTGCCAAATTGGGTCCTCGGGTTGTATAGGAGAAAATATTCTTGTGATTTTGGATTCTTAGGTTTAAGTCAAAAGGCCAGAATTCTGTTCTCATTTACGCAAGTCATAAATCTAGAGTAACTACCTTGGGCTTGATGGAGTGACTCTGGATTTACACCAATGTAACTAAGAATGGAATTGGGGCAAAAGATGAAGACCATCTCTTTGCATGCTATTTCCTGCCATCTAGGTTGGCTAAATCTACACTGAGCCAAACCCTTCTCATCTGGGTTACTTATGTGACTCAGGTGAGCACGTGTCATTCCAACATCTACAATATGATAAACCACATTTCAGTTGGAAACAGGGGAGACAGAAAATGTCACCCAGCTAGAAGGAATAACGTGTCTTACTGAGTATCAGAGAGGTAGCCGTGTTAGTCTGGATCTGTAAAAAGCAACAGAGAGTCCTGTGGCACCTTTAAGGGCTCATCCAGACTGGGGGGGGAAACTGATCTTAGATACGCAACTTCAGCTACGTGAATAACGTAGCTGAAGTCGAATATCTAAGATCGAATTACTCACCCGTCCAGACGGCGCGGGATCGATGTCCGCGGCTCTCCGTGTCGATTCCGGAACTCCATTGGGGTTGATGGAGTTCCGGAATCGATATAAGCACGCTCGGGGATCGATATATCGCGTCTAGATTAGACGCGATATATCGATCCCCGAGCAATCAATTTTAACCCGCCAATACGGCGGGGTAGTCTGGACGAGGGCTAAGACTAACAGATGTATTGGAGCATAAGCTTTCGTGGGTGAATACGCATTCGTCAGACGCACGATGAAAGCTTATGCCCCAATACATCTGTTAGTCTTAAAGGTGCCACAGGACTCTCTGTGTCTTACTGAGATGGCTTGATGAAAGAGCTGGAGAGAGGAAGCTGTACTGTATTAAGATAATATCATGAATTGTTGTCTATTAGAGCCCAAGTGTGTATTATAGGAGTCAGTGGTAGTTTTGCCATTGACTATGTTGGGAAGTCATTTGAGATCTGAATGCATCAGGGAATGGGTGGATCCACAATCTTGGGATTTCCATATCAATTTTACTTTGAGCCCAGAATCCTCTACTGATAGCAATAGTAATTATGTATTTATTTTGAATAATGTAAACCGCATTTTCAATTACACAACATAATAACTAGACGGGAAAAGCAGATACATACATAGGGAATTTGAACTTGAATGAGAGAGCCAGCAGGATTTGTTTTGTCAAATTGCCAGGAAGACAAAACACACAGAAAAGTCTCTTTATAACTGTTGCTTTGGTTACTGTTTTAGCTGCCACTCAGTTTACTTATGCTGATGTCTTTTTGCTCTATACATTACATAGTGTCCCCGCTTCTGCTGATGCCTGATGCTCTGTGATCAAACGATATCTCCTGTGAAGGCATTTGAGTTAACTCAGCTACCTCGAACAAAGACGTGCCCACTTCCTCCATCAGCGAGTTTGGCACAGAGTCCAGTGATTATTCACTCAGACTTGAGCGTAACATGATCTGCAAGATGCCATCTGTAGATAAAGCCCTTTCTGATGCCACACTTGTAAGCATGGAAACTAGAGATGGAAAACACCTCTTAGGTCATCAGGTCCATCTCCTGACCTTGCAGGATCATAGCCAACAACATAGTTTCAAAGGTTTTGTGCAGAGATAGAGGAAAGTCCATGTGACCGTCTGCTATTTGACAGATTTTTCCCTTCTTTTTCTTACTTTTAGTGCTCAGTAGACGTACCAGGTTAACAGATGTGATGGCTGAAGTCCTGTATCCACAGAACATCTTTGAAAGCAACAGTGATAGCTTCCTCACACTACCCTGCCAACAGACCTCAACTTTAAATGGAGGGGCCACCTGTATAATGGAGAAAAGTAGCTTTTTAACCAATTCACTTAGTACATATTGCCTCCTCCAAGCACTATACAGAGATAGGTAAGTGCTACTATTTCTGTTTCACAGAACTTCCAATTCTGTTCCTTATACAGAGAGAACTGCTGCCTCCCTTACAAAGATATTGTAGATTTCAGATCAATACACGATTTTCACACACTCATCTTGCTCTCACTTACCCTTTGTTTACACCATTGACTTCAAAGAAGATACTTCTGAATCACATCACTGAAAGTGGAAGCGGGGGAGGGAATTGGGCACCCTAGGTTTTTTGTGTTTATTTAAATTAGGCACAACTCCAGTATTACAAACTGAACTGTCACCAAGGATCTTTGAATCCAGCAACAAATCCAGGTTTTTCTATCTGGTTATAGCACATCCTCTATAATTGTTGGGTTGTATCTGAAATGTCCGTTGTCAGCTCTTTTAATCAAAGTGTCCGTAGAATGTAACAGCTTCAGAGTAGATGAGCAGCAGTGACAGACCATTATGTTGCATAACACTCATTAAGAGGGTTTTTCTGCTTCAAGGACATCTTGACTGCAGGACAGCAAAGACTCACTTGTCTTAAATAAGGGAGACTTTGATCTAGTAATAGGAATAGCCAATTCCTTCCCAAGATTACTTGATTGTAATGTGTGACTCCCAGCCTCTGTAAAGACTAGAACAAAATTTGGTTTTATATTTCATTCCAGGCATCACACAGAACATGTCAGCAGTAGTGCAATGTGGGTGGGCATCTACTATGCCCTCAACAACAGCTCACACACAACCCTGGGAATTAATATTGATACTTTAAACTTCCAGGTCTTAAATCCAGGATGGCAAGGGACTGTACAAAGATCTTTTCTCTCCCATGTCATCTCTGTGAGGTAGGTAGGTAGACAAGAATTATTATTCCCAGCTTTCAGATGGGGGGAAGTGAGTATTTGGGCTCTGTGCAGGTGAACTCCAGCCTGCAAGTCAGAACCATAGTGGTTGATGAGCCACTAATAGCTACTACTCAGAATGATCTAGTGGGTAGCAGTGTTGGCTAGTGGGCTGAGCACTGGACTGGGATGCAAGAGTTTTAGTCTGGCTTGATCACTAGCCTGCTATGTGACCCTGAGCAGGTCATGTCCCCACTCTGTGCCTCAGTTTCCTCATCTATAAAATGGAGATAGTGATTCTGCCCTCCTTTGTAAAGCATTTTGTCCTGGACCCACAACAGAACTCGGATGTTGTGATGCTAAGTGTCTTGGCACCTAGAAAGTTACAGGAACAACACTATGATTCTACAGAGCTTGAGTTAGGAGACCTATACCATGAATGGAGAGAGAGAGATCCACAAAAGCTAGCACGCTAGGCAAGGATAGCTCAGTGGTTTGAGCATTGGCCTGCTAAACCCAGGGTTGTGAGTTCAATCTTTGAGGGGGCTACTTAGGGATCTGGGGCAAAATCAGTACTTGGCTCTGCTAGTGAAGGCAGGGGCCTGGACTTGATGACCTTTCAAGGTCCCTTCCAGTTGTAGGAGATAGGATAGGCAGAGAGCTGCCTAAGCTAGCCAGTGGGAGGTATGTGTCCTAAGTTCCCACTCCTCTTGCAGAGTTAGGTGCCTAACTCTGGGCTGCAGAGTGGGGCCTATCTCACAAGCAGGAACCCCTCGCCTGCAGTCAGATGGCCTTGGTGTCCAATTTTTCTCTTGTGAGAATGAACTAGGTCCCTGTCTCACTCCACAGAAAATAGCCAGAGGAAGAGAGGGTGCCCCTGCCACCAAATAGCTTCCTGCCCAGGGGTTAGCGTGCTCACTTGGGATGTGGCTGTCACAGGTTCAGTTCCTGCCTCAGGCAAAGAGGGTTTGAACAGGGAGTCTCCCCCCTCTCAGAAGAGCAGTGGGATATTCTGAGGTGGAGCTCTCGCAGTCTCTCCTTTGGAAGCTGTTCCAATATGATACATAATTAAAGACTGAGTGGAGCAGAGGGACTGCATGCTGGGTTTGCCATGTCCCAGGCCACACAGCCAGCCTCTCTCTCTCAACCTCTCTAAGTAGTTAATCCAAAGTTGAAGCTGCACCAGAGGAAAGGCTGAGGGAATTCCGTAGCTCAGGTTAGCACGCCTTCCTTGGAGTTGAACAGGGGTCTCCCCCCTTCTCGAGGAGGGAATGACCCTGTGTTTCCCACATTCCAGGTGAGTGCTATAACCAGTAAGATTATAAGGTGGTGACACCACTGCCAGCTTTTGAACAGGACTCAGTGCGGTAGGCAGCCTCTGAGCACCACTAGTGGGTTGGGCCTACCGCCTGAGTTAGGCGGTGGAACGCTCATCTTCCCCTAGTTTGTGGATCATGTGGCGGCTTAGATGGGAGATAGGTGTCTGGACAGCTAGAGTGGGGCAGCAGCACATGTGCCTAGGGATCTTTTACCCTGAAAACTTAGGCACTGAGTTTTGTTGCTTTACAGCAGGGGTCCCCAACGCAGTGCCCGTGGGCTCCATGGCACCTGCCGGGGCATCTAAGAGTGCCCGCGTACTGGCCGGCAGACAAGCATCCACTGAAATGCAAATTAATTTGGCGACATTTCAGTGGCGACGCCTCTTTATGATGTTGCTTGCCGCTGACAAACAGCATCATCCAGAGGTGTCACCGCCGAAATGCTGCCAAAATTCAGTGACATTTCAGCGGCAACACCTCTGGATGACGCCTCTTGTTGGCGGCATTTCAGTGGATGCTTGTCCGCTGCCACGGTCCTCCGTGGCAGATGCCAGACGAAAAAGGTTGGGGACCACTGCTTTACAGGGTTCAACCTAAAACTTGAACTAAGGTGCCACCCCAGATGTAGAGCTTGTCTACACAACACTGCAGTCTGGACGATGCGGTATGAATTGTGGAGCCCTCTGTGTTGTGCTCTAACTGCCCCATTTAGGCCCTGCTGGATTGAACTAAAAGGTACCTAGTTCATGTCAGTGCAGTCCTATTTGAAACTGGACTATATCAGTGAGAGCTAGGCAGGGTCTGCACAGGACAGTTAGAGCACCACACGTTACAACACTCACAATGCATCCCTCTGTAGCCCACACTGCAGTGCCATGCAGACAAGCCCTTATACACGAAAGTCTAGGGTTTAGGGGCACTAAAGGGCCTTTTTGAATCAGGGCCTTTCCTGGAAATATCTAGATGAAAAGAAAGACTAGATACTCTTTTTATTCAAGCCTTTTATTTTCCCACCTCCATACCTTCATAACATCACTTGGATTTTAGCAAGGGGCTGTGTTTATGTTTTAAACACCACCCTTATGTTCTCCTGTTACTTAGTGATCTTACCTAAAGTGTGCTTCTCATGTGTGTCCTTCAGAGAACTTGTTAGAAAAGGAAGATTACCATGGCACTGGTTTCATCCCTCAGTCTTTTGTAAAAAATTTACCTTGTGGTTGACTCGTTTGTGCTTATCACCCTATTATACAGAATAGGAAACGACTGCTTAGGAAGGAGGACTGCGGAAAGAGATCTGGGGGTCATAGTGGATCACAAGCTAAATGAGAGTCAACAATGTAGCACTACTGCCGAAAAAAAAAAAAGAGAAAAGCAAACATGATTCTGGGTTGTATTAGCAGGAGTGTTGTAAGCAAGACACAAGAAGTAATTCTTCCTCTGTGCTCTGCACCGATTAGGCCTCAACTGGAGTATTGTGTCCAGTTCTGGGTGCCACTTTTCAGGAAAGATGCAAACAAATAGGAGAAAGTCCAGAGAAGAACAACAAAAAATGCTTAGAGGTCTAGAAAACATGACCTATGAAGAAAGATTGAAAAAAGGGGTTTGTTTAGTTTGGAAAAGAGAAGACTGAGGAGGGCCATAACAATTTTCAAGTGCATAGAAGATTTTTACAAGGAGAAGGATGAAAAATTGATTTCCTTAACCTCTGGTGATAGGACAAGAAGCAAGGGGTTTAAATTGCAGCAAGGGCGGTCTAAGATTGGACATTAAGAAAAACTTCCTAACTGTCAGAGTGGTTAAGCACTGGAATAACTTGCCTAGGAAGGTTGGTTGCGGAATCTCTGACATTGGAGATTTTTAAGAGCAGGTTAGACAAACACCTGTCAGGGATAGTCTAGATAATACTTAGCCCTGCCATGAGTGCCGGAGACTGGACTAGTTGACCTCTTGAGGTCCCTTCCAGTCCTACACTTCTAAATGGGCACATGGCTGAAGGTAATGTCAGCCAGACAGCATCTTTGTGTGCACGGCTTGTGCATGTGCAGGGGCCCATTGACTGTTCTGCCCTGGGGCCTGGAGTTTCTGTCAGCAGGCCTGGATGTCAATGAAGCTATATCCTCAGACATTTAGGCACCTAACTTCCGTTGATTTCAGTGAAATTTAGGAGCCTAAATACATTTTGAGATTTCTGGCCTACGTATTTCAGGTCAAATTCTCAGTGACACCCGTGCACGTGGTGCGAGATTAACAAACAAGCTGATTTTCTCTTACTACCAATTGTATAGACTGGTTTCAGCCCACTGTCATAGGAGTGAAAGTCTGTGGAGCATATTACTACTTTAATGAGCCATTTAATCTCTGCACTGAATATGGTCTGTGCATCACCAGCATCCATTGGCACTACAATATCAGATATGTTTATCTCAGGTTATTCTATGTGGCCTATCACTTAGTGCAGGGGTCAGCAACATTTCAGAAGTGGTGTGCCAAGGCTTCATTTATTCACTCTAATTTAAGGTTTTGCGTGCCAGTAATACATTTTAATGTTTTTACAAGGTCACTTTCTATAAGTCTCTAGTATATAACTAAACTATTGTTGTATATAAAGTAAATAAGGTTTTTAAAATGTTTAAGAAACTTCATTTAAAATTAAATTAAAGTGCAGAACCCCCCAGACCAGTTGCCAGGACCCAGGCACTGTGAGTGTCACTGAAAATCAGCTTGTGTGTGGCCTTTGGCACGCGTGCCATAGGTTGCCTACCCCTGACTTAGTGTCTAACCACTCTCTGTGAAGTATCTAAGCACGACAGTCACTTTATAAACTGAGCCCTAATTTAGAAATTACTTTTGTTAGGGCAAAGGTTGCGTATCATGTAATATACTGGTAAATGATGCAACTGAAGTACTAAGCAGAAATCTGTACTTTTTATAGCACTGGGCTCATTTTTTTAATTTGAAAAGTTAAATCAAGCTGTTGAAAGTACATAGATTTTGAAGTGTAGGGTCTCATTTTTCAGCTACCCTAGTGGCTCCTGTTCACAACTGGAAGCAAAGGTCAGGGAGAAATCTTTAACAGACAGAATGTGTTTGAAGGAAAAAAATGAGGGACAGTAACAGACAGCAGGATGTATGCGGGTTCATGAGTGAGGCCAGATTTCAGAGGTTTGTACTCTTGCCATGGTACATACAGCAGACTATTGATTGTCTAAAATTAGAACTCATAAAAGATGGACTGTCTGGTTAAAGTCTTTTATTCCTGATTCAGGTCCATGCGGGCTTTGCCCAAACAAGGACAACAGAATTAAGAACAGAGCTGATCAATATTTTTCTTTAAATTTTTTTTTTTAAAGAAACAGCTTTTCTACCAAAATGAAAATCTCCACAGAAAATGTCTGTTTTACTCCAAGTTATGCATTTTTCCTCTGAAATTTTTTTTTGGGGGGGGTCTCCCTCTTCCGCCAAAGAGCCGAGTGGGGGTAGAAATGAAATGTTCAATTTTTGCTTAGTTGACAAAAGTTCCATGGAAAAAACTTTCAAAAGAAATTAACCTTCCATTTTCAGTTTTCATGGAAAACATAGCATTTGTCAGCCAGCTCTAATTAATAGTAATCCAGCACACTTCTGTAGCGATCATCTTCCAGAGCCCTACAAGTCTTCGTGAATTAAGCCTTACATGACCCAGCTGAATTTGTCCTTGTTTCAGATGGAGGAAACTGAGGAACAGAATCATAGTATCTCAAGGTTGGAAGGGACCTCAGGAGGCATCTAGTCCAACCCCTTGCTCAAAGCAGGATCAGTCCCCAACTAAATCATCCCATCCAGGGCTTTGTCAAGCCTGACCTTAAACACCTCTAAGGAAGGAGATTCCACCACTTCCCTAGGTAGCCCATTCCAGTGCTTCACCACCCTCCTAGTGAAAAAGTTCTTCCTAATATCCAACCTAAACTTTCCCCACTGCAACTTGAGACCATTACTCCTTGTTCTGTCATCTGCTACTACTGAGAACACTCTAGATCCATCCTCTTTGGAAACCCCTTTCAGGTAGTTGAAAGCAGCTATCAAATCCCCCCATCATTCTTTTCTTCTGCAGACTCAACAATCCCAGTTCCCTCAGCTTCTCCTCATAAGTCATGTGCTCCAGCCTAATCATCTTTGTTGCCCTCTGCTGGACTCTTTCCAATTTTTCCACATCCTTCTTGTAGTGTGGGGCCCAAAACTGGACACAGTACTCCAGATGAGGCCTCACTAATGCCGAATAGAGGGGAATGATGTCCCTTGATCTGCTGGCAATGCCTGCTACTCCATGGTCTGGCCTCAGCAGGAGAGCAGGCAAAGGGGGCCCAGCTGGCCATGTGCAGTTCATGGACCCAGTATCACACTCTACTCTCTGGGCCACTCTTTGCTCCCTGAGGAGCATTGTTTGAATGAGAGGGTAGCCATGTTAGTCTGTATCCACAAAAACAGTGAGGAGTCCGGTGGCACCTTAAAAACTAACAGATTTATTTGGGCGTAAGCTTTCATGAGTAAAAAACCACTTCTTCAGATAACAGATTTATTTGGGCATAAACTTTCATGGGTAAAAAAACACTTCTTCAGATAACAGATTTATTTGGGCATAAGCTTTCGTGGGTAGCTTTCGTGGATACATCTGAAGAAGTGGGTTTTTTACCCACGAAAGCTTATGCCCAAATAAATCTGTTAGTCTTCAAGGTGCCACCAGACTCCTCGTTGTTTTTAAGCATTGTTCCTATCCATTATGTTTAAATTTGCAGCTGACATGCTTGGCTAATGCAAGTTGGGACAAGCTTAATATTATTAGCCAAGTCTTGGTGCCTCCCCACTGAACACGCTGGCAAGGCTGAGCTTCCCAAGCACTATACACCACCTATGACAGTTCCTCCAGGTGGCATCCACTGGCTCCCTAGACAGCTTTGAGGAGCAGTGGGCGCTGTCCGGGGTTCTCTGTTTAGTGTCCCTCTCTGGATTCCTAGTTTTGAACCTGTGACCTTCACTCCTGACCCTGTTATTCATTAGGTGTGCCCCACGTTCAGTTGGTTCCCGGGTCCAGTGGTCCCTCCCGCAAGGCTAGGGGATGGGGCTTTAGACGTGGGTGGGCTTGTGCCCGCCCACCTCCCAGGATTTCCAATAGCGTCCAAGAAAGGTGCATAAAAATACTGGAGGATAAAACAAGCAAAGCAGCTATTATCCAAGTCAGTCTGCAGTTGCTTAGATCTTGCCTACTAATCATCCCTTGGAATTATCACCCTTAGCACTTTCCTTCCTCAAAGTATTTGACAAACATTAAATCTTCCCAATACTCCTGTGAGGTAGGAAAGCAGCGACACCTCCATTTAATAAACAGCGAGAAAGTAAGTGACATGCCCTTGGTCACAGGAAAAGTGAGTCATTATCAAAGCAAGTCAGTATCAGAGACAGGATTTGAACTCAGGAATTTCTGTGGCAGACCGTGGACTTGATTCTCCACTCCTTTTCCCCATGTGTAATCATTGACAGAGCCAGTGTAAATGCTATCAGATCAGGAGTCTCCTCTTGCTTGCACAGGCAGTAGTGTTTTACACACACTTTGCACAGGTGTAAATGGCTATGAAAGGCAGCAGAAAATCAGTACGGTGGTCATATCTGGACTGAATCTGAGTCTAACCTGATGTAACGTCTAGCAGAGTCCTGAATGGGTAACTTATGCTAAGGATCATTTAGACTCACATCCACTTACTAACATAACATACAGCCCCTTGCACATCACCTCTGAATGTGGCCCACTGAGAGTGAACCTCGATTGATGCAGAGATTCTAAAGCCAGAAGGGACCATTGACCTCCTGTATAAACACAGGCCTTACAACTTCCACAAAATAAAGCTTAGAGCAGATCTTTTAGAACATCCAATCTTGATTGAAAAATTGTCAGGGATGGAGAATCCTCACAACTCATGGTAAGTTGTCCCAATGTTTAGTTATTCTCACCATCAAAAATTTACACCTTATTTCAGTCTGAATTTGTCTCATTTCAATTTCCAGCCATTGGATCATGTTATACCTTTCCCTGCTAGACAGAAGAGCTCATTATTAAATATTTGTTCCCCATGTAGGTACTTACAAACTGTAATCAAGTCACTCCTTAACCTTCTGTTTGTTAAGCTAAATAGATTGATCCTCTCGAGTCTATGACTGTAAGGCATATTTTCTAATCCTTTAATCATTCTCTTGGCTCTTCTCTGAACCCTCTCCCATTTATCAGCACCCTTCTTGAATTGTGGGCATCAGAACTGGTTGCAGGATTCCAGCAGTGGACACAAGTGCCAAACACAGAGGTAAAATAACCCCTTTGCTCCTATTTGGATTCCCCTGTTTATTCATCCCAGGATCACATTAGCTCTTTTGGTCCCAGTATCACATTGGGAGCTCATGTTCAGCTGATTATCCACCGGGACCTCCAGATCTTTTTCAGAGTCACTGTTTCCCAAGATGTGCATGGTATCATAACCTTAGTCCCAGATTTGGACCTTAGCGTCCAAAATATGGGGGTTAGCATGAAAACCTCCAAGCTTAGTTACCAGCTTGGACCTGGTACCTGCTGCCACCACCCAAAAAATTAGAGTGTTTTGGGGCACTCTGGTCCCCCTGAAAAACCTTCCCTGGGGACCCCAAGACCCAAATCCCTTGAGTCTCAAAACAGAGGGAAATAATCCTTTTTCCCTTCCCCCCTCCAGGTGCTCCTGGAGAGATACACAGACACAAGCTCTGTGAATCCAATCAGAGTGACTCCCCCTCTCTGTTCCCAATCCTGGAAACAAAAAGTACTTTCCTATTCCCCCAGAGGGAATGCAAAATCAGGCTAGCAAATCCAACACACAGATCTCCCCTGATTTCTTCCTCCCACCAATTCCCTGGTGAGTACAGACTCAATTTCCCTGAAGTAAAGAAAAACTCCAACAGGTCTTAAAAGAAAGCTTTATATAAAAAGAAAGAAAAATACATACAAATGGTCTCTCTGTATTTAGGTGACGAAATACAGGGTCGATTGCTTAAAAGAATATTGAATAAACAGCCTTATTCAAAAAGAATACAAATCAAAGCACTCCAGCACTTATATTCATGCAAATACCAAAGAAAAGAAACCATATAACTTACTATCTGATCTCTTTGTCCTTACACTTAGAAACAGAAGACTAGAAAGTAGAAACTACTTCTCCAAAGCTCAGAGAAAGCAGGCAGACAGACAAAAGACTCAGACACAAACTTCCCTCCACCCAGAGTTGAAAAAATCCGGTTTCCTGATTGGTCCTCTGGTCAGGTGCTTCAGGTGAAAGAGACATTAACCCTTAGCTATCTGTTTATGACATACGTACTGCTTTCCTCTGGGCGTCTTTTTTGGGAAAGGGCCCAGAATATCCACAGCTACTCGCTGAAATGGGACCTCAATTATGGGGAGTGGCTGGAGAGGGGCCTTGACCTGGTCTTGAGGCTTTCCCACTCTTTGGCATACCTTACAAGACCGGACATACTTGGCAACATCCTTGCCCATCCCCTCCCAGTGGAAGGACTTTCCCAACCGGTCCTTGGTTCTGTTCACCCCAGCATGGCCACTGGGATGATCATGGGCTAAGCTTAAGAGCTTCCCCCGGTACTTAGTTGGAACCACCAACTGTTTTTGCGGCTGCCATTTTTTCCCGGTGTCCACCAGAAAGAATTTTCTTTTATAAAAGTCCTTGGTCTATAACAAACCGGGATCGATTAGAAGAGCTGAGAGGCGGTGGGGTGCTCCGTGCCGCCGCCCATGCTTTTTGAAGGCTGTCATCTGCTTCCTGCTCAGTCTGGAACTGTTCCCTTGAGGCTGGGGTCACCAGTTCTTCCTCAGACTGTGGACTTGGGCTTGGTCCCTCTGGAAGCGATGTAGGTGATGGGGTTGTTTCCGTTGCTGGTGAACCGCTCTCCGCTGGTGCACCTGAGGGTATTTTAGGCTCTGGCTGAGCCTTTTGGGTATGGCTGTCTGTTGCTTCTGCCAGTTGTGGCTCGCTGGCGCCCACTGGCGTTGAGTTTGAAGATGGGGTTGCAATGGCTGGTGCTGGTTGCTGTTCCAGTTCCGGGCCTGGGACTGGAGGTGCTGTGGCTGTTTCAGTGGTTGGCATGGAATCTGGATCCACTACCTCTGTCTGGGTCTTTGGTAACCCAGACGGGGCGTCTGTGGACGGTTCAGGAACAGGAATGGGTCTGGAAGCTTGCCTGGTTTGGCTACGTGTAACCATTCCCACTCTCTTGGCCCGCCTCACCTGGTTGGCCAAGTTTTCCCCCAGTAGCATGGGGATAGGATAATTGTCATAGACTGCAAAAGTCCACATTTCTGACCAGCCTTTGTACTGGACAGGCAGTTGAGCTGTAGGCAAGTCTACAGCTTGTGACATGAAGGGGTAAATTGTAACTTTGGCCTTTGGGTTGATGAATTTGGGGTCAACGAAGGATTGGTGGATAGCTGACACTTGTGCCCCCGTGTCTCTCCACGCAGTAACCTTCTTTTCGCCCACTCTCAAATTTTCCCTTCGCTCCAAGGGTATTTGAGAGGCATCTGGGCCTGGGGATCTTTGGTGTGATGGTGGTGTAATGAATTGCACTCGCATGGTGTTCTTGGGACAGTTGGCCTTGATATGTCCCAGTTCATTACACTTAAAGCATCTTTCATCTGATGGGTCACTGGGCCGAGGTGAGTTACTGGAGACTGGTGAGGTGGAAGAGTAGGGTGTCTGTGGCTTTACTTGGGTTGTATGTGGGGTCTTTGGCTGTCCTCGGTTGTAGGGTTTATGGTCTGTGTGCCCCCTGGGGTAATCGTTCCCCTTGACAGTAGCTTTCTTGCTTTTTGCCAGTTCCATCCATTTGGCTCCAATCTCCCCCGCCTCAGCGATATCTTTGGGATTTCCATCTTGTATGTACCGTGTGATGTCTTCAGGAACACCATCCAAGAACTGCTCCATTTGTATGAGGAGGTGCAGTTCTTCCAAGGTTTGAACGTTGTTTCCTGTTATCCAGGCCTCATAGTTTTTTGCAATGTAGTAGGCGTGTTTGGGAAATGACACCTCTGGTTTCCACTTTTGGGTTCTGAAGCGCCGACGGGCATGATCTGGGGTTATCCCCATCCTGTATCTGGCCTTGGTTTGAAAAAGTTTATAGTCATTTATTTGCTGCTTAGGCATTTCAGCTGCCACCTCTGCTAAAGGTCCACTGAGCTGTGACCTCAATTCTACCATGTACTGGTCTTCGGGGATGTTGTACCCAAGACAGGCTCTTTCAAAATTTTCCAAGAAGGCCTCGGTGTCATCACCTGCCTTGTAGGTGGGAAATTTTCGGTGCTGTGGAGCAATAATTGGTGCCGGGTTGTTAGGGTTGGCTGGCACATGCAGCCCAGCTTTTGCCAACTCCAGTTCATGTTTTCTCTGTTTTTCCTTCTCTTTATTCTCTTTTTGTTGTTTTTCCATTTCTTTTTGTTGTTTTTCCATTTCTCGGCGGTGGGCCAACTCTTCTTCTGCTTGTTTCCTTCGGTAGGCCACCTCTTCTTCTTCTAGTTTTCTTTTGTGTGCTGCCTCTTTGGCTGCCTGTTCTCTTTGGTAGGCTGCCTCTCTGATCTGTTTTTCTCTTTCTTTCATCTCCATCTCTTTTTGTTTTATTTCCAGTTGTCGCCTGTGTTCAGCTTCTTTGAATTGCTCTTCGGCCTCAATTTTTGCCTTAGAAGTCATGATTGCTGTTTTCTTGTGTTCGGGTGCCCTCCGGTGTTTATCACATTGGGAGCTCATGTTCAGCTGATTATCCACCGGGACCTCCAGATCTTTTTCAGAGTCACTGTTTCCCAAGATGTGCATGGCCTTCGTTCTTTCTTCCTAGATGCATACGTTTACACTTAGCCATGTTAAAATGCATATTGTTGTTTGCTTGCACTCAGTTTACCAAGCAATCCAGATGGTTCTGATTCAATGACCTGTCCTCGTCCTTATTTACCACTCCCCCAGTTTTTGTTCTGCAAACATCTGCAGACTCACTCAAATGATGATTTTATGTTTTCTTCCAGGTCATTGTAAAAATGTTCAATAGCATAAGGCCAAGAACCAATCCCTATGGGACCCCATTGGAAACACACCCGCTTGATGATGATTCCCCATTTACAGATCTATCAGTTAGCCAGTTTTTAATCCATATAATGTGTGCCATGTTATTTTTATATTGTTGCAATGAGGACATCCCACCACACACACTAGCCCTGAAAGGGTTAATATAAGGAGAGAAGCCAATTAGCCATAGGCTGCACCTGGAGGGGAGCTCTAGAAGGCTTTGAGGTTTCATTTGGGATGAAGCTCGCCTGGGCAGAGACAGACAGGGCTTCTATCAAGCCAGGGAGCTGGTAATGGGGAAGGGGTCTACAGTGAGATAAGGAGAAAGAACAGGTGCCTGTATGAGGAGGGTAGGAAGCAGACCAGGGAAAGAGTTAGGCTATGTACACACCACAGCATAGATCAGTATAAATTATGTTGCTAAGGGGTGTGACTATCCACCCCCCTGGAGCAATGTAAGTTACACTGATCTAAGCCCGATGTGGACAGTGCTATGTCAGCAGAAGAACTTCTCCCTTGCAGGGGCTGGAATAATTAAATCAGTGGGAGGGCTCTCTCCCATCCCCACCAGCAGCACTGTGGCAGTGCTACTGTAAGCTCTGTAGTGTAACCCTAGCCTTTGGGATCAAAGGGAGAAGTTTCTCATCCTTGTCCTTTTCCTTATTCTGCTAGCAGCATCCTCGAGCGTTCCCCAGTCTCCATGGACTCCAGCTTCCTTTCTGAATTTTTGGGGTCCTCCATTCCCTCTACAGCTCCAAGGGGTCACATCATAGGGATTGCCCCCACCTGAGGGCCAAACGCCTCTCAGAGCCTCCCAGTATGGATCCAGGCTGGGACCAGCAAGTCTCTCCAGTTATAGGTATTAGTGTGATGTGCTCAGCCGAGTGAGATTCTGCCTCCATAACTCACTGCGCCCTGCAGCCCACCAAGTGAGAAACAAAATCCATGAACTGAACCCAGGTTTTCCAAGGGGTGATAAAGAAACCACTAACCTCTGGGCTGGATACGATTTCCCTCTGATCCAGATTTGCAACCCATTGTATTTCAGCCCCCACTCAGCAAGATGTGGACATCCCTTGGCACAAGTTGATCTGGTGCTTTACAAGCCAATCACAGCTGTTTTTATAAACGCAACTGATGCCAAGCCCATTGTAGTGGGAGAGAGACAGTGTGGTCTAGTGGTCAGAGCATAGGACTGGGAACAGAAACTACTGAGCCCTGCTGCTAATGTTGAGAGGACTAATGATTTGTATGTCAAGCATCCTCCTATTTACCTTTTTAATCAAAGCTTTTTCTTTAAGAGGGCAAGGTCTACACTAAAGTCTTTATTATATTTCTCTTTTTAAAATAGGAATTCAGGGTGTCTGTCTTTTAGTGTAAGAATATTATAATAATCCCTAGCTCTTAAATAGCACTTTTCATCTGCAGATTTCAAAGCACTTCAGAAAGTAGGTCAATATCATTATCTCCATTTTACAGATGGGGAAACGGAGGCGTAAGCACGGCCATACAGGATCAGACCAATGATCCATCTAGCCCAGTATTCTGTCTTCCAACAATGGCCAATGTCAGGTGCTTCAGAGGGAATGAACAGAACAGGCAATCATTGAGTAATGCATCCTTGTTGTCAGCTCTCAGTTTCTGGCAAACAGAGGCTAGGGTCACTCAGAGCATGGGGTTACATCTCTGTCTATCAGCCATTGATGGACCTGTCCTCCAGGAACTTATCTAGTTCTTTTTTGAACTCTGTTGTAGTTTTGGCCTTCACATCATCTCCTGGCAAGGAGTTCCACAGGTGGACTGTGCTTTGAGTGAAGACATGTAACCCATCCACTGTATTGACCTCAATAGGATTTTGCATAACGACATGACCAGGCTTCATGGGAGTTTGTGGAGCCTGCTGGCTCCCTTCTCTGCTCCTCCCCCTGGAGGATGACCAGAGGATGAGCATGAGGAGTCCAGTGCAGAGATCTCCCCTGAAAGCCAGGATCACTTTGGGACTCAGGACCCAGATGCTGGACAGATAGAAAGTGAATTTGATTCCTGCCTTGCAGCAATAAAGCCTGATTCCCAAGCACGATCTGAGACCAGGACTGAGCAGGCCGATCCTATGGAGGGAACCTCGGCGTGTTCATTTTCCCACTACTTTGTTAACAATTTACTGTTTGTTTCAGTTTATTGTTATAATGCTATACTGCAGCGCTAGCTTGTGTGCTAGCCGGGTGCATCCTGGCCGCAGCCATTGTAGGCTAGAAGCCTTTCTAAGTCTGACATCCTCAGCGTCCCTCCCTCAGCCCATGTTGTCTGTTCTCCCCCTTTCCAAAATGCCTGCTGCACCGGCTGCACAAAAGCACCAAGTGCTAAAGCACTGAGGACTGACCATTTGGAGGCATATTCCCATGTACCCATTTCTTTTTGCCTTCCCTCTGCTGTCCTGGCCAGTGAATGCCCCCGAGGCTCTTTGCCAGCTTGAAATGATGAGTACCAGCCTGGCGCAGCTGCTGCCTCGAGACCCAATTTGAATAATGAAAACTCTTGTGAAATATGCAAACGCATGTAGGCAAAAACAGAAGGTACACTAGGGCCTGCTACAAAATCACATGTCCACCACCCATAAACAACACCCAAAGGTGCAAAAAACCCTTCCCCATAACCCAACCCCCAGAGGATAATACCTGGATGTACAGTGGCATCATTTCAGTCCCTAGACTCAAAAAAAGAGCAGTAGGCTTCCCATGATAATACTGCCCTAGCTGGTTGCACTATGCAGTGGATACCTTGCTGGCTGCTCGAACCACTGAGCAAGTTTCTGTGCCCCAGCTTCCCCACCCTCACTAAGGCTTTCTCCCTTACTCTCAAACACGGTGCAAAAACCAACTCACTGCTATAACCTTTGTGGGGTTTCTCTCTGCTGCTTTCAACCTGGTCCACAAACAGTACTGTAGCGGAGCGGTCACCCGCTCCTGGCCTGAAAGGGGTTAAAAGCCAGCCCTTGGAGAGGGCTAGGATGGGGAGCCTTAGGCTGAGCTGATTGGGGGAAGTGGCTGCAGCTGAGGCCACGCCCCAAACAGAGTCCGCAGGCCCTATAAAGGCAGGGAAGCCAGGGGCAGACACCCAGAGTTGCTCTCCAGCTGTAGAAGGAGATGGGCCTGGCTGTAGGGAGCTAGCGACAGGGTACCTGCGTGGAGCAGGGCTGGGGGAAGGCAAGAGGAGCTGGGGAGCCCTGGCCTGGAAACCGCCCCCCCCTGCTGCGGAAGGCCTAGGGTAAGGCTAACTGGGTACTGGGGGTTGCAGAGGACAGCCCACGGGTAAGGCAGAGGCAGCAGGCCCAAATCCCTTTGCCTGTGATGAGTGGCTGATACACTGCAGTCTGCCCCAGTGAACAGGGGCTAAGTGATGACTGACAGTAACCAAGACTGAGGCAAAGTGGAGATAGCGGGTGGGAGTTCCCCGGGAGGGGGAGAGCCATAACTGTGGGGGTACTGCCAGGGGGCAGCACCTCAGATAAGGGGGCACCAGGTCCTGGGAGGGACATGGGGGCCAGAGTGAGGTAAGGTGGATCACCAGCCTGCAGCGGGCACTCTGGAGCTGGGATGAGCTAATTCCCACAGATAACCAGCAGGAGGTGCTGCAGGGGTGAGTCTGCTTCGCTACAAGCACCATCTCCCTTTCAAACAGCCAAAAGCACCCTCCACTAGTACCATTCTGCACCTGCTGATGGAGGTAGTTAAACCGTTCCATCCTGGATCCACTGCTCCTGAACAGGGGCAGCTCTAGGTATTTTGCCACCCCAAGCATGGCAGGCAGGCTGCCTTTGGCAGCTTGTTTGCGGGAGGTCCCCAGTCACGCGGATTCGGCGGCGCGCCTGTGGGAGGTCTGTCAAAGCCATGGGACCAGGGGACCCTCCGCAGGCATGCTGCCAAAGGCAACCTGCCTGCCACCCTTGCGGTGACTGGCAGAACGCCCCCCGTGGCTTGCCACCTGAGGCATGTGCTTGGTGTTCTGGTGCCTGGAGCCCCCCAGCTCCTGAAGACCCTCCTCCTGCTGCCGCCACCACCACTGCCTCATCTGCTTGGGGGTGTGACAGGAAAACTCCCAAGCCGAATTCATCTGGCTTTGAGTGCTGAAATACAACCCAAGCAGCTTCTGCATATATCAGGGTTGCCAGCATAGAGGTATGGTGCATTGTTGGGTCCATGCTGGCTGACAGCTCTTTGCAAATAGTGCTAGCCTGCACAGAACGGAAGTATAGTATGAGATGGAGACAGATGAATCATGTGAATGCACCAGGGTTCCGCTGTGCCTCCCAAAATGCATAGCAGGCAAAGGCCCAGAATGCACCCTGCTCACCAGTGATGCAAAGGAGCATGTGATACCGTCCAAGAATGCGATGCTGTCTGTTTGCAGCAAACAGCAGCCATGCACACACAATGATGTGCATTCACAGAGGGCCCACCAGCCTGTGTGCACACTATTGCAGCTTGCATACCGTGCTCTACCTGCTGCACAGCAAAACACCACAGCTTAACCCTCAATGTAGACAATCCCTTAGACTCTCATGCACTGAAAAATCTCATAGGGCAATGAAGAATCTGCCCTATAGTCTAAGGCAGGGGTAGGCAACCTAAGGCATGCGTGCCGAAGGTGGCATGCGAGCTGATTTTCAGTGGCACTCACACTGCCTGGGTCCTGGCCACTGGTCCGGGGCGGGGGGGGGGGGGGGGGGCTCTGCATTTTAATTTAATTTTAAATGAAGCTTCTTAAACATTTTAAAAACCTTATTTACTTTACATACAACAATAGTTTAGTTATATATTATAAACTTATAGAAGGAGACCTTCTAAAAACGTTAAAATGTATTACCGGCACGCAAAACCTTAAATCAGAGTGAATAAATGAAGACTCGGCACAGCACTTCTGAAAGGTTGCCGACCCCTGGTCTAAGGCCTTATCTACACTAGCCATATCGGTATAGCTATAGGGGCAAAAACATCTTAATTTAGATGCAGCATATTCCGCTCTGAAAGTGCTTTTGCTGGTATAACTTCACTGAGAGAGAAAAGTTGTACCAGCAAATGGATGTTGATCGATGCCGGTATACCTGCATCTACACTAAGGCTTTTGCCAGCATAGAAATGTCACAGAAAACAACCCCACCTCAATCAGCATAGCTCAGCTGCCAAAACTTTGGAGTGTGGACCAAATTAAGGATATGTCTACGTGATCGATCTATTGGGGGTCGATGTATCGCATCTCATCTAGATGCAATACATCGATCCCCGAACGTGCTCCCCAGCGACTCCAGAACTCCACCAGGGCGAGAGGCGGAAGCGGAGTCAACAGGGGAGCGGCGGCTATCAATCCCGCACCGCGAGGACGCGAAGTAAGTCAATCTAAGCCGATCTAAGATACGTCGACTTCAGCTATGCTACTCTCTTAGCTGAAGTTGCGTATCTTAGATCGATCCCTCCCCCCTAGTGTAGACCAGGCCTAAGTTAGTGTAAGGGGCTATGAGGGTATATCTACACACATGAGTTTAACTATTCTGGTATAGTAAAAGTGGTACAGCCCTATAGTGTGGATGCAGTTAGACGGGTATATAGCTATTCCCAGAAGGGAAGAGAATAAGCTGTACTGGTATAAGCGCCTTCAGACTAGTATAACTGCATCCAGGCTAGTAGATGAGGCCCCCTCTCATCAAAATAATGATACAAACCCAACACTATATGTAGCTCAGGTCTAACTTCCTGCACACGCTGTACTCGGAACTCGCCTTGAGTCATGGGTGCTGGAGCCTTATCTAGTGGTTGGGGCCTGTGCCCCAGATTTGCCAGTTTTAGATACAAAACAACTTGGGCTTGACCCTCCTTCACACCCAGGCGCCTTTGCACTGCTCTGGCGATGGAAAGGGGACGCTAAGTGTAATGTGTGTCCACTTTGAGCCCCCAGTGTAACAGGGTGCAAATGAGACTAGGCCCATTGACATGGCCAAATCATGTGGTTTCATCCACGTTCCTCCCTTTGTGGGGGACTTGTGAAGGGCTGGGATTGGTGGCTGTCACCCACCAGGCCGATAACCCTCCACCCATCCTTATGAGAGTGAAAATTGCTTCCACTCTAATTTTACCTCCTCTTGTCACTGCTGGGTTGTTAAGTAGATCCTTGGGCCAGAAGCTAAGTACCTGCACCACCTGGTACCACCCACAGATGCAGAAGGAGTAAAGCCCCCATCCCCTGCATGGGATCACCTCCCCCAGCCTGTTCCAACATCTAACACCACATGATGGATGCATTAGCGGCAGGGCCTCCTCCTGGAGGCCATGCCGCCGTAACAACTTCTTTATTGCAGCATTAGCCGCAGACTTGTCTCCAGAGAGCCATTAGATTGAAACACTTCTGTTAATTAATAGCCAGGAAGGCTCAGTTCTAATCCCAGAGCCGTGTGTACACCTTCCCCTGCCCCAGCCACAGTGCAGCTGCGTGTGTGGCACAGGAAAGCCCTGCGGAGTGCTTAGGGCCCTGTCCTGGGAGAAGATAAGGCCCTGAGGGCCTGCAGGTACCGGTGAATTATCCTCTGTGCCCCTCTCAGGGGTCCCAATCCTGCAAGCTGCAATGCTCCCATTGGAGTTGATAGGTGGTGTGGCTGCTCCGTACCTTTCAGGATCAGGCGTTAAAGGAGTGCTTAGGCTCTGATCCTCAAAGATATATAGGTGCCTAACTCCCACTGAAATCTGTGGGAGTTAAATGCTTAAATGTCTTTGAGGGTCTGGGCCTCAGTGCCTCCCTGTATCCGGGTGGATCAGGCCCAGAGCAGGAGATTTTTCAAGGGACATGCTTGGTAGCACAGGTGGGTCAGACCCATTTATCTGACACTCATTCCTCCACCCCTGCACCTCTACCCTAAGCTGTGGGGTTCAGAGAAAAGAGGAAGGATAGTCCTATAGTTAAGACCCTGGGATCCAAGCTCAATTCTTAGCTCTGCGACAGACTTCCTCTGACCCAGGGCAAGTCCCCTCATCTCGCTGTGCTTCAGTTCCCACATGTGAAATGCAGAAGATAATCCTCCCTTTCACACACCCTTCCTCTGTCTATCCTGCCTATTTCGATTGCGAGCTTCTTGGGGCGGGAACTGTTTCTCACTGTGTGTTTGTACAGCCCCGGCACCACAGGTTGGAGCCTCTAGCCACAACAATAATCAGATAATAATAGACATCCACAGCGAACCCCTAGTTTGGTCCTCCTTGTGTCTTGAATCCCTAGAAGGTGCCCAGGTGGTTCAGGGTTATGGCTGGGCATCCTGTCAGTTGTATAGGACATGCTCGTGTAAAGTGCACATGCTGTTTAATGATGCCACTTCAGGTTTTTTATAGTATCTATTTGATGGTGCTAGATTCTCTGCTGGTGTAGATTGTGACATCAGTGCTAGTCAACGCCACTGACATCACTGGCGCTACCAGCTGAGGATCTAGCCCAGGATGTGTTAGACTCTATTGGTGTTTAAGTGACTGTGGCGCGCTCTGAGTGCCAGGACCTGCTTGAGGAGCATTTCTTGTTATTTTTATTATTTACTATTATTTGATCAATTGTCCTGTGGTAGCACCTAGGAATCCTAGTTATGGACCAGGACCCCACTGTGCTAGGTGCTGTACAAATGCAGAACGACATATTATTAAGCATTACTAAAATCTGTAGCATTTTGATAGCCTCATTATTAGTCTAGACCCTGCCTCAGTTTACCTACAATGGTCATCCTTAATAAATTACCCATTGCCAACAATTATCACAATCTTATCCTCTACTTGTTAAGGGTATGTGGATGGCGGTGGGTGGCATGCATCCATATCTCATCTCATGCCATATAAATCTGGGCAGTGGGTGAGGGACCAATTAATATTAAGGGGAGGGGCTGGGATACTTTGGGAGTAGGAGCTAAATTCAATAACCTTTTCCTCAGTACATCACTTCTTGCATTGTTTAAAGAGTTAGATTATGACAATCCTTCAGCAAAAGGGAGGACGTTTATCTCATGGTTAAAGCACAAGATGGGGAGCCAAGAGTGCTGTATTCCATTCATCTCTCTGCCACTGGCATGTTCAGTAACTACGGAAAAGTCACATGACTAGGCTGTACCTCAGTTTCCCCATCTGTTAACAGGAGCTCGTAATATCCCTCATACAGGGAGATTGTGAAGCTTATTTAATAAATATCTGTAAAAGTGCTTTGAGGTCGCCGGTCTTTGATGCTGCAAAGTATGTTTATTAAGATATTAACATGGCTTGATAAATAACACAGTAAGGGATTATGCAACCCAAGTAACTCCTTTGGCACAGGAGATTAATGTTTAGTCCCAGCAGTGATGGGATGATAAAAGCAGGTCATTTAGAGGAAACTTTTCAAAAGTGACTGTTGATTTTTCAAAAGTGACTGGTTTCTATTTTTTGGTGGTCAAATTTGAGACACTTTAACAGGGCTTAATTTTCAGAGAGCAGGTACTTAGTCCCAGGTGGTCCCTTCTGAAAATCTTGGTGTTACATTATTCTGGTGTTATATAGGAGAATTCTATAGCTTTGTTTCCTTGCTTTGGTACTGCAGGGTTATTCATTGAGTTCAAAGTGCGGTCTGATATGGAGTAGAATTTCTTTTTATTATTACTCCACGTGTGCACTTTCCCATGATTCAGTTGTTTGCAATCACAAAACTACGGTACTTACTGAACCCATGATAGCATTAGAGTCAGTTACATGTTTGTCCCAGAATAATGGGTTATTTTCCTGAATATCAGTTCCTGGGGCTGGTTGAATAATTCAGAACAAATTAATTCATCAAGTTGCGCATCTTTTTCTGTTCATGAAGCATCTGCAAGTAAATCATGGTTTTCTCAAATATCATGTGGTTTGAAATAATTTGTCAATACTTTCTAGACATTTTTATTGGTCTGTAGCTTGCTCATGGGTCGTTTATTGTGAGTATTCAAACATCAAGCTGGTTTGATTGGCTTCATATACCATACACCATGTTTCTGTCCCCTGATTGCATGAGCTCTTAGACTCAAGATTCCGGTAGCGATACTAAAGATTCTAAAGTCAAAATGGACTTTCTGATGTTCGCCTGCATCTCATGCAGCTGGAGTTAGGGGTCTCAGTACTTTTTAAAATCAAGTCCTTGGCGTTTCAGCCTGACACATGCAACATCATTGGCTACTTCTGAATATTTGGCCATTCCTTGTGCTTATGATAATGGAGATAATCCTCCAAGTGTAACCAAGGCAGTGCTGCCTGCTGAGGTCCGACAAACTATTTGTTTCTGGAGCATCTTTATGTCAAGCTGTGTTTATCCCAGAATAATGGGTTATTTTCCTGAATATCAGTTCCTGGGGCTGGTTGAATAATTCAGAACAAATTAATTCGTCAAGTTGCGCATCTTTTTCTGTTCATGAAGCATCTGCAATTAGAGGTGACAGAAGATCTAGAAAACCATGTAATTTAGCCCCTTTCAGAGGACAGGTGCTCAGCCCTCTCTGAAGGTCCAACCCCACAAAGGTGTCTCAGTTTGGCAGCCCAAGAACTGAGGTACCCAAAAATCACTGAGTATTTTTGAACCTTTAGGTCATTGTACGTGATTGAATAGAAGTCTAGGATCATTTTTATAAACATGTATAAATATACCAGGTGGATTCTGGATTTTTTCTGTTCGAAAGAGTTTAGTGATTTTATTATTAATTGTTATTTATATTACCGTAGCACCTAGGAAGGAGCCCCAGTCATGGACCAGGATCCCGTTACACTAGGCGTTGTTCAAATACATTTGTAGGGTTTTTTTAAAGTACAATATACTGGGCAAAAACATTAATGCTGTGAGATGTGGGGTTGATTTCAGCTCAAACTGTGATGGCTTTTTGCCATGACAAAGCATAATTTCACTAGTTTCTTGCCATGAAAACAACAAACCTTAAACTTGATTCAAGGGCATCTGTAAAGCAATTTGCAATCTCTGGAGGGAAGCAGCTGCAGAAGGGAAAATTGCTATTATATTTGGCTTTCCTTTCGCTTTGGAATCAGTGTTCTGTATTCTTCAGTTGTCTGAGGTGATTTTCTGAGTCTTATCATTTGAATCCGCTAAGTAAAACAAATCCAGATTAGGGTTTCTCCTAAGAGAATTGCTAGAAAGAGCATCTGACAGATGGACAGGCGGCCGAGCAAGCCATTAAACCAGGCCTCTCAAGTTTCTTCTGATATTTCCAAACCAAGGAAAATTGGAATGTGTGTCTCTGTGTACAGCACATGCAGTTAGAGCTACCTTAGCTACACCAGAAAGCAATCTCTGAACTGATCATTTCTTGTTAATGGTTGTGCCTCACATTAAACAAAGACAGTCCCCAGTGCTGGTGTATGGAGCGGGGATAGAAAGGGAGCTCTGTAATTCTAGCTTCAAAAAGTAATGTATTTTTTTAGATGACCTCTGCAGATAATGTAATGAACTCATGTGGATTTGGCATTGGCTACAGTATGGGTCGGGGTCCACACATTCTAGTACTTGAGGTTCAACCAGAGAGGGCCCCAGGCTATGAAGTTCAGATCCCAATGTTGCTGTCATTCAGGAGGGGGTTGGGGTTTGAGTATGAGATTTTGGTTCAAGATCTGGTTCCAAGTAGTGTTGATTATTTGTATTTTTATTTTTTCCCAAGGTCTTTTAATGCGTCAAGGAGCCAGTTGTGGGACCAAACTAACACAGGAGCTGGTCTCCTGACAATAATTCAGTTGCTGACCGGTGGCTCCATGAGGAGATAAGGCCTGGAATTGTTTTGATCCATTAATGGCTCCCTGCTGCAAGCATGTCCATGAAAAATACAATGCAAGCACAAGTGGTGAGCTAGGTGTGTTTATTTAGGTTCCTGTGGTGCTCAAGTGCACGGTCCTGGCTTTAGGACAAAACTGGCCTGTCAATGAACCATTTATAACCAAAGCCTTAATTCACTTCCTTTCTTTCAGCTCAAATCTAGAGCTTCTGCCCTGTCCACTGTATTGAAACTGCCCTCCTCAAGGTCTCTACGTCTTCCTGACCAGGCCTCAGGGCCTATACTCCATCCTCCTTCTGCCATGCTGTTTCCTTTGTAGCAGGGCAGTCTTTCCCTTTTAAGGGTCTGCAGAGCCAGGTGTAGCAAGCCCTGTCCTGAAGAGAAGCCCAGCAAGCAGGTGCTGGAAACCAGCCGTTGTAGCTAAGCAGCAGCTAAGGATTGGCCCCGGTTTCCAGAGGGACCCAGCTGTGTAAGGGAGAAAGAAACACTTTCCTGATTAGTAGCAGCAGCAGCTGGCCTGTTGTCCCCCTGAGGCTAAGGAAGGGCCAGGATCCTTGAGCAACTGGAAGAGAGTTGCAATCTCAGCCCAGGTCAGGACTATCACACTGGTTACTTTCCCATATTTCCTGTGTTTGTGTGGCAGACAAGTAAAACAGCCTGCTTCGAAGGCTCAGCCAGAGCTGGGCCAGGCTCCCTGTTTTCTCCCCAGGCAGGTGTCCGGCCCACCAGACTACACTTTGATACTGTTGCTCACTGCCACCCCCAGACTGTCTTCCCTTGACTTCTGTGGCCCTGTGCACCCTTCGTACTGCCCTGTCTCTAACTTCTCACTCACAGCCACTTTTGGCTCCTCTTCCTCCTCCCCCTCTTGGCTGGTGTCCCTATGGGGTTTGTCCTTGGCCAGCTTCGTTTCTCCTCCCATGCCCTCTCCCTGGGTGACCATCTCCATTCACATGAATTCAGCAATTCTGGCTGTACTGAGGACTCACAAATCTACCTCTCCCCCGCTGACCTGTCTCCCTCCCTCTCGTCCTGCAGCTCAGCCTGTCTCACCCATGTTCCCTCCTAGCCCAGTTTAACATGGCTAAAACTGAGCTCCTGAGGTCTACTCCTTCCTCCAGTTTCCATGTCTGCTGATACCACCATCCTATGTGCCACCTGGGCTTGCAGCCTGGAAGAGGGGTGGGGGTCATCGGGCCATATTTAAATCAGGCCACTTCTTTTTCCACAACATATCTAGACTCTAGCGCTTTTTCTCTGTCCCAATGTCTGGAATGCTTACCCAGGCTCCGATTATCTTCCATTGCAGCCTCCTCCTATCTGGCCACCCTGGCAACAACATCGCCCCCTCCAGGCCATCCAAAATGCAGCTGCCAAAATGATCTTGCTCGTTCATGGATCTGGTCATGTCAACTCCCCACCTATTAGCCCCCTGGCATGCTACTTCAAAGCTAAACGTCTCCCCATTGTCTTCTCAGGCCTGCACAACACTGCTTTAGCCTGCATCCTGGACCTTGTCTCTTTGTATGTCCCTCAGAGTCCACTCCACCAATGACACTGGCCTTGATGATCTGTAGCTATAGAGGTAGCAGGAGATGGTCCCGGCAATCAAGGTGAGAAGCCACTGAGGCATAGACAATGGCTGTGAAGACAAAAAACACAGGACAGACTATGGTGCTATTATACAAGAAGAAACAACAAGGTTTAGCAAGAGCTTGGATGAGAATGGAGGGGGAAGGGGAGCTAGAGAGTAATTTCTTTTTCTTGATGCATCTTCCTGCTGCATATGGGCACCTGCAACCTTATTTAAGGCCCGAGCGAGAGAGTTATTAATAGGAACAGTGCAAGAAATGATGGCAGATGACCTGCTTTATTCAGCTGGATTAAGTGTGGGATTACTGGAGGAGTGTTTAGAAATGTTTACGAGGCTCTGCTGCTTTTTCATGTGGTTGTCTGTTGTTCCTTCCAAAGAGGAGAGTTTTGTGCAGAATTATTCAGCCTCAGAATAATACCAGCTGCAATGTGATCAGTGCAGAGTTTGGAACAAGCACACTAGAAATCAACAGGTCCTAGTATTCCCCATTTAGAAACTGATCAACCCATTTTTACCCTGGTGCTGAAAGAGGTGCTTGTTGCTGCATAAATACAAATAATTGTTACGATAAAAATCTCTGAGAGAATTCTGACTGCATTCCATATGGCTGGAGGAGGAGAAGTGGGGAGAGAAGTGATGGTTGTAGAAGCCCCTGGGGAGCTACAGACAGCGTAAAATAATCTAAACAGATGGTTCATGGCCTCCTAAAGATCACTCCTCATTCCCCAGCATAACTTCCATGGTGCTAAATCCCATTAAATTAGTGTTTAATAAAGTTCTCAGTATCAAGAAGCAGCTAATTAAAGTTCTGATTATCTGCCAAACGTGACCTTTAGTAACATACTTCCTGTCTCAATTAGCCTCTCCCTCCCTCATCTTCTGTCCATACTCTCTGTGATGTTGCACTCCATAATGTTTTATGGAAATATGCTTATGAGTGTGAATATAATGTAACTGGGATATGCTTTATTCAAAAGGTCTCTTGTAAGGTATCATTATAAAGCTTATAATCTACTGAATTCTGTTCATCCTATATGTATGAATGTATCATTCTTGTATCTGAAACTAGGAAGATGAAGTATAACTCTGATGTCCTACTGTAATTATGCAAAGTGTGGGGCATTAATGGTGGTTTGGAAGCTTGATGTCTTCCATTGACTAAGACAATTGGTTGTGAATGGTCTGTTTACTTGCAAACCTTCCTGGGTGTGCACGGACCAGTCCTGGAAGAATGGAGGCTGGGGTCTCACAGGACATGTGAACTTGTCACCTGATATTGGAATACATCTTAAACCTGGTGTTTTTCCATTTAGAAGGAGGGGTGGGGATGCAGAGAGCCAAAAGATTCCCGCTTTGTGCCAAAGCTATAAAAGGGGGTGGAACAGAACAAAGGGGTCTGCCAGTCATGAGAAATCCCCTAGCTACCGCCTGAGCTGGAAGTAACAAGGACTGTACGAGGGGAAAGGATTGGGCCCAGACTAGTAAGGAGTCTAGTCTGTGAAAGAAACGTATTGGAACATCTCTGAGGGTGAGATTATATTTGTAATCAGTTTCTTAATGTATTAGGCTTAGACGTGTGTTTTTGCTTTATTTTGCTTGGTGACTTACTTTGTTCTGTCTATTTTTACTTGGAACCACTTAAATCCTACTTTTTATACTTAATAAAATCACTTTTGTTTATTAATTAACCCAGAGTAAGTGATTAATAACTGGGGGAGCAAACAGCTGTGCATATCTCTCTATCAGTGTTATAGAGGATGGACAGTTTGTGAGTTTACCCTGTATAACGTTTATTTGGGGTTTGGATCCCATTGGGAACTGAGTGTCTTGGTCTTAGAGATAGGTGACCTGCTGAGCAGTTTTTGGTTAAAGTCTGCAGCTCTGGGGACATGGACCAGACCTGGGTCTGTGTTGCAGCAGGCTAGCCTGTCTGTCTCAACAAGTCAGGGTTCTGGAGTCCCAAGCTGGCAGGGAAAACAGGCTCAGAGGTAATTACAGCACATCAGGTGACAGTCCCAAGAGGGTCTCTGTGACCGAACCCATCACACTCTCCCTTTAAGAAAGAGTTTAGGATTAAAAGCTGTGTGTGCATAGCACCATTCACTTTTGACTCTCTGGGCCAGATTCTCTGTCTGATATGTTGGTGCAGCCTTGTTGAAATCAGTAGGATTGCACTAGAGGAAGAGAGAAGGGGGCATGGTCTTCTAGTCTCACAGAGTTTGTTTTTAAAGGGATTTGGGAATTTCGGCTTCATTTTTTTTCTTGCATTCATCACTATTTCAGTAGGCCCAGCACATTCTAAAAGATGGGAGGGTTCATCTAGTGGTTAGGGTGGTAGAACTGGAGTCAGGACTCCAGGGATCTAGCCCTCACTCTGTCACTAAATAGCGAGGTGACCTGAGGGCTAGGGTCACTTACAACTTGATTTTTTTTCTTCAAAGGTGCTAAACACCAGTAGCTCCCATTGGTTTCAGTAGAGTTGGTAGGTGCCCAGTGCCTGAGAACAATTAGGCCATGTATCACTCTGTGCCTCAGTTTACCTAATATGAAGGAAACAGTCTCAGTGTCTCTAATGATCCATTTCATCAGGATGTTGCGAGGCCTGGTTAATGAATGTTAACAAAGCACTTGGGAATCCTTGGTTCCCTATACAGTTACAACACGGTGTGATGAAATGTGAGTAACATGACAAACGGTGAGCATTTCTAAACTATCCAGAGCTAACACACAGCAGGAGCTGCCTCAGCTGGGATCTCAATCCCTTTGAAATTCACCCTGCCCTTTATAGAGGGCCTCGTCTCTTTCATGCCAGTGGGATACAGCACTCAGTGATGGCAACAGGTGTCTTTGTTACACAGGACCATGCTGTGACACTGAGAAACTGAACCTCTTTGTAAATTATATTTAGTTCAGGGAAGGGGGAAATAACCCAGTGTGGGTACAGGAACCAGCACCAGATGAAGAGATTAGCCAGCATACATTTATCTGTCAAAATTATGTTTAAAAAATTATAGCAATTTACACAGATGAGAATTTGAATAAATATTCTTTTTTCAGTGCCTGTTCTCAGCTCATTGTTGACTGATTTGAGCTATACCTTGGGATAGATGTTCCTATCTGTTGCCTTGGTGTTAATGCTGAATAACTCTGGGTATGTCTACATGGCAGTCAGGAGGTGTGACTGCAGCACGTGTAGACATATCTGGGCAAAGGCCATTCAGGTATGTAGTCAGGGCCTGGGCGGGCAGGGCTAGCCTATGGAGCTACCGCTGCCACTGCAGCATAACTGCTATTCTTCCTCAGTAGCAGTTATCCTGCTAGCTAGATCAAAGCCAAGTTGGGTATGTGCATGGGTGTTGCAATTTCCCCTTCTGATTGCAGTGCAGACATAACCTCTGTTGAAGCCAAAAAGGCGACCTAGCGGTGAAAGGCTCAATAGCCCATATGGAGGCTGAGTGCAATGACCTCTGCTTCTTTGAGCCTGAACGTTTTCATGGCTAACCTGTGAAAACAACACCCATCTAGAGTTAAATGCGAGGGAGGATCTTACTAGTTCGTCACTGTCTGGAAATAGCAGGGTGATTTAATAAAGGTGATGTAATTCTTAAGGCTGAATTGGAAATAGGAGTTTTACAAAAGGGGAATTTTAATATTGCTGGGATTTTTATTTGACCGTCTCTTACCAAGTGATCATGACATTAGAAAGTGTGGGAAACTGGAGAAAGTACCATACAGCACTAGTGTAAACGAGAGATGGGCCTAAATTCCAACTCTGGATCGAAACACACACAGACATTGGGGAAACAGACCCCAAATCTGTAGCTGGCCCCTAGCTTTATAGAGGGCTGAATCCAAAACTTAGGTTCTTAATGCTCCAGATGGGGGAGAAATGTGGAGCTGAACAATGGGACAGCCTGGCTTATATAAATTCAAGATGCCTGTCCTCTGGGACATAGTATTTAGTTTTATGCTCCTCAAAGAGTTTGCACAGTTCCTCAATGTACGTCTGATGTAATCGATCGACTTCTTCCTGGGATGGGTTGTGCTTCTTCTCTACCTTAATTGGCTTCCCAACTGGAAAACAAACACACCAACATTAGGAAAGACTACATCCTATGAGCCAGGGTATCCATATGCCACCCTCGTTTTTAATGCCAAGCTCTGGCCCTTGGAGGCCCCAGGTTCAAGTATGCAATGTTCCAGTTGAACAGAATTGTAGCTAGGGATCAAGATGGAATATTGCAGGCCTGCACAACCTGTAAAGCGGCGAGAGCCACATTACTCCAAAGAAAACAGCTGAGGACCGAAACGCCCCGGCCCCGCGGAAACGCCCCCCCCCCCCAGGACCTCCTGGCCCCGCGGAAACACCTCGTCCCAGCACCTTCCAGCCCTGTAGAAACAAACCTTCCTTCCCCAGCGCCGCCTCACCGAAACAGCTGTGGGCCAAAAAGGAAGGCAGGGGGTGGGGAGATGATACTTGATTTTAAATCAGCCAGGGGCTCCCAGCTGAAGAGGTGGCTGGGAGCTGTCAGGGGCAAATTAAAGGGCCTGGGGCTCTGGGGGCTGGGGCAGGGATTTAAAGGGCCCAGAGCGCCTGCCACTGAGGGGAGCCTGAGCCCGCTGGAGCCATGGCCGGGATTCAAAGGGCTCTGGGCTGCCTGCAGCCGCGGGGAGCCCTGAGCCCTTTAAATCTCAGCCACCACCGGGATTCAAAGGGCTCTGGGCTGCCCGTGGCGTTGGGGAGCCCTGAGCCCTTTAAATCTCAGCCGCCACCGGGAATCTCTGCGGGCAGCCCAGAGCCCTTTGAATCCTGGCCGCAGCTCAGATTTAAAGGGCTCTGGGCTCTCTGCGGCTGCGGGCAGCTCAGAGCCTTTTGAATCCTGGCCATGGCTGAGATTTAAAAAACTTTGGGCTCCCCGTGGCTGCAGGCAGCTCAGAGCCTTTTGAATCCCAGCCGCAGCTGAGATTTAAAGGGCTCTGGACTCCCCGCGGCTGCGGACAGCTCAGAGCCTTTTGAATCCCGGCTGCGGCTGAGATTTAAAGGGCTCTGGGCTCCCCGCGGCAGGGCAGCCCAGAGCCTTTTGAATCCTAGCTGTGGCTGAGATTTAAAGGGCTCTGGGCTCCCCGCCGCTGTGGGCAGCTCAGAGCCTTTTGAATCCTGGCCACAGCTGAGATTTAAAGAGCTCTGGGCTCCCCGCCGCTGCAGGCAGCTCAGAGCTCTTTGATTCCCCGCCGCGGGCCACACAATGAGCGGCCCGCGGGTCGCATGTGGTGCAGGCCTGGAATATTGTATGCTGAGGACTTGTAGTTGGGAGGTGGTGGGCCTAGCTGATAGGGCATTGAACTACAACTCGGGAACTAGACCTGGGTTCTTGTTCTAGCTCTGCTGGGTAACCTTGGGCATGTCTGCTCACCTCTCTGTGCCTCAGTTTTCCCCATCTGTAAAATGGGGATAATGATACTGACCTTCCTTTGTAAAGTGCTTTGAGATCTGTGGATGAAGAGTGCTAGCTAAGAGTTAGGTAACATTATCTGTGCATACCATGAGATGCAAAGGCAGGCTGTCGCCATTTGAGATAAATGGGATGTTTTATTGGAGTTCCTGGCAGGCCACGCACACAGCCTTCACTGTAACTAGGATTTGTAACCTCTTGTTTTAAAACACGGAGAAAAGATCTCAGTGAAGCCACAAGCGGCCCCTGAAATCTTGGCTCTCGCCCAGGGAAGAGCCATGGGAGCACTGTGGCTATCACCAAAAAAGTCTCCCCCCTTAATCATAAGCTGGATGTATCTATGAGGCCATTCACAGAGTCCCAGGAGGAAGGCGTGGGGCCCGGGAAGCATGTCTACACTGCAGTGAAACACCTGCCACTGGCCAATGACCACTGACTCATGCTAGTGGGGCTCGGGTTGCTGGGCTAAAAAATTTCAGTATAGGTGTATGGGATGAGGCTGCAGCAGGACTTTGGGCCTCACAACGGGAGGTTCCCAGAGCCCCAGTTCCAGCCTGAGTTTGAACGTCTACCCTTCAATTTTATAGCCCCCAGCCCCACCAGCAGACACGGGCCAGCGGCAGTGTGGGCATATCCACAGAGGTCAAGATTTTCAAAATACACTTGTCATTTTGGTTGCTTCCATTTCTGGGCACCCGACTGGAGAGACACCTTCAAGGGTTCTGATTTTCAGAAAGTGCTATCCACCCACCCTCTGAAAACCTTCCCAGGGTTTGGAACTGATTTTGAAATGCCTCCAAGGTATTTTGGCTCCTAACTTCCATTACAAGCAATGAAAGATGCGGACAGGGCCTAAGTAACTCTAGCAATGAGAACAAGAAATTGACAGTGGGACAGGCTGCCTCTTTATCAGGCAGGAAGGCCTTGGGGATATCTGTCTCTTTCTGAACTTCACTCTAATTGTGTTTGTCAGGCTGCAATGGGTTCCTGTTGTTTTGGGTTGCTGTCCATCTGTCTAATTACAGGTCCTGAAGATGCGGGTGTGAGGGCAAGTAAAGCCATTGAGAAGATCCAAACAAACTGTAAAACAATTAGGAGTAATTGCAGGCTGTCAAACCCAATCCGCACTGTCAGCCTTGGTCTTTTCAAATAGCCTCTTTAATTAGACTAACAAGTGCTGGCTCTGTTCAAGTGGGTCAAATCCACTGTCGGTGAAAGCAGGTGCGATTCTACTGAAACCACTGAGCTCCACGGAAATCTAGCTACACGCAGACTGGTGTGCTAGGAACCGCCTTTCTCTGCAGTTTGTTCACCAAGACCCAGACCCTCAATGGTATTTAAGTGCCTAACTTCTACTGGGTCTTTGTTGGGGTACTTAACCAGCTCTTTCAGCTGCTGCTTCTCTAAACCTAGTGCTGCTCCTTTTAAACACTCCTGTAAACTCTGTAGGGCTGCAGATTTGTTCAGTCTCTGATCTGCTTGTGGAACTGGCCGGAGGATGCAGAAATAATCAGATCTGTTTAGTGTGATGCAAAGTCTCAGGTCAGAGCTGAAACAAAGCGACCTGGTCCCTATGCACACCATAAATGGGGCTCCCTGTAGCCCCCATCCCTATGCTGTAGCCCTGCCCATCCTTGCAGAAGGCAGCAGGTTTCTGAGTTCAGATGAATGGGGAAGTTCACACCTCTTGGAGCTATTGTTTCAGACTGTCTGCAGACTCAAGCAGATATCAGTTATACTTGGGTCACATTTTCAAGCTTTTCTTTGTATTCAGGAGCTGGTGCCTTAGACATCTGTCTGAAACGAGCCATGGCTTAGTTTGTGCAAGCTGGCAGCAAATCCTTAACTCCACTCTGGAGCCAGGAGAAAGCAGGGGAAGGAACTGTATGTCTCTCAGTAACAACGCCCCTTGGGGCTGCTCTGGGTTTAATGTAGCGTAAGCACTTCCCCAGGCACAGGGCTGTGGCCAAAGGCACCATCTTGTCCTAGATGGTGATGTGCCCAGGACAAACTTACCCACAGTGAAGATGGGCCGTCGATACGGGAGCAGCCCGAAGCTGTACTGGAACATGTCCCGGGCGTGGAACAGGGGGAGCGAGATGCCCATGATTTGTTGAAGACGGTGCTGCGTCCACCTCAGCCAGGAGCCCTTTGCGTTGTTGACCTGGTCAAAGAGCTCGTTCTCTCCAAAGGAAAACACGGGGACAAGGGGAGCCCTGTGGAGGGAGAACGGGGAAAGGGCAGGCAGCACAAGTGCAGCAAGCCAGCAGACAGTGCACGTAAGAAGCCAGCAGAGCTCTGCACTCAGCAAGAACTCTCCTTCTGCCATTGGGCAGGAGATAAGGCGGAGGCACCGCCGCCTGCCCCTCTGGGAGAGCAGTGTGTGCAGAGCCCATTAGGGCTAATAGTGCCGGGGGAGTGGCATGGCTCTGCTAGCCTAACCCCTGTATGTCAAAGGAGTCTCTATCTTGCTCCGATCAGGCAGGCTCCCCCTTGCCACGGATGGGTAGGGCTGTCTAGGGCGTGGTTTTACGAACACAGTGCTGGCCTTAAGCATAAGCAAAGCCAATGACCACTTGCACCAAAGCCCACTGGCGTCAACAGGGTTTGGAGGTGGACGTTAGAAGCACCCCAACCAGCGTCAGTCCTGGTGCTCTCAGGCCAGCCCCAGCTCTCCTTCCGGCTGTGGGACTGGCAGGGGAACAGCCCAGCCAGCAGGCCGTCCTCCCCTCCTCTGGCCGTGTGGCCTTGTTTCCCTGCCTCCCCTCTCGTTGCTGCAGTGTTGGCGTGAGGGCAGTGACAGGGCTCACAGCATTACCCGTGCTCCATGGCCAGTCGAACGAACCCCTTGCGGTTTTTCAGCAGTAGGGTGAAGGCTCCGGGCCGCGCGTCCAGGGCCTCCTGGGCCCCTCCCACTGCTATGGCCAGCACGTTCCCGCCTCCCCACCTCCTCAGCACGTACGAAGCACTGTCTTTGTCAGATGGGACGAGGCCTGGGAGTGGCAGAGACAAGAAGAGACACTCGACACTTAGAGCCTCAATTACCATGGGTCAGCCATTCATACATCACTACTTGTACAGCTCCACTATGGTGCTTGAAGGTGCAGCCTCCTCCTCCTCATCCTCCTCTCTTCTATAGCGCCAGAAGTTGATCCAGCCCTCCAAACCCCAACTGGGGGACAGTCACAGGGTGCACTGGTCCCTTTTAGGGAATCTGGGCTCAGCCTCACCCTGTGACAGTGACCCAACGTGTGGGGCCCATGCAGGAGATTGAACAAGCGTGCGATCTATCCCACTCTCTGTAAGGTCGGGGTCAGGGCTCCGTATCACCAATGTCAATAATTTCTCAACAACAGATGCGAAGGCACCACATTTGCGTGGAATGTGGATGACTTTGGGGCTGAAATGAATGGTGTCCCTCAAAGTGAGCTCCCTTGGGGAGGTATCCGGTAGGTAAGGCCTGTTCCCTGCCTTGAAAAGTCTCCAGTCTAAATAAGACAAGGCAAAACCTGTGGCCCCATTTCTGCAGAGGGCGAGTCCGGGGTTACTAACGGGAAGAAGTAAGGGGAAGCCGCTGCCTGGGGAGATGGGTTTTAAGGAGGGTTTTCGAGGTGAGAGAAGGTGTTTGGCAGATGTGGCCAAAGAGACTGTTCCTGGTACAGGAGGCATCATGGTGGAAAACAATGGTATATATGTGATTATTAGCATCCGGAGACCAGGCAGCGACAGACAAAGGCTAAAAAGCAGAACTGAAACTAGGGTGGGATGAGTGGGGCAGCTGCTCAGGGTGCAAAGCCATGGGGGTGGAAAAATGAGGAAAAAACCCCGGTAGGGGGTGCAAATATGTTTGCTCGCCCCAGGTGCTAAAATGCCTAGTTACGGCTCTGCTAAAAAGACGCTATTAAGATAGCATGGGATAGCATGGGAACTGTTGTGGCCTTTTGTCAACAGGCCACTCCTGCACCTTTCCATTCTATCTCTGCCACTGACTCGCAAAGAGACTTTGGGCAACTCACTTGGGCTGGGATTTTCGGAGTTAGGTGCCCACTGGATGGAATATTACTGGGATTTGAGTGTCTAACTCTCACTGGCACCTATGGAAATTGTACCTAGTCTCCCCTGACTCAGTTTCCCCATCTCTTCCTTCATAAAGTGCCGTGCGTGCTCAGCTGGAAAGTGCTATATATCACTCTATTCGCAGCTGCTCACTCAGTTCCCACCCCAAAGCTCTTTCTGCCAGTTCATGTACAATGGGCACTTCCAGGTACCAGGGGCATGGCCGAATCTGTTGCTCCAGCACTTGGAAAGTGCTGCTGCAGCTGGTGTAAAGGGTTTGGGCAAGCACCCAGGAACTGATCCCACAAAGCACTTACACAGGTGCTGAACTTTGTGCGCGAATAGCGCCACTGACTTCAGTGCGACTATTTGTGTGCCTAGAGCAAAGCGGATGCATCTGGCTTTACTGGGCCGGGACCTAAAGCCTTGCTGCTGGTCATGAATAAACCGAAACAGGGGCAGCATTTTGGAGGAGGAAAGGACAGAGGTGGGTTGGCATGCAATTCCTATTGACATCAATGGGCGTTTGACCACTGGCTTCAATGGGAGTAGGATTGGGCTCCCATTGGTGACCTGGTGGGATGACAAACCCTATCGTCACCTGTAGAGGCAATGCAAACGGTGCCAGCCCTGGTGAGCCCACTGGGTTTCTGCCTCCCTCTTATGTCTCTCTCAACAGTGGAGATGCAGCTGTGACTCAGCTGGCAGGCTGAGAGCCAGGTGACCTGCATTCCATTCCGCCTCTGCCACTGACTCACCGAGAGGCTTTGGGCAAGACACTTAGGCTGGGATTTTCAAAGGAACCTAAGAAACATCCACTGAATGTTACTGGGATTTGAGTGTCTAACTCTTGCTGGCTCCAGTGAAATTCGCACCTATTAGCTCCCAGACTCAGTTTCCCCATCTCTTCAATTACACTTAACCTCCTTCTGAAAGTGCTGGGAATGCTCAGATGGAAAGTGCTATGTATTATTTTCATCAGCTTATTTTTTCTCACAGCCTGGTCCTTCCCCAGTCTCCAGGATTCTGTCTCTGCCTGTGGGTACGTCTACACTGCAAAACAAGGCAGTGAGTCTGAGCCCAGTTTAACTGATGGGCTTGCAAGGCTCATGCTGCAGGGCTAAAAACAGACCCTTCCTCATCCCCAGGTTTCAGAGCCTGGGCTCCAGCCTGAGTGGGAACATCTATACTGCTATTTTTTTTGCCCTGTAGTGAGCATCTGAGTCAGATGAGGCTTGCTGCTGTAGGGTTTTTTTGCAATGTAGATGTACCCTGCATGACCTGTGGCTTGGCAGCTACATCTCTAGCACGATGGTTTATTTGCATCGTGTCTCCCTGGCAGATGTTTCCCTGCAACAGCAGCAGCATCTGAGTCTACAAGATGTTTTTTCTCCCTCTTTCGTAGTAAGAGCAAGTTCTCGCCTGTAAGCAAATGGAACATGAAAGAACTGAATTCTCCACCCAGCACGTGGGGGATTGAGCTCTGCTTGTGAGCAGCGCTCGCCCTTTGAAATCAGCAGCAGCGGTGAAGCTGTATCCTCAGCTTTGAGAGTGTTTGGGGTTATGTCAGGGTGTGTTGGCTTTTCGATAACTGTGTCCTGTAACAAGCAATGAATTAACAGAGGCAGGGTGGTCTTGTAGCTGAGACACTAGGCTGGGACTCAACAGATGAGGGGGTTCAAATCCTTGTTCTGCCACAGATTCCCTATGTGACCACGGGCAAGTCACTTAGCCTGGCTGTTCTGCTCCCTATCTGCAAATTGAGGGTCTTGTCTGTTTAGACTGTAAGCTCCTCAGAGCAGGGGCCACCTCATATGATGTGACTGCACAGCACCCAACACAACAGGGCCCTGATCTTGATTGAGGCCTCTAAGTGCTGCTGTAACCAAGATAATAAATAACAATGAAAAGTTAAACTGAGGAAGGACAGGCCATTTAAAGGTCTGATTGTACTTGTTCAAAGGTTTTTTCCTGTGTTCCCTCCACTCCTTGGCTGCGTACATGCTTATGGCAAAGAACATAGGAACCCAAACCACTAACAGACTCCCCAGTGCAACTCTTCCAAAACCTCCATCTTTTCATGCGGTCCCAGAGGGCCAAGGTCCTACCTGCCATTACCACTGCCCCTCATCCTCTGCCCCCATGCTACGGCCCTGCTTACCTCCGCTCAGCAGGTAGTCCCTGAAGAAGGGGACTCTGAACCAGAGTGTCAGCATCATCATGTGAGGGGTCAACCCCGGGAACAGCTGCGAAAACCCCGTTGCCTCGGTGCAGAAATGGAGGAAGGCACCGGCCACCGGGACCCCGTGGGGATGGAAGCCGACCACGTAGTTCTTACTTGGATCCAGCTCTGCCGTTTTCACCAGCTGGAGACACAATAACTGATGAGGAGGTATAACACAGACGGAGTTGGGAGTTTGTAACAAATCCTAGAGCTGCCGCCAAAGCCTGGCTGGGCATTCGCCTTAGAGAACAGTCATGATTTTTCTTTTAGGGGGCGCTAACAGTGAGTGGCCCTTACCCTCTGACACTCACAGAGGCTAGAGATGCTCAAAAATTTTCCTCCTCCCCAATTTTTTTTTTTAAATTTTTCATGGCAAATGCCCTTTTAACCAAAATGGGAGATTTCCACTCACTGTTTTCATTTAGGTTGGATATTAGGAAAAATCTGACGAAGTGGATTCACCCACGAAAGCTCATGCTCCAAAACGTCTATAAGGTGCCACAGGATTCTTTGCTGTTTTCATTTTGGTCACTATCTTTCAATTTCTGACAAAAATTTCCAGCCAAAACCTTTTGCAGTTTTTGGAAACATTTCATTTGGGGGCGTGTGGCTGGGGGCAGGAGAGGCTCTCTACTCTCTCTCTCTTTTTAAACATCCCCTTCCTTTTCTAGTGGGAAAGTTTAAAAATTGAGAGACTGTTTTTCCCTATCCTGCGCCCCCCAGTTTTTCAACCAGCACTGCAGGGACTGCAGCTGTGCCTGCCCTGTGGTGCAAACAAAGCATGCAGGGAAGGCTCCTGGGCCCAGATCCTCAAAGGAATTTGTGCACAATAGGCCTATAGCCTCAGAAGTATGTCAGCACTCACGCCCATTGAAATCAGTGGACACATAAATACCTTTGAGGATTTGGGTCCTCGTGTCCTACCCCCAGCAGCGTGGTGCTCCTGCTCTGCTTTAAGGCAAAGGCCCTCTGGGGTAAGGCTATGAGAGGACAAAGGATTGTGGGTACAATCTGAATTCCTAGCAACACTTCAGCCTGCCTGACTCTTCTGCAGGCTAGAGGAGCTCTCAAATTTGAGAAGGAGGGAAATGGTTGAATATGCTGGAAGAAGGCTGAGAAAGAGCCACTGACACCAGCAGGTGGCGCTCAGCTGCATCTGGGCTAAAAAGCACATTGTCTGCATTGAGAATTGGAAGTAATTCTCCTGCTGGTGCTAAAGCACCAACGCAAGCAGCTTTTCTAGGAGGAGTGACCATGGGAGAGGCGGTGCAGACCAGGTGCAAGGGTAACCCGTGCCTGAGTGATGTGGTGCTCTTGCCCCCTGTAGTAGCGGCTACGCCATCAGCAAGTGGTAAGCCTGCTACAGGCTTGGCTAAGAGGCTTGTGTCTTTTAGCTCTTGCATTAAGCTCCAGAGGTCTCAGGTTTGATCCCAGCTGACAACAACCAGGGTGTCTCAGTGTTACACAGGCATAGTTTACCATAGTGTTCTTTGTGGGTTCTGGGAAGTGTTTCCCCCTTTCTTGGGCTGGCTTAGGGGTAAATGTCACACAGCTGCCTTGAATGTTTAACTTTTAGGGGGTGGATCAGGAGTCCCCTCTTCCTCTCACCTACTGGGACTGTTTCAGGGATAGCGGCATCTGCCCTTTTAAGGGCATCCCTGTCCCACTTCATTGATGTGATCATCAGCAGGTGACATGAGCCACTCGACTACAACCATAGAATATCAGGGTTGGAAGGGGTGTCAGGAGGTATCTAGTCCAACTCCCTGCTCAAAGCCGGAGGACCAATCGCCAAGTGAATCATCCCAGCTAGGACTTCGTCAAGCCTGACCTTAAAAGCCTCTAAGGAAGGAGATTCCACCACCTCCCTAGATAACCCAGTCCAGTGCTTCGCCACTCTCTGAGTGAAAAAGTTTTTCCTAATATCCAACCTAAACCTCCCCCACTGCAACTTGAGACCATTACTCCTTGTTCTGTCATTGGTACCACTGAGAACAGTCTAGAGCCATCCTCTTTGGAACCCCCTTTCAGGTAGTTGAAAGCAGCTATCAAATCCCCCCTCATTCTTCTCTTCTGCAGACTAAACAGTCCCAGTTCCCTCAGCTTCTCTTCATAAGTCATGTGCTCCAGACCCCTAATCATTTTTGTTGCCCTCTGCTGGACTCTTTCCAGTTTTTCCACATCCTTCTTGTAATGTGGGGCCCAAAACTGGACACAGTACTCCAGATGAGGCCTCACCAAAGTCGAATAAAGGGGAATGATCAGGTCCCTCGATCTGCTGGCAATGCCCCTACTTATACAGCCCAAAATGCCATTAGCCTTCTTGGCAACAAGGGCACACTATTGACTCATATCCAGCTTCTTGTCCGCTGTAATCCCTAGGTCCTTTTCTGCAGAACTGCTGCCCAGCTATTCGATCCCTAGGCTGTAGCAGTGCATGGGATTCTTCTGTCTTAAGTACAGGACTCTGCACTTGTCCTTGTTGAACCTCATCAGATTTCTTTTGGCCCAATCCTCTAATTTGTCTAGGTCTCTCTGTATCCTATCCCTACCCTTCAGCATATCTACCACTCCTCTCAGTTTAGTGTCATCTGCAAACTTGCTGAGAGTGCAGTCCACGCCATCCTCCAGATCATTAATGAACATACTGAACAAAACTGGCGGCAGGACTGACCCTTGGGGCACTCCACTTGATGCCGGCTTCCAACTAGACATGGAGCTATTGATCACTACCCGTTGAGCCTGACGATCTAGCCAGCTTTCTATCCACCTTATAGTCCATTCATCCAGCCCATACTTCTTTAACTTGCCGGCATTAATACTGTGGGAGACCTTATCGAAAGCTTTGCTAAAGTCAATGAATAATATCCACTGCTTTCCCCTCATCCACAGACCCAGTTATCTCCTCATAGAAGGCAATTAGGTTAGTCAAGCATGACTTGCCCTTGGTGAATCCATGCTGACTGTTCCTGATCACTTTCCTCTCCTCTTAAGTGCTTCAGAATTGATTCCTTGAGGACCTCCTCCATGATTTTTCCAGGGACTGAGGTGAGGCTGACTGGCCTGTAGTTCCCCGGATCCTCCATCTTCCCTTTTTTAAAAGATGGGCACCCCTTGTTGGAGACGCTGCAAGGAAAGGACGTGCAATAATCGAGGCCAGCAGATATGAATGACAGGCATAAAATTCAGCAGAGGTGGACATGACACACAATAGCCAGGCCATCAGGAGGTGGGAGGTGAGCAAGTGTTGGCAGTAGGTTCTTGGGCTGCATTCCATGAGGTGAAGAAGACCTCTTGCAAAGTTACAGCCCAGCTCAGCTATTCAGTTCCTAACAGCTGGGACAGCTTTTGGGGACAGCATGTCTGCCACTTTAAGGACATTCTCCCCCGCCTTTCCTATCACTGCTAGAGCCCCCAACTATCTGGAGCTGGCCTGCATTTGATAGCCATCTGGATGCGCTGCAAGGGCTGGCTTTTTTTCCCAGGCTTTACAGGAGGAGGGTGTATATATCTGGAGAATTGGGGATGCGGGGTATGTTTTTATCTGGAGACTGCGGGAGGAGCAGATTCATTTCATAGGATTTGAGACACGATAGTGCAGTTCAGGATGCTTGGACTGTGCCTTGGGCACTCAGCTGACTTGTCTGAGCCATTTGAGAACGTGGACACTTCCAGCCCGAGTTAGACTTGACCAAGGGTCTGTCTACACTGCAGTTAGACACCCGCGGCTGGCCTGTGCCAACGGATTCGGGCTTGTGGAATTAAGGGATAGTTTAACTGCAGTGTTGATGTACAGGATCCTAGAACCTGGGCTCTAGCGTGAGCCCAAACGTCTACACCACAATAAAGCAGCCCCGCAGTCCGAGCCCCGCAGTCCCGGGGTAGCCAGTATGTGGGGTTTTAATTGCAGTGTAGACAAACCCTCAGTGACCTGGAGACAAAATTGCCTGCTCCCAGTTCCCTGAGTCATCCAGTCCCACTCCCACAGTTAGCTTTACTTACTGCCCAGCTTCAGGAGTGAAGAAGCATCTTGTAGAGGACTCTGTGTGTCTGGCTGCTGCACTAAGATAGGAGCAGAACAAAATCTACCAGGAAAAGCCCCCAGGGAAAGAAATGCCTCAGGAACTTACACACCACTGCAGGCGACACAGCAGGAGGAGTGAGTCTGTAATAGGCACTCAGGGCAGGGTAGATGCCTTGTCAATGAACTCAGGGAGGCTGGGAGCAGGGTTGGTGCAGAGCTGGGCAAGCTCACTCCACAGGGGTTATTCTCAGGGGTCCATTTCAACTCAGCATAAAGCCTTTTCACCCCCAGAGCAGCTTAAAGGGCCTTTTGCCTAACAGAGAATCAAGACCCACAAGCATTATCCACTCTGCTGCCTCTGAGTACATCAATCCACTCCATGGTGCTATTTTAGTGGCAGGACAGCTAATTAATGCTCCTGGAGAAAGCCAGACACAGCAGTGGCAGCAGGTAGGTCATAAGAGGGTTTTTTATGCTGTGGCTAGTTTTCCATCGGTCCCGGAGCATTATTGACAGTGCACATGTACCCAGTCACGCGCCATCTCCTAATGAGGTGAGGTTGTGAACAAAAAGTCCCTTTGCTGCCGAGCACAGGCGCTGAGCAAGCAAAGGGATCCGATTGCTGATTTCACTCTGTAGCCATGATATGTCCATGATTCACTCAGTTTCAGGTAGCCTAGTTTTGTTTTCTATAAGTAATGTGCATTTATATAAGGCCTTTCCTCCTTCCCAACTAGTTTCTAAATAGAAAGGCAAACTAGATCTAAGGGTTTGGGGCATCACTGACGTGTAATCACCTCTGGGGTGGAGGGATACTCAATAGCTGTTTAATGGGCCACAGCAACACTCGAGAACAACTTAGGAGAGGAAATGAAGACTATTTCCCCCAACTCTGAAGGGGAATATTGGAGGTAGGTAAGTTGTAGCCAAGGGAGGTATTGTGGTCTAGTAGTTAGAACAGAGGACTGGGAGATCTGGTTTGTAATCCTGGTTCTACCACAGACTTTCAGAAGACTTCACCATTTGGATGGCCACAGGCATCGCAATAAGAGCTGAGGTTTTTTTTGAAAATCTGTCCTTTTATCTAGGTGCTTCGGCAGATGCTGAGCTCTTAAAAACCTGACCCTTTGTGGGTGCTGAGCACTAGCATATCTGGTCCTGTGTGACCTTGGTCTGCCCCTCTAATAATGAGAGATGACTCCAAATCAAAATCTCAACTCCACACACTCCTGGACTTTAGCTGCTCACAGTCTGAATATTGCAACCTATATCCCATCGCTAATAACACTGGCTGAGCTCACAGGGGTGAGATGTGGGACCAGAACTGCTTGATAACCAGAAACAAATGTCTCAAATTGCACACCTGAAAATGGAGGCACACAAAGTTAGTGAGCATTTCTGAAAAGTTGGCTGGAAGCAATTTGTCCATGGCAATACAGAGCATCCATAGCCTAGCTAAGATTTGAACCCAGCACTCCTGAGGTGAGTCCTGTCCCTTAACTAAGACTATGGTCTTACAAGCACTATTGCTTCTGTTTGCATAGGCTCCTCATTAACCCATATACTACAAAATGAACATTATTGAAAATGTCATGCAAGGAGAACTGATTTTTATCACAGACCATAAGGGAAGGAAGGACAGTGAGACACAGGGCATAGTTCCTGAAAGGAGATCCAATTTAGACAAGCTGGTGATGGGGAATGCAAATCTCAAAGAGAACTATTCAATAGGAAGGAGACACCTGGGAAGCAGGAATACTGAAAAACAAACCTAGATGTGATAGTGGAAAGCATAATTTTGGATGCTGTTGGGCTTTAGGAGACTGGGTTTGATTCCCAGCTCTGCCACAGGCTCCCTGTGTGCCCTTGGGCAAGTCATTTAACCACTCTGTGCCTCAGTTCCCCATCTGTAAAATGGGCAGACAACACCCCCTCCCCCCGCCCCTTTGTCTCTCTTGTCTATTTAGAGAACAAACACATCAGGGCAAGGGGCGTGTGTCTGTGTGTGTGTGTGCAATGAGGCCCTGACCTGTTTAGGGCCTTGAGGTGCTATTGATATACAAATCATAGTATAGAGACGTCACAGCTGAAGGAAAGTCCTGCTCCCATCATCCTTGAGGACACCATCCTTGGACAGTACATTCAGTATAGGTATCACCACAGCAAAAGGATACTGGCAAAATCAGATATAATTACGGAGCTGGAGGGATTAATAAGGAAAGATTAACAGCTTGATATTTGGCTGAAGGACCAGAGGAGGGTGTTGTTATGTAGAAACATTTCATGGGTGCAAACACGAAGGGTGGAATCCTGCCCTTCTGCGGAGTTTTGTCATTGCTTCAATAGGCTCAGGATTTCACCCCAGTGATGGAAAGGAGTAGGGCTGATGGTGGGCCAAGGACATGCATTATGTAGGCTGAATAGTGGGAGGAATTTCATTGCAATGAGATGTCAGGCGTTCTCACACATTTTTTTTTTAGACTTGCTGGCTAGTAAGTCTGCTTCTACTTTTCACGGCAGTAGACTAGTTAGCTAGCTGGGAGGCAGTGAAAAGTGATATTAAGAAACACAAAAATATCACTTTTCACAGCAGACTTACTCAGCCCTGGCAAGCCGGGAGGCAAATTAAGTCTTGAATGGGGAGATGGGTAGGGCGGCAGTGGGGCTGGGGGTGATGGGCTGGATAAGGCAGTGAGGACTTGGAGTGATGCATGAGGGGCCAGGGGACAGAGCTTATGGCCAGAGCCCACCGCCACATGGCTGGAGCCTGCCACCCAGTGGGGCTAAAACTGGAAGCCTGAGCCCCACCACCCTGGGGAAGATGGGGAACTCACATCAGCCCTCTGCTTCTGTGGCTCCAGGGGAGCCGTTCCCCGATCACCACCCAGAAGGCTGTGTCTGCAAGAAAAGCCCCTGGTGGCTGCATTTGAGAAATGCTACATTAGACTGTGGAACAGTTGAGCGGTTCTCAACCTTTTCCATTCTGGGATACCCTCCCCTGACTCCTCTTTGCAATATGAGCAACCAGAACCCCAAGAATAGTCCATTTATGCCTCCTAAGACTGGACACAGCACAAACAGACACTAGAGGGAACAAACACGCAGCAGCCAGAGGCATGGACTAGATAAAACCAAACAGTTCTTTTCCATCCCTGATTCCCACAAATCCTGATTCCCGTGCAGTTAATTTATCACTGGTTGCACAGCGTTCTCATTATGGCTGGTGGCTTATCGCGCTCCTGCAATGCTTTCCTTTTAGGTTTTCCCGTGATTTATTATACTTTTATAGCACGTCTGTGTTTAGCCACTGCATTTTGAATTGCGCTATCTGTTGCCGTATCATTTGTTTTCTTTGCAGGTTCCTTCTGGCAGGAGCTGAACCAGAATGAAAATCCTGGTGTTTTATAATCCTATCAGCTGGAAGATCTGTTCCCAATGTAGGTTTCCTCATGGAGGGCCAGATCCAAAGGCCAATGAAGTCAGTGGAAAGGCTCCCATTAACCTCAGTGGGCTGTGGATTGGGCCCATACAGATGATGTTACCCTAAGAGAAATATGTATTCTCACCTGTTCAGCTGTCCCATGACTTGCAGCAAGAGTAAAGCGACCCTCCCGTAATTCAGGGTTATACACAGGGCCCAGTCAAAGTTCTCCTCTTCTTGGGGTCTAAGCAGAGCAATAAGGGCCACATTGTCAACCCAGCATCCACTCATTGCGGGTGCCTCCAGTGCTGGATGTCCAATTTGAGAGGGACGGGGTCATGTTACTCAGAAGCACTGAGCACCTACAGCTCCAGCCAGGGGTGGCTCCAAGCACCAGCGCAGCAAGCGCGTGCCTGAGGCGGCAAGCCACGGGGGGCAGCCTGCGGGTCGCCGTGAGGGCGGCAGTTGGCTGCTTTCAGCAGCATGCCTGCAGGAGGTCCGCCAGTCCCACGACTTTGGTGGCAATTCGGCAGTGGGTACGCCAAAGGCGTGGGACCGGCAGACCTCCCACAGGCATGCCGCTGAATCTGCGTTACTGGTGGACCTCCTGCAGGCATGCCACCAAATCCGCGTTACCGGTGCACCTCCCGCAGGCATGCTGCCGAATTCGCATTACCAGCAGACCTCCTGCAGCTGAGCCACTGAAAGCCACCTGACTCCCATGCTTGGGGTGGCAAAATACATAGAGCCGCCCCTGACTCCAGCTGAGGCCAGCAACAGCTGCAGGTGCTCAGCACCTTTGAAAATCAGGTGTCTCTAATGTGTGACCCAAAAGCAGTGGACATGGTAGAAACTGTAGGCCAAAATCCCTGCTCAAGTTGGGTCCACTTTTTCCCGCCATACTCTTCACTTCTTCTGTCCTCTCTCTCTGCCCACCAGCTCACCCCAGCTTAATGAGCCCCATCGGCATCCACTCCCTAGTGCATTAGCCTCTCCCAATCTGGTTCCATAATTCCGCAGACTCACCGGGGAATGCAAACTCGTGGATCTTGGTTCTGCCATGGCAGGCCTGGCTAGGCTGCCTTAGCATGTCCAGGACTCTAGGTGAGCGGCACACCCTGACTTGTACACAGTATCAACTTTAGGCCTTTGTGGTTGCAAAAGGATCATGCTTCCACAGAGCTGATATTGCATCCCCCTAATCTGACCCACAGCTGCACATTCACTAACACATGGGTAAACCTTCTTCCCCTGTGCCCCCTCTACTACTCTGCCAACCCAGAGAATTACAGATCAGCCTCCATGATATGGTTGCACATAGACATGTATGTCCCAGCAGCCTCGGAAGTAGCTAATGGGTACAAGCGCAAAGGCTGCTGAGACATAAATGTTGGCAACCGGCTGACACACCAGAGGGATGGTAAAGTGGAGTCAGCTGATCAGGGAAGCCAAGAGGACCCCACATTCTGCATAGGTCGGTTCTGCAGTCTCATGTGTATGGTTTCATCAGCTGTTCCCTTGTTCATGTAGAGCAGCGGTTCTCAACCCACAGGCTGCATGCGGCCCAGTTAGCACACAGCTGTGGCCCAGCTCAGCTGTGTGCTAAAGGCTGGTCCGTGTGCCGGGGTCTGCCAGGTTCCCAGCTGCCCGGGACGGAGGGGTCCAGGCTGCCCTGCCATCCAGTGCGGCGGGGTCAGGGCCCCGGGTCTGGGGCAGCTGCGTGGCGGGGATCCAGGGTTGGGGCAGCCGGCTGGCACTGTGAGCTTCAAGGGCCGTGGCAGCTGTGCTGCCCTGCCACCCGGCCCCTGCAACACATTGTGGTTGAATATGTGGCCCACAATGTGTAATAAATTGAGAACTACTGGCATAGAGCTTGGGGAGGAAGGATGGCTTTGGTGTTAGGGCACTGGCCGGAGACCAGTGTTCAATTCCTCACTCTGTCACAGATAAGTTATGTGACTTTGGTCACATCAGTGCCTCCATTCCCAAGGTTTTGTTGGGATATTGTGAGTGAAAAGGAAATTCGTGTCTTGCCTATTTAGATTATAAACACTGTGGGCAGGGATGTTTCTTACTCTGTGTCTACAGCAGCTAGCACACTGGGGCGCTGACACTGGTTTGGAGTCTGGGTGTTGCTGTAATAACAATAAGCAATTCTGCACACAGTGGATGTGTGAGCAACTTTTTCACATGCACTTCAAGCATCCACATTCAGAGATTGCATCTAGATCACTGAATAAACCAGCTGCTTACATTCATACCAAGGCTGCTCCTTTTCAGGCTGGTTTGATTAGTGATGTGTATACTGCAAGCTCAGGTGAGGGTAGTCATACTTTCTTAGATACTTATTTGACCCCTATTACCACAGTATCTGAGCATCTCACTCTCTTTAATGGATGTAGCTTCACAACCCCCTGTGAGGTAGGGCAATGCATTATCCCCATTGTACAGATGGGGAGCTGAGGCACAGAGACTTGCCTGAGGTAACACAGGATGTTTGTGGTAGAACATAGACTTGAACTGAGATCTCCTAGGTCCTATGCTAGCACCCTAATTACTGGACAATTCTACTCTAGACTCCCTTTTGTTAAGGGAACTCTTAGACACAATAACTACTGCCTTAGTGCCTGAATGTTTTATTTTTAATGTTTAGACATTCCCATTTTCCATCTCTGTCAAAGTTCAATCTCTTACCGGACTAGTGGTCAAGTTTGGGTCATGGTCACAATATGCACATACTGGGAAGGGAGTTAATCTCTTACATTGCATGGCCCAATTGTTATGCAATACAGTCTTGTCTTATAGGCCCTTTGGGGTGGGAGAAAGGTGGGGACCTCTTCTCTTGCTGACTGGCTGGCTTGTTTGCTTGCTTTTAAAGTGGGGTGGGCTCTTGATCTGTTCTTTTCGGATGAGTTGTGCCTTTAATAATTGTCAGAGCACCCAGAGTCTAGGGCAGGCGTGTCCATGTAGCTAAATTTTAAATAAAGTGAGCTCCTGCCCTGCAGTCCATCCCAAGTCCATTTCCCATTCCAGAAAAACAACAACATGCAAAAGAAAATTGTAATTGGGAAACAATCCTGTCTGAATGTGCCTGCCTCTTGCATTCAACAGATCTAAGGGACTCCAAGCCAATGGCAGGAGATCCAGATGCCTCAGAACCCACCTTGGCTGTGGTCGTGTTAGATTTTCCAAGTTGAGCAGTGCTGGGTCTCAGGTTAACATTGCCGCCAGCTGTATTTGCAGAACCAGAGGAATTCAAGGTCAAAGGACATTCTAGTTCATCTCCTGACAATGAGAGATTGTTCCCTGCAAAAGTAATCCCCGGTGCTTTTTTCAATGTAGTTTTAAATTACTCTATTTACTGGGCTTTATCCTCTTTCCTTGGAAGATTTTTTCCACAGTGCAGTGGACCTTGCTGTTAGGAGACTATGAGATCATCTTACACTTTCCTGGGCTAAATTTCATCCTATTACATTTTGGATCCACCCCCTTTTGCTCTTTCTCCAAATATTACTATAAGCTAGTGGGTAGAGCAGTAGTTCTCAACCCATGGCCTGCGGGCCGCTTGTGGCCCTCCGCACACAGCCGTGGCCCATGTGACACCGTCCAGTTCAAGTCCATGTCCCTTTCTTCAGGGCTTGTTTTCTTAATAAACAGAAGATGCAAAATCCTTTACATGACACATAACACTGGGTACTAGAGGCCTGGTCACTTCTGCAAGCTGGGAAGTGACAGGATACAGCTCACCCAAATCACATTGGCTTGTCCATTTTCACTCTGCTCTCTTCTCCTTGGCCAATACATAAGTATGGAGCTAGAATCCCCCTCTCCTCCATGCACAAGGACCAGGGGAACATAGCACAGACCAGCGATGTAAGAGCACTGACCCTGGTATTGTCTGCACCAGCCGGCAGAGTGCAGTGGAGTACACACACTGTGCCCTATAAAAAGGCACAGCAACGGTTTCCTGAGTGCCTGCCCACATACCCGGAAACATTACATTGGCCTTGGCTATAGTGCTCTTAGGAGTGGCCACTCCTCACCCTTTGTGGTTCTCAAATGCAGGCTCATTAGCTCTTTGTTTTGTTCTGAGCCTGGAGGGAGCTGGTGCTTGCCAGCCAATCATTGCCCTTTACACCTTTTAACCTTCAGTCCTAGGCAGAAAGGCCCTGGAGCCTCCAGTAAAGCAGGGAAAAGAACATGTTTTCTCCCTGGGTGGTGAGCCCACATGGAGAAGGAGGACTGTTAATATTTCACACAGCACACTCGTCCAAGCTGCGTTTGTGTTTTGTTTCCATTATTCAAAGGGGGACCTGGCTGTGGGCCACAGTCCTTCTTCCTGCTCAGCTCCAATAAACAACTAGACAACAGCAAACCTTCTTTCTTCCCCATCCCCTTCCTCCCTCCCTCCCTCCCTCCCTCGGCCACTGCTCTCTGCTGCTTTGGGATCCCATGTGGAGTCCCCTCAGGTCCACACACCCTGCATCCCAGGGCAGCTCCTGAACACTGCTGGGTGCTGAGACGTTCCCCTTCCCCTGAGTCCAGGGGAGCCTGTCTTGTGATCAGGGCAAGGCGTCAGGAGCTCTTGGTTCTGTTCCCCAGTCGGAGGCTAATTGATCCTGGGTAAATCTTTTAGGCCAAAGTGTTCCTACTTGGGTGTCTCGAGCTGGCCCCCTAAATCCACATTGAGACTCCTAAGCAGAGCTGGCCTGAGGTGCTGAGCATACGCACCTCCCAGTGACTTCCTGGCAGAAGACACCCCTCTTTGGTTGGCCTACCTGGGAGTACAGCCTGGTGTGTAATGCAGGTCTCGCTCTTGGGATATTAACCCCTATGTGTGAAGGGGTGGGCAAGGAGAGGAGTCATAGCTCTCTCCTGTCCATGCACTGGTCTGTTTATTTGGCCAGGTACAAATGGCCAGCTAAGGAGGGGTGTCTTCTGGTCTTTGTGGGGGAGGGATAGCTCAGTGGTTTGAGCATTGGCCTGCTAAACTCAGGGTTGTGAGCTCAATCCCTGAGGGGGCCACTTAGGGATCTGGAGCAAAAATCAGTACTTGGTCCTGCTAGTGAAGGCAGGGGGCTGGACTCAGTGACTCTTCAAGGTCCATTCTAGGAGATTGGTACATCTCCAGTATTTCAAAAAAAAAAATGGAGATGTTGTTATTTATATTGCGGTGTAGTACCTCAGACCCTGAGTCATGGACCTAGACCCCCCTGTGCTATGCACGGTACAAACAAAGAGCCCCTGCCTCAAAGATCCTAAGCAGCATCCTTTCAAGGGCTGTGGTAACTTACTTCCAACCCACCTGAGAAAGAAGGGAGATGGGAGGAATCATGACTTGTCACAACAGCTTCCTGGGGCTGAGCCATTACACATTGCCTGTTAATAAGGGCTGAGCTTACAGGCTCAGGCTAGCCCTTTGCTTAGATCTCATAGATGTGCCATTAACTTGCCAAGCCTGCTCCCATGTTGTTGCATCCTACACTTAAGCCCCTATGGTGTATCCATATGCACAGGAAGCTCAGAGAAGGACAGAGTTGCTGACCAGGGTGAGATAAAGCTGATAGAGCTGTTGTGCTTCCATCCAGTCAGAACAGTGCTGGGTTTTTCAAGATCGTGGTTTGGAGGTTTCACTGCCATTGGGATTTCCCAGCATTCAGCTGAACTAGCAGGGGCAGCTGCAGTGTCAGACAATAATGAAGCAAGATTGAATTCCAGACTGGTTGGTCTCATTTCAGTCTCACTGAGTTATCTCCTAGGTTATTCAAAGATATTTGGGGTGGGCGGGGGAGAACATATGACCTATGTACAGCATGAAAAGTTACATAAAAGGTGGTTTCAAAACAAGCAGGCATCACTTAGCAGTATCAGCATCAGCGTTCTTGCCGCACCATCAGGTGCATAAGTCCGTAACCAACGAATAAATGCAAGAACTGTGTGCCATATACAGTACGGTATGATAAATGGGCATATAAATCAATGCACATCAAGTCACGAGCCTTTGAATCCGGGCACAGGATTGAAGTTGCAGCACAATGAGGCTCATCTTGATATTTCACTTCTCTGTTCTATTATGGTAGTACCTAGAAAGATGCTTCCGTCCTGAACTGATGATTACAGCTAAATGATCACAACATCAGAAACCAGGCTGATCAGACTTGTGCAGGGAAGCAAAATCTGCACTTTGCAGTGAAAAAACAGAGCTGGTTGAAATACTGGATTTCTGTTCCATGGCAAATGCCGACACAAAAAAAAAATTTTTTGTTCGAGATTGGAACAAAAAGTTGACATTTCAAAATGCACCGAAAAGTGAAATTTCAGAATAAAAAATGTATTTCAGGTCAGCTGTAACATTTCATTTCAATAGAATTGAATATTGATTTTGACTCTTTTTGTCCATTATATTTTTATTTTATTTTATATTCATTTTTACTTTATTTTTCTATTTTTTTTTATAATTTGAAATGAGCATTTAATTATTTTAAAATTATAATATGAACATAAAATAATCATTTGTGTTTGCTAATCCAACTGGTAATTAGTTTGGTAACTGATATTGTAATTTGCATAACATAAAATGGTATAATAAAATAATATAAAAATAAAATAAAATAATATAAAATAAAACAGATTTCTAAATGAGAAGTCAGTTTCAAAATGAAAACTTGAAATGCTCTGATAAGGTTGAAATGGACTGTCTCAACCACATTGAAATGTTTCATTTTTTTTTCTTTTTTTTTCAAAAAGAAATGTTATTGAAATCGACATGTTCCCATGGAACATTTAGGGGTTTTTTAATTGGATTTGTGATTGGAAAATGTCCCATTAGCAATGTTTGATCATCTGCATGTCAATGTGAGCTTTTTTTGATGTTTTAATGGCAAAGCATGTCAGTGACATGCTAACAAGGGGGGAGCTAGCTGAATTAGAAAGACTGAGCAGGATGCTAGGCTGTAACTGAGAGAAGACCTGGGTTCAAGACCCTGCTTTACCACAGACTACCTGCGTGATCTTGTGCAATTCACTTAGTTTCCCTCTTTGTACAATGAGGATAATAGCTGTGCCCGACCTCAGAGGGGTGCTATGAGGATAAATATATTAAAAGAGCAGGAGCCACCTTGGTACTAGCGAGGGAAGGGCATAGATACATTTATTAACAATAGGCAGTTTATAGGCTGAGGTCAGTGACTTAGCTGCAAACAGGCTTCAGTGTCGATACGTTCTGCTCATTATTCATGCATATAGGGGGCTAATTGAGGGGGCCAGGAGGGAATTTCCTCTCTGGGCTATTTGTTCCAAAGTTGTGCATTCGTCTGAAGCAGCTTATACTGGCTGCTGTTGGAGCTAGGATCCTGGCCTGGATGAATCACTGATCTGAGCCAGCGTAGGCCGGAAGGAATGGTTTGCATGACCACATTTCTCTCTGTGGGCTGTTCAAGAGCCATCCCCCAAGACTACTGCTTCAAATATTTGCTCTTTGCAATTTACTCTGTGGCTGGTCACCTATGTCACACGACATTGTTTAGTCTCCCAGATTGGATGGCTCTCAAAGAGGCTTCAAGCTGGCCACATAACTTCTATCAGTAAATATGAGTTTACATGAGTATTCAGTCAGGATCGAGCAGCTCCAGACACCAGCTTATCAAGCAGGTGCTTGGGGTGGTGACTCCAGAGCAGGGCGGCGACTCCAGAGCAGGGCGGCACTTTCACGTATTCGGCGGCAATTCGGCGGAGGGTCCCTCACTCCCGCTCGGAGCGAAGGACCTCCCGCTGAATTGCCGCAGATCACGATCGCGGCTTTTTTTTTGGCGGCTTGGGGCGGCCAAACCCCTGGAGCCGGCCCTGGATTGGGCTTCCTGAACCCTCCTCGCTGCACAGGAGAGGAATGGTGACTGTGAGCCGCCCTTATTCTCTGGGCTCCTCCTGAAGTGATGCAGCAACGTACTGTCCCTAAATCAGGGCAGATTTCAAAGTTACCATATGACCTAGAGAGATTGGGGCCTATGCCAGTGAAACAGAAAGAGCTGAGAGAGAGATGACTTTGCGCCCCTTGACTCTGTGTAATCTCATACTCCCTTCTTTCTTCTCCTACCAATAAATGAAAAACGAAACGAATGGCCAAGGCTGTTAGAAGTTTAAAAAGTTCATGGTTAACTTTACAGGCAACTGTATAAATTGCAAATAATGCCGCCCTTTTATCCAGTTCAAAATGAAGGGTCCTGGCTTACGTAAAGAATTCCTGGGTGCGTTCATTTTCAATCAAAGTAGTTTGTGCATCGGTCAGAGCCCGAAAAATCCAGCAGTTCCTCAGGGCCACAGTTCTGTTAAGTAACCCTAGTCATGGTGCATAACCAATGGAATGAGCAGGATGCAGGCCGGAAAGTCCTGAATGGCAGCTTTACAGTGTTACACTGTGTTATCCGAAGACATGTGGGCTAGATTTTGCTCACAGTTACCCCAGTGACAATCCAGAGTGGTGGCCTTTCAGAGTTTGCCAGTCACCTTAGATAAGTAGGTGTTGGCAGTTAGATAACCTCAGTACTTGCAGTACTCAAGATATTTCCTCTTGTAAGTAGCGGGAAATAGAAACGGATGCCATATATATTGAAGTAAACTTTTCTATCTGTCCCGAGTACTTCAGTGGGGTTACTCTGTACTACCTGATACCAGAACCTGAAGTCAAGAATTTAACAGGTGGATTTGCTCCTCATACAGTAGCTGATTACAAAAGAGCCCTGTGGTTTGCATCAGTTCTGCTCTGGTTCTGACAGGGTTTCCATTTTCTCCCCCTGCTTTCTGGGCTTAACGGCTTGTTCTTGTCTAATTGTGTCGGGATGAAACCAGGTAACAATCAATTTGAAGGTGAGGTTTGTTTGTTTGTTTGTTTACAAGAAATTGCTGTAATGGGGCAAGGTTCAGGTTGGTAGGCCTAAAGTTAAATCTCACCGGGCTTGACTGAGCCCTGGGACGTTCTGGCTTCTGCGTTTTGACAGGGCCTTTCCCCATAAGATCTCAAAGCATTAATTTTGCAAGGCAGGTAAGTGTTATCACCCCTGCACTTACAGAGGGGCTGCAGAACAAGAGATAAAGTGACATGGCTTCCCAGCAAGCTAGTGCCAAAGCTTGATATAGAACCCAGGGGTCCTGACATCTAGTCTTTCACTGTGACCCCCATACAATAGCGCTTCCTAATAGATGGCCCGCAGTGTTTGTGGGCCAGGTGTGTGGGGATGAGAATGGACGGGTGTGGAAGGGAAGGGGCTGTGTGAAGGGACAGGAGAGGAACGCTGAGTGGGGATAGCCAGCAGTAGCTAGCAAGTGCCTTTTGAACCCTCTGGTTCATTAGCAAAGAGTGAAGCCGACTGCAGGTTAAGCTGAACAAGTGGAACTTTATTAAACCCTGTGCCCTGCTCTCGTCTGTCTACCTGGCCGAGGTGCTCCCAGAGCCGCTCCCTGTTCCCCTGGTCCTAACAGCCCTTCTGGGGAACATGGGCCCTCTGACTCCAGTTCCCCTGGCCCTGATCACGATACGCTCATCAGGGACTTGCCCAGCTCCTCAGTGGCCCATTGCTGCTACCTCCCTCATTCAAAACCTTCCAGCCCCATGCCCTACAGATGGCAGCAACTGCACATAAGGGAGTTGGGTTGCCATGCAAGAGTTTTCTGTGCACCCTGCTGAATTTCAGGTTTATTTTTCTCTGCTTCCTTCCCTCCCCTCTCTAAGAAGTTCTCCTAAAGTCACCAGGATACGCACACTGCCTGCTGGCCTGTTCGCGGGGGCCTGGGAGCTCCTAGAGCCCTCACTTACAGAATTGTCCCTGGTTTTTTTGGTTTTTTTAGTCACACCTTGGTACCTCTGCTAGCATGTTACCAGCAGGGGGAGCTCTTACAGTGGTGGATCTGTAACAAGCCCATGTTCACAAGCCTGAAGCTTGCAATGGCAAAACTGCACAGCCAGTTAATTACCTGTAGGCAAGTAGCTGCATATGATGAGTTAATTTCACTCAGTCTCCAAGAAAATGGATGCATGCACCAGCCCTCCCCTCCTTTCTCCTGCAGCAACAAACGTGCTCCGAAATCATAGCTCAGCTTTAGGGGACATTCAATATAGCTTCCTAAAATAACAGAGGGCAGAGCAAATTGGCAGCTTTGTTTCACCTTCTGACCCACAGAAACAGAAGGTTTCCATATCAGGTTTGCTGCTGTGACAGGGGAGGATTAGAAGCCATGTTTAAACCTCCAGGAGCGACTAATTCTTTCATGTTAAATGAACTGATTGTACACAAACACTGCAGTGGGGTGGAGACGCCAGCCTGTGCTGCTTTTCTGGGGCTCGATTGAGGAGCAAAGGCCAGATGCATTTGTCTCAGTAAATTAGATTGGTAATGCTCAGCTGGCTAGCTATTTGGGTATCCATCACCTAGCCAACCGCACAATGATAATACTCAGCACTTACGCTGTATGATGCTCGCCCTCCAGAGATTGCAGAGCTCTTCGCAAAGCAAAGGAAGGCTCAGTCTCCCTCCTACCCTATCGATGGAGGGACAGAGAGACCTGTGAAGCCTAGGCAGCAAGTCAATGGCAGGAGTGGAAATAGCACCCAGCTCTCCTGAAGTCAAGGCCCAGACCCTCTCTCTGGACCTGCCTTGGCCCCACATATTGCAAGTAAAGAAGCCAGTTGTACCATGGGGTAATGTGAAGCACCCGAACGCTTTCCTTCCAAGCCCTGCCCGGCGGAATGATTCCGGCTCCCTTTGCTCCCAGAGTCCAGTGGTTCTCTTTAGATATTTGTGTGCTGTCTAGGTTGGCTTCTCTCTTTGACATGCAACACCTTGTGTTTCTAAAGAGACTCCCCTGGCCCCAGGCCAACATTTTCCGCAGGGAGTAGTGATCGATTTCAAATGCCTTAAACAGGAGCCCGGTTTCCAAATGCTCCAGGCTCTGCTAAACCTTTACCCAGAGAAATCACTCATCACTCCCCATAATCATGGCCTCAGTCTGTGCAAAAACCTGCCTGTATCACTTGGAGTCTGCGTTCCCCTCTCTTTGCTTTCTCGCCTGCCTGCTATCAGACTGTGAACTATTTGGTGCAGGTGACTCTCGCTTAATATTTTCATGCCCATTGCCCTGCAAAATGGGGCCCCAGTCAGTAGCTCCTATAGTGTGAATAAGAAAAGCCTCTCGTTCCAGTTCTGACTCTTCCTGTGACCTGGGCAAGCCTCCTAGCCTTTAGGCCTTGGTTATCTCCATCAGACCCTAATTGTTGTTTCTGCTATTGACAGCAGAGTGCTAAGTGTTTGTGTGGCTGAGGAGCATGGCCCTGAAGCATGGCTGTATGGAGCAGGAAGGTTTTGGGGGAGTCCACTGTTTTCCCGGCTCTTCCTCTGCTCAGCAGAGTGAGCTGTATTGCGTGTGCTTTGTTGTTTTGCAGCACCACCCAGTGACCGTCTAGAGAACAGCAGCTTTGCTTTGGAGGAAACTCTCGGGGTCCCAATTCTAATCTCTCATTCACTGGTGTGAATCAGGGACTGATCTCCCCAGTCCAGTCCAGTTACACCTGTGTGAATGAAACTGAGGTGTGTGGCCTTCTGGCCTTCCAGTTACTGCTGCAATGGAGCAATGTCTGGAGAGGTGAGCCGGGGCTTACGGTGGAAAATGGTGGCTCGGATGAAGAGACTGTGGAAACCCCATTGGGTCCATGTGGTAACCACCAGCCCAGAGTCTATGCTTGTGTGCAGGAGAGGGATGGGTTCCTTTAGCATATGCCCTGGTTTGGTGCAGGTACAGGGGCTGCCTGGACTTTGACATTTGAGGTCCTCATGAAGCAATACAAGGACATGTGGGAGCTGGCTGACTTCAGGCACCTGTGGGTCGATCTGCTGGAAGGCACCATTGGGGGGGATCAGGAAGGCTTGCAGCAGAGGGGAAGTGAGATCTCCTTGTGGGAGGTTGGGATTCTTCCTCGGGGTGTGTCCTACTCTGCCCTGCTGCTGTTGGAATTCCTCCCTGGCATCTCCCTGGTACACTCGACATACCGGACAGCCAGTCGTTCCACGCCACTGGTTTCTGACCTGACCCTTCTGTTTGGGGTGGGACAGAGTGTGACCCATTTCGGCCAATCTCCAGCCCCTTCTCCCAGCAGGAAATCTGAATCCAGGAGCGGCCTCTGGAAGGTGAGAGTTGAGTGGGGGCTGATGCCATGAAGTGGCTGAGTCCCTCGGCCACATGTGAGCAGGGAGTTCCAGACAGGGATCTCAGGGGGACGATCCAGGCCTCATTGCTAGCACAGATAGAAAACCATCCCCCAAATGGTTGTGGAAACACAAGCTTGCACCCAGTTTTCCCTGGTGTAAATGCAGTGTTGCCAACTCTCCTGGGATATGTGGTGCTTTCATTAAAGCCCCAGGGATTCTGTCATTAGGTGAGACTCTCAACTTGGCTCTAATTTTAAAAACAAAGTACGTTTCTAGTCTAGTGCTTATAGAAAAAGCTTGAGAATGTGACCTGAGTACTCCCTGCTGGACCAGGTACCAGAAAGCAAAGAAAAACAACTCAACATTTGTCATTTTTTTAAATCTCAATGACAGCGCAACACAGCGCAGGACAACTGGGAGCGAGGCCCAACGGTATCAATAGGGCGATTCAAAACATTAGTGATCAGTTCGCCTCACTATCTTATCCAGTTGCGGCACCCCCTAAACAATCCATTCCCCTCCTGGGTGTTTACAGGCTTCCCATATTTTGAGGCAGCAATATCACCTATTAGCCAAACGACTCATATGTATTTCTTTCAATAGCTCCTCTGAGGGCTTTTCCTTCCAGCCCCTTAATCATATTGGTGGTTCTCTATACAAGCACTCTGCATTTTGTTTGCATGTTCCTGGCATTGGTGCTGAAATGCTGCTCTGCGGTAAAACTTAGCTGCCAGGCTCCTTCTTCTGCTCATACACAGCAGCATCTCTTGCCTGCTAGCAGATTTAGACCTCTCTGCAGCTGCTCAGCCTTCCATCTTTTGTCAGTCATACCCTAGGATGGAATAAAATATAAGCAGACGTACTGACTGGAGCATCGCAGAGAGGTATTATTAAGCCATATCAGCTGTTTCTGCATGTATTTAAGAGAAGCAAATTGGGCTTTATAATCCATTATAAAAGGCAGTATGTTGGAGGGAGAATGTGCAAATACAACAACTTCCTCCCCAACCCCCAAGAGGAAATAGAAAGCACCTCAAAACCACTTCTGTCTGATGGTTGTTGACTGCATGTCAATAGGTGAAGCAGAAATCAAATGCATCAAGCTTAACCCATTTTAGCACAGTGTGTGTCCTACTGTCTACTCATTGCTGGCTCACTAGAGGAAACAGCTTATTACTGCTACCAGCTAATGGAGTTGATCCCTTAGCTCAAGTGATAGAGGCCTGTGTGGAAGGTCTTGAGTTCAAATTCAGATGATGACCTGTACAGCAAGTCATGATGCTTAGGAATTATATGGCATCTTCCAGATTAGTTAATTTAATCACTACAAGACCCTGGTGTGGGAAACATTTACCTCTATGAGAGATGGGTAACTTGTGGCACCGTGCCTTACAGAAAAATCCTGTAGAACTTATAGGGTTTTTTTAAAGCCATGTAATAGGATTTAATTTAACTGTGTCTCTCTGCTGTAGGATTTTATAGGATAGTGTCAGAGAGTGAACTGGCCCTTTAAGAGGGGTTCAAGGTCAAGCACTGGTCCTGTTCCTGAGTCAGCTCAGAGCCAAGGCATTCTGGGACTTATAGTTCAGAGGGACTACAGGAGTTGTAGGCTAGGCAGAGATGCATCCTTGAAAAAGGGGGCAGGGGTATATCAGAGCTGTCTTTTAAATTGGGGCAAGACATCAGTCAAAGAAGAGACAAGATTTATTTTGGGATCTCCTACCTGAAGGGAGTGGGACCTACTGCTGGATTTCTCTATGCCAGGGTCCTGGGAAGAGGCCTAAGTGGACAGTCAAAGGGCTCTGGAAGATGGGTGGTGTCTTGCTCTGGAAAACCAGAGAGACCTGGAGAGAATGGGAGCTGCTTCTGGTTTTCAACCATAAGGCCATGGACCAAGTCCAATGTCAAAGCACTCCTAAAATGAGAGTGGTGCACCACTGCACTGACCTACAAAGGGCCTGGATTCTTCTCACTTATTTTGGAAGAGGAATTGTTGGGCTTGGCTGGAACGCTAACCTTCCCAGCCTTGAAGGGGAAACTGAGGTAGCAGCCATGTTATAGTGAAGAGAAGGTAAGTTGCTGCTACAGCACTGTCTTAAAAACACTTTGTAGACAATTTAGCATGTCCTATTGTCTGTAAGGCTTGAGAGTAATTTCTGTGGAACTCCACTGGTAATTCCTGTTAAACTCTGGGCCGTCTGTACACTAACCATACTTACAGGATGGTGGCCTCCTTCCTAGACGCAGTAACTCTGAAAAAAGATTTGGGGAGGGAAAGGTGGGGAGAGGAAGGGGTTATGGGAGATGATGAGGGGAACATGAGCTCCCAGTGCGATGCTGTGGCCAAAAGGGCTAATGTGATCCTTGGCGGTATACATAGAGAATCTCGTGTAAGACTAGGGAGGTTATGTTACTTCTGTGTCTGGCGCCGATGAGACCCGCTACTGAGATGCCATGTTCCATTCTGTGTCCACAGTTCATGAAGGATATTGCAAAATTGGAGAGGGCTCAGAGAAGAACCGTGAAAACGATGACAGGGTTGGAAAACGTGCCTTGGACTTAAGGAGCTCACTGTATTACAGGATTCTTCCATCAGCAGAGAAAGGTATAACATGGTCCAGTGGCTGGACAGGCGTGGATTAGAAATAAGCTGCAATGTTTTTAGCAGTGAATGTAACTGACCATTGGAACAGGCTGCCAAGGGCTGGTGTGGAGTTTCTAGCAGTGGCAATTTTAAAATCAAGATTGGATGTGATTCTGAAAGATCTGTTCTGGATGTTTTCCCCAGGGAAGTTCTCATACGTGTGTTGGACAGGCGGGCAAACCAGATGATCACTGTGGTCCCTTCTGGATTTATAATTTATGAGTCTACAAATACTACAGGATTTAAGTTTTTCTGTTTGGTGAACTCGAGAGGATATTTTCCTCTTCCTCCCCAGGGATCACCAGCCAATCCCTTCCCCTACAATCAGAGCAGGGACCCCTCAGCGCCATCTAAAGGTAGAAGTGGGAAAGGAAGATTTGGAGACTGCACAGGCTGGCCACCTTCTGAGTGCTCCCTCATGGCCTGGAGTAGCTCTGCAAGCCCTGCCTCAGTTTCCTCTCTCCATAGCCCCTTTAAAACATGCCACACACACACTTAGCTTCAGCAACACCCCTCGCTGTGGGTGGATTTATTAACCTGACAAACCATTCCGAATAAAAGTTCTCAAGTCCATGCTCCCTGTCTTCCTGCTGGGGGGGTCTCCCAGACCTTCCCTGCCTGAGGACTCTTCCCTGAAAACATAGGCTTGCCTGCTGGCTCCCAGCAGCCAATGACACTCCTTGTCCCTCCCCGAGAATACCCCTCTCTGCAGCTCCCTGCTACTCTTCATAGGAAAAACAGTTCCACCATACCCAGGAGGTTCTACTCATTACACACCACACCCCAGCCTGGGTGTGGTAGGAAGGGCTAACTGAAGGGGCTGGCCAGCTCCAGGCCTCTGGCCTGTAAAGAGGCATGCCACTCTGTTCCAGGGACTCGCTCTTAGATGGTGGGAGAGAACTTTCATCTCTTGGGGGCCAGACCAAATGCCTGCTGAAATCAGTGGAAAGACGCTTGTTGATTTCAGTGGGCCCTTGGTGAGGGTGAGTGGCTTGCCAGGAGGGAGAAAGGGGACTCACAAATCTAGTAGCTGTGTGAATGTGCTGACCCAGCCTCACCTTTGGTATAACTCCGACTTCAGTGACATGTCTCCCTTCCGTCCCTGTTTGTGGGAGGCATCGGACCTTGAGCCCAGAAGTGACGCAAATATTTCACGGCCCTTTACTAGGAATTCTTGCATTCTAAATCAAATTCTGATACTGACTCCTTATGTAACCATAAAGTGACTCAACTCCTCTGTGCCTCAGTTTCCCCACTTGATGGTGATATAATTGCCTATTGCACGGGGGTCTTGTGAGAGTCAGTCAGCTAATGTCTGTACAGCATTTTAACAACAGCATTTATGTAGCCGTGCTCAAGTTCCATTGCTGACAACATTAATCCTTCCCAGTCCAGAGCTCTGCAGCATTGACTGTTCCCTGTCCCCAGCATAAATATCTCCCTTGCAGCCTCTGCTCCTTCCTTATCACAGAGGGATCCCTAACGTCTACTGTGCCACTGGCACTTGGATTCAAAGGCATCGTTAATGCTGATCACCGCACCCAGGGGAAATGTAAAGTACAATGGGCATTAGGAGAGCAATTTCAGAAAGGCTTCAAATGTTATGTCTTGAAGCTGAGCATGGCTGCTGTAATGCAGCAGGATGCAGGGGCGAGCCAGTAGCCCTTTGCAGTGGGGGCTCTTAAAAACTCTCTGTTCTAGTGTTTAGAGCAGGTGTGGCTGTGCTGGAATGGGGCTCAATGAGACTTGCTGCTATCCAAAGCTGAGATTGTCTTTTTATTCTTGTTTATACCGGCCTAACTGTCATAAACACATAGCTAAGGGTTAATGTCTCTTTCACCTGGAAAGGAGTAACCTGAAACACCGGACCAGAGGACCAATCAGGAAACAAGACTTTTTCAACTCTGGGTGGAGGGAAGTTTTGAGTGTGAGTTCTTTGTCTTGTGTCTGGCCGTCTCGGCTCTGAGAGTGATCTTTCTGTCTCCTGGCTTTCTAATCTTCTGTTTCCAAGTTGTAAGTACAAGGATAGTAAGACAATAGGTTTATATTGTTTTTTTTGTATTTACATGTGTGTAGTTGCTGGAATGTGTTAAATTGTATTCTTTTTGGATAAGGCTGTTTATTCATTTTTTTCCTTTAAGCAATTGACCCTGTATATTGCCATCTTATTACAGAGACTATTTTTAATGTCTTTTTCTTTCTTTTTTTTATATAAAGCTTCTTTTTAAGACCTTTTGGAGTTTTTCTTTAGTGGGGACTCCAGGGAATTGAGTCTGCCGCTCACCAGGGAATTGGTGGGAGGAAGAAGTCAGGGGGAAAATCTCTTTGTGTTAGATTTACTAAGCCTGACTTTGCATACCCTCTGGGTGAGGGGGAGAGATTAGATCTCTCGGTACTTGTATTTCCAGGACTGGAAGCAGGGAATCTCCTAGGGTCGTCCAGGGAGGGGAGCCTGGGAGGAAGTAACAAGGAAACAAGGGGAGGGGGTTATTTCCCTTTGTTGTAGGACTCAAGGCATCTGAGTCTGGGGGTCCCCCAGGGAAGGTTTTGGGGAGACCACAGTGAGCTAGACACTGTATAATTCCTGGCTGGTGGCAGCTTTACCAGGTCCAAGCTGGTAACTAAGCTTGAAGGTTTTCATGCTGACACCCATATTTTGGACGCTAAGGTCCAGATCTGGGAAAAATGTTATGACACTAGCACAATGGGGGCCCTGATCCCTCACTAGGGCCCCTAGATACTACCGAAGTGCAAATAATAAGTCCACCTCTACCTCGATATAATGCCACCCAATATAACATGAATTCAGATATAACGCAATAAAGCAGTGCTCCAGGGGGCGGGGCTGCACACTCCAGCAGATCAAAGCAAGTTCGATATAACACGTTTTCACCTACAACGCGGTAAGCTTTTTTGGCTCCTGAGGACAGCGTTATAACGAGGTAGAGGTGTAATTGTTTTACCACTTTAGCAGTGTTGATAGGACTTAATGAGGAGTGGAGGTTGGTCTGTTAAAGAATTGTTGGGAAAAATGATACACGCTCACAGGAAAGTGTCCAAGAGTTAGAGCAGGGGACTGTAAACTGAGACTTGAAGAACTTATTTTTGGATCTACTGCTGGCTTGCTGTGTGACTACAGGTTAGTCCTGCTGTACCCCATTATCCCCATTTCACAGATAGGCAAGAACTGCAGATTTATTATTGCATTGTCTGCTGAAGGCTTCATGCAGCCTTGTAGAATTGTCACTTTCAAGCGGCCCAGGCACAAAATCAACCCATCCCCCTCCCTCATTGCTGTCATGATGATGGTAATGAAAAAACAAATGAGATTTTACTTGCCTACAAAATATTACTCAACCCTGACACATGGGCAAATAACACTCTGCAAAGCTGGCTGGCTTAATTAACTAACGTACATGAATGAGTACTGGCTCCTAGCCAAGCAATAGTGGGGCATCTTAGGGGAAGCAAATATTAAAATAAGGGTTGGTGGAGTAGGGGGAGGGGCAAACTGGGGTACTTCATCCCCTGGAAAATGCTGGAATACTAGATGGTGTCCTGCATTCTGGAATACTTTAAAAACACCAAAAAAACCCAGACGTGCCTATAAAGCCATAAAGTGCCTCTCTGGTGCCCACGTGCAAGTGTGGACAAGGGGCAGCTTGGTAGGGTAGCCAGCTGTATCCTGTTGCTGTAGGAAGAGCAAGGCCCCCAAACACCTGCACGTATTTGCCATCAGCTGCCTGCAGACTCATCCTAAGGCTGCTCTGAGTAAAATGAGCAGTACTGGCTGGAACCTGTTGTCTCCATGGGCTGCACCTCCTTAAGGATGTGCTGACTTGGCAAAGTATGTACTGTGCTCTAAACCTGTGCTAAAGTGCTTTGCTGAGTTGAGGCCTAAAAAATGAGGGTGGCCACAGGCTGCATCTTGTAACTCCAGGATTGCACGGATTATTTAACGGCAGATGACCCAAATGAAGCAGGTGTAACTTAAGCATCCACCTTTTCCCCCCACTGGCTCCAAATCAACCCGCCCCCCCCCCCCCCGTGAGTTCTGGCCAAACCGAGACCCTGGGTTGTCTTCTGCCCTCCCCTAATCTCTGCACTGATTTAATCTTATTACTTGCAGTGCTGCACTTCCCTTTCACTTCTCTCACAGGAAGAAGCAGCCGTGGTGTGCGTGTCCTTGGCACTGCAGAAGTGCACTAAATACATGCTCTTTCAGAGAAATATTCCTTGTAGACTCAAAGCAGGGCTGCTCACCATTGCTGTCACAGGGAGGCAGTATCTGAATGCCAGTGACCAAGGTCCATGTATGACAGACTCATATACTGCAGAACACACTTCCGCCTTTGTTGCCCTAGGCTGGGTAGCCCCAGTTCCTTTAATAACTCAGGGTATCTTTCATTCAAAGACACTGGAGATCAAGTTTCTCTTCCCCCATGAAGCCTTAGAAGGATGGCAGCCCCACTACACCTATTCTGTTCCTTCCCTGTATCCCTGCCCTGAAAGCTTCTCTACTGGTTCCTTTGTCCCACTCATCTTCTCTGCTGACCATTTCTCCCTGTGCCTGCCTCCCAACTCTTTGCTGCCTTTCATGCCTCCCTATTCACCACAACTACAAAATGCTAGGTAGCTAACCGGCTGAACATCAGCTCCCAGTGTGATGCTGTGGCCAACAGGCCAATGCAATCCTTGGATGTATAAACAGGGGAATTGCAAGTTAGAGAGGTCATAAGGGCCCTGGGAATCCTGTGTCCAGTGCTGGTGTCCACAGTTCAAGAAGGATGTTGATAATTGGAGAGGATTCAGAGAAGAGCCACAAGAACAATTAAAGGATTGCAAACTGTGTCTTTATAGTGATTCATGTATCAAAGAGAAGGTTAAGGGGTGACTTGATCAGCCTGTAAGTACCTAAAGGAGGAACAAAAACTTGGCAGCGGAGGGCTCTTCAGTGTGGCACACAAAGGTGTGACAAGATCCAGTGGCTGGAAGCTGATGCTAGACAACTCCGACTAGAAATAAGGGGCAGTTTTTTAACAGTGAAGGTTGCTAACCACTGGAACAACTTGCCAAAGGTTGTGGCGGATTCTCCGTCACTGGCAACTCAATATTGAATGTCTTTCTAAATGGAAGATTCTAATTCAGGGAAGTCTTTTGGCCAGGAGATCCGACTCGATGATCACACTAGTCCCTTTTGGCCTTGGAATCTATGGAAAACTCCCTCCCAGTTAACGTTTGCCCCATGGCCCTCCCTTTCTGAGCTCCTGACAGAACCATCTGTGTGAAGTGTTCTGCCTGTAGGACTCTCGCTGTGTCAATCTTCTCTATTGTACTTAGCGGTAGTATCTGTCTGCCTCCCAGGCTAACAGACTGGAGTGGTGCAGCCTGTAGTAGTGGACTTCTGGAGGCTCTGGCTTTGGTTCTTGGGAGTGCTGATTGGGAGTTTTGTCAGCTTCCCACCCCCCTCTTAGCAGCTCTCAAGAGAGGCAGGGCTTGTGGCCTGACCTAAAGGTGCTCAGATTGCAGCCTACTTTGGTCTCGCTCCACGGCGGGATCCCTGACTCTCCGTAATACGTCGCTTTGTACTGCCCCAGCTTATGCCTGGAGACTGCAAGCGCTCTGACGCCGGCCCTCTAATGAGTTCTGGACATACATAGTGTGCCACATGCACTCAGGGTGCTATATGGCCAACAATAAAACAAAACGCCAGGTAGGATTTAAAATGTACACCCAGCCCTGAAGATGCGGGCTAAAGTCTCGACTTAAAGCCAGTTAATTTCCAGCCGGCTACTTATCTGTACATTGCTCTAAATACAGGACCTGTGAGATAGGAACTCTTGAGTTCAAGTCCAATCTCAGCTCCTGACTTGCTGTGTAACTTCACTTAACGTCACTGGGTCTTCAGCTCCCTTAAAAGTGCTCAGATACCACAGAGGGTGCAGGACAAGAATCTAAACACACCTGGATGGAAAATGGGGAGACTATTTCGCTATCTTCCAAGGTGTAGTGAAACTGAAGAGGAAGGTGTCTAAAGCCAGATTTATTTAGATCCGTGGGTCTGAAAATGCTGGGCTAAACAACTGTTACAAGGTCAAGCAATAGGTCTTCTACCCTCTGCTCTAATCTCTAGCCCAACCTTCCCTCCAGGCTGTGAAAGACAAAGCAGTAAAATCTAGTGCTGACTTATTAGGTCCAGTGCTAGGATCCCTTGGCCCCTCTTCAGGGCCGTAAGTGCCTGATCCAATGCCCATAGAACAAAACGGGAGTTCCTTTCCCACAGACTCCAGTGGGAACTGGATTAGACCCTACCTTTGGTTGCACTTACAGTGACGGGGAAATAGTTCCTCATGTGTCTCCAGATGATGCTGTTCCTGATGCAGTGAATCCGTCGCCCACCTTTGCTTGGCGTGTCCCAGTCCAGAAGCCACCACGTTGCATACAGGACACTGACCAGCCAAAAGCGAGTGAAGAAGAGGCCGATGAAGAGAACTATGCAGCACTGTGCTGAGATAAAAACAAGAGTCAATGGGCAACCCAGGCTTGGCTGGGGTCAAGTAGTGAAAGAACTTACTCAGAAATATCATAGCTTCCAAGGCAGTTGCACCTCTGACCCCCCGTTGTTGCCTTATTGAGGTCACCTCAGTCAGATCTCAGGCCTCTAGCCATCACCTCTTGCAGGGCACGGTCTTGGGATTCAGAGTCCTGGGTTGCAGAGGACTGGGAGGGAGGGGTGGTGAGGGGAGTGGAAGGGGGGTTTGAGAGGAAGGTGGTGAGGGGAGTGGGTAGGGGGTTCAAGAGGAGGGGGCAAGGAGAGTGAAAGCGGGAGGTTGAAAGGAGGGGGAGGGAGAGGTGGGAAGGGGAGTGGAAGGGGGGTTTAAGAGGGGGAGGGAGGGAGAGGTGGGGAGGGGAGTGGAAGGGGGTTCCAGAGGAGGGGGAGAGAGGAGTGGAGAGGAGAGTAGAAGGGAGGTCCATAGGAGGGGAGGTAGTATGGGTAGTGGAAGGGGGATTCCAGAGCAGGAATGGGGAGGGAAGTGGGAAGGAGGTTTGAGAGAAGGAGGAGAGAGGAGTAGGGGAGGGGAGTGGGACGGAGGTTTGAGAAGAGGGGGAGAGAGGAGTGGAAGGGGGGTTCGAGAAGAAGGGGGGAGAGAGGAGTGGGGTAAGGGAGTGGAAGGGAGTCCAGAGGAGGAGTGGGGAAGGGAGTGGATGGGGGGGTTTGAGAGGACAAGAAAGGAAGACAGTTGTAATAAAACACTAAACTGTATTAAACTTTTCACCCATTAGGTGGTGCTGAGTGTAAAATACCTTATTTAAGCTTCCCTCAGCCAACAAAAAGAACAGGAGCACTTGTGGCACCTTAGAGACTAACAAATTTATTTGAACATAAGCTTTCATGGGCTACAGCCCACTTCACTGGATGCATAGACTGGAACTGGGGGAGGCAGGGTGAAGGCTGGGAGGTTGGTTTGGAGCAGTGGGGCAGAGTCCTGGGCAAAAGAGTAGGGGGATGAGGTGGGGTGGCCTGGGAAGTGTAAAAGGCTAAGCCAATCCCTTATCGTCTTTGCTGTGATATTTCCGTGAATGGTACTCATATTAATGTATCAGAGGGCTAGCCGTGTTAGTCTGGAGCTGTAAAAAGTGACAAAGAATCCTGTGGCACCTTACAGACTAACAGAAGTATTGGAGCATGAGCTTTTGTGGGTGAATACCCACTTCGTCAGATGCATGTAGTGGAAATTTCCAGAAGCAGGTATACATATGCAGGCAAGAATCACATTAGAGATAACAAGGTTAGTTCAATCAGGGAGGATGAGGCTGTCTTCTAGCAGTTGAGGTATGCACACATAGTGCAATAGTGTCCAAACTGTGGGATGCGCCCCCGAGGGGGGACGAGACGAAATGTTTGTGGGGGCAGGGAGGGAGCACCCCCCAGTCCCGCTCTGCCCCCAGCCCAGCTCTGCCCTCATTTCCTCTCTGCTCCTTGGCCAGCCAGCTCCATCTCTAGCCCCAGCTCCTCCCCCATCCCCAATTCTGCCCTCTGCTCTGCTGTCAGCCCAAACTCCTTTGCTGAGCCAACTGTGTAGTAATGGGGTGGGGGCAGAGATTCCATTAATGGTAAGGGGGGAGGAAGGCATGACGGGGAAAGTTTGGGCACTGCTGCCATAGTGAGATGCAGAGAGCTGTAGGATATGGAGCTGCTGGACTCAATCACATGAAGCTGTTGGCTGCTTACTGCCCGTACGAAAGCCTCCAATGAAAACCTAGTACTGAAAGTTACACCATTGTAACTGGGGATCTGGCCCTTTACGGTGCAAGCATTGTCTAGCAATTAAAAAGTTCAGAGACTGGGGGAGACCCTCACCCCTGATCTGGCTCCTCTATGCCTGGTAAAAAGGCTGGAGTGGCGAAAGGGGGCCATAAAAGCTCCATACCATGCCAGAGGAGGATGCCCTGGTGCAGAGACTGTGGATGTGCTCATAAGGCTTCCCTGTGTACCAGTGCAGGGCCTCGGATGGGACTGCACTTGGGCCGGCTAGCCTATCCTGCTGCTCGTGCTGCCATGGTGACACTGCAGTTTTTAGTGTGCTGATGCAGGGCTGTTCTCCTCAAGCTGAACATGACACCTTCCTGCTCCAGTTTAGACACAGCCCAAGAGGCACAGCATACAATCTCACCCCTGGGGTCTAGTCTTGAGTCTGCTGCTGACTCACTCTGTGACCTTGGGCAAATCCTATAACCCCTCAGGCTAATGGAGGTATTGATGCTTATCTGCCTGATCAAGGAGAGGGACAAGGTGGTTGTGCCTTAAGATAGAAGGTGCTATAGAAATGTTTGCTATAGCATGGATATATATAAACACAGGGCTAGATCTTGCTGAGCATTTTCTTTTTGCACCTACAGTTGGGCCCAGATTACTTTATAGGCAGTGTGGCAGTGGGGGCTCTCAATACACTTTAAGTTTCAAGTTAATGGTTGTCTAATTTGGATTATATGAAGCACAGATAGAGGTCCAATGATCAAGGAATACCCTGTCTCCACAGCAAGAACAAGAGCTATTAACGCACTATCCAGGAATCGCAGCCTCAACTGGCTATTGACTAGAAGGGTTTGCCTGAGGCGTCCCCTTGAGGCTGGTTATTAAGGCCCCATGGAAGTTCGGAGCCTAAATACATTTGAGGATCTGGGCCTAACAAACTAGAATTTACATGATGAATGGTGTCATTGGCTGAGAAGTGTGGTGGCCCCATGAGAGTCAGTGGGGAGAAGATGCCGCCCAGCAGAACCAATGAACCCCATGGACGCCATCGTGGATTCCCTCAGAATTCAGCTGGTTTCTTTGGAACCTCTTGAAACCTCAACAATGGCTTTTTATGGCTTTAAACAACCTCTTTGAGGAGTGAAAGCAACAAAGGTGAGAGACTCTTATGTCGATGTCAAAGGAGGGCTCATGTCCCAGAAAAACTAGCCACCCAGATGCCGACGGCTCCTGAAATTTTAGTATCTGTCCATTTAGTCTTTAACTTGAAAGAATGGTGGCTTGTGAATGGAGGCTCTTCAGATTCTGAAAGTGACATTGGTGTCCGCTGGGGCTGACTCTCTGGCACTACTGCATGAACTAAAGGAAGATCTCTCAGCCACATAGGGCCTAAGACAACATTTAGTAGCTCTAATCCCATCCAGTAGGGGGTGATGCACCAACACACCAGATGGCACGTCACACGCTAATTATCGTAAGCATTTCTAAGGTACCAGATTGAAGAGCCCACTATGAATTATTTGTTCTCTTGGTAGGTACTTATAGGGTGTACTCAAGTCACCTCCTAACCTTCTTTTTGTTAAGCAAAACAGATAGGCTCAAGGAGATCCATCACTCTAAGGCACATTTTCTAACTCTTTAAGCGTCATATGATTCTTTCTTACACCCTCTCCAGTTTGTCGACATCCTTCTTGAATTGTGGGCACCAGAATTGACCCAGAGTTCCAGCAGCAGTCGCACCAGCGCCAAATACAAATACAATGCCCCTCTACACCTACTCAAGATTCCCCTGTTTCTGGATCCCAGGATCACATTAGCTCTTTTGGTTACAGCATCACAGTGGGAGCTCATGTTCAGCCAATTATCCACCAGGGCCCCCAAATCTTTTTCAGAGCCACTGCTTCCAGGATGGAGTCCCTCATTGTGTAAGTATGGCCTGCAGTCTTTGTATACACTTACATTTAGCAGCACTAAAATGAATATTGTTTTCTTCTGCCAGTTTACCAAGTGACGCAGATCACTCTGCATCAGTGCCCTTTCCTCTTCATCATTTACCACTTCCCCCAAGTTTTTTGCGTCAAAGGGCAAGTGTCAGGACAGATTGGGGGATCCGCATGATGCAGATGCCCCTGTGTCCAGATGCAGAACTGCCACTGCCATGGCCCTGGGAGTGGAGCAGAGGCAGGCTGAAAGGGGCAGAGGGGTAGATGAGAATGGAGCTGGGTTCTGCTGATTATGGAGCCTTGCAAAACTCCAGGCAGATGAGGCACATAGTTAGGGCAACCCTTGAGACTAAGCGTCTGATGGGAGAGGTGCGAACTGTTATTTCACACGCTTCACTCCAAGCTTTCTCTGCTTCTGGAGCAAGCAGGACATCAGTGTTCATCACACACACTCTCACTCTCTCTCATGTGCACCCCTCTCTCTCTTTCTCTTTCTCTTTTTCCAGGATCTAGCCTCAGCCTCGTGGAGATGCAGATCATGTCTGCCTGTTGAAAAAGAAACTGCAGCAGACTCTGCCCCCAGCGCTCGCCCAGCCCCTGGGATCTGGCTGTGCCATTCATGTGCTGAGCTATCCAGCACCCCTCTTGAGAGAGAATGGTTCCTCTTACTTCCCAGCTGCCCCATTCTCCTCCCATTGGTTCATTTGCATAACCATAGCAACAGTTACCAGAGGAGGTAAAGCTGAATGGCTGATTTCTGGCTCTCCAGCTAAAGGTTTGTGCAAATGCCTGGCACAGATTGACTGTACCTTGGAGGGCCCTTATCTCAGGGCCGAACCTTGAACCTTTCTAGGGCAGAGATTAGCAGCCAAGGACCAAACTCTGCTCATTTAGAGCCTGATCTTGTGAATTTGGGTGGTACTAAGCCTTCTTGGCTGGGGGCACACAGCACCTTGCGGGGTAATGTCCTTATATAGAACCCGTCAAAAAATTTCTGGCTGAATATTTTTCCATCGGAAAATGCTGGCTTGACAAAACTGACATGTTCCTGCGGAAAGTTCTGATGTAAACAAAGTTCTGTTTGGGGGGAATGGGAGGGTGTGAAACTGTTGGCATTTCAGCCATGTTGAAAGGTTCCCTTCTGACACTTTTTTGGAACACGTTGGTTTTTGTATGGATGCGTGTGTGTGTGTGTGTGTGTGTGTGTGTGTGTGTGTGTATGCATGCATATTTATATATATAATAAGAGTTACGAAGTGAAAATCTAAAGAAAACATTTTTGTGTGACCCCAAACCAACTTTTTTTCCCCAACTATTTGATTCCCTGCCCTCTTGCCCCCTGGAAATTTGAATTTGGAACAGTAACAAACTTCAGCATTTCTCACAGAATTGAAACTCTTGAATTTTGACCAGCTCTGTCCTTGCAATCGTGTGATCCAGAGTTAACTCCTTGGAGTCAAAAGGGCTCATTCTGTTCACTTGGGTGTAAACCACTGTTGGTGTCACTAGGCATAAATCTAGGCCTCAGTGAACCAAAGCTCCTCCATGTTGAACTCTACTTGATCTAGAAAGCTAGCAGCTGTGAAATTAAATGTGTAACAGTAAGTTATCAGTTGCAGCACAGCTCAAACTGGTCTAAAGCAGTAGTGATAAGGCCTGTGCACCTTTAGCAGAAGGACAAGATAACTTGCAGAAGGAAAACTTACTAACGAGCTGCCGCGGCCAAGATTACTTGATGCAGCTGCGCTTACTTAACTGCTACAGGGCGAGGAAGGGTGGGGGGGAGAAAGAAGAAAGAGAAAAAAACTTATAAAAAGGAAAAGCCACTTGTGTAGGGGTGCTTGATTTGAGGCATCAGTCTCCTTGCACCGCTTTGAGATCTCAAATAAACGTTGTTTGCTTCTCCACCCTGGTGTGTTTATTGGCGCAAAGTACACCGGGCAACGACCCCGCTGTTGCCCCCCCTCGGGCACTTTATGTCGGCAACACCACCATAACTCTATTGGTGTCAGCAGGGTCACTCTTGATTTACACCAGCGTAAAGTAAAAGCAAAACATGTTCCTGTCACTGATTAGAGAACTCCACTTGCACTTAAAGTGCAACTTGGCTGCCAGTGTGCTGTTAAAACCCACAGAGATACCACTCCGTCCAGGGGGAGCTCCAAGTGCTTTACAAGCATTGAGCTATTTAGCTCAGTTAGAGAGAGGTTGCAAATGGGGAGAGGAACTTCTCTGAACAGAACCTAGACCCACTGGGTCCAGTGGAGCTGTGTTCTGTGCAGAACCCGGAGTGGGGAAAGGGAACTGTACACCACCCTTGCATTCCTGGATTCCCCAGGCTACAAGAGACATGAAACCAGCACTTGGCAAATTAAAGCAGGCGCAGTTGCCCAGCCACGCTCTGACATGCACTGAAACCCCCCATGTGGTGGGGTGGTGTAGGGCTGGCCATGTCAGCTCTGCACCACCGAAGCATTCCTCAGAGCTGAAGGGGAAAGGGGAAGGATTAATTGTCCAGTTAGGGCAGGTTTAGGGGCCCTTGGTGCGGCTGGCACAATATAAAGGGGCCAGTGCTATGGGTCACAAAGTATTGAGTCCAAACCTAGCCACGCCAGAGGGTTATCAACAAAACCAAACCTCAGCCTTTGCTTTCCTTGCAGGTCTGGATTCCCTGCAAGACTAGGGTGACCAGACAGCAAGTGTGAAAAATCGGGATAAGTGCCTATAGAAGAAAATGCCCCAAATATCAGGACTGTCCCTACAAAATAGGGACATCTGGTCACCCTATGCAAGACCCCAGTTCCCTGTCCAAAGAACCTCTGCTGTGCCTCTCTGTCCAAGGCACAGTTACATTGCATCTTCCACAATAAGTTAGCCACTTCCTGTTGTCACTGAGATACAGAGAGGCTAAATGGCTTGGCCACTGGGAGAGTGGTCCAGTTTATTCCTGTTCTTGTGGCTGAACCTAGGGGCCAGATCTTGAACTGGGATAAAGCAGCAGAACTACCTTACACCGGCTGAGAATCTGGCCCTACATCTCCCGACTCCCACAGCCCTGTTCTGTCCGTTGGACAATAGTGCCTTAATAAAACAGCAAGTCTCTCCCACTCGTTTCCATTATTATTTAATTTAATCTGTTAGCTGCACGATAATAGGTTTTCTGGGCTTCTGAACTTTCTAATGAGTTCCTTGCCCAAGCTGGGTTTCCCCGGAAACTGCCTTTTTTTGTTGTTGTTGTTTATCTAAACAAAGAACTCTGTTGCTCAGTGTGGGCAGACCAGCTTCTACATCCTTTGGCCATATTGCATTTTTGTAGATGCTCCTAAGACTAACTCGAGTCCAGGCATTGTGGTAATTGGGGTTGCATTTTTATGAGTAACAGCGAGCATGTGTGTAATTAGACAAGCAAAAAGGCAAACCTAAGGAGGTGAAAGGTTAACGCATTCAGAGGCCAGCTAGCCTCTGAGTAAGAAGTGAAGTGTGACTGGGCAGAGTGGCTCGGAGATACAGACTACACCAAGTCTCTGTTCTTAGCTTGCAGGGATTTTTTTAAATAAATCCCTAAATAAGGGAAAGCCACAGAAAGGTAGCTCTAAGTAAATGCTGGGACTATGCTGTTTGGGTAGTGATAACAGAAACAAGGCAGAGTGCAGCTGCAAATGCAATTTACAGGCTGCAAGATCGACTTTTCCTAAGTCACCCGTATCTGGGCACAGTATCCAAATAAAGAGCATCATCATTTGTGTCCAAAGAAAGGATTTCACTTTCCACTCCTCTTCATTATTATTAAATGTGTTCTGAGATATGCTATCTTGCCTTCCTAACCTACAGAATGGTTAGAGTCTGGTAAGGAATAGATGCAGGTGGCAGGGAGACATCCACAGCTTCTCTCTGCATAAATGTATTGCAGCTCACACTGTAAGGAGGCAGCATTGGGCAGTGGCCAGCCAATAGGAGTTGGTGGATTTGGGTTCTATTCCCAGCTCTGCCATTGTATGAGTGTGAAATGGTGATTTCTGGCCTCAGTTTCCCCATCTGCAATGTAGGTCACAGGCTTTTTCTTCCTTTGTAAGGTGCTTGGATAGCACTTTTCTCTAGAGAGACATTAAAATAAATCTTACCTAGTCCCAGGAAACTGAAGACCCAATGAACTACTGAAGCAGTCTGAAGCCTTCTCTCTAAAGGAATAGAGAGAGGAGCAAATTCAACCTTCATCTTGGACCAAGTGTGTGATTCAAACGGCACAGGACTTTCCTCAAGTGGGACAAAGTCTTTTGCCTGCATTTCACCGTCTTACAGTACAGCAAGTTGTGCAACATACAGTGAGTACAGAGGTTGGTAATCTTGTGACCAGCAAGGCCAGCCCATTTCAGGAAGTGTGAGTAGAAGAACATTCTCTGGGAGTAGACAGGGACTCTAAAGCCCTCAACAAAGAAATAAACAAAAACCGGCCAGTCAGTCAGGGTTTCGCAAGCTTACCTCCCTCTCGCCATCCTTGAAATAGGCTGTCTTTAGGACCCTGATCTGACTTTTTACAGATGTCTGACCCTATTTACCAGGGGAGTTTCTTTCCTCCAGCTGCTTGAAGTACTCAGCTGTGCATCTGCTTCTAGGAAGGGACTTGGCCTCTGAAGCTTTCACACATAAACAGTTCAGACACGGCTATGGAGAGAGACTTTTCTTTCTCCCCATACAACGCTTCATGCACAACTGTAAATGAGGATTGTTTTAGGTTTTCTTTTCTGTATTATAGAAGGGACAAGCACAGGCAGGTCCATTGTTTGCACTGTCAAGGGCTCTTGTATTTGCAGACTGTACATAACTGAAGGACCCATGCAAAACTCTCCTCCCACAGTGCAGCTTTGGAAGATGAAAATCCAGCTAGCTCTTCTTTCAGAGCAAGGCAAATGCAGGGAGACAATAATACAAAATGAGGAACACACAACAGCGGAGGGTGTTGGTGTCTGCTGGGCAGAGGCGAGGAGCACTGTTGCTTTGGGGATGATGAATCTGTTTTTAAAAGGTTCATCACCCCCAAAGGTTGGACTTAACTATCCTAAGGAATTTTGTATCATCTGCAACCTTTGCCAAGTCACTATTTACCCACTTTTCCAGCAGCAAAGAGTCCTGTGGCACCTTATAGACTAACAGACGTTTAGGAGCATGAGCTTTCGTGGGTGAATACCCACTTCGTTGGATGCTTTTCCAGATCATTTATGAATATGTTGAATAGGACTAGTTCCAGTACAGATCCTTGGGGAACATCACTATTTACCTCTCCATTCTGAAAACTGACCATTTATTCCTATCCTTTGTTTCCTGTCTTTTAACCAGATAGTGATCCATGAGAGGACCTTCCTTATTATCTCATGATTTCGTACTTTGCTTAAGAGCAGGGCCGGCTCCAGGGGTTTTGCCGCCCCAAGCAGCCAAAAAAAAAAAAAAAAAAAAAGCCGCGTTTGCGATCTGCGGCAATTCAGCGGGAGGTCCTTCGCTCCAAGCAGGAGCGAGGGACCATCTGCCGAATTGCCGCCAAATACCTGGACGTGCCACACCTCTCCAGAGTGGCTGCCCCAAGCACCTACTTGCTAAGCTGGTGCCTGCAGCCGGCCCTGCTTAAGAGCCTTTGGTTACGAACCTTGTCAAAAGCTTTCTGAAATACCAAGTATACTAGATCCACTGGATCACCCTTGTCCACATGCTTGTTGACCCCCTCAAAAAGTTCTAACAGATTGGTGAGGCACGATTTCCCATTACAAAAGCCATGTTGACTCTTTGTCACAGAGTTGGGGGAGATAAAGCTCTCCCCCCTGGCTTCCTGAGATTCACCGTGACTCTCAGCCAGCCAGTAGAACAGAAAGTTTATTTAGACGACAGGAACACAGTCCAAAACAGGTCTCTCTGGTACAGACAACAGGACCCCCTCTGTCAGGTTCATCTTGGGGGGCATGGGGAAGCCAGGAGGTTTGTCTGGCCTCCCCTCCATTTTCCCAGCCAGCTCCAAACTGAAACTCCCCCAGCCTTCCCCTGGCTCCTCCTACAACCTTTGTCCAGTTTCCTGGGCAAAGGTGTCACCTGGCCCCCATCCGTCTCCCGACTCAGGTTACAGGCTCAGGTATGGTCCCTCAAGTAAAGTCACCCCCTCCTATCCCAGCCCTCATGCAGACAGTCCCAGTAAAACTAGACATTCCCAGGTCAGTCCACCCCGCTTCCTACTGCATGACACTCTTCCCCAACAAATTGTGTTAATCTATGTGTAGAGCACCAGCCGTGCTCCTGGTATGCACATCCCATCGGAAGATGACTTGCTGCACTCTCCATTAGCTTCAGTTTTCAGAATAGCCCCAAGACAGAGCTCCCTTGAAGTGTCTGCTTTTGTGGTAACAAAAGCCTGGGGTTTTCAGTTGTTTGATTTAATGATTACGCTTGTGAGAGAGAGAGAGAAAAGAGGATTCTGCCATCAGGTCTAAGAGCAAGGTATGGTTAGGGGTGGGCAGCAAGAGGCTCTCTGATTGCACAGCTAGCTCGGATCATGATCTCCATGATATTTGCTTGCATTATAAATGGGGCATGTGGAGTATGATTGAGATAAGTGAGGCAGCTAACTCAACACCTACCAGAAGGGATTAGTTTTTATTAACAACCTTGACGCGTACAGCAAACTTCTACCTTTACAGTAAGGAGGAAAAATCGATTTGACCACTGGGAAACTAGACAAGTCTTGTTCTGATTTATGTACTGTTGCTTTCAAAGGTGGCAACAAGGACCTCACCCTGGGAGTTGAAGATCTGAGTTCAGTTCCCTGCTCTGCCACTCACCAGCTGGGTGACTGTGGGCAAGTTTAGTTTCACTGTGCCTCAGTTTCCTCTTTATCAGGCGTTAAACGTACACTTTCTATGGGAGATGCTTTGGAAATCTCTGAATAAGACAGATATTGAAAAATTAGCGAGCTCAGAGGAGAGCTACCTTACATTACTGAAGGAGCTCAATGTGCGCAGCTTATTAAAGAGAATATCTGGTGCTGGAGGGCTTTTTCACCCAGCAAAGCAAAGTATCACAAGATACTGTTGCTGGGAGTTGAATGTGAACATTTTTAAAGGAGGGTCTCTAACCAGCTTGCTAATAGGGCGTGATAAATTCTCTATTGTGTGGAGTTTTTAAATCAAGACTGGATGGCTTTCTACTAGTACAACCGCAATTTTTTGAGCTAGATACAGAGTATAGATTTCCTGTATTAGACAAGACTAGATGTTGAGAATGGTCCTTTCTGGTCTTAAAGTATCTGAATCTAAAGTGCTTTTATCAGAGCTAAACCGATGTTAGGCTTGTGATGCTTGAGAACATCCGGATGACTAACTTATGTCTGCTACAAGCTTGTCCTTCCACCTGTTTCTTCACCATGTCTTGTCTAAATCTTAGCTTGTGAACACTCTGGGATAGGGGCTGTCTCTGTGGCTTGTTTGTTGTCTGTTACAATGGGGTCCTGATTCCCCTGTGGGGACCTTAGATGTTATTGCAATAGAAATAATTATCATGGTCTTCTTTGCATAGGTGGGGAATGGAGGCATGGAGAGGCTAAGTGACTTCGCCAGAATGTCACAGGAGGTCTGTGGCAGGCAGGGCTGAGTCCTGATGTGCTCTAATCACTAGATTATCCTTTCTCTGTAGCTTTGTCATCTAAACCATGTGGTATTTCTGCTCCCTGACCAGATGATTGAGCCTCCTTAGCCAGAAGAATAATGGATAACAAACTCCAGGTACAAATTTTCAGATCTGTACTGAAGTTCACAAACCTTTTGGTGGATCACCAGCAGCAGTCTGAATATTATCCCCCCAAAGCACTGAGAAACATTAATAGATCCCTTCCCTCCCACAAAATTACTCAAGAAAATGAACTACTCCCCTGTGCTGTGTAACACTCACTGTGCTCATGTGGTGTAAAGCCTAGAAGATCAAGGCTTTGCATCATAAAAGGACAATAAAGTAATAAACATTGGCAGAGAGACAATTGCTAACGCTGGCAACTTTCTGATAACCAGAAGATTGCAAAGCTTGAAGGTTCAGAATTCAAAAGTCAAAATCTCAATTTAAACCAGGGTCTGTGTATGTAGGTGCTTTGGAGGCAGAGAAGCTGGGAAAGTGTTGCGTGATGTTAGAGTGTGCAGAGCTGTCACACCTTTTAAATGACTCTGTTGCACTGTGCAATCTGCTGTGGGAAGAGCTCCCTGAATAGCTTGATTCTGTCAATTAGGCTATTAATGCAAATGATCAAATTCTAAAGGCAGCCAACTGGCTCTGCTGGCCTTCCTAACTGTCCCTGCCCCCACCTAATCAAGACAGTCTGGCCCTCCATCTGCCTGCTATGTCTGGTCTAGAGCTGGTCAGGAATCTCCTGCCTGAACAGTCTTTCAGCAGAAAATAACAATTAGTTGAAACCAAAATGTTTTGGGGAACTTCCAGTGAAACACAGGCAGGCTTCAGAAACAAGGGTGCTCAGGCTTCTGCGATGGAGAATCTGGGAGCCTTGGAGTTTGGGTTCCTAGGCTCAACTTCTTTAAGCAAAACATTATTTGGAAACAAAGGAGTTGCGGGGAGGAGGGGAGGTGGATTTCCCTTGTGACATTCCCTTGGTGTTATCTGGACCAGTGATCTGCTAGATCACTCTGATTTTTGACTCTGGGAGCCAGCCTTACCCTGCTCCACTGTGAGAACCCACATTCTTGGGATGTTCACGCACAGCCACTGGATGTAAACTGCTCCTTGGATTGTGCAACCGAATGACGCTAGCCAATATCTCCGGTCCCAGACACAACCCGAGGAACCTCCATCTTGCAGTATCCAGTTATGCCCGCTGGACGCTGCAAGCTTATATGAGTTTGTCAATTTAACAAAGAAATTAAGATGTACCAGGCTTGTTATCTCAAGGGGAGTCTCTGACATGCTTCAAACCAAATGAACTGCTCCAGGTAGAATAAACAGACAGATGTATTAACTGCAAAAGACAGATTTTAAGTGATTATAAATCAAAGCACAAGTCAGATTTGGTCAAATTGAAATAAAAGCAAAACGCATTCTAAGCTGATCTGAACACTTTCAATCCCCTTACAAACTTAGATGCTTCTCACCACAGGCTGGCTGGTTGCCCTTCAGCCAGGATCTCCCCTTTGATCAGCACTTCAGTCACTTGGTGGTGTCTCTAGATGGAGGTGGAAGAGAGAGAGGAAGAACTTGGCAAACATCTCTCCCTTTTATCATGCTCTTTCTTCCCTCCTGACTTTGTCCCCCACTTCAGAGTCAGGTGAGCATTAGCTCATCGTAGTCCCAAACTGACCAAGGGAAGGGGGGTGACTCACTCGAGAGTCCAAGAGATTCTTTGTTGCTGCCTAGGCCAGTGTCCTTTGTTCCTGTGAGGCTGGGCTGGGTTTGTCCCATACATGCCCTGATGAGGTGTGAACTGCCTCTCTGCTCCTGGAGAGCTTTACCTGGGCTTGTTTTAAGCCATGCGGACACATTTTCAGCCTCATAATTATATACATGAAATTACAACCTATAACATTACTATGACAACAATGCTCAGTGCATCATGAGCCTTCCGAAGACACCCGGCATGACAAACTTTGCACACACCCCTTTAGTGGGAAACTGAGAAATTTCTGTTTTGTTCCAAAAAGGGAGCAATCTTTTTTCACAATTTTGGAATTTCCCACAGAATGGAAATTCCTACTTTCAGTCAGCTCTAGGCAACATGCCCCTGCTGCTTCTAGGCGGAGGCATGGCCAGGTGACTCTGCATGCTGCCTCCATCTGCAGGTGCCACTTCTGCAGCTCACATTGGCCACAGTCCCCAAACAATGGGAGCTGCGGAGCCAGCAGTTGGGGAGGGGTGGGGGTAGCACATGGAGTCCCCGTGACCTCTTCTTCACCTAGGAGCAGCAGGAACATCTTACCACTTGCGAGGAGCTGCCCACGGTGAGCCCCACCTGGATCCAGCACCCCAAAACCTCTCCTGCACCCCAACCCCGAGCCCACTCCCGCACCCAAACTCCCTCCCAGAGTGCATGCCTTGCACCCGTCCTGCGCCCCCAGCCCTTAGACCCTCCCTGCTCAAACTCCCTCCCTCTTAGTTAAGAATTTTTAACTTACTGCCCCCTTCCCCCACTCCTCCAACATGCCAGATAACAAAGCTTTTACTGTATATGGAGTCCACTGGCATGTCCTGAAGATCTGCACGGCTGGGGCGAGGAGGGCAGAAGGCTACAGCGTGAGTCATGCAAGGCTAGCGGCCCAGAACTTGGCCTCAGTGTGCCATTAGTTCCTCATTGATTTCAATGGTGAGTTCATGATAAAAACTAACGTCAGGATACAGCCCTTGGAAAGCAGGAAGTATGACCATGCTCAATGCATGGCCATATGGAGGGGTCGGTCTGTCTGCACTGAATCCAAAGGAGTGGTGATTAAATAGCCTGGGATCAAATCGCTCTTTAAAGTGCATAGCTGAAATGCTGCATGGTAAGTTAAAAGGTAACCCAGGGGTCGTTTCTTCCAGACAAATGAAAATGTCCTGTCATGAGCGCGGAAGCAAATCCCATGTTATTTATGGCCACTTGAAAACTTCAAATGTAATTCCCTTGTAATGGACAAGAATGAAATTACAAAGCTACTCACTTGATACATGCCATGTAGTCGCCGAGTAATTACACGAGTACTTGAGTGCTGCTATAGCTCCTTAAACATGTTGCCAAACAGCAGTGACAGCGTTCCCATTAAAACACTCCTAAAGATCGCAGAACACATTCATTTTAACTGGGATGCAGTTAACTGCTACACTTGTTGGCATTACAGTAGGGCCTGAGGCCCCAGCTGAGACAGAGATCCCATTGTGCGGGGTACTGTACTGATGCCTAGGAACAGGTGCTACATGTGATAGCACTTAGCAGAGAACTGTTTGTTCCATTAATTTCGCCCCTTTCTTTGTTTGCAGATTACCAGCACTTTTAATTTGTGCATCAGTAAAAATTGTTCAGTGACTGGTTTCTGTTGACTTATTTCAGCCTAAGTTTTTGCTTGCAAGTCAGTTGCTGCAGTGGTTGCATTGGGTATTCCTTAGAGGTCTGATTCAGAGAGGTGAGGAGCACCTCCCCAGAGCTGTCGAGTCCTCTTTTCCTTTCAGGAGGTGCTCAGCGCCTTACAGATACCATCCTTTGTGGTTCTGCACGCTGGTCTCCTCAGTAATGCGCTATTATTAATTGGACGACATGTTAACTCCCTCAGCTTTCAGCAGGGGCGGCTCCAGGCCCCAGCACGCCAAGCGTGTGCTTGGGGCGGCATGCCACGGGGAGCGCTCTGCTGGTCACTTGGTCTTAATTATATCTTGTGTCTATGAGTTCCACTGGTTAGCAAAGTGCCGTGTGACTTTAAATCTCTATCAGTTTTAATCTTTTTGCCTGTCACTGTTGTCATAAACAGATAGTTAAGGGTTAATGTCTCTTTTACCTGTAAAGGGTTAAAAAGCTCAGTAAACCTGGCTGACACCTGACCAGAGGACCAATGGGGGGACAAGATACTTTCACATCTTGGTGGAGGGAAGTCTTTGTTTGTGTTGTTTGTTTTGTTCGTTGTTCGCTCTCGGGACTGAGAGGGACGAGACATACACCCAGGCTTCTCCAAATCTTTCTGAATCAGTCTTTCATGTTTCAAAATTCTAGTTAGAAAATCTCTGTTAACCAAGCAACCCTGAGCTGAGTGCCCAGTCAGTGGACTGCAGGGAGGCGTTGCCAGCACAAGAAAGCAGAAAAATGAGTTCCAAGAAAGCAGCTAAACAGGAGCTGACCAGGCTGGAAGCAGAAGAAAAAGCCAAAACGGCTGCCCACAGGAGAGCTATACAGATGAAAGAAAAAGAGATAGAGATGGAAGAGAGGGAAAGAGAGAGAAAGCATGAACTGAACTTAGCACAAGCTAAGCAGGATGTACCAGCCAACCCTAACAACCCTTCTCCAGGTACTGTTCCCCATCCCAGAAAATTCCCCACCTACAAGGCAGGTGATGACACTGAGGCCTTCTTAGAAAATTTTGAAAGGGCCTGCCTTGGGTACAACATCTTGACAGACCAGTACCTGATAGAGCTGAGGCCACAGCTTAGTGGCCCCTTAGCAGAGGTGGTGGCTGAAATGCCTAGGGAAAACATGAACGATTATACACTTTTTCAAACCAAGGCCAGAATCAGAATGGGGATAACACCTGAGCATGCCCGTCGGCGGTTCAGAGCCCTAAGGTGGAAACCAGATGTGTCATTCACCCGACACGCCTACCACATTGGAAAGAATTGGGATGCCTGGATATCAGGAGCAAATGTTAAATCTCTGGACGAGCTGTCCCTCCTAATACAAATGGAGCGGTTCTTAGAGGGTGTTCCTGAGGAAATAGAAAGGTACATCCTAGATGGGAAGCCCAAAACTGTAACCGAGGCAGGGGAAATTGGAGCCAGATGGGTGGAAGTGGCAGAAAAGAAGAAAGCTACTAGCAAGGGGAGCGAATATCACAGGGGGCAAACAGAAAATAAACCCTATCACCGAGGGCAACCCAAGACCCCACCTACAATCCAAGGAAAGCCCCAGACACCCTGTTGTCCCACCTCACCAGTCTCCAGCAACCCACCTCGGCCCAGTGACCAGTCAGCTGGGCGATGTTTTAAATGTAATGACCTGGGACATATAAAGGCCAACTGCCCCAAGAACCCCAACCGAGTGCAGTTCATTACACCACCATCACACCAAAGATCCCCAGGCCCAGATGCCTCTCAAATACCTTCGGAGCAAAGGGAAACCTTGAGAGTGGGCAGAAAGAAGGTTATTGCGTGGAGAGACACTGGGGCACAAGTGTCAGCTATCCACCAATCCTTAGTGGACCCCAAATTCATCAGCCCAGAGGCCCAAGTGACAATTTCCCCATTCATGTCAAAATCTGTAAACTTGCCTACAGCTGAACTGCCTATCCAGTACAAAGGCTGGTCAGGAATGTGGACTTTTGCAGTCTATGACAATTATCCCATCCCCATGCTACTGGAGGAAGACTTGGCCAACCATGTGAAGCTGGCCAAGAGGGTGGGAATGGTCACACGCAGCCAAGCCAGGCAAGCTTCCCCACCCATCCCTGTTCCTGAGCCGTCCACAAGGGCCCCGTCTGTGCTACCAGAGACCCAGACAGAGGTGGTGGACCCGGATCCCCTGCCAACAACTGCAACAGCCACAGTGCATCCAGTCCCAGAACCGGAACTGGAAAAGCAACCAGCACCAGAACCGTTGCCAGCATTGATGCCAGCGCTTGCAAACCCATCTCCAACTCCAACGCCAGAGGGAGCCAGCCGGCCTGACCAGGCTGAAGCAGCAGACAACCCTACCCAAAAGGCTCAGCCAGAGCCTGTAATATCGCGTAGTGCACCAGCGGAAAGTGGTTCACCATCAACGAAAACAACCCCATCACCTACATCGCTTCCAGAGGGACCAAGCCCAAGTCCACAGTCTAAGGAGGAACTGGTGTCTCCAGCCTCAAGGGAACAGTTCCAGACTGAGCAGGAAGCAGATTACAGCCTTCAGAAAGCTTGGATGGTGGCACGGAGCACCCCACCGCCTCTCAGCTCTTCTAATCGATCCCGGTTTGTTGTAGAACAAGGACTTTTATACAAGGACACTCTTTCTGGTGGACACCGGGAAGACTGGCATCCTCAAAAACAGTTGGTAGTTCCAACTAAGTACCGGGGAAAGCTCTTAAGCTTAGCCCATGATCATCCCAGTGGCCATTCTGGGGTGAACAGAATCAAAGACAGGTTGGGGAAGTCCTTCCACTGGGAGGGGATGGGCAAGGACGTTGCTAATTATGTCCAGTCTTGTGAGGTGTGCCAAAGAGTGGGAAAGCCCAAAGACCAGGTCAAAGCCCCTCTCCAGCCACTCCCCATAATTGAGGTCCCATTTCAGCGAGTAGCTGTGGATATTCTGGGTCCTTTCCCAAAAAAGACACCCAGAGGAAAGCAGTACATACTGACTTTCGTGGACTTTGCTACCCGATGGCCGGAAGCAGTAGCTCTAAGCAACACGAGGGCTAAAACTGTGTGCCAGGCCTTAACAGACATTTTTGCCAGGGTAGGTTGGCCCTCCGACATCCTAACAGATTCGGGAACTAATTTCCTGGCAGGGACCATGAAAGATCTGTGGGAAACTCATGGGGTGAATCACTTGATTGCCACCCCTTACCACCATCAGACCAATGGCCTGCTGGAGAGGTTTAATGGAAATTTGGGAGCCATGATATGTAAATTCATAAATGAACACTCCAATGATTGGGACCTAGTGTTGCAGCAGTTGCTTTTTGCCTACAGGGTTGTACCACATCCCAGTTTAGGGTTTTCACCATTTGCACTGGTGTATGGCCATGAGGTTAAGGGGCCATTACAGTTGGTGAAGCAGCAATGGGAGGGATTTACACCTTCTCCAGGAACTAACATTCTAGACTTTGTAAACAACCTACAAAGCATCTTCCGACACTCTTTAGCTCTTGCTAAAGAAAACCTAAAGGATGCTCAGGAAAAGCAAAAGGCCTGGTTATGATAAACATACCAGAGAGCGTTCCTTCAAAGTAGGAGACCAGGTTATGGTCTTGAAGGCGCAACAGGCCCATAAGATGGAAGCATCATGAGAAGGGCCATTCACGGTCCAAGAGCGCCTGGGAGCTGTTAACTATCTCATAGCATTTCCCACCTCCACCCTAAAGCCTAAAGTGTACCATGTTAATTCTCTCAAGCCCTTTTATTCCAGAGACTTACAGGTTTGTCAGTTTAAAGCCCAGGGAGAAGATGACGCTGAGTGGCTTGAAGGTGTCTACTACGAAGGAACAACTGACAGTGGTGTGGAAGAGGTGACCCTCTCCACAACCTTGGAATGTCTGCAGCGGCAACAGATCAAGAAGCTGTGCAATAGCTTTGCCCCATTGTTCTCAGCCACCCCAGGGCGGACTGAACGGGTATACCACTCCATTGACACAGGTAATGCTCACCCAATTAGAACCCCACCCTACTCATGCCCAAGCTGCTATAGAATGGGAGATCCAAAACATGATACAGATGGGTATAATCCACCCCTCTACCAGTGCATGGGCATCTCCAGTGGTTCTGGTACCCAAACCAGATGGGGAAATACGCTTTTGCATGGACTACTGTAAGCTAAATGCTGTAACTCATCCCGACAACTATCCAATGCCATGCACCGATGAGCTATTGGAGAAATTGGGACGTGGCCAGTTCATCTCTACAATAGACTTAACCAAGGGGTACTGGCAAGTACCGCTAGATGAACCCGCCAAAGAAAGGTCAGCCTTCATCACCCATGCAGGGGTGTATGAATTTAATGTGCTTCCTTTCGGGCCGCGAAATGTATCCGCCACCTTCCAAAGACTTGTAGATGGTCCTAGCAGGATTGGAAGAATATGCAGTTGCCTACCTCGATGATGTGGCCATTTTTTCTGATTCATGGGCAGAACACCTAGAACACCTGGAAAAAGTCTTTGAGCACATCAGGCAGGCAGGACTAACTGTTAAGGCTAAAAAGTGTCAAATAGGCCAAAACAGAGTGACTTATCTTCAACACAAGGTGGGTCAAGGAACAATAAACCCCCTACAGGGCAAGGTGGATGCTATCCAAAAGTGGCCTGTCCCAAAGTCAAAGAAACAGGTCCAATCCTCCTTAGGCTTGGCCGGATATTTATTATAGGCGATTTGTACCACACTACAGCCAAATCGCTGCCCCACTAACAGACCTAACCAAAAAGACCCAGCCAAATGCAGTTAAGTGGACTGATGAGTGTCAAAAGGCCTTTACCTGGCTTAAGGCAACACTCATGTCTGACCCTGTGCTAAGGGCCCCAGACTTTGACAAACCATTCCTAGTAACCACAGATGCATCTGAGCATGGTGTAGAAGCAGTTTTAATGCAGGAAGGACCGGATCAAAACTTCCATCCTGTCGTGTTTCTCAGCAAGAAACTGTCTGAGAGGGAAACCCACTGGTCAATCAGTGAAAAAGAATGCTACACCATTGTGTATGCCCTGGAAAAGCTATGCCCATACGTTTGGGGATGGCGTTTCCAGCTACAAACCGACCATGCTGCGCTAAAGTGGCTTCATACGGCCAAGGGAAACAACAAAAAACTTCTTTGATGGAGTTTAGCTCTCCAAGATTTTGATTTTGAAATTCAACACATTTCAGGAGCTTCTAGCAAAGTAGCTGATGCACTCTCCCGTGAAAGTTTCCCAGAATCAACTAGTTAAAAAATTGTCCTTGAAATGTGGAAAATCTTGTAGTTTTACATAATTAGTAGTATATGTAAAGGTGCATGTGTTTTATTAATCTGTTTATTCTAAAGTTCTAGGAAGAAATCACTGCCAGTGTGGTTCCACACTGTCTGAGATTTGGGGGGCGTGTCATAAACAGATAGTTAAGGGTTAATGTCTCTTTTACCTGTAAAGGGTTAAGAAGCTCAGTAAACCTGGCTGACACCTGACCAGAGAACCAATGAGGGGACTTTCAAATCTTGGTGGAGGGAAGTCTTTGTTTGTGTTGTTTGTTTTGTTCGTTGTTCGCTCTCGGGACTGAGAGGGACGAGACGTACACCCAGGCTTCAAATCTTTCTGAATCAGTCTTTCATGTTTCAAACTTGTAAGTAGCCAGGCAAGGCGGATTAGTCTTATGTTTGTTTTCTCAACTGGTGAATGCTTTTCCTTTTGCTGGAAGGATTTTTACCTGTTTGCTGTAACTTTGAATCTAAGGCTCGGGGGGGGGGAGGTCCCTCTAGTCTATATGAATCTGACTACCCTGTAAAGCATTTTCCATCCTGATTTTACAAAGATAATATTTTACTTTTTCTTTCTTGAATTAAAAACTTTCTTTTTTAAGAACCTGATTGATTTTTTCCTTGTTTTAGAATCCAAGGGATTGAGTCTGAACTCTCCAGGGATTGGTGGGAGGGAAGGAGGGGGGGAAGGTTAATTCCTCTTTGTTTTAAGATCCAAGGAGTTTGGATCAGTGTAGCCTCTCAGGGTAACCCAGGGAGGGGAGAGTCTGGGAGGAAAAAGAGGAGGAAAGTTAATTTCTCCTTGTTTTAAGACCCAAGGGGTTTGGGTCTTGGGTTCCCCAGGGAAGGTTTTGGGGGAACAGGAAGTGTGCCAAACACTATATTTTTGGTTGGTGGCAGCGTTATCAGATCTAAGCTAGGAATTAAGCTTAGAAGGGTCCATGCAGGTCCCCACTCTTTGGACGCTAAAGTTCAAAGTGGGGGAAAAAACCTTGACAACTGTCATTTACCATTCCCTGCAATGGAGTGTACTAGCCTATGACGGCTGCAGAGGGGAGTCTCTGGGGCTATGCCTGGGTTTTGCTGCAAAGACCCAGGCAGGCAGCCACTGCATGAGAGGAAGGTGGTTGGTGCTCTGAGAAGACCCGGGGCTGCTCTTTCTTTCTATTGCTCTAGACTGGAGTTTTGCAGTGTGGGTGCGGCTCCCCCTCCCTTAGCCAATCAGAAAGCGTTCTGAGAAAGGGGACAGGATACAAACCAACTTTCTTCTCTGAGAACATGGAGAAGGCGGGGCTGGGGAGGAAGGTGCCACTGCTGGTCCCTCCCAGACAGAGGGAAGGTTCAACCTGCTCCTCGTGCCTTTGCCCAACAGGAACACCTGGGGAAAAGAAACCCCACAAAGGGGGTGTTTTGAAATCTGTTATCTCTGGGCTTTGCTCTCCGGGAGAGGCTGGCTCTCTGTGGGGAAAAATCCTCTGCAGGCTTACGCCCAAAGTTCTTTTAATGAGACGTTGCTGAGCATAGCTATTGAAGAATGGCCGCCTGCCCCATCCCTTCCTCTCCATAAATAGCTGTATCCCTCTGTATTGCTGGTGCAGAGCAATTGCCCTGAGCAGCGATAGTCATAAGGAATTCAAAGGGTGACCTTCCTGCTGTCATTGATCTGTCCTGCACTGAGACACCTTTATAAATCTCTGCCTGCTGCAGCTCGCGAAAGGATGCTCTTGAGCGGCCACTTCTGCAGCTCCCTTGGCGCTTCTGCCTCACACAAGGGCACCCTTAGAAACTCGGTGCAAACGTTTGTCTCTAGCAGTCATCAGATTGTTTTTAAAGACTGGACAGAAATAAAAAGGCTGCCATTGCAACTGAGGGGGTTGATTTTTGTTTTGTTTTAAACCAGACTAGGTTTAAAACGCAGGCAAAACTCTGGCCTTGGAAACACACGGGGTTTAGGATGGGCGCAAAAGATATTAGAGTCATGCTTTCTGATTGGGGGCAGGCACAGCACATTCCACAGTGTCCTTAATGTTACTCTGAAAAGGAGCAGTAACAAAAAATTGAAATACTCAGTTGCAATAGGGTTGAACGAGAAATGGAGTCCTTTCACCTTGTTGAAGCAGCCATATGTAACCACACTCTGAATGTGTAACTAAAGCTAAGTGTAATGTGCTGTGCATTAATTAAACAGTTCTTTTTTAAATAGAAAATGACTTAAACTGGGACTAATTAGTTTCTCATGGGGTGATAAAAACATTATTTTACTCGGTAAAAACCACTTCTGGTGAATACAAGACATCTCTGCTTTCCAGAGTACCAACTGTTATCATCAAGTGCTTGGTAGTTGCAGCAGCAATTTGGAGGAGACAAGGGATCATGAGGTTGGCTCATCTGAGGAAGATCAACCACAGCACATGAACAATTCAATGTGCATCATCCTAGAGATTTTTGACACATTGGAACTCAAAATTAACGGAGGGAAAAAACCCACGTTACTGACCCAAAGCCTAGGCAGCCTGTTAATTTGAGATCAATAAGAGCTTATTTATCCTAGACTGGAAATAAGGCACTCATACCAGAAATAAGGTGTACATTTTTGACAGCCAGAGTAATTAATTAGTGGAACAATTTACCAAAGTTCATGGTGGATTCTCCATCACTGACCATTTGTAAATCAAAATGGGATGTTTTAAAAGTTCTGCTCTTGGGATTATTTTGGGGAAGTTCTATGGCCTGTGCTATACAGGAGGTCAGACTAGATGATCACAACGGTCTCGTCTGGCCTTGGAATCTATGAAATGGGTGCAGTATAATATCAGAGCATCTTTACCAATGTGCAGTAAATTAATAGACAGAGGTGGAAGGATGGGCTCATTTGGGAGTCAGAAGATTTGGATTCAATTTCTGGCTTTGACACTGGCTTCCTGTGTGACCTTGGGCAAGTCACTTAACTGTTCTGTGCTTCCATTTCCCCACCTGTAAAAGGAATGGTAATACATTTCCTCAGAGAGGTGGAGGGAGGCTAAATCACTAATGTCAGGGACTCCAAGATACCACAGTGCTGCAAGTCAGAAAAAAGTCTGTAAATAAAGACTCCCACTGACTTTCAAAAGAGCCTTAGGGAAAGTCCTACTGAAATTCAAACTCTTAGCCCAGTCCAGTTTCTTTCCTGGGCCCCCAGGACAGTTCTGGTTGCAATATCTCTTCCTCTTTGTCTTCTTTCCCCTCTTCTCTGATAGGTTGAGGAAGCTTCTCCTTCGAGAGCACAGAGGAGGGATCTGAGGAGTAAACTTCCCAGAATAATGATTCTGGGCATGGGGAGGACACCCTGGGTCACCTCGCGCTGGATTGCTTACTGTACTGATCCCTCAGTGTTGTATTTAGTGTACCGTCAATACCCCAAGGCTGGTGCCTCAGTAGCATCTCCTGGCAAATTACTGCAAATACACCCTGGTATTTAAAGTCCTCCTATTCTAGGGAATTCCCACCTATTTGACATGCATGGCGACACACCCCACTCACCTTTAAATAAGGCTTCGAGTTTGTCATGGAGGTCGTGGAAGTCACGGATTCCATCACTTTCCGCGACCTCTGTGAAATTCTGCAGCTGCAGCAGCCGGTGAGGCTGACCCCAGAGCCGCCCGAGCAGTGGCTGGTGCAGCTGGCCCTAGGGCCGCCCAAGCAGCAGCTGGTGCAGCTGGACCCGGGGACTGCTTGAGCAGCGGCTGGTGCAGCTGGCCCTGGGAACCGCCTGAGCAGTGGCTGGTGCAGCTGGCCCCAGGGCTGCCCAAGCAGCAGCTGGTGCAGCTGGACCCGGGGACTGCTTGAGCAGCGGCTGGTGCAGCTGGCCCTGAGAACCGCCTGAGCAGTGGCTGGTGCAGCTGGCCCCAGGGCTGCCCAAGCAGCAGCTGGTGCAGCTGGACCCGGGGACTGCTTGAGCAGCAGCTGGTGCAGCTGGCCCTGGGAACCGCCTGAGCAGTGGCTGGTGCAGCTGGCCCCGGGGACCGACTGAGCAGCGGCCAGTGTTGCTGGACCTGGGGGGCCCCCAAGTGCAGAGGGGCCTGGACAGCTAAGATTTGGTTAGTGGTGTTTATAGTAAAAGTCATGGACAGGTCACGGGCTGTGAATTTTTATCGCCCGTGACCTGTCCATGACTTTTACTAAAAATACCCGTGACTAAACCTTAGCCTTACTGTGACACTGCACTCCATATGCTCCATAGTGATATTATGATATGAGTGTGGCATAATTGTGATGTATTTTATGCAAGAGAGGTCATGTGAGATATCATTGAAAAGGTTATAATTTACTGAATATGATTATCCTACTTGTATGCATGTATCATTTTTGTATCTGAAGTTAGGAATATTGACTATGTATCCATATTACAAATGTGTTTACACCTGAGGAACACCCACTAGACAAGATGCTTTCAGAAAAGCTGGATGGGGAAGGGCCATTAGAGAAAACAACAGGCCTTAGAGGAAGCTTATCTCCCACCTGAGGAGTCTTCCTAAGGATGCTATAAATGGCCTTCGAGCAATGGCTCCTGTGACGCTACAAGGACATGCAACCAGCTCTCCTGCTGCTGGACTCCATCTTGGGATATCAGTATTTTTCCACCAACTGGTGTGGAAACCAAGCTTAGAAACAAAGGGTTCCCACCATATGAAAAACCTGTATAAGGCAGCAAAGTGACATCATCTTGGTTCTTCACTGACTCCCTCACTCAAGATGACTCCTGGAAACACTTGAGGAACAAAGACTGACCTGGGGGAAGTGCTGGACCCAGACTAAAGGGATTTTCACCTGTGAATGGAACACCTGGGGATTCCAAGCTGTAAGCAAGTGCAGCTTGCCCCTTAAGAATCTGCAGCCTGCTTGTGTCATCACTTAGGATGAGAATTTGCTATTCATATCCAGTCTATGTAGTATATTAAACTGTTTGTGTTTTTGTTTATTTGCTAGATAATCTGCTTTGATCTGTTTGCTATCCCTTATAATCACTTAAAATCTATCTTTTGTAGTTAATAAACTTGTTTTGTATCTAAAACCAGTGTGTGGGAGTCATAATGTGGGGGAGAAAGCTGTTGTATATTCCTCTCCACATGGGGGGGAGAGCAAATTTCATGAACTTGTACTGTACAGTTCCCTGTGCAGTGCAAGACAGTATAATTATGGATTTACACTCCAGAGGGGGTGCGTGCCTGAGTAGCTGGGCAGTACCCTTGCTGGAGCCTTTCCAAGCAGTAGCTATAATAGGTTTCAAAAAAGAACTAGATGAATTCATGGAGGATAGGTCCATCAATGGCTACTAGCCAGGATGGGCAGGGATGGTGTCCCTAACCTGTGTTTGTCAGAAGCTGGGAATGGGCGATGGGATGGATCACTTGGTGATTCCCTGTTCTGTTCATTCCCTCTGGGGCACCTGGCATTGGTCACTGTTGGAAGACAGGATACTGGGCTAGATGGACCTTTTGTCTGACCCAGTATGGTCATTCTTATGTTCTAACACCTGGTCAGCAGTGTATTGGAGGAACTGGGTGCTGCCATGGGAGAATGGCTGAATGTCTTCTCCCTTTCCCAGGCTCATGTCTTCAGAGAGCTATAATGTGAGTCAGGCAGTGCATGATGGTCATGTTCCACAGTAACTCTGCCTAATGCACGGCCTCAGTGTGCTGGGGAAGGAGTGTCTAAAATTGATGAGAGAGTGCAGGAGGTTCTGAGGCCACTTTGCTGCGCTTTGTCTTCTCCAAGAGCTTCAGCTGGAGCAGATTTCCCTGATGCTTGGTGACAGGAGGGAGTGGTGCAGTGGATTACCCCCCGCCAGCTAGGTATGAGCAGCTCTGTGACATGAAGACTTGGCTGTGGTAGTGAGGAACGTCCAGAGCTGAGCTAGGCAACATTTAGCTGTTCCTGGGATTTCTTGAGAACTAATGCACAGTACATCAGCCAGTCAGATGTCACCAGTCTTCCATTCAGTGACTACATTCATCTGTTTGCTGTTAAATAATACCCTAATGGATATGGTTTCTTTCATCTGAAGAGCTCTAAGTTCATGACAAGTAGGCATACGTTTATTACGTCCATTTTAAGGGTGGGGAAACTGAGGCATGGGCAAAGTCACCTCGATATTATGATGGTGAGTGTAGCCTAGAATTGCCATAGAAAAATTGTGAAGTACCTGAGGTCACACAAAAAATCAGTGACAGTCTTGAATAAAACTCAGGTCCTCCCAGTCCTCTGCTTTATCCACTAAACCATGCTGTATTCTACATATGTTGTAAAAACCTAACCCTATCTATCTTGGGTACTTATATTGCCTGTATTACCATAGTGCCTGAGCAGCTCATGATCTTTTAACATATTTATCACAGAACCCACGTGAAGTAGGAAAATGCTATTACATCCCTATTTTACAGATGGGGAACTGGGGGCAACTAAATGACTAAAGTGACACAGGAAGTCTGTGTCAGAGCCAGGAATTAAACCCAGATCTCCTTAGTCTAGGACTTGGGGGATCTTGGCTCAAGTTCCTGCTCCACAAATCACAGGACCATCCTTCCTCGCTGCACCATCCAAATCCATAACAACCTTCAGTGGGTGCAGCAGTAGGTCCTAAGTAGGTTGGAGACAGAGCTAAAGGTAAAGCGTGAAATCCTGGCCTCTCTGAAGTCAGTTGGGGTCGAGATTCCACTCAGATGATTTACAGAGAACAATTGTTTCCACTGTTGGTATTTTCCCATCATTACACAACCATCTGCGTAAGATAAAAGCTCTTCCTGTATATTGCCACCACTGCTATTTAAACATAAGGCATTTTATTTATTTAAACTTCTGTCCTTTCTGAGCGAGGTTTAAAGCTAGCAAATCAATTCAACTGATTGGTGCTAATGTACTTTACTTGCAGAAAGAGATTAAATTATTTTCTGTAGCTTATGTCTGAAAATGAATCAGCAGCTATATTTCGGGGGCGGGGTGAACTGCAAAACCAAACAGCCTTTACCAAAGGCATTATGATATTGTCTCATTATGGGGCTTATTAAAGCCTCTTGCTCTAACTGGTGTCTGCACAGCTGTGAATTTATGACATCCTCTGTCTGCAAATACTGCAGCGTATGTGGTCGTGCCACATCTCATGTAGGATAAGGTTAGCTGTATACCACAAAGCATTTTATTTCTTCTTTTTTTAAACAGACCTATTAAGAAGTAAAGTGACATGATGCTAGCTGTACACATGTGAAATGCAAGATCAACAGATATTTTAAAGCTTCTTTCAAATATTGTAGCAAAAGTTATTTGTATTAAAGTAACATCTGGAGTCCCCAAATGAGGTCAAATCCCCATGGTGCGAGGTGCTGGACAAACACACAGTGAGACACAGTCCCTGACCTGAAGACTTTGCAGTCTAAATAGATGAAGGATCGGAGGGGTGAGAAGATATATGATTTGGTCAAGATCAGTGGCAGGAGTGGAGGCAGAACAAAGGGTTCCTAAGGGCTTGTCTACACTTCCTGTTTTATCGGCGGGCACCGATCGATCCAGCGGGGGTCGATTTATCGTGTCTAGTATAGACGTGATAAATCAACTGCTGAATGCTCTCCTGTTGACTCTGGTACTCCACCAGTGAAGACACTGCAGTAAGTAGATCTAAGTACATGAGTTCAGCTACGCTATTCACGTAACTGAAGTTGTGTATCTTTAGATCGACCCTGTGCAGTAGTGTAGACAAGCCCTAACTCCCAGTCAAGTAACCTATCAGCTGGACCACGCTATCTCTGTTATACTTATAGCAATTAATCACACCAATAGTTTTTAAGGCAGCAAATATGAAACAACAGAGCAATAATATCTATAACTAAATGGAAGGATTGTCGAGGATCATCTAGCCCCGTGACTACTACCCAATGCCAGTCCTCCAGGTGGGCATTAAAGATACTGTGAGATCTGACCCTGAGCAGATCAGAAGTGACTACCGGGGTCTGGGAGTAAGGAGTAAGGAGTTGGGGGTGCAAGTGATGTTCTCTTTGATTATTTCAGTCAAGGGTAGGAGCCCAGCCAGAGACAGATGCATCTTGGAGGTGGATGGCTGGCTGCGGGGATAGCGCCACCGGGAGAGCGTTGGCTTCCTTGACCATGGGATGCTGTTCCGGGAAGAAGGACTGTTAAGCAGAGATGGGGTCCACCTATCAAAGATGGGGGACAGCATATTTGCATACAGATTGGATAACTTAGTGAGGAGGGCTTTAAATTAAGTTCAATGGGGGCAGGAGACAAAAGCCCACAGATCAGTTAAAAACATGGAGACCTGGGAGAAGGGTTGGAACCTGGAGGGAGCATGGGCATAGGAAGAACTAGAAATACTAGTGAATAGTCATAAGTATGACACAGTTGGCATCACAGAGACTTGGCAGGTTAATATCCATGACTAGAATATTGGTATAGAAGGGTACAGCTTGCTCAGGAAGGACAAGATGGGAAAAAGGGAGCAGGTGTTGCCTTGTGTATTAAAGATGTATACACTTGGATCGAGTCTGAGATGGAAATAAGAGACAGACTGAGGGATGTGATCATTCCCCTTTATTCGACTTTGGTGAGGCCTCATCTGGAGTACTGTGTCCAGTTTTGGGCCCCACACTACAAGAAGGATGTGGAAAAATTGCAAAGAGTCCAGCAGAGGGCAACAAACATGATTAGGGGGCAGGAATACATGATTTATGAGGAGAGGCTGAGGGAACTTGGACTGTTTAGTCTGCAGAAGAGAAGAATGAGGGTGGATTTGATAGCTGCTTTCAATTACCTGAAAGAGGGTTCCAGAAAGGATGGATCTAGACTGTTCTCAGTGGTAGCAGATGACAGAACAAGGAGTAATGGTCTCAAGTTGCAGTGGGGAGGTTTAGGTTGGATATGACTTTTTGGTTTCAGTTTTCACCCAAAAAGGTTAGTAGCGCTTGGACGTCTAACATAGTGAATGCCAGTGGAATAAGAGACTAAAATAGGGAAAGAACAGGTTAAAAATTATGTAGACAAGTTAGATGTCTTCAAGTCACCAGAGCCTCATTAAATACCTCCTAGAATACATAAGGAGCTGGCTGAGGAGTTATCCAAGCCATTAGTGAATATCTTTGAAAAGTCATGAAAGATGAGAGATTCCAGAAGACTGGAAAAGGGCAAATACAGTGTCAAGCTATAAAAAGGGAAATAAGGACAACCCAGGGGAATTACAGACCAGTTAGCTTAACTTCAATACCTGGAAAGATAATGGAGCAAATAATCAAGCAATCATTTTACAAACACCTACAAGATAATAAGGTGATAAGGGTAACAAGCCTTGTGGTTGGGAGGAAGCAGTGGATGTGGTATATTTTGACTTTAGTAATGCTTTTGATACTGTCTCACATGACCTTCTCATAAACAATCCAGGAAAATGCAGCCTAGATGGAGCTATTGTAAGGTGGGTGCATAACTGGTTGGAAAACCGTTCCCAGAGAGTTGTCACCAGTGGTTCACAGTTGAGCTGGAAGGGAATGTCAAGTGGGGTCCCACTCAGATCAGTTCTGGGTCTGGTTCTGTTCAATATCTTCATCAATGATTTAAAGAATGGCATAGACACTACACTTACAAAGTTTGCGGACAATACCAAACTGGGAGGGGTTGCAAGTGCTTTGGAGGATAGGATTAAAATTAAAAATGATCTGGACAAACTCAAGAAATGGTCTGAAGTAAATAAGGGATGAAATACAATCTGGACAAATGCAAAGTACCCCACTTAGGAAGGAACAATCAGTTGCACACATACAAAATGGGAAATGACTGCCTAGGAAGGAGTACTGCGGAAAGGGATCTAGGGGTCATAATGGATCACAGGCTAAATATGAGTCAACAGTGTAACACTGTTGCAAAAACAGAGATCATCATTCTGGGCTGTATCAACAGGAGTGTGGTAAGCAAGACACCAGAAGAAATTCTTCTCTGATCCAGGCCAATTAGGCCTCAGCTGCAGTGTTGTGTCCAGTTCTGGGCACCACATTTCAGGAAGGATGTGGACAAATTGGAGAAAGTCCAGAGAAGTGCAACAAAAATGATTAAAGGTCTACAAAACATGACCTATGCGGGAAGATTGAAAAAAATTAGTTTGTTTAGTCTGGACAAGAGGACACTGAGAGGGCACACAACAGTTTTCAAGTACATAAAAGGTTGTTACAAGGAGGAGAATGAAAATTTGTTGTTAACTCCTGAGGATAGGACAAGAAGCAATGGGCTTAAATTGCAGCAAGGGTGGTTTAGGTTGGACATTTGGAAAAACTTCTTAGCTGTCAAGGTAGTTAAGCACTGGAATTAATTGTCTAGGGACGTTGTAGAATCTCTGTTACTGGAAGTTTTTAAGAGGAGGTGTCATATAAACCCCTCCCATTGCTGCTTCACCAACTGTAATGGTCCCTTAACCTCGTGACCATACACAAGTTCAAATGGTGAAAACCCTAAACTGGGATGTGGTACAGCCCTGTAGGCAAACAGCAACTGCTGCAACACTAGATCCCAATTATTGGAGAATTCGTTGATGAATTTTTGTATCATGGCCCCCAAAGTTCCATTGAACCTTTCCACCAGGCCATTGGTTTGATGGTGGTACGGGGTGGCAACCAAGTGATTCACCCCATGCGTTTCCCACAGTTTTTCCATGGTCCCTGCCAGGAAATTAGACCCTGAATCTGTAAGGATGTCGGAGGGCCAACCTACCCTGGCAAAGATGTCTGTTAGGGCCAGGCACACAGTGTTAGCCCTGGTGTTGCCTAGAGCTGCTGCTTCCGGCCATCGGGTAGCAAAGTCCACTAAAGTCAGTACGTACTGCTTTCCTCTGGGTGTCTTTTTTGGGAAAGGACCCAGAATATCCACAACTACTCGCTGAAATGGGACCTCAATTATGGGGAGTGGCTGGAGAGGGGCCTTGACCTGGTCTTGGGGTTTTCCCACTCTTTGGCAGACCTCACAAGACCGGACATACTTGGCAACGTCCTTGCCCATCCCCTCCCAGTGGAAGGACTTCCCCAACCGGTCCTTGGTTCTGTTCACCCCAGCATGGCCACTGGGATGATCATGGGCTAAGCTTAAGAGCTTCCCCCGGTACTTAGTTGGAACCACCAACTGTTTTTGTGGCTGCCATTCTTCCCGGTGTCCACCAGAAAGAATCTCCTTGTATAAAAGTCCTTGGTCTATAACAAACCGGGATCGATTAGAAGAGCTGAGAGGCGGTGGGGTGCTCCGTGCCACCACCCAAGCTTTCTGAAGGCTGTCATCTGCTTCCTGCTCGGTCTGGAACTGTTCCCTTGAGGCTGGGGTCACCAGTTCTTCCTCAGACTGTGGACTTGGGCTTGGTCCCTCTGGAAGCGATGTAGGTGATGGGATTGTTTCCGTTGCTGGTGAACCGCTCTCCGCTGGTGCACCTGAGGTTATTTCAGGCTCTGGCTGAGCCTTTTGGGTATGGCTGTCTGTTGCTTCTGCCAGTTTTGGCTCGCTGGCGCCCTCTGGCATTGAGTTTGAAGATGTGGTTGCACTTGTTGGTGCTGGTTGCTGTTCCAGTTCCGTGCCTGGGACTGGAGGTGTTGTGGCTGTTTCAGTGGTTGGCATGGAATCCGGGTCCACTACCTCTGTCTGGGTCTCTGGTAACCCAGACGGGGCGTCTGTGGACGGCTCAGGAACAGGAATGGGTCTGGAAGCTTGCCTGGTTTGGCTACGTGTAACCATTCCCACTCGCTTGGCCCGCTTCACCTGGTTGGCCAAGTCTTCCCCCAGTAGCATGGGGATAGGATAATTGTCATAGACTGCAAAAGTCCACATTCCTGACCAGCCTTTGTACTGGACAGGCAGTTGAGCTGTAGGCAAGTCTACAGCTTGTGACATGAAGGAGTAAATTGTAACTTTGGCCTTTGGGTTGATTAATTTGGGGTCTACGAAGGATTGGTGGATAGCTGACACTTGTGCCCCCGTGTCTCTCCACGCAGTAACCTTCTTTCCGCCCACTCTCAAATTTTCCCTTCGCTCCAAGGGTAGTTGAGAGGCATCCGGGCCTGGGGATCTTTGGTGTGATGGTGGTGTAATGAATTGCACTCGCATGGTGTTCTTTGGACAGTTGGCCTTGATATGTCCCAGTTCATTACACTTAAAGCATCTTCCATCTGATGGGTCACTGGGCCGAGGTGAGTTACTGGAGACTGGTGAGGTGGACGAATAGGGCGTCTGTGGCTTGACTTGGGTTGTATGTGGGGTCTTTGGCTGTCCTCGGTTGTAGGGTTTATGGTCGGTGTGCCCCTTGGGGTATTCGTTCCCCTTGACCATAGCTTTCTTGCTTTCTGCCACTTCCATCCATCTGGCTCCAATCTCCCCCGCCTCAGCGAGATTTTTGGGTTTTCCATCTTGTATGTACCGTGTTATGTCCTCAGGAACACCATCCAAGAACTGCTCCATTTGTATGAGGAGGTGCAGTTCTTCCAAGGTTTTAACATTGTGTCCTGATATCCAGGCCTCATAATTTTTCCCAACGTAGTAGGCATGTTTGGGAAATGACACATCTGGTTTCCACTTTTGGGTTCTGAAGCGCCGACGGGCATGATCCGGGGTTATCCCCATTCTGTATCTGGCCTTGGTTTGAAAAAGTTTATAGTCATTCATTTGCTGCTTAGGCATTTCAGCTGCCACCTCTGCTAAAGGTCCACTGAGTTGTGGCCTCAATTCTACCATGTACTGGTCTTCAGGGATGCTGTACCCAAGACAGGCTCTTTCAAAATTTTCCAAGAAGGCCTCGGTGTCATCACCTGCCTTGTAGGTGGGAAATTTCCTGTGATGTGGAACCATAATTGGCGAAGGGTTGTTAGGATTGGCTGGCACATGCAGCCCAGCTTGCGCTAAGTCCAGTTCATGTTTTCTCTGTTTTTCCTTCTCTTCATTTTCTTTTTGTTGTTTTTCCATTTCTTTTTGTTGTTTTTCCATGTCTCGGCGGTGGGCCGCCTCTTCTTCTTCTTGTTTCCTTCTGTGGGCCACCTCTTCTTCTGCTTGTTTCCTTCGGTGGGCCACCTCTTCTTCTTCTAGTTTTCTTTTGTGTGCTGCCTCTTTGGCTGCCTGTTCTCTTTGGTAGGCTGCCAGTTTGATGCTCTCTTCCTTTTCTTTCAGCTCCACCTCTTTTTGTCTTTTTTCCAGTTGTCGCCTGTGTTCAGCTTCTTTGAATTGTTTTTCGGCCTCAATTTTTGCCTTAGAAGTCATGGTTCCTGTTTTCTTGTGTTGGGGTACCCTCCGGTGTTTATCTTCTGAACTGCAGGCTCTGTTGCCTCCTGGGGTCTGCCTAGCAACAGTGCTTTTGCCCTTTGTTTTCAATGTAAAGCAAACCAGAAAAACCACTTTATTTGCATGTATATAGTGCTGGTAATGACTCTCAATGGGAGTGCTATTGTCACAAAAGACTCTTAATAGCCCCTTAATGGGTTCTTGCTTAATATGCAAGCCACAAACTGCCAGAGAGAGCAGAAAAAAAATTCTTTTTGGTTCCCTTTTAAAACCAAACTGTTTCTCTCTGCTAAAAAGCCCCTAGCAGAGAAAAGAAAAATAAAATATTCCTACTGGCTTCTGAATTCTGTCTATCCCGTAACCGCTGCCACTCATGTCATAACTTTAGTCCCAGATTTGGACCTTAGCGTCCAAAATATGGGGGTTAGCATGAAAACCTCCAAGCTTAGTTACCAGCTTGGAGTTGGTACTGCTGCCACCACCCAAAAAATTAGAGTGTTTTGGGGCACTCTGGTCCCCCTGAAAAACCTTCCCTGGGGACCCCAAGACCCAAATCCCTTGAGTCTCACAACAAAGGGAAATAATCCTTTTCCCCTTCCCCCCTCCAGGTGCTCCTGGAGAGATACACAGACACAAGCTCTGCGAATCCAAACAGAGTGACTCCCCCTCTCCGTTCCCAGTCCTGGAAACCAGAATCACCGAGTCAATCTCCCTTTCCCCCCTCCCAACCCAGAGGGTATGCAAAGTCAGGCAAACAAATCCAACACACAGATCTCCCTCTGACTCCTTCCTCCCACCAATTCCCTGGTGAGTACAGACTCAACTTCCCTGAAGTTTCCCAGTAAAGAAAACTTCAACAGGTCTTAAAAGAAAGTTTTATATAAGAAAGAAAGAAAAATACATACAAATAGTCTCTCTGCATTAAGGTGACAAATACAGGGTCAATTGCTTAAAAGAATATTGAATAAACAGCCTTATTCAAAAAGAATACAAATCAAAGCACTCCAGCACTATATTCATGTAAATACAAAAGAAACAAACTCTTTGGTACTCACAACTTGGAAACAGAAGATTAGAAAGCAGAAATACTTCTCCAAAGCTCAGAGAAAGCAGGCAGACAGAAAACAAAGACTCAGACACAAACTTCCCTCCACCCAGAGTTGAAAAAATCCGGTTTCCTGATTGGTCCTCTGGTCAGGTGCTTCAGGTGAAAGAGACATTAACCCTTAGCTATCTGTTTATGACAGCAGGTTAGACCAACACCTGTCAGGGATGGTTTAGTGCAGCGGACTAGACTAGATGACCTAGTGACATCCCTTCCATTTCTACACTTCTATGATTTTATGTGTGTGCGCACGTATGTGGGATCTCCAAGAATAGCAGATCTCAAATCCATATTGGTTTTATGCTGTAGTACATGATTGTAGCAGGACTTAGATAAATTGAATTATTTGTTTGCCTATAAGTATATTATTAAAAAGCATTCTAGAAGTTCAAACAGCAGGATTTTTTTTCCCAGAGAACCTTGTGACTTTACGGTTTTTCTGAGATATTAAGTAGCATTTTCTTGACTTGTGATCATTGGTGGTGCCATCAGAATTAATATTATCTGGTATAACTGGTACCTACTATCGTGCCTTTGCAGAAAGCAAAGCACACTAGAGATTAGAGTGGGAGATTGTGCAACAAAGGCTTTGAGTTCTGGTTCTCACTTTGCCACTATGTTTACTGTGTGATCTCACACACATCAACTTCTGTCTCTGTGCCCCAGTTTCTACATCTATAAAACAAGAGTAACCCAGCCACCTCTATAAAACATGGTAGGAGTTGGGTACAAAGTGCTATGCTTGTGCAGAGTATATCCAAATAACAGCATTTACCTCGTGCTCTCCCCATGAATACTCTTCCCAGACCACTTCACCTTCCATCGTCTGTTGTCTTTCTAGTGTGTTTTCCATCTAATTTCAAATTAAAAGATACCGTCTGCCCCGAGGCTCTTGTCTTTACAATCCCTGCTTCAAGTGCAAAAATTAGCCTTAACTACAGGACTGCTTTCATCTGGCTGCAATGGGCCGGGCAATATGTCTCTAGCTATTATTTTTTAAAAGCCATAATAAAAGAGATACACTCATCAGACCCAGGTAGTGGAGACCTGTGGCTGGTTTGGAATTATCTTGATTGCAGTATGAGAGAGGGTGAAAAACCTCCTATTTCATTCATAGCAAAGAGGAAACTCCTTTCTCACCCCCTTTTAAACTGTGCTTTATATAAAAGCAGAAACAGGGTAGTCACTGTAGATAAAGGGACAGCTGTTGGATTTATACATACACATCTGTTTAAACCAGTCATCCAACTTTACAGAGGGGTGAGGACGAAGGCGCAGATCTTTAAAGGTATTTATGTGCCTATCCTCCATTGAAATAAATGGTAGTTAGGTACTTACATACCTTGGAGTATCTGGGCCTATATTGTGAATGTCTACATTACTTTCTGCTACTATAGCACGTCAATCCTACAATCTCAAAATATTGTTAGCATTTCTATTAATAATGTAACCAAATAGCAGCTAACGTTATGCTTTGCTGCAGCCCCACAAATTTCAGACACTTACCTTATCTGGGGAGAATCATTTTTTTTATCATATTTTGCTCATTAATTGCAAGACATTTGGATGAACCTAGCTATTTTTTCTCTCCCATTGTATATTTCTTGGAATTTTACCCAGCAGGGACTAAGAAGATTGAAGGGACAGCAATACAGATCAAGGCCCCCAGCCTGCCAAGGTTTAGCTCAGTCGTGTACGTTTATTCGTGTGTTTAGCTCTGGGCCTAAATACCCACAGGCTCAAAATTGTGGCATAACAGGATTTGCTGTGGTCGAAGTAGCCCATATCGAGAAGTGCCTGTAAAAGCAGGAGGAGACTGAATGAGGGCGGAGGAAGGGGAAGCAGGGAAGCAGACTCCCTAAGGGAAACAGAACAAGGATCTGAGTTTTGTGTGTGTGTGTGTGTGTGTGTGTGTGTGTGTGTGTGTGTGTGTGTGTGTGTGTGTGTGTGTGTGTGTGTGTGTGTGTGTGTGTGTGTGTGTGTGTGTGTGTGTGTGTGTGTGTGTGTGTGTGTGTGTGTGTGTGTGTGTTTGAAAACTCCCGTCTAGACAGTGTTTGCTTTAAGGTGGCGCTGTGATCTAGGTAGGTTTGTTGTGATTTTCCCCCCTACTTTCCATGAGGGAAACCATTTTGATCGCTGAAATCCACACCCAGCAATAGGACACTGGAACAATCTCCCCAGCAAGCAAGTGGCTCTAGACATTTGGATTTTCTTAAAGACCCTCAGGCTTTAATAGCCGGTCATCTTCCTTTTCTCTCCCCCTCCCCGCGGGCTCTACAGCTGGGCATGCCACGGTGGATTAAAGAGGATGAATGTATTGTTTGCTGCTTCATGCTCTGCACCGCTCTTCTGCATGGAGGCGGGGCTCTGTCCAAAGCTTTTTAGTACTGAAAATGGGTGGGACCATCACATCTCCCTGCTGCTTGTCCAGCCACACACCCATCCGAGGCGGGCTACCCCGCCTCCCGCCCCAGGGGTCAGGGCTGGAAGAGTTAACAGGCGGCCAGCCCACTCCGCAGGCGCTGGCGCAGGCAGGTGATCTCTCTGCATCCCCCCCGCCCTTCTCCAGCATCCTTCGCTGCGCGGCGCTGCTGGCAGCGGGGCGGGGTGGGGCTTTTTTCTCTGCAGCCGCAGCGGCGGCGATGCTCCGGTCTCCGCTCAGATGATGGCTGTGGGGCGGCTGCTCCTCTAGCCGCGGCCGTGAGAGCCGCAGCAGCACCCGCCGGGAGAGGCGCGGTGCGGGGGGGAGGCAGGACCTTGCAGCAGGGCTCTTCTCCGCCGTGCACCAGGGCTGAAACCCGACCGGGCTGCCGCGCGATTGCACTTGCCTCAGGTCGCCAAGGACGTGGGGGGAATCCGCAGCTTTGACCGACCATTGCTTGCGGGCTGGGGGCAGCATTTCCTTTGCCTTGCGTTTGGGCTGGGCTCTGCCAGAGTCCTGGCCCCTTGCGATTAGCACCGAGCCTTCTGCTTGCAGCTAGGGACTGTGCTAAGGCTTTGCACCGCTTTCCCCTCCAAAGTGCTGCGTGCACCGCCGCAGCCCGGATTAACCCCTCCCCCGATCTTGAACTGGCACCGAATTTCCTTTTGCAGCCCCTCGGCCGGGGGCTCTTTCTGGCGGGGGAGTAAGCGAGCGAGTGGATTACTTCGCGGTGCTCTTTGCAGGGTGTGCGGGGACAGGCCAAGCTGCCTAGCCGGGGAGAGGTTGAGGCGCCACCATGGCTTGGCCCTGCATCACCCGGGCGTGCTGCATCGCCCGCTTCTGGAACCAGCTGGACAAGGCGGACATCGCGGTCCCTTTGGTCTTCACCAAATACTCCGAGGCCACCGAGAGCCCCGCGGCCCAGGGGGGTTTGCAGCAGCAGCAGCCGCCGCCGCCGCCACGCCCTTCCTCTGCCATCGAGACCCAGCCCTCCATCCTGGGGGGCGACCTGGATGCAGTTGCCAGGGCGACTGCGGCTGGGGGGGACCACAAGGCTGGGCCGGGGCAGCAGCCGCTGGCCGACTCGGTGATGCGCCAGGACTACAAGCACTGGAAGGTGCAGCGGCCGGAGCCCAGCTGCAAACCCAAGAGCGAGTACCAGCCCTCGGAAACCCCCTTTGAGAAGGAGAGCCAGTACCAGAAGGATTTCCGGGCCTGGCCCATCCCCAAGAGAGGGGACCACCCCTGGATCCCCAAGCCAGCCCCGTCCCCTGGGCCAGCCCCGGACAAGGGCCCCCAGGAGAAACCTCCCAGCCAGGAGAAGAGGAGGAAGCTGCAGCCAGGGCAGGAGAAGAAGGAGGAGGAGGCAGAGCAAAGGGCAAAGGAGGAGGAGCCCAAGGCAGAGGAAGGGCGGAAGAAGAGGGTCCAGGTGGTCGAGGATGGGGGGCAGCAGCAGCCCGTGCTCTCGGCATCCCAGGAGGCAGCCAAAGGGCGAGCAGCAGTGGATGCCCTCAACAAGCAGATCAGAGAGGAAACGGCAGCCGGGGTGAGCAGCTCCTACAGGTGAGAGGCGGATACATCATACCCCTACCCAGCACCCCATCTTCTGTGCGCCTCTGCCCAGAAGCTAGTGTCTCTGGGCCACCCCCAACCCACATCCATCTGCTCAATGCCCCTCCTCCATCCTCTCTGTGTCCGCCCAGCGCCCTCCCCCAACCCCTGTCCACTTGCCCAACGCCCCTCCTCCATCCTCTCTGTGTCCGCCCCGCACCTTCCCCCAACTCTGTCCACGTGCCCAGCGCCCCTCCTCCATCCTCTCTTTGTCTGCCCAGTGCCCTCCCCTAACCCCTGTCCACCTGCCCAAAGCCCCTCCTCCATCCTCTCTGTGTCCGCCCAACCCCCTGCCCCAGCCCTCTCCAGCTGCCCAGCACCCCTCTTCCATCGTCTCTGTGTCCACCCAGTGCCCTCCCCAACCTCTGTCCACTTGCCCAACGCCCCTCCTCAATCCTCTGTGTATCCGCCCAATGTCCCTCCTCCACCCTCTGTGTCCTCTCCGAGGGGAAGCCAAGGAAATCTTCTTCCATCCTCCCCCAACCTCACCCCAGATATATCTCCCTGTGGTGTGCGTGACCATTTCCTATTAGCTAAACACAATAAGAATCACTGGGTCTGCAGCTTCAAGAACTTTCTGGGGGCTCCTCCCACCAATGCAGTCTCACCAATAAATCTCCCTTTGATTTCCACCTCCTCTCTGTTTGTAACTGTATGTGTTCACATGTTGGGCTAATAAGCCTGCTGGCCACTTTTGCACTATGTCTGCAAGCCATTATGAACCAGTGAGGCTTTGGGCTGGAGGCTTCATAGGAGCCCAGGATAAAATCAGCTGGGCTGAAGCATGGCCTGTGAGCTGAAGGCAACTTGTGGAGTTTAAAGCCTGCACCATGCCTTTAATCCAAAGGTGCCTACAGGTGGGAGCATGCATTGGTCCAGGTTCATAAGAGCAGGAGGTATCTGGGATGAAAACAGACCTCCACAATGGGCTTCATTTGATGCAGATTAGGTGTGTCCTGCAGGATCCTGCAGTTGGTGGGTGGGGCAAAGTTTTGTCACTGCCGTGTTAAATGCATTTGGTTGAAGTAGCGTGCTGGCTGCTGGGGGAATCACACGTTTCAGCACATATAAGCTGCAGGTTTTCCCCAGTAACATCTCTTCTTGGTTTTCTCTTTTGATTCTCAGAAGGCAAATGATGCCTGATTTCACATGAAAATAGACCTCCCTGTGGTTCAGAATGAAATGTAGCTGCTGTAAGGTGTTTGTTTCTGGCTGAAAAAGTATGATGTATTGTAAATAAAAAACAAACTGTAACAAAGAGGTGGCAGGCTGGAAGTATACATGCATTGTCTAGGCCCAACTAGAGCGTTGATTTCCTTTTGAAATCAGAGCTTTTCCTTGATGCTGCTTTCCAGATCTTTCCTTGACAGAGGAAACTAGGGCTCTATAGTCCTGAGAGCAGAACTGGTGGCTTTTTAGTGACAAAATAAATGTTGCAATTCTTCTGTCCCCTCAGCCCCCATTAGGAATGGTTGGTGTTTCTAGCAAAGGGAATGTGACTTATTAGCCCATCTCATGGGTTCTGCAGATGAAACCTGTCACATAGCAGCATGAGAAACAATTCATGTGAATCTAAAATGTATACATAATTTAGCTTCTCCATTTTTCTGCTTGCAGTGGGGAAAGGCGCAGTTGGCATTCGGCTTGAAAATCATGGACGAGGTAGATTTTTCCTTCTTATGAACTAAGGCTAAAAATTCTGGGCCTGATTCTTCATTGCCTTGCACCTTGGCAGCCATGTAGCCATGTGCAAAGCATACTCCTGTGGGAATTCTGCGCCAAAAAATTAAACATTCTGCAGAATTCTGCATATTTTATTTGTCAAAATAACACAATGTAATCACACTCATTTCAATTATTTTGGAGATTTATTTCAAAGTAGCTGTCAGCAAGTTGTCTGTAACAATGCAGACAACTAAAAAGGATTCAGGAAATGTTTTCTTGACAAACAGATTCTTTACTAGGCATATTCATACAGAACTTTAAGTAATAATTCATTTAAACTACGATACAGAACCGTATTTCCAGCACCCCTTACAAGTAATACAGAGGCTTGGGGAAGTCAGGGATAATGGAGGAGCTGAGGCAGAGGGAAGTAAATGCTGGGAGTGAACTTGGACGGTTGTTGGGTGTGGGTGGAAGAAGTATGCAAGTATTTTTGGGAGGGGAGGGATTGTTAGTGAATTGGGGAGCCTCCCCCTTGCAGACCCTGGCTGAGCCCTAGTCTCTCCCATTCAGTCAGGCACATGTGCTCCTGTCCCCATGTGTCCCTGCACCCCCACTCAGCCACCCTTCCTTCGCCTGTCCCCATGTGTCCTTACACCCCCTCCCTCTGTCTCCATGTGTCCCTGCACTCTCAGTCAGCCATGCATCTCCCCCCATCCCCATGTTTCCCTACATCCCCAGTCAGCCACCCCTCCATCTCCCACATGTGTCCTTGCATCCCAACTCAGCCGCCCCCTATCCCCATGTGGTCCTGCACTCCCATTCAGCTCCCGTCCCAGTCTGTCCCCCCATAGCCTTTCTGATCCCCAGTCTTTCACCCCCCAGCATTCCCATATGCCCTGCTCTGTCTGTCCCCCCACAAAAATCCCAGGCCTCTTCACCAGGCCCCACGGGCAAGGCCCTGTGAGGAAAGCAGGCTCTCCTCTTCTCTCTCTGCATTTGGCTGCTCTGGCCGGTGAGCCAGGTGCACTCTGTTCTGGCACCACAAGTCTCTGGTGGGAGAAAGGTGTAGGGGTGACCAGACAGCAAATGTGAAAAATCAGGATGGGGGTAGAGGGGTAATAGGAGCCTATATAAGAAAAAGACCCAAAAATCGGGACTGTCCCTATAAAATCAAGACATCTGGTCACCCTAGAAAGGCATAACTGTAGCGCCTCTCCAGCAGAATGTATTTTCTATGGAGAAAAATAATCTGCCTGGGACATGAACTCTGCACATGCGAAGTGGCACAGAATTCCCCCAGGAGTAAACGTGGGTGTAAAACAGTGCCACTCCTATCTGACAATGTTTTCACCCTCACTTTGCACTAGTGTAAATGATACCCTGCCATGAAGAACGATGATGTCTACGAGCCTCATTCTGATTTCACATTCGTATAAAGCAGCAGTGCCACCTTTCAAAGTCAATGGAAATGTACTAGTGTGAGAGCAGAACAGGCCCAAAGAATCTGATACGAACACGCCACATGCAAATTAGCTCACCCTTGCGAACAAAATTTTAACCTAAAAAGTTTAAATAGAAAAATGGATATCTGAAATGTCTGTTTATGGCTAGTATTTGCAAAAATCAGAAATTAATGTGTATCTGTCACATCCCTGTAGGAAATGTCTGAGAATTAAGCAGGTTTTTTTTTGGTGGGGGAAGGAGATTAGTAAGACCCCTCGGATTTGTTTTGGAATTGGGATTCATGTTGGATTGAATCAGGGCTCCAGTTGTTATTGGCTGATGTTAAAGCTCTGCACGTGACACTAAGGACCTTTATATTGTGAAATATCTAGTAGGAAGTTTGAAGGACAAAGGAACTATGGTATTTGGCAAGATTTGCCAAAGTGACTAGTCGTTTGGAGTGCCTCAATATTTAAGGGGGCTCATCTGGAGATGCCCTAAAGTGGTTTGATTTTTCAGAAAGTGCTGAGCACCTGCCCTCTAAAAATCAGGCTTCTTTAAGATGCTCCCAAAAATCACTAGTCCCTTTTAATTACGGATTTTCTTGACTTTTTTATTTATTTATTTTTTGTTTAGGTCAAGCAGAAATAGCTTTTGCCTTTGACATTCCTTGCTTGTTTTTTAATGGTAGGAATAAAAGGTAAACGGTGTCCTTGAATCATGTGAGAGCTGACATGATAAAGTGCCAAACTCTTCTCTGTTCTACCACGTCGAGTAAATGGATATTTAGATTATTTACATACAGAGAATCACAGCCCGGGTGCACTGGTTAATGCAATTGATTGTAGCATCTTTCAATCGGATCAGTCAATATTTTGATGCCATGACTAATTCTGAGGATGCAGTGGATATAATGTAACAAGTCTGAGCAGGTCATTTCTGTTTGGTATGCTTAATAAAGGGAGGTGTATGTCTGCTCTCTGAGACTGTTGGAAGGGGGTAGGATAACACCCTTCGCCCCCCTCCCTTCATGCAGGGAGCAGTCATAATTTAGCTGATTGCACTCCCTTCAGCAGGAGGCATTGCCCAGTGCTAACACGAGTGATCACCGCTGCAAATGGGGCTAGCCATGGCCCCATCTTCACACTAGCTAGCGCCAGGAGGCATCACTAGGGTAGCACAAGCGATACCTTCCCTCTACAGGTGAAGTAACTTCTGCAAGTGATTGTACTTCCCCCTTGTTCTTGTAAAGGCATCATGCCTGCTCTTGCCTTGTGCAGGGGGAATGCCTCCAGCTGCTACCCGGCAGGTGGTGCGTCCTCTTGAACACAGGGCAAGATCCTTGAGCCATAGTAGAGTTCTTCTACCTTTGGAAAGAAGTTATTTACCATCAAAATGCTAAAAGCTGCTTTGGAGCCTGTTTGCTGCCATCTGTCATATAAGCCTGTAGCGGGGCAGTTAGCCTGCTCCTGGGGGAAAAAGTAGGCTGAATGGGGAAGGGGCCACAGCTGTGGCCACATCTGATCAGGCCACATCTGGCCCTGATATAAGTGCTAAGAGAGGAGCAGAGTTACTCTCTCTAGCCTTGGAGTGGGAAGGGCTTAGCTGCCTTGGAGCACAGAGTACCTAGAGCCAAGCAGGGCAAGGGCAGCTGGGGAGCTCCAGCCTGGCAACTCCTCAGGCTGAGGCCTTGTCAAAGGCCTAAGGAGGTACTGGTGCTGCAGAGGCACAGCCCGGTGATAGGCAGAGGCAGCTGCTCCAACCCTCTTACCAGTGATGAGTGGCCATTACAGACTGCAGTCTGCCCCAGAGAGAGGGGGCTAGATGATAACTGGCTGTAGCTGCTGAGGGAAGGTGGGCTTAGAGGGTTGGGGATTTCCCTGAGAGCGGAGACCCAGAGCGTGGGGTACTGCTGTGGGCAGAACCCCAAGGAAAAGGGACACCGGGGTCCAGGAGGGACACAGGGCCTGAAGCAGGAGAGACACCAGCCAGCAGGAGGTGCTCTGAGTGCTGGAATCAAGCTAATTCCTGGAGGACCAGCAGGAGGCGCTATGGCAGTGAGTCTGCAATCTGCTACAGAACCTGTTGTTTGGTGTTTTGCAAAGTGAATCTTTACCAGTCGAGTCCTAATTCCTTTATCAGTCTGGGTGTCCAGCATATGCTATATAGGCTCTAGCTTTAAAGCCCTGGAGGTGTTGGAATCAATGCTGATTGAAGGGCCTCAGCGGCAGGAAGGATTGAGCCTTAGGTCTGTAGTATATTATGCCTTTTTGGTATCACGTATTCACCCAGTATTCCTCTTCTTTGTGCTTTCATTTTAATTCTGTTACTCCTTGGAGTGTGTCACAAGAAGGGCGTGGGCTATAAAATGGTCTCTCTCTCTCTGCACTTGCCTCTTGGTTTATACTGAAGTTACGCTTGTGCTAGTTGCCAGATGATTTCTAGTTCTCTGTTGAATATGGAAATATTTTAGAGTTACTCCTTGTTTAAAAAATGCCAAATTCTAGAAATCCCTTTAATTATTGAAAAGCTTTCTGCTCATAAGCAGCGTGCTGTGCGTATAGTCTCTCGTGCTCTTAAATTTCCCCCTTCCCGCCAAGACATCAAATAAGTGTGTGCCAGAGACTAAGGGCACAGTTTGCAAACTTGAATGCCAGAGCTTTAGACAACTCAATATACAGTAAGTCACATACTGTAAATACCTGTTTCAGGCACCAAACTGCTGATTTAGGCACTTAGGACCTCATGGCATGTGAATTTCCCTACACAGGTGTGTGAATTTCACCTGTTCATGATGCAACCACCTAGATAAGTATATAAAATCCAGATTTAGGTGCCTGCCCTCTGGTCCCTACATTTTAAAATTTGCCTCCATGCGCTCATTAAATGTCATGTTGTGTCTGATGCGAAAGCCACTTTTGACTTGCACTAGTGTAAAAATTAAGGGAATGGCTGAGCTACTCTTCTTTGTTTCATGTTTGACTTTATTAAAAAAATCTGGTGAATGTGTCTGAAAAGTGTTTTTAAAATGAGCTGCGAGGGCTTCAGGCATTAAGGAAATATTGATGGCTGAATTCCAGTCACCTGAATTTAAGGAGTTAAACCCTAATCCTGTCAGGTGCCGGGCTCTCTCTGCCCCCAGTGACATCAGCACAAAACTTTTACTCAGCATCTTTCAGGCTCGGGCCCACAAATGCAAATTGTAGGTAGAGAAGGGGAGGCTGGGTGGAACCAGATCTTTAGCAGCTGAGCAGAGGTGCTTGGGGACATTGCTTGCACAGGGCAGATAAAGGTGAAATGCCCCCTTCCCATTGTACCACTGGATAGCCAATGGTACAAGGACTGATCACGCCTTCAAACAGTTGGCTACGCCTCCTTCAGACCAAGCAGCAGTAGCAGTACTAGCCCCTTCTCCATCAATGCCTGAAGAGTGCTAGGGTCACTGTTATGCCTGGGGTCTGCATGGGTGTAATGGGGAGGAAAGTGGCTTCTTGTGTTCTCTTTCCATCCTCCTCCAGCAAAGCTAAGTAGTGGCAGCCAGAGGCCAGACCATAAGCTCAACATAATACTATTATGTTCAGGTCAGAAAGAACATTTCATATTGGTGCCTGTCCTCTTTGTCCTTAGCTGCGCTAATGCACAGGTAGGGGCTGGCAGCCAGTATTCAGAGAACAGATGACCTAAGAGATTTTCTTACAGCCCTTGTTGCTGCTGAAGATCAGCGTAATGTGATGCTTTAAGGCCATGAAACCGGTCTCCAACCAAAAGCAAATGACAAATTCAGTAGTAGATGATATTCTGGTTAGAGGGGTGCAATGGGAATAGGGCTGGATTCTGCACTGCTTTCTCTAACGCAACTCCCACAGCACTCAGTGAGGATTTCACCAGGATCAAGCCCAGGAAGGTGACACGCTATTTGGGGGGCTGCTAGAGGGGATTCGTGAGAGCTAGTCATAAAAATTCTGACACCTAATTAAAGTGAGGCTTGGGGCCTAGTTTCCCAGCCCGTGTTGGAGTTGTTCCCCACTCCCTTCCCCCAGGTTATGGCTAGATAATCATTTCTGCCAGCATTGACTTACTCACAAAAATTGTTTCGAATGTACAAATGGACAAGACTGAATCAACGGGTAGATCTATAAGACAAATTGATGTGGAGGACACTTCTCATTAGCCTACATCGTCTTAATTCAGGGACGTGTGCAGAAATTTAACTTTGACCCGCTTACGGGGGCACATTCTGTGCTCCCCTCCTCCGGTTCTGGCAGGAGCTCGCTCTCCCCTCCCTCTCTCTCCCCCCTGCCCTGGCTCTGGCTGGAGCTCACTTTCCTCCTTGCAGCTCTGGGGAGGACTGGAGAGTTCTCTGCCCTGGATGATTATTGGGCAGCCCGTGCCCCTGCTTGCCCCCCCCTCCTGTGTACACCCCTTCACCTCCAACCTTCCCTTACAGGGCTCATCTAAACGAGCAGAAAGGGGTCTCCCTACAGTTGTGTTAGCTGAGTAGATGTAGCTCACCACTGAAAAGTTCTCCCTCTTTTGCCTGTGTAGACAAGCCCATAATTGCTCCCACAAACACTGAGATTGAGAGCTCTTTGGAGCCAGGACCGGCTTTTTGTTCTGTGTGTTCAGCCCCTTGCACAATGGACGGGGGCTCCAGGAGACTGTGGAAATACAAACAATAAATAACAACACATGTTGGCGTGATGTATTAATTATTCACGTTTCTCTGTATTACGGTAGCACCTAGGAGCCTGGACCAGGGCCCAATTGTGCTAGGTGCTGTACAAACCACACATGGCAGCACATCACTGACTGCTTTAGGGGCAGTCTTGCTTATCTCACTCCCACGTGCAGCTCCACTGGCTTCAAGGGGACTGCACACATTGTCGTAGGGAGCACAATTTGACTCAGATGTCTGCACTAAGTGGATACCAGTAATTGTCTCTTCTGTCTACGGGCTCCTCTGTAGTGTCAGAACATCTCAGGGTCATATGTAGATTTTATTCTCACAATGCCCCTGTGAAGCAGAAAAGTACTTTTTTCTTTACATATGGAGAAGTGAGTCACAGTGTAGGCTAAGCCCGCATGCCCAAGGGAGTCTGCCCACACAGGGGGTCTGTGGCTTGGCAAGGAGTTCCCCATTCCAGCCCTTTTGTGCCCCAAAACTACCAGGAGCACAGGGGGCAGTTAGGGATTTCAGAGGCATAGAGAATACTCAGGCAGGGTAACAAGCTCTGTGCTGTTCACTCTAGCTGCCCACCATGCATAAGGACCGTCTTGCACGCTGATGATCCCCCACCTGTATAGTGGCCACAAAGGCCACTGATTCATTAGGATCGCTGCAATTACATCATCTGAGCACAGGCCAAGCTCAATAGCCTCCAAACTGGTGGAGAACACAAGGATCATTTAGTAAACACACAAGAAGAGAAATTTATTAACAACTCTACAGAACACTTACATCAATCCCCCGAGGAGAACCTTCCACTGTCAGTGTTGAGGAAGTAAAAGAAGGACTTTCCATGATGAAAAAAGGGAAGGCTGCAGGCTCTGACAGTATTCTGTCAGACCACCATCTGGTCCCCAAAGGACCCCAATAGCTAGCAACATTTTACTCTGCTACCTTAAGGACAGAACGGATCCCTGAAATATGGCATGAGGCAATAGTAATTGCCATTCCAAAGCCTGGAAAGCCCCCTGAAGAAGTGGGAATCTATAGGCTTATTTCTCTACTATGTGCGACCTATAAACTTCTTGTATGTATCATCCTCAAAAGAATACGCCCTTTTACTGAGCCAGTTATCCTTGTCGAACAGGCAGGCTTCCGGCCAAAACATACTTGTTGTGATCAAGTTCTGGCACTCACAACTCACATTGAGGCTGGCTGTCAAAAAATAAACAAAACAAAAAAAAAAACAACCAAAAAAACCAACAAAAAAACTCCCTAAAGACTGGTGGAATATTTGTTGACCTGTCATCTGCGCATGATACTGGCTGGATTAAGGGCCTGATGCTGAAACGTGCTAAAATTATACCTTGCTACCAAACACTTGGCCTGCTGTGGACCATGCTGAGTAAGATGCGTATGGTATACCTGGGTAATAAGACCTGCTCACCCTGTATCAGAAACAATGGGTTACCACAAGGCTCTGTACTTGCATCAACCCTTTTTAATATTTATATAAGTGACATGCCTCCAACTAAATCACAAAAATTTGGACATGATCTTACCATGATAATCCAAGCATCAAATCTCCATGACATTGAGAAAGCTTAACTGAGGACATCCAAAATATGGAACAATATTTCTGGAAATAGAGGCTCAAACCAAACCCTGGAAAAACAATAGTAAGCGTGTTTCATCTTGATAATAGGGGTGCCAAAAACACTCTAAAAGTAACATTCTGTGATTAAATGTGCAACATGATTACACTCCAATATATCTCAGAGTGAAACTCGACTGCACCTTCTCCTTCCATGATCATGTTGAGAAGGTAGCTGCACAGATAAAAACGAGAGTCAACATAATCATCTCTAGGGGATGGAGAGGCCAGCTTCTAATCTGCCCATTCCCAGCCAATCAGGGCTCTGCAGACTGGGGTCACCCAACCTATATAACTGGGGGACAGAATGATTTGGTGCTCCAGTCTTTGTGTAGCCCCTTATTCACTGTGCGACCTTGGACTAAGTCACTCAGCATCTCCCATGATGAAGATGCAGAGAACATCTGGTTCTCCTGCTGCTTGCTACTTTTCAGCCTGCACACCCAGTAAGTTGTTATTAGATGTGAGGTGTATGTCCATCTTTTCTTAAATCTATCTATTCCACCTGTTCCAATCGTCTGTCTGTCTAGTCAGTTACCCGTACTGATCAACTTCACACAGAAGAACCTCTCTTGTTCCCGCTCCCCCCCAATATCAGCAGTGACTTATTTGTGAAGATTCCCAGCTGTGCTGGTCTTTGATCCTGTGAGCCACTGCATATTTGAATGTTTCTTTTTTTGTTCAGGGCCTTGGTGCTTTGCAGAACAGAAGTCACAAGGGGCCTTACAACCTGATTTTAGGCCTGATGCAATAAGAGAGCAATAAACAAAGGAGAGGAACCGGGGAAAGGGAGGACAAGAGTAATAATCAGACATGGTGGCTCAGGTCTGTGTATGTGTCTTAGTGGCTTTGCTGTGTGACTGTATTTTAATGGACTTATTTATGTAAAATCTGTGTTTATAAACTAGGGCCCTGATTCTGCAGTGGTACAATTTGCAGGTTTTCTTTTCCCTCTTGATTTCTTCTCCCTGACTACTTTGCTTTCCTCCCTCTTCTATTCCTGGGATGAAGAAGGCAGCTGACTGAGGTGGATTCATGGCTGCGGACCTTGCAGAAGATGTCATTTCATTAATAACCTTGGCACAAAGTGGGAGTGTGCTAATAATTTGCAGATGACACAAAGGTGGTAGATATATCCAGTACAGAGGAGGACCAGAATATCATACTAGAATCATAGACTTTAAGGTCAGAAGGGACCATTGTGATCATCTAGTCTGACCTCCTGCACAACGCAGGCTACAGAATCTCACTCACTACTCCTGTATCAAACCTGTGTGTGAGCCTTTGAAGTCTTCAAATCATGGTTTAAAGACTTCAAGGTGCAGAGAATCTTCCAGCAAGTGACCCGTGCCCCACGCCGCAGAGGAGGGCGATAACCCCCCAGGGCCTCTGCCAATCTGCCCCGGAGGAAAATTCCTTCCCGACCCCAAATATGGCGATCAGTTAAACCCTAAGCATGTGGACAAGACTCACAAGCCAGAAACCCAGGAGAGAATTCTCTGTAGTAACTTGGATCCCACCCCATCTAACATCCCATCACAAGCCATTGGGCATATTTACTGCTAAAAGTCAAAGACCAATCTAATTATACCATCCCCTCTGTATACTTATTAAGCTTAGTCTTGAAGCCAGATATGTCTTTTGCCCCCACTGCTTCCCTTGGAAGGCTGTTCCAGAACTTCACTCCTCTGATGGTTAGAAACCTTCATCTAATTTCAAGTCTAAACTTCCTGGTAGCCAGTTTATATCCATTTGTTCTTGTGTCCACATTGGTACTGAGCTTAAATAATTCCTCTCCCTCCCTGTTATTTATTCCTCTGATATATTTATAGAGAGCAATCATATCTCCCCTCAGCCTTCTTTTGATCAGGCTAAACAATCCAAGCTCTTTGAGTCTCGTTTCATAAAACAGGTTTTCCATTCCTCGAATCATCCTAGTAGCCCTTCTTTGCACCTGTTCCAGTTTGAATCCATCCTTCTTAAACAGGAGACACCAGAACTGCACACAGTATTCCAGATGAGTGCCTTGTATAATGGTACTAACACCTCCTTCTCTACTGGAAATACCTCGCCTGATGCATCCCAAGACAGCATTAGCTTTTTTCACGGCCATATCACATTGGCAGCTCATAGTCATCCTGTGATCAACCAATACTCTGAGGTCCTTCTCCTCCTGTGTTACTTCCAACTGATGCGTCCCAAGTTTATAACAATAATTCTTGTTATTAATCCATAAATGCATGATGTTGCACTTTTCACTATTAAATTTCATCCTATTATGTTATTCCAGTTTACGAGGTCATCCAGATCTTCCTGTATGATATCCCTGTCCTTCTCTGTGTTAGCAATACCTCCCAACTTTGTGTCATCCGCAAACTTTATTAGCACATTCCCACTTTTTATGCCAAGGTCAGTAATAAAAAGGTTAAATAAGATTGGTCCCAAAACCGATACCTGAGGATCTCCACTAGTAACTTCCTTCCAGCCTGACAGTTCACCTTTCAGTATGACCCGCTGGAGTCTCCCCTTTAACCAGTTCCTTGTCCACCTTTCAATTTTCATATTGATCCCCATCTTTTCCAATTTAGCTAATAATTCCCCATGTGGAACCATGTCAAATGCCTTACTAAAATCAGGGCAAATTAGATCCACTGTGTTTCCTTTGTCTAAAAAATCTGTTACCTTCTCAAGAAGGAGATCAGGTTGGTTTGGCACGATCTACCTTTTGCAAAACCATGTTGTAATTTGTCCCAATTACCGTTGACCTCAATGTCCTTAACTACTTTCTCCTTCAAATTTTTTTCCAAGACCTTACATACTACAGATGTCAAACTGACAGACCTGTAGTTTCCCGGATCACTTTTTTCCCCCTTCTTAAAGATAGGAACTATGTTAGCAATTCTCCAGTCATACAGTACAACCCCGAGTTTACAGATTCATTAAAAATTCTTTCTAATGGGCTTGCAATTTCATGTGCCAGTTTCTTTAATATTCTTGGATGAAGATTATCTGAGCCCCCCGATTTAGTCCCGTTAAGGTATTCGAGTTTGGCTTCTACCTCGGATGTGGTAATATCTACGTCCGGATCCTCATTCCCATTTGTCATCCTACCATTATCCCTAAGCTCCTCATTAAAAACTGAGGCAAAGTATTTGTTTAGATATTGGGCCATGCCTAGATTATCCTTAACCTCCACTCCATTCTCGGTGTTTAGCGGTCCCACTTCTTCTTTCTTTGTTTTCTTTTTATTTATATGGCTGTACAACCTTTTACTATTCGTTTTAAATCCCTTTGCAAAGTCCAACTCTACATGGCTTTTGGCCTTTCTCACTTTATCCCTACATGTTCTGACCTCACTAAGGTAGCTTTCCTTGCTAATCCCGCCCATCTTCCACTCCTTGTAGGCTTTCTGCTTTTTCTGATTCACCTCTCTGAGATGCTTGCTCATCCAACTTGGTCTGCAACTCCTGCCTATGATTTTTTTCCCCTTTCTTGGGATGCATGCTTCTGATAGTTTCTGCAGCTGCGACTTAAAGTAGTTCCAGGCCTCCTCCATCTTTATATCTGTATGACCTTGAAAACTGGAGTAAGCGAAATAGGATGAAATTTAACAGTGCAAAGTGCAAGATTATGCACTTAGGGACTAACAATAAGAATTTTTGCTATAAGCTCAGGACTTACGTTTTGGAAGTGACAGAGGAGGAGAAAGACCTGGGTGTATTAGCTGATCACAGGATGACTATGAGCCAGCAATGTGATGCAGTTGTGAAAAAGGCTAATTCAGTCTTAGGATGCAGTACAGATAAGGTCGTGTTAGTACCATTTTACAAGGCACTGGCGAGACCTCATCTGGAATACTGTGTGCAGTTCTGGTATCCCATATTTAAGGAAGATGAATTCAAACTGGAACAGGTGCTAGGATAAGAGGAATGGAAAACTCTACCTTATGAGAGGAGATTCAAAGAGCTTCGCTAGTTTAGCAAAACCACACGAAGGCTGAGGGGAGATATGATTGCTCTCTATGAATGAATCTGAGGGATATTGAACCCAGATGTCCTGAGTCCCAGTCCAGTGCATTAACCCCAAGAATGGCTAACCTCTTCTAGGGAAGGATTTGAATGAGGGCCTGTGTGACAGCACAGAGGGGTGCATAGCGCTGCCATGGCAGAAGGCAAGAAAACAGAAGTGGGAGAAGGATACAGGATTCATGATGTCCATCCAATGTGCCCTCTTGCACACCACAGACAAAAGATTTTCACCACACATTCCTGCACTGAGCCCAGCACCTTGTGCTTGAACTTACAGAGGGCTCTTCGGAAGGCGTGAAATGGACTACTGGACTGGGCCTCAGGAGATCTGGGTTCTAGTCTCAGCTCTGATGTGTTGTCGAGTTACTTCACTTCTCTGTTTCCCCTTCTACCCTTTGTCTGTCTTGTCTAGTTGGACTATAAGATTTCCCTGTGTATAGTCCTAAAGCAATGGGGCCTTGACCTGTGTTGGGTCCTCAATGTGCTCCTGTAATAACAGTAATAAAGAATGGAAATAAAGGTAAGGAGCTATTTTTTGATTCTGGGACTGCATGGTCACCTGTGCTGATCGGCACTCCACGCTGGACAAACAGGACGTTAAATTCAAAAGTCCGTGGGGCTTTTCCTGTCTACCTGGCCAGTGCATCCGAGTTCAGATTGCTGTCCAGAGCGGTCACAATGGTGCACTGTGGGATAGCTCCCAGAGGCCAATACCATTGAATTGTGGCCACACTAATCCTTATTCAAAATGGCAATACTGATTTCAGTGCTACTCCCCTCGTCGAAGAGGAGTACAGACATTGGTATTAAGAGCCCTTTATATCGAAATAAAGGGCTTCGTTGTGTGGATGGATGCAAGTTAATTCGGTTTAACGCTGCTAAATTCAAGATAAACTCATAGTGTAGACCAGGCCTAGGTGTAACATCGCTCGCTAAGCAGAGAGTAGTGATGCCAAATCCATGTGAGAGTCAGAGCTGTGGGAGCTTGAAATTTTTGGCTCTGTTTTAAGCATGTTCCGTTCTACTTGCTCATTTAGAGTCACAGCCCATCAGACTTGGAGGAGGGTCTTTGTTTCTAAAGGTAAGGAGCCGCTAATTTAGAGAGCAGGACTTTCCCTTGCCTTATGCTTACATTTAGATTGAGTGTTCCATGGCTTGTTTCTCTTCTAACACCTTCGGATCATGACTTCTGGTTTTCCTGTCTCCCTGCCATCAGAACAAGTCTTTGCCTTGGAAATACTAATACTCTAGTCAAGCGCCACGTCTTGCTTTACTTTATCCCTCGCTGAAGGTATTCATTTATTCGTTATGCTGACTGTCTAATCTCCAGATCCACCTGTTAGCCCTCTTTGTACCATTTCAGGAATTCAAACACCCCTCCTTTAGCCAGCCAGCCCAACTGGGAGACAGTGATCTTAGAGTGTTTTATCTAATGGAACAACTGATCTTTCGATTTATAACTTCCTGTGCTTGCTTCACCTTTTACACACTTCCATATACGAGGCTCCTAATTTCGGTCCCCAAGTGTTTCTCCTGTCCTCAAGTAGAACATTATCTGACGTATATTGCTATCTAATGATACCTATGTCTATTTATATGGGGCCATTCACCCAGCAGAGTCCCAAAGCACTTTGTGAGCAGTATATACAGTAGGAATAACTTGGCCACCAGTGGAAAACTGCTACCTCCGAGGTGAAACGCAGCACACAGCCTGTGCCGGTGAGATGATGTAGCCAGGGTGTTGTCTGGTGGGGAGACTGTTTGTTTGTGGCAGAGGAAGTAACCCAGTCCTAGGGAGGATTTTAGGTGGCACATGTAATTACTGGGGTTGCCATTTGAACAGGACACTGTAGTTCACATCCCTGCCTCTTGCCAGAAAATGCCATGTGATCACTCATGGCTCTTGGAGATGCTCTGACTATCTATAGTCAAGTGCCTGCTGACATCATGGTGGGCCATAAGGGCCCAATCCTACAACCATTCACTCACAGTGGCTGTCACACCAAACACAAGGAGCCAGATCCTCAGCTGGTATAAATCCGTGTCATTCCATTGACTTCGATGGGGCGACACTGATTTACACTTGCAAAGTATCTGGCCGAACGACTGTGACCCCATAGGACTGAGTGCCCTAGCCACCCCATAAAGGGTAGTGAGAGGAGACAGTGGCGCCAGGATCCTCAGCATTGGCTGGAAGAATTGAATGGTCTCAGAGTGGAGCACATACTGTATCCCTGAGTGTGGCAGGGTTTATTGGAGCTGGTCACCAGGCCTCCTGGACCTTCCTCGGGGGCAGGGCCGATGTGTTCCACCCCAGCCAGGGCCAGAGCCTAACACGCAGGACCGAGCCCTTCGCTTGGCAAGGCACTGAGTCAGCACAATACACTCTCTGAGCATCAGTTGTTGTGAGATGATAAAACGTGACAAGTTTCAGACCACACCTAATTCGCCCTCACAACGCCGCTGTGAAGCAGTCATCAGTGTCCCCATGTATAGGGTGCTTTGAGAGTCTCAGATGGAAGGTACTCTGGTGAGGCAAAATATAATTATTGCTATAGGTGGTGTCATAAACAGATAGTTAAGGGTTAATGTCTCTTTTACCTGTAAAGGGTTAACAAACAGGGAACCAAAAACACCTGACCAGAGGACCAATCAGGAAACAAGATATTTTCAAATCTTGGTGGAGGGAAGCCTTTGTTTGTTTTTTGGGGGGTTTGCTTTGTTCTCTCTGGGTCCTGAAGGGGACTAGACGTGCAACTAGGTTTCTTGCCAATCTCCCTGCTACAGTCTCTTATATATCCAGAATAGTGAGTATTAAGTAGGAAAGGCAGTTATAGTCTTTTGATTGTTTTTCTGTATTTGCAAATGTGTAGTTTGCTGGAAGTATTTTAAATTGTATTTTTGCTGGGGGAAGGCTTTTTTCTAGTGTCTGTAAGCTGAAAGACCCTGTAACTTTTACCATCTAAATTACAGAGATAACTTTTACTTTTTTCTTTCTTTTTATTAAAAGTTTTGCTTTTTAAGACCTGTTTGATTTTTTCCCCTTGTTGAGGCTCAAGGGAATTGAGTCTGTACTTAACAGGGAAGGAGAAGGGAGGGGAGAAGGGTGGAATCCCTTTGTTTTAGATTCACGGAGCTTGAATCTGACTCTCTCTCCAGGATAGCCCAGGGAGGGAAAGCCTGAGAAGGAGAGAGAAGGGGTTTGAATCACAGTGATCTTCCAGGGTAACCCAGGGAGGGAAAGCCTAGGAGAGGCACTGGTGAGGGAAAGAGTTTACTTTCCTTGTGTTAAGATCCAGGAGGTCTGGGTCTTTGGGGTCCCCAGGGAAGGTTTTGGGGGGACCAGAGTGTATCAGGCACTCCAAGTCCTGATTGGTGGCAGCTTTCAGATCTAAGCTGGTAATTAAGCTTAGGGGAATTCATGCTGGTACCCCATTTTTTGGACTCTTAAGGTTCAGATTGGGGAAATATACCATGACAGGTGGGGAAACTGAGGCAGGGATTTCAAATAATTTACCTCAGGTCATGCATGGGAGTCGGTGGTAGAGATTAGAACTCAGATGTTTCAGGCTCCCAGTTTTTTAAATTCAGACCCTTTGAGCCCACTGCCCCTCTTTACTGTATTATAAGAATAAAAGCTTGTCATTGCAGTTTTGCACTGGATAGAACTGTTTGTCTGTTGCTGCCAGAAGATCTGTGATTTGAGTGACTGGCAATCGCTTCGTGCAAAGCCTTTATCATTTCTCCCTTAACTTCAAAAATATCAGCACAGAGACATAGTGGAGCTGCGAGTCAGATGATCTGTTTCAGCATCTGTTACTATGCTGCTAACGAGAGCAAGGAAGGCTGTGTTGTCTCTTCTGTGTGTACTGTACAAATATAGGGCTGAACTGCAGTGGAACTTTGCATGCATGGCACTGCAAGATCACCCCCCTCCGTGCAAATGAAAACTAGAATGTTATTTATCCATCCAGTCTCGCAAGTGTGTTTGCTGGAGAATGGCCGGATATTCTGTTATAAATGACGTAACGTATTTTGGTTTGCAAATATTGTTTTGCTGCTGCTTTTCGTTTGCTTTAAAGGTAGGTCTTAGAAGTTGACCTGTTTTGATTCTTGCTGCTTGTCTAACTTATAAGATATAAAGGGTGAAGAACGTTCTTTCCTCACCAGAGGCGCCTTCTGGGGAGCGGAGCAGTTCTGGAGCCATCCTGATTGCAGAGGGTGAGATACGCTGTGGTGCAGTAGTGTGAATACCCCTCCTGCCAATCACAGCATCTATGCAAAGGGGCTAGGTCCTCAGCTGGTGTAATTTGATGGAGCTAAATAAATGGAGCTATTCTGACTCGCACCAGCTGGGGATCTGGCCAAGAGAGGCAACCTCCATGGGGCTGCAGAGTGCTAGCAGGTCCACTGAGCCCTGCTGTCAGGGTTCCCTCCCTACTCTAAACTCGAGGGTACAAAAGTGGGGACCTGCATGAAAGACCCCCTAAGCTTATTTCTACCGGCTTAGGTTAAAAACTTCCCCAAGGCACAAATTCTTCTGTGCCGTTGGACAGTATGGTGCCACCAGGGGCGTCTCTAGGCACCAGCTAAACAAGCAGGTGCCTAGGGCGGCAAAATATATGGGGCGGCATAATGCTGGGGCCCCAGCTCATACGTGAAGCGGCGTCCCAGGCTGGATCCTGACGGCCCGGGGGGCAGTAACCAGCCTGTTGTTCTGACGCTGGGTGTAGCGGGGCAGGGAGCCGGCTAAGTGGGGAACATGTACCTGCCGCTTTCCCGCAGGCAGCGGCCACCCCCGACCCTTCAGGCGGGAGCTGGTAGCACGGCCCTTCCCCAGCTGCAGAGGACGGGCCGCTCCTCCTCAGCTAGTCCCTGCCGCTGCAAGCCGAGGAGCGGCCCGTCCTCTGCAGCCAGGGCAGGGCTGCGCTACTGGCTCCTGCTTGGGAGGGTGCAGGGGTGGCCCCTGACCATGGAAGAGCGGCGAGAGCTGGTAGCGCGGCCCTGCCCCAGCTGCAGAGGATGGGCTGCTCCTCCTCGGCTTGTCCCCATCGCTCTCCTGTGGTCAGCGGCCACCTCCCAGGCGGGAGCCAGTAGCGCGGCCCTGCTCTGGCTGCAGAGGATGGGGGGAACATGGCGCCTGGGCGGGCCGCTCCTCCTTGGCTTGTGCCCGCCTCTGACTCCTCCTACCCCTCCCCTCTGTGCCGCCTCCTGCCAGGGGAGGGGAGAGGGGAGCAGACTGGCAGCCCAGGCTGAGCCCAGCTCGTGCCAGGGCCAAGGCGAAGACCAAGGATGAGCGGGTCTGGGATCCAGCAGCAGCCCCAACCCCTGGCCGTGGGAGTGGTGGTAACGGGTGCTGAATCCACCTCAGACCAGACCCACAGCAAGGTAAGAGTTGGGCCAGGCGGGAGGGTTTTGTTAAAATTAAATGTTAAAATTGCACTAGTAGGAAATTGTTTTATTTCACTAACTACAAATCCTCTGTTTTCATTTTTTTTAAAAAATTTTAAATAGTCAAAACAAAACTGCAAAGTGCAAAAATGTAAAAGCAAAAAAAAAAGCCGGGGAGGGGGCAGCCAAAAATTTTTTTGCTTGGGGCAGCAAAAAACCTAGAGCTGGCCCTGGCTGCCACCACCAAGTGAGTTAGACAAAGATTCAGGAAAAGGACCACTTGGAGTTCCTGTTTCCCCAAAATATCCCCCCAAACCCCTTCACTCCCTTTCCTGGGGAGGCTTAAGAGGAACCAGGACACTGAAAACCCAATCAGATTCTTAAACAGAACTTTATAATAAAGTAAAAGAAGCACCTCTGTAAAATCAGAATGGAAGGTAATTTTACAGAGTAATAAGGTTTAAAATACAGAGGATTTCCCTTTAGGCAAAACTTCAAAATTACAAAAAACAGGGATAAACCTTCCTCCTAAGCACAGGGAAAACTCACAAGCTTAAACCAAATATAATCTAAGGCATTTCCTTCCTGTTACTTACAATTTGTAATCTTAGATGCTTAGTTCAGGTATGGCTTTAGGAGATGTATTTTCCCTGCCCTGATTCCTCCCTGGCCCGAGAGAACAAAGGAACACAAAACAAAACCTTCCCCCACAGATCTGAAAGTATCTTCTCACCTTATTGGTCCTTTTGGTCAGGTGCCAACCAGGTTATCTGAGATTCTTAATCCTTTACAGGTAAAGGAGGGATTGTATGCTACCCTTAGCTGTATGTTCATGACACCTGCTCTCATGCTGGTGCAGTGGGTCACAGCAGGAGGGGAAGGTGTCTGAAGAGTCTGCTCCCAGTCTGAACCTAAGGAGGGGTGCTATGCAGAAACATCACAGTATCATTAGTATATACCAGTTTCCTTCTTTTGCCTTTTCCCTACTTATAGAACGAGTCACCCATACTGGCCCTGGTTCTGTAACCCCTTGCAGATGGGGTAGGTAGTTAAGCCCATTATGGGAATGCCGGTCGTGATGGTTAATAGAGAAAGGAAGAGTGTGGTTGAATATGAGGAATTCTCTGTGATTAATTATTCAGGGAGTGAATTTAATGCTTTCTTCCTCTCTATCCATTTTCTTCTCATTCCTTCCCATTAACCAGGCCACAGAGCCTACTGCAATCAGAGGCATGGAGGGGGAGATGGACTGTGAGTTAATCACTTTGGGTCAGGGGTACACATTATTTCTCAGCAGATGAGCAGCCTTCCGTTATGGTACAGGGATCAGGGGTAACTAAGCACCTGAAAACATTCTTAAGGAAGGATGCCATAATGTAGCAGGTGCCACTGTGCGTAGATGCCTGCCAGAAAACCTGCACTCAAAAACTCACAGCCTCAGCAGGTCCTTCAAATAAAATCAGCAAGGGGAGAAGACAATGCCCCAGACTCCTGGGTCCCTGACACCAGAAATCCCTTGCCCCAGCCATGGCCTCTACCCACATTCCGAACGTATGCAACCCCTAATGTTGATGCACATAAATCAGTTTACGCTTCATTTAAACTGGTTTAGCTTAATTTAGGAAACTTGGTCTGAATTCTCCTTTGTTCAGAAATCTTAAGGTATTTTTTCCTAGCATGCTGAAGGTCTCTTGGATATGGCAAATGCCACAAATTGCATGGACAGAATGAGACTGCTTGTAGCTGTGATGTCACACTTCAGTGAACCAGGAATTCTTCACAGGACAGAGAACAGAATGTACAAATTCTGTCTATTATGGTTCTTTCATCAAGCCCTGCACCGTGCTATCTAAACCATACTGAAATCCCTATGGACCCATTCAGAACCAGTGCCTGCCAGCTGCTTAGTGAAGAGACAGAATTCAGAATCCTAGGCTTAAGTCAATATCCACTTTGCATCTCCTGCACTTGACTATCATATTGCTGTATTTAAGGGCAAATGGGACTTTTCAAAGAAATCCGTGTAACAGCTCTCTTTGGAAGCACAGGGAGAACTGAAAACACAGCTAGCCCTTGTGTAGCTCAGGGAGAAATAGATGGGGCCGGTGATTTATTTGCGAAAGCCCTGGAATGGGTAGCCACCCAACCTTAAATCTCATGCACTGTATGGTAGATAATGAGCCTTCTTCTCATGGCAGCTGTGAATGTGGTGCCCCATGGATCTGATTTGCCCTGGTGTGAGACCAGAACTGGGTTCAGCATGTCCTAAACTCTCCTGCAGGCCCGATTCCCCTCTCACTGTTGCTGGTGTAAATCAGGAGTGACTCTCTCTTGAAATCAGTGGAGTTATGCTGGAGTAAAACTAGTATAACAGAAGAGTCAGGCCCCAGAGATTGAGGAGCTGATTTCCCACTGCCTTGGGGACTCGTTTACACCTGGGTAACACCTTACCATTCTGCTCTCAGCACTTCACCCTCCCTTTGCCCACGCGTGAATAGCTTCCCAAGGGATGTAAGATAATAATGAGTGAACAGGGTCATCTGAATTCCCATTCATGCAGTCTGGGAATCCTTGTCCACCCTAAAGAGACTGACAAGTCAGCTGGGGGTCCTGTATTGGGGGTCCTGGGAAGCTTAGAGAAAAGGAGACTTTTGAATCAGGATGATAAAGCACCTGGCACAAGTGCCAAGGAAATATCCCTGGATCTTTACACAACAAGAGAGCTGAGCAGGTTGCATGCAGGAGGCAGCCCCTCTCATTATAAAGGACTTAGCTCTGGTTGCATGTGGCTGCCTAGTGGATTGCTGGGAGGCTGCATAGCGAGCCAGGGATGCCATGTGTCCAGTGGATAAATGAGCCTGTCTGAGCAAAGCAGCGGAGCTTGTCACAGAGTCCGCAAGTATCTATGGTAACGGGCCCTGAGGTTTCCGAGAGGGTTTGCTGGCAGGCAGCCAGAGGGGCGAGATGGAACAGTGGAGTGCACGGAAGGGGAACCACGTGCCCCATTTATGCGATGGCGCTGCTGCGGCTGTGGGGTGGTAATGTGGAGAGCCGATCAACCAGTCCGAATAACCCGCCTGGCCAGCTGCCCAGCTCCCAGCCATCGATGAGGTCAGGGACATCAGTGGAATGGTCTGTTACACTAAGTACATGCAGTGCCCTCTCCCCAACCACTGGCATAAATATACAGAGCACTGAGTAATAATGAGCCCCTCCCAATGCACTGTACTGAAGGCAGCGTCAAAACCTGTCTACTGCGTGAGATGCTCACACTGCGCACCTCTGCCGCGCTTTCCATGGAACTGGGCTTGTCTCTTCTAAAAGTTGCTTTCATTCCCCCACGAGTTGCCGGGGTTGGGAGCTTGTTTTATTTGAAGGCTGCTTTCTTTGGGGCTTTAAGGCGGGCTGGGCTTCCCTTCCTCGAACAAACGCCTGAAGCTTTGCTTATGCACGAGGCAGGGCCTGGGCGGCTCTGGAGGAGGTGCTGTCTGCTGCTACTCAGTAATCTCCATGTGTGGCTCTGTAGCAGTCACACAAAAGAGCTGGTGTGGCTGGTCCCAGTCGGTCTGTGACTGGAGCTGGAGTGGAGTTGGAGGCTGCAGTCCCAGCCCAGGGATTTGACATTTATCAGGAGAGGAAACATGGGGGGGGAGGGGGATTCTGGGGGACTTCTTAAGATTTAAGGGGAATGTGTTTCCTGGATAGGAGGGGTTGGGGAAGTCTACCCATGACACTACATATGTTTTAAGGTCAAAGGGACCATTAGGTTGGCTAACCTGACCTCTTGTACAACACAAGCCATAGAATTTCACCCAGTTACCCCTGTACTGAGTCCAAAATCTTGTGTCTGACTAAAGCATCTCTTCCAGAAAGTCATCCCATCTTGATTTGAAGACCTCAAGAGATGGAGAATCCACCACTTCCCTTGGTAGTTTGGTCCAGTGGTTAATCACCCTCACTTGGGGGTAAGAAAGGAGGGTGCGATCTGCAGTGTTGCCAGTTCTCATGATATTTGGTGTTTTTCTTAAAGCCCCAGCTCCTGGAGTCAGCTGATTATGTGAGGGCCTCAGCTTTCATTTAAAATAAAAGTTAGTTTACAGCCTCATGGTTGCAGAGAAATGCTTGAAGAAGGGACATGAGGCTCAGAAACTAGAATGCCAAGAAAAAGAACCCTAGATCTATTATTTCTAAAAAACAAAAAAAACACTCAAGGCTTTTAAGCCAGCCCCAGGATGTGTAGCGGGCTGACTCCTGAATTTTGAACACTTGGGACTGGCAATGCTACAGGTGTGGTGGTGTGCTCATTAACGCAGGGGGAGTTTGTATTTAACAACTCAATGATTTTCCTTTAAACATGACACAACACAGTGATCAGAACCATGAGCTGCAGCAAGTCCCAATCTGTTTTGTTCCTTCCAGGTCAGAGCTCTGGCATCCAGCCTGGAGGATGTCTCTGCAGCCACACCCCCATAACCTCACATAACAATTGCATCCTCTTCACACCCACACTGGCAAGGGAGGCTGTTCTCGTGATTTAACGATGGACATGGAAATCAGGAGACTTGGGTTCTTACCACAGCTCTGTCACTGACTCACCTGAGACTTGGTGGGTTAATACATAGTGCCACATTTACTCTGGATGCAGGTGGTCAGACCAGACAATTGTCATAAAACTGGCTGTAAAATCTATTAATCCTCTTTTATGTCGATGGGCGGAATTGGTGATGTCCTTTAGGAGTCTCCCAGAGGGGTGTGTGAAAGTGACCCATGGAGGAGAAGGGGGTGAGTAGGTGTCTCCTGTGACACAGGATGGTGAGAGCTAATATGTTTTGGGGAGGAAATGAGGGATCCCACACTCTGCACAGAAGGAGCACTTGGCAGGGTTGTCTGCTCTCATAGCCTGACTCTTTGCATAGGCTCAATCAGGGCTGTCCCTACCTGTACGCAGTTATGTAGGACCCCAGGAAATTTGGGGCACCAAATTTCCTGGTGCCCTATGCAGCTGCATGCTGCTCCAGTCCCTGCTCCGCCTCTTCCACATGGCTCCCACCCCTGCTCCACCCTAACCCCACGTCTTCCCACCCTAGCCCTGCCCCCACTCCACCCCTTCCCCTGAGGACTGCAGCAGGGGTCGGGTGCCCTGCACTCACCGGGTGGCGGGAAGTGGAGCGACCCGGTCCCAACCTGCTCCACTCCAGCAGCTTGCACTGGGGGACAGCTTTCCCCCTTCCCCCCAGACCTGCTTCTGCCTCCCCTGTGGAGGCCTGGGGCTACCCCACTCCCCACAGGGAGGGGCGAGGCTGCGTAGGGTACCAAAATGGCTAGGGAAGGCACTGGGCTCAATAGTAGCCTGATAGCAGCAAGGGAGAGTTATAAGCAGCAGGTTACTGTGATTTTAAATGCAAGCTTGCTTATTTTGTTCAAAGCCCCCCAAATGCAGCCAAACGCATCCTTTGTGCCTCACTTTCAATTAATTTAACTGTGGTCCGGTCTTTGATTTGCAGAAGTCTGTCTTCTGGCCCAATTCTTGCACATATTAATGCTGGCGAGTTAGACTTTCTCTCTGTAATCTGGAAATTGCTTGGCACATAGAATCGGTCCCAGTTTGGTGATATATCCTGGGTCCCCATTGTTGGTAGTGAGACGGGGAATGTGAAAAGTCCCACTGCCAAAAATGCTGTAGTGAGTATATTTTCAGAGCCATTACAGCAATAAGGGTATAGCTCCAGAGGCAGAGGAGAGCAGAAGCAGCGCCAGAATGCTGTATTTGCAAGGCTTCAAATATGCCAGGATAGCCAAGCTGCATGTGGCTATCGAGTAATCGCTGTTACCCTACCACCGGGGCCAGTTTTAGGCGCTAAAGCCAAGTGCCTAGGGCTTGCTCCATTGCCCAGTGAAATCAGTGAAAAGATTGCAGTTGGCTTGGAGCCTTGCATCTGTCACTAAGGCCTTGTCTACACTACAAAGTTGCAGCACTGGTGAGGGGGTTACAGCGCTGCAACTTAGGATGTGTACACACCTGCAGGGCATTACCAGCGCTGCAACTCCCTGTTTGCAGCGCTGGCCGTACACCCGGTCGTGCCTCGGGTGTAGAGGATCCAGCGCTGGATCACCAGCGCTGGTCATCAGGTGTAGACACTCACCAGCGTTTTTGTTGACCTCCGTGGAATAAGCAGGTATCCCCGCGGTGTGCTCTGGCGTTCCCCAACCCCCCTTCCAAGCAGGTCTCCTTCCCCACGGTTTGCTCTGGCGTTCCCCAACCCCCCCTCCAAGCAGGTCTCCTTCCCCGCGGTTTGCTCTGGCGTTCCCCGACCCCCCCTCCAAGCAGGTCTCCTTCCCCGCGGTTTGCTCTGGCGTTCCCCGACCCCCCCCCCTCCAAGCAGGTATCCAGCCCCGCGGTGTGCTCTGGCGTTCCCCGACCCCCCCTCCAGGCAGGTCTCCTTCGCCGCGGTGTGCTCTGGCGTTCCCCGACCCCCCCCTCCAAGCAGGTATCCAGCCCCGCGGTGTGCTCTGGCGTTCCCCGACCCCCCCTCCAAGCAGGTCTCCTTCCCCGCGGTGTGCTCTGGCATTCCCCGACCCCCCCTCCAAGCAGGTCTCCTTCCCCGCGGTTTGCTCTGGCGTTCCCCGACCCCCCCTCCAAGCAGGTCTCCTTCCCCGCGGTTTGCTCTGGCGTTCCCCGACCCCCGCTCCAAGCAGGTCTCCTTCCCCGCGGTGTGCAACAGCGCTGCAGCGTGGCCACATCTAACACCACTTGCAGCGCTGGTTGCTGTAAGTGTGGCCACTCTGCAGCGCTGGCCCTATACAGCTGTACTAATACAGCTGTAACAACCAGCGCTGCAAAATTGTAGATGTAGACATACCCTAAGTGAGTAGAGTTGCTGCTGCCCAGCTATCCTACTCATTGAGCAAATACCCACTGTTTAGCCTTCACACACACTTCAGCAAGGATGTTCCGCTGGATGAGAAGAGGTCAACACAGCGTCTCCCTATCACAGCTCTCTGGAGAAGAAAAAGTGGTTCCTTCCCTTCCGTCTAGGAAATAATCTACTCAGGAGCCCCCAAAAGGGGCTGACTTCACGGCACTACGTCTGGTGAAGGTTCTGTGCTCCTAGCCTGACCTGGAACCTATTGCAATTCATAGATTTGAAGGCCAGAATGATCCATCAGATGATCTAGTCTGCCTGCTTGCCTGCCTAGTACAGGATTGCAGGGTGACTCCCTTATGGAGCCCAGTAACTTGTGTTTGGCTAAAGCATAGCCTCCAGAAAGGCACCCAGTCTTGAGCTGAAGACTTCAAGAGAGGGAGAATCCACCACTTCCCTAGTAATTTGTGCCATTTCTTAATCTCCTCTCACTCTTACTAATTTGTGTTTGTGTTTGTCTAATTTGGATTTGAAATTTCAGATCTCAATATTTAACTCATTGAGCCCACAAATTACTTTGCAAACCCAGATTTAAAGTCTCCCTAGGCCCTTGATCCAGCGAAACACTTAAGAGCATGTTATCGTTCAACTTGTGAATATCGTTAAACACGTTGATGGCACCCCCAGGGAGGTCAGTGGGGTCGCTCACATACACAAAGTGTAGCAGGTGATTACAGGCTTTGCTGCATCAGGGCATAGGTCCAACATACGTTGTGCACCAACTGAAGGCTATAACCTCCCCCACTACATCCCCAGTGTTTCGGTCACCCCCTTCTTGGCCCAACACATGCAAGATCATTCTCTCCATTGATTTCCATTTGGCGATGCCCTTGGTGTTCCTTGCCTTCCTTTGTGCTCCACAAGGAGAGCACCGGATCAAGCAATGGCAGTTGTAATAAAAAGTATTTTGACATATGTGAGGTCACTTGTGATTCAAATTACTTTTTATGGCTTTGTTGGTCCTTAATCATTACCCCTCCCCTGACACACATTTCCCCCTGCCCCTGATTCCTCCAGCCCAGCAGGTGCTCTGAGGCAGTTGGTATGTGACTGGATGTCCCGGTGCATTCCATAGCACTTGTTTAACATACATGTTAATTTGTCTGAGCCATCATATCTACCACCTCTATGTTCATGGGAGATTTATTGGCCATAAGGGACAAGGTGGCTGAAATTTTCAGAAGTGGCAAGTGATTTGGGGTCCCTCCATTTTGGGGTGCCCAGCTTTTAAAAGGTCTGCTTTTCATCAGGCAAGGGCTCAGCTGTTTCTGAGAATCAGGAAGCTTTAAGCAGTATCAAGTTGAGCACCCACGAAAGGAGGCACCCAATGTCACCGAACAGCCCTTCTAGTGGCACAGTGCCTCCCAGCCCCAGGCTGGGACATTAGCTCAGTCTGGGGCCACCTACTGAACATCACATGCCAAAGTGCCCAAACAAGCTGCGCAGGTTGGGTCTGCAAATGCCAGTCAGGGCTGCACATAACCAGGTGCATAAAAACTTGCAGGCTGTGCCCCCAGCGCCCTTCACCACATCCTTGTTGTCCTCTACAGCTAGCAGCAGAGGGCCTATGGAGAAGCCTCAGTGGGATTTTGAGCTGTCAGAAACTTTTGCCCTGCCCCTCTGTCAGTGAGCGCTGTAGGCACAGACGTGTCAGCATGGGGTAGTGAATGTGGCACTGAGCGCTGGTACAAAATGCAGCTGGAAAGACATGCGAATGTGCATTGAAAAACAAAGGGAAGACTGTGCACAGTAGATGCATGGTGTTGCTGTATGCAGGTATGGCCACCCTCCCACCTAGAAAGCACAGATGAGACTATGCTCCACCCCAGAAAAGGAAGCAAGCCTACGAATCCCCTGAGGTCCATGAGGATCTCTGGGACTCCACTGACATTATCCATGTGACAAGGGCCAGGAGGCATTGCATTAGCAGTGAGGCCAGAGTCCTCCTAGCCTTGCCCTGCCTCTCTAGCAGCTGCTGCCTCAGGATCTCCCCTAAGGGGCATTCCATATTTGGGGGTAGGGGTGGGGGAGGGGGAAAGCTGGATGAGTTAACATTGATGAAAAGAGGCTCAATCCAAATGCCAACGAGATCAGTGGGAAAACTCCCACTGGTGTAGACAGGAGAAGGATCTGATCCTGTGCAGAAGAGGGAGGGACTAGCTGTCTGATTCCTATTGAGCAAAATAGTCTCTCTCTCAATTGCTTTTGCTGTGGGTTGTGGTGTGCTGGTGACAAAGAAAAGACCCAACACTGTCATTTAAGGACCTTCACTTTCACCACCCGCAGAGCTGTTGATTTCTCGCCAGCTTCAATCTGAGTTTATGGCATTCTTTTAACATTTACTTTTCTTTTTTTTAAATATAAACATTTATGAAATGTTACAAACTGTAAATTATTTACGGGAGAGGAAGGCGCGGCTCCACAGTTTCTGCTCTGTCAGTTGCAATAAGTATCAGTGTACGGGTGTGTTTAAACCATGCATGTTTTGCCGGAAAGGAATTTTCTTCCTTGCTCTGGTCTCTCAATTAAGTACCCATTTAATACATTTGTGCCTAGCAAGTTTTAGTTGCTCAATTAAACTTGGAACAGCTCCAAAGAAATAAGTATTTACAGACCTTGTTTCCAAATGCAGATTATTTACCCAGTGGATCCCAGGGGCTCAGAGGGAGTGTAAATGTATGCAGTATTTACTCTCAGAATTATGCAAAATATACTTACGGAATATCTTTGCAGATAAGTTACAGGTGTTTAATATCTTGGCCGTTTTATTATTTTTTAAATTCAGTTGTCTAAACGTTAAGAGCACTGCCATCCAAGCCACATCTCAAAGCCTTAGTGGGTAGCTGTGTGATTGCAGAACATCTTTGGAGAACCTGCAACGATTAGCGGGTACAGAGGGAGCGGAGCAGAGGTAGGTGAAATGCTGACAAATGCAGGGTGGTGCACGTTGCAAGGAATAACTGGAAGTATTGTTACACCGTGCTAAATGAACTGTAACCCCTCAGGAACAGAAGAGGAGCATCGTTTGTAGATTTTAAGGCCATGTGGAACGGCTGTGATCATCTCGGGAAACATTTTCAGAAGTGATGTAGGCACTTAAGAGCCTACATGTTATTGAAAGTCAATGGGACTTAGGTGCATACAACCCAGATCATCCAATGTACTTAAGAGCCTACCTTCACTTGATTTCAATGGGAGTTGGGCACCTAATGGTATTTTCAAATGCGCCTTAGTCAGATAGGTACCTACCTGCATCTTTAGGTGCCCAAATACCTTTGAAAATCTGGCGCTTAGGAACATAATGCCTTTCAGTGAGACATATGTGCCTCAGTCACTTCTGAACATGGGACCTATGCTCCTAAATCATATAGGTGTTTCTGAAATTTTTACCCCTAATCTGTGCAACTGTTATGTCTTTGTTTTCTGTGTACTGCACTTTTTTTTTTTTAAATCTCTATCAATGTGGTTTACAGAGACTGGTGGCCATTTTCTGTTTAGTTCAGTGCAGACAGTTACAGAGGAGACACGCACACTGTACTCTCTCATGGAAGTTTTCCTTTTGTTTGAAATGAAAGCCATTCTTATTCACCTTATAGGTCTGCTCTGTGTGGCTGGAAAAACACCTGTCACCTCCGAATTTACTTTCTTGTTTGCCAAGTGTTAGGTAAAAGGGGAAGGATGGTCTTGTGATTAAGGCACTAGAGAATGAGGATATCTGGGTCCAATTTCTGGGTCTACTGCAGATTCTCCGTGATATCTTGCAGAATTCACTTCTTCTCTGTGCCTCAGTTCCCTTTCTGTGGAATGGGGACAATAATTCTTCCTTTGTTTGTCTTGTGTATTTAGGCTGCAAACTCTTCAGGGCAAGGATTGTCTCTTACTATGTATTTGTACAGCGCCTTACACAATGAGACCTCAGTCTTACTACTGTAATGCAAATAATAACAACACAATTTCTGTGATCATTGTGATATACATAGTCCTAGATCAGCTGTTTAGAACAAAACCTTCAGTGGACTGTATAAAGTTGCTCGTGTTACTGTAAAATCCGTTGGTATATAAAGGTGCCACCAGTTTTGCTCATTGTTCAACATAAAGGCTTTGAATCTGTGTAACCTTTGGAGAACACCTCAAAGCAAATTAATTATAAAATAAAATTCGTCTGAAGCTTGGCTTCACATAACCTACCAAGCGAGACTTTCAGCATTTCTGGTTTTCTAGTGCAGTTGTCATATAAACAACGTCTGTGGTATCAGCACCAGCTCTGACCAATAATTGTTTCATCCATTTCTATCGTTCCTTGTTTCACCTAATTAGCAAGAGGTCTTACAATGTAGCCATCTGCTGCACTGTCTCGAGCAGTTTCTTCCCCAGACTCCCCTGAGATGCTGCTGATGGCCCTGGCGCTTACTGATCCACTGGGGGTTAAGACAGTTGTTTGGGAACCAGATTGAATCGTTCTTCCCTGTAAAATAATGATTGACATGCAAATGGTGTTTACATTTTCAAAAGCTTTCAGCCTGCTTTTCCTGGGGCGGGGAGAGAAAGGAGTGTCTTACTGTGTCACCTTCTACCATTGATCCAATCTCTTGTGCCCTCCACAGGGCTGAATAACTACTAATGAAGGAAGAGTCAACTGAAAAAGGAATGGGCCGAGTATTACTCTATTGTGTTACGTGTGCTATGCACTCCATGGGCCTAACTCTACCCTCAGTGATCCCCATGCAGCCCCTGTGACTTGTAATTTTGTGGGGGCTTTTGTGGCTTCCAAGAGAACTACACAGATTATAGACACACTGTGAGACTTTGTACCATAGTCACATGCTGACTGGCCTTATTTAAAAGGAACATCCTCATTTTTCCACTCTGTCCCTCCAAAATACCCATCTGACTGTCTGTCCAGACCAGTCTAATCTATTTGTCTATTTTACTTTTAAAGCACTCAGTACCATGTGGTCTAGGCACCAGCCCAGTGTATTCAAGTGGACTTAAAATCTGTGTCCCTACATTTCTTCCCAAAGCCTCTACTTAAAATTTAAGGTCTGGGCTCAGGGATCATGCAGAAAGTCATCTCACTTGTCAGCTTGATGCACTCTGCTGTGAAGAGTGACATGCTAGAGATGCATTGTTCAAATCTGGAGGCAGGTTTTGCTCACCCCAAAGTTAAAGGTTCAGATTTGGGGCAAAGGTTGGCCCGTTTATAGAGATAATGAACTGTGAACATTTAAGATTAGGATCCTGCTTCAGATTCCCACCCACCCACAAAAAATTCAGTGGTATTTGGAGCTAGGATTTTGGTTCTGATCTATCTTTATTATTGACTTTATTCCCAGTTAAAAATAAATACATTTATTTCAGTATAGGAAACCTTCATGAATACGTTGCATGGGAGTAATGGAGGGCAGAATTCAGCCTAATACGTTAAAGCCAGCAGCTATACAGTAATTTTTGCTAGCTAAAAATTACCTTAATTTCACTATAAATGGCCTTGTAAAAAGACTCAGACATACACCAATTCCAGCAGTGGAATCGGCTCTGCTCTGGATTAATCTTGGCTGCCCTTCAGGTTCCATGTTACATTATTCATATTTCTGCTGTTGTCGTAATGCACGCATGATGGAGTTCTAATGAAGATACACATGTTGCATATTGCATGTCTCTATGCCTGATTTCACTCACTGGCATTACACTCTCAGGGCGCAGTGGAAAGGTGGCTTGTTGAATTGCAGAAATGTGTGCTATGAAATATTCATAGTGGGTCAATACGGAACTCTGTGCTACCAGCTGGTGAGCCCATTATCGTAAGTCTCAAGAAAATGACATAGGACATTAGGTAACCCAAACAAGGCTGCAGAACCAGATGGAGTAACATTAATGGGGAGGGATAGCTCAGTGGTTTGAGCATTGGTATGCTAAACCCAGGGTTGTGAGCCCTAATCCTTAAAGGGGACACTTAGGGATCTGGGGCAAAAATTGGTCCTGCTAGTGAAGGCAGAGGGCTGGACTCAATGACTTTAGGGTCCCTTCTAGTTCTAGGAGATTGGTGTATCTCTAATTAGTATTATTTATTGCAAACAGCACTGAAGTTGGCCAGCACTTTTTAGTTGATAGGAGCGTAAACTGCATTCAATTTTACTGCTGAAGTTTAAGTAACATGGCCAGCATGTTGGTTGTACTCAGGACTCTCATATCTGAAGCCTCATATGGTCAATGATTCTTCCAGTCTTCATCAAATTTTGTTAAGAGTAGAGGTCTGGATTCTGACCTCATACAAGTGGAATAAGCCCTGCTACGAACATCATCTGGCCTTTTAGGAGTGGCTCTCGGTGGTCCCTCCACTATATTAAAACACGAACATGTTCTATGGTACGATGAAATGTACAACATCATTGTTTTAAATCAGCTGTACAATTCTGAAACTATCATTTCACATAATACAAAGCATTTGAGGAACGATATAGAAAATAATGCATATATATTATAATTAATTATATGAATAAAAATAATAATATAAGGTAGCAAAGAATCCTATGGCACCTTATAGTTTGGAGCGTGAGCTTTTGTGGGTGAATACCCACTTCGTCGGCATCCGACGAAGTGGGTATTCACCCACAAAAGCTCATGCTCCAAAACATCTGTTAGTCTATAAGGTGCCACAGGATTCTTTGCTGCTTTTACAGATCCAGACTAACACCCCTCTGATACTTAATATAGGGTAAAATTCTAGGTAAAAAAAGTGTCTAGGTGATTAACTAGCTCAAGTCCATTGAAAATCAACAAGCTTTTCTAAGCACAGAAGCTTCACTAGTTTAACTAAAGGTGCCATGTTGCTCTTGGATTAATGTCTGCTTCTTAGAGCAGCTAGTCCAAGAACCCACAAGAGGAGAGGCAATTCTTCATTGAGTCCTCAGTGGTGCACAGTATCTGGTGCAAACCGTGAATGTACCTGGTATGCAACCATAATGTAATTAAATTTGACACCCTTGTAGGTCAGAAAATACTAAAGAAACCCACCACAGTAGCATTTAACTTCAAAAATGGAAACTACATAAAATATTAAAGGGAGGTTAAAAGGAACAGTCACGAGTGAAATGCCTGCAAGTTGCATGGAAACTATATATATATATACTTACTGGGTTTTTTTTATTTGGGGTATGTGTATATATATACACACACACATACCCCAAATAAAAACAAAACAGTAAGAGGACAACAAAAAATGCCATCATAGCTAAACACAGTAAAAGAGGCTGTTACAGTCAAAAAGACATCCTTTAAAAAATTGCAAGTCAGATCCTACTGAGGAAAATAGAAAGAAGCATAAAGTCTGGCAAATCAAGGGTAAAAGTATAATTAGGCCATAAAAAAGAATTCAAAGAGTAACTACTGAAAGACACAAAAACTAATAGCAATTTGTTAACATACATCAGGAGCAGGAAGCCTGCCAAACAGTCAGTGGGTCACTGGAGAAGCACTCAAGGAAAACAAGGCCATTACGAGGAAGTTAAATGAATTGTTTGCATCGGTCTTCACTGCAGAGGATGTGAGGGAGATTCCCACCCCCAAGCCATTCTTTTTAGGTGACAAATATGGTTGCTTCATTTCAAAAAAGATACATTAGAATTGGAAAAAGTACAGAGATAAGCAAAAAAATAATGATTAGGGGGTTGGAACAGCTTCCATATGATAAAAGATTAAAAAAGACAGGACCTGTTCAGCTTGGAATAGAGATGACCGAGGGGGGATATGATAGAGATCGATGAAATCATGAACGGTGTGGAGAAAGTGAAATAAGGAAGTGTTATTTACCCCTTCACATAACACAAGAAGCTGGGGCCACCCAATGAAATTAATAGGCAGCAGGTTTACTAATTTAAAACAACCATAAGGAAGTAGGTTTCAGAGGGGTAGCCATGTTAGTCTGTAACAGCAAAAACAATGAGAAGTCCTTGTGGCACCTTAGAGACTAACAAATGCAACCTGATGAAGTGGGTTCTAGCCCACGAAACCTTATGCCCAAATACATTTGTTAGTCTCTAAGGTGCCACAAGGACTGCTCGTTGTTTTTTCATAAGGAAGTACTTCTTCACACAGTGCACAGTCAACCTGTGGAACTTGTTGCCAGGGAACATTGTGAAGGCCAAAAGTATAACTGGGTTAACAAAAGAATTAGATAAGTTCATGGAGGATAGCCACTGGTGGCCCTATTAGCCAGGATGGTCAGGGACACAAACCCATGTTTTGTGTGTCCCTAAACATTAGACTGCTAGATGCTGGGTCTGGATGACAGGGGATGCATCACTCAATAAAGTGCCTTTTTCTGTTCACCCCTCCCTCTTTGAAGCATCTGGCCACTGTCAGAAGACACTGGGAAACCAGTGTGACCTAATGTATAATGCACTGGACAAAGAACCAGGCGACCTGGATTTTAATCTTGACTCTGCTAGCTGATCTTGGATGAGTCACTGCACCTTTGTGTGCCTGTTTCCTCCTCTATAAAATGGGGATAATTATACCGATCTCCTTGCACAGTGCTTTGAAATCTGCTGATGAAAAGTGCTATGTAAGATGTAGGTAGTATAGTCTACTTAGATACTTCTGAAAAATGTTATTCATAGGCATTCATGGCAGTTTAGGGCATGATCTTGCGTCAACGCTCTTGATGAATTTGATGGGACCTTGAAGTCGAAGGAAGCGTTGTCAGTTTAAGGATTTTTGTATCAGACCCTCTACCTTTGGTAGTAATTAGCAATATGTGCTGAACGCATATGCAGTGCTCTGTGGGCTGCCAGAGCTGGGTTTTCTTTGCACTGGACTGTTAACAGCACAAAATGTTTGCTGTTAATTAGAATTTGACAATGCTGAAATGGCTGCAGTGCTGCCCAAGGGAAGGCTGCCTGGACATCCCTGCAGATGCAGAATACTAAGTGGATTGATCTGACCAGACAAAGGCCTGAAATGCCTATCTTGTCAATATTTAAGGACATGATCCAGCTCCTCCTGAGATCAATGGGAGTTTTTCCATTGATTTCAGCAGGAGTGAGAACAGGCCCTAGTTGTATTTGCAAAGCATTATGGTCCTAGTTCTCCTCTCACACTATTGTAAACCGAGAGTGACTTCACTGAAGTCACCCATGTTACACCAGCGTAAGGAAGAGGAGGCTCATGCTCCATGACGCTTTCTGAACTGCAAGTGGTATCCAGCACGGAGCTCAGTTGAACATTGTTATAAAATGTTCTTCGGTTGCCTAGGTCTTTATTTTTGTAAATGTCTTGGGATGACACTTGTCACTCTTGGAGAGGCTCCCAGACGGATTCCGGACAGACTCTTACAAAGGGGGTTGGGGGAGAGAGGGACCCTGATTCCACCTGCTTGTGTCGAGCAGGCTGGCACAGAGGTGTAAAATTTGAGTTCTCCCAAACAGTAGCAGCCTCTCCCCCTCCTCCAGCACCCTTTGCTAAAAGCTGCATCTGAACAGAAGGCTGGGGAGCATGGCCACACCCTCCTAGAGCTACACAGCACCATTCGGCTAGTGCACAGGCGGGGTCCCTGTTCTTTGAATGCTCCTGCGTGAATGAACAAGGAGAGTTAGATTGCTGTGCACCCTTTCCCAACAGTAGAAGCTTGGGTCTTTATTTTGTCTTGTTAGTGTCTTGAACATGAAGAGCATTAGAAGCTGGGTTCCTGTGTCTCACAGTAACGCCTGTATCATTATCACATCCTCATATTAACGTGACACGGGCTGTGTTTTCCAACTTGGATAACCAGTAACTTTCCATGGCTGAGAACAATATCTTATTTACGTCTCACAGTACACTGTGTCTCGTATACATTTTAAGTGATACTCCAGATGATTTCGTATAAAGGATGCTACGATGATGCACGCAGTATGAATACACAGCTGGAGCCACAGAACAGCAAGACAATAGCTGCTGTTTATGTGGGACCTAGACAGCAACAGTGTTTCTCATCCTGTGTCTCCTTTGTTGCCTGGTCAAAGGCAGTCGGTTCAGTTCTATTCCCACAGCTGAATTGACATGGTTGATGATGCTGATGCACAGATAAGAAAGGATATCAGAAAGCCATACTCATTTCAGGCTCCATTAGAAACACCAGAGTGGGGGAGGGAGGAGCAGTAGTTACTAAATGGAACTGGAAAGAATATTTTGGCCAATAATATTAAATGCGGGGGGAAACAGACATCCATTATCTGCATTGCTCAGAGCTCTGTAAAATGTCATGCCTTGTGCAACATAGTTAGATCGACCTCACCCCCACTATAGACACAGCTAGGCCGACAGAAGAAGTCTTCTTTTGGCCTAACTACTGCCTCTCTGGGAATTGCAGTTCCACTAACTGCATAGATCGAAAACCCCCTTCCGTCAATGTAGGAAGCGTTTACACTAGGGCGCTCCAGTGGCACAGCGGCTGCACTGTAGCCGGGCTGCTCTTGCCCCTGCAGTGAAGACGTACTCCTAGATTCACAGATTTTTTAAGACCACTGTGATTGTCTAGTGTGACCTCCTGTATAACACAGGTGAGAGAATTTCACCCTGTAATTCCTGCATCCAGCCCAATAACCTCCTGCCATGATCTGAGCAACAGCTGCCCTGCTCCATCAGCTCCACCACCACAAGTGTCCAGGCTTTGCTCTGAGGTCTTGGTCCTGCACCTCAGTTGGAATCGAGTCCCGCTGCTGGATCAGGGGCAGAGTCTAGATAACAGGAGCAGGCAGTGTGTTGAAATTGCCTCACAACTGAGCTTCCAGGAAGGTCAAAACTGCAGGGGTTCTTCCACAGTGGAACTCCTCCCCTGCAAGGGCAAATACCAGTTCCATGGCATGGTGGCATGAATCACTCCCTCCAAAGAAAAAAGAACGAGGCATACTTTAATAAAGGTAAAGCAGAAGAACAATTTGTGGCTGTAAACCTTCCTCAAGTTTTATCCCCCCCATTACCTGATCCAGTCAGCACTTTTGAGGGGGAGGGATAGCTCAGTGGTTTGAGCATTGGCTTGCTAAACCCAGGGTTGTAAGTTCAGTCCTTGAGCTAGCCATTTAGGGAACTGGGTAAAAATCTGGGAATTGGCCCTGTTTTGAGCAGGGAGTGGGATTAGATGACCTCCTGAGGTCTCTTTCAACCCTGATATTCTATGATACATGTGGCACCTTGGAGACTAACAAATTTATTTGGGCAAAGAGTTCAGAACAAGAGACTCTCCCTCTCCCCAACTCCTGCAGCAGTAGGTCAGCTCAGAGGGTTGCATTATTATCAGTCTGATTGGGCAGTTTTCATTTCATATTTTTTGAACTTTCAGACCATTCTTTCCTAAAAAGCATTGCATTTGGTTCCTTTCAGTGTTCTACCCAGGACCAGGTTTTAGAGCTGTTACATGGTCCAACAGAACCTTGATTCTACCACACCTGAATTTATACATTTGATCCAAAGCACATTTGTCTTTCCCAGCCTCCACCAAATCACCCAGCTGTGTCAGATTTCCATTTTAAATTGAAATGTAGATTGAATTTAGGTTCTTCACTGCAGTAACATAGGCTCTGATTTGGCAAAACATTTAAGTACATTTAAATGTGTTTCCTTCTGTACTGTTAAATGTGTGCTTGAGTGCTTTGCTGAATAGGGATGGACATAAGCACATACTTAAAATTAAGCATGTGATTAAGTACCTCACTGAGTTCTGGGGAGTAATATTTTGAATATCTATCTACAGACACTTAAGACCAAATTCTGATAATTTTGCTCAAGGGAATAGTACCTCACTCCACAAATAGTCCCACTGAAGTCATAGAATCATAGAACCATAGAATTGTAGGACTTGAAGGGACCTCAAGAGATCATCTCGTCCAGTGCCCTGCACTCAGGGCAGGACTATGTAATAACTAGACTATTCCTGGCAGGAGTTTGTAAAACCTGTTCTTAAAAATCTCCAATGACAGATTCACAACCTCCCTACACAATTTGTTCCAGTGCTTAACTACTCGGACAGAAAGTTTTCCCTAATGCCCCACTTAAACTTCTCTTGCTGCAAGTTAAGCCCACTGCTTCTTGTCCTATCCTCAGATGTTTAGGAGAATAATCATTCTCCCTCCTCCTTGTAACAACCTTTTATATACTTGAAAACTGTTATCATGTCCCATCTCAGTCTTCTCCTCTCCAGACTAAACAAACCCAATTTTTTCAATCTTTCCTCAGAGGTCATGTTTTCTAGGCCTTTAATCATTTTTGTTGATCTTCTCTGGACCTTCCCCAATTTGTCCACATCCTTCCTGAAATGTGGCACCCAGAACTAGACACAATACTCCAGTTGAGGCCTAATCAGCACGGAGCAGAGCAGAAGTATTACTTGTTGTGTCTTGCTTACAACACTCCTGCTAATACAGCCCAAAATGATGTTCGCTTTTTTTGCAACAATGTTACACTGTTGACTCATATTTAGCTTGTGATCCACCACAACCCGCAGAGCCTTTCTGCGGTACTCCTTCCTAGATAGTCATTTCCCATTTTGTAGGTGTGCAAGTGATTGTTCCCTCCTAAATGGAGTACTTTGCATTTGTCCTTATTGAATTTCATCCTATTTACTTCAGCCCATTTCTCCAGTTTGTCCAGATCATACTAAATTTTAATCCTGTCCTCCAAAGCACTTGCAGCCCCTCTCAGCTCGGTGTTATCAATAGAACTACTTGGGGGGTGGGGGAAGGCACCATCCAACATATACAAACCTGACTCACAGATACATAAGGTGATGGGCACTGTAGAAGAACTTAGGCTGGAGAAGGAGAGAGCACATACAGTCACTGTGGTATCCTGGAGCCAGTCTACCAGTACCCTGATATGTGAATGAATTACACGTGATATTAATTGCTGAAAGTATATTTGCATCTTCAAAGACAAGCAGAATTTACAGGACTGTGCTAAGTGCTGTTGTCTTTGCAGGTTATTTCATTTCCCTTCCTCCCTGAACTTTCCTTCCTGAATTTAGGAAGATATAGAGCATATTGCTATGTTAGTCTCAGTATTTGGTATGCCTGTATCCTCCCAATGTGATAGCACTGCATGTGTTCACAGGATAAATCAGACACACAGTGATCTGTGGTCCAAGAAATGTTTACAGCAGCATTTGCACTCTTCTAGCTCTGTTTAAATACCAAGGCTTGCCAAGATTTGCTTCTGACAACTCCTGTACTGGATTCTAATCCTGCTGCATTAATCTGTCAACAATAAAGATTTTCATGTGTAATGAGTTTTGTTTTAGCGTGTTACAGGGTGATCGGCTCACCCGCATTTGGAGAGAGACGCTTGCAAATTCTCCCACTCGCCTTCTGCAGCCCCCTCCCCACCGCTTTTGGAGGGCGCGGAGAAGAGAATCCATGCTGTGGCTTCCATTCTGACACCACTGGGAGGGAATTGGGGGGGCTTGCAGGGCACCTAAATGTTGCTAAGCCTCTGACTGGCCCTCTGCTCAGGGCTGACCAGTACTGTTGTTTTAGCATTTACATCGGGCTGCATTTACACTAGGACATTTGACTGTGTCAGTGGGCTTGGGGTCAGACCTATGAACAGTTCCATGATCCTGGGTGATGCATATCATAAGCTGGGAGAGGCTGTGCCTCTCCAAACAGTCCTGCATGGCCCCACATATGCTCCCTCCAGATTGCCACATCGTCCCCAGCCCAGGCGGGCTGGCTGCTCCTCTTTAGGGAAGCATGCTGGGGCTGGTGCTTGCGGCTAGGGTTAGGGCTAGGGCTACTGTGGTCGGTCTGCGGCTGGGACTTGGGGTGGCTGTGACCGCCCAGCGCTGGGGGGAGGCTGCTGGCACTGGGGCAGCCCCCACTGAGCTCTGGGGGGGCTGGGGGCTCTGGGTCTGGGAGTCACATGTTGTCTGCCTGGTGCTTGGGTTGGGGAGGGCCGCACGCTGCCCACTTGGTGCATTGGAGGGGGAGGCTCTGGATTCCAGTGGGGGACTAGCCTCCCTGAGCCAGAAGGTCACCCACCAGGCATGTCCATGAGGGTTTCAGTCACCTAACTTCAGAAGCCCAAGATATAAATCTGGTCTGTGCTGCTTTAATAGAGTCTGGACAGTGATAGATGGGTCTGGACTGGACTACTGCAGCATAGTCCATGGAGCTACTTCTGAAGACCGCTCTGAGGCTACAACCAGAGCAGAAGGGCTTAGCCCACTTGCTCACTGGGGATGGTGGTAGGGAGCATCTTGTCCCCATGGGCTAAAGACTGCATCACTTTCCTACTTGCTTTCAGCAACACTCAGTGTGTTAGTATCAACATTTAAAGCGTCGTATTGTTTGGGTTCTGCGTACCCTATAGACCGTCTCTCCTCCCCAGGCACCATCGCAGCAGTAGAGATCAACTGGGTCTGAACACGATGTGTGGCTGTTCTCAGTGGAAGCCCTCAGTTCTAGAACTACTCCCCATGTTGGTCCAGCAGATCCTGAAGCATGGGCACATGGCAAATCTGTTCATCAAGCAGGTCTAGTTTGCGGTCATGCCCTCAAGGATGCATTGCTATCTTACCTGCTGGTTTTCTGAGGTTCTCTAGTGTATTCATGATGTCACTCTTCTGCACCATGTTGTTTTGCAGTGGAGCAAGGATAAGAGTGGGTGCAACTTCTGTGTTGCACTGTATGGGGGCCACAATGCATGGCTGGCACATTAACTTGGGGTCCTCATTCTCGTGCTGTCTTGAGCTACTGACTCTATCATCCTTCATAACCAGATGGAAGGATGGACTCCTCTGCTAGCTGAATTGACCACATCCTGTGGAAGATATGGTACATGGACAGCATGTTATCCTGGTCCCTCTTACAGCCTTCTTGAACGCATGCCTCTTGCACAGTGAGAGAGGATCCCTACAGACTCTTTCCCCATCTTGTGTTCCAGTTCAGCACAGGTTAGGACCAAGCAACGCATAGCCACAGGTTTTATTTCTCCATGATACTTGCTCCTTTATTTGATTGATGTTTCCCACTCACACATTAATACATCAAATTAACTCAGGATATTTGTACATAACTGACTTTATATTGGGCCAACCATAGTGCGCTGGTGGGCGGGCGGGTGTGTGTGTGTGTGTGTGTGTGAAGCTGGAATATTCATGTTTGGAAAAAATCATCTCACACACACAAGTAGCTGCCTTACGCTATTTACAGTCCCGGAGAGATGTTACAGGAAATTACTATGCACAAAATAATAATAGATGCACCAAAGGAAAATGCTGCCTTTTAGCACCCAGAGGGAATCTGAGACCTGATGTTGTGTGTAGGGGAGCAGATGGGATAGCTCTTACGATTTTATTGGCAAATCTCACTCGCTCACTTGCAGTTGCTCACTTGCAATCACTCGGAATTGCTCTTCTGATCAAAAGAAGCTGAAATACGTGTGGGCTAATGGTGAGAGCCAGAGTTATACACTAACGGGAGGGTGCCTTAATGTCAGCCCCCTGCTGCTCTGGCCCCGATGGGGATTTCTGGCAGCAGGAAATCATCAGGACGCAAGCCTCAGACTTCGCCATGAGAAATAACACCTCCTGCAGATTGCGAGCAGGGCCGGCTTTAGGCCTATTCCACCAATTCCCCTGAATCAGGCTCTGTGCCTAAGAGGGCCCTGCGCCCAGTGAGAATCGCTTCCCTGGCTGGAGGCGCCTTTTTAATTTTTACTCACCTGGCGGCGCGCCGGGTCTTCAGCGGCACTTCGGCGGTGGGTCCTTCACTTGCTCTGGGTCTTCGGCGGTGGGTCCTTCAGTGCCACTGATGACCTGGAGTGAGTGAAGGACGCGCCGGCAAAGTGCCGCCAAAGACTTGGAGCACCGCCCGGTGAGTACAAGCCCCATGTGTTTTTTTATGGGGTTTTGGGTTTTTTTTAGTCATCCCTGCTGGGGCCCCATCGAAACTGTTTGAATTGGGCCCCGCACCTCCTAAAGCCGATCCCGATTGCGAGTGTAACAGTTGTGCCTAACTGTCATGGAACCTGTGGTTGCTGAGGTCAAGGTTAAGGATTTTAGTGCTTGGGTGAGCGTGAGGAACGTGGTACATGCATTGTCTTACTGTATACTTTGGGGGTTACTTAGAAGGTAGAGTCTGCCAATGCTGTGAGGGGCTTTTGGGACTTTAAAGAAGGCGGCCAACTTGTTTAAGGCATCACAGTTGTTGGCTGCCTATTTGAGACACTTTAAAGAGGCTTCATTTTTGAGAGGGTGGGTGCTCAGAGCTTGTTGAAAATCAGGCCCTTTAAAGGTGTCTGGTTGGGCATCTAAAAATTATGGTACTCCTAAATGACGAGTCTCTTTTGAAAATCTTGGATGGCTACTTGGACATTTCCTTGCTTTCAGGGGTTTGTATAGGTCAGTGTTCCCCTAAAGCAACCTCACCTGTTCTTAAGACTGTAAATGAAATTCAGATTTGCTCTATTTTACAAACCCTGAAGCCCTGGGGATTGCACAGGCTGCAGTAGATCAGGGCAGAAGTTGCCCCTAAAGAGTTTTACTCATACCACGATACTGCAGATATTTTGTGCAGTTCAAATTCTGCTCTCCATCCTGCTGGCATATGGCCCTGAGCCAAATCTCAGTGATGCTAAGGGAAAAACTCCCATTCACTTCCAGTGAAGTTGGAGCAGGCCTTAAGTGCGCAGTTTCCCCATTAACTTCAACAGAGCTACTCAGCTTTTTACATAGGTGTAACTGTAGGCAGCGGTTGCACCAGTGACTGTCACAGAGATGTTAACTTTCCCTTGACTGATCAGCTGTTCCAGGGTATTTCAGCTTCCTTCTCATTCTCAGATGGGATCTTCCCAGTCACTGGAAATCCTGAAAGATGTGAAGCACCTGCAGTTCCTTTAGGGCTCAGCACCTCATCTCAGGGTTCGATCCATTGTTATGCTTGGAGGGCTAGGTGGGTTGAACCTTAGGTCCCAATATCTTTATGCCATTGGTCCTTAGGGCCATTGATATAAGTGGAGAGGTAGTTGGAACTCCATGGTCCATTTGCAACTAGGCCTTTCTGCTGAGCTGGCTAACGAGGGTGTCAATTAGTACTGGCTCTGCTGGTAGTTTTATGATCTGGGCTCTTGTCCATTAGGAACTGGATTGAGACAAAGCACTTTAGAAAATGCCCAGTAGGGATCGGTTCTGCGTGGGGCAGGGATATAAACTGGGTTAGCTATTGCTCCCATGTGATCTAACTTCTGTCTAGGCCACCTCCCCTATTTCACACAGACGACCAAGGATTTACTACATGGGAACCATTTGGGGTCAGTAAATTATAGCTCTGAGCAAATAATTGATGTTTTGGTTCACGGGCGGAACCGCAACATCTGAAAAATAATTGAGTTCAGTTTGAACCAAAACTGAAATCTTTGATTTTTCTTCTCACCAAAATGAAAAAAAAAATAATTGCAGATCAAACAAAACATTTTGTTCAACCCAAAACTAATTTTGGGGGGCTTCTTCATTTTGTTTTGGGTCATTTTGGGGTGTTTTCCCACTTTTTTAATTAGCTAAATTTGTAAATGAAATGCCATTTTGAAATGAAAAATCCAAACATTGTATTTCTAAATGGCTGAAATGAACAGTGTCAACTTTTTTGAAAATTTTTCCTATTTTGGGGGAGTCAAAACTATTCGCCAAATTAGTCCCGAATTCACAAATAGTGTCAATGAAAAATATTTTTTGGTGATTACACTAGTCACTGAAAAATATTGCCCAATACTGACCTTGACTGCATTCCCATCAATGACTGAAGGGCGAAAGACTCCATAACTCATTACCAAGTCCCTGGGCCAAATGCTTCTCCAAGTAATACGAATAACAATAATACAATTTTTAAAAGTATCAGTGACATTTGTATGGCTGCATGTAGAAATTTGATTTTGTAAAACCCCCCAGTCCAGGAGGTTCGTTATTTTTAACGTTAACGGAGCACGTACTGGCTTGCAGGCATGCGCAGGGGCCTGTTTTTGTTGCTGTTAATGTCCAGGGGATGTTTGCCACTAAAGTTGAGCTTAACCACATTTTGGTCCTAAAGCTCCTATCTGACCCACCTGAGCAGTCCTACTGGATTTGTATGAGTAGGATCACCTGATTAGATCAAACCCATAGTCCATCCTATCCAGTCACTGACAGTGTCCACCACCAGATGCCCAGAGGAAGGTGCAAGAACCCGACAGTGGGGAGTTGTGGGGTAATCTGCCCCTATACATAGCTCTGATCCTGGTCTCTAGTCAGAGATTAGCTAAGATCCAAAGCACACAATGCAGCATGAGGTTTATTATCCCTTCCAAAATTATAGTTGTCATTAATTATAATAACTCTGGACATACTTGATGTCCATAGAAATGTTCAGTCCCTTTTTGAATCCTGTTACGTTCTTGGCCTCAGTGACTTCTTGTGGCAGAAAGTTCCACAGGTTCAATCACATGTTGTGTGAAAACATATTTCTCATCATGGGTTTTGAATTTCCCACTGTTGAATTTAATTGAACGATGCCTTATGTTACGGGAGAACTGAAGTTCCCAATCTACCTTCTCCACACTCATTATTTTAAATACTTTCTTTATGTCCCCTCGTACTAAGATGATTGTGGTATTGTCCTCTATAGTTTATCTGATGTGTAAAATCAGGAGTCTAGGGCCAGATTCTGCCACCCTTACTCACATAGAGTAGTACCTTGCTTCTCAACTAGTTGCACTGAGCTGAATGGAGCTACCCAAATAGTAAGGAGCTACTCACTATGAGTACGAGCGGCAGGACATAGCCCTTAATTTGGGCCAGCCAGTCTTTTCTGAAGAAACATTTATCATGTCTCGTTGGTGCTAAGTGGATTTTGCAAATGTTTCTTAAATTTGCACTAATAGACTTGCCCAACATGCTGCACCAGTGCAGTCTGCAGCCATCAGTGTTGGTCTCCAGGAAACATCTTCCAGTTTCTGTGTTAAAAGGAGACAATTTAAGGTGCTTTCTTTTTAACCTGAATCCAAGGCAGACATGGATGTGATGGAAGTAAGGGACTGCAAATTTTATCAGCGCATTCTCAAATGTGGGTTTAATTTCTCCTTTGATTTATTATGTTCCCTTCTGCACACCTTTCCTCTAATTTTATCCATAGCGTTTAACCTATGATCAGCGGTTTCTTTTTAGTAACTGACTAGTTCTACTTAATATTTTCCTAACCAAAATGTTTCTCTTAATAAGTGAGTTATCAACCTATCTAATCTATCTAACGATTTGTGTACAGCTCCCATCATCTTATTTCAGCACCCAGGCTCCTAAATCTGTTCCACCACTTTGGTACCTTCACAGCCAAAACACCGCTGTCCAGGTAAATTCAGTGTTAGAAGCAGGTTACCCTACAGTGTCTTATCACAATAAGGAAGGAATCTGGAAGACGTATTTTTGGGTGGATAGAGAAGGAGACTGGGATTCTATCCTGTTCGCTGTTTTCTAAGCCGAGGTGATAAGTAAAAGTGCTGCATTGTCATAGCCATCCTTCATCAGTCAGGAATTTAAAAACACAATAACCGTTTACTGACAGGCAGAACACAGGAGTGGGCAGCAAATGTTCTAAATCTTTGCTAAAAATAATTTCGTGCATTGTTGTGTAGTCATGAACATATTTTTCTAACTCCCCAACACAAGGTGGATCGCATGACATCCAGTTTTTATTTCTCAAACTCAGGTTGGCCGGGTCTGCTCAAAGCTAACATTTTGGGGGCAAAAGGTTTGTAACAGGGTCAGAGTTTCTAGGCTCCTGCAGATGAATTCAGGGCTCCTCTTTTATGCCAGCCTAAGCTCCAGATGTAAAGACTTTTTTACAACCCTGAATAAAGATGCAGAATAAACACTGTTGATTCATGCTGGATCTTGTTTGCATCAACCAGAGTATAAGCGAAATTGAAGCATTTCTCTAGAGCAGAGAGCCATGGGCTGTGATAGAGGAGATGCTGTCAGGAAGCCCTAGAAAGTGGATAGATTGGAAACATGTACAGGGTGTACTAATCACCAGGGACTGAAAATGGGACATACTAAGAGCAGGTTTCAGAGGCGTAGCTATGTTAGTCTGTATCAGCAGAAACAACAAGGTGTCCTTGTGGCACCTTATAGACTAACTAATTTATTTAGGCATAAGATTTCGTGGGCTAAAACCCATTTCATCAGATGCATGGAGTGGAAAATACAATAGGAAGATATATATAGCAAAAACAACAAGGAGTCCGGTGGCACCTTAAAGACTAACAGATTTATTTGGGCATAAGCTTTTGTGGGTAAAAACTCACTTCTTCAGAGGCATGGAGTTAAATTAGAGATGCAGGCATTATATACTGACACATGAAGAGAAGGGAGTTACGTCACAAGTGGAGAACCAGTGCTGACGGCCAATTCGATCAGGGTGGATGTGGTCCACTCCCAATAATTGATGAGGAAGTGTCAATTCCAGGAGAGGCAAAGCTTCTTTGGTAGTGAGCCAGCCTCTCCCAGTCCCTATTCAAGCCCAAATTAATGGTGTTAAATTTGCAAATGAATTTTAGTTCTGCTGTTTCTCTTTGAAGTTTGTTTCTGAAATTTTTTTGTTCAACTATAGCTACTTTTAAATCTGTTAAAGAATGTCCAGGGAGGTTGAAGTGTTCACCTACTGGCTTACAAAAAGCCTTCATGTGTCATTATATAATGCCTGCATCTGTAACTTTCACTCCATGCATCTGAAGAAGTGGGTTTTTTACCCACGAAAGCTTATGCCTAAATAAATCTGTTAGTCTTTAAGGTGCCACCGGACTCCTTGTTGTTTTTGTGGATGCAGACTAACACGGCTACCCCCTGATACTTGATATATATAGCAGTACATTAAAAGATGGGAGTTGCCTTAATGTCTCCCCACCGTCTGGGAGGTGTGAGCCCCAGCTTGGGTAGAAATACACATCCTAGCTTTGCTCAAACTAGTGCATAAAAATAGCTGTGTGGACGTGGTGATGTGGGCGGCAGCTTGGGCTAGCCTCTCAAGGACGTACCCCGAGATTTGGATGGCTTTGTAGTTGGGTGGCGTGCCCAACCCACCACCCAACCTGTCAGGGCTACACTGCAACTTTTAGGTGCCAGCTCAAGCAGAGCTAGCACATGTGTGTCTGCTCAAGCTGAGAATCCCACTCCCAGCTGCTGTGCAGATGTACCCAAGGAGTAATTCCTCTCACTGGTAACTCCTATCTCCTGTGGACCAGCCACTAGGACGGGACCCGTAACATTCAGTGAACCACGGGTTACATGTGAATGCTCTTTTTGTAGCATCTGCTTACGGATACGTTTGAAGTGATCAAACCCAAGGAGCACCAGGTTCTTATCTCAGTTATACTGATATAAATCTGGGGAGATGCTGACACCTTGCATGTCAGTGGAGTCACTCCAGATTAACACTAGCGTAACGGATAGTAGGATCTCTCCCTTTGGGTGCAGATTTAATTGGACATCCTAAGCTCACTATGAGCAAACATAAACCTGTCTGAAAGCCCTGTGGGTTGTAGCTTGAAATGGTATCACTCTGAACCAGTTAAACCTGACCCCTGAAGGTGCTGGCTTCAAAAACTGACAGAGATGGAAGAAATCAATGCTTACCTGACTTTTAGTGGGCATCTCCTGAGGTGGCTGCCAGCCATAGAGCTGAGTTCAGGTTCAGCCAGTGTCTCGCAGGCGTGTGCGTGTAGGGTATTCGGTTCATCTTCACCTGCAGTCTCCATTAATCCTCCTGGACCGAGGGGGAATCAAATCTGACATACGAATGAAAATAACCACTATGAATCCAGCTGGCCAACAGTAGAGTCTCTGTCTCCCTGCAGGATGGGGGGCTTTATCCAAAGTTCACTGAAGACAGTAAAAAGACTGCCATTGGCTTTCATGGATGTTGACTCAGGCCCAGTGTATCCTATAGCCAAGTCAGATAGCTCACTAACCACTATGTGGATTACTACCCAGGGTCAGAGGAACTGTATGATTTGATGCAATGACGTGCTGGTCGTTGTCCTCAGGTGCATATTTTGGGTCAGTCCTTACTTGGTCAAACTCCTGTTAATGGCAGTGGGAGTTTTGCTGAAGGCAGGATTGTGGGATTTGGCCTGTTAGTAATCATCTAGTTCCACAGACACTGCTTTTCTACTGGGGATTTCAGTGATTTTCAATTAGTTTTTTTCAGATCTTCCTTGCCTGTGCCCGGGGCTAGATGGCGAATCAGGAGCTAGCTCCTTGGCAGCCTCCCGCCTCCCTTTCACCAAAAGAAAAAGCTCCTTAAAAACAAACTCAGCAAAATTAAAGGAGGGAAAAAATCTAAAACAAAAACTGTAGGGCTAACTGAGGCTGTGTGTACCGTGCCCATTTTCTCTTGCACATGCTCACTGCGGCAGTCCACCCCCGGCCTTTCTTTCATATTGCCTGTCTGGGGCTAGGAGGCGGCTTTGCCACAAGCCCTGTATAAAGGGCCGTGTGTGGTTATTAGGCTGCCTCCTCTCTCCCACATGGTCCAAGGGGGAAGTCATCTGCACTAGCACTTTACCATACTGCCGGCTCATCTGTGCTGGTTGTGGGAGAGGGGGTGGAGTCAAGGCTCCGACAACTTCCCAGCCCTGCTTGCCCAATTTCCACCTGCCTGTGCTGCTTTGTGGAGATTGTTGTCTCACTCCAGTGATACTTGCAGCTGGTGCTGGGGAGCGAGGAGGCATCTTATGTCTTTGTCTCCTCTGCGTGGAAGCATAACGTGGGTTCCATCATGCTGTTAGCCTGTAAGTTCCTCAAGACAGGAAACTTATGCTCCTACCTGTTTGCAAGGTGCCTCCCACCTTTCTGGGGCAATACAAATATTAAATAGTAATGGGGGAGCATTCAGACTCTCAACCACTTGTCGCCAGGCTGAATCTGTTTCATTGTTCCAGGATCAGCTGACACGGCACAACAAAGATGCCATGCATCCATAGTATACCACAAGGGGGCGCGTTCTGAGCAAAGCCTCAGGGTATGTCTACACTACAAAATTAGGTCGAATTTATAGAAGTTGATTTTTTAGAAATCGTTTTTATACAGTCAATTGTGTGTGTCCCCACACAAAATGCTCTAAGTGCATTAAGTCGGCAGACTGTGTCCTCAGTACCGAGGCTAGCATCGACTTCCGGAGTGTTGCGCTGTGGGTAGCTGTGAGTAGCTATCCCACAGTTCCCGCAGTCTCCGCTGCCCATTGGAATTCTGGGTTGAGATCTCAATGCCTGATGGGGCAAAAACAGTGTCACGGGTGGTTCTGGGTACATGTCGTCAGGCCCCTCTCCCTCCCTCCCTCCATGAAAGCCATGGCAGACAATCGTTTCGCGCCTTTTTTCCTGGGTTACCTGAGCAGACACCATACCACGGCAAGCATGGAGCCTGCTCAGCTCACCATCACCGTCCAGACAGCACAGCCTGCACCCCTGCCCTGCAGGCCCAACCCCGGGGAGCCACTCACCTGGACCCCCAGGGCAAGGCACCGGACCACCCCCCCATTCACCTTCCATCCTACACCGCCGCCTGTCCCCGGCCTGCTCCCGGTGCTCGGCACACTCCATGTGGGGCTCGCCAGCCAGGCGGCCTTAAAGGCACAGGGGCCTTTTTGCCTCCCCCTGCCCGCTGCATTAGCAAGGGGGGGGAGCGGGGAGCGCTTGGCTGCTGAGCCTTGAGCCGAGGAGCCAGCCCCCTCGCTCCTCCAGCTGTCTCTGCCGCCCCCTCCATGGGGCGAGCCCCACATGGAGTGTGCCGAGCACCGGGAGCAGGCCGGGGACAGGCGGCGGTGTAGGATGGAAGGTGAATGGGGGGGTGGTCCGGTGCCTTGCCCTGGGGGTCCAGGTGAGTGGCTCCCCGGGGTTGGGCCTGCAGGGCAGGGGTGCAGGCTGTGCTGTCTGGACGGGGTGGGGCTCTGGCGCGGTGCAGGAGCCTGGAGTCTGGGGCGGGGGGGCAATGGGACCCCGTGGGTGGGGCAGGGCGGCACAGCCCAGTGGGGGATACCTGCAGAGCACGCTGGGCAGGAGAGACTCTCCTGGGACCGTGGGGGGATGGGAGGGTATCCGCACCCCCAGGAAGCCCGCAGGAGTCCTGAGCCAGTCCCAGGGTTAATCTGGGGGGGGAACGGAGAAGCCAAGAGAGGGCGCCTTTTTTATGTTTGCTCCCCCTACACTGAAAAACTGGCTATGCCACTGGCCTAAGTCACTCTCATGTCTGCACAGGTGCCCCTGACTGACCTTACTGAGGTCAGCTAAAAGAGCACCCAGGAATACGACGATGATGGCTACGAATTGTAATGCACCGTTTGCTGCTAAAAGGCAGTGAGCTACTACTGAGTAGCAATGCAGTCCCACGTCTGCCAGCACCCAGGAGATGACAATGGCTAGCAATCGTACTGCACCGTCTTCTGGCGAGCACCCAGGAGATGACAATGGCTAGCAATCGTACTGCACCGTCTTCTGGCGAGCACCCAGGAGATGATGATGGCCAGCAATCGTACTGCACCATCTTCTGGCGAGCACCCAGGAGATGATGATGGCTTGCTGTCGTACTGCACCGTCTGCTGCCAGCCTAAGATGTAAAAGATAGATGTATCAAAACAAGAAATTGACCTGATTTGTTTTGTGAAATCAACAGCCTGCTAAACCCAGGGTTTGGAGTTCAATCCTTGAGGGGGCCATTCTGTGTGACAGTTGTTTGTGTTTCTCCTTGATGCAAAGCCACCCCTTTTGTTGATTTTAATTCCCTGTAAGCCATGTCGTCAGTCACCCCTACCTCCGTCAGAGCAAAGGCAAACAATTGTTTAGCACAAAACCAGGCGAGGAGCGATGAGGACATAGACATGGTTATAGACTTCTCACAAAGTACAGGCCGAGCAATGTGCCTCGGCAATGTGCACATCATGCTGGTGAGCTCTGCATGAGCTCCGCATGGTCACCTGTGCTGATCAGCACACCACGCTTGCCAAACAGAAATGAAATTCAAAAGTTCATGGGCCTTTTCCTGTCTGCCTGGCCAGTGCATCTGATTTGAGAGCGCTGTCCAGAGCGGTCACAATGGAGCACTCTGGGATAGCTCCCGGAGGCCAATACCGTCGAATTGCGTCCACACTACCCCAAACTCGACCCGGCAAGGCCGATTTCAGAGCTAATCCCCTCGTCGGATGTGGAGTAAAGAAATCAATTTAAAGAGCCCTTTAAGTTGAAAAAAAAAAGGCTTCGTCGTGTGGACGGGTCCAGGGTTAAAAAGAGGTAATGCTGCTAAATTCGACCTAAAGTTGTAGTGTAGCCCAGGCCTCAGTTTTTGTTTGAAAGCAGCATCTCTTGGCCCTACAAACACTGTCAAATAAGAGCTTCATTTTAATTTGTTCAGTGCTGGCCACAAACAGACTTTCACCTTGTTATGCTTTAAGTCTTGACACTGCAAGCTTGGTTGCGGTGTTGTGGGAGCTGTGTTGTTCCCAGGAGACAAAGTAGGTGACGTCACATCTTTTGGTGGAAGGGACAAGCTTTTGAGCTACACAGAGCACTGCATCAGATGTGGAGAAGGTAAATACAAAGTAGGACAGATTGTTAAGCCTAAGGGGGTCATATATGCTGTAGGAGACCACTTAAAATGAAGTGGGCAATCAACACCACTGCAGAGGTTATCAGGCAGCAGAGTGTGTTACTGAGGGCAGGTCTACACTTAAAATGCTGCATCGGCGCACTGTAGCACTTTAATGAAGACACTCTAAGCCAAAAGGAGAGAGCTTCTCCCGTCGGCATAGTTAATCCACCAGACAATGAAAGGGTTAAATAATTACATCTGGGGAGAGAAATGAAGAAGTAGAGGCAAAGGACATAAATTTGGTTTTAGCTGAGATCTGCCATAAAATAGGGAGTTGAGGTGGTGTAGAGATACAAGGAGGCTGTTCCAACTGGTAAGAGTTGCAAAGGAGAAGGCTCTTTCACCAACAGTGACTATGTAAAGGTAAAAAAAAATGCTAGATGGGCAGAGAGAAGAGGCGGGGAAGCAGAGAGGGGAACATTCCGTGAGGAAGCAGAAGCAAGAGGCTTGTAAATACAAAAATAAATGGATCCTCAAGTGAAAGGTATTGTTAAAAATTAAATTACTAATCACTGGAAGCTTTTACTAAAGTCAAAGACGGTTGATAGCACCCACAGAGACGTAGCACCAACAGCAGGAGGGACAGGAGTTGATCCAGGGGTTAATTTTCTTCAAGAGTCGTAAAAACAGACAAGTGCTGTGCTATGTAGATGAAATTCACCCCTGTGCAGAAGCCTTTGGCATCGCTGGCGCCCTACTCGAACCCTTAGGACATAACTGATGTACAGATCTTGTGGTGGCTCCCTGAGCACAGGTGAATTTCACTCGTAGGCGAGGAAATGTCGTAGCCTGGGATTCAGATTTTGTGTTTCCTGCAGCTGGTCAGGAAATGATTCTCCTTTTCTCCTGAATACAATTGTGATGAAAAAAAAATTTTGTCAAAAGTTTGTTTGAAAATTTTCCTGGTTGTGGATTTTATTTTGAATGGAAAATGTTGGGTTTACAACTGTTGGATTTTTTTGGTTGGTGAAAACAAAACAAAGGTTTGCTTGCTTTTTTTCTCCCAAAATCCCTGCAAATTTTGTAACAAAAATGGAGTCTTTAAAAAATTTCTGATTGATCAAAAAGCCATTTCCCCACCACTAAAAGTTTTGATGGGAAATTTTCCACTAGCTCTAGTATTTGCCTTCAGGGGCTAATGAAGAGGAGAAGCAGAAGAGTAGCTACCAGTGCTTGGTACACATTGCAATCTGGGTGAATCCTAAAAAACCCTCACATAATTGATAGCTGTACAGTAGAAGGGATGTGTCAAACAAGGGTTTTAATGTATACATTGTGGTGCAATATAGAGCAAATGGCACAACGCAATCCCGAGATGAGTGGCGATTGTAGAAAACATTGGACTCTTTACATTTGATGCTCACCTAGCTGCTTCTCATACAGGTAAACTCGCTGACAACAACGCTTGCGTGCTGCAATGGAAAACCAAAAGTTTATTGTGACATCCAGTAAACCTGCACATTCCTCTCTCTCTTTACATATGAATTTTCATCATAAGAATAATTGCATGTAAGAGTCAGGAATCTCTGCTTGGACTTTCGAGAGCATAGGTGAAGCAATATAGATTTAAGAGGCACTGAGGTCAGGCCAGATTTTCAAAAGGGCTCAGCATCCACAGTGATCAGATTTTCAGCCTCCCAGTGGCGACTTTTGTTTCAGCAGGCCCAGATCCAAGTAGGAGTTTTCCGATTGACTTCAATGGGCAATGGATCAAGCCCAACGGGAGCTGTTGGATGCTGAGTTCTGGCAAATCTGGCCCCATATGTTTATGGCACGGGGTTTTCAGCATGCAAAATATACAGCAGGGGAAGGGCCATCCAATGAGATGTCCGCTAAGAAAGGGGGTCGGCTTAGTTTCCACAAGCCACCCATTTTCCCGTTGTTTTAATTTCTGCCTCTTGTTTCTTTTTGAACCCTAGAAATGAATTCAGACCTTGGATAGACGTCAACAGGGTTAAGCTTATAAAAGCTAAGTCCCAGTACAAACCCCCGGACGAGAAAGTGAGCCACGAAACCAGTTACAGTTCTCAGTTCAAGGGGGAGCCCAACAAGCCTGTACTAGCCGATAACAAATTCATCGATCGCAGGAGGATACGCAGCCTGTACAGTGAGCCCTTCCAAGAATCTTCAAAGGTGAGAAATACAGCGTAAGGGGACAAGGGCCAGCAGGTGCCTGCAGCAGCGCATGGCTATGAAGACTTCATAGCACCACTTAGTTTCACGCCCCTTCCCATGGCTTAGTCATTTCTGGCCAGGGACCCTATTAGGAATCATTCTGACACCCTAGTCAGAAGCGTGGGGCTGAATCCTAAGCTGGTGTAGAGCAATATAACTGCACTGAAGTCAGTGGTGGGATGCTGGATTACAACAGGTGCAAGATCTGGCCCCAGGACAATCTCTTTCAATTCACATTTCCCTGATCTCTAAGGTAGACTATTATTACTTGGTAAACACAAAGCTACAAATGCGTTACCTTCTTTTATTTCACACCAGTAACATGCTAAGGGCCAGACCCTCAGTTGGTGTAAATGGAGGTGGCTCCATTGACTTAAGTAGAGTTACACTGATTTACAGCAGCCAAGGATGGGTTTTTTAATGGATCCGATCTGTACAATTTGGGGTCTGGATTTTTTCCTTCATCTCAGAGTTTGGAGTTATGCAGTTCTTCGAGATATTGTTTGGTTCCGATATAAAGAGAGAGGAGGTCAGATGAGAAATTCTGCTTTCAGTGGGATTCTGAACCCCCCTCCCAAGTTTGGGAGTGAGAACGGGCTGGATCCAGGAGTTTGCTTCACACCTTCCCCTGATATCATTCCAATTCCACGCTTGGTGCTGCTATTTCTTTTGGCAGCAGATGAACCCCAGGCATCCCAATGTGTTTTTCCTCCGTTGTATCAACCTGAGAAAGGAGCAGAATAAGGAGCACGCCCTCCCCCCACTCCCAGTCCGCAGCCCCCTAAACAATGGTGACAGTATGGAACTTATAGAGCGTCCAACAAAGGATCCTGAGATTCTTCCCCTCCCCTTTGTTATGGGCCATCATTTCCCTTGTCTGATCCCAAAGAAAGGCAACGCCCAATGAGATTGCAAAGCCACTCCCCAAATCAGCCAGTCAAGGGGGTGACAAAATGTGCAGGAGGGTCTGGCCTTTGTCCTTACATAGCATTAGCCCCAACACTTGACTTAGGGCTTGTCTACAGAGAGACTTAGGGTTTGTCTACATTACCTGGTGGATCGATGGGCAGTGATCAATCCAGAGGGAGTCGATTTATCGCGTCTAGTCTAGACGCGATAAATCAACTGCTGAGCGCTCTCCCATCGACTCCGGTACTCCACCAGGGTGAGAGGCACAGGCGGAGTCAATGGGTGAGTGTAGGCCGTCGACATACTAGAGGGAAAACACCACGGTAAGTAGATCTAAGTACATCGACTTCAGTTATGTTATTCAGGCTGAAGTTGCATAACTTAGATCGATTTCATTGTAGACTAGGTCTTAATGTGCAGCAAGCTGGGGTATAAATCAAAGTCTCCGTGTAGACAAGCTCTTAAATGCGGAACATAAATAAACACATATTGCCGTCTCATTGATGATGTCTCTCTCTAAATCCTGTTCTTCTACCTTTTCCTGTGTGTTTCTGTGTTGGCGGTTTGTATGTTACATCCATCCAGGCGGAGAAGCGTAGTGTTCAGCCTTCCAAACCAAAAAAGACAACAACGAGCCATAAACCACTGAAAAAGGCCAAAGACAAGCAGATCGCATCTGGCCGGGCTGCCAAGAAAAAGAGTGCCGAGAGCTCCAGCGGGACAAAGCCAGAGGACAAGGGGAAAAGTAAAGAGATGAACAATAAATTGGCTGAGGCTAAAGAGTAAATTTCATTGCACTTTTCTCTCTCTTTCTTTCTTTTTTCTTTTATTAAATAAAGGCCACAAAATTAATTAGAGGCTTCTAATCTGCTTTTGTTCTGATTGTATTAGAAGCTTTTATGTTTTATTTCCAAGGAGGATTAGGAATACTCATTTCAGAGGTCAGGTTTTCAGCTTTGCCTGCATGACACAGATCTACACAGACTGATGGGGGGAAGATAAGGAGGGTGGAATGCACAGAGGATTGTAGGATTACAAAGGTTTTCAATTAATTGTGTGCTGCGAATGTATTAAGAGGCTTGTCTCTTTCCTTGGGCCTGATCCTCCAGTGCTTTGATTACATAAAGCTGGCATTTGTTCCACTGGTGCAGTTCTGTTCCTAAGAGCTGATTCCGTGAGGCTGTGTGTCCTTTGGGGGCGCTGAGCTCTGTTTTCTCTCACTGGGATCAACAGTATAGGAGAGGTGCTCAATATCTTGCAGGAACAGGCTCTGTAAACCTGGTATAACTCAGTGGAGTCACTCCAGACTCTCACTACTGTGACTGAGAGCAGAATTGTTCTCAGAGACATCAGTAGGTGTTTGGCCCAAAGAAGTGATGAAGGCTCAGATCCCTTGTAAGGAAAGATTTTGGGCTAGATTGTCAGCTGGTATAGATGGGCCAGGCCCATTTACACCAGCTCAGGATCTGGCCCTGTGGTGCAGCAGAATGGAAAGTGAAGTAAGGCGCAGAGAGAGTCCAGCTGGTTGCAAAGATTTCCTGAATGGGCTTCAGGTCAGACGCTGCAGGTTGTTCCTCCCTGTCGTTTTCCAGGATCTGCATCTTTTTTATGGTTTCTGATTTGTTTTGGATCTTGGTCTGATTCCTTCGTTTTTCAGATACAGATGGATATTGTGTGCAACAGGAGTAGGAGGAGGTTTCAGGAATGGATTCAATTTGCAGACATGGCTTTTTTATAGGTAGCATGGAGCAAGTCACCATTGTTAGCTCTGATTGCATTTTCATACACGCTGCTAGGAAATTATCACAAGCACAATAGTTTTAAATATACCTGCACGTTAAGTCATGGTTGCTCATAATTGTGCGAATGGAGCCATGACACAGTTATTGGGAGCCCTAACCTTCAACTTGGCCAAATCCTCAAGCTCTCAACTCAGTGTTTATTGTGTCCTTACTCTAGTAAATTCCCACCAATGTCAGCATGACTCAGTAAACACAGAAGGCCTGTTTCCCAACTGGCATCAATTGCATTGCTCAGTTGAGCTTGATGGAGCTATATTGATTTACACCAGCTGCGGGTCTGGCCCAGAGTGCTGATCTCAGCATTTGGCTCACAGATTCAGCAGGAGATAAGAGAGCTAAATACCTTGTAGGATTCGTTTCTGCTTGACGAAACTGAGGGCTGGTCTACACTTGGGGGGGGTCGATCTAAGATACGCAACTTCAGCTACGTAAACAGCATAGCTGAAGTCGAAGTATCTTAGATTGATTTACCTCTCGTCCTCACGGCACGAGATCGACGTCCATGGCTGCACCTCTCAACTCCGCTACCGCCGTTCGCGTTGATAGAGTTCCGGAGTCGACGAGAGCACTTTCGGGGATCGATATATCGTGTCTAGATGAGATGCGATATATCAATCCCCGAGAAATCGATACAGCGGGTAGTCTAGACGTACCCTGAGACATTGAACCACCTGGGTAATAAACCCCTAGAGCAGCTGTAGGAATCACGCCTGTTTGGCCTTGGTTGATCTTTTTTGCTATAGCTAAAGTTGCAAATTTCACTGGGCAAAAGCAACTGGGGGAAATGTAAGCCGAGAGCTCCAGAACCATATTGCTGTAGTGGTATTGGAAAAAGGAATATCTTGCTTCTAGAATATATTAGATTTCAATTAAATACTTGCAACGATGTTTGTTGTTGTTTTTTTTTCTGGAGGTGGCGATTTCAGTTTTCAGAATCTAAATGTTTGTCATTTGGTATGTCTGAAAAATTAAAAGGGATGCCACAATGGAAGGGTAAGAGAAGGTTTCTAAAGATTAAGGAAGTTCTATGCTACGGAAATAGCAAACTTTGCTGGCCTGAGTAATGAATACATACAAAGTTTAGTGTGTTGTGTAATGTGTCCTGTTTGCCTTGTGCTAACAGCCTAAAGCTTTTAAGTATAAATAAGTGTCATGTTCTGAATTCAGTGGTGTATTTCCAAGTTTAGCTGTGTTAGAACTGTGTAGTATGAACTAACCAGGATGTTTATGTGGAAAAAAAAAATATATATATATATATACATATACCTCCAATATTTAGGAGGAAACCAGGGAAATCCTCCAGGAAGTAAAACTGTGGAACTGTTTGCGAATGTAATGCATTTTTGACATGCATGCTTCATGGAGAACCTCACTAAACTGTCTATAATGGTCATCGCTATTCCGAGTGCTCAGAAATTGAATGGATGTTGCGCAACTGCAAACCTCAGTTCATTCTGTAAGTGCAGAGTAGCTCAGCAAAGCGTTTCATTGAACTCATGAAAGATAACGCAGCTCGCTGTTCCTTGCATGAAAACGGATGTTTGTTAACTTTTCGCAGAGAGCTGAGCCTCAGAGACTCTGTGATTCTTGACCTGTTGACCTGATGCCTCCATTCACCTTTACATTTCTCCGGCCATGTCTACACTGACAAGCTTACAGTGGCACAGCTGTAACCACTGGAACAGCTGATACCAATAGAAAAGCGCTCTCCTGTCAACACAATAAAACCAGCTCAACGAGCGGCAGTAGCTATGTCGGTGGGAGAGTGTCTCCTGCGGACACAGCGCTGTGCATACGAGCACTTATGCTGGCAAAACGTATTTCACTCCAGGAGGTGTTTTTTTCACACCCTTGAGCGACAAAAGTTTGCCGACGTAAGTACTAGTGTAGACATCGCCTCCGTACCATACCTTCTTATCTCAGGTAGAGGATAGCAACAGTTACGATGATGAAGCATCAGAGCAGCTGAAGCATGAAAATAGTTTACAATAGCCAGAAACGCTGGCTCCTTCACACGAGAGAGATTGTACCCATTCATTGCAGAGCATCGTACATTTTTGCCCATTAGCACCCATATTAATGCTTCACTAAGTGCCAAGTCCACTGGAAGTCAATGGGACTAAAATGGGGCCCTAGGAGATTTAGCAGTAAGTCCCTTGGATAGGCCCAATTTTGTCTCTAGATGTGCACACTAGTGAGGGCCCCAGGCATGCATCGAAGTGCATAGATTGGCCCGGGGATTAATATTAGGAGATATAATAAAATCAGGTCTTAAGGTCAAATTCTTCAGTGAGTTGCGCTCCATGCTAGCCTGCTGACATCAGCTGGGTTACATGCGGTGTGTATCAGCACAGAATTTGGTCCTAAGGGCCTCATCTTGTCTTAGTTTGTGATGGAACTCCTACCGATGTCAGCTGTGTGCGTGGATTCAGGACAGTGTATAGCCCTCTGCCTGCTTTCTCGTTGCTCAGACTTATACCCACATAGTGAATTTAACATTGATCAGAAAGGAGATGAGATCTTTGCTGATTCAAGTCCACGTTGGATGCTAAGCTTGTTGCTTTAATTTGGCAAGAACTTATTCTGTAATTTTGGGTTTCCAACTGCCACAAAAGCAGTTATACTTCATTACCAACTTACTATATGTTTTGCTCTCCTGGTTAAAAAGTGTTTGCTTTATCCTTGTGAGAATTCCTATGGCTTTGACTGCCTGCTTTCTTATTTTCACTGTGTCTTCTTATTGTGCTGTCACTCCCTTTTGCAAGATGGTGCTAAATGCCAACGGGCTTCTTTTTCTGACTGCTTTGCAAAATCCATCATCCGCTTCCTCATCTGCAATGTTTCTGTTGTAAATACATGACTCCCATGTACTCTTGCCTTTTGGAGGCAGATCAGAAGTGTCTAATTACTATTTTGTGGCCTGGCTTTGGTTGCATATCACAAATTGTCTCTGTAATGTGTTGAGCACACCACCTCTTGGTGCTACTTCATTCTTGCTGTTAGTATGAGAATGACAAAACAAACAGATTAATGTATAGCCAATTGATTGTGACGTGCTTGTGATCTTTGCTTGCTCAAAGGGTTTTTTTTTCAATGATAAATAAATGCTGAAGACGAATACCATCTTCTTGATCTTGTTTTCTCGCTAAGAAGCATAGCTGAGTAAGTGAAGGAAGCACCCTTTCCAGCGTTTTACACTGGGAGAGCCGTGCTGAGTTTCATATTGCAAAGATAACAGTGAGATGCTGCACTCTGGCTCTCTTCAGATGTCTGCTGCAGTCACATAGGCATGAACTGAGAGCTAAACATTGGCAGAGATGAAGATGGACAGTGAAGGCATGTGAATGGAGCAAGTGGTTTGGGTTTTATTTCTAATCGGTGCCGTGTTGAACAAAGGTCTCCTGCTCCATGCCCCTGCGTGCAGGAGGCTACTGGGCAAGATTCTCTGCTCCTTGCTGCTGTTCGAATCACAGTCAGCCAGGCCGCAGAAACATGGCCCAATGCAGAGGAGGAGAGGAGCGCCTGCCAAGAGTATGATGTCTGAGTTATTGGCACTTGTACCTGGCATTCCAACAAAGCCACTTAAAGCCCATTGAAGTCAATTGGTAGTCTTTCCATTGCCATCAATGGATTTTAGATCAGGCCCTGAGTGCAGAAACTTACAGTCTGGGTCCTCTGACATGATCATATCAAAAGAAAGCTACTCAGCGGTGAACTGGCAATGGCACATCTTCAACCACAAGCCTGGAAACTCAGAATCCTACTCTCAACACCAGCGCTGGCATCATATCTTGCCAACAATCATGTCCATGTGTTGGGTAGGGTTGGTGCTCATTCACAAGCTGGCCCATATGCATAGATGTCCAGCAACAGGGGGCTTACACAGGCAGTCTATATGAAGCCAAACAATTTTTTGACCAGAGTCCATAGAATCCTTGCTGGGGAAATAGTGCATTTGTTTTGCCTGACTATTTTTCAGTGGTAATCTACAAAGGGTTAAAAATCCATGTTGGAACATGTACTATATTGGATACATGAGGGAGGAAGAGCGGTCTTATTTTGAACAGTGGATAGGAATCCAAGACTCCTGGGTTCTGTTTCTGCGTGCCACTGATTGTCTCTGTAAGACTGCAGGCAAGTCACAGATTAATTTATTTGTGCCTCAATTTACTCATCTAAAGCTAATAATACCCAACCACCAAGATGTTCTTCAGGGGCTTGATTAACTGAGTATGAAGCACTTTGAGCACCTTGGATGACACTTTCTGTGTAAGTGCAAAGTATTGGTGTGTATAGTAATGTAAATGTGATTACCACCTGGGAAAAAAAGATGAAGGGTCGAGGGGAAGGGGTGATATTTTGACTTCAAGTTATGAACAGCCAGAGAATTTAATGCAGCTTTTTTCATCCAGATCTGCAAGCTTCTGCCTTGAATATTACCTCTATTTCTCATTTAATGAATGCTACGTTAACACACTGGGCCAGATCCTCAACTGGAGATAATCATCTATCCTTGGGCCAGATTTCTGGCTCTTGTCTTTTGGCATAGCACCATTGATTTCAGTGGAGCTATGCTCATTCATATCAGCTGAGAAACTGGCCCATGTTAAAAAAATTGACATTATACCTACCATATGTCCTACCAGATTTCACACCTATGCCTAGTCTACAAACAATCTGCTAAATATATTCCATTTCCATCAAGTGCTGAAAACAACACCCTGTTCTAGCCTCAGCGACTTCTTACAGACATGCACATACCAACCTGTAGTCAAGCATGACAACCATACAGTCGTAAAACATTTCAATTGCTCTGAGGGTGTCACAGCCACAGCTCTAATTTCCAGAGGCGTTTGCACCCAGCTAGATCTGGTAGATAGACAGGGAAAACGTGTGTCATTAAGCATATGCAATTTGGATGTGTTTGTGGGTAATTGTGAGAGCTAATCAGAATTGTTTTCATACATCCCGTATTTATGCACTGGATCTGACCTACCATGCAATCACTAAGCACCTCTGCTTAGCATTCCAACAAGAACGTGGAGGAACCCACCATGCTCAGTGCTGGAAAACAGGATTTAGAATTAGCTGCGAATTTCAAGCGCTACATACACGTGAATGATACGTTTTGAAGAGACTGTGTGGTCTAATGAATCGAAGATAGACTTAGACACCAGGAACTCTTGGGAGGCTAATCCTCGTTCTGCCTCTGACTCACTGTGTAGCATGGAGCAAGTCACTTACTGACACAATTGATCTGTCTCACAGGGGTGTTGTGGGACGGTCGGTACAAAGCTTTGAGAACAAGCGTTATTTAAAAAGGGATGTCACACTTTGTAGATCACTTAAAAGATGGAGATGCTCACTAGAATGAGCACAGTGTTGGATATGAATTTAGGGGAGAAAAGATTAAAAAAAATTGAAATGTATAAATTAAAACTACCAAAGATCAACTTTACTTCATTACATCATCAGAAACCGAATGTTTGAGGTTGGCTTCAGCTACCAGTAGCTAGCCAGTCAGAAAATGGTAAAATCTGACAAAATACACTAGATTTTCCTTCACAATTGGCTACTTTTAGATTCCCTGGTTGGCTAAGACATGGCTTTGGATTGAAATATTCCAAGTTGCGTGTCTAAATCTCCAGATCATCTTTGAAAATGTCAAATTAATTAAACTATTAAGTCACAATTCCTGACTGTTAAAGTCAAAGTAAGTCAAGAATATATCTCTCTGGCTGACGTGCCACCTGCAGAGATGAGTCCTGTCTTTTGTGTCTCGATATTGTAGGCATTAGGATATATTGGGTCAGTGGACTGTCAAAGAGAACAGGAATGTTAAGGCACATGTCTCTGTCATTGCTGGTGTTTCCCAGTGTCCTAAAAATAATTGTGTTCTTTCAATAACTGCAGCATCAGAAACTAAAGAACTATACAGGAACAAGAAATGTTTTTCTAAGTGTGGACTTGAACATATGCTAGTGTTCAGTGCTAAGAATATTATCCCCAGTGCTGGAGCAAAATGCCCTGGTGCTTCCAGCTGTCAGACCTCAGCCAGATCTTGGTCACCTAGCTACTTGGTAAGTCTGATTTAACTGTGGGTTTAAGGGCCCAATCAAACAAATCCTTACTCATGTGAGTAAATCTATTGAAATTACTAGGACTACTCACACGAGTAAAGGTTTGCAGGAAGGGGTAATAAACCTCTGGTATTTGATGACTGGTGGCTCATTGTGACGTGTGGAGATTCCTTGTAAGCAACATGGATTTCTGTTGCAGGCTACCTTTTGAAAAGCTACCTACCCAATGAATGCCAGGATGGAGGACACGTGAGACTCATGACAAATCTGTGCATAGAATGAAAGGACCTTTGGGTGTCTCGAATGCCAGCTCGCTCTATGGAGAGGCTGCTGCATAGAGTGAGCTACAGGATGGAGATATCCGTACTCTCTCAGAAGACAGTGGCGAAGGCAAAGTAAACATAAGCAACAGCTGGAAGGAATGTTTGCCAGCAAAGAGAAGATGCATTTCCAATAAACATTGGTTGAGATTTGAAATTACTTTGCTGTCATCATGATACCTCATGATCTCCCACCCACATCGGCTTTTAAAGCAAATTGTCTGAGTGTCTTGTTGTGTAGTAGTGGCCTTTCTTCACATCGCCCATGGCCAGCAAGACACCATTGCATGGGATGTGTGTGTTGCCCTGCTCCATTCTACTAGGGTAGGTCCCTTGCCCATACACTGAAATTCACTGGGTTCCCTGTGGAGCTGAAAGGGCCATGTAAGTCCTGGGAGCTGACATTATCCCAAAAGGCTGGGCTTTGCACTGTGCTTTTCCATCTCAGAAATAGGTGTTTCCGTGTGGCCGGTAGGGCAGGGAGAGGCAGCTGCAGATCAGAACAGGGCAGCGCATGTGCTGTTTTGAAGATGCCTTTCAGTGCTACCGTCTGCTGAGTGGGGAGCTGCTGGTCACACTGCACCTGAATCCCCAGTCCTGCTAGCTGACTGTGGTGACCTCCTCTCACTGAGACAAGCGTAGGTACCCTGGGACCCTCTCAGGACAGAGTGTGGCTCAGCCACCCTTCAGAGAAGTGAAAGGTCACCACCATCTCCTCTCCCTCTGTCATCGCACATTGCTTCCCCCTTTGCTCTCTCTGCTCCTCTCTCATTCCCCTCCACATTCTTCCCTCACCCTCAGTTTTGCGGGGTGCTGTCGTGCAGCCCCTCCCTCACCCTTAAACCTCTCCCACTTCCCATCCATTAAGTGCCTTCTCCTTCAAAGCCCTTCTGAAAACCTGCCTCTGACAGGAATCTCTCCAGCGTCCCTACGCCCTCCCCGAGCGCCCATCTCGTGTGCAGTGTTGAGCTCATCGGGGCGTCTCTGAGATGATAGGTCCGTCACGATGTAACTGGTGAGAATAAACAATGATACCTCACCCCTCAAGGGCCCCGCTTCCCTCTCTGTCTGTGATACAGCTTCAGCACTTTGTCTCCAGTCTGCCAGAGCACTTTCTGCCTGGCCTGGTTGCCTGGGCAGCAGTTGGCCTCACTGCTATGTCTATCATAGCAGCCTTTGAGGATTGCTGTGCTTGTGTTTCTGCTCCTTCCCACACCTCTCTCTTACAGCAGTGGGGAACCCCACTCAGCCCTGTGCCTTCTGCCCAGGCATCCTCCCTCTTCAGCGCTGTAATGTGATCTTCTGCCTTTGCAGCGCTGGTGCTGCTGGCAGAACATGGGGCTCTGTGCAGAGGAATTCGTGGGGTCTCCTGGATTTTCATGAAACTGCAGCCACGTGAGCTGTGGAGGCTGGGAAAGAGCTCACATAGCCCAGAAGGGCAGAGAATGCTGCAGAAGCCACAACAGCAGCAGATGTCAATGCAACAGCCTTTCCTAGCAGAACAGAGAAAGCAGCAGAAGCCACATCTAAAGCTGCATCAGTGGACATCAAAACAGACCTCTTTCCCAGAAGAAGCTGCAGAGGCTGGATCAGCAGCAGAAGACATTTCAAGGGTGGATTTCAACAGGGCTGTTTGCAGTCTGTCTGGAAGACAGCCTGATTGTTCTGGTTTGCACCACTCATCTTTGGCCTGCCCTTTTGAGGGGCAGAACCGGGACTGCATTGAGACTGACAGTCACAGCTCAATCCTTGCTTCTCAGTTCCTACAGCATCCCACAACAAAATATTCTATAAAGAGGGTGGGGGTGGCAATGCTTATATGCACTCGCTACCCATCACCACACTCTGCTCCTAATGATCTCCAGCTGGAGACCTGCCATTGCATACAGTGGGATCACTGGGCACAGTTAGCTATGGAGCAAGAGCAACATGTTAGTAAATGACCAGATGAGGGACACCAGTGAAAAGGTTTCCTTCAGGAACTGTACTATTGTGTGACATCATAATACAGTGCCAGCTGCAGCCATGGGAGCAAGCCAGAGATAATGTATGGCATGAGGTGCATCAGGGAGCTGGAAGGCTGGAAGGGGAGAGAAGGCAGGGATGTGTGGCGAGGGGCATGCCACTATGAAGGACAGATCTGTTCCCCTTAGTTAGTGCTCATACAGGGCTGTCCTCGCACTGAGTACTAAATGACTCTGCATTGAAATCAACGGGATTGCTAGCAGAGTAGTGGACTATCCCCTGCGAGTCAGGATCTAACACCCCCACGCCTCGTGCTTTACCAGTCTGTAGCTGCGCTCAGTCCATCGGTGCGACTCAAAGGCATGAGGCCCTGTATTTACAAAGCACTTGGAAATATTACCTAGTTAATGCTCACGCTTCTCAGAAGAGGCAAGGGAAGCAGGGTTTTACTCTCCCCACTCTACATGTGAGCCACAGAGAGGCTAAGGCCTAGCCCCTCGAACCTATCTAGCTGTCTAGCTCCCACTGAAATTAACGGGGGGTAAGCATCTAAATACCCTGAGGATCTAGGCCTAAGTGACGCACGTGAGGCCTCACAGCAAGACATTTGGCGACCTGGGATTACAATTTAACTTAATTAGAATTTAGCTCAACCAGAAGATATGGGCCTGAGGCAGAGTTTCCCAGGTGAGGTTCTTGGGTCTGTGCCAGGCAGGAGCTCAGACGTGATGACCATACTGGTCCCTTCTGGCTGAAACTAGGAACTTAAGAGTGCCCATCTTCATGCTCAGTCCACCAGACCACACTGCCTCTATCTCTCAGCGTCTCAGAAAAGAGAACACACATGCAGGGAAGTGACTAACACGGCAGATGCCACAACACTGGATCTTTCATTGAGGAGTAGAAAGGTGACCAAGGGCTAGATTCACAAAGGGACGTGGGCACCTAACTGCCTCTTAAGGCACCTGAGGCCAACATTTAGGTGTCACTGACATTTACAAAACCACCGCTCAGCTGACACCTAACCCCGTAGGCCCTAGGCGCCTAAAGTTCTGCCGGTGAGCAACCACAAAGCCGCCCAGGACAGTCCTGCTGTCGCAATGCTGCTGCGAGCCCTGGGTCAGGCCTGAGCCCTGAAAGAATGATCGGATTAGGCATTCCCCCACTTACCTCGTCCGCGGGCCATGACCCGGTCGGGGTGCTCAGAGCATTCCTCACCTGCACAAAGGGCCAGGAGCAGGCACGTAGGGGGCTGGCTGGAGTATGTGCCTGTCCCAGGCTACCCAATGCCCTATCGTGAGGGGACTCATCTGGAATGTGGGAGATCCAGGTTTGAATGCCTGATTTAGTTCTGGGACTTAAACCCGAGTTTTCTGCCTCCCCGGTGAGTGACTAACCACAGGGTGGTGGCTATAATGGGCTGGCTTGCATGCGTGCTGCCTCCCAGCTCCTCTCTTTGGCATTTCCTACTGCCTAGCGTAGGTGGCTCCCCACTCAGCATCCTGCTTTCTGTGAATCCCTTTCTTAGGTGCCTAACTGTGCCCATGGGGAGCCTGGGTGCATAACTTGGGGCTGAGGATTCCATTGGGCAGCAGGATGCCTAGGCATTAGATGGCTAAGTCCACGTTGTGAATCTCGCCCCAGGTTCATGATGACATGAACAGAGCAGGTGTCTAGGCAAATTAATGATATGCAATTCAGGGGCAGATCTTCATCTGGTGTAAATGGAGTGGAGTTATGCCCACTGGCACCAGCTGAGGCTCAGGCCCTTAGGTTAAACGAATGCACAGAGATGAAGTCGCCAGGAACAAAAACTCCAGTGCCCAAATGGAGCAAGAACATTCATGCACCCTGGTTCTTTTTCTGGCAAGCGCTGGGTACCAGCACTTCTCCTTATTACGAATTCTTAGCAGCTGAGTCCTTGTTTACCAAAGATAAACCTTAGTTACAAATCATAGCAGTTTGCAGCTAGCTTTTTTTCATCTGAAGATCTCAAAGTACTTCACAAAGGTGGCGAAATCTCATATCCCTAATACACTGAGGCACCAAATGGTTAAGTGACTTGTCCAAAGTGAGTCAGCATCAGAGCTAGGATGAGAAGCGAGGTCCTTTGCCTCCTAGGTTCATGCCCAACCCGTAGCGCTGGATCTGGCCCACTGTCTTTAATGGAGCTATGCCCATATACACCAGCAGACAAGCTGGCCCATTCTAAACACATTTACACCAGTGCGAACCAGGATGAGGAGCGCCACTGGTGTGACACCAGCGTAGTGGTGATATAAGGGGTAAGAATCAGGAGGTGGGCTCCTATCTCTGGGTTCCATAACTTGGAAGGAGGGGAGCCCAGGGCTGGTGCAACCATTTAGGCAACCTAGGCGGTTGCCTAGGACACCAGGATTTGGGAGGCGCCATTTTCTTCAGCAGCGACCATGGCACCTGGATCTTCGGCCGCCCCGGTCGCTGCCGGCATTTAGGTGGAGGGAGCTGGGGCAGGGAAGCGCGGGGAGGGCCGCCTGCAGCAAGTAAGCGGTGGGGGTGGCACGCAGGGGAACTCCCCGCCCCAGCTCACCCCTGTCCCGCCTCCTCCCCAAGCACGCCATCGCTGCTTCACTTCTCCCACCTCCCAGGCTTGCGGCACCTAAGCTGATTGGCGCTGCAAGCCTGGGAGACGAGAGCAGTGAAGCAGCCATGGCGTGCTCGGGGAGGAGGCGGGGCAGAGGTGAGCTGCTTCACTTCTCCCGCCTCCCAGGCTTGCGATGCCAATCAGCTTAGGTGCTACAAGCCCGGGAGGCGGGAGAAGTGACGCATCGATGGCGTGCTCGGGGTGCTCGAGCTCAGAGCAGGGGTGAGCTGGGGCGGGGGGGGGCCACCTCAGGGCGGAGGTGGGGAGCTGCCGCAGGGGAGGGGTGCCTCAGGGTGGGGGCGTGTGGGGGGCGCAAGGTGGAAGTTTTGCCTAGGGCGCGAAACATCCTTGCACTGGCCCTGGGGGAGCCCTACGCCTATGGACAGTGGAGTCAGTGGGCCCACAGCACCTCTCCCTCCAGCCCAGTCAATTTAGGACGCTGCACTGAGTGCCCTGGGCCATGTCTATACTGCAGCTGGGCACCAGCCTCCCCGCCTGGGGCCACAGCCTCCTGTTAGCATGCTAGGGGTTATGTATGTGACATACAGTATCTCAGTCTATTGTTAAATGCTGGCCGGTTGTTAAGACGTCTGCTAATTCACTACTAAACCCCTGTATTTCTTGCCAGATCTCTTTCCCAAGCTACCTGCAACCAGTTATGAGCTGCTGCGTAGCATCCATCCCGTCCTTAGAGCACCGATCTGTCACCTTGTCATAGCACATCATTAATTTCTGCCGCAAACTTGGCGTGACCCCAGTTTTGTTGGACGATATGTTGTCACAGACAGGCCGTGAGAGTGCAAAGAACTTCAGATAAGTGCCTTGCCTGGCTGAGACAACAGGAATTTTTAACACACAGTCTATAAATTGAGACAATTTTATTTCAGGAGCTGGCTTTTCTTTCAAACCACCCTTTGTTCTGACTGTAGATCTTTCACCTTCCTGACTCACTTTGCCCAATTCCACTATACATGATCCAGTTGGTTTTTTGTGTGTGCTGGAAGATGGGGGATGGCGGGGGGGAATGTTTTGTTTCTTGTGTCCTTCCTTGAGTAGGGAATTCACGGGGAATTAATGCAGTCTCCCTCCCCCATTTTAACACCCATTGTGAATGAGCTTTATTTGAAATGACTATCACACCATTATTCTTATTTCAGTTTCTTACGAAGGATGCCAATGAGGAGCGTGGTGGACCTTTTCTCCTCCAGGAGGCTGCTGCATAGCCTGCTGGGACATTCCCATCTCATGGTCATTCAGTGGCTTACATGAAAGAAGCTGGTGATCTCAGCTCAGCTCCTAGGGGAGAACTGTTCACAGCACGAGTGCTGCATGGGAGCATGGAGACTGAAAGGCCCTCTCATCCCTAGTGTGGATTGCTAGGGTGTCCGCTGACACATTCCCAGAATACTGAGCATTCTGGTACTTTGGGGAATGGCAGAGGCCTGCCCCATCGGCACACCCTTGCCCCTGCTGGCCTGCTTTCACAAGCACAGTGTGGACAAGGTCATGCCACACAGAGAGGAACCATTTTGAAGCGTGCGCCACTCCACCCCCCATTGACGTGGCCTGTTCAAAATGGCATCCCCATCTGATACTGGACAAAACCAGGTCTGGTTTTATCTCAGTACTGGACAAGGAACAAATCACCCAAAAAGAGGACTGTCCAGTTTAAATACAGATGAATAGCCTGCCTATGTGTTGCTGGTTGAGGCATATTTGCACAGGGCGATGCAGGGAACCTTACGTTGCTGTTCTTGTTCTATGCCAAGAGGACTTTGGCCTCCAGTGGTATGTCTACACTGCGTCTGGGTGAAAGCCTCACAGCCCGGGTTCACAGACTCATGCGAGCACCTTCAACATTGCTGTGTAGACATTGCTTTGATGGTGCACCTTGGACTGGAGCTCAGGCTCTGAACCTCAATCCTGGCTTCAGAGCCCCAGCACAAGCCAATGTGTCTACACAGCAATTTTTAGCATGTTAACAGGAGTCTGTGGACCGAGGCTGGCTCCTAGCTGCAGTGTAAACATGCCCCAAGGCACTCAGTGCAGCGCCCTAACGTGACTAGGTCAGGTGGAGTGCTGCTGTAGGCCTGACACTCGCACTGACTCCATTGTCCTTAGGTGTTGGGCTCACCTCCTTCTTGGCTACCCTCCTCCCAAATTATGGCCATCTCTCTCACTGTGCACCCCCTGCCTCTGCAGAAAGCCAGTTGTGTTACCAGCTCACTCCCTGCACCATGACTGCTCCGTGGGGTGGGGAAGTATCCACAAGCCCCTGCCAATATGTTCTGGGAGAAAAATCCAGTCTGGCAGTGTGGAGGTCAGATAAACCCTGGACACATGAGTGAGATTGTCCCGAGCTGAGCAGCTCCCAGTCCAGGCTCTAGGCTGAGCTCACATATAGCCTCTTGTAGGGAAAGTCACGCTCACAGGCTGCAAACCAGGATTGCACTGGATTCGATCAGATGGGCAGACACTACTGTACCTAGACTCACATGGACAGGGTGCTGGCCACAAAATTGGCCCTGCCGTTTAAGCCCCAACTGTCATCAGTCTGTACATATGGCCAGACCCTGCGTATAAATCTCATTGAAAAGAGCAATGCAGTTCCCAGATATTTTAAATCGCCACCGCCATGTGACGGCAGCCATTTTAAATCTGGCCAGGATTCCACCTGCATCTCCGTTCTGCCTCTGTGACCTCAGAGAGCCCTTCCCACCCACTGCATCTCTCCCTTTTCATGCGCCTCCCCTGCCCCAGAAATCCCCTTTCCATTTCCTTACTGATCAACATGGAGCACATCCACTGCTCTTCCTGACCCCATCAATCCTTTCCTTCCAGCTCTCACCTGCTGTAAGCCAACCCCGCAGATCTCCTCCTTTCCCCACTCCTGCCCTGATCTCCCTCAGGTTGTTCCCCCACCATCCTCCCTGATTCCAGGATCCCCTACCTGCACTGACCCCAGGCATGTAGCACCTCCGACTATGGTCTCCATGGACTGTCCTCCTTGGCACATGGGCCCAGCGTCTCATGACGCCGATTTCCACCAGCTGAGGAGCTAGCCCCGTGGAGTGCTAATTAATACCAATGCCCAACATCTGGGTCCCACCCCCAACAGGATCTGTCATCATGGACGACAGATAGAATAGGCCAGGGAGGCTAAACCTCCCCTGGCACAGCCACCTCTGGCCCGCTGCTAGACGCTTGGCCCATGGTGGCCCTGCCTGCGCTCTGCCTCTTCCCCTCCCTGCTCCGCCCTTCTCCGAAGCCCCCACCACCCACAGCTACCGTTGCTTGCTGCATCTCTCCTCTCCTCCACCTCTTCCCCTGTGGGAACTGGGGGGTGAGGAGGGACACAGCGAATGGTGAGTGTGTGTGTGGGGGGGTGAGGCAGGGACAAGACAAGCGCTGCATGGTGGGGGTCTTGATGGGGTGGGGGGTGAGGAGGGACATGGAGGGCAGAGGGGGTCTCGCAGTGGCAGGGGGATGAGGAGGGAACGTGATGAGTGGTGGACAGTGGTGGGTGTCACCGGGGTGAGGAGGGATGTGGTGGGCAGGGGGGTCATGCAGGAGCAGGGAGGTGAGAAGGGAAGCAGCGAGTGGTGGCAGGGGAGGGGGGTCTTAAGGGAGGTGGGGGGGTGAGGAGGGTTGTGGCCAGTGGCAGGCAGGCAGGGGGAGCCCTCACAAGGAGGGGGCTAGCGGAGAGGAGGGATGTGGCGAGCAGCAGCGCGGGGGCTGAGTGGGGATGGGGAGGGGCCTGGGGCAGAGCGGGGGACAGAGCTAGCCCCCAGAGGACGCTTCACCCACCACCCACGTGGCATCAGCTCCCTTGGATCACTGAATTTACACATGAAAGGTGTTGGCAGAGTGGAATCCTGGGAGGATGAGCAGACGTCCCAATACTATTGGGACTGTCCCGATATTAGGGACTTTGTCTTATACACGCAACTATACCCCCATTTCCCCACCTCCAAAAGAAAGTGTCCCGCTTTTTCACATTGCTATCTGCTCACTCTAAACCCTGGCCTGTATTTTTCAGGCAGCTGCTGTTTGGTAAAGCCAATCATTTTACTGACACGGCAGGATCTGAGCACTTCAGGGGTCCCTAAGAAGCTCAGGGCAGATGAGTCACCCCTTAATTTATTGCACACAGCTCCCTTACTTTACAGGGCATTCACCAGCATTCATTGCTTGCTTTGAGGGAAACACACTGCTTATCTGTTATACAATTTTACAGTGAGACACCCTTTGACTTCCTATGCAGGTTATAATCAATTGGCAAACATTTTTCATAGCCGTTTTGTGGCTTCCCATTGGGCCTGATCCTGTTTGTGCCCAAACCCAAGGCAAGTCTGCTGAAGTCATTCAAGCTGCACAGGTATAATAAAACCAGGGCACAGACCTGACCCAAAGCCCAGTGAAGTATATGGAAAGACACCCATTGACTTCAATGAGCTTTAGATCAGTCCCTAAATGAGAGCAGAATCAGGCCCATTATCAATACAGTGAACGTATAAACTATTTATTGTGTTTATAATAAATGAATGCACTCCAGGCAGTGATTCACTGCTAGGCCAATATCAATTGGCAAGGGGAGGGGGCATGTTCTGTGGTCTTTGATCACCGATTCAGTCTAGCAGCTGTGGAATGACTCTCTTTTTCTGCTTGCAGGACCCTCGATAAAGCCACCGGTACTACGGACCAGGAACCAAGTACCTTAGCCCAGGACCCACCCACATGAAGTGAAGCACTTCATTCTGAGTGGCAGCTGGGACAAACACATAGCCTGCATGAAACGTGTATAGTCCTATGGCGTACAATAAAAATGGTGAACTACTTGGAATGGGATCTTCTGTTGCCCGTCAGTCACTGAAACATTACTTCTGTCAGCGTCATTTATTTTACTTGATCATGATGGATTTATATTTGGTTGAGCAGGGAAAGCCCACGGGTCTGATGCTCCCTTCGCTTACACCAGTGAAATGCCACTGATTTCAACTGAGGTACGGTGGCTGATATTGGCTGGTGAGAGACAGACTTGTGCATTGGATTTTAAGGCTTATCCTAGGAGCCTAATTTACAAGGTCAGCAGTTCTTTTTGAAATCCTCAGAGGATTGATGCAATATAATTTATTAACTGATGTTTAAAAACCCACATTTGGATGCCATTTGATTAAGCAGGCCCTATACCAGGGGTTCTCAGACTTTTGTACTGGTGACACAGCAAGCCTCTGAGTGCGACCCCCACTTATGCATTAAAAACACTTTTTTATATATTTAACTCCATTACAAATGCTGGCAGCAAAGCAGGATTTGGGGTGGAGGGTAACAGCTCTCGACCTCCCCATATAATAACGCGCGACCCCCTGAGGAGTCCCAACCCTTGGTTTGAGAATCCCTGCTGTATACAATATTCAGTCGGAAGATAGAATCCCTTGCCTTTATTTTGCAGTCAAGAGCATCTTATACTTTTTAAGGCCAACACAAGTCGTAAACACTAAAGCAGTGTGAACCTTTTTTAGTAGAAAAGTGACACCCAAAAATTTCACTTGAGAAATGCTGCCATAGTGCTTCAGGGGAGTTGTAGTTCAGGTGTTCCATGCCCCAGTTCTCCCCTATTGGCTATGTATCTTGGTGGGACTACATCTCCCATAATGCACCACAGTGTCCCCTCTTGGTGAGATACTACAATACATCAGAGGAGTCAAATAACTTTGGGGCATCATGGGAGATGCATCCAGTTGGAAACCCCAGCCCATAGAGATGAATGAGGACATAAGGCACATGAACTACAACTCCCATGATGCATTGCAGTGGAATTGTCTAATTTCTAAAAATAGGGTTTGGGCTGAAGTTTTCTGCTTTCAGTAGTCTTTTTTTTTTTTTTTAATTTGATGAAACAGCACAACTTTTCACAAAGATCAGATACTTTTCCCAAAAAACTTTGTTCAGGCAAAAACCTAATATTCATTGTTTTAACACAAACTTTTGACTGCTGTACTTTACTCCTTTAAGCCTTCAGGTAAGACTTAAGCGGTGCCTATGCCTTAGGCTGACCCTGTGCATGGGGTGAATTTCACCTTTAATGAGTCGTCACTATAAGCATAAAGGACCAGATCCTCAGAAGCATTTAGGCACTTAACTAGCTTTGAGACTCTGGGCCAGGGTGGCCTGCTTCTCTTTTCTGACTCTATTAGATGAAGCAGCCATTTCTAGCAAGGTAGGAAGAGAGCTGGGCAGTCATTCCTGGAGCCCAAAAACAATGTCCCCCCTACAGTGGACTGAGTACAAAACCAGAAGGAACCTGATTCAAAAGTGGCCCAAGATAAAGCATTGAAGAAAGTCCCAAATATTTCTAAGTGGATTTGGAAGATTGTGGGCCTGATCCTCTGCTCTTTCACACCAATGTAAATCTGGAGTAACGCCCATGTAGTTAATAGTTTCACACCAGTATAAAACCAGTGTATGCGATAAGAGATTCAGACCTTTTGACCTTTAAAGAGGAAACCCTTAGTTATTGCTATTGTTTATTATTTGTGCTGTGATAATATCTAGAAGCCCTATTCCTGCACCAAGACCCCATGGTGCTCTGCGCTGTACAGACACAGAACAAAAAGATGGCCTTGGCGCTACAGAACTTGCTAAATATAAACCTTAAGCTTTTGGTATCTGGTGACTCTCGTTACAGGGAATGGAATGGATGTTAGGAAATTCCAGCACCTGTTAAGACGATAAAATACAGCATAGGATTAGTAATGACAGGGTTTGTCAGGTAACAACCAAGAAGAAATTAGACTAAATCCAGTCATCAAACCATTACAAAACATCTCAGAGAAACTGCGTACGGTAACGAAGGACAGAGTCAGTACAAAAGGAGGTGGATTCAAAGCCTGTTAATAGCAGGAATGAGCGTGTGCATAGCTTGCTAGCTGAAGGGTGTTCATTACACGTGATTAAGAAATTATCTTTTTGTGTGTAATTACCATAATCACACAATTACTAGAGATAGGCACACAGCAAAGCTCCAGCTGCAAACACCCTTGGAGCTTCGAGGAAATCTCAGTCTAGATCATTGCAGCTGTTTCTATACAGGACTAAGCCAAAACCCTGGATCTGAACCACACTGAGTTCTGGCACCATTCAGGTCTCGCTCCCAATTTGTCACCTCAGACCCATCAAGAGTCATTAAATACAAAGAAGGTGAAATGGGATCATGCAAGGAAAAGGAACTGAGGATGCTTTTTGCTGTGTTTAAAAAACCACAAACCACGTATGCATTTCTCTGTGATCACAGAGTATGTTTTCAATAGTTTGTAAGACCTTTGGACAGCAGTGGGGAAAATCACCCAAGAGATAAGGCAAGGCCTCACCTGGTGCAAACCAGCCCATCTCTATTGATATCAATGATCACCAACCACTCACAAAGGCAAAATCGGCATCAGAGTTCCGGTAAAGGCATCATGGCTTCTAGCTAGTGCAGAGGTGTGCACATTTAAAAAAAAAAACATGTAATAGCCTGGGTTAGTTAGACAGCAGCTAATGATTTCTGTGTTGCACTGGTTTCTGGTCTCCTTATTGCTACTGGTATTGGCTGTGCTCGCTTCATATTTCTTTCTGTTTAGCTTATCCCCTCCTAACTACTCCCTGCTTCCCGAGTCCCCTCCCTCCACCCCAAAATCATGGAACTAACCTGACATTTGCCACCATCATATTGTTCATTCTGCTTGTGTGTTACGCTCCATTCCCCTACCCTGGGTCCGCTGCGAGTATTCTGATTGTAAACTCTTTGGTCAGGGACTGTCTGTTACATTGTTTTTACAGGCCCTAGCACAATGCAGCCCCATTCCTGGTGTGTTTAGGCACGACCATAATAAACATGATTAACTGAAGGCCAGAAGAGACCATCGGATCAGCTGGTCTGCCCTCCTGTACAACATAGGCTGGTAAATTTCACCCAATTGCCTCTGCATTAAGCCCAAAGACTTTAGTTAGACCAAAAGATGTCAGCCCTTAGGAAACTAAAGAGTATGCTTTTGAACAGGAGAGACCGAGATGCCACTGAGCATAGGCCCCAATCAACTCCTCCTGCTCTCTCCCAGTGCCTCCCACCCGCTGCGACCAGCTGTTCCGGGGAGTACAGGAGGTGCTGGGGGAGGGGGCAGAACTATTTGGGAAGAGGTGGGGCAGGGCCTTGGGGGTAGGGTGGAGTAGGGGCGAGGTCTGGGGCTGAGCAGGAGTTGAGCAGCCCTGGGGAAAGGAGGATGCCAGTGCCTGTGTCACTGAGGGCCAAAGCTGATTGGGTTAGATATAGCCAGATGATCCCAGCAAGTGATCCAGAATCATACTCTCAGCAGCAATAGCAATTCAATGGGACTTTATTTTCCACAGTGTCGTTCATACCCAAAATGCTTTCTGCGTGTTACAACACACCAGCGGTATTTATTTACACATAGCAGTGTCAAAGCTTTTGTAGGGTGGGAAAAATACAAAAAACCCATACATGGCCAAGCCTAGAAGAGGAAGAGACAATGGGAGTTTAAAAAAAGAAAAAGCTAGAGGAAAGAGAGAAAAAGAAATCTTTCCAGCTGAGAGCTGAAATCAGATGAAGAGCGACAGAGACGCATGGGCTGCAGGGGTGAAGATTCTTGGGCTCATGCTGGCTGGGTAATGGGAATGGACCAGAAAGGAGAGCTGTCATAGATCAGTGAAGAGGAGCAATAGGATGGCACAAAGCTATGGCCAGACTGAAAACAAGGAAGGCCATTTCTGAACTTGGATTATCGTCTGGTTTTATGGCAGGCCCAGGGCTACCGCAGTTCTCAGGCTTCGTACTGGTTTTCAGTGAGTGGCACATACAGGGCATTGCAGAGAAGTGTAAATTCGCTGCACCCCAAAGGTACTAACTGCATTAAGAGGGATTAGCGTTGTAAAAAGCCTAATCTTCTGGGTTATTTCCATGTAATGTGTTAATGACTGAAAGAGCTTGGGGACTGGGGAAACAGTACAGACAAAGCCTTCAACCATCTACAAATCTTCCTCTCAGTCAGAGTCAAGGCGGACACACTTATGAGTCCAGGGAGAAAGGCATCCCTGATGCAACTCCACTGAAATCAGTTGAATTTGCCCCTGTGGTATTAATTTTGATGGAATAAATGGGGCCAAAGAGTCAAAGGTGTTAACATGACCCATAAACCACCCAACATTAAGCAGTTTTTAACAGGGTTTGGTATACAGAGACCTCATCCTGCGTAATACCATGGCAAACACATCATTTAAAACCGTTTCAAACTTTTATTAAAAGAAACAAAAGAAAGCAAAGGAGCTAGAGCCTACGAAATATAAAGTATTCTGTAAGGCCTTCATTTTTACAACATAGACTCATAGGTCAGAAGGGACCATTATGATCCCTTGTTCCCCTGCAGAGAGGGTTTAAAACAAACAAACTAACTAACAAACCCTCCTGTTTTTACCTGTTTTAATACTGGCGGTGGTATTAAAGATGGTAATAACTGGCCTTTTCACAGGAAAGAGAAGGTAGTGAAGATGGGCTGTTGTTGCAGTCCAATCCTGTTTCCTAGAAGACAAAACATGACAAACACACACAAAAGGGTAAAGAAAAGAACAGCAAATATAGAAAATGCACCTTCTGTCTCTGCTGTTTAGTTTTACTTGCAAAGTGACTATGGGAAAAACACAGCACACAGTTTTATCAGTCACCCTGAGATCTGGCAAACTTGTACCAGCATTGGGCTGTTTAGGGCATTGGTTTTAGCTGCTTCTTTCTAGTCAGAGGTTTATACCAATGTTGCATGATATCCTGTCTTCAGACTCTTAGACAGACGGCAAGAGGAGAATAGGAAAGAGAAGAAATAAAGTGGGGAAGGAAAAGGAGAGAGAAAGAGTGTGTGTGTGTCAGGGCCGCCCAGAGGATTCAGGGGGCCTGGGGCAAAGCAGAGGAGCTGTGGCGCTTGTACTCAACCGGTGGTCCGGGTCTTTGGCAGCGGGTGGCCCTTCAGTTGCTTTGCATCTTTGGCAGCACTGAAGGGCCTCCCGCTGCCGAAATGCCACCAAAGACCTGGAGTGACTGAACAGCCCCCTGCCACCGAAATCCTGCCAGAGACCCAGACCACTACTGGACCAGGGCTCACGGGGCATTTCGGTGGTGGGGGGCCCTTCAGTCGCTTCACGTCTTTGGCAGCACTGAAGGGCCCCCCCGCCACTGAAGACCCGGACTGCTGCCAGGCCAGGGCTCGCAGGGCCTCTGCAGGGCCCGGGGCCGGGGGCAAATTGCCCCACTTGCCCTTCCCCCCTGCGGGCAGCCCTGGTGTGTGTGTGTGTGAGAGAGAGAGAAACAGAGAGAGATGACAAAGTCATCTGGGGCCTGCTCTTGTCCCAGTCAGATCAAGACATACCTCAAAATCAGGCTAATGAAGGCCCAAGGATGTCATGGTGGCTCCTAGGGTCCCAGAAGATAGTGAGGATGGCAGCAAGCTCACTCCTTCCCCTGCTTTCAGTCAGCAATTGTTGCATTAGCTTCCCTCAAGATCTTTTTTTTTTAAAGGACCTAAAAGAGAGTGACAGGTGGACTAGCCCATCTCTTTGCTGTTTTGTCTACCAGTTAGGCCTAATTTCTGATACAGCAATTTTTGTTCATTGATTACTAGTCCCACACTTCTTTTGTTTACCAGACATGACCTTAAAACATATCTTGAGTTATCAATAGGACATTTCGTTTGGACTAATTCAGTCTGCCTATCTCTCTTTTGAACCTTTTCCCATCACTATTTATTGGTATAGTTTATTGTCCACTTTCCCATAGTTAGGCTTTATATAAAAACATAAGAACGGCCATACTGGGTCAGACCAATGGTCTATCTAGCCCAGTATCCTGTCTTCCAACAGTGGCCAATGCCAGATGTTTCAAAGAGAATCATAGAATATCAGGGTTGAAAGGGACCTCAGGAGGTCATCTAGTCCAACCCCCTGCTCAAAGCAGGACCAATTCCCAACTAAATCATCCCAGCCAGGGCTTTATCAAGCCTGACCTTAAAAACCTCTAAGGAAGGAGATTCCACCACCTCACTAGGTAACCCGTTCCAGTGCTTCACCATTCTCTGAGTGAAAAAGTTTTTCCTAATATCCCTCCGCTGGACTCTTTCCAATTTTTTCCACATCCTTCTTGTAGTGTGGGGCCCAAAACTGGACACAGTACTCCAGATGAGGCCTCACTGATGTCGAATAGAGGAGAATAATCACATCCCTCGATCTGCTGGCAATGCCCCTACTTATACAGCCCAAAATGCCGTTAGCCTTCTTGGCAACAAGGACACACTGTCGACTCATATCCAGCTTCTCGTCCACTGTAACCCCTCGGTCCTTTTCTGCAGAACTGCTTCCTAGCCATTCAGTCCCTAGTCTGTAACAGTGAATGGGATTCTTCCGTCCTAAGTGCAGGACTCTGCACTTGTCCTTGTTGAACCTCATCAGGTTTCTTTTGGCCCAATCCTCTAATTTGTCTAGGTCCCTCTGTATCCTATCCCTACCCTCAAGCATATCTACCAGTCCTCCCAGTTTAGTGTCATCTGCAAACTTGCTGAGAGTGCAGTCCACACCATCCTCCAGATCATTAATGAACATACTGAACAAAACTGGCCCCAGGACCAACCCTTGGGGCACTCCACTTGAAACCGGCTGCCATCTAGACATGGAGCCGTTGATCACTACCCATTGAGCCCGACGATCTAGCCAGCTTTCTATCCACCTCATAGTCCAATCATCCAGCCCATACTTCTTTAACTTGCTGGCAAGAATACTGTGGGAGACCGTAACAAAAGCTTTGCTAAAGTCAAGGAATAACACATCCACTGCTTTCCCCTCATCCACAGAGCCAGTTATCTTGTCATAGAAGACAATTAGGTTAGTCAGGCATGACTTGCCCTTGGTGAATCCATGCTGACTGTTCCTGATCACTTTCCTATCCTCTAAGTTCTTCAGAATTTATTCCTTGAGGACCTGCTCCATGATTTTTCCAGGGACTGAGGTGAGGCTGACTGGCCTGTAGTTCCCCGGGTCCTCCTCTTTCCCTTTTTCAAAGATGGGCACTACATTAGCCTTTTTCCAGTCATCCGGGACCTCCCCTGTTCGCCATGAGTTTTCAAAGATAATGGCCAATGGCTCTGCAATCATATCCGCCAACTCCTTTAGCACACTTGGATGCAGAGCATCCGGCCCCATGGACTTGTGGCTCTTCCAGTTTTTCTAAATAGTCTCAAACCACTTCTTTCTCCACAGAGGGCTGGTCACCTCCTCCCCATACTGTGCTGCCCAGTGCAGCAGTCTGGGAGCTGACCTTGTTTGTGAAGACGGAGGCAAAAAAAATCATTGAGTACATTAGCTTTTTCCACATCCTCTGACACTAGGTTGCCTTCCTCATTCAGTAAGGGGCCCACACTTTCCTTGACTTTCTTCTTGTTGCTAACATACCTGAAGAAACCCTTCTTGCTACTCTTAACACCTCTTGCTAGCTGCAATTCCAAGTGTAATTTGGCCTTCCTGATTTCACTCCTGCGTGCCTGAGCAATATTTTTATACTCTTCCCTGGTCATTTGTCCAATCTTCCACTTCTTGTAAGCTTCTTTTTTGCGTTTAAGATCAGAAAGGATTTCACTGTTAAGCCAAGCTGGTCGCCTGCCATATTTACTATTCTTCTTATACATCAGGATGTTTTTTTCCTGCAACCCCAATAAGGATTCTTTAAACTATAGCCAGCTGTACAAACAGAACAAGGCAATCTTCAAGCGATCAATCCCCTGTGGTCCAATACCAGCATCTGGCAGTCAGAGGCATACAGTTAGGATGACCAGACAGCAAGTGTGAAAAACCAGGACAGGAGGTGGAGGCTAATAGGTGCCTATGTAAGAAAAAGCCCCCAAAATCAGGACTGTCCCTATAAAATCGGGACATCTGGTCACCCTACATACAGTTGCCTCCCTGACCATCTTGGCTAATAGCCATTGATGAACCTATCCTCCATGAACATACCTAATTCTTTTTTGAACCCAGTTATAATTTTGGCCTTCATGCCACCCCCTAGCAATGAGTTCCACAAGCTGACTGTGCATTGTGTGAAGAAATATTTCCTTATGTTGGTTTTAACCTGATGCCTGATAATTTCATTAGGTGAGCCCTGGTTCTTGTGTTATGTGAAGGGGCAATTAACACTTCCTTATTCACTTTCTCCACACCAGTCATGATTTTTATAGACTTCTACCATATCCCTTCTTGGTTGTCTCTTTTACAAGCTGAGTAGTCCCAGTGTTTTTAATCTCTCTGTTATAAACAAACAGTTAAGAGTTAATTCCTCTTTTACCTGTAAAGGGTTAAGACATTTACATAGCCTAGCTGACACCTGACTAGAGGAAACAATGGCGGGGGACAAGATGTTTTCAAAGCAGGAGGAGGGAAATCAGTCTTTGTTCAGAAAAGTTTGTGCCAGAGTAAAGGATCCAGGAATCAGCCATCTAACATTTCTTAAAAGTAATAAGTGTTTAGAGAAGAAATGTATTAGATTATGTTTATTTTCTTTTGTAACTTCGTTTTTGCATAGTGGGAGAATCAAATTGGATGTCTTTGTGGAACTAAGGGTGCCCAAAGGGACATCCTCTGTGTTTTAAATCTGTTGTCTGTGAGAGTAACTTGCAGGCTAATCTCAGAGAGGTATTCCTTTCACCTTTTTCTTTTCTTTAATTAAAAGTATTCTTTTAAAGAACCTGATTAATTTTTCCTTGTTTTTAGATCCAAGGGTTTTTTGGATCTGGGCTCTCCAGAAATTGGTGGGAGGTGAATCAGTTTCAATCCTGCCAGAAAAAGAGGGATAAAGACTGGGGAAATAATTTGGGGGAAGGCAGAGTTCCAAGTGGCTCTCCCCTAAGATTTGGAACATGCTTGGTGGTGGCAGCTTACTGTTAACCTAAGCTGGTAAACAAATTTAGGTATTATCTCATGCAGGTCCTCACATCTGTACCCTGAAATTCAAAGTGGGGTGTGACACCTTAACGCTCCTCTTATACAAAAACTGTTCCATACCCTTAATCATTTTTGTTGCCTTTCTCTGTATCTTTTCAAATTCTAATATATGTTTTTTTTTAGATGAGGCAACTAGAACTGCATGCAGTATTCAAGGTGTGGGCTGTACCATGGATTTATATAGTGGTATTATGTTATTTACTGTCATTACTTTGCTTGTGTGCCACACTGAATGGATGTTTTCACAGAGCTATCCAGGATAACTCCAAGAGCTGTTTCTTGAGTGGTAACAGCTAAGTTAAAAGACAACTCATCCACTTTTGTGAAATCCCTTTGTAATTCTTCGCAGTCTTCTTCAGACATAACGATCTTCAGTAATTTGTATCATCTGCAAACTTTGCCACCTTTCTGTTTACCCCTTTTTCCAGATCACTGATGAATATTTTGAGCAGCACTGGTCCCAGTATAGATCCTTCAGACACCTTGCTATTTACCACTCTGCACTGTGAAAATTGACCAGTTTTTCCTATTTTTTTGTTTCCTATCTTTTATCCAGTTGATCCATGAGAGGACCCTCTTTCTTATCCGATTGCACCTTACTTTGCTTAAGAGCATTTGGTGATGGACCTTTTCAAAGGCTTTCTGAAAAATCTAAGTACACTATATCCTCTGGATCACCCTTGTCCACATGTTTGTTGACATTCTCAAAGAATTCTAGTAGATTAGTGAGGTGTGATTTCCCTTTACAAAAACTATGTTGACTCTCCCCGAATATATTGTATTAATCTAAGAGTGTCTGATAATTCTGTTCTTTACTATGGTTTCAATCAATTTGCCTGGCATTAAAGTTAGGCTTACTGGCCTGTAACTGCCAGAGTCACCTCTGGAGCCTTTTCTAAAAATAGGTGTCACATTAGCTATCCTCCAGTCATCTGGTACAGAATCTGATTTAAGTGATAGGTTGCATACTACAGTTAACAGCTCTGCAATTCCATATCTGAGATCCTTCAGACCTCTTGGGTGAATTCCATCTGGTCCTGATGACTTATTACTGTTTGATTTATCCATTTGTTCCAAAACCTCCTCTACTGACACGTCACTCTGGGACAGCTCCTCAGATTGTCACCCAGTAAGAATGGTTCACGTGTGGGAATTTCTCTCACATGCTCTGCAGTGAAGACTGATGCAAAGATTTCATTTAGCATCACTGCAATGGCCTTGTCTTCCTTGCGTGCTCCTTTAGCAAATCGTATGGCCAGTGTCCCCACTGACTGTTTGGCAGGCTTCCTGCTTCTGATGTGCTTAACATTTTTTTTGCTGTTAGTTTTTGTTAGTTGCTCTTCAAATTATTTTTTGGCCTGCCTAATTATACTTCTATATTTGACTTGCCAGAGTTTAGGCTCCTTTCTATTTTCCTCAGTAGGACTATTTAAAGGATGCCTTTTTTCCTCTAACTGCCTCTTTTACTCTGTTGTTTCACCATGGTGGCATTTCTCTTTTTGGTCCTCTTACTATTCTCTTTAATTTGAGTATACATTTAATTTGAGCCTCTAATATAGTATTTTTAAAAATTTTCCATGCTGCTTGCAGGCATTTTACTTTTTTGACTGTTTCTTTTAATTTTTGTTTAACAAGCATCCTCATTTTTCATAGTTCCCCTTTCTGAAGTTAACTACTACTATGGTGGGCATCTTCAGGATTCCCCCACAAAGATGTTAAATATAATTACGTTAAGGTCATTATGGCCGAGGAGCTCAGCTGTATTCACCTCTTGGACCAGATCCTGTGCTCCACTTAGGGCTAACTCAATAATTGCCTCTCCCTTTGTGTATTCCAGGATTAGCTGCTCCAAGAATCTTTCAATTGGAGTAGGTCTCAACTTTCACTACACCCCTTAGTGCCATCTTATGGGCCAGATAACCAGCTGGTGTAAATACATGTTGCTCCATTTTCACCAATGCTGATTTACATCAACTGAGAATCTGGCCCTAATGTCTAAAAAAATCAAAAGAATGGAAATGTTTCTTATCTAAGTGAACTAAGACTTTCAATGGGACTTATGCTCCTGGTCACTTTAATGTCTTTAAGCCCAACCTGAGTTCTTTACCTCTCATTTCCCCTTTCTTTCTTTGACCAATTTATCTCTTTGCCTTTCCTTATTCTATACTTCTCTCCCTCAGCTGTGAGTGAAAGCACTTATTTCTCTTCCCATCGCCGTGCATCTTTCATGTTCTACCCCACTTTGCTATATATTTAATGAGGGGCAGGCCTTCTCATTTGGTAACAATCAGTCTGTGCAACATATGTGGGTTTCTAGTGAAGTAAAATGTATCTCATTTTTTATGAAGCTGCTCAATAATTTAGCGTTTATTAATGATGTAGGATGAAGTTTCCATCTTGGACATGGCTTTTGTCTGTTGAGATGTTTCAGTGGGGATGGGCTGGGAGGGGAGGGGTTACCTGTGGACAGTGTTTCCATGTGAGAGGCCGAGAAGAGAAGCTCAAATTGGATCCCATTGATTGGAATTTTGGGAGTGAGAGTGGGTTGAATTCTAATGCCTGGATCCAAAACCTGTCCCTGTAGTTTGGAGTCTGGGTCAGAATCACAATGGAAATGGCTTGTTTTCTGGCTTCAGTTCTGGATGTAGCCCCATAATGCAGAAATCACAAGACATGAGTAAAAGTCATTACTTTCTGATGGGCATTCAATGGCTCCTAGTCAACAGGCATCCAACCACATTCCACAGCCTGCCAAAGCCAGGGAGTCCATAACGTCAGCCTTGGGAGTGCTAGAGCCAGGCTAAAATAACCGGCTCCTCAATGCCATGTTCCAACCCTGGCCAGGCAATTGCCGTGCTAGTCATGAACTGGACGGTGTGTATATGTCCATGCCCCCAACTAGCGGAATCAGAACTGATTGAATGGCTTGTCAGACTGTTAAAATGTAGACTGGCCAGCTGGGCTGCTTGGAGAACAGTGCTATAGGCAGTCATGGTGGGGCAATGCATGGCAGACGCCAGCTGCAAGGTCCCCAGTTCACTGGAACACAAGAAGTGGTGGGGAGGGGGAGGTTTAGAGTCCAGCTGTTTGGAGCACATAATGGGAGCTAAGGCTCAAGGATCTGGGGTGTGGGGGGAGGAGGCTACGGTGACCAGATTTCCGAGCGCAAAAAGCAGGACATGTTTGCGGTGATATTTTCTATAGTTGTGAAATACTCATACAAAAGACAAACAGGCACTGATTAAATAACACTGTCATAAACAGATAGTTAAGGGTTAATGTCTCTTTTACCTGTAAAAGGTTAAGAAGCTCAGTTAACCTGGCTGACACCTGACCAGAGGACCAATGGAGGGACAAGATACTTTCAAATCTTGGTGGAGGGAAGTCTTTTGTTTGTGCTCTTTGTTTTGGGGGTTGTTTGCTCTTGGGACTAAGAGGGACCAGACGTCAATCCAGGCTCTCCAAATCTTTCTGAATCAGTCTCTCATGTTTCAAACTTGTAAGTAACAGCCAGGCAAGGCGTGTTAGTCTTATTTTTGTTTTCTCAACTTGTAAATGTTCCTTTTTTGCTGAGAGGATTTTACCTCTGTTTGCTGTAACTTTGAACCTAAGGCTAGAGGGGGTTCCTCTGGGCTATATGAATCTGATTACCCTGTAAAGTATTTTCCATCCTGATTTTACAGAGATGATTTTTACCTTTCTTTCTTTAATTAAAAGCTTTCTTTTTAAGAACCTGATTGATTTTTCCTTGTTTTAAGATCCAAGGGGATTGGATCTGGACTCACCAGGGATTGGTGGGGGAGAAAGAAGGGGGGAGGGTTAATTTCTCCTTGTTTTAAGATCCAAGGGATTTGGATCTGTGTTCACCAGGGAATTGGTGAAGTCCCTCAAGGCAACCCAGGGAGGGGAAAGTTTTGGGGGGACAGAGAGTGCTCCAGACACTGGAATTCTGGATGGTGGCAGTGTTACCAGATCTAAGCTAGTAATTAAGCTTAGAAGTGTCCATGCAGGTCCCCACATTTGTACCCTAAAGTTCAGAGTGGGGAAGGAACCTTGACAAACATGTGCTGATGTCACAACTGCCAGGTTCTGAAGCACCAGCTATTGCAATGGGAGTTAGGCAGCAAAATACCTTTGTGGATTCTACCCTTAGTGGCTGAAGGAGTTTTTAATGAAACTCTGAACCAGCATCCTTAACACTCACTGTAAGTCAAAGGACAGCTTTGACTGTGTTTACAGTCTGTCAGCTTCTGCCTTGCCAACATGAGATTAATTTCCACGCCCCCCCAGAGAGACATAAATTTGATGCTGAATCTCATGCCTGGAAGTCCCTGTCTATCATACCTAACCATCAGCCTGGGTAACGCTATGCTGTCAGACAAAATTGTACTGCTGTAACTCAAAGTGAAGGAGCCATTCTCTTTAATAGGAGCCCTGGGGTCTTGCATGCAGCTTCCTCCTCACTGGTGCTGCTTCACTGCCCTTTTTTTGGGGGGGATGGAGGGGGAACGCTGCTGCTACTCAGCCAGGGCTGTGAGCCCAGATTAATACAACGCCATGGGATGGTCAAGGGTTAGTTTAAGGACGTAAGTGCATGTTTGGGTGCTTCATATATGTGATGTGAAAAACAAAATGTACCTTTACAGAATCATAGAAATGTAAGGATGGAAGAGACCTCAATAGCTCACCTAGTCCAGGCCCCTGCACTGAAGCAGGACCAAGTATAAACATCTTTCTGAGATGGTCTAACGAGCTCTTAAAAACCTCCAGTGACAAGGATTTCACAAGTTCCCTACTCAGCCTGTTCCAGTTTAACTGGGCTTATAGTTAAATAAGTTTTTCTTAATTTGTAACCCAGATCTCCCTTATTGCAGACTAAGCCCATTACTTCTTGTCCTACCTTCACTGGAGGTGGAGTACAGTTGATGGAGTACAGTCTCTTTATGCCAAACTTTTAATTATTTGAAGACTGTTACCATGTCCCCCCTCAGCCATCTCATCTCTAGACTATCCCTGGCCAGTTCTTTCAACCTTTCCTCATCTCTCGTGTTCTCTAAACCTCTTATCATTTTTGTTGCTCTCCTCTGGACTCTCCAATTTCTCCACATTTACATGTGGTGCCCCAAGCTGGATACTCCAGCTGAGGCCTCATCAGCGCCAATCAGAGTGGAAAAATTATTTCCCTCTTCTTATATATGACCATCCTGTTAGCCTCCCAGGATGATATTAGCCTTTTTCGCTGCAGCATCATATTGTTCTTCTAGCAATAGCTCCAATATTCCCTGTGGACACTACTGAATGCTTTCCGGAAGTCAATAAAGTTAATTAAAATGGCAGGAGCTTATTTGATGATCTGACAAAGAGTGAATATCTGTTCACGAACTGATCTACCAGCATGGAACCCAGAATCTTCTTGTAATAACTTCATGCACCACCTTCTTCATTCAGTTCAGCATAACAGTATCCAATACTTTGCCTGGGATGGATAGCAGTACAATACCACTTCTGTCCGTGCACTGAGTAAGCTCACCCTTTTTTGGCAATGCCATGATGATACCATCTTTTCCTGCTAGTGGCACTTCTTCTTTCTTCTATATTTTGTTAACTGTTCATTTAGAATTTCACCTTGCACCTTGAGTACCTCTGCTGGAATTCTGTCACCCCCCGGAGCTTTCACATGCTAGAAACGATGGGCTATCAGCCAAAATGATTAACATAATGAATTTATATCATGGAAGCAGATAGGCAGTAAGATCAGATACAGGCCTGGGTGGAGAAGTTCAACATTATGACTGGCGTTTAGGCAAGGATGTGGGTTATCCCCAATTCTTTTTATGCTACCAGTAGCATGGGTGAGGAAGCAGGCAACAAAAGGCCTGGTGGATGGTGGAAAATGGGATAGCGGAGATAAGTTACACGACCTAGACTTTGCCAATGACGTTGAAGCGTGACATGGAACAGGAATGATTGCCCTTTCATCAGAGGGAGAACAGAAAGCAGCAAAAAATGGATTCAAAGTAAATGCAGCGAACACCTAGATTATGAAGATAAGAAAGAGGACAACAGAGCGAAAGGTGTACATGGCTGGAAAAGAAATTGAACAGGTAGAAGAGTTCTGCTACCTAAGGAGGGTGATGACCTTTGAAGGTGGCTGCGATAAAGATATGAAAATAGGAAAAGCAAATACCACTTTTGGAATCATGAACAATATCTGGTCAAACAAGGTCACCCACCACAACAAACTCCAGGACAGTTTATGCCATGCGACTGAATTGAGCATGCTACCTTATAGAGCAGAGACGTGGCCGATGACAGTGACTAACAAAAAGAAATTGGAGGCCGCCCATCACAGATGGCAGAGGAAGATACTACACATTTCAGGGAAAGACAAAATATAAAATGTGAGAGTAGGGGAGCTGACAGAGCAGGACATGTCAGACAATGTCATCAAAGAAAGAAGCTCAGTGGTTGGGACATGTACTCCATATAGAAGATGAGAGACATGCTAAGCAAGCATTGAATTAGGTACCCGAGGGAGGAAAGAGAAAATGAGGAAGGCCATGGAAGAACTGGCAGAAGACAGTGACAAAGGATATTGAATGCACTGGCATTATCTGGGAAAAAGTATCACATATAATGCGTGACCATAATGTATGGAGGAACTGGACTGCCCAATGTGTCAGCGACACAGGCAGAACTAAGTGCTAAGTAAGTGAGTAATCAAACTGCTGGTTCATTCTGTTTGTGAGCCACTATCACTCCCAGACCCTTTTCTGAAGTACTACTGCCTAGCCAGTTATTCCCGATTTTGCACCCTTATCCCAAGCACTCTAGAGTGGGAATCCTCCATAGTCACAAGGAGCTAAACCATAAACAGAAAAGAGCTAGATGCCCTGCTGGTGTAAAACAGCACTGATATGTTACTTTGTACAGTAGCCAAAGACCTGGGACGATCAGATCCAAGAGCCAAGTGACGTTGCTGAGCCACTATCACCTTGCTGAGCAGAACTAAAATCCCACATCCAAACACTCAAAAGCTTTGGAGCTGTTTGGGCTTGGATTCATCCTTTGCCCATTGCTTCTTGGGGCTGGATGAAAAGAACCAGTTTGCAAGTTCCAGCACTGCCAACTGCAAGCATTTAAAAATAATGAGACAGTCCCCCCCCCCCCAAAATCCTGTAATTGGATTAAAAAACATGAGCAAAATAAATAAATGTTGGGTGCTTTTAACTTTGGCTTTTTTTCCCCAGCCCTCAGGTCACTCATAGGTCACATTTTTAAGTCTTTTTTACTCTTTTCTTAAATGAAAAGCTGAGATTTTCACCTGATCACATGACTCCAGCAGCTGGGGATTTATGAAACATCTAATATCATGAGAATCAAGATAAAATCTGTAGCTAAAATCATGAGTGCTTTCCTAAACCATCTTAAAGTATATTGAATATTTTGTATTGTCTAGCTTTTTGGAAGAACTGCCTATGATATTTCACTCTGCAAATGGAAAGGAGAAATCTTACCAGACCTTTTGGTTGCTTTATTCACAGTGCATAACATTCTGGACTTTATTAATCTTTCATGGAAGTCATTAAATCAGATAGATCAATGTAACTGATTTTCCTTGTTTCTCGACGGAACACATTTATGGTTAGCAATTCCTTACTTGGCATTCTTGGAGAAAGAAAGGGGAATGTACAATGTTTGGGGATTGGTCCTGCTTTGAGCAGGGGGTTGGGCTAGATGACCTCCTGAGGTCCCTTCCAACCCTGATATTCTATGATACATTTCTGAGCCATGAAACTATGCACAACAATCACAAGTCCCATAACAGTAATTTTTCAAAGGATTAGCAGTTCTTGTATTAAACATGAATGTTTTACTTGGGGGAATTTATGCCAGCCTAAGCCTTTATTTGCTGGTGGTAGGGATTATAGTTATTATAGAAAGAGAGCTAAATATTAAACTTGGATCTAAAAGAAAGATGACTGAGGGGGGAACCAGATAACAGTCTTCAAATATATTAAGCACTGTTATAAAGAAGATGGTGAGAAGGACAAGAAGTAAAGGGCTTAATCTGCTGCAAGGGAGATTTGGTTAGATATTATGAAAAACTTCCAACTCTTCAGATGGGGAACTGAGGCACAGAGAGACTAGATGACTTGCCCAGGGTCACATGAGTTTGTGGCAGATCTCCTGAGTGCCAGTCTAGCCTTAACCACAAGAAGACCAGTCTCAAGAAATGCCCTAAAAACACTGCCTTTGATCACCAAGTCCTTCCTCCTAGACTAGGAGCAAATGTGTCTAAGCAGCTCGGAATCTGGTGACTAAAGGAGTCCCTGATTCTGTTTTCTCTCTCTCTCTCTCACACACACACCCCAATAATTACTTCACTGGTGATTAACATGTCTTAATTTGTGATGGCGAAACTGAGAGCCATGCTGCAAGATATAATTGAAAGGTTTAGGAAGACGCTTCCCCTATGGATTGTATTCCATAACTGCCCACTTTAGGGTTCCCTGAACCTCATATTGGGGCCAAGAGCTCTTTAGGCTTAAAAAAGGATTCTACATTTACTGGGATGATGAAGAATCCTGGCTGCCTTTGTGAAGCGCTTTAAGATCTACTGATGAAAGAAGGCATTATAGACGAGCTCGGTAATATTACATACATTCAGGAGGATTGCTTTTTAATCAATGGATATAAATGCTCATGCTTCAGGGCAAAATCTAGGAAGAAATGTCCCAGAGGTATATTATTCCTTAAGTGTTCACTATAATGTTTTTTTTTGCATCTTCTTCTGAAGCAGCTCACTGATCACTAACAGAGACAGGGTATTAGAGCTGGTCTGGTCCTGCAGGGAATTCCTGTGCTCATATGGTTTATAAGGCCTGAAACCACCCCTGCTCTTTATTTATTTTGTAACCTCATATTAGGTTAGCATGGAGAACATCAGGCTCTTTTTAAGATGTCCGTAAGACATTCTGATGTCACCCCACATAATTAGCTATTTAAGGGCCAGATCTTCAGCTGGCGTGAGTCAGCATGAACTCGGTGGAGCTCTGCTGATTTACAACAACTGAGGATCTGGCCCTGAGGCACTCAAAGCACTGCCTTCATTTCACATTAACAGACACACACACGCACACACACAATCGTGGCGGAAGACTATACATGTTCAGAAGGGAAGCCAAACTCACTGACACTTTTAGGCTGCTACGAACGTTGATTAAGTCCGATCTGTGCTCCAGGCACTTCAGAAATGCAAGTGATATTATTGCAAATGTACCTCCAGTGTCAAAGCACATCCATCGATCCCTTTTGTGAAAGCAGCTTGCACTCTACCAGGCTCATACACTGTTTTATTTATCGAAATCATTATGGCAGAGTTGGTGTTTCCATTACAGAACTTGGACCCTGAGGGCTAGCGGTTCGCTCTGCTGTTTAAAATTGTATTGGATGAAAACTTGGCTTACAATTGCCCTGATGTCAAGAGTTAAATACATAAAGAGGCAGTTTTCATTCCGTCTCTGTCTCTGCTGTGATCCAGAGCTTTGCCACCTTGTGGCTGGATTGCTGCAGGATACTCTTCCTGGGACACGCCACCTTGGGGAGCACGCGGCTGGCTGTTTAGGAGAAGACTGTACCTGGCCTTAGCACAGGATAGGGCATGGTGCTAGGGGCCTCCCCTGTGCCCCTGCATGAGGATTTGGCCCATTCGCAGTCCCTGCATTCAAGGGAGCAGGATTTCTCTTCTAGCACCCCTGGAAACACAAATCATCCCAGTGGTGGACCTGTGATCCAGGGTTATTCCATAACTGCTACAATGCTTCTTAGACCTTCCCTCAGACACCTCGGGTACTGGCCCCCATCAGGGACAGGACACTGAACAGGTGCAATTCCTACAGTGTAGAGACCACTTCTATCCTCATCACAATTCCATGGGAGCTGAGACCCAGGGGCTTGTTCAAGCTGCCAAGCCCTAGCTGTAAGTATCAGGGTGCAGGAAGCAGGGCACTCTCCAGGAAGGCCCCGGGGCTCTGGAATTCGATCCCCTGCCAGTCTGGCAACTTTCAGAGCAGTTGTTCTAATTATTGGTGCCCTGGCCAGAGCAGAAGGGTTCATGTACACTTTAAAGAAGTCAAACAGCACGTTCTAAATCGCAGCAGCGAAGGCCCACAGCGGGGGAGAGGGGGCGTGGCTTTTACAGAAAACATCCCAGGCTCCTCTCTCAATCCCTCAATTGGCTCCCCACTGTCAGACCTCCATGCCTACCTGTATGCCACATGGGCTCCATGCAGGTCCAGAGGGCCAGCCAGGCAGACCCAGCAGTACAATCAGGACCTAATTTTATACACAGCACATGGATACCACAGTAGCTGAATAGACAGAGAGAGATTTCAGATGCTGTTTTCATTTCATTAGTTACTTGTAGTTAACACTCACTGCCTGAGAATCCTTGTCCAGTTTTATTTCCCAATTCACATATCTGGGCATCCTACAGTGGGTGAGTAGGGGGAAGATGGTGTTAATGGTGCCCATTCCGTACCCCTTCCACACATAAGATAAGGTTTTCAAAAGTAAGCAGGAATTTTGTGGGCCACCATTTCTGAGTGCCCAACCTGTGACACCCTAAAGGGGCTGGACCCTCAGAGAGCACTGAGTGCCCATCCTCCAAAAAACACCTCTAAGATGTATCAAGTTGGGCAACCAAAATTACTAGCCACTTTTGAAAACCTTGGTGCAGCGATCTCCAGGGATGGTTTTCTGGGGCTGTTAACCAGCTCCAAGGACTTATTTTATTGGGTGGTGGGTGTGTGTGTGTGTGTGTGTGTGTGTGTGTGTGTGTGTGTGTGTGTGTGTGTGTGTGTGTGTGTGTGGATATATATTGATGTTCCTCATGAGGCTTTGAAAGAGGTACAGAGCAAGATAAAATGGGAGTGACTTGAGTCTACGTCTGCTTCGCTCAGTTGCATCAAAATAAGCGCTGGATCACAGGATGTGGTGCGTGCGCATTGGCATCGCTCTGCTTCCCATGGTTATGTACAATTCAAAAATAGGTTCCTTGGTGTTCATGGTCTAATGCGTAATGATACCGAGTGCCTGTATAACACCAACAGACCCTGGTCATTGGCATCGAACCTGGGATTTCTGGAGCTAAATGCATGAGCCTTTACTGCATGAGCTAAAACCCAACTGGCTGTTTCTCAAGGCTGTAGAGCAGACTCATTAATCTCTGTCTTAAGGCCTTGGCTACACTGGCACTTTACAGCGCTGCAACTGTCATGCTCAGGGGTGTGAAAAAACACCCCCCGAGCGCTGCAAGATACAGTGCTGTAAAGCCTCAGTGTAATCAATGCTGCAGCGCTGGGAGCGCGGCTCTCAGCGCTGCAAGCTACACCCATAGAGGATGTGGTTTACGTGCAGCGCTGGGAGAGCTCTCTCCCAGCACTGGCGCTGCGACCACACTCACACTTCAAAGCGTAGCCATACCCTTAATCTAAGGCCATGGCTATACTGGAGAGTTGCAGCACTGGTGGTGGGTTTACACCGCTGTAACTTACTCACCGTCCACACTTGCAAGGCACATACAACGCTGCATCTCCCTGGCTGCAGCGCTGGCTGTACTCCTGCTCTGCCTGGGGTATAAGGATTGCAGCGCTGGTGATGCAGCGCTGCTCCGCAAGTGTGGCCACCAAAAGCGCTGTAATTGGCCTCCGAGGTATTCGGAAGTATCCCAGAATGCCTGTTCAGCCACTCTGCTGTTTTGTTGTGAACTCTGGGCTCCCGGGGCTGCTTATCTAAAAAACAAACACAGCTCGTTAGCTTGAGCAGAGGCAGGCAGGGGGATTCCTTTGGAATGTTCACAGTTTGCTTGAGCAGAGAAGCAACACAGCGGGGGGGGGGGAAGGGCGGAGTCTGTTTTGAAGCAGCTGCTTATCTGGTCTGAAGGCTATTTGCAGTTAGTGAATAAGAGAGGGGTGGGGGAAGGGGTCAAAACTTTTAAAATGATTGAAGGTTGGTGCTGTGTATCTTCCAGTCCTTAGAACTTGCAAGGCAGGGAGCTGAGAACAGTGTCAGCTCCAAAAATCCACTCTCTCTGTCTCCCCCACGCTCCCTGTCACACTCCACTCCACTCCCCTCTTTTGAAAAGCACGTTGCAGCCACTTGAACGCTGGGATAGCTGCCCACAATGCACCACTCCCAACAGCGCTGCAAATGCTGCAAATGTGGCCACACTGCAGCACTGGTAGCTGTCAGTGTGGCCAGCGCTTTCCCTACACAGCTGTACGAAGACAGCTGTAACTCCCAGCGCTGTACAGCTGTAAGTGTAGCCATACCCTGAGTGGTCTTGGTGCCACTAGATGGGACGGAGCACCACACCCAGGAGTGTGTGGGTTACACCTGCAATTCCCAATGTGGTCAGTAGGTGGCAGTAGTGCTTGGCACCTCTTGGAATGAGTGTGTGTGTGTGTCTGTCTGTCTTTCTTTCTGTTGTACATAAAGCTTTTTAGAGGACAAATGATACCTTTAAAAAAGCAAAGGCAGCTGTCAAGTAGCACCAACAAGACTGTGCCCAGCAGCCACAGGAGAGGTGCAGAAGGGTTTGATACTTAAACGGACCGGGTTTGATAATCTCTTGAAGCTCAAAGCTGTGGCCATCAACCCACCATTTTGCTTAAAAAGGGTGTGATCCATTTTTTAAAAGACTGTGTTGTGATTTAGTGCTGGTAAAAGGTTTCGGATTTAATGTAGTATTATTATTATTTGTATTGCAGAACATCTACAGGTCCCAGTTGAGGCTGGGTCCTCTTGCACTAGGTATTGTAGAAACACCTAGCAAAAGAAACAGTCCCTCCCCCAAGGAATTTACACTTTAATTAGATAAGGCAGACCAAAGGGAGGGAGAAAGGAAATATCATTATCGTTGTTTTACAGCTGGGGAATTGAGGCACATAGAGATAAAGTGATGTTACCAAGGCTACACAGAAAGCCTGTGCCGAAGTCTGGGGTTTAACCCAGATGTCCTAAGAGTCAATGCAGAATCTTTAGCCACTAGGCCGGCCTTTCCAACTGAAATCCTCTCTATGCCCACAGAGACCCTGTCCTGGGAGGACCATCCCAAGGGTCTTCCACTTTCCATGGCAAGTCAATCCTTGGCCATGCTGAGGAAGCTCACAAGGCACAAGTTAGAGTATGACCACACTGCATGTGAAGGGGTGATGGTTTAATCTAGCCAGCACAGGTAACAATAGTAGTGTAGACTTGGTGGCACAGGTTTCAGCCTGGCCACATGAATACAAGTCCACCAGAACTTCTGGGTACATACTCTGGTTGCTAGCCCATGTCAGCACTACTATTGTTACCCATGCTAACTAAGATAAAGCCAATGCAGGTATGCCTACCTCATGATATGCTTTCACTTGCCCTGTAGATAGCCCCTTGGCAAACATGATAGGCAAACATGATGGCAAACATGACAGGGAGTGGGAACTGAACTGAGATTCCCTCTAACTCATTTCACAAAGGTCACTGACCCACCATCAGATGGCAACTATCAACTGCACACTCTGGACCCAGAAGGCCAATCACTGCATGAAATGCTGTTGTGGATTATCACCCCAGTGATCTCTATTGGTCAGATGATTATATTAACCCCTGGTGGTTCCCCTGCCCTAAGTGGCAAAGGCAGTTAATGTTGTTACCCTCTCATATCCCAACAGCCCTTTAGAAATAGCATGTTCATTGCCATGGCCCTTGCTGCTCTCACACCAAAAGCATTCTGGGCAGCCCAAGGAATGTGTGTGGTCATAAGTGGCATGTCTGCTCTAGTCAAAGTTCTGCACAGGCTACATGAAGTGGCTGCACATGAGTGAACATTTGGCCCTTGCACCTGGGGATGATACAACAGCCGGTTTGGTATGAAAACTACGTCAATCCCCCTGACACTAATGCTGATTTTGAAAGCATTTGGCACCAAGTTTCATCTCACGGCCAGTGGACACATCTCTGCCTCCTTCTCCTGCATCGTCATCACCTGTCAAAGGACCTAGTAAGACAGAGACCCCAGCAGCAGGAATTTGGCAAACAACTGTTCTGACTTCAAGACTCATCAACCTATTTCACTGAAACTTGGTGAAGGATGTAGATCAGTATTTGCAGAATTACCATTCACATACACTGCCCCGCTGGTGAAGAAATGATCAGTAGTGGCAATCGGCCTGCTTTACTAACTGCTAATTTAGAGAGACAAAGTCTAGTTAGCTTTGAATCTGAAGGGTGCAGTGATGGTACCTAAAAGTATTTTTTTTAAAGATGATCTAAGGTTCATAACTATATCTTTTCAAATGATTTCAGATAGTATGTGTAGCATTTATTGTGGGTTTCATGTTTTGTATTCATCCTGGATGGTGAGAATTTTCGAAAGAACTCAACTCCCATCTGAGCTCAAAATTAAGTGGCCAGGTTTTCAAAAGAACTCACGAGTTCTTTGGAACAGGTGCCCATCACGGTCACAATGGGCGCTTGGACCTTTTGAAAGCCTGGCCCTTATTTAGGGACAAAAATGGGAGCTGACCCCTTTTGGAAATCTACCCCAATATGTCTATTTCAGTGGTTCTCAAACTTTTTTCTTCATGGATCACTTGAAAATTGCTGAGGGTCTCAGTGGACCACTTAATGATCTTTCCAAATGTTGTTTGTACCATTAGCTAACTATTGAAAAGTGCTTTGGCTAAAAGTGCTATATAAAAAACCCTTTATAATAATTTACTTTTTTTCTTCTACAAATAAAAGCACACAACTCATATTTTAATATCAGTAGTCTTGCCTTCCTAATGCAATGGATGTGCCCTCTCTCCCACGTCGCAGCAGCCCCCGAGCTGAGGCTGGGAAGGGAAGGGGTTGTCTCCCCGGCAGCCTCAGCCCTGGAGCTAGGGAAATTCACCTCTTTCTCTGGCTGCCACAGCCCTGCACGTCCCAAATTCCCCACAATCCCTCTTCTCAGCCCATTGCCCCCTCCCAACTACCCCCTATTCCCCCCAAGGCCACCACCTCACCTTACATGTGCGTCTTCTCCAGGGTCCAGGCACCTAATTAGCGGAGCCACGCCTGCACAGCTCCACTAATTAGGTGGGCAGCCCTTTGTTCTCTCATGTGTGGCCACCCCGGCATGCACCTTAGAGGGAACTATCCACGAACCACCTGAATGGAGCTCACGGACCACAGTTTGAGAACTTCTGGTCTATTTGATTTTAGTTATTAAGCAAGGGAATAGTGGATACCAACTGGTGTAGCCCCTGCTTGCTTCTCCTAGGAACTTTAAGAAGAGACAGTTTTAAAAAAACTTAGTTTTCCCATTGGCACCATTAAAATGTCCCTGTAACGAGCCCTTGACTTCATGCCAGCATTTTTTGTCGTTAGAATGCGGAGGGCACTGTGGTCTTTATACCATGCCATTGAAAATGATAAACTTTATTTAAAAAAATCACGCTGAGTGTTCATTCAGTTCTAGCGAGGCTGTATACTGTATACTGACTTCTCAGCAAAAGACTTTTCTGCCAACGTTGTATTTAAAAATGATGGGATTTTCTTCTGAAAAACTGGGTTTAAAAAAAGGAGGGCATGTTTAAAGTACACACTGTTTATTTCAAAAGGCGGGTATTTTTCCTGCACTAGTTTAAGGTTAATTTCAAGATGGCAGCTTCACTTATGGTGGCAGCCGTGATGTCACAGCAACAGGCAGAATGTGGTAACGGCATGAGAAGAACAGAGTGACATCACAATGGCAGTCTAGAAACAGCTGCTGTTTGCTTTCAAACGCCTGCTTGGAAAGTGTGTGAGGATCTGAGAGACAGCTGCCACCTGTGTCTGCGTGTGTGTGTGGAAAGAGATAATATTCCAGGCCCCAGCTCTGGCTCTGCCTAATTCTGGACAAGGTAAGAGTTTTCTCACGTTACTACATTTCTCGTGATTTGTATATGTTCTCTGACCTTCACTGTTTTCTTCCCCACTCTACTGTCCTTGCAATGCAAAGCCAATGCCCATTTCTCCTACTTGCATGCTTTCCATGCTGCCCACACTGCCCACAGTGTTACCAATCTAAAACATGAGTCAGACCCCACTCCTCAAATCATAATATTGCCCTAAAGAATCATGACAGATTTTTAAAAATAAAAATATGGGTTTCTTTTTAGTTGATTTCTTGTTTAGGAACCTTTAGGGTGCACTCAGTGCAGGTTCTAAGCTCTTCTTTGCAACCAAGAGGGCTAGAACCTTCCTTTATTAAAAAATGAAGGCAGAGATTCTCATGTGACTCCAGGATATGGAGATTTAAGAAAAAACACCAGCTATGGCATCACGGCCCGCCCTAAATCTGTTCTCCAACCCACTGCCCTCTTCACATACAAATTCTTCCTAAAATTTATTTCTGTCTGAGCGAAGGACTGAGAGCCAGGAATTCCTTAGTTCTAATCCTGGCTCTGACAAGATAAAGTTCCACTTGGATCCTTATTCAGATCCTTACCTGACCCAAGCCCTTCAGGTCTGCAACAAGTTGCTGGGAATCTTGAAAGAACTCAGACTCACTTGCGAGAGGTTCAGTACTTCTAGCAACACCAAAAATGCCACAAGAATTGCCTCCGTCTCCTGGCATCTTAGCATTTCTGCAAAAGCAGCAAAGAAACCTGTGGCACCTTATAGACTAACAGACGTTTTGGAGCATGAGCTTTCGTGGGCGAATACCCACTTCGTCGGATGCATGTAGTGGAAATTTCCAGGGGCAAGTATATATATGTTGCTTGCATATATATACCTGCCCCTGGAAATTTCCACTACATGCATCCGACGAAGTGGGTATTCGCCCACGAAAGCTCATGCTCCAAAACGTCTGTTAGTCTATAAGGTGCCACAGGTTTCTTTGTTGCTTTTACCGATCCAGAGTAACACGGCTATCCCTCTGATACTTACCATTTCTGGTTTCCGTCCTAGCCAGAACCAGTGCAAAATGTATTTTCATGGGTTCCCCCTCCCCCACCAATTTAATGGAACTTTCTTCAGAACTCAGAAATGTTTTGTTCAGATTCACTTTGAGTTTGGCGCAAAGTCTAAGGCCTGGTAGCCAGAAACACCTGAATTCCATCCCCTGACTCGCCTTGTGACCTTGGGCAAAATATTGAATCTCTCCCCTTCAGTTTGTGGAATGCAAAACTGCTCTGGGATAACTATTGACCTGCTCCATGGAAAGTTGTTGTGAGGATTAGTCAGTGTTTGTAACGTGCTAATTAAAAGTAATGGAATTATTCCTTGAGAAACACATAACATCCGAGGCATGAAGCAAAATCCAGCAAACACTAATGCAGCAGGTCCTTCATACACCGGTGCTGACCTCTCCTAGATCTGCTGCCAGATCCCCTGCCAAAAAAGCACGTTGCTTCAATTCCCCTTCCCTGAGCCTTTGTCTCAAACCAAATCTACATGGACGCCCAGCCAATAAAGTAAAATATCCAACACATTTTCTCCTTGTGAATTGATCATGAACAGACTTGAATTTTCACCAACTGTAAAAAACCTTTCACTGCTGCTATTTGCTGTTCACCAGACAGAGAGGGTGCCAGGTCAGTGAAATCACAGGGTATTGCTTCTGCCCTCTCAGCGGCAGAGTGAAACTTTTTAAAGCAGTAAAAGTAGAGAAGGTGAATAGCAAATGCTGTCATCTTGTTCATGTGACATCTGTACGAAGAGTAGCCGATTCCCAAGCACTGGTGTGAACACAGCCTGGGAGGCACCATGTTCAGATAAAAGGGGCACAAGGGGGAGTCAAATCAAAAAGCCGTTTTGTGGTTTTTCCAGCCATCTCTCCTGTCAAAATCAGTTGGCCTATCCCTAGCATTACTCCCAGCTGGGCAGCTCCTGGCCAGTATCAGTGTATGAGAAGGGATTGAAAATGACACTTTCCTAGCACAGAATTTGCCTGTTCTTCTCTGAACCCCCATTAAGAGCAGAAGGAGTTTGATGGTAGCTACTCCATAGTCATGGAGCTCTTTGAGATGGAATTGCAGTCACATATTTATTGATCAGAATTAAAGTATACACTGAGAGGAGTGCAAGATTTAAAGCTGAAGCTGGAAATTAATATGCATATCAAGTGGAGTCCCGCAGGGATCAGTTCTGTGTCTGTTTCTGTTCAACATCTTCATCAATGATTTAAATAATGGCATAGAGAGGACACTTACAACGTTTGCAGACAATACCAAGGTGGGAGGAGTTGCAAGTGCTTTCGAGGATAGGATTAAAATTCAATATGATCTGGACAAACTGGAGAAATGGGCTGATGTAAATAGGATGAAATTCAATAAGGACAAATGCAGAGTACTCCACTTAGGAAGGAACAATCAGTTGCACACATACTGAATGGGAAGTGACTGCCTAGGAAGGAGTACTGCAGAAAGGGATCTGGGGGGTCATAGTGGATCACAAGCTAAATATGAGTCAACAATGTAACGCTGTTGCAAAAAAAAGCAATCATTCTGGGATGTATTAGTGGGAGTGTTGTAAGCAAACACGAGATGTAATTCTTCCGCTCTACTCTGCGCTGATTAGGCCTCAGATGGAGTTTTGTGTCCAGTTTTGGGCACCACATTTCAGGAAAGATGTGGACAAAGTGGAGAAAGTCCAGAGAAAAGCAACAAAAATGATTCAAGGTCTAGAAAACATGACCTATGAGGGAAGATTGAAACAATTGCATTTGTTTAATCTGCAGAAGAGAAGACTGAGGAGGGATATGATAGTTTTCAAGTATATAAAAGGCTGTTACAAGGAGGAGGGTGAAAAATTGTTCTTGTTAACTTCTGAGGACAGGGCAAGAAGCAATGGTCTTAAATTGCAGCAAGGGTGGTTTAGGTTGGACATTAGGAAAAACTTCCTGTCGATAGTTAAGCACTGTAATAAATTGCCCAGGGAGGTTGTGAAATCTCCATCATTGGAGATTTTTAAGAGCATGTTAGACAAACACCTGTCAGGGAGGGTCTAGATAATACTTAGTCCTGCCATGGGTGCAGGGGACTGGACTAGATCACCTCCTACCTCAAACAAAGGTTGGAGGTGTTCACATATAGGCTATGACCTTTCAGTCAGGTCACCCTCCCTACACAGACTCATTCTGCTTTAATTCTGAAGTAAAAGAATTTACTTTTTCTCCGCACCCTCCTGAACCCACTACAAACCCTTAGAATATTTAGAGCTTCTGCACGAGACAACTTTGAGTGCCTAGCAAAAGGGGCCAGGCTGCCAGCCCCAAGGGGCTTCTAGCCCACTTTACTGGACAATATCTTTCTATTTAACTAAGGAAGTGCCCCTTGCATCTTTCAGAGTTCAACCCGCTAAACCTCTCAGCCCTCAGAAAACCACACACATGTTCACCGAATGGGGGCAAGAGCGTTGAACCAGAGAGAGGCTACTACACGTGGGAGGATTTACTTTGACAAGCTAGAGGGCCTCAGACAAATGAGCTGAAGAACTCTGAGGGTCTTGGGAGGCAGGATCCCACTACTAGGAATGGGGGAGGACAGCTCTGGTTTCTATCTGTCTAATGTACTTATATGGACCTCGTTACCATAGCATGAGCACCTCACAATCTCTTCCACCTAACACTCCAGGGAACTAGGAAAGTGCTCTTATCCTTATTGGGCAAATGGGGAACAGATCAACTGGCCCAAGGTCACACAGGAACAGAGAATTGAATCCAGAGCTTCCAAGCCCCAGGCACTAACTCATGTTTCTAACCATTGGACCATCCCTCCCCTTTTCCCATTTTAAGACTGCCAAGATACACCATAGATTCCAAAGAGCTGTCACAGTGCTCAGCATGTTCCCATCTCCCGGCACTGCGCAGAGCATTTATGAAGTACTGTCCTATGTGAAACATCTGCATATTCATATAGCAGTGCAACAGGCTGACACAATAAACATCTCCGTACAATGAATGGCTTGTAGCTCACCAGCTGCCAGAAATCAAGGCTATGCTGCCTTGTGAACTAGGAGCTGGCTCTGAACCATGACACACTTTAAAACATCCTTAAAGCTTCTTAATAGTGCAGAGCTTGAAACTGGCAGATGAGGAAGTGACTGCCTGCAACTTTCCCCGTCACTGCCTTTTTCAGCTTTCCTTCCTGTTTTTAAAACCAACAGCTGTGAGATCCAGAGCCACCTAACCTCTCACCAGCTCAAACATTCCAGCGGCACAGACTGAGAAGGAAATACAGAGGGAAATGGCAGGTGGATTCAGCCAAGGATAAGGCTTTTTCCTCTTCAAGGGCTGGTGGCAGAAGGATGATGTCGTGGTTAGGGTAGAGATCTGGATGTTATTACTGGCTGTGGCAAAGAAGTCCCATGGGACTATTGACAAATCACTTAATGGCTCTGTGCCTCAGTTTATCCATCTGTAAAATGGAGCTAATTCCCATCTGCCTCGAATGGGTGCTACGCAGGTATCATCATTACAGGAACATTGTTACTGTGATAGCCAATTAGATTGGGGGGTGGGGGTCATATGCTTTCTTGTTTCTGTCAGCCAGGCTCATCGCACACACCTGCGGCTCCTTGCATCCCTCCATTCTCCCCTCCCCCAAGCTCCCCATGTGCCACCCTCCTGTCTCTCTCTTTTTCAGAGACTCTCTGCAATTCCCCCCTCCCCCAATCTCTCCCTGCCAGGGGCTCTGTGATCCCCTTTCCTCCATTTTTTTTTCTGTCTGGGAAAGAAGTCACACAGTGCGTCAACATGGTAAGCTATTGGGAGGATAAGCAGAGATGAGCTAGGGTATTGCTATGCGTGAAGGCATTAATGGATGCCATCAACCAGACCTTTGATCTATAAACAATTGCAGAGGTGCTGGGGCTGGAACATTCCCTGAAATTCTGGAATTGATCGGAGAGAGCATTCAAAAGATTCAGGTTACCTCCACACAGACAGGCAAATGCCATTCAGCATAAGGCCTTTGCGAATTCAGGCAAACTAGTAGACTATTTAATCCATTCATGTCTCTGACAAATGCTTCATAAGGAGATGAAGAATCCCTGTAGTGAACAGTCATGAAATAACCTGCACCCGGGATAAATTTCTTCCTGAATCCCAGCAATTAGTAGTCAGCTCATCCCCTGAAGCATGAGGATTTAAATACCTTATCTTATTTGTACCCACTCCAGTTTAACTGTGGATGGTCTCATGAGCTGGATAAGTGACCAGTCCTTTTTTTAATCCTGCCAAATTCCTGGCCCCAGTGGTATCTTGTGGCAATGAATTCCACAGGCTCGCTATGCATTGCGTAACTATATTTCCTTTTTAACAGCTACACATGTATTGCTTCTAGGTTTCCTAGAGTATCCCTTTGTTTTATGTTATAAGAGAGAGCATATAGGAGCTCTCACTTCACCTGCTCTTTCTCATCCATGATTTTATATCCCCTCCCTCTCTAAAAAGTCCCATTCTTTTTCACCTCTCCTGCTACAGAAGTCTTTCCCACCTCTAATCATTTTTGTCACCCTTCCTGCCTCTCTATTTCTGCTCTACTCCGCCTTGAGACAAGGCAACCAGGACCGAACACAGTGTTCCAGGGGAGGGCATATACACAAACAATTTATATCACAGCAAATGTTTCATCTCCTTTTTGGAACTGAAATAAAATTAGACTAAGGGTTCTGATAGGGCTCCAAGATGAGAGGTTCAGTTCTTGATCTGGGTCCGAACTTTCCCCAACTTCACAGATTTTTATTGGCAAAAAAGACAATGATTATTATTTGTATTACAATAGCACCTAGATGCCCCAAGTCACAAACCAGGACTCCATTGTGCTAGGAGCTATACAAACACAGAACAAAAAGCCAGTCCCTGCCCTGTAGCTTATAGCCTACAGGTACATGGGTATATGCATAGGTATAAATTACAGTAGTAATGCAATATGCCTACAGGCCTCAAGGCCTGTAAGACAATGGCTGAGCTGAACAACTTCTTAACATGTGTGCAACATACCTCAGATGGCACATGACCAGGATTCATCACCGAATTTGGTCTGTTGGCTGGATCGTTAGCTTCACAGCATAAGGCCCCAAAAGTACAGGTAGCTAACCAACATTAACACTATCTCATTAGATACCACAAAACAGAATGTTGAAATGACTGAACTAACCACAAGGTACTAGTTTATACCAGCTTGGGATATTTTAAGTTAGGGACATCAGCAGATGTCTGACCATGTGAATGCCTTGGTAACTAATGGACATACACTAATGAACTTGAGATAAAAGCCGGAATAACCTATCGGAGAAGGCACCCCAATGTTAGTAGGTGAGGCACTACAAAAAAGGAAAAGAGGCTGATCCCCTCCCCCATTGAATATGAATGTGCCATCAGCATAACACATTAGAAAAGCTGTATCCCAGCCTGCGTGCTTTGGGAGATGCCTGAGTATATGCATGCCAAGCTCATTCTGTATTAGTTCTACCTACCTTGTTAGGTTGGGGTGTTTGTAACTTTGCTAACTGTGTTAATAAAAGTATTACAGATACAGAAGCTTTTTCCTAAGCGTGAGTGTTGGAACCGTGCATGTCATGGTTCCTAATTAAACAGGAATTCTAATAATACTGGGCCTGATCTTGGGACAAGACCCAATCAAACACCACAGGGTCAAGTGGGAATTTGTAAATAATCAATATAATTAATCCATAATCAATAGATCAGGCAACACCCCACAGAGCTTATAGCTGAAGAATAAAATAAGACACAGCAGGTGGAGACAGATGAGGGAGCATGAGGAAACTGTGAGACAATGGTGGTCAGCAGGATGGGTCGCTGATAGAGAGTGGTCTGGATCAAGCAAACAATACAGTCTTGCTCCTTTTCGATCGGAACAGCTAGTCAAAATTCAGAGCCCTAGGAGTGTTCCAGTGGACATATAAATTGATGGAGTCTGGTATTTTCTTTGATGCAATCTTGTTTATTTACAAGGAATGTACAAAGTCCTGCTTCTCTCAACACAGGAATAACCAAGAACAAAAGGGGCAACAATGAGCAAACTAGTTAAATGGAAATTAAAAGGAACCGTCACAAGACTGAAATGCCGTCACGCTGCATGAGAGTATTTAAAAACACCATAATAAAGGCTCAAATTAAGTGTATACCCCAAATAAAACAAAAATAAAGCAGTAAGAAGACCCCAAAAATGCCACCATCACTAAACAACAGCGTAAGAGAGGCAGTTAGAGGGGAAAAAAGACATCCTTTAAGAATTGGAAGTCAAATCCTACTGAGGAAAATAGAAAGGAGCATAAACTCTGGCAAGTCAAGTGTAAAAGTATATTTAAGCAGGACAAAAAGAATTTGAAGAGCCACTAGAAAAAGACACAAAAACCAACAGCAATTTGTTTTAGTACATCAAAACCAGGAAGCCTGCCAGACAATCAGGATTCTGAAGGAGCACTCAAGGAAGACAAGGCCATTGTGGAGAAGGTAAATTAATTCTTTGCATCAGTTTTCATTGCAGAGGATGTAACAAAAGAATGACAAATGTGAGGACCTGTGCTAAATTGAGGTATCAATAGCGGAAAGGACTGGCGCAACCCATTAGACGACCTAGGCGGTTGCCTAAGATGCTAACATTTGGGGGGTGGCGACCACGGTGGCCGGATGTTCGGCCGCTGCGGTCATTGTTGGTATTTCGGGGGCGGGACTTTCTGCCACCTCCATCAGGGACACCATTTCGGGGGTGGGACCTTCTGCCACCTAGGGCACCAAAAAGGCTGTCGGCTCTCCTGATAGTGGAGGTTTGGGAACAAATTGATAAATTAAACAGTACTATTCACCCAAGAGTTCTGAAGGAATTCAGATATGAAACCTCCTACTAAATGTGGTAAGTAACCTATCGCTTAAATAAACCTCTATTGCAGATGACTGGATCACAGCTAATGTAATGCTGATATTTTTTAAAAGGCTCCAGAGGAGATCCTGGCCATTATAGGCCAGTAAGTCTCACTTCAGTACTAGGCAAATTCTTTCTTTACTACAGTTTCAGACACCTAAATCAACACGATATACTGAAGAAGAGCCAATGAGGCTTTTGTAAAGGGAAACCATACCTCCTCAATCTATTAGAACTCTGTGGACACGGAAGCACGTGGACACAGGTGAGCCAGTGGCTATAGTGTACTTGGATTTTCAGAAAGCCTTTGACAAGGTCCCTCACCAGAAGCTCTTAAGCAAAATAAGCTGTCATGGGGTAGGTAAGAGGGAAGGTCCTCTCATGGATCAGTAACTGGTTAAAAGATAGGAAACAAAGCATAGGAATAAATGGTCAGACTTATATTACTATGGTTACGTCAGTCAGGGCCTCAGAGTACTCATAAATTTCTATTTAGGCTATCCTTATATAAAATATTAACTTAGGTATAAATAAGGAATAATTCAATTAAAGTATCAGAGTGATAGCCGTGTCCGATGAAGTGGGTATTCACCCATGAAAGCTCATGCTCCAAAACGTCTGTTAGTCTATAAGGTGCCACAGGACTCTTTGCTGCTTTTACAATTCAGTTAAAGTTAATGGAGTTACACTGGTGTAAGAGTGGAGACTCAGGCCTTCTAGATCTAATTTCTTAAGAGCCTCTCTTGAATATATGGGCCATCTTAGCTTCTTTAGAGTACATCAGTACACCTATTGTTTCCAAAGAGGACATTGTGTACCGGCAGGAGCGCGCTCTCCCATTGGCATCGGAGCATCTTCATTTAAGCATTGCAGAGTTTTAAATGTAGACATGGCCTTACAAAGGGATCTCACAAAAGTGGGTGACAGATGAATGGCAGATGAAATTCTATATCGCTATCCAAAATAATGCACATTGGAAAACATAATCCTAATTAAATCTACAAAATGCTGGGGTCTAAATTAGCTACCACCACTCAGGAAAGAGATCTTCGCCTCATCCTGGATAGTTCTCTGAAATCACCCGCTCAATGTGCAATGGCAGTCAAAACAGCTAACAATGTTAGGAACCATTAGAATAAGGATAGATAATAAGACATAAAATATCATAATGCTATTTTATAAATCCATCCTAGGCCCATAAATACTGTGTGCAGTTCAAATTGCCCCATCTGAAAAAACAGATATATCAGCATTGGAAAAAGTAGAGAGAAGAGCAACAAAAATGATTGGAAATATGGAAGCAGGTCTATTTTAGGCAAAATTACTGTTCAGCTTAGAAAAGAGACGGCTAATGGGGGATATGATAGACTTTACAAAATCACGAGTGGTGTCGAGAAAGTAAATAAGGGAGTGTTACTACCCCTTCACATCACACAAAAACCACGGGTCATCCAATGAAATGAATAGGCAGCAGGCTTTAAACTCACAAGAAAGTATTGAAGTATTTGGCACCGGCTAGTCAAATAACAGGATACTGGGCAAGATCGACCTATGGTCTGACCGAGCATGGGCAGTCTTATGCGCTCAAAGGGACTCCATTTCCATTTGTGGCCTGTAGCTGCTAATGTAATCTAAATAATAAAGGGAGGGGAGCAGGGGCCTTCAGAATTCTAGCAGTGCCCCCTGGGGGCAGACTGCTTCAAATTTCTCTAAGATTGGGGTATGACAAACAACAGCGCTAGGGACTTTTGGTTCTAGTTGTTTTCTGGAGGCTTTTCCATTATTTGCACATGTGCTACCGGAGGATTGCTCACTACCGTGCACGCCACTGCAAGGAATCCTCCAAAGCAGGCAACAACATCATAGAAAAGCTAGAAGAGAAGCCCTCTAGTATAACATTCATAGCCTGTGGGGCTCCATTATCACCCCGCCTCCTCCCCCCAGGGAAACGGAACCTACCCTTGTCTGCCACATCCTAGCAATTAGGGAAAAGGTCTGTTAGCTCATGGGAGCCTCAAGGGCCAATGCTCCCTTCAGTGTATTGTCCAGCGTGCCTTGAAAAGGCAAAGGACCTATTGCTAAATGTATGGATGGCAAATTCTGTGATGCCTCTTTCTCTCCTGCCTGCCCCCCTCACATACCCAGCCCCAGAAGGAAAGTGTATTTAACTGTGTGGTCTGAAAGAGACCCCCATTCATCATACTACCAGGCTGGCTTGCTCAGCATGTCCCCTAGGACCACCCCCTCCTAGCTGCCTGCCTCTCCTTTCTAAAGGAGCTCGTTAATAATACATGCTCAGGGACTCTCTGAGTGATCACATGTTCTAATCACTTCAGCCCCTATTAGCTTTACAGGGGAGCTGACCTTTCACAGCCCAAGAGGGCATCTTCATGGAAAAAGGGCTGGCACAGAGTGGGCTGACACAGCTCTTCTATTTGCTCCAGCTGGGGAGAGGCAGGGCTTGCTGAGCGGTGAGCCCCGATAAGGTCAGTGATGGCTGTGTCACTAGCAGTGAACCTCTGCTTTGAGCATGACAGTGATGGAAGCACTAGTTGGGGAAGGACCTATTGAGAAGAATGGCAGCATGGGAAGAATTTAACCAGGTTGTGGCTGGCTGTGACAAACTGCTTTGGCTCATGATCCACTCTTTGGAACACTGTTTTTATTCTCTGATGTTTTCCATCCCTGAGATGCATGATAATTCCCTTTCCGTGCATATAGTGCAGTGACTAAATGTAGACACATTCACTTGGAAATTTTTTAAAACATAATATTTAGTATGTATATAGCCCTTTACAGACGTAGACATTAATTAATCCTGATTATATTACTGTGATGTGGGGAAGTATTATTGTCTCTATATTATCAGTGGGGAAACCAAGGCATAAAGGAGATAAAGTGACTTGGCCAAGGGCACAGAAGGAATTGGTGTCAGCCCTGGAATTAATCCTGTGCTAAAGCCACTAGATGCCCTTTATGACAATCTATTTCATTTGTGTAATATATTTAACAATTAAATGTGTATATGATGCTGTAGGAATGTAAATTGCTGTTATTTGAATGTACTAATTGCTGTTAATTGAACAATAATGAAAACCAGGAAGTGAAGACACTGCATAGGACACATAATTAAATGAAATGCGAAACACACCTCTCCCAGAACAATGGACGGAATCAGCTGTTGAGTTTCAGAATATAAGACACCTGAAAAAAATGCCAAATATTTGAGATGGGCCCAAGCAGCAGGACTAAATCTGAATCCTTTGCCAACAGACCTTGTGAGAGCTGAGATCTAAACTTTGGGTTATTTTCATGAGGAGCACAAACTAAAATCCCAAATCTGAGTTCCTACACAGGGAAAGATTTCTGGTACCAGAGGATTCTCCAGTGACACAGACAAAAATCTAATCCCTGGAAGCTGAAATCAGCAAAAATCAAATAGAAAATAAGGTAAAATTTTTAATATTTTTAATACTATTTAGTAAATATTAACAGGTTCACAAATCCCTGCCCTGTAAATATCAGAAACAAAACAATAATCATTACAACAGTGAGCTTCAGTACTAGATATCTTTTAAGACAGGATGTCTTCTAAAATACATAGATTCTAAGGCCAAAATAGACCATTGTGATCATCTAGGGCTTGGCTACTCTTGTGAGGCTACGTCTACACTACAGGATAAATTCGAATTAGCTTAAACCGATTTTATAAAACAGATATTATAAAGTCGATTGTGCGCGTCCACACTAGGCACATTAATTCGGTGGTGTGCGTCCATGGTCCGAGGCTAGCGTCGATTTCTGGAGTGGTGCACTGTGGGTAGCTACTGTAAAATAATGAGGCCAATAACTTCGATTTGTGTCCACACTAACCCTAATCCGATATAGTAATATTGATTTTAGCATTACTCCTCTCGTTTTGTAGGAGTACAGAAATCGATTTAAAGAGCCCTTTAAATCGATATAAAGAGCAGTGTAGTGTGGACGGGTGCAGTGTTAAATCAATTTAACGCTGTTAAAATCGGTTTAACAGCGTAGTGTAAACCAGGCCTGAGTTACAGCATATTAAAGCAGTGCTGGGTGTCCTAGCTCACTGTCTGTCCACACTGGCAAGGCATGTAGAGTGCTCTGACTCTGCAGCAAGAGTGCTGCTGGTGGTACTCCACCTTGGAATGATGTTTGCTGTGCCTGGGCTACAACACCTGGGTGTCAGTGTGAATGAGGTGTTGCATTTCTGTGCTCTGACTGGCCTCTGGAAATGTCCCACAATCCCCTTAAGTCAAGTGGCCACTCTTGTCATTGTTTTTGAATGACTGCAGGAATGTGGATATAGAATCATAGAATATCAGGGTTGGAAGGGACCACAGGAGGTCATCTAGTCCAACCCCCTGGTCAAAGCAGGACAAATCCCCCGAAAGATTTTTGTCTCAGATCCCTAAATGGCCCCCTTAAGGATTGAACTCACAACCCTGGGTTTAGCAGGCCAATGCTCAAACCACTGAGCTATCTGTCCCCCCCACCCTTTCAAAGCTCCGTTTCTGACAGCCAGCTGCTTATCTGCTCCGAGACAAAGCAACCATTACTGTGGAATGCTGTGTGAGAGAGAGGGGCACAGGGGAGGAAGGGGAGTCTGCTGCTGTCTGAACTTACAAGTCAGAATGCTGACATACTCTCAGCCCCACAAAAACCCACTCTCTCTCCCCCCACATACACACAACACACTCTCTGTCGCACTCCACCCTCCTCCCCTCATTTGAAAAGCATGTTGCAGTCACTTGCATGCTGGGATAGCTGCCCATAATGCACCACTCCCAATGCCACTGCAAGTGCCACAAACGTGGCCAAGCCAGTGTGCTGTCAGCATGGACAGACTGCTGCCTTTTCCCTACTGTGCTCTCCGAAGGCGGATTTAACTCACAGAGCTCTATATCTGCAAGTGTAGCCATGCCTCTAGGCTGAGCTCCTGTATAACACAGGTCATAGAATGTCCCCAAAATAATGCCTAGATCATATTCTTTTACAAAAACATCCAATCTCGATTTTAAAATTGTGAGTGATGGAGAATCCACCACCACCCTTGATAAATCGTACTGGAGGTTAACTACTCTCACTGTTAAAAATTTACACCTTATTTCCAGTCTCAGTTTGTCTAGTGTTAAACAGCACAAATCTCACAGCCTTGTCACAATCCAGTTACAGCCCAATTTGATCCAGCCACTCTTAGATGCATGGTATAGACAGAGGCTTATGCCATACAGTCAACAGGAAAACAGCATATAGTCCTTAACAGCAGAGCCTCATTCTCTTCAGGCTACTCTGACACAAAGAATTGCTTGGTATTTAGCAACTCCCTTATAAAAGGACAGCTCTTGTTGTGTTTCTGTTCTATAAATACAAGCTTAGACCTGGGCTGTGGCTGGGTTATAAGGGCCTTTTTTTCAGAGGTACGGAAAACACCCACAACTCCAGATAAAGTTAACGGGCGCTGTGGGCAATGAAAGGAGATGCATGGGCTAAAGCACAGGGCAAGGAGCCAAGAACTCCTCTTATGATGCTGACTCCTTTTGTGACCTGAGGAAAGTCACTTACCCATGTTGCTTCAGTTTCCCCATCTGCAAAATGGGAATATTAATCCTTGCCAGCCTCACTGCAATGTTGTGAGGGTCTATCAGCTAGTGCTTATAAAGTGCTTTGAAGATTCCTAAGTATTAGTTCAGGCCAGGGGAAGGTTGGAACATAAGAACGACCATACTGGGTCAGACCATTTAGCCAAGTATCCTGTCTTCCGACAGTATTCAAGACCATTAGAGGTTAGATACTTTGATTCTGGTTAATTTTATATTGGTGCAAAAGAGGAGAGAAAGGCAAGTTTCTCAGCCTCCTGGCCTTCCTCGGTACAATCCAGAAAGCCTTCCCAGAAGGTGCAGTATCATGTGATTTCTTCTCATTTAATGAGGGTCAGTTTTTCCATAACGTGCCTGTCTAAAACCAGTTCCTGTGTTGAGGGGGATGGAGTAGTGGGTATGTGTGACGGGATCCCAGGGGTGCAATCTGGACTTTGGGACCACTGAGCCCTCTGTCCCACCAACCTGGGATATCCCTCTCATTCTGTGCTGCTGTTGGGAAGCTGCTGACCTACTGCACTTACACAGACATCCACAGGCAGGGACACACCCAACTGAGTGACATGACTGCTTTGCCAGCCACTCATGAACCAATAATAGAGAGGCTCCAGCCAGTTCCTCCCAGCTCCCCAGTCTTGCATGCAGAATTGTACCATCTTACCCTGGTCAGAAGCCTGACCAGTATAAGTTCATTACCCAGTCTGCTACTCCCATCCCAAGCCCTTCAATCAAAACACACTGCATTAGGTAAAATATAAAACAGATTTATTAATTACAGATTAAGTAAGTGATTATAAGTAGTAAGCATAGAGATCAAAGCTGGTTATCTAAGAAATAAAAGTAAATTCTAAGAACTAAACAATGTGAACCACGCAGGGTCTCAGCCTGGCAGATGGCACTAACAGGTCACAGATCTTCAATGCACAGGCTGGAACTGCCTTCCAGCCTGGGACCACCTTCTCCAGATGTGTTTCCCAATATTGAGTTGTGGGGGGAATGAACCCAAGTCATGATGTCACTTCCCTTCTTTATAGATTCTTCCTACTTGCTGGAAAGATCTTTTGCTATTCAACCAGTCTCCACTGTATATGTGCTCTCTCTGACATGATTGCTGGGAGAATGGATTCCATTCAATGGGGGCCATCAGCACATCTGGCTGCTCCACTGTTGTACCTGAAAGGCTGGCTGTGAGTGTTCCCAACCTCACAGCATGTTTCAGTAATACATACATAGCAAAACTTTGTAACGTCACATACAACAATAGCACATACAATTCAACAGGACATTAATGTTTAACACATCAAGCCACTTAAAATGGTACCTCACAAGGCATACTTTGTACAAAATATATCGCAATTATATGACAGTGGTGGATATGAGGGTTCTAGGGTACTGCTTTGTGGTACAGAGTGCCACAGTGTGCAGTTAGGGAATGTTACCGAAATATTGGGTTTGCCTAGTTGAGAGCCAATTAACAGCCTGACAGGGATAAGGAAAAATGCTTTATTTTGCAGAAAAAGGAGAGCCTGTACCTTGGTACAAAAGACTTTGTTTTACACAAATTTTACAAACCTTTTATACACATTTAGACAAAGACCCTTGCGTGTTAATACTTGATTGGTAAGTGTAAAGTTTTATGTTTTTTTTATTTAAGTAGAACTAACTGCTTAGGAGCAGGATTTTTTTGCTTTGAGGCAGAGGAAAAGAGATAGTGAAAAAATGCAAGCTACTGTGTTTATGAACAGTACTTACTTCCCCCCCACCTACTGGCCGCTTGTAATTTATTAAGGGGGGTTAGCCAGCTTTTACAATTTTTTGGGGGGGCCTGGCAAGCCCAGATTGCCAGGCCTGTTACGTAATTTACGATTAAGCTGAAGAGACAGGTACTGAGTTGTTTTACGGACAGCAGAACCTTTGGTTACAGCATTATACAGACATTTTGCACATTGTATTACTATTTAAATAATACATGGGAAGAACAGGCAGAAAATAATTTATTTAACAATTGAAAGGAAATGGCCAGTAAGCCATGACCCAAGGACTGGGAGAAGGTTTTTAAAATTAAAGGTGTGATTAAGAGATACAGCATGAAAAATAACAGCAGCATTTTAATAGCCTATAAATTTTGTTTAATTAAGCCAGAATGATTAACATAAAAACAGCATTTTTTTCTGATGCAAGCACAAGTTTTTTTTATTTTAGCATTTATAGCATTTAGCACACGTTTATTTTGCAAAGCCAGTTTTGCTACTTTATGAATTTTTTTTGTAACTTTTGAAAAGCGTTTGTTAATGCATTAGCCGCTTTTTTAAGCTTTGCAGAAATATTTACAACTGCTTTTTTTAGTTTAGCTAACCCCAACCCAGGAATGAACGCACGGACAAAGAATGGAATTTTGTTTGTTTGACAACTAAGGGATTGGGGCACTGACTATAAATTAGTTAGCTATACCAGGTGGTTTAATTTTTTAGATGTTTTGGTGAATAATTTAGTTTTACATGCATTCTCTCCATGGACCCGTTAGGATTTAGTATGTGGAAGCACCCCCCCCCCCAACTTGTTTAAATGCTTGGAAGAAGCACTGTGGATGTTCACACTTCCACTCAGAAAGTGTTTAAATATGTGTTTATGACCACAGATTAGATGGTACTTTTGATGTGTTTGTAAGGGCAGTGGGCCAAGTTTGGTGCTTAAGATTACTTTGAATAGCCATCAGCTGGTTATTTAGGAAATTTTGAATTTTTAAACATACTAGATCCCACTGCAATGCCTTTTTAGCCTTAGTGATATTTAATACTATTTTTGTTAGTAACTTTTGGGTTATAGAACTAAGGGTGGAAATAACATGTAACTTACCTATTCTAGCCTGTACTTGGGTTAGTTGAGCTTTAGAAATAAGGCCAGTGGCCTTTTTTAGTTGGCCCAATTTTTTATTATGTTTTTGGCTTTTAATAATATTTTAAATGGCTGCTGCGCTATTGGCCCCATTTTATAGGGATCCGGTTAGGTTCCTCTTCTTCCAGAGGAAATAACCCAGGCCCTTTGTTGTGCTAATTTAATGGCAGCCCCTAGTGTTGTATTAATTACAGTTTATTGATATTTTAATACATATGTCTTTGGTGTAGTACTATATTACATTTGTTGGTTGTATACCTTTAACTAATTTTAGGTACTTTTAAGAGGCATTGACATTAATAGCCTAGGAGGGAGTGTATTAAAGAGTAACAGGGGAGATGGCAGGGGCAACAAGGTGCCTGTGTACCTGTCATTTTAAGAGCAATACATACTGAAGGATTTATTTAAAACACAGGGCGCAGCCTGTAGAACAAACCCCAAAATTTAATTAATATTACAATTTTAAGCATGGGTTTCACAAATTTTTTTTTCTGCCAGTGTATGATTTTTTGTTTTTTTTACCAGGGTTAGTTTTTAATGTTTTTTTTTAGTTAGGAATTTTTGGACTTTGGCAATTTTAGTGGAGTGAGTGTTCTTTTTGTTTCTGAAACAGTTGTGGTTTAGCGTTTTACAGGGAAGAGGTTACCAGCACATTACCCTGCAATAGTTTTGATTTTTTTAGAAAAATTTAAAGGCACAGTAAATTTGTTAATGGACAAGGGAGAGGTTACAAGCACTTTATTTTGTACTTTTTTTGCTATTTAGAAGGCACAGTGGAGCTAGAAGGAGAAATAGGCTAATTATTAGTAGGAGAATTCTTTTGATGTGGAGGGGTCTTTTTGCAGTAAGAATTATAGGTGTAGGCAGTTAGTTTTTGGCACTTTACAGTGGTGTTGGTAGTTAGCAGGACTTTAACACATCAAGCCACTTAAAATGATACCTCACAAGGCATACTTTGTACAAAATATATTGCAATTATATGACAGTGGTGGATATGAGGGTTCTAGGGTACTGCTTTGTGGTACAGAGTGTCACATTGTGCAGTTAGGGAACACCAACAAACTAACAGTTGGCAGTAAATGTTAGTGACTGGATCATGGACCTTGCTTCACACCAACACTGGGAAATGAAAGGCCATAAGGAGCGACCTTACTGTCCTTCAGTGGTATCTGTAGGGCAGGCAGGAGCTTCTGAGGAGAGCAGCCACTGCTGGACCAGGACTTCTCCTCCACAGGCCAGGGCAAGGATTGGGTGGAATCTTGGCTCTGCAGTCCTATCCTCAGCCGCTGCAGCTGAGCCTGCAGAGCAGGGCAGTGAGCTATTCCAGGAAAAGGGCTGGCACAGATTACTTTCCCCATAGAGTAGCAGAGACCTCAGTGTGACTTTGGTCTGTGCTCTGCTTGTAGGGCAGTGCAGGTACGTGTTGCCCCTTGCTCAGGGCAGAGCATTAGGTTACAATTCAGCCTTAAGCGAAGTCATAGACACAACCCAGGGTCAAGAAATCTGAACGCGAGAAGGTTGAGGCTATTTCCAAAGACTCTTTGTTTGATGATATGAAAGACTCATCCTGATGCTAGAGATGACGGGACAGGTCCATTACTTATGCAATCACTCTCCCCCGCCCTGGTACTTGTGCAGCACGCCTAGGAGCTGAAGGATTAGCTTTCTTGGACGGAGGTACAGGAGTTCAGCCCGAGCATTTGCAGAGGACTGTGCAGGGGGGCAGTCTTGTGCAGACTTTCAACACCTACACACTTTGGGGCTGCTCCCCATGGCAGGCGGGTCTAGCACCTGGCATAGAGGGTGGGGCTGAGGACACTTGTCATGAAGGATTGAAAGTAGTGGTAGATGAGTGGCCCCCCAGGCCATTCTGAGCCACTGAATGGGGAAACATCCAGCAGAGAAGGACCCTCCAAAGTGCAAGACCTTGTGCAGGGGGACAATGGCCCATGTGCCCAGGGCTAACCCTGGAGGTATGAATGGAAGAGCTTCTTATGTTAGATTTCCAGGCGTCTAGCGGATGAGCATGCAGCAGAGTTCAGGAGGCTGTTTACAACTAGAAGCTCAGAAATCCAGGGTATGGTGAGCTTTCCAAGGCAGCAGCGACTTCCAGCTGGCACTCATGTTTATTTCTTCATTAGGAAGGACGCTATTCAAAAACCAATAGTCAAATGTCTGTCCCCTAGGGATGCTGGCTAAAATGTATTACACCAGAATTGGTTCCTATGACATTATAATTAGGACTCATTTCCTTATTATGTCTATTTCCTACCTAGCGTGATTCACTAATGAATTTCTATGGGCTGTGTAATCTGCCTGCTTTTTTATTTCAATACGTGGCTGCTTGCTGTGTCCAATTTTCATTCTGACTTCAGCTCAATAGAAGAATCACATCAGAAATGCTAGCAAATGTCTGAGAACAACTCTTCAACATGGTTAAAAACAGCACACGCTGATTTACTGCAAGTGTGCTTCTTGCAGGAAAGAGTATATTCATTTTTCTACTACTGGGGAGGAGACCGACTTTGAGGCTTGGGGGAATCCTAGTTCAATTGTTAGGACATATTTCCATTAGCAAGTCCCTTACACACTGAATTTCAAAAGTGACTGGAATGATTTTTGTCTTTTTTCCTTTTAGTAACCGTATATAATATAAACAAGAAAGAGGCTCAACCGGCCAAATATGGATCCAGACCACAAACACCACAAGATTTAGGGTTGCCTGAATTTTTTTGTTCACCCCATTATTATATATATAATATTATTATTATACTGGCACTAGAAAAGGTTCAGAGAAGGACAACTAAAATGATTAGGGGTTTGGAACGGGTCCCATATGAGGAGGGATTAAAGAGGCTAGGAGTTTTCAGCTTGGAAAAGAGAAGACTAAGGGGGGATATGATAGAGGTATATAAAATCATGAGTGATGCGGAGAAAGTGGATAAGGAAAAGTTATTTACTTATCCCCATAATGTAAGAACTAGGGGTCACCAAATGAAATTAATGGGCAGCAGGTTTAAAACAAATAAAAGGAAGTTCTTCTTCATGCAGCACAGAGTCAACCTGTGGAACTCCTTGCCTGAGGAGGTTGTGAAGGCTAGGACTATAACAGGATTTAAGAGAGAACTGGATAAATTCATGGAGGTTAAGTCCATTAATGGCTATTAGCCAGGATGGGTAAGGAATGGTGTCCCTAGCCTCTGTTTGTCAGAGGATGGAGATGGATGGCAGGAGAGAGATCACTTGATCATTACCTGTTACGTTCACTCCCTCTGGGGCTCCTGGCATTGGTCACTGTTGGTAGACAGGTACTGGGCTAGATGGACCTTTGATCTGATCCAGTACAGCCATTCTTCTGTTCTTATGCAAGGCTGTTGGCACTGCCTCTTATTAAGATTGCCCGACACTCCCCATTATAAGACCCTGTTTCAGTGGTTTTAACTTGGGTAAACTTTAACCATTTGGGCTGACATTTTTGAAGCTGGGTGTTTGGCTCAGGCTGAATTTTTCTGAAATGTTTTAAGCCAAAACAAATCAGCTGCTTCTAAGAAGAAGGCTAATGGGGCATACATTATTTTGTAATGTTAATAAAAATACTTAAGAACAGCCATACTGGGTCAGACTAATGGTCCATCTAGCCCAGTGGCTAGTGCCAGATGCTTGCGAGGGAATAATGTGTTATGTGAAGGGGTAAATTACATTTCCTTATTCACTTTCTCCACACCATTCATGATTTTATACATTTCTATTATATTCACTCTTAGTCATCTCTTTTCCAAGCTGAACGGTCCCCGTCCTTTTAACTTCTCATATGGAAGATGTTCCATACCTCTACATTTACTGTACTTTTTCCAGTTCTAATATATCTTTTTTGAGATGGGGCAACCAGAACGGCATGCTGTATTCAAGCTGTGAGAGTACCATGGATTTATATACTAGCATTATGATATTTTTCTATCTTACTATCTATCCCTTTCCTAATGGTTCCTAACAATCAGTTAACTTTTTCTGACTGATGATGTACATTGTGCAGATGTTTTCAGAGAGCTATCCAGGGTGCCTTCAAGATCTCTTTCTTGTGTGGTAACAACTAATTTAGACCCCATCATTTTGTAGGTATAGTTGGGATTATGTTTACCTGTGTCCAATTATTTTAATTTATCAACACTGAATTTCATCTGCCATTTTCTTGCCCAGTCACCCAGTTTTGTGAGATCCCTTTGCAAGTCTTTGCAAGCTGCTTTGGACTTAACTATCTTGAGTAATTTTGTATCATCTGCAAATGTTGCCACCTCACTGTTTACCCCTTTTTCCAGATGATCTATGAATATGTTGAACAGCACAGGTCCCAGTACAGATCCTGGACAGGGAGAGGGAGAGGGAGGAGAGGGACCCTCTATTGTGAAAATGGACCATTTATGCCTACCCTTTGTTCCCTATATTTTAACCAGTTAATGAGCCATGAGAGGATCTTTCCTTTTATCCCATGACTGTCTACTTTGCTGAAGAGCCTTTGGTGAGGGATCTTGTCAAAGACTTTCTATTGCTATCATTTACTCTGCACACTCCCAGCTGTAATGTAGACATACCCTGTACGGACACAGGAGTTTGTTCACATGGAATACAGTGTGTGATGATCGGCGTCTAGGACACTGATGCATCCAAGACAGCACTCCTATCATGTAAGCCACCTTCTGGCCCAGCCGGAAGTTGCTGTGCTAAGCTTGTTTCAGCTGGAAGTCGCTTGCCTCAGGTCTCAGAAGGAGAACCATAAATCAGTCTCAAAGGCTATTAACCACAGCTGGCATTTTCATGACTTTTGCAGTCTGACCACTTTCAAGTTACAAATAAATCTAAGGGCTGAACCAGTCCTTACTTTAATAACCAGAGAATGCTCCTTTTGGGCGGGTTGGACTGAGGAATAACAATAAATCTTTGTTCATACATCATTTGTTGTTGGCACTTTCATGAATGGAAGAGATCATGATTGTTTCTCAAAAAGATTCTTTAACCAAATTGTGAAAGGTATCAATTTCATCGGCCCCAATGCCCCCTCCAGACTCTTCTGCATTTGAGAAACTTTACACATGGGAATAGTCCCATTGAGTTCAATGGCAGAGACAACTCACATATGAAAGCGGTTGCAGGATTCAGACTGTAGACTGCAAGATCCTCAAGGGAAGGACTGTCTGCCTTTGTGTTTATGCAGCACCGAACACAACAGGGCCCCCAATATTGACTGGGGTCTTTGAGGACTATTGCAAATATGAAGGAGAATAATCAGACACAGGAAAAATTTCAAAAGCTCCTAAGTCACTTAGGAAATGTCTACATTTCAAGCAGCAGCCTGCGGCAGTGAGTCTCAGAACCTGGGGCTGCACAGCAGGGCTTGAGGGCTCATGTTATAGCCCCAAAAATAGCTGTGTAGATTGTCTGGCTGGAGCTCGGGTTCTGAAGCCTGGGGTGGGGGGACCAGGCTCAGACTCCCTGCTGCTGTCAGAAGCTGAGACTTGGAGGATCATGTCCAGTGGTTGAAGCAGTGGCAGTTGGCCTAGTGATCAGTGCAACAGAAGCCAGGCCAGGAGTCGAGAGCAGGTTGGGAACAAAGCAAGGGTTGGGTTGGGGGCTAGGCTGGAGCAGGACTGGGAACAAGGCTGGAGTCAGAGCCGGGCTGAAGCAGGCTAGTGCCTGTGAAATCCATCACCACTCTCAGGCAAGGAAAAGTTCCAAGTTACAACATGACACTGGGCAGACTGAGCTGCTGTCTCACCTGTGAGGCTTGTATACCTGTCCTGAGAGTCACCAGCCCAGCTCCTGGCTAGTAGATTGGCTGGAGCCTAGCACAAGAATGACTCACCACCACCTGTGGCTTAATCAGGCTCTAGTTCAGGGATGACTCCACTTCAAAGCTGCTGGCTGCTGCTTGCTGTGTAGACATACCCTTAGGTGCCTAAATCCCACAGTAAGATTTAGGAGCCTATGTCACTTAGGAACTTTGGAGAATTTTATGCATAGTGCCAGATTCTGAAATCAATAAGGCTGATGTAAATCCATAGCTTGAGGTCCACGGAATTACTCCAGACTTTTACACCAGTGTAACTGAGAGCAGGATCTGTCTCTCAGTCATTGGACTGTAGCCATAAATGGAATTTAATTTTAGAAAAAATATTTGCCACTTTGGCTGACTGAATGTTGTCATTTCCTGGAACCAGAGTGCACTAATTACAGGGAAAGCTCTGAGACGGTTGCTTCTGGCTGCAAAGCAGGGAATTCATGAACCTGGGCTTGATCCGGTGTGGTGCTAAGCAACCTCAACTCCAATCAAAGCCCGTGGGAGCTGAGGGTACTCATCTCACAGAAACATTCAGCACTTTGCAGAGCTACTCCCACAAAGAAGAAAATCAAATAGGAATCCCTAAATGTGCCAAACAATAAGGTAGTGTGGTAGCAGTGTAATCGGAAGGAAATCAGTTGAGCCATTCCCAAAAGGACCTCTGAGGAGATTTGGGTATAGAGATAAAATAGCCAAACATACGTAAGTATTTTCCAGTTTATGTTTTTCTTTTTTCAGTCTTCCATATTGATAGTGGCTCATATGGCCATTTCAGTCCTCATTCCCTTTTTCACTAACACAGATATCTTTGGAGTGCCCCAGCTGCTCAGGCAGTTGGCTGTCTGCATACAGCGAGCCACCTAATTGTTCTTAGCCTGCCGCCGCTCCTCTGGACATGGTTTAGTATTGTTGACAGGAGAAAGCGAAGCCATAAATCAAGCACCACTCAAGAAGCTTAAGAGAGGAAAATGCTGCGTGGAGATGTGATATAATCCTTAAAGCCATTATTGGCTGCAGACTCAAGTCACATTTTGTCCATGTCAGAACAAATCTGTAGCTGGCTTGCTGTCTCCAGAAGGGGGAGAGAACAGAAAGACAATTGATTGAATCCTCTTGCTTCTAGTGGGTCCTGCATTCGCTTGTAATTCCAATTTTCTTCCAGAAGCAAGGGTTAAGCAATACAGGTTAGCTGAAGAGTCTCTCTCCCCTTGGCCATAGGTCACTGGTTTGAGCTTTAGACAAGCACTTGGGCTCACCAGCAGTGCTACCAGCTATAGATGCATCCATGCTGTAGTAGTAGGCTCTGGACTTTGGACACCTCTTTTCTCAGCTCATGAGTGTGTAACCCTTCTGCCAGGCAGAGCCAGCAGCAACCAGGGCCAGGTTCAATATCGAGGGGTTCCTTTCCATTGATACAACACAGAACCATCTTGAACCCCCACCCAGTAACCTGGGAAAATTACACACCACCCAGGGGCACCACTGAAAGGCAAAACTTCCCCACTTGCAAGCACAGAGTCTGAGTATAGAAAAGAAACTTTTAATAAAAGGAGGGAGGTAAGTGTGTTAATTTGGGAACACACCACACGCAGAGTATAGAAACAAACTATGAGCACCCCCAAGTAGGTTGGGCAGTGTCCTTTTCCCCTCAGGTTCTTAAATCCAGCAACCCAAAGGTCCCTTTAAGGTGTCCATCCCTTCTCTGCACCCCACTCACAGTTGCTGTGCCACCTCACCAGCTGCTCATTTTGCTTGCTGAGCTGCCAGTCACCTTCTGCTGCCACCTGCCTCTCTGCTGTGACCTCTGCACATCAGTCTCTTAGTGATTTTCAGCTCTTTGCAGGCGGGGGAGAAACACTGCCCCATCTTGAGTGATTTCAGCTCTCCATGATTTTCAGCTCTGGGCAAAACCAGTCTCACCACAACTGATTTTTAGCTCTGATTGAGCATTTAAAATAACAAAGAGGTTCCCAATAAAGCCCATTTAGCTCTGCCTTTAAACAGACTAAACCAATCCAGGGAGTTCCCTTAGTGAGGATGTGCAGTTTCCTAGCTAGGACACCTGTTTTGACCCCTCTTACTTTCACAGGGCCTGACATTTGAGCCCCTGGCTTAATGAGGTTCTTTCAGCTGAAGGTGACCCTCTCATTTGGTACAGGTTAAGCACAGTCCGGCTTCCCTGTATTCCTGCAAAAATTACAATTTGGTATAATTTTGGTAACAGCATTTCACTACCCCTGCATTCAATACTAAAGTGATTTGTACCCAACACCAGACAAAACTGATTGCTTTGACACCGCTCTATGTGCTGAATATCTAAAGCAGAGCAGGAGCAAACTGTATTTACATAAACACACCCAAAGTCTCTCCCCCTGCCAGCTAGCTGTCAGGGGAGCACTCCTTCAGACCCTGCTTACAAGTGTAAGGCACTTTCCAGAGTGAACGTAAAATTGTGATTTTGTAACCACACCAGATTCTCTCACTCATCTGATTGCTTGTGCTGTTGCACCTGACTCCACAAAACAACATTTTTTCACAACACAACCCTATTGTGCATCCATGCCTGGCATGCTGCCCAACGGTGGTTTTACCCAGGCATTCAGGGAGAATCTGAGCAGCTCTCCGATAGATCTCCAGGCACCAGCATTCCAAGCAGGTGCTTGGGGCATCAATCTGCAAGGGGCGGCAGTCCCTGTGTTTTTGCCCCCAAGCAGTGCGCCAAATTGCCACTGAGGACGGCGGTGGCAGTCCCACTGCCGTTAGGGCAGCAGGTGCATTTCCATAGCGGTGGCAATTCAGCGGCAGTTTCTATGTTCAACTGTCCGCAGCGGTGCAGCTTCGGTCTTCCAGCTGAAGACAGAAGCTGCCACCGAATTGCCGCCACCGCAGAAACTCGCATGCCGCCCTAACAGCACACGGACTGCCCCCCACCGTCCACGGCGGCAATGCGGCACGCTGCTTGGGGTGGTGAAAACAGTAAAGCCGGCCCTGCCTCCGGAGGCAGGGGAAAGCGGGCCCAGAGGACATGTGCAGAGAACCCCCCCACCTGCAGCAGCACGAGGGACAATACAATCTGAGCTGTCTCACTGCAGAGAGAGCTGATAGGAAGCAAGAATCACTAAACTATGCTGGGTCCCCTCTCTGCTGCAGTGACAGGGAACACAGCCGCTGTCTCAGATTCCCCAGCGTGGCTCCCCAGCGAATGCACATGTCTGCGTGGGTCAAGCAACATCTCCTTCATGGGGTCTGGTTTATTCAACCCCCAACACAGAGTCCTTTGGCCTTTCCAGGGACAAATAGGTCTTCACAAGTCCCTTTAAATCCTTAGTCTTGGGCCTCTCTCTCTCTCTCTCACCCCCTGGAGCAGAGTCTCACAGGCCCCGCTACAATCCATCAGCCCTTGGTGTACCACACATTAAGGCTCTGATGCCATCTGCCTCCAATACATGCAGCATTCCATCTCAGGCCCTTCCCATCCCTCAATCAGCATTGCTGGAACTAGGGGTGCTGCCGCACCCCCTGGCTTGAAATAGTAACAACACACACCAAATATATGCATGGTTTCCATCATCAGCACCCCCCACTATAAAAATGGTTCCAGCACCCCCTGCCCTCAATCACTCCTCTCTGCCGCAGAGACAGGAACCCTTCGATCTGGCTTCCTGCAGGTCACATGTTCACTCCTAGTCATTCTCCCCGTGACTACAGCTCCTAGAACTGAAGGGCTGGAGCACATAACAGACGCACTGGGACATCTGCATGTGCCCAAGGACAAGCTGCAGACAAACAAATCAGTGTGCCAGCAGGCTAAAGGAAGCCAATCGCATGCCTGGCAGCTACGCAACACACTCCGTTGCCATGGATACAGTACCAAGGATTAACTCTTTTGGGTCAAGGTGTGTTTTGAGCCAATCAGGTTACAAATTGGCTTAAAAGACAAGCATAGCCAAGGCCTTATTTTGGCCCATTAACAAAGGTTTGTTTGCCAGTTCCCATGCTGCTGCTCCCCAGACCCCATGCAGAGGTCCTAGGGTTTGAAAAGCACCATCCTTCTCTCTCCTGCTATGGAATGGACTGAGGGCTTTGGTAGGGTGACATCTTGCTCCCCTGATGACCTCAAATGGCCACCCCATGAGCCTTGTAAGAGAGGCTTCTCAGAGCCCGCCCCTTGCCTCCAATAACCTTCACGGGCCCAGACAGTTTAACCACACACAAAAATAACTTTAATACCTTAGAAAGGGGCTGAGAAGATCTATAAAGATGTGTTAGCCCCTCTGGGAGGAGAGAGACAAAGACAGGGGAAAACCGACACCACACGCTAGTTGCTCACCAGCTGGAAGGGAGAGAGTTGCTATGGGATGCAACAACAGGCCAAAGTTGTTGTAGCTAGTTGCCTTTTCCAGGTTTAGAAGGCCAGCAGCCAGCAAAACATGTTGGGAAAGCTTCACAGACCAGAATAAAACCAAAGAAGAGCAATCAGCGAAAGCCAAGCAGTCAGGAAGTAGAGTGTTCATAGACAATAAGGAATACCTAACTTGTGCACAGCACATTTCATCCACAGATCTCAAAGGAGGTAGGCACCATTATTCCCATTTTACTGACAGGGAAACTGAAGCACTGAGCAATCCAGCGGCGAAGCCAGGAACAGAAGGGATGGATTCCTTTCATGGCTGGGGATCTACATGGAAGACAGCCCAATATTTCCCCACTCAAAGCCTAGCATGCTGCCATTTAGACCATATTTCAGTTGTTTCCATCATCTCTGTGGTTTGTTATGACTTGTTGCTATCCCAAATAGTCACACCCTTTTGGGCATTATCACATGCAGAGAGGAAGGATGAGTAAGGTGCTAGACTGGGACGTAGGGGACCAGGGTTAAAATCCTGGGTTTGCAACAGATTTCCCCGTGTGAGCTTGGGCAAGTCACTTAGTCGCTCTGTGCCTCAGTTCCCCAACAGTGTAATGGGGATAACTGCACTGCCCTATTTTTCAGGGATGTTATGAGAATAAGAACTTTATAGATTGTGAGGTGCCCAGATAGTAAAGGGGACCAATATATATGTACCTTAGCTATACTTCCAGTGGTGAAGTCCTGCTACCAAGCTGGGCTTTCTGCTGAAAGTTCCATTAAGTTGCCATCCTCCACAGAGACACATCAGCCTCCTTCACTGACTGGAGATACCAAAATAGTGACATCTGTTTCCAAAGACTTCTTGGAAAATTCCTTGTTAAGATAGAAGAGGCACCAGTGATGCCCCATTCCTGTTCATCCATTCCCTCTACCTTTGCCACAGTTAATTCATGCTGGAAAACTCATTTCTCCCATTATTTCCGCTATAAATCAATTACAGCCTATAGTAACCCTCTTACTGTGTTATTTAACATTCATGTGGCAGTAATGTTCACAGACCTTAATCAGGAGCCCCAAAGGAAGGCTTTCTTCTGCCCTGAAGAATTTATCCTCTAATCTTAATGTGATGTCAGTTAAGAACAAGCAAACAAGCCACAGAGGTGTGCACAGGCCTCAAGTGGCTAACTGCTGGACTGCCAATCGATTGCTAAAACGAGAGAATGGTGGAAAAGGAAAAGCCAGTTTTAGGAAATAATTCAAAAGTTCAAAGTTGTTCTAGTTTGAAATTGACCCTTTTAAAAGATTTTGGGGAGGGATTTTATTTTAAAAAATCAAAAAATACATCCATGAAAAGTTTGACAATGCCAACAAATTTTAATGGGAAAAAATAATTTTCTAAAAACGGTAATTTTTCCAATTGAAAATGCTCATTATTATTACTATTTTTTAAAACAGTTCCAGTAGTAACCCTCATGTTTTTTTGCACCCTTTCCTTTCCATTGGTGGCATTTTTTTGGTTTTGTTTTTTTGGCTACTACAAAGTGAACAAAGAAAGAAAGGCTGTTTGAACTCTGGCATCCTCACGTTTCTCAGCTACTTCTGGTTTTGTCCCAAATGGATTTTGTTTTGTCACAAAATGAAAATTTGTTTCTTGGTATTAAACAAAACCTGGCTGCTGGCCTAAAATTCACTTTCTGCAAATGTTCATACAAAACAAGCTTCGTGACAAACTGTTTATTGGAGAGAGACACAGTGATTTTTATTTTTCTTTGGCAGCAGAGGTAGGGAATAGAGTATCTTTTCTATTACACTGGCACTTTCCCTGAAAAAAAGAGATGAAAGCTAAACTGGAAAGTACAGAATAAATTGTAAAGGACATGTTCCTGCACTATTATCGTGAAAGGGGCTCTGTTCCTTTAAGGTATTTATACTCCTGACTCCCATGGATATCAACAGGGGACCTAAATGCTTTGAGTATCTGGGCTTGGGTGCTTTGCTGTTGATTTCAGTGGGATAAAGCCCACGCTTAAGTGATTTGCTGCATTGGGATGCTTTCCTGAACTGGGGCCACATATTGTATGATTAGATTAGATTCATCGGGAGATATAATATTGGGTTAGGACAGCTAGATAGCTAAAGTGGCTGTCTATTTAGGGAAGTACTTATTTTACTTCTGAATCTCAGCTGAAGTCCAATCAGTAACAAAGGGGTCTGACATTCAGAGGCTCTGAGTACTGTGAAAACAAGGGCACGAGTGACAGCAGATGAGGTCTTGCTAAAGTGCCATTGGAATGCACACAGAACTGAAGAAAATCGATCTTTTGTCATCTTTTTTTGCCATGGATGAAGGCCAAAGCTCAGATACTGTATCAGAAAATTGGAATGATCTCTGGGGCATGTAGCAGGCAAGGCCACAGGAAGACTGGTTTGAGGAAACTCAAATGGCCACGCAGAGTATTTACACCACTGACTATAAATAAATAACTTCCTTTTCCTGAGTTGTCAGGTTCTTAATTTTCATGCACCAAACCCAGACACGCACAGCAGCCTGTCAAGATTGATTACAGCATTTAGAACCCACTGAACGCACAGCAATGTGGGACAAACACCCTACACTCAAGAGCTGCTGGCCTACGTGAACCTACCAAGATTGTTCCTTATATACAAAACTTCTCAAGATAGTTAAGTCCCAGGCAGACTGCAAAGAGCTACAAAAGGATCTCTTCAAAATGGGTGACTGGGGAACAAAATGGCAGATGAAATTCAATGTCAATAAATGCAAAGTAATGCACATTGGAAAATATAATCCCAACTATACATATAAAATGATGGGGTCTAAATTAGCTGTTACCACTTAAGAAAGAGATCCTGGAGTCATGAATAGTTGTCTGAAAACATCCGCTCAATGTGCAGCGGCTGTCAAAAAAGCAAACAGAATGTTGGGAATCATTAAGAAGGGGATGGATAAGACAGAAAATATCATGTTGCCTGTATATAAACCCATGGCATGCCCATATCTTGAATACTGCTTGCAGATCGGGTCACCCCATCTAAAAAAAGATATATTGGAATTGGAAAAGGTTCAGAAAAGGGCAACAAAAATGATCAGGGGCATGGAACAGTTTCCATATAAGAAGAGATTAATAAGACTGGGACTTTGCAGCTTAGAAAAGAGATGACTAAGGGGGGACATGATAGAGGTCTATAAAATCACGACTGGTGTAGAGAAAGTAAATAAGGAAGTGTTATTTACTCCTTCTCATAACACGAGAACTAGAGGGCACCACATAAAATGAATAGGCAGCAGATTTAAAACAAACAAAAGGAAGTATTTTCTCACACAGCGCACAGTCAACCAGTGGAACTCTTTGCTAGAGGATGTTGTGAAGGCCAAAACTATAACAAGGTGCAAAACAAGAATTAGATAAGTTCATGGATGATAGGTCCATCAATAGCTATTAGCCAGGATGGGCAGGAATGGTGTCCCTAGCCTGTTTGCCAGGTGCTGGGAATGGGTGACAGGGGATCACTTGATGATTACCTGTTCTGTTCATTCCCTCTGGGGCACCTGGCATTAGCCATTGTCGGTAGACAGGATACTGGGCTCGATGGACCTTTGATCTGGCCACTCTTATGTTCTTATATAGTGATAGGCTGCGGCTCTGTGGTATGGATTTCTATGCCCTTGTGTGGAAAAGGCTGTGGTTGGTGACTTTCAGTGGCATTAACCATTTTTAGTCAATATCATAGAAGAATTCTCACCAAATGGTTTTTTTCTATCCCCAAGGCAGCATCATACTCTAGCTTCTCCTATAGGGAAGAGAGTGTTGGGGAGGGGCAAAGGAAGATATGCAACCTTCTCTGAGTAAGGAAAAGGCAGGAGAGGTTCAAAGACCTAGGGGAAGACCCATCATCACTGGGGGTTTTCTCTGTGGGCTGTGGCTAGGCAGGGATGGAATGAGAGTTTGCTCTTGCAGCTGTTGTGGGAGACTGGATGATTATAAGGAGGGCACAGGGACTATTTCTTAAGGATTCCCCAGTCCCAGTCCCCACCATGAGGCTGACAAATGGGACTAGCACCTAAATCTGAAAAACCAGCCTATTGACCCAAGCTTCTGGAGCCACAGTTTGAACTGAGAACTATTTCAGGGCTCAGCCCTGTTCCCACAGCAGTCAATGGCTTCAGGAGGTGTAGGACTGGGCCCTAGTTTTAAAAAAACAACCAATATTGAGTGTAAATCAGCCATAAATAAAGTCTGATGGCCCAGTCCTCACATGCACAGCCTTTGTATTCACAGCCATCCGTCTGCTCACAAAGACTGCTTATGAAAGAGGTTTACACAGTCACCTGATCGGGCCTTTAGCTGAGTTCAGCAGGGTGTTGTGAGATTGGTGTAGTGGCCCCTTTCCAAAATGAAACTTTGCACATGTTCCCAGGGGCGGCTCCAAGCACCAGCACGCCAAGCACATGCTTGGGGCGGCAAGCCACGGGGGGCACTCTGCCGGTCGCTATGAGGACGGCAGGCAGGTTGTCTTCGGCGGCATGCCTGCGGAGGGTCCGCTGGTCCCGCGGCTTCGGTGGACCTCCCGCAGGCAAGCTGCCGAATCAGCGGGACAGGGGGCCTCCTGCAGGCAAGCTGCCTAAGGCAGCCTGCCTGCCGTGCTTGGGGCAGCAAAATCCCTAGAGCTGACCTTGCATGTTCCACACAGCACTTTAACCTGACTCCCTAGACATGCTCCGTTAGCACAAAACCATGGGATCACATAGCAAACAGGGCCAGCTCCAGGCACCAGCTCAGCAAGCAGGTGCTTAGGGTGGCCAATGGAAAGGGGCAGCACTTACAGCTCTTTGGCAGCAATTCGGGGGCGGGTCCCTCAGTCCCTCTCGGAAGGAAGGACCTGCTGCTGAATTGCCACCGAAAAATGAAGCGGTGGCAGTGGAGCTGCTGCCGAAGTGCTGCCGATCGCAGCTTCTTTATTTTTCCGCGGCTCGGGGCGGCAAAAATGCTTGAGCTGGCCCAGATAGTGAACAGGGCAGGCTTTAGGCCAATTCCCCCGATTTCCCAGAATCGGGTCCTGAGCCTAAGAGGGCCCCACACCTTAGGTGTCTTTTTAATTTTTTTAGGTTTTTTTACTCACCCGGTGGCGGTCCGGGTCTTCGGCAGCATTTCAGCGGAGGTGTGGGGGTTCACAGAAGACCCGGAGCAAGGGAAGGACCCTCCACTGCCAAAGTGTTGCCAAAGACCTGGACCGCTGCCAGGTATTCAAAAAAGGGTCCCACAGTTCCTAAAGCCGGCCCTGATAACGAATACCTGAAAACAGTCGTGTACACACACACACACACACACACACACACACACACACACTCGCGCAAAAAGTGCCCTCCATATTTTAACCTAATGTAAATAATTCTTCTGCATGTGCACATACCATGATCAATATTTTACATACACAAGGGGAAACATGTTTAGCTGTTTCTAGGGCACAGAAAACCTCTTAGTTTCTGTACTAAAAGGGATAAAACCAGAGCTCAGATGGTAAATATTTTAAAAGCAAGGGCTCTTTCACTTCAGTTCTCATATTATACCCGTTGCCACCCAGCCACCCGCACAAGAAATGGGCAGAGGTGGTGGCATTTGGATCCAGATTACATTTAGGCTGGAATAAAGACTGAATCAGGCTAACATTTCACAAGCTGCTTTTGCATGATTTCAGCCCAACCCAAGCTGGAAATCGGGGCCGACAAGATGTCCGCTATCTTGGGCCGAAATCTTTACAGACACTAATTAATTTCTCTTCACAAGGGCATCTCTCTCTTCCACAGCTCCCCTGCCATTCCAGCCCTGGATTTAACAGCATTCTGTTTAAGTCCCTAAAGGCCAGTCTCTGCTCATGACAGCTAAATATTGCATTTTGGATGATCACGCATGACTTGTGAGAGTAATAATCTTGTGAGTAAGATATCTGGCGGGGAGTCAGGAAAGCTGGGTTCCACAGGCACCGGCTTTCAGCTTTCCCCGGGGTGCACCACCCCTGCTCCGCCCTGCCCTGAGGCCCTGCCCCCACTCTGCCCCTTCCCCCAAGGCTCCACCCCTGCTCTGCCTCTTCCCTCCCCCGCTCCAGCTCTACGGTGGGTGGCTGATGGGTGTTGAGCACCCACTATTTTTTTCTGTGGGTGCTCCAGCCCCAGAGTACCTATGGAGTCAGTGCCTATGCCAGGTTCTATTTCTTGGTGTATCACAGCCTTCCAGGATAACTGTGGGCAAATCACTGAACTCCTCTGTGCCTCAGTTTCCCATTAATCAAATGGGGATAATGAGCCTTCCTTTACAGCATATATAGGCAAGACAAACACTTCAGAGCAAGGACACTCTGACTATAGGTCTGTACAGCACCTAGCACAACGGGACCCCGCAGGTGGAGGTCTCTTAAGAGCCACTGTAATATGAATAATCATCATTAAAAGGGAGTTGGGCTCTTCCATTTCCACACGTTGACTTCAATTTGCTAGTCCTGAGTAGGGCCTGCCGAGCTGGGGTGGGGCAGGGGAAAATGAACACCAAATTCTTTCTCCAGGAGAAATACATTAAAACCAAATAGCCTTGAAAACATTCTGTCAGCTGCCGCCCTCTTCCCATCTGTCAATTCATTGACAAAGATATCACAGCAAACAGCTGCCAGAGTCTCAGCGGGACAGCAGCAGAGACGCACTAATTTATAGCCGTTCAGGATCGGGCCTGGTGTGCTTTCAGGTTAATTTATGAATTTCAGGATGGACACACCTGCCTGTAAGGCACTTGAATTGAGAGCAGTACACGACCTCTGGAGCGTGCTGAGGTGTATACATTTGTCAGTTAAACCTCAAGTACCTGCCCCAATCTCTATTTGCTAGTCATTTGCAGAACTCTCTTCTTCTCTGTGTATATGCTCAGGTTTATACCCCAACAGAGCTCAAAGACTCTACATCACATTTAAGAAATCGTAACATGGGGATTTGGTGGTTAAAAATGCTTTATTCATAGGGGCTGACAAATCCCCTCTGAGTTGGCATTTTGCCACATTTGGCTGCCTGTCAGTCTTTCACATGAGAAGCATGTTCCCCTCTGGATTGGTCACACTTGTGTGGATTGCCCGTTGCTCTGTGGTCCTACTCAGGCACAATTACAACAGGGATGATGCTTGGCTTTGGTTAGCTCCATTGCTCTTTGTGGGCTCTGCAATATAACCTGTGTTCCCTTTTCCAGCCAGGGGTTCCAATACAACGCCCTGGGCCCAATCCACCCGGCCACCAGCCCACCGAGGGGTGTGTACGGTCGTTGCTGCTCTTGCTGCGGGGCCCTCACTCCTGAATGAGCTGCTACTTCTGGGCCCCCCAGCTGCTGTAACAACCGTTGCTGCTGCTGCTGGAGCTGGGCCACTTGCTGCTGCTGCTAGCTCTCAGCCCACCATCCCACCTGCTGGTCTAAATCCATGGCGGCCCTCTGTGAATGGTGGGTTAGCATAGACGCAGGGATTTGAACCCAGATCTCATCTGATATCCTAACCACTGGGCTCTCCTTCTCTTTTTTGGGATAAAAATTCTTTGGGCTCTCGTCATGTTTATATACAGCTCTGGGCACAACGGGACCACACTGATCATGATTTCAGCTCTAGACACTACTACAATGCAAATAATCAACATTTTAACCATGGGAGCTTGCATGTCACACAAGCAAAAGACTTCATCTCCCCTTTACAAATCACCCTAGCAACATAGCAAATGGGTGTTTGCAAAGATTTCCCTCCTCTCCAACTGCCTCCTCCCACTTGCTAATAAATCACCACACACAATTGTAATTGGATAGCTGGATTCTCATTACGCCCTAGGCTCAGCAGAGTTAGCTGCTGCTGATCAAGATGAACGACTATTAGTTGATAGGAGAAAAGGGGCTAGTGCATTGTCATCAGCAGATGGCGAGGCGGGTCCCAGGGGAGAGACTCTAGCAGAAAACGGTTCATTTTACTCTCTGGCCTAGGCATATGAATTAACAGGAAATGCAAATAGTCTTGTCCACTAATGATTGTCTGTGAAAGGGAAGAGAGAGGAGTCAGTCAATTGCCAGGTAATTTGGCCATGAAGGATTGGAGGCTCTAAGTGGCCATTATTATGGCATTTCAGTGAAACAATACATGGATCAACCAACCGCTTTCTTTGAGGTGCTCGCTGGCAGGCGGGGAAAAGCTTGTTTTAATCTTTATGGGCGGAATTTAACCTTCACTTACACCCATTGCAGGCTTCCGCACTGGCAAATCTTCCAGGGGAGAGGTTATGGCAGTGCCCAGTGGTCGCAGCTTCCCTTCTGGTACAGGAGCTGCAGGAAGCCAGGGCAGTCCTGAAAATGCCAGGTGGGATTATGGGAACAAGGCCAAAGCTGACTGGGCACATCCCCAGCAACAGCTACCCGGAGACAAACTCCCACGAAGGCCTAGCTGTAAATTAAACTGCACACCCCAGCCCGCTGGTGAGAACAATTGTGGAAACAGAGCCACCAATCCTCTCTGGGGGCCAGACTGGTGACATTTACAATGGGCCAGGTTGGTAGAGGGAGGTGCGATTTACACTCCCCTCTGCCAGCTTCACTCACCCCGGCTCAGGGATCCTTCCCTCTACCATGCCCTGTGTCACGAAGTGTGGGGAAGTCAGGGCCCTGCACCCATCTTCCTGAGATTCACCGTGACTCTCAGCCAGCCAGTAAAACAGAAGGTTTATTAGATGACAGGAGCACAGTCCCAAGCGGAGCATGTAGGTACAACCATAACCCCTCAATCAAGTCCTTCTGGGGGTTTCAGGGAGCTTAGACCCCAGCTTGGGGTTCCCTGCGTTGCACCACCCAGCCCAAGACTGAAAACAAAACCTCCTCCAGCAGCTCTCTCCTCCCTCCCCCCAGCTCCTCCTCTCCTTTGTTCAGCCTCCCAAGCAGAAGGTGTCACTTCTCCCAACCCCCCCTCCTGGCTCAGGTTACAGCTCAGGTACTTCCTTCAAGGGAAGTTCCCCATCCCCAGTGTCACTCCCCTGCAACATTCCCAGGTCAAATCCGCCCTGCTTCCTGCTCCGTCACACCCTGCTTGGCTCACATCACTTGGCATAGTTTAGACCAAACAATTCTTCACTCTTATTATTTGAACTGCAGTGTCACCTTGCCACAACCAAGACTGCCCCCCCTTGTGTTAGGTGCTGTACACACACAGTAAGAGACAGGCCCTGCCCAAAAGAGCAATGCCATCTAAATAGGCAAAACTACTTCTCTCCGTGCCAAAAATATTCCAGTTGCAATTCCCCCCCCCCCCCACCGCAGGGGTCAGGTATGGTGAAAACACATTTGATAGGTGCCACTCACATGAATTGATACATCATGGGAGGATGCTCAGATCCATGTTGGGCGACAGGCATGGTACATGAACACAAAATCATTGCCGATAACATTTGGAGGTGACGCAAAAATTGGGGGAATGATAAATAATGAAGAGGACGGGTCACTGATTCAGAGCGATGCGGATCACTTGTTAAACTGGGTGCAAGCAAACAAATGCATATTAATATTAGGGTGGCCAATACTGTATTTCAAAAGTAAGGGACTGCTTTCTTATCACCCTCGCCCCACTTCGCCTCCCAATATCACCATTATCATTAATAAAATAAGAATAATAAGCAGCACTCACCTACATTCACCAGGGGTATTTCTTGCTGCTTTTGGCAACACACAGCAACTCCTGCTCTTATACAGAGATGAAAAAATAAGAGGCGTCCCTTGTAATAAGGGACTGTTAGCAACCCTAATTAACATGGCTACATGTAACTGTATACTGCTAGGAACAAAGAACGTCGGCCACACTTGCAGGATGGGGGGGTTCCCTCCTGGGAAGTAGTGACTCTGAGAATGGTTTGGGTGTCGTGGTGGATAATCAGCTGAGCTTGAGTTCCCAACATTGTGGCCAGGGGGGCAGATGCAATCCTGGGAGGGAAAAATGGGGAACCTTGGGTAGAAGTAGAGAAGTTATTTAACCTCTGTATCCAGTACTAGTGTGACAGCTGCCCACAATTCAACACCGATATTGATCCATTGGAGAGGGTTCAGAGAAGAGCCATGAGAACGACTGAAGGATGAGAAACATGTATTGCAGCGACAGTCTCAAGGAACTCGTCTATTTAGATTAACAAAGGGAAGGTTAAGGGGTGACAGTCTATAAGCACCTACTTGGGGAACAAATATTTGATCATGGGCTCCTGACTCTATCGGAAAAAGGTTTAAGGCGATCCAGTGGCTGGAAGTGGAGGTGAGACAAATTCAGACTGGAAATAAGGCATACGTTTTTTAACAATAAGGGTAATTAACCAATGGAACAATTTACCCAGAGTGTGGTGGATTCGCCATCACTGGCAATTTTAAAATCACGATTGGAAGTTTTACTAAATGATACACCCGGGTGTTAATTTGGGGAAGTTGTATGGCCTGTGTTGTAGTGGCGGCCCAACTAGATGCCACAACAGGCCCTTCTGACCTTGGAATGTTGAGCTTTATGCTTATTGTGTCAAGATCAGAAGAGTGGCATTGTCAACCATGGGTCTCCTCCCAGAGCTTCAGATGGTCCTTATCTTTAAGGAACTCACTGGCCTGGGCCCAGAGTAGTTAAAAGACCAAGACCTTAAACTTGATTCAATCTTCTACAGGGAACCAGTGTGGACAGCAAAAGACAGGGTAATATGTTGCAGTAGACAGAGTCCACACACCTTGTGACAAGCCACTGAATCTCTCTCTTTGCCTCAGTTCTCCACCTGTGGACTGGAGCTAAGAATCCTTTCCTTTCGCCTGCCTTTTATCTATCTTGTTTGTTTAGACAGTAAGCAATTCAGGGCAGGGTCTGTCCTCACTCCATACAGAACCTAGCGTAATGGGACCCACATCTCAGCTGGAGCGTCTAGGTGTTACTGTACAACTAATACAAGTCTTCTCTCCAAGGTGTTGCTGCAAGGTACGAAGTCAGACAAAAAACAGCCAGTCAAGGAAACTTCTAGGTCTAAAGCTACAGATTTAGTTACAACACACAGTCACGTCTGGCCTTCCACCGCGAAACAGTTTGATGTGAATGGCACAGAAAAAGGATGGAATGACAGAGTGGCATAAATCTGCTGGTAGCTGGAGGCCACCTCATAGAGTATAGTCATGGAGGAAGCCATAAAAGCTAACAAGGAATGAAGTGACTTTATTTCAGTGGAGATCCAAGATATGCAGGAGACACAGAGTTGATCCACAGAGAGGGGGAGATGGAAGCATGGCTGACCTAGACAGATTGATGTGTCAGCGCTGTGTGGAGCGCTCCATAGTTAATACATCACTGCCACAGGTGCTGTATCTATCTGCAATGACAGCAGCTTCATGACCCAGGGGTGAGCATCTGCATGGTATTACCACCTTGCTGCAAATCTAGTAGATGATGATGGCTGGTCCCTGGACAGTGAAACACACAGGTCATCTTTTGATTAAACTGTGGGCAAGATGGAGAAACAAACACACAGGGGGCCCATACTGGATTGGAGAGCAGTTCTAGATAATGTCCTCCCTCTCTCTCTCCCCCTCCATATATATATATAGATATATATAGATAGATAGATAGATAAACATACACACATACACACACACCCCAGTTCTTGCAATTTCTTGATGATAGCAGCTGGGGCTTTAAGACAAATTCCACATTCAGCCCAGAAAGCTTAAGGATAAGTCAGTACATATTGACTTCATTGGGAGCAGAGTTAGGCCAGTGCTGAGTGCTTTTGCCCAAGATCACACAGGAAAAGCACAGTAGAGGTGGGAATTGAATGCTGCTCTCCTGCATCATGCCACAATGCCTTAAACGCCAAAACCATTCTTCCTTTCAAGCCAGGGAAATGCTTTGCAGTTAGGTAGGTTCAAAGAATTGTTATTAATGGGGGTAACTGGCATAGGCACTGACTTCCTCAGTTCCTGGGGGGTGCTTGACCTCCACTCCACGCCAGACCCCACCCCCACCCCACACCTTCTTCCAAGCTCCCACCCATGCCCCACCTCTTCCCATCCCCTCCCCCTGCTTCTTCCTGCCCCCGCTCCTCCCCAGTGCTTCCTGCATGCCACTGAACAGCTGATCACGGTGAGAGGGAGGTGCTGGGAGGGAAGACGAGGAGCTGATCGGCAAGCGTGGGAGGCACTGGGGGGGTGGAGAGGCGCTGATCTGAGCGGCCACCGGTGGGTGCTGAGCACCCACGGAATCGGAGCTTATGGTAACCGGTAATGATGGAAGGATATTCCCCTTAACCTGCCTTTCACTGAGTCTCGCAGGGCATTTCAGCCTCACTTGCAAAGCTCCAGAAACTCACTCTCCTTGACATAACAACATGGTGCTTTTTGTTGGGGCTTTTGGTACAAATGGTCCATAACATGCTTCTCAGTTCATTTCTGTTGCTATTGTTTGCCATTGCACCATTGTTTAGCCAGAGCTGCATTAAATATGAGCGCCATCTAGTGGCCAAAGAAGCCGCCTCAGCAGGTCGTATCACTGCCAACAATATACACAGGGTGGGGAAGACACTGCCCTTCAGCAAACAGATCCAGGATTTGAAGTGGCCTTTAATTTTGGGCGCCCCAACATGCCAGAGACATGTACAAGCACATCCATTCCTGAAACAAGGGAGAACTGTGCATGTGTTTTGGGATTATGTAATGTAGTTTCACTTACATCTAATTGCTGGCCTGTCCTCACTTACGATGCTAAATAGCCCAAAACATACAAGCTCTTCCTTGCAGAAAATTCAATTTTGTTGTCTGCTGCCTCTCAGACATTCTCTTCCTTTTTGTTCCCAGAACATGCCTCATCAAGTTCGCCTCCGCAAAGCTCTCATTACAGCCTTGGTGACCTGTTGCTATGTACACACATCAGCTTGCAATGCGTTATTTCAACTTGCTGATGCTACTGGCTGAGCCGTTTCCATGGCAAGCAACAGTTTAATGTTATTCGAGGGTTTTGATTCCTGACATTGCAGTGGGATGCCAAAAAAGCATTATAGAAAAACAAAAACAGAAGAGTGGAATGAAAATCTGAAAGCTTGATGCTATCACCACAGTCAGGAAGGGTTCACTCTGAAGATGTAGGTCCTATCTTACCTGTCTGGGCCCCATTACCATCATATCTGAGTGCCTCAAGTATATATTGTTGTCAGTTAGGTGTGTGTGAGCTGTCTGCATATGCTGTCCTAGCCCTGCACAGATAGTTGGTTCAGCAGACCTAGTACTACCCAGAAAGAATGACCCACAGCACAGTTCAGTGACAAAGGCACTCGGCCAGGTCCATTGCCCTCAGGACACAGTCCCAGCACCTTGGCTCCATGGTTACAAGTACACTAACAAGTGCAGTGTGGCAAAGTTAGGCAGCAGCAAGACTTCCCGCTGCCCCTGTGGCTGGACAAAAGGTTATGGCCAGATACCCGGACGTTTATAGACCGAGACAAACAACTTACATGTTTCAGGACATCTGCTTGTTACCTCCCTTTGTATTATGCTCCAGGTGTCTGGGGCAAAACATCCTCATATCTGGTCTTAGCTCAGGATGTCCCTGGAGTGTGTTCCCAGTGTTGGAGCAGGAATACTTGTCTTTTAGCAGGAGTATCTGTTGCTTCGTAGGAGTACCTGTCTTTTAGCAACACTTTTGCCAAAGTCATATGTTGTGTTGGACAGTAAACTTGTAAACATATAATTTAATACATGGCCTACCACCTTTGGTTCACAGCTTCTGGCTCCGGCCCAGTGCTCCAGGCTCTCTCTCATGTAACCTCACAGCACCCCTGTATCAAAGGTAAGGCAGTGTTATTATCCCATGTAGAGAACTAAGGCACAGAGAGACTAAGTGACTTGTTCTAAGGGGACAGAGGGAGTCTGTGGCAGAGCGAAGGATTGAACCTGGGTCATTAGCGAGCACACGAACCACTGGGCCAGCCTTCTTCTGATAGAACTGTAGGCTCCTCAGGGGGGCTGAGCAATAGGCCAATCACTAAAGGAAAGACCAACTCAGCGTGAATAAGCAACACCCTCTGCCAACTGCCCCTTCCACAGCTTAACCCTGGGAATGACAGAGCTGCAGGGGGATGTGTTTGTTGAGGGGAAGAGGAAGTGGCCGACCCATGCTTTCATTTCCCATACACAGCAGCTCCTCATTCGGAGTCTCTCTCCTCCATGCTAGACCTGTGTAACTAGCAATACTCACCGGACAGGGTGACTGTGGGAGCTTCTGCCTCCCCTTGCCAAAAATGGCAACGGGAGTTCCCCACTCTCCCATAGTTCTCCTGGGGATACCCCCACTCCAGGCGAATTCCCTACACGGGGCCTGTCTCCTCTCCACTGCACATAGCTATTTCTCCGAGGTGCTTTGGCCAGGCAGTGCCTTTCAGAACTTTCCCTGGCTGGCTGGATCCAATGTTCACATGCACAGACTCTGCTCCTAAGAGTCAGCCTGCAATGGGCTTAACAAAGCAGCCTAGAGAGAGCAGCCCCTAGGATCAGAGACCAGACTTCCTAGCATTTAGGGTGACCAGATAGCAGGTGTGAAAAATCAGGGTGGGGGTAATAGATGTCTGTCTAAGACAAAGCCCCAAATATCGGGACTGTCCCTATTAAATTGGGACATCTGGTCACCCTAATAGCAGCTGATCTTGGGGGCAGGCAGGCAGCCTCCATACATCTGGTTTGGGCTGGACAGAGCCCTGTTTGTAAGGATAAGGGCCTTGCTTGTACAAAGTGCTGAGCACCCAAAAACTAGAAAAGACCAGAGAAAAAAATCGGATGACAGAATAGGAAGAAAAACAGGGCAGAGAAAAAGAAAATCCATTAAGAAATAGATACAGTCTTTGTACAGAATCACCTATAGGTAACTAAACCAATCCACTTGTGCCAGCCTAGCATCTGGCAGAATTTTCTGTCCCTAACCCACAGCACCAGCTCCCCTTTGGCTAGAGAAAGCTGCCTTGTTGTTTTCAAATAGATCATCCTCCAGAAAAAAACAACCAGACAGACCTGGGTTTAAATTGCAGGATAAAATGTTGTGAACTCAAACTACCGCCATGAAGCCACAGACCAGTCCCTGAGGCTCACACACCACTAGATCCCATGAGGTTTCCACCTCTGTAGTTCAGGCATGAATCCGTGCTCTGCCAGGAGGATCACAGCCTGCAGTTCTGAGCAGCCCATCTCAACCCATAAGACGCTGCATTCTGAGCTCAGAAAGAGACTCCCCTGAAAAGCATCTTAGCAGTCTTTTAATCGTTTTTTCAAGGCTTCCATTGCCAGGTCTTTGTGTGCATTTAAAATGACAACAACTAGCTCTCACATATCACTTTTCATCAGTGGATCTCAAAGGGCTTCACAAAGTATTATTCCCATTTTACAGATGGGGAAACTGAGACACAGAGCAGAGAAGTGACTTGCCTAAGGTCACTCAGTGGCAGAGCTAGGAATAGAATCCAGACCTTCTGAGTCCCTGTATGGCACTCCAGCTCACAAGCCACATGGCTTCCCCGTAGATATTGGAACTATTGGAATGAAAGTTGGCCCTGAATCCAATCCCTTTTTGAGAGGATCTGGAACTCACACTCGATTCAGATTTCAATTAGGCAGTTGACTGCTCTCTCTAGAAGGACAGTGCCAAAACCTTGGCTCCAAACCCATCTTCTCAGGGATGAACAAACATCAGGTGCCCTGTATTAGCAATAGTATTTGTTAAGCCATGCTAAGTTGTCCAACACTAACCACATACAAAATACAGCGTCTCCATCCCCTGCACTTTGTTCCCTTCACCTCTAACCCTTGCACTCCCCCCTTCACCCATGCCCCCAATTCTGCACCCCCAACCCCTGCACCCCCACCTGTGAGCACATGTGGAAACTGACCTGGATGAACGGAGCTTGGGCATTGCTGCTCACTCCCCCCTCAAACGCTGCTCCTCCTTGTGCACCCCTAGGAGGCTGCGAGAGGGAGGGAAGAGTGAAATCAGGGCTCCCTTCATCCAGGTCACGTTCCTCACTTGGGTTGCGTAAGGGGAGGATAGAGAGCAGCAGCTCCTGATGCTCACCTCCCAGCACAACCCAGGTAGGGAACATGACCTGGATGCATGGAGTGCTTAGTGTTGCTCCTCACTCCCCGAACAGGTCCTGAGGGGAGAGAAACACTGCGGGGGGCGGAGGGGGAAGTATCTGTGCATCACTGCTCACCTCCTGCCCCCCCCCAATTTCCTCGGTGAAGTAGGGAGAAAGTTGGGTGCACCCCCAGGGAGCAGTTTCTGATACTACGCCAGAAGCAAGCACCTCTGCACTACTTCACACCACTCTCCTCAATCACTGGCACCCTTGGTGGTCACCGACATGGCCCACCCAGAAGACTGGCCCTGAGAGCTATGCGCAGGTTAGATGATGTGGCCAGGGATGCCCACATGGAGGCAGTGGCTACCATGTTTGGTCTGGCTGGTTTTCATTCTATATATGATTCATTTCTTGTGAAAATCATGAATGAAATGAGCCTTCAGGAGAAATATGAATGAAGAGAGGCTGGAAACCTGGTGGACTGGAAGAGAAAGGGTATTTGCTCCATGCTCAGCGATGACATGGTAAAATGCTTGGCCTTGTCATGAAATGGATAACAGGACATCAAGGTGGTGTCAAAGTTAGAATCAAGACTCACAATTTGTCAGACCACTTTGTTTATTAGCGCAGCGCTCCGCCAATAACATTCAGAATATGTGAGTGTCCATGCAAGACCCAAACAGTCTTATTTATACAGATAAAAGAGCGGGAATTAGACAAAGGAACAAAGAAAGCAAAACAGGAAAATTCACCTGGGGCACAGCATGCATATCCTATTTTCTTACTAACTGTTATCGATCTAAGGCTAATGCTTTACCAATTGCCCTTAAACGGTGCAATTGTTCTATGTTAATGTCTGTATTTCTGACACCTGGTTGCAACATTTCAACATTTTTGCTTAAAGATACAGACAACATTTTTTTAATTCTTTCTATTTTTAATATATAATTTATTTTACTTTTACAATCCCTCCTTTTGGTCAGGCGTACGCCATGACCAACCCTTACTGGGTTTCACAAATTAACCGTTCCTTATCTCTTAGTTTATTAGCGATATTTAAAATTATCATGTTAGCACTCTGTTTTGGGGTAGTCATCTGGGTGACACAATTGTGAATACAACAGGAGATTAACTGAAAGCATACAAAAATCACTAAGATTCCAAACAGGATAGTTAGGGCTCCCTGAAACAACCAGTTTTCTATGCCAGAGAAATTGAACAGGTTACTTAGCCACTTCCATAAAGAACTCAGCTCTTCATGAGGAAGATATGCGATTTGTTCTAAGTGGCTAGCGTGATCTATTACCTTATTGGTATTGTCAGGTATAAACACACAACATTCTTTTTTAATGAGAGCACAGGTTCCTCCTTTGGCCGCCAGCACTATGTCTAATGCTTGACGGTTTTGGAGGGCAACCTGTCTGATCACCCCTGTTTCTTTGGCCAGGGTTTTTAAACTTTTTTCGGTTTCATTTGCCATTATTTCAACCACTGCTTGTAACCTTAGGAGTCTTTTTGCGTGGTGTATTACTCCCCCAAGTGGGATAAAGGAAGTGCCAATGGCCTCTTTCCAAGTTAAGGGGCTTATGTTATGTATATACCATTGGGCATCTAGTAAGTCCCTTCTTTTTCGCCTGAAATTACGGAGGCGTTCTCGTGGGAGGGACTCTAGCACCCGGAATTGTGGGAAGAGTTGGGCGGGATAACAGATACCTGACCAGTTAGCTGGTAATACAGTATAAGCTTTGGTTTCACAAACCCAATGATGGCCTATTAAGGCCGGGAAAGGTCGATTGCATCCATTTGTTACATAGGTATCTGCAAATGAGGAGTAATATCCTCCAAAGGGCACAGGGTAATCCTCCTTACGAAGAGTGGTAGTATTTGTATGGCACTGGAAGATTGTATTATTTTTACTAAGATTACTGTAGGGGGAACATGAGATTGATTTTTCTGTTTGATCCCAGGTTGAGAAAAAATTCATATCCCCATACCCAGTCCGCCACTTCTTAGTTTTGTATGAATAATCCCATACACCATTTGCCACAATATGCTGAAGGCAACGGCTTGTTCCCAGATCCAGCCCTGTCCCATTACACACCCAACACCAATGACCTTTCCCCTCCACCACACTTATCCATTTAGACACATTTATTCCCACTGCTTTCCAAGTGTCATTGCTGTTTTATGTTTTGTTAAATGGACGAGGTCATCCAGTAAGGTCTGGGGAATTCAGTGGGATAGCCAGGACAGGAACACCAGCTTGAGAGTGGGCTGGGATGTGGCTGCAGACCCAGCATTTAGAAATATTAAGGGTCTGGGCTATCCACACTTGCTGCTGGATAAAAGAATTGTCACTGTGGGCACCCCAGACCTTAAGATACCAGCAGCCGAGGAACAGGCGCCACCAGAGCTGCATGTTGGAAGCAGGGCCCTTCTGGTTCTGACAACCTCAACTGAGGGAACTGCACTCACAGTTTTATGTCCACCAGACAGCAGGCGCTAGGCTCACTGCTGCTGCTTCTTGGGCCTTCCTTTAGATCGTCATCTGCTTCTGGCAACCCTTACGAGAGCGTAGATTGTAAGATATTGCAGGCTGTTTCTCTACATCTTCTTCTGGAGTTAAAACTGACTCTGCGCAGTCCTGAGGTGTTGATTGGTTCGCCGGGGAGGGTGTATTCTTACACTGTGAAGCATGTATCCATGCTGCAGTGCCAGATAGCTTAACAGCTGTCTGGGTAGTAAGCAGTACCTGATGAGGACCCTTTCAGCGAGGTTCCAAGGCGTGTTTTCGATGGTGATGCCGTACGTAGACCCAGTCACCTGGTTCAAGGTTGTGGCAGGCGTCGGAGGTGGGTTCCGTCGGCCAGGCGGCTCGAACCTGTGAATGGAAGTGACTTACAGCTTGCATTAATCCCTTGCAATATTGAAGGAGCGTACTGTGAGTCAAATTCAAGTCTGGGACTGGAGTAATGGTAGCCACAGTTCGCATAGGGCGTCCCATAACGATTTCAAAAGGACTCAGTTTATGCCTTTGGGATGGAGTGGATTGCATTTTCATAAGGGCTAGTGGTAAAGCTGCTGACCAGCTTAACCCTGTGGAGTCACAAATTTTAGCAAGTTTATTCTTAAGTACACCATTTCGCCTTTTCACAGCACCTGCACTTTGTGGGTGGTAGGGACAGTGCAGCAGGTGTGTGACATGTAATATACGATCCAGGTGTTGAACAATTTGTCCGGTAAAGTGTGTACCCCGGTCACTGGACAGAGTGGCAGGAATTCCCTTGCCAGGCATAATATGGTTTAACAAACATTTAGCAACGGACAGTGAGTCAGCCTTGCAACAAGGAAAGGCTTCAATCCAACCAGAAAATAAACATACCATAACCAAAATAAATTCAAATCGTTGACACTTAGGCATTTGTACAAAATTAAGTTGCCAATGCAAGAAGGGTGCTTGGGGCAAACCCCGGAATCCCTGAGCCACTTTTACAGGTTTACCAATATTGTGGCTTTGGCAAGTGGTGCAGGCGGCACAGTGGCGGGCTGCAAAAGAGCTGAAATGGGGAGCCCACCATCCCGCCTTAGTTAGAGCAGAGACCATCCCCTCCTTTCCGACATGCGAAACACCGTGTAGCAGGGCGGCCAGCGATGGGTAGAATGAAAAGGGGGCTACGAAGGTACCAGTAGGCGAACGCCAAAGGGAATCAGGATGTAGAGAGCAACCCTGGGCAACCCAGGAGTCTTTTTTAGTTTCTGGGGCAGAGTCCTGGAGCAGGGTGAGGTCAGTGAGGGAGGGTGGTGGTATAGAAACAAAGAGGGAACCTAGAAATGCATCTGGGGAAGGTTCTATAGCAGCAGCATGTTTAGCAGAGGCATCAGCAAACGCGTTACCCTTAGCAACATCAGTGTCTGCCATCGAGTGGCCAGGGCACTTAACAATAGCCAGGGCAGAGGGAAGTAAAACTGCATACAGGAAAGCAGCGATATAGGGGCCGTTCTTAATAGGGGTACCGGCAGACGTAAGGAAACCCCGAGCTTGCCAGAGGGTACCAAAGTTATGTACAACCCCAAAAGCATAGCGAGAGTCAGTGTAAATGGTGGCGGAGCGTTCCTCAGCCAAAAAGCAGGCACGGGTGAGGGCAACTAATTCAGCAACCTGTGCTGAGGTTACAGAAGGTAAAGGTGCAGCTTCTAGGGTTTCAGAGAGTGACACTACAGCGTATCCTGCAAGGAGACGACCTTGGTTATCTCGAAAACAGGAACCATCAGTAAACAAAACAAGGTCAGAGTTAGGGAGAGGGACATCAGAAAGGTCAGAGCGCGGGACGGTGATAGCAGAGACAGTAGCAAGGCAGTCATGAGGATCACCGTCATTAGACAAAGGAAGGAGAGTGGCAGGATTTAACTGAGAACAGTGCTTTATAGTGATATATGAGGCCGACAGCAGTAGAAGTTTATACCTGGTAAGGCGAGCGGAGGAGAGGTGGCTTGTATTGCGTTATAACAGCATAGTTTTTACAGAGTGAGGGACCATGAGAGTAAGGGGGGAGCGAAGGACAAGGGATTCAGACATTTCGACTAAGCGTGCTGCAGCAGCCACAGCACGCAGGCAGGGGGGCAGGCCTTGGGCCACGGGGTCCAAAGTGGCAGAGAAATAAGCTACTGGGCGATTCCTGCCTCCGTGCACCTGAGTGAGAACTCCAAGTGCACATCCAGATTGTTCATGGCAGAAAAGGGTAAAAGGCTTAGAATAGTCTGGCAGCCCTAAAGCGGGGGCCGAAGCCAAACCTTGTTTGAGGGAAACAAAGGCAGAGTCTGCTTCAGGTGACCATGGCATGGGATTAGGCACAGAGAGTCGAGTGAGTTCCTGTAGAGGTTTTGCAAGGGAGGCGTATTGGGGAATCCATTGCCTGCAAAATCCAGTCATGCCTAAAAATTTTCGGACCTGGCGTGGAGTGCAGGGTCGGGGAAAGCTAAGAATAGCCAGGACGCGGGTGGGAGAAAGTGTACGGGAACCCTGGGAGAGGAGAAAATCAAGGTATGTGACAGAGGTTTGACAAAGCTGTAGTTTAGAGCAAGAAGCCTTGTGACCTTTGTTTGCTAGGGCAGTAAGGAGCACTAAAGAATCAGTTTCTGAGGCAGATAATGAGGGGGAACAGAGGAGCAGATTATTTACATATTGGACTAGAGTGGACCCAGATGGGAAAACAAGGTCAGCTAGGTCTCGGGCTAATGCCTGGGAGAAATAAGATGGACTTTCCGTATACCCCTGAGGGAGTGTGGTCCATGTATATTGCTGTCCCCTGTAGGAAAAGGCAAAGAGGTATTGGGAATCAGGGTGAACCGGAACAGAAAAGAAAGCAGAACACAAATTAACAACAGTAAAATGAGTTGCAGCTGGTGGAATAGAAGCCAGGATCGTTGCTGGGTTTGGGACAACAGGAAAAACAGGTATGACAATACGATTAATGGCTCGAAGGTCCTGAACAAATCGCCATGATTTGCCATCAGCTTTTCGAACAGGGAGGATAGGGGTGTTACAGGGACTGGAACAGGGAACAATAATGCCTTGCTCCTGCAGGGCAGTTATGGCCGGAGCAATGCCAGCCTCTGCCTCAGGGTTTAAAGGATACTGAGATAGGCGAGGCAGGGGTTTGGAAGAGTCAACAGTAATGCAGACAGGATCAGTATTTAAGCGGCCCACCTCAGAGGGATGGGTTGGCCACAGAGAGGATGGGACCTGCGAAATTAGGTGCTCAAGGGACGGGACCAGTGGGCAACAAGGGACCGGAGTAGAAAGGGACGTTTCAGACAGCAGGGAGGCTACAGAATCACTCAGGGAAGACTGGGGAATTTGTAAATAGACCCCATCCGGGGAACAGTATATGATGCAGCCAAGCTTACATAATAGATCCCGACCCAAAAGGTTTACCGGAGTGGAATCAGAGAGAAGGAAGGCATGATCCGCAGAAAGGGGACCAACCTGGACCGGTAGAGGTTTTGAAAGGGGATAAGGGGTTGGGACTCCCGTAATGCCCACAGCGGACACGGTTTTTCTGGAGCTGGGAACCTCAGGCAGGTCGGTAGTACGAACTGCAGAGAGCGAAGCTCCCGTGTCAACAAGGAAAGGGAGAGAAAGATCATTGATAGTTAACACACACTTACCAGTGGGAGTGAGAGGTAGTAAAGGGGCTAAAATTTCCTGAGGTTCCCCGGTGTCCCGTCATTGTTGTGAGGCAAAGTAAGGCTGGGGGCTGACTGGCTGTGCTGGCAGGGGGTTTAACTGGTTGTTCACAGAGTTACCAGGCCGGCTTGGACACTCATTTTTTCAATGTCCCGGCTGTTTACAGTAATTACAAACATCCCCATAACCTGAAAATCCAGTTCCCTGTTCCCTCCCGCGACCACGTCCCCCCCGTCCTCATCCCTGGTATTTTCCCCATCCCCGGTACTGTTTGCCCTGCCCTGAATAATGCTGTATTTGCAAGGCCATTAACTGCTGAGCTGATTGCTCTTCCTTTCCTTTTAAAGTACGTTGGCAGTGCTCTGCCACTGTTTGCAATTTGTCCATGGTTTCGGTCTCCCATCCAACACATGCGTTTTAGCAGATTGCCAATAGCAGGCAGGAGGCCATTAACAAATGCACTAGCCAGGGCACCCTGTCCATTTGTATCTGGTTGCTGTATACCAGAATGTTGCAGAAAAATGTCAGTTAGCCGGGTGCGATAGTCGCCAGGGTTTTCTCCCTGTCGTTGCTTACAGCTATTTATGGCAGTCCAGTTGGTTTTAGGAGTCCATACCCGAGGGATGGCTTCAAATAGATTTTTAGCTAGTTTCTTACACTTTTTTTGGTATTCAGCAGTAGGACCAGTGTCTGGCAAAGTAGAGTGGCGGTTAGCAGCAGGCCAATCTGCTGCTGTGAGCCATTTATCATGCTCACTAGGGCTGTTACAAGTAGCTTGCACAGCTGCAGGAGGTCTGCCTCAGAGGGTTCATAGGTATCGCACACCAACAAAAATTTCTTTGCAAATTTGGTAGGATTTTCTCGGGGCTTTGGAAAGCCTTTTATAATTGAAAGGAGCTCAGTTCGAGTCCAGGGTTTATAGCTCCAAGTGGGACCCCCGTCCTGGCCCCCAGTATGCAGGATTCGGAGAGGAGCCTGGATATTTTTAAGGCCTAAGCGTGAACTTTTACGAGGCAGAATTAGTCCAGAGGAATGGGCCTCGTCATTACCAGATGGTCCAGATGGGTCTGAACTGGAGATCTCTGGGAATTGTTCCTGATCTGGGAGATCTGGTGACAGTTGTTCCTGAGCTGGGGGCGTGGGTGGCCGTCTATTGATTCGACGCAAGGCTGCCAGGCCAATTAATGCGTCTTCTTCATCCTCATCCCCGGAATCTAGCAAGGGGTTTTCTTCGTCTTTTCCCACCCGGAGACAGGAGTATGAAGGGGGGTCTGCTTGGAGAACAGGGTAAAGGGGAGCGCTCGGTCTAGTGGTGGGAGAGGAGGTTTTCAATAAAGATTTTAACTTATTATTTGAATCTTTGAGAGAGGCGAGTTTCGATTCTGTCCATCTACGATTTGCCTCTTCCCACCATTGCATGAAACAATCAACCTCTCCTTTTGCCAATTTAGTTTTAGATAGGCCGAGCTTGTCTTTTAAGACGTCTACTCGATCCTTATCCCAAGATCCTAACAGTGGCCACTGAGTTTTGGGATCTCCCTGAGTTAGCCTAGACCATTTTTCCAGAAACTTACAGGAGTCTAGACCTTTCCTAAAATACATAAAATGAGCCGGAGTTCCTTTAGGGAACTGCCCCGGCTTAGACGTCTGGTTACCCATACAGGAGGACTTCACACATCAATCACACAAGAAGGAAATTAGGGTTCACTCACTCAGACCGCAGGGACGGGAACCCCTTGGTTGGCCGATCCCCAGATAGAGACGGCACCCAGACTCAAACACTCCACAGGGAGTAGACACAGAGACAGGACAGTCCTCAGTCCGGACAAAACACAGAAATAATTACCTGACCAGAATCCTGATGTCAGATCCCGGGATCCCTACCAGAACAGAGTGGGAACCAACAGGTTCGATGGCGTAGACTTCACTGTGGTCGTGCGCCTTTCCGTTTTAGTGGAGGACCGCTTGGGCCAAGTGCCCAGGTGCCGGCTGCCACGGTCGTCCTACACAAACGGTCAGGAATCACACAGCCCCAGTGAAGACGGTTGCCATCTCGGTGGAACCTCCAAATTGTCAAAGTTAGAATCAAGACTCACAATTTGTCAGACCACTCTGTTTATTAGCGCAGCGCTCCGCCAATAACATTCAGAATATGTGAGTGTCCATGCAAGACCCAAACAGTCTTATTTATACAGATAAAAGAGCGGGAATTAGACAAAGGAACAAAGAAAGCAAAACAGGAAAATTCACCTGGGGCACAGCATGCATATCCTATTTTCTTACTAACTGTTATCGATCTAAGGCTAATGCTTTACCAATTGCCCTTAAACGGTGCAATTGTTCTATGTTAATGTCTGTATTTCTGACACCTGGTTGCAACATTTCAACATTTTTGCTTAAAGATACAGACAACATTTTTTTAATTCTTTCTATTTTTAATATATAATTTATTTTACTTTTACAATGGCATCAGCAGGAGAGCTGGCCAGAACATCTAGTTTGAAATATGTTGATGACTGAGTGTATTACACACCATTGTCAGGTGGGCAGGGCAGCAGCCTGCAATGTGGGAGACCCAGAATGAAACCCTGGTTGTGCATCGTTTGGACTGATGAGGGATGAAAAACTGCTGTGAATCAGGCAAAGCAGGGTCTTGAAGTTGGGTCTCACACATGGCAGGTCAGCATTCTCACCACCCCACACTAGCATTCATCTGTCAGATGGACATACTTTTCTGTTTCCGTGAAACGGTTTTGGCTTGAGTCGGAATTAGAACAAAAAAAAATGTCAAAACCTCAAAAGCCAGAAAACTGAATTGTCACCCTACAATCAGCTATAGTAGGGGGGCAATGCAACCAGTGACTGGGCTTGAGAGGCAGTGCACCCCCCAAAATGGCTTCCTACATGCTGCTGTCTGGGGTCCCGGGAAGCAACAAGTCTGAAAATGGGGTCATGCAGGTGTAAGCCTGTGCCTAATTGGGAGAGGTGTCTTTAAGAGATCTGTTGGTGAGGGGGGTGAGTTTTGGCAGTCTATCCCTATTTTCACCCATTTTACAAAACGATAAAGGATTTTGTACAAAGCCTGCCTTATCGGGTATCATATGAAAACTCATAATTTGCTGATCATTAGTGTCCTGGTAAAATATGTGTGGCAACATTGTATGTAAAAGTTATAAGATTTTACCATATAACATTACTGAGACATATTCCAAATTTAGAAAAGCATCCACAAACCAGTTCCTTGAAGACGAAAGGCAAACTGATGCCTCCGCCGGGTGTCAACAAAATCAAATGGCCTGTCACCAGGTTAAGTGACCATTCTTTGGCAGAAAAAGGATATGAGTGAGAAATGTACCCCTTAGCAAAGCAGCAGCTGGAAGTTCCCGTCTCTCCAGACATTGTCTCCTGAAACCCGGCTGGAGATGATTCTCAAAGAAGTGGAAGAGGATAAAAACGAGGAACAAAGGCTCCAAATCATCTCTCCCTTCATCTCTACTCATGGCCTCAACAATGCCTGAAGGACAAGGAAATTAATACTGAACTTGGGGAAGGGATCCTGGCTGAAAGGATTCCAGCCAGTAAGACTGATAGAGCACATGGTGAGAGAAAATTTTGCTTTAAATTCATTTGCTAAATTAGGTATTAGATGCCTTTTACCTTTTATTTACTTGTAACCAATCCTAATTTTTATGCCTCATTACTTGTAATCACTGAAAATATATTTTTCTATAGTTAATAAATGTGTTTAATTGTTTTATCTAAACCAGTGTGTATTTGGATTGAAGTGTTTGGGGTGTAGCCCTTTGAGATAACATGGTTTGTACATATCATTTTCCATTAATGAAACGATGCATTTTATATAGGCTTGTATTGTCCAGGAGGGTGCCTGGCAGTACAAGACGCACATTTCTGGGGCTGGGAGTCTGTTGGTGTTGCTCAGCTGTGTAATGCAAGAGTCACTGGCTATAGCGCTCATACAGTATAGCTGGGAGTGATTTAGGTGCTGGAGTCTGGGTGTGAGCAGACCAGGAGTGGTTGCTCTCACAGAGACGCCGTGTAAGAGGCACCACAGGTCAGTGAACTGAGGGAACACAGCTGGCCATCAGTCCAGATTGTACCCTGGGAAATGACACGGTGGGGTAGGAATGAGATGTGCCTTGGTCATTGGCACTAGGCAGATGCACAGCTAGCGCTCCACACTCAGAAGTTTCTGGAACTGGGTGTGGTAGTTTTGGATATGCTCCATAGGTTCCCTGTTGCTGGACTCAGATCCATGAATGCAAGCAGGCAGGGCAGCTGCTTTGCAAAAGTCCATGTGCCCTGTATGGATTGGTAGAAGCTGAGCCTCAGGAGTAGAAAACAGGCCGTTTTCCTTAATAGAAGCATTTTGTAGCAGGTTAGTGATATTGTTACCCTCCAACAGGGAAGCTCTGGCAGTGTTAATTACAGAGAGGGGAAACTGGAAGGGAAAACTATTTTCTTTATTTTAATTTTATACTTGGAATGTTGTTTGATTTTAGCCAAACTGTGTTACATTGAATCAACCAGTATGATCCACCAATTCTTCTCTTATTTAAAATGTGGTGATGGGAAATGAGTCATTTATATTTTGCTATTCTCAGTTTTGTATTTTTTCTTGTAACTTTTTTTTTTTAATCTATGTACTTAGCGGAGTGGGTGGTTACTCATGGAGGATAGGTCCATCAATGTCTATTAGCCAGGAAGGGCAGGAATGTTGTCCCTAGCCTCTGTTTGCCAGACGCTGGGAATGGGCGACAGGGGATGGATCACTTGATGATTACCTGTTCTGTTCATTCCCTCTGGGGCACCTGGCATTGGCCACTGTCAGAAGACAGGACACTGGGCTAGATGGACCCTTGGTCTGACCCAGTAGGGCCATTCTTATGTAGCTAACCGAGTGAATGCAGCAGAGGAGGGGGAAGGGTCTGCATGGATTTCAATTGCAGATTTCTATAAGCAAGTGGACGGGAGATATTGCTCCAGTGCTTTTGACACAGCAGATTTTGGTGATCAGAGACTCTAACTTATAAAATAATCATGTTATGCTGTAATAATTAAGTTATTAGTTATTATTATGTTTCTTCTTTATAAGATTTTATAAAGTTGGTACTTAAGAATTAAGTTCATTCCTTTTGTTTTTTTCGACTTGATTGAGGAGGTTGATCCTGTGCAATCCTTGCCAAAAATCCTCAGTGACTGAATTCTGGGTCTCCATGTGCTATTCTATTGGAGTCTCTTTTTTAGGCACTAGGAGAAGGACAGTGAAGTGCACTGTACCCCACCCAAAGGTTACACCGGCAGAACTGCTACTGTGTAGCCTTTACGTCCAGTAAATGGTGGGCTTGAGGTGCCACCTACTGGTAATAAGACATACCGCATGAAAGTTGCTCCAGCCTTATTCTTCTGGGAGGACTAGCTCGCTGTACAACTTTCCTCTTATTTAATAAAACCAAATTATTTCCATCCAGGAAAGTCAGCATAGACTTGACTTCTCAGAAACCACACCTCAAGAGGGCCGTGCTTTTATATGTAGCGTATGTCCTATTTGGGCATTCCTAGCTTTGTAACATGTTTGGGTAAAAGCAGCTATAGGCCCCCGTCACAGAGCACGACCCCGTTGTGCTAGGAGCTGTACAAACAGGACAAAAAGAGTCCCTACCTCAAAGAACTTAAAACCTAATTAGATTAAATTTACTAATAGCATGTGAGTTAGGGAGAAAAAAAAGGACATTATATGAGAGTGTTTTTAGGGAAAGATCTTATGAACCCGGTAATCCCTGCTCCAGAAAGCTGCATAGCATTCCCTGGAGCGCTAAACCACATAAGTGCTGACTTTCCCTCTGCCTGGTGGATGCTTGATCTCTGCCCCGTCCCTGGCCCAGCCCCTACCATGCCTCTGCCCACCCCCATTCCACCCCTTCCTCAAAGTCCCTGCCCCCTTCCCGTCCCTATTCCACCCGCTTCCCCCAAGTCCCCACCCCTGCCCCACCTGTTCTCCGCCTCCTCTCCTGGGCGCACTGTGTCCCCGCTCCTCCCCCTCCCAGAAAGTCTTAAGTGCCTTCAAATTGTTAGGCGGGGGTGGCGGGAAGTGCTGGGAGGGAGGGGGAGTAGTAGGGACGCAGTGTGCTCTGGGGGGGAGGAGGAGACAAGGAGAAGGGAGCTTGGCTGCTGGTGGCTGCGGAGCACTTGCTAATATTTCCCCATGGGTGCTCCCACCCGGGAGTCGGCACCTATGCTAACCCATCAGGATTAAATGCAAGTAACAGTGGAAATTTTACATTCCCTGAAGTCATGAAATTCAAATACAGTAAAAGCTTTGTTATCCAGCATGTTGGGGGAATGGGAGGTGCTGGTTAGTCAATAATTCCAGTTAACGAAGAGTTATACCTACCGACAGAGGGAGGGGGCTCAGGGCTGGGAGTTGCAGCATGGGAGGGGGTCTGGGGCATGGGCTCGGGGAAGGGGGTTAGTGTGCAGGAGAGGTTTGGGATGCCAGATCCAGGCAGCACTCACCTTGGGCTGCTCCCTTCAAGTGGTGACACGTCCCTGCTTCTCCTAGATGGAGGCGTTGCCAGACGACTCTGCGCGCTGCCTCCGCCCACAGGCGCAACCCCCGAAGCTCCCATTGGCTGTGGTTCCCAGCCAATGGGAGCTGCGAAGCCAGCGCTTGTGGCAGAATGGGGTGGGGTGGGGGCAGCGCATGGACCCCTGCGGCCCTTCCTCGACCAAGGAGCAGCAGGGACACGTTGCCACTTCTGGGGAGCCACGCGGAGCCAGGTAGAGAGCCTGGCAGCCCTATTGAAGATTTGTACTGGGAGATATCAGAAATGCCAGTTAAAGTGCCGAATAACACATATGGTTCCCAGATTGCAGAGTGGCTGCGGAGCTCCTGATCCTCCATAGCACAGATCAGTCACAACGCAGCACTTTCACGTACATGCTTATATTTTGTAGTCCTATGTCCATGTAGTGTTGAATTTAATTCTGCATTCATATCGCCTGGTCCCATGAACCTGGCCAATCTACTCAGGAGTGGGCTGGGTCAGCACTTCAATGGCAGACCAAAGTACTTTGGGAAGCAGTGGGTGCGATTCAGCAGGTGACACTATACATCCTCAGGGCTCGAGAGACCCTTTCAGGCACCGTCAATGATAAGGAGCAGGGCTGCGCTGGTCTGGGGGGAGCACTGGGTGGCATTCACCCAGCACACAGGAGGAACGTGGATGCTAATTCAAGCCTTCGTGGGGTGATGTGCTGGTCGTGGGGGGAAGGGTGATGGTCTATTTTGCCTCACATATAAAATTATTTTCAGCATGGGATCTGACTGGCTGTATCTCCCTGCACCCTGAATGGGTCCTTACCTGTCCAAAGTCAGGTGTGGCTGCTGCCTCATTTCCCCTTGCTGGCCCACAGTCCCCTTCTGCTCATAGGGTGGTTTATGCCTCATTTTCCATTCTGGATGGCGGAATGATTTGGGTATAGGTGACTGACCATCTGGCCAGATCAACAATTCTCTCTCAGCGCCACCCTGCCTGTCACTCAGGTCCACAATCTGGGTGTCATCTTCAATCTAGACATCTCTCTAGATCCTCTAGATCTTGCCAACTCTTTCAGCCTAACCGCTCTAAGGTCCGGCCTTTTCTATCCATCCATGCAGTGACAGCGCTTGCCCAGGCTGTCATCATCTTGTGCCTTGAATGCGGCAACATCCTTCTCTCTGGCCTTAATGAACGTGATCGTGCCCCACTCACCTCCAGACAGAATACTGCTGCAGAGCTCATTTTCCGGTCTCTTTGACTGTGTCACCCCTCTCTTTGCGTCCCCTCCACTGGCTTCCCCTTCTCTAGCTTAGCAAACATAAGCGATTTGTCTTCACTTACAAGGCCCATTCACTATTGAAAGACACTGACTCTCTCCTCCCATCGACCCATGATGTCAGCCTCCCACTCCCTCTGGGAACCTCAACCTTCAAATAAGACCAGGGGGCACACAGCAGATCTCCAGCTCACCCCCTGCTCCTCTGGTCCCAGCACAAACTATCCTCATCCTGTTTGACTGCAGGACTAAATCCTCCCCCTCAGTGCAGAGCTTACCTGCAGTCTGACTGCAGAGAACAAGTACCTCTCCTTTGCCCCTTGCCTGGTGCCCAAAGCTCTTTCTCTGCAACTTGAGCAAAGAACCCTGCCTCCAGGTCTCCTCTCATCCTGTCTCTCTCTTCACTGAGGAACACCTGACTTTTATCCTGTTTCACCTCTTCTCAGCTAGCCTTGGTCTCACTCCCATGCTCTCTGGGCCACACAACCCCCAGGCTGTCTGGTCTTGCGCAGGTCATGACTCAGGAACAAGAATGCCAGCTTGCACCTACCTTTAAAGAGGCCCTGCACCCTGCTACAGCCCCCACTGGCTTGAGGTCTGAGTACCCCAGGCCCAGTAGAACTAGCAAGCTATTTTCTGAATGGCTCATCATGCTGTCAACTGAATGGCATATTTGTTTCTACCAACCAGGATTTACAGACCTGCAGGAAGCCTTCATCTTAGAACTGGGATCTCCATTTGCTTTAGTGAAGGAAACCTCTTCTCCCCTCCCCTCCTCCCCAATACACATACACAACCCTTTTGGGTAGACAGTAAGTTTGAGTTTCTAGGTGCAGTGCTGTTGATTACTCAGCAGGTGGCACTTTGGGCTTTGAGGTAAGTCAGCCAAGCAAGACACACATTGTACTGTAGTATTGTTGTAGCCACATTGGTCCCTGGATATTACAGACACAAGGTAGGTGAGATAATATCTTTCATTGAACCAACTGCTGTTGGGAGGAAGATGCAAGCTTTTGAGCTACACGGAGCTCTTCTTGAGGTCTGGGGAAGGTTATGCACAACAGTCTATCCCTCAGCTGCCAACAATATTTCAGTAGCCTCCTACAACATGCATTACCCCGAATATCCCATCTTATAATTAGCTCAGACACTCATTTTCTTCTCCAGACCTGGAGAAGAGCTCTGTGTAGTTTGAAAGCGCATATCTTCCACCAACAGAAGTTGGTCCAATAAAAGATACTACTTCCCCCACCTTGTCTCTCTCAAGATATATATTGTAAATTACGGGGCTTGGCCAACAGAGCCAAGAATTCTAAATTGATTAGTATTAGAGAAAGGAGCTTGAGTTTTGCAAATTCAAGTTTAGAGTATCCTCACTGGCTATAAATTTGCTTCAATGTGAATTTAGACCTGAGAGGCTTTTCTCATCTCACCTTGGTTGCTGGCACACTAAGTACAAATAGATCAATCTCCATGTATGCAGGGAATTCCCACAGATGCAGAATAATTTTGAACCTGAAAAAGGGTTCTTTTCAAAAGGGAGCTTCCGGTTTCGTTCTTAAATGTATCTATTAGAGCTGGTCAGAAAAGCTTTCGGCCAACATTTAACTTAGGAGAGAGAGAAAAAGAAAAAGTTCAGAATGAAACGTTTTGATTGTTTTCTTTTGATTTTTTTAAAACTTTGTATTATAATATAATTTACATTTTTTAAAAAAAGTTGGAATCAAAACAAAGCCTTTTTGTCAAAGCACAACATTTCAACTGAATCAAAACAAAGTTGGAGGGGAATTTTCTTTTTTGGTCCTAACTGAAATGGAAATAATTTTTCAAAATCCAATTTCCATTCTCCCTCCATTTCTGGCATTCAGATCTGCTCACTGATCTCCAGCCCAAACCCCTCACTGACCCAGTCCAAACCTCAAGCCACTCTGATCTTCAGTACTGAAAACATTACAGAACTTAATAAACTCACCCCGAGAAGGTTCAGAACCTTTGGGCGGTGTCATCAAAATCACCAGAGGTTTTCCTGTCCTTAATACAAATATATTTAAGGAGTTGAATCAAACACCTTTTAGGGGATAGAAACAGAGTTAAGACTGAGGCTACGTCTACACTACAGCATAAAATCGAAATAACTAAAATCGGTTTTATAAAACCGATATTATAAAATCAATTTTATGCATCCACACTAGGGCACATTAATTCGGTGGTGCGTCCATGGTCCGAGGCTAGCGTCGATTTCTGGAGCAGTGCACTGTGGGTAGCTACTGTAAAATGATGAGGCCAATGACTTCGATTTCCGTCCACACTAACCGTAAATCGATATAGTAATATCGATTTTAGCGTTACTCCTCTCGTTGGGGAGGAGTACAGAAATCGATTTTAAGAGCCCTTAAAATTGATTTAAAGTGTGTTGTAGTGTGGACGGGTACAGCATTAAATCGATTTAACGCTGTTTAAATCGATTTAACTGCGTAGTGTGGACCAGGCCTGATAATCAGGAAACATTTCCAAGTGATAAGATCAGTTAGGTTGTGAAATAGTCTCTCTAAGCAGGAGACATCCAATGCTTGAGTTATTGGGCTGGTAAGAGAATAGTGCAGGGAAAAATCCTGCATTCTCAGAGGGATGGGCGTGATAAATCTTTAACAGCCTGATTCAACCCCTGTTGAAATCAGTGGCCAGGCACCCATTGACTTCAATAAACTTTAGATCAGGCCCTGACACTAGTATTACATTTGGTTATGTAATTTGAATTGTGAGGTATGGGAACAGATTGAGGGCAGCCTCAAGCCAAAATACATGATCAGCCATATACACATCTGCTTATGGGACAGAGGCAAAGGAATTGAAATTCAGCTAAATCAACCACTTGACTCTAGAATACAGAGACTTTCCCAGGCTTTTTTTAAAAATACATCTATATTACAGTTACTTTTGTGCCCTTGGCTAATTGTGGTTCTTTTTGGGAGAGATTTACAATGAAATAGAGGCTTTTTTTCCCTCTTGACTGAAGGCTGAGTTATTATGCACGCTTTTGAACCGAAACATGCTAAAATATTTGTACTGTAGGAGTTCACAGCTGGATGATTGCATTACTGCCCTATCATCCATTTTATTTACCTCACTGACTGCCTAGTTCTTGGAATAACTTTTCAAAGAACGACTATGCCTGTAGAAATTCCTGGTTAGATTTAATATTTGCAACGCATTTTCAGATCCGCGGATAGGGGGCGCTGTGGGCACACAATGTATTTTTATTTTAGTGCTATTTGGTTCTGGTCCAGACACAAAAGTTGTACTGCCTTAGACTGGTTGAGTTAAAGCAGTGCAAATATCTTGGGTGGACATAGTTATACTGGTATAAATCTGCTTATATGAGCATAGCTTATTTCTGTATGGGAAAGGGGAACAAGTTATCCTGGTACAAGGCCTCTGCATACCAGTACAAACATATCAACGCTAGTGGCTGGACTGCTTTAATTATATTGGTAAAAACAATCACCCCCTAACTGGCATAGTTATATTAGTAGAAAATCTGCTCCCAGGAGCAGAAAGGGAATCCATAAATATTTCAGTAGTATGCCAGCTGCATTCGGAAGAGATTATTTAGCCCCTGTGGATTTACTGCCTGGTCAATGCGTCCATTTGTAAATCCCTCCCTTAATACCTGCCTCTGCCGTGATGCTCATCCCACCTGGCACTGGAAAGGCAAGTGATGAGCTGAGACATCTGCTTTTATGCTCAACTCCTTTGTTACCTCATCTTCCCAACCATTCCACTGGGCTGTTTTGTCCCCCTGTTGTGCTGCCCGTCTGTCCCATAGACTGTCAGCGCTCTGGAGCAGAGTGTCTTCTTTGTTCCTTCTCTGTACAGGGCCTTGCACAATGGGGTCCTGAGCCTTGAGTGTTCCTAAGTCAGGGGTGGGCAAATGTTTTGGCCCGAGGACTACATCTGGGTATGGAAATTGAATGCTCACAAAATTGGGGGTTGGCGCATGGGAGGGGGTGAGGGCTCTGGCTGGGAGTGTGGACTCTGGGACGAGGCCAGAAAGGAGGAGTTCAGGGTGCGGGAGGGGACTCTGAGCTGGGGCAGGGGGTTGGGGTGGGCTGCAGCTGGGTGTGTGGGCTCTGGGGTGGGGCTGGGGATGAGGGGTTGCAGGTGCAGGAGGGTGCTCCAGGCTGGGACCGAGGGGTATGGAAGGCGGAAGGGGGATCAAGGCTGGGGCAGAGGGTTAGGGCATAGGAGGAGGTCAGGGGTGCAGGCTCCAGGCAGCGCTTACCTCAAGCAGCTCCCAGAAGCAGCAGCATGTCCCCACTCCGGCTCCTACATGGAGGCGTGGCCAGGTGGCCCTGCACCCTGCCCCATCTGCAGGTGCCATCCCTGCAGCTCCCATTGGCCGTGGTTCCCAGCCAATGGGAGCTGCAGGGGCCGTGCTTGGGGCGGGGACAGTGTGCTGAGCCCCCTGGCTTCCCCTTCACGTAGGAGTGAGAGTGGGGACATGCCGCTGCTCCCAGGAGCCATGCAGAACCACGGCACTTGCAGAGCAGGGCAAGCTCCCAACCCTGCTTCCCGGCTTGAGCACCAGAGTGGGGCAAGCCGCAGACTCTGTTCCCCAATGGGAGCTCAAGGGCTGTATCAGGGGAAGTGCAAAGGTGTCATAAAAACCACCCTCACTTAGCTCTGTATCAAGCACAGTTCAGACAGACTCGTGAATCAGGGCCATGGTTCCCAGCATTGCTACTGACCTGAACTTAGCGAAATGGGTCCGGGATCCACATATTTCCAAATGTAGGGATTGTGCAGATAGGAACATTAGAGGCTCCTGGTTGGCTTTTTCCTGCTGCTGAGTGTGCCTGTGCTCTTTTCTCTTGGAGCAGCATATCCTGTATCTCAGAGCCCTTGTGGCAACAGAGATGAAGCTGTTAGGTAATAAAGCAAGTCCTCACTCACCTCTCCAGCACCCGAGTTCGTGCGGAGTTGGTATGGGGCACACAATTCTGTCAGAGACCAGACACCAATGCGTTGATCAACGGGCTCACACTATCCTTAGCTCTAAAAAGCTTTAGATTAAGTGTGGCCCCTTTATTAGGGGTGAGCATCAATATTTATACACAGAAGTAAACAAAGTGATTAACAAAAGATAATGGTCATGCATAATTAATCAAGATTTTACAGGAAAAGCAAGTTAACAAGTAAATGCATAGAGATAAAGGCTAATGGCTACTAGGGAAAGGGGGTGTCATGAGTAGTTTGCAGGTCAGTGCTTTGTTCAAAAGGGTTCAGGAAGGATTATGCAGAGACAGTCAGTCTGGGTGTGTTTTGGCTCCCCAAAGTTCACCAAAAGTTTAGACCCAACATTCCTCCATTTGTAGCTTTGAGATAACTATTAATCAAAAAGCTACACCCTATTTTAAGATCTCAAGGGCCGCTTGGCAATTTTAGCCTGGGCCAATTTGAAGAGAGTAAGGCTTTTAGCTGAAGTGGGAAAAGAATAAACTGACTTACATGAGTTTATGAGGGAGGGGACACACTGAATACAGCAACACAGTATTATAAGGACTACTATGGCCCCAACAACACCCACCAAGAGTTTTTTTTTTTTTTTAACCCACCCAAATCCGGGCAGCCAATTTCATAAGGCTCCCCACCAATCATAAGGTGGCTGGCCAGAGGAGTAGTTTTTAGCCATTTCCCTTAGGTGTTTGGTACGTTGAAAAGTGTTAGAGTAGGTGTCATTTACAAAAACACAGCATTCTTCATAAGCAGAAAATAAACTAAAAAAGCATAAAAAAAAACATACAGTTGTCAGAATAAAGGGTCCTCTCATTTTTTCGAGTCAATTTAAGTCTAATGTCTGAGAGAGGTAAGCTGGTCCACTGGTCGAAGGCAGTGTCCTCAGTGGTGACAAGAGCTGCTGGTCCGTCACTGTGGTCCACTACGGCTGGCTTGACGTGGGAGTGGTGGATCCAAGATTTGCGTCCTTCCAGGAACACTGCAGTCTGGGTTGTCAAAAGAACCTGGTGGGGTCCAGTAAACCTTGGCTGGAGGGTGTCGTCACGAACGAACTTTTTGGCCCAGACGAAGTCCCCTGGTTGGAACGGGTGGATCTGTTCCTCCAGCGGCACGGTCTGGGAAAACTGCGAGGCTTTCCAAAGGGTATGGAGGCGAGCCTGTAGGGAGAGAAACTGACACGCGGTTAAATGATCCCCTCCCAATAGTGAAACATCAGCACGTGGTAGCGCCCCGCCTTTGAAAGGGGGGGTGTTCATAGAGCAGTTCAAAGGGGGATAATCCCAATGCGCGGGTTGGGCGAGTACGAAGGTGAAACAGGACCAAGGGAAGTACCTGAGGCCACTTTAATCCTGTTTCCTGACAGTATTTAGCCAATGTAAACTTAAGTTCCCTATTTATACGCTTAACTTTCCCGCTAGACTGGGGGTGGTAGGGTGTATGAAAGGAGTGTGAAATGCCCAGTCCTTGTTTTAAACGGCCAAGGACATGACCAGTAAAGTGAGGTCCGCGATCTGAGTCGAGCACAAGAGGGATGCCAAAACGGGGTACAATGTTTCTAAGGAGAATCTTCGCCACTGTGGCAGCAGTACAATTAGCAGTAGGAAAAGCTTCGACCCAGGAAGTCAGAGGGCAAACCAAAACAAGGAGGTGTTTTTTTTTTTCAAAAGCCTTTGGCATATCTGCAAAGTCAATTTGAAGATGTTGAAATGGAGCAGCAGGCGGAGGTTTTCCACCCTTAATTTTGTTAAGGGGTGGAGCAGGTCCATTACGCTGACATGTGCTGCATGCTTTCACTATTGATAGGCAATAGGGTTGAATGCCTGGAGCATACCAAAAGCGAGCGATGGTGTTCACGAGGGCGTGCGTGCCGTAGTGACCCCCTTTATCATGGTGCCAGCGAACTGCCACGGGGTATGTGGAGCGAGGGAGGCAGGCTCGGCCATCTGGCATAAGCCAGGTCCCTTTGACCAGAGTGGCCCCGAGGCTCTCCCACGATTGTAGTTCAGCAGCGGGTACTGGTACGGGGTGCGGTGGAGTAAAGGAGGAGGCTGCAATAGCCAATGTGGGCATGGCTAAAGGTAAGGTGGCAGCCTTCTTAGCAGAGGCGTCAGCCAGGGCATTCCCACGGGTAACGGGGCTACTATCTTTAGTATGGGCCCGGCAGTGAACTACAGCCAGGACAGAGGGTTTTTGGAGGGCGTCCAAAAGCTTGTGGATGAGGGGGAGGTGCTGAATGGGTTTACCGGCAGCTGTCTGGAAACCTCGAAACTTCCAGAGGTGGATATGACAATGCACAACTCCAAAAGCATATTTGCTATCAGTAAAAATGGTAACGGTCTTACCAGCGGCCAACTGGCAAGCTCGGGCCAGGGCATAGAGTTCAGCGGCTTGGGCTCCCCAGTTGCCTGGCAGTGAGGCGGCCTCTTGAATGTCCCATTCAGAGGTGACAGCATAACCAGTGAAACGCTTGCCATCAACATAGAAGGAGCTTCCGTCCGAGAAGAGGATGCAATCGGGGTTGTCCAGTGGCACGTCAAACAGGTTGTCTCTTATCTGTAAGATGCTGTAAACTACTTCCACACAGTCGTGCTGATCCTGGAGGACTGGCAGGTCAGGAAGCAAGGTAGCTGGATTAAGGGGTCCACACCTTTCAAAAATTAGGTTAGTGTCTTCTAAGAGTTCGGCCTCTAGCTGTTGCTGACGATGGGCCGAAAAGACTTGGGTTGTGCCCCTACGCAGAAGGGCTGACAAGGCATGAGAGGTCCAAACCGTGGTAAAATGACCCAGGGTTAGGCTCTTTGCCTTTGTGATCAGCAGGGCAGCTGCTGCCAGAGTCCGGGTGCAGGATGGGGTTCCCTGAGCGACAGGGTCGATTTGCTGAGAGTAAAAAGCAAGCGGGAAATGGTGGGGCCCGCTCAGCTGGGTAAGGACACCACTAGCAATTCCGCCCCTCTTGTGGACAAAAAGGTGAAAAGGTTTGCTGTAATGGGGGGGGCGGAGAGACATGGAGGAGGCCACACTGTCCTTGAGTAACTGAAAGGCTTGAATAGTGTCCGGGGACCACTGCAAAGGGTCAGGAGCAAGGTTAGCAGTGAGTCGGTGGAGCGGTTTGCTTAACTCCCCGCAGGACGGCAACCAGGGGCGACAGAAGCCAATTAATTTTAAGAAACCTCGAAGTTGTTTCTTGGTGTTCGGTAGAGGGCAGTTTTGAATAGTCTTTATGCGGGCTGGGTTCATCTGTCTTCCCTCTGGGGTTAACAGGAAGCCCAGATATCGGACCTTTTGTGAGACCCACTGAATCTTTTTAGGGTCTACCTTGTGGCCTCTGGTGTGTAGGTATAATAAAAGTGCCTTACCATCGATGCGGAGGGCAGCTTCTTCGCGATTACCTAATAGGATGTCATCTACGTATAGGACCAATGTGGATCCCTGCGGACTGGTGAAACCTTCCAAGTCGTGGCGGAGGCACTGGCTGAAAATCGTGGGGCTGTCTCTGTAGCCTTGAGGAAGTCGTTGCCAGACATAACTTTGTCCCTCCCAGGTGAAACCAAAGAGATACTGAGAGTCTGGGTGCACAGGAATGCTGAAAAAAGCTGATTTTAAGTCAATAACAGTGAACCACTCAGCATCCCAGGGGATTTGGCTGATGATAGTAGCTGGGTCAGGAACTACTGCATGAAGAGGGACCACATACTGATTAACAACTTGTAGATCCTGTACAAAGCGCCAACGAACAGGGTCTCCGTCCTTTTTAGGAGGCTTTTTGACAGGCAGTATAGGGGTGTTACAGGGAGTGCGCTGAGGGCGGACTAGCTTTTGTGCAATGAATCCCTCGATAATGGGGCGGATGCCCTCCCGGGCTTCCAGCGACAGGGGGTATTGAGGGACTGACGGGGGGGTTAAGGAAGGCTTCACCTGAATCCTTACGGGCTCTGCCGAAAGGAGCAGGCCAACATCAGTGCCAGAAATTCCCCAGAGGGTTGAAGGCAAGTCAGTGAGGTCAGGGGAGAGAGAGGGGGGTGTTTCCCAATTACCCTGAGTAGGGGCCGAATCTCCTAACACTGTCATCAATAATCCTACCCCTTCAGGAGTGCAGGTTAAAGTAGCCTCAAGCTTACAGAGTAAATCCCGGCCCATCAAAGGGATCGGACAAGCTGGGGAAAAAAGAAAACGGTGAGGAAAACATTTATCAGCATAAATAACATTCAAAGGCAAAGTGAGTCCCAGAGACTGTGGGTTGCCCTCCACCCCAGTCGCAGTTTTAACCTCAGAGGATAGCCAGGGAGAGGGGGCATGATTTAAAAGAGAGAAAGTAGCCCCAGTATCAATGAGGAAAGAGACAGGCAGTCCCTGGACTGAAAGGGTTAAACGAGGCTCTTTGCTGGGAGGGGAGAAAGTGAGAAAGGAGCCGGCTAAAGACATTAAGGAAATAAGACCATCACATTGTTTGTCTTCGCCCCCGGGGTACCGTCATTGAGGAGGCTGAGTTTGCTGCGGCTGCTGCTGTTTCCCGTAGTTGATCCAGGCCTGGGGAATGGGCTGAGCTGGTGGTGCACCTGTAAAGGCATCTCTCTAACTATACTTTTATTACTCGCAAGAGATTTGACGGGGACATCCTCTGGGCTATCCTCGGGGGGGGCATGCACCCTGCTGTATCTGTTTGGACATTAGCCTAGTAACTACTCCTCCCGAGGTTTGCCCCTCCATTTCCTCCTCATCCTTCTGCAGAAATTCCAATTTGGGATTCTGCAGATTCCCCTCTGCTACATGGAGAGAGTCCCCCTGCGGAGGAATAGGGGCAGGTGCAGAGGGGACCAGCTGACGAGTCAAAACACGCCGTGGTCTACACCCTTCATCGAAATAACCTGGAGGGGGTTCACTCTCGGGAGAGTACCTGACTGCCATAATTTTTAAAGATTTCCACAGCTCTGCTGCTGTGTTCCAACAAAGCCAGTAACATAACTGTCCCGGATGGTCTTTTTCGATCTGGCTCTTTACTCCTCTTAAGGCAGCCTGTTCGAAAGAGCCATACGAAGGCCACCTCATCTCCGGGTCGGCCAATACCGCGGTATACCCAGTCCAATTCCTTACACATAGTGTGTACAACTTCTTCCTAGACATTCCTGTCTGTACTGGGAGTTTCCCTTCGTTCCATAACTTATTTACAATCCCCAACGGACTCTCAAGAGGCACGCTAGTCCCTTGACCCATGGTGTCTGACAGGAGCCCTCCAACTGGCGTTTACCCTGCTGTCCAATACACGACCCCTCAATATTGAATTGGCTGGGAGAAATCTCCTGTGGTGCCTTGCCAATTCATATATGAGTGGTCTGACCACTGGACAGAGGTACCGCACCAGAAGGAATCCCGGACGAGCCCCCAAATTGTTAGGTAATAAAGCAAGTCCTCACTCACCTCTCCAGCACCCGAGTTCGTGCGGAGTTGGTATGGGGCACACAATTCTGTCAGAGACCAGACACCAATGCGTTGATCAACGGGCTCACACTATCCTTAGCTCTAAAAAGCTTTAGATTAAGTGTGGCCCCTTTATTAGGGGTGAGCATCAATATTTATACACAGAAGTAAACAAAGTGATTAACAAAAGATAATGGTCATGCATAATTAATCAAGATTTTACAGGAAAAGCAAGTTAACAAGTAAATGCATAGAGATAAAGGCTAATGGCTACTAGGGAAAGGGGGTGTCATGAGTAGTTTGCAGGTCAGTGCTTTGTTCAAAAGGGTTCAGGAAGGATTATGCAGAGACAGTCAGTCTGGGTGTGTTTTGGCTCCCCAAAGTTCACCAAAAGTTTAGACCCAACAAAGCCACCAAACCGTAGCATGTAACATGCCCTTTGACCCTTTGAAACCCAGGTATCTGTCTGAGCTGCTGTGTTCCAGATGCCGACTGGAAGATGAAGGAGGGGATGGGGATTATTTGCATTAGAAGGAAACTGATTTTTGAATCAAAGCCTCCAGTACTTCACAGTCCCCTATCCCTACATTAGGAGGAAGATCGCAGGGCTCACAAGCGGGGTGAATCTGCAGCCAAAAATCTAACCCTGGAGCAGGGTATTTCCACCATTACAGACAGTCACCACTAACTATCATGTGCTCTGGAAAATGTCCACTACATTGGATCAATGGGCATTAAAAAAACCCACAACACAATAATCAGGGGAATCCCCCAGCTGGACATAAATATTTAATGTGATCATCAGCTGCTAGGGTACTCCTTTGACCTGAATAAATCTATTTGGTTTCTCCTTGTATTGGTCTCCCTTCAGATAAAAGGCAGGCCATTAGAATAACTGTCCCCGCGCCCCCCACAGGCTTTTAGAGCAGACACAAGGGGTGGGGGATGTTATCTGCTCTTTCCATCAGCCACATCACTTGTAATCCTTTCCTTTCTGCCCCTTGCAGTGTCAGACTAAGCCAGCCCTCCAAGATGAATTCAGCTCAGCTCTTTGGAGGCTGCGGTACTTCAGAACTTGCAGAGTTTCTTTCTGGCCTTGTCTGGCTGTGTTCCAGAGCTGCAGGGAAGGAGTGTGGTTAGACTGGCTGCCAGGACTGGAGCAAGGGTTTTCCAGGCCCTAGGCACAGATATACATTTAGCCTCTCCCACTTCCCCATCACTAGGGTGACCAGATGTTCCAATTTTATAGGGACAGTTCCAATATTCAGGGCTTTGTCTTATATAGGTGCCTATTACTCCGAACCCCCGTCCCAATTTTTCACACTTGCCATCTGGTCACCCTACCCATCGCACAGAGTAAACCCACAGCCTGCCCTCAATCTGTTCCCACATACCTCACAATTCAAATTACATAATCAAATGTAATACTAGTATCAGGGCCTGATCCATTGCCCATTGAAATCAATGGTCACCATGGTTGTTTATGAGGATGCACGACTTTTGGTTCTTGGTGGACAAGGCATATCCAATCTTATGGAGAAGTGGGAAGGAGACATGTTTACATTTGCAAATCAGGAGCATTTTACAGAAGCAGGGAGAGTAAAGATGATCCAGTGGCCAAGGCGCTAGCCTGTGCCATGAGAGAGAGAGGGTCAATCAAAGCTCTGCCACAGACTTCCTGTGTCACCCTGGCCAAGTCACTTAGTCTTTCAGTGCCTCAGGTCCCCAGCTGTACAATGAGAATAGCAGCACTGCCCTGCCTCACAGTTGTGAGGATAAATACACAAAAGACTGGGGAGTGCTCAAAAGCTATGGTGATGGGGGTCAAATAAGTACCTTGATTGGAGAGATAGCATGAGAGAAATCATCCTGACGTCAGTCTAGGGATTGGAACAGAAAACAAAAGATTTAACTTTACACACATTCAGAGGTAGCTAATCGCTGCCACAAAACGCTCCCTCAGATTAAATAGCCTCTTTCAACTCTTCACTCCTCTGTAACTCCTGAGGATTTATAAAACTCATCTGCTTTACTCAGAACAGTTCTAGGATTTCATGCCCACACGTTTAAAGAACGCTTTCATATATCTTCCAAAACAGACACTCACTGAGAGCATGATCCAAAGGCCACTGATTCAGTGGGAGTCTTTCCATTGACTTGAATTTGCTTTGGATCAGGCCCTAAGAGAACGAATGGAAGGAGATGAGCAGCTAGCTCGTATTGATGATGGCTTTGATAGTACAGCTAACAGTTAACTATAATCACTCTTGGAAATCCGTAACTAGAGAGATCTGTCTCTCTTAAGGCCATAAATCTGGTCTATTAGTTATGGCTTCTTGAGATGAGAGTTCTGCCCATACCGAGCTCTTTGGGAGGATAAAAGGTGTCATTCTTGAGAAGAGACGTTTTCCCCTGGAGACACTTCTGCGCATTTTTATGCCTTTTTAAGGGGCTTTGGTGCAATCAGAATCAGTTTGTTTAAAGGCTCGCAGCAACCAGTTCATGTGAGCTCGAGATCAAGGGCTAACACATTATAGACATCTCTGAGAATTCTATGTAAGAGGATAAAAATAAGCTCTTTGGGGCATTGACTATCTATTTTGTTTTGTTTGTACAGTGCCTAGCACCATGGGATCCTGGCCCATGACAGAGCCTCCTAGCTATAACCATAACACAAAGACTAAATGCTGGATAATATTTGTGTAATTGCAGGGTATACGCTGCCCCTGGCTGGGAAGATCATAAGCCTCCGAACTCCACTACAGCTCAAATCCCGGTATGGATTTCTGTGGGGATTGAACCCCAGTACTTTTAGCTCTAGAAGACAAGGCACTAATGCCTGAGTTAAGGTTTTAAGCAGATTCAAATCTGTATGGAGTCCACCCACTAGAGCGGGAGAAAGAGTCACACTGCATAGGCCTGGATTCCATGTACAATAAGTTTTTTGTGACAAGTTATGAAAATACTCAAGATACTGTATGACTGATGAAAAAAGGAATGTTTATCTGTCACTTGCTGACATAAAATAGGGTCTGAGGGATCCCCCAAATATTTTTCCTTCGGCTGTTTTATATTTCTTTTATGAAATAAAACAATTCAGAGTAAAACATGTATGTCAACATAATCCACAAGCATAATATATCAGAGTGTATTTGATCTTCTTCCGCAGACTTTGACCGTTTCGTCTCCAGAGCCCACCACTCTTCCTCCACCACTCAGACAGAGACCATCACACTCAGCAAATGTCCATTCAGGATCTGATGAGTGCAAACGAACGTTTGCGAAATGAAATATGGGACCTCAGAGATACAGTTGCCAATCTTGATGCAGAAAACCAGGAGCTAAAAAAAGGAAACAAAGATACTGAAGACCTGAACAGAGGCTTGCAAACCAAGACAGACTATCTTAAACTTATGGTGGAAGAGCTACAGAAAGAGGTGGAGAACGTCAGGGAGATGTTGGAACTAAGAGACGGGGAGATCAAACAATTAGAATTAGAAAACAAGAACTTGCACAGAACCAACAAGCAACTAACCTTGGAAACCTATGAAAGTTCTTGCCAGCTATCTGCTGATGAAGAATATAAATTTGCTCCAGAAATAGACTTATTAGGAACAAAAAACATAACACAAGAAATCAAAATCTACGTGAAGCATCTAGAAGGCAAACTGGAAGACGCAGAGCAGCAACGTGACGAAGAAAGGCACTGTTCCTCCCAGTTAAGGGGCACAATGGCAGAACTTCTTCAGATCAGGGAGCTTCAGAGGAAGGACATAATACAGCTGAAAGGACAACTGGAAATGGCAATGCAGCAGGCAGCACTTCTGAGAATGGAAAAGGAGGACAGGGTCCAAGCTGGCTTATTACTACAGCAACAAGCTGAAACCAAACTGGTGGAGAAATCCCTGAACCAGTCGAAGATGAGCAGTCTCCTTCATTGGCTCTTGAATCTTGGAAGCCTTTTATTGATATTAGCGCCCTGCTTGGGAATTGGCACAGTTGTGGCTCTGTCATACACCTATTTTGTCAACAACTATTTCATATCTGACTCTCTTCTACTATTGTTTAGCGAGCATGACATCAATATGATTGTAGAGATTCTATCTCGACATGTTTCCTGGAAAAACAATGGCCCCTTCCCATTTTAAAACCAGCTGCACAGCTTCTGCTTGGCTTTTCAGGTCATCTTAATTAACACTTCTTCGGAACCGATGAGTTCAGCTCAACATGACAAAATATACCTCTTTAAAATAAAAAATTCTAGATTGGTTGTCATCCGGTTCGCCCTCATCCACCATTTTGCTGACATACTGGAAGAATTCTATTAGACCAGGGAGGTGCGATTTTCCTTTACAGAAGACAGGCTGGTCTGGCCTATCATGCGACATTCATCTAGGTTTTTTATAATTCACTTCCTGGTTCTGAAGTGAAACACACTGGGCTGTAATTCTCAGGGTCGCCCTTTGCACCTTTTTAAAGGACAGGGAGATCTGTTGCCCTCCAGCTCTCCCACGTAATCATTGATTTTAATAAGATTGCATATTTTCATTAGCAGCTCAGTGACTTCATTCTGTCAGGATCCCTGGGTTAAGACCAGCTGCTCTTTCCCACTGCCGTGAGGGAGGGAAGTCATGATGTTTATTATTTGTATAACTAATCAAGATCAAATCCCCTGGTGCTTGGCACTGTATAGACCCAGAGCAAGGCACAGGAGAACTTGCAGTCGAAGGGTATGCTTTCACCAGGGCTGGAGGTATAATTTCCATCTTGGCTAGACCTATCCATACTAGCTACGCTAGAGCTAGTGCACTAAAAACAGAGGTGCAGCTGTGTCGGGCCGAGTGGCAGGACAGGCTAGATGCCTGACTATGTACCTAGGGTTTCCGATGGGATGATAGTTGGAGTAGGTAGCAATCTGCACGCTGCGGTGGCCATGCTGTTATTTTCAGCGCACTAGCTCAAGCAGAGCTTGTATAGGTATGTCTGCAGCGCCAGTGTAAAGATGCCCTAAACGGACAATACGAAGGGAGTATTATTTCCATTTCACGGAGCAGGAACTGAGGCACAAGGTAGATGAAGTGACTTGCCCAGGTCACGCAAGGAGACTGTGTCAGGGTCAGGAACTGAACCAGATCCCCTCAGCCCCAGCCTACTGCCATGTCCACATGGGATTCTTCCTCCCAATAAGTAATGAGGTTATTTATTTTTACTGTTGGTGGAAGGAAGATGGATGCTGGCTCCACTCCACTCATACGCATGTCCAGTGCCCAGGCCACCAGATGATCTTTAGTGCAATATATTCATAAGTCCTGGAGAAGGGCCATATCAGAACTGTGAATAACAGTCCTTCGTGGGCAGTTCGCACGCTGTGGGAAAAGGGTTCAAGGCTCTCAGCGAGTTATTTTCAACCGATTGGAAAACCCTAGAGCTCTCCAACTGCACATCTGGTTCTGGGTTGGAGGGTGATCCTGGGACTAGACCCAGCATGGAGGTGACATGCTAAGGTTGGCTGCAGGCCATTCATATGACTCCAGCCCCACTCCCCTCTCCCCAAGTTCCCCCCGCAATCTCCATCCCTTCCAATGGTTTAAGATTAGAAGAAAAAATTAGGCCCATTTTTCTCAGTGGTGCTGAGCACTTCCAGCTTTCATTGACTTCAACGGGAGTTGTGGGTCCTCAGCACTTCTGAAAAAGCAGGACCCTTCTAACTGTATCAGACTTGACATGGTGTTTTTCCTGTGGGAGAGGGGCTGGGCCAAGTGCCTGTTAGACTCTCAATGGATTATTTTTTCCAGCAAACTACTCACTGGAAGCCCCAGAGCTCTCAAACTAGAGCTAATCCCAGACTCCTCTGGGTCAGCTGCATGGCCCAAGAGCAGAGTGAAAAAACTGCACTATACATAAAGAAACAAGGGTGAGCTGTGGCTTTCAGCCTCTTCATGGAGAAAACAAGTATCACAATTTATCAACAGGAGCCTGGGGATTGCCAGGCTGACTCAGACCTATGGTTCATCAGATCCAGTAGCCTATTTCCAACTGACCAATACTAGATACTTCCAGGGAAGGTGCAGGAAACCTCGCATTACGTAGTTATGGAGTAGCCTGCTCAAGGGAATGTGTCCTTCTGACCCCCACCCATTAAAGGCTGGATTATGCTCTAAAGCATGAAGGCTTATGTCCCTTCCAAAAATACCTATTTGAACAACGCTGGATATGTGTGTTAGGTCTAATTCAGTGTATTAGCTGGAGTTTGCGTAACCTACACACCTCCGGGGTGTGGTGTTCTGTCCCATCTAGTGGCACCGAGGCCACTCAGAGAGAGAGAGAAAATGAGTCTGCTCTCCAGCCTGAGCTAAGAGCCAGTTGGCTTTTAGTTCATGCTGTAGGGCCGGGGTTGGCAACCTCTGGCACGCACCTCGCCAGGGTAAGCACCCTGGCGAGCCAGGCCAGTTTGGTGGTTGGAGTACTATTAGCCAGCTGCTCCCAGGGCTGCGTAATGATGCTCTAACCTTTATTTCAGGCTCCAGGTAAAGTTACCATTTGCATATTGCATGCTCATAAACTGTAGTAAAGCATGGGAGTAGCAGGGGCAACATTTGCCCCTTGATCTGTGTAATACTACTACTTATAGTGATGATTCTCATACCATCTTATTCTGCATGCTTCCATTCCCATTCATTTGCATAGCCAGCTGCACATGTGTTGCAAAAGACAAATCCCTCCAGTATCTGCTCCAAGGCAGGTACAACTCACACAGGACAGGGATACCCAGCCAGTGTCCAAGCCCGACGCAGTGCCAAGTTGTTACGGGGGAAAAGGAGGAATAGAGGAACTATAGACCAGTCAGCCTGACTTTGATACCTGGGAAGCTACTAGAGCAGTGGTCCCTAAGCTACGGGGCATGGAGGAACATTTGGGGGGGCAGCGGGGCCTAGGCCAGTCCCCCCAGGGGGTGGGAAGGAAGCTTCACCCAGCCCCACTCTGCCCCAGCTGTGCTCCAACCCTGGTCCCCAGCTCTGCACCCCACCCCACCCAGTCGGGGCTCCACTTCCAGTGCTGGCCCTGTCCCCAGCTGCAGCCCGAGCCTCAGGCCTCTTACCCCTGCCCATGTCTCTCCACCCCCCAGAGCCATTGCCCCACTCCTGGCCCCCCTCTTGGCCCTGGCTCCTGGGGGGAGGGGATGCAGACGGGGGAGGGGGTCAGCAATGTATAACATTCAGTTTGCTAATACCTGGAGGATGAAGGGATAATCACTAGCAGTCAGCATTGATTTACTAATGTAACCCTTCTGCCCCTCTGAGTTGGCAGCAACAAGGCCCGGGTTCAGTATCCAGGGGTTCCGTTTCAGTAACACAATGCATAACCGGCTCGAGCCCCCACCCAGTGACCTGGGACACTCACTTACCACACACCCCTGGGCGCCTCTAGGAGGCAATACTTCCCCTCTCGCAAGCACGGAGTCTGAGTGTAGCAACATCTTTTTAATAAAGGAAGGAATCAATGCAGCATCCCATTGGAGAAACACCACAAACAGGGTTATAACACAAACCATAAACAAAAACCCACCTCCAAGTACGTTTGGCACTGTCCTTTTTCCCCTTAGGGTTTTAAGTCCAATCACCCCAAAGTCCAACAACCCAAAAGTCTCTGGTCAATGCCACCCCAGAGTTCGAGAGTTTATCTGTAGAGGTCCCTTCCCCCAGCCTGGGTAGAAAGGGGCACCTTACGTGGTCCGGGGCCAACTGCCCTGCCTCTCCGTGGGTTCTGCTTCCGCCTTCTCCACGAACTGCTCCGCTTTACCAGCTGCTCCACGCTGCTCCTCCAGTCGTCCTCAGAAACTGCTCCGCTCCACCAGCTGCTCTGCTCCATGAGCTGCTCCAGTTCTCTCTGCAAACTGCTCAGCTCCGCTCGCTCTGTGGGCCGCTCCACCCGTCCCACAGCTACTCTGCTCTGCCAGCCGCTCCACTGCCACCAGCTGTCCCGTGATCCGCTCTAGCCGTCCCCACAACTGCTCCACTCCGCCAGCTGCTCAGTTCCACAGTATAGCTTCAGGCTCCCCCACTAGTTAGCACAGTACTCAGTGCTCTCAGCTCAGTCATTTCAGCTCTTGAGTGATTTCAACTCTTAGTGATCTCAGCTCTTAATACGGGAGCCCCAGTGCTAGTGCACCATTAGCCCAAAGTGAGTTCAGCTCAGTAACCTGTATTTAGATTCTTGAGGGAATAAAAAAATCAACTCTGATATTCCACAGTGGAGAGAGGAGGGGGTGGAACTGGTGCTTCTAGCTCCACAAGGAGACTACACCACCAGGCACAGATACCTGTCCCCAAGCTCTCTCAATTCACTGGGTTTTGGAACCCATGTCCCTTGTCTAGCAAGTACCACCCAACTGAGGGTGAGTCATTTGTCACCAAGCAGTCCCACAGCTCGGCAGTCTGGGATAAGGTAGGCGTGCCTATGCAAATACACTCTCTGAAATTCTTTCCACCAGATGTCAGGGTAGAGCTTATCCTGACTCTGCTTACACTAAAAATCTTGCCAAACCAGCTTGATTTTCTTCTTTGACAGGGTAACTGGTTTGGTGGATGGGGGGAGGGGGTAGTCAGAATATTCCTGGACGTCAGCAAGGCTTTTGACACAGTCTCATATGACATTCTGATAAGTAAGCTGGAAAAATGCAGGTTTGGCAGGAATACTATTAAGTGAATACATAATTAGTTGAACAACCGCAGACAAAGACTCAGACACAAACTTCCCTCCACCCAGAGTTGAAAAAATCCGGTTTCCTGATTGGTCCTCTGGTCAGGTGCTTCAGGTGAAAGAGACATTAACCCTTAGCTATCTGTTTATGACACGCCCCCCAAATTGCAGACAGTGGGGAAGCTCACTGGCGGCGATTTCCTTCTAGAACTTGAAAATAAACAGATTAATACAACACATGCACCTTTACATATACCCCTAAGTATATAACTAACAGACTTCTACATTTTAAGAACACTTTTTAACTACTGAATTCTGGGAAACTCTCACGGGAGAGTGCATCAGCTACTTTGTTAGAAGCTCCTGTGATGTGCTGAATTTCAAAATCAAAATCTTGGAGAGCTAAACTCCAACGAAGAAGTTTCTTGTTGTTCCCCTTGGCAGTATGAAGCCACTTTAGTGCAGCATGGTCAGTTTGTAGTTGGAACCGCCGTCCCCAAACATATGGGCGTAGCTTTTCCAGGGCGTACACAATGGCATAGCATTCCTTTTCACTGACTGACCAGTGACTTTCCCTCTCAGACAGTTTCTTGCTGAGAAACACGACAGGATGGAAGTTGTGATCGGTTGCTTCCTGCATGAGCACTGCTCCTATACCACGCTCAGATGCATCTGTGGTTACTAGGAATGGCTTGTCAAAGTCCGGGGCCCTGAGCACAGGGTCAGACATGAGCATCGCCTTAAGCTGGGTAAAGGCCTTTTGACAGTCATCAGTCCACTTAACGGCATTTGGCTGGGTCTTTTGGTCAGGTCGGTCAATGGGGCAGCGATTTGGCTGTAGTGTGGTACAAATCGCCTGTAGTATCCGGCCAAGCCTAAGAAGGATTGGACCTGCTTCTTGGACCGTGGGACAGGCCACTTTTGGATAGCATCCACCTTGGCCTGTAGGGGGTTTATGGTTCCTCGACCCACCTGGTGCCCCAGGTAAGTCACTCTGTTTTGGCCTATTTGACACTTTTTGGCCTTAACAGTTAGTCCTGCCTGCCTGATGCGCTCAAAGACCTTTTCCAGGTGTAGTAGGTGTTCGGGCCAGGAGTCTGAAAAAATGGCCACATCATCGAGGTAGGCAACTGCAAATTCTCCCAGTCCAGCTAGTTGACCATCTACCAGCCTCTGGAAGGTGGCGGGTGCATTTCGAAGGCCGAAAGGAAGGACATTGAATTCATACACCCCCGCATGGGTGACGAATGCTGACCTCTCCTTGGCAGGTTCATCTAGCGGTACTTGCCAGTACCCCTTGGTTAAGTCTATTGTAGAGATGAACTGGGCACGTCCCAACTTCTCCAATAGCTCATCGGGGCGTGGCATTGGATAGTTGTCCGGACGAGTTACCGCATTTAGCTTACGGTAGTCCACGCAAAAGCGTATTTCCCCATCTGGTTTGGGTACCAGAACCACTGGAGATGCCCATGCACTGGTAGATGAGCGGATTATATCCATCTGTAGCATGTTCTGGATCTCCCGTTCTATAGCAGCTTGGGCATGAGGAGACACCCGGTAGGGTGGGGTTCTGATTGGGTGAGCATTACCTGTATCAATGGAGTGGTATGCCCGTTCAGTCCGTCCTGGGGTGGCTGAGAACAATGGGGCGAAGCTAGTGCACAGCTCCTTGATTTGTCGCCGCTGCAGACGTTCCAGGGTGGTTGAGAGGTTCACCTCTTCCACGCCACCGTCTTTTTTCCCGTCGTAGTAGACACCGTCAGGCCACTCAGCATCATCTCCCTGGACTGTAAACTGACAAACCTGTAAGTCTCTGGAATAAAAAGGCTTGAGAGAATTAACATGGTAAACTCTAGGTTTTAGTGAGGAATTGGGAAATGCTATGAGGTAATTCACAGTTCCCAGGCGCTCTTGGACCGTGAATGGCCCTTCCCATGATGCTTCCATCTTATGGGCCTGTTGCGCCTTCAAGACCATAACCTGGTCTCCTACCTTGAAGGAACGTTCTCTGGCATGTCTGTCATACCAGCCCTTTTGCTCTTCTTGAGCATCCTTTAGGTTCTCTCTAGCAAGGGCTAAAGAGTGTCGGAGGGTGCTTTATAGGTTGCTTACAAAGTCCAGAATGTTAGTTCCTGGAGAAGGCGTAAACCCCTCCCATTGCTGCTTCACCAACTGTAATGGCCCCTTAACCTCGTGACCATACACAAGTTCAAATGGTGAAAACCCTAAACTGGGATGTGGTACAGCCCTGTAGGCAAACAGCAACTGCTGCAACACTAGGTCCCAATTATTGGAGAATTCGTTGATGAATTTTCGTATCATGGCCCCCAAAGTTCCATTGAACCTTTCCACCAGGCCATTGGTTTGATGGTGGTACGGGGTGGCAACCAAGTGATTCACCCCATGAGTTTCCCACAGTTTTTCCATGGTCCCTGCCAGGAAATTAGACCCTGAATCTGTAAGGATGTCAGAGGGCCAACCTACCCTGGCAAAGATGTCTGTTAGGGCCAGGCACACAGTGTTAGCCCTGGTGTTGCCTAGAGCGACTGCTTCTGGCCATCGGGTAGCAAAGTCCACTAAAGTCAGTACGTACTGCTTTCCTCTGGGCGTCTTTTTTGGGAAAGGGCCCAGAATATCCACAGCTACTCGCTGAAATGGGACCTCAATTATGGGGAGTGGCTGGAGAGGGGCCTTGACCTGGTCTTGAGGCTTTCCCACTCTTTGGCATACCTCACAAGACCGGACATACTTGGCAACGTCCTTGCCCATCCCCTCCCAGTGGAAGGACTTCCCCAACCGGTCCTTGGTTCTGTTCACCCCAGCATGGCCACTGGGATGATCATGGGCTAAGCTTAAGAGCTTCCCCCGGAACTTAGTTGGAACCACCAACTGTTTTTGCGGCTGCCATTCTTCCCGGTGTCCACCAGAAAGAATTTCCTTGTATAAAAGTCCTTGGTCTATAACAAACCGGGATCGATTAGAAGAGCTGAGAGGCGGTGGGGTGCTCCGTGCCGCCGCCCACGCTTTCTGAAGGCTGTCATCTGCTTCCTGCTCAGTCTGGAACTGTTCCCTTGAGGCTGGGGTCACCAGTTCTTCCTCAGACTGTGGACTTGGGCTTGGTCCCTCTGGAAGCGATGTAGATGATGGGGTTGTTTCCGTTGCTGGTGTACCGCTCTCCGCTGGTGCACCTGAGGGTATTTCAGGCTCTGGCTGAGCCTTTTGGGTATGGCTGTCTGTTGCTTCTGCCAGTTCTGGCTCGCTGGTGCCCACTGGCGTTGAGTTTGAAGATGGGGTTGCAATCGCTGGTGCTGGTTGCTGTTCCAGTTCCGGGCCTGGGACTGGAGGTGCTGTGGCTGTTTCAGTGGTTGGCATGGAATCTGGGTCCACTACCTCTGTCTGGGTCTCTGGTAACCCAGACGGGGCGTCTGTGGACGGTTCAGGAACAGGAATGGGTCTGGAAGCTTACCTGGTTTGGCTACGTGTAACCATTCCCACTCTCTTGGCCCGCCTCACCTGGTTGGCCAAGTCTTCCCCCAGTAGCATGGGGATAGGATAATTGTCATAGACTGCAAAAGTCCACATTCCTGACCAGCCTTTGTACTGGACAGGCAGTTGAGCTGTAGGCAAGTCTACAGCTTGTGACATGAAGGGGTAAATTGTAACTTTGGCCTTTGGGTTGATGAATTTGGGGTCAACGAAGGATTGGTGGATAGCTGACACTTGTGCCCCCGTGTCTCTCCACGCAGTAACCTTCTTTCCGCCCACTCTCAAATTTTCCCTTCGCTCCAAGGGTATTTGAGAGGCATCTGGGCCTGGGGATCTTTGGTGTGATGGTGGTGTAATGAATTGCACTCGCATGGTGTTCTTGGGACAGTTGGCCTTGATATGTCCCAGTTCATTACACTTAAAGCATCTTCCATCTGATGGGTCACTGGGCCGAGGTGAGTTACTGGAGACTGGTGAGGTGGAAGAGTAGGGTGTCTGTGGCTTTACTTGGGTGGTATGTGGGGTCTTTGGCTGTCCTCGGTTGTAGGGTTTATGGTCTGTGTGCCCCCTGGGGTATTCGTTCCCCTTGACAGTAGCTTTCTTGCTTTCTGCCAGTTCCATCCATTTGGCTCCAATCTCCCCCGCCTCAGCGAGATCTTTGGGTTTTCCATCTTGTATGTACCGTGTGATGTCTTCAGGAACACCATCCAAGAACTGCTCCATTTGTATGAGGAGGTGCAGTTCTTCCAAGGTTTGAACGTTGTTTCTTGTTATCCAGGCCTCATAGTTTTTTGCAATGTAGTAGGCGTGTTTGGGAAATGACACATCTGGTTTCCACTTTTGGGTTCTGAAGCGCCGACGGGCATGATCTGGGGTTATCCCCATTCTGTATCTGGCCTTGGTTTGAAAAAGTTTATAGTCATTCATTTGCTGCTTAGGCATTTCAGCTGCCACCTCTGCTAAAGGTCCACTGAGCTGTAACCTCAATTCTATCATGTACTGGTCTTCGGGGATGCTGTACCCAAGAAAGGCTCTTTCAAAATTTTCCAAGAAGGCCTCGGTGTCATCACCTGCCTTGTAGGTGGGAAATTTCCTGTGCTGTGGAGCAATAATTGGCACCGGGTTGTTAGGGTTGGCTGGCACATGCAGCCCAGCTTTTGCCAACTCCAGTTCATGTTTTCTCTGTTTTTCCTTCTCTTCATTCTCTTTTTGTTGTTTTTCCATTTCTTTTTGTTGTTTTTCCATTTCTCGGCGGTGGGCCACCTCTTCTTCTTCTTGCTTCCTTCTGTGGGCCAACTCTTCTTCTGCTTGTTTCCTTTGGTGGGCCACCTCTTCTTCTTCTAGTTTTCTTTTGTGTGCTGCCTCTTTGGCTGCCTGTTCTCTTTGGTAGGCTGCCAGTTTGATTTGTTCTTCTCTTTCTTTCATCTCCATCTCTTTTTGTTTTATTTCCAGTTGTCGCCTGTGTTCAGCTTCTTTGATTTGTTCTTCGGCCTCAATTTTTGCCTTAGAAGTCATGATTCCTGTTTTCTTGTGTTGGGGTGCCCTCCGGTGTTTATCTTCTGAACTGTAGGTTCTCTGTTGCCTCCTGAAGTCTGCCTAGCAACAGTGCCTTTAGCTAATTTTCAATGTTAAGTAAACCTGAAAAACCACTTTATTTGCATGCATATAGTGCTGGTACTGACTCTCAATGGGAGTGCTATTGTGTGACAAAAGACCCTTAACAGTCTGGTAATGGCTTCTTGCTTAACATGCAAGCCACAAACTGCCAGAGAGAGCAGAAAAAAAAATTCTCTCTGGTTCCCTTTTAAAACCAACTGTTTCTCTCTGCTAAAAAGCCCTTAGCAGAGAAAAGAAAAATATAATATTCCTACTGGCTTCTGGATTCTGTCTATATCCCAACCGCTGCTACTCATATCATAACCTTAGTCCCAGATTTGGACCTTAGCGTCCAAAATATGGGGGTTAGCATGAAAACCTCCAAGCTTAGTTACCAGCTTGGACCTGGTACTTGCTGCCACCACCCAAAAAATTAGAGTGTTTTGGGGCACTCTGGTCCCCCTGAAAAACCTTCCCTGGGGACCCCAAGACCCAAATCCCTTGAGTCTCACAACAAAGGGAAATAATCCTTTTTCCCTTCCCCCCTCCAGGTGCTCCTGGAGAGATACACAGACACAAGCTCTGTGCATCCAAACAGAGTGACTCCCCCTCTCCGTTCCCAGTCCTGGAAACAAAAAGCACTTTCCTCTTCACCCAGAGGGAATGCAAAATCAGGCTAGCAAATTCAACACACACAGATTTCCCCCTGATTTCTTCCTCCCACCAATTCCCTGGTGAGTACAGACTCAATTTCCCTGAAATTTCCCAGAAAAGAAAACTCCAACTGGTCTTAAAAGAAAGCTTTATATAAAAAAGAAAGAAAAAACACATACAAATGGTCTCTCTGTATTAAGGTGACAAAATACAGAGTCAATTGCTTAAAAGAATATTGAATAAACAGCCTTATTCAAAAAGAATACAAATCAAAGCACTCCAGCACTTATATTCATGCAAATACCAAAGAAAATAAACCATATAACTTACTATCTGATCTCTTTGTCCTTACACTTAGAAACAGAAGACTAGAAAGTAGAAACTACTTCTCCAAAGCTCAGAGAAAGCAGGCAGACAGAAAACAAAGACTCAGACACAAACTTCCCTCCACCCAGAGTTGAAAAAATCCAGTTTCCTGATTGGTCCTCTGGTCAGGTGCTTCAGGTGAAAGAGACATTAACCCTTAGCTATCTGTTTATGACAACAGGGTAACTGGTTTGGTGGATGGGGGGAGGGGGTAGTCAGAATATTCCTGGACGTCAGCAAGGCTTTTGACACAGTCTCATATGACATTCTGATAAGTAAGCTGGAAAAATGCAGGTTTGGCAGGAATACTATTAAGTGAATACATAATTAGTTGAACAACCGCAGACAGTAACTATTCATGGAATTATGTTGGATTGGAGGGAGGTCTCACGTGGGGTTCTACAGGGATCTGTTCTGGGTCCAGTGTTTTTAACATCTTGATTAATGACCTGGATGTAGGAATAGCGACCATGCTGACCAACGTTGCAGATGACACAAACTGAGGGGGTAGGGGGTGTTGCCAACACTTTGGAGGATAAAGTTAAAATTCAGTGGGGTCTTGATAAATTAGAGAACTGGGCTATAGACAACAAAATGAAATTCAACAAAGACAAGTGTAAGGTGCTACACTTAGGGAATTAAAACCAAATGCACAAATACAGAATGGGGGAAAACTAGCTTGGCAGCAGCACTGCTGAGAAGGATCTGGGAGTAGTGGTGGATCACAGCCTCAACATGAGTCATGTTGCAAAAAAAAAAAAAAAAAAGCAAATGCAAATACAATGTTAAGGTTGCATTAACAGATGCATAGCACGGAAGTCACAGTGCTGCTGTACTCAGCACTGGTTAGGCCTCAGCTGGCGAACTGTGTTCAATTTTGGTCACCAATTAGTGAAAAATCAGGACAGGGAGTGGGGGGGGGTGGTAATAGAAGCCTATATATGAAAAAGGACCCAAAAATCAGGACATCTGGTCACCCTATCACCAGTGCATAGAAAGGATCCAGAGGTGAGCAACAATGATCAAAGGGATAGAATACAGCCATATGAGCAAAGGCTGGGATATGTTTAGTCTGGAAAAGAGGAGATTAAGGGGGGACACGATAGCCATCTTCAAATACTCAGAAGGCTGCCATTAAAAAAAAAGGGAAAAACGTTGTTCTCTTTTGCCACAGAGGGCAGGACAAGAGGCAATGGGTTCAAACTACAGCACAACAGATTTAGATTAAATCTTAGGAAAACCTTTGTTACTGTAAGAACAGTAGGACAATGAAACAGACACTGAGGGAGATCGTGGAAGCTCCTTCACTGAAGGTTTTCAGAAGGAAGCTGGAGCCATCTGTCTTGGATCGTTTAGAGCCAACAAATCCTGCCTCTTGGTCAGGGGTTAGACTAGACGACCACTGTGGTCCCTTCTCACCCTAGGGCTTTATGATTCTACACCACAAGGTGTCAGCTCTGTTCTTTCTCCCAAGGTCATTTTTCTTCATCCCTTTCACCCAGATATCCCTCTGTGTTCCCCGATAACTTGTGTTTAGGAAACGTCTGTCTCTCACACACACCCCTTTGGGGATAATGATACTTCCTTTCTTCCTTTCATTGTTCGTCATGTCTACTTAGATTGGAAGACTTTTGGGGAAGGACCATGTCTCCCTATGTATTTATATAGAGCCTACCCCAATGGAGTCCAAACTCTAATACAAACAGAAAATAATAATACTCTAGATCAAATATGCATTCACTCTCAAATACACGTTCATGTCTGAAGACTGGTGTCTGAATGAGTCATCTGCTTCTGTAGGATGCTGTTGTTTGCATTTCATAAATTAACCTTCTGGTCCAAAATGTGGAAAACCAAATCATCCTTGTAATAAAAGTGAAACCTTTCTGAATTTATTGTCTTGCAGATTTATTTAAGACTAGAAAAGAGAATCCCCAAGGCTGTTATTATCTCTTCCCAGCAGCTCTCAGATGGCTATGGTGACCCTTAATCTCTGTTAATCAGTGCCAGCCCGTCTCCTCAGATGAGGCCCTAATCATTGAGCAATGCTCTTTGACTGCTACACTATCAGTTGGCTCCAGCTGGATCACCCTATGCAAAAAGTGACATCTCAGGGGATCTGAGTGTGGTGACTCCCTGCCCTGTCTGCTGTGGAGATTAGGAGCTTTTCAGCTTTGTACTTTAAACACCATCTATGTGCAAATAGGATGGATGGGTCAGAGAGCTAATACATGCGCATGTGAAATGAATTACCTTGGGGAGCAGGCAGGGCCAAAACCTCATGATGCAGAGCGGACAATTAGTTTATTTCATATTGGACTAGGTGAAGCACCACAAGCAGCCAGCCAGGAAAAGCCCAAACCACAACGAGGGGACAAAGGTTAAGATTGAAAAGGGAATGGATGGCAGAAGAATGGGAGGATCAGGGAAGTGAGTTGCCTAATATTGTTACAGATCATTTACGTCAGGCTGTAAGTTCACACTGTGTTTCACAGTGTGAAATCAGGGATGGAAAGCATGACACAGGCTCAGCCTTGTACGGCGCTGACCACTCAACTTCTGCTAAAGCAGGACCATGCATAGCTGGGTGCTATTCCTGGTAGTCCTCTTCTGAAGCAGCAGGGATGACTCAAGTCGGACGCAGATTTGATTGACCTGAAGTGGAAGCTGAGAGTGCCCAACGCATTGCAGGATCAAACCCCATGTGAGCCAAGTCTGACCATTATTCTTCCCTGCAAACATTTCCAGCATACCAAGGCATGCATCAGCAGGCAACAGCTGCATAGCCTGAGGGCGTAATGGAACACAAACCATGCTTAAAGTGGATCGAAACAGCTGGGTGAGCTCACTGGTGTGGGTAGCCCTGAGTTCGCATCCCAGCACTGCCATTAACCTTGGAAATCTCTGTGCCTCTGTTTTCCCCTCCTATCCCTTGTCTGCTCTTTGGGGCAGGCTCTCTCATGCACATCATGTTTTTAATAGCGTTTATGGCCAGAAGGGACCATTATATCCTCTAGTCCAGGGGTTCTCAAACTGTGGCTTGGGACCCTGTTTTAATGGGGTCACCAGGGCCCAAGGGCTTCAGCCCAGAGGTTGGGCTCGGGCTTCGACTTCAGCCCTAGGTGGCAGAGCTCAGTTTACAGGCCCCTCCACCTGGGCTTTGCACACCCTCCCGTCCCCTCGCCCAGGAAGCGGGGCCAGGCAGGCTCAGGCTTTGGTCTCCCTTCTGGGGTCGTGTTGTAATTTTTGTTGTCAGAAGGGGGGCGCAGTGCAATGAAGTTTGAGAACCGCTGCTCTAGTCTGACCTCCTGTTTGTCCCAGGTTATTACATTCGCTCAGTTGCCCCTGGATTGAGACCAGTAACTTGCGTTTGACTAAAGCTTATCTTCCAGAAAGGCACCCACCCCGGATCTGAAGGCACCAAGAGATGCGGTACCCATCCCTTCCCTGGGTGATTTGTTCCAGCGTTCTCATAGTTAAAAACTTGTGCCTGATTCCTCATTTCAAATTTGCTTAGCTTTCATTGACAGCCAGCCATCGGTGGTGATTATTCCTTTCGCTGCGAAATTAAAGAAATCCTTGGTACTTGGTATTTTCTCCCCATGAAGGTGCTTGTACATTGTAATTAAGTCATCTCACAATCTCTTTTTGATGAACTCTTTAAGTCCCTCACAGTAAGGCATTTCCTCCAGCCCTCCAATCATTTGTCTTGTTTCTTTTCTGCCCCTGATCCAATTTTCTGATGTGGACAGCAGAACTCTTAGCTTCTAAGACCAGATGGGACCACTGTGATCATCTGGTCTGTATTGCACAAGCCATTGGACGTCTCCAGAATAATTCCTAGAGCATATCTAGAAGTAACTGGATGCACCAGTTCCAGTATTGGTTTCACCAATGCCATACACAGAACCCAAATCATCCCTTTCCTCCTACTCCCCTGTTTATACATCCCAGGATTGCAACAGTACTGTTTGCCACAGCCTCACACTGGAAGTTCATGTTCAGTTGCTTGTACAACTTGACAACTAAATTCTTTTCAGAGAGTCACTGCTTTCCAAAATACAGTCCCCCAATCAGAAGGTATGGCCTGCACTCCTCTCCCCTAAATGTATAACTTTGCTTTCTGCTGTATTAAAAGCGCATTTTGTTTGAATGGACCCAGGTTAGCAAGTGACCCAGATCACTCCGTTTGCCTGTCCTGTCTTCATTATTCAGCACTCCACCAATGATTGTCTCAGCCTCAAATTTTATCAGAAGTGATTTTATATTTACTTCAGGATCATTGATGAAAATGTTGAATTGCACCGGGCCTGCAGAACCCCACCAGAAACGCCCCATTCAATGATGATTCCTCATCATTGAATGAGGTATCCTAATCCATTTGTGTGCCTCACTGATGTTGTATAGTGTTGCGATGAAGTGGAGATTTTCCCTTGTTATGTTGTATGTCAGTCTTATTGTTTTGCAGGAATGCTGTGTGTGCCTCAGTTTCCCTGTGTATTGCACAAATGTCTAGGTGGTGAGAATAAGCATGTGTGACTTTTATGGGGGTTGCTTCAGCTGCCTGCATAGATACTATGGCCACACCTTCGTAACCTGAGACCCAGGAGGGGGATGCGACCAGGTGAACCTTGGCCGGGAAGCGAGACTGTCAAGGTTTTTTCCCCCACTTTGAACTTTAGGGTACAAATGTGGGGACCTGCATGGACATGTCTAAGCTTAATTGCTAGCTTAGATCTGGTACACTGCCACCACCCAGAATTCCAGTGTCTGGGGCACTCTCTGTTCCCCCCAAAACCTTCCCTTCCCTGGGCAGCCTTGAGAGGCTTCACCAATTCCCTGGTGAGTCCAGATCCAATCCCCTTGGATCTTAAAACAAGGAAAAATCAATCAGGTTCTTAAAAAAAATCAACTTTTAATTAAAGAAAGAAAGATAAAAATCATCTCTGTAAAATCAGGATGGAAAATACTTTACAGGATACTCATTCATATAGCCCAGAGGAAACCCTCTCTAGCCTTTTGGTTCAAAGTTACAGCAAACAGAGGTAAAATCCTCTCAGCAAAAGAAACATTTACAAGTTGAGAAAAACAAAATTAAAACTAATCCGCCTTGCCTGGCTACTTACAAGTTTGAAACACGAGAGACTGATTCAGAAAGATTTGGAGAGCCTGGATGGACGTCTGGTCCCTCTTAGTCCCAAGAGCGAACACCACCCAAAACCAAAGAGCACAAACAGACTTCCCTCCACCAAGATTTGAAAGTATCTTGTCCCCCTATTGGTCCTCTGGTCAGGTGTCAGCCAGGTTTACTGAGCTTCTTAACCCTTTACAGGTAAAAGAGACATTAACCCTTAACTATCTGTTTATGACAGAGACAAAGACTGGAGGAGGAGCAATGGGCAGGGCAGGGGCCAGGCAGCTGGAAGCAAGTCAGTCTCAGCTGGCTTGGGGCTCAGGGGGAGGACTTGGCTGAAAGTCATTGATTTCTGTGCTAACAGCTTCTGCCCTATGCTGTGTTCCTGTCAACTAATAAACTTTCAGTTTTAGCAGCTGCTGAGAGTCACTGCTGACTGGGGAGTTGGGGTGCAGTGCAGGGCCCTTTGGCTTCCTCAGGAGCCCTGCCTGAGCAGACTCACCACAGTAAGCGCACAATGTGGAAGGGGACGCTGAATGCTCCAAGGTCAGACCCAGGAAGGTGTAAGCTTCTTGCTCTGGAGACAGCTCAGAGAGAGGCGGCTTCCCCAGAGTCCTGACTGGCTTCATAGGGAGTAGTTCCAGAGCATCACCCCGGTGACTCCGTGACAAGTGTTATTGGGATTTTTTTTTTAATTAGAATGTTTGTGCAGCACCAAGTCAAATGCATTACAAAAATTTGAGTATACTATCTCTGGGCAGTGACCTTTATCAAGCAAACTCGTCAAACAAACCTGATTTCATTCTTTGATGAGATTACGAGACCTATTTTCCATAAAACCATGTTGACTGCCACTAATTATTTTTCTCATCTTTAATTCTTTATCAGTTAAATTCTATATCAGCTTTTCCATTATTTTATCCAGGACTGATATCTGGCTACCCAGCCTACAGTTACAGGCTTGCCTTTTTTGAATATTGATGCAACAGTGACACACTCCCAATCTTCTGAAATTTACCCAGCATTCCAGAATTTATAAAAAATAATAACAGCAGGCCAGAGATCTCCTCAGCCAGCTCTTTTAGAAGTCTTGCAAGTTATTCCTACCTGCTGATTTAAAAATGTAAATATTTAACATCCTCCTTAATTACTAATGGACTGGAAAGTACTTCATCATCCTCACATATTATAAGTGTATCATTTTGTTTCTTTGCAAATACTGAACAGAAATATTTATCAAACACTTTGGCCTTTTCTGCATCATTATTAACAATATTACCATTCTATCTAGTGAGGGACCTATATCATTGCTAGAATTTCTTTGTTTGCAGTATACTTAAAATCCTTCTTATTATCCTTAGTCCTGTCAAGCTTTGGATTTTTCCTTAATGTCTTTAGCTTCCCGTATCAATTTTCTGCACTTCATAATTTTAATTTATATCACTTTCTATTTCCCCCCCTTTTTAAATTTCGCTTTATATTTGTAATTGCTGCCATCACTTCATTACTGAATTAGGAAGAGATTTTAGCCAAAGTTGTCCTCTTTCTAAATTGTGAAATCGTCTCTCTTGGTCATCTAATAAACTCTTTTTAAAGAACTGCCATTTTCATATTTTCCCATCTAACTTCTCCCTGCTAATCTGTTTCTGTCCAGCCCTAAGTACAGTGAGGCCCCAATCTTAGTTGTTGGAGACAGATTATGGTAAGAAAAGAGGAAGCAGAGAGGGGACTGTCACAGTCTCTCTCCTGACCTCTCTGAGTGCATCTCCTCAGGTGTCAAGCCTTGTGCCTTTACCTCTCCTAGGGTGGAATTTTGCAGTTCTCCCACTCCCAGTTCCTGGCTGCAGCACCTTGTGCACAACCAGGCTTCACCAGCAGGCCTGACTGGGTTCGGCTCTTGCAAGTCTTTCCTTCAGAAGCTTGTGACCAGCAGGGAAGACAGGATCCAAACAGCATTTTTAAAACAAAGTATTGTTTAATCTCAAGAGTGGGAACAAACTATATGAGAAACAGGTTTTTAACATAATAAAAGGTCTGCACACATCTCTATTTTACCTAGAGGCATAGGGAGGCCTAGCTTATCTCAATACCTCCACCTTTGGGGACTGGGGGACCGTCTGCTCCCCTGAAGTCCTTTTCTCACCTCTCCCCTGCTTTCTCAGGGGGTGTTTTTAGCCACCCCAAAGCTCTTTCTTCCAGCTTCCCACCTGGGTTCCCACCCCTGCCTCCCTGTGCTAAACCAGACTGTGGAACTCAGCAAGGTCAGAGGTAAAACTCCAAAGTGATCGAGAGGTTCTGCAGCTATTGCCACCTACCTTTGCTCAAATTAACCCTTTGTAATCCTATAGCAAACACCCAGTAACAATTGTACAAACAGATGGACATAATTTATATTCATAAAATATTACAGGCAGTTCCCATGTCCTTCAGAGGAATAACCAGCTGGGACATCATAGCTCTTTTAAAAATGCCCAGACACAGAAAGGTTTGGGTCAAACATCATGTTGCGTTTAACCCGAAATGGCCTTCTTTGATTGACCAGACTTTTCAGATTTGGCTCCTCTTAATTTTGGGGACTGCCAGCAAACGGGGACAAGCAGTTCTTTGGCCCAGCTGTAGGTGTTTAGTCACATCTGATCAAAGACTTAGTACAAAACACTTCACTCTTCAGCTCAAGCTTGCTGATCCATGAAGGAAAAGCGACTAGACCGTGCCCTTTAGGGTGACCAGATGTCCCAATTTTATAGGGACAGTCCTGATTTTTGGGTCATTTTCTTATATAGGATCCTATTACCCCACATCCTCTGTCCCGATTTTTCACACTTGCTGTCTGGTCACCCTAGTGCCCTTCTACACCACATTTAAAGAGTGCAATTCTTTAAAGCCACCAACATTAGCTCACCAGAGGTGCACGCACACCACATCTAGGAAACAGCCTCCTCCCGACTCCTAGGTTTCAGAGCCGGAGTTACAACATCCATATAGATATTGTTATGTGCACTGGCAGCAGCCCCTTATGGATCCAGGTTGGCAGACTTGCTCCCAAATGCAGTGTAGACATCCTCTATGGGGCTGGATTCTGACTCTTATGCCAGGATCAGATTGGAACCTGCCTTTGAGGGCTCTACGCCATTCTAGGGAATGGTACTCTTAACACACTCATGTGCTGCTCAACCAATATATGCTTGACCTTCAGCACAGGGATGGTCACCTGAACAGGGAAACAATCAAAAATACCTTCAAGGGACATTAAAAGTTAACGCAAACATTTATTTCTAAAAAAGGAAAGAAGTTTAAAAACGGCAGCATTGACAGTGCTCACGGCATTACAAACTACAGGCACGTTTCTGCTGTACAACAATATGTACCAATATCAGACTGAGAACATCTTACCTTAGCGCCCTCTGGCTTCAGCCTCACCACCATGTTACATCTACTGCACCACAACACACATGAAACAAGCCCTGGGGCCAGGCGGTATGATGCTGCACTGAGTGTTTTACACAAAAGCTACGTTTCCTGGTGTGTATTTCTATTGAGCTGAAGGGTGAAGCAGAACGAGGAACTTGCAGAACACAGCAGGAGAGAGTGAGAATCAAAGTGAGGGATGAAGTTACTTTACAAGGCACTGGTGAGACCTTGTTCAGAAGACCATGATTCCCTTTCGGATGTTGTTGCTCCAGGGTGAGACAAGATGTGGAGCATCCAGCCTGAGTCTTGATATTAAGACCCTTTACGAGTGCGAAAACACAAAGGTCTTGCATGTAAATTCTTAACAAGAAGAGAATAAGCTGTTTGCAAAACTGTAGTCCTGAACTGAGGAGAACCGTAGGCAATAAGAATGTGGGTCAGAACCATACCCCTTGTAGAGTCCGATGGTGCAAGATGCCGAGCACTCTTCATTTCCATACACACACACACACACACACACGGCGGCTTGCACTCCTTTGCTAAGTGTAAAGATTGCTTTGCTTATGAGCAACCAAAACCCTGGGAAGGCTGGAGGGATCGATTCATGAGAAAAGGGTCAGCAAATTAAATCTGTACCTCCTGGCCAAATGACAATGGGGTGGGAGGTAGAAACAGAGAAGGAGGACAGCAGCCCACATGTGTTTGAAGGGGGTTTAACACTAAGGAGGGAAGTGGATTGTTTAAGATACAAAGAGGCAGAAATAGGAGTAATGTGATCAGACGGAAGAAATTCTACCATCTGCGTTATGCAGGAGGCTATATGATCATAACGGTCCCTTCTAGTCTTAAAAGTTTTACTGACAAAAGTGCTAATGTGGATATAGCCTTAGTCTGTTGTGTAGATTTTGTCGGTCAGGGTTTGAAAAAAACACAACCCTGACTGACGAAAGTTTCATCACTGGTGGGGACAGTGCTACATTGGGGGGATAAGCTCTACTGCCAACATAGCTACTTCCACTCGTTAGGGGTGGTTTAATTATGCCAATGGAAGAGCTCTTTCCTGCCGGCATGTACTGCTGTAAGGTAGTGGAGACAGCCTCAGACTTGGTCCATACATAAATTTGGTCCTGATTTAACTATTTCAGTTAGGGGTGCGACTTCCTACTGGAATAGTTCTACCAGTACAACTCCTAGGGTGGACGCAGTTATGTCAGTATAACTCACTCCTCTTTCCTTCAATAAGCTCTCCTGGTATCAGTAATGCCGGTATAACTGCATCCACACTAAAGGGGGTGTGTCACGTTGGCTATACTGAAATACTTAGGAAGGTACAATGTGTGTGTAGGCAAGCAATATAGAAAATTCTAGGGTGAAAATATACCAGTAGTGGAGACTGTGGATGAGACTCCAATGATGGGGCCTCTACTCTTTCCCTCAAGAGTCACTGACTGTACAAAAGCACCAGAGAACAGGTTTCCCTCGCACTCAGGCCAGGCAAGATTCCAAACAATTTACACCTAAACAGTCTTTCCCATTTCTAATGATACTAGGAGACTGATCTGGAGACTTTTCCCTCACCAGAGAGGCATGGCTGCCAAGGTTTACAGCTAATCTTGATTATTAAAAAACCTTTGTGAAGAAAGGCTATTGAGGCTTCTTTTTTTCCCCTGGAGGAAAGGTTACGAGGTCAGTTAATGGCCACAATGAAAAGAGTGGAGAAATTTGACAAGGCAAATCCAGGTAAACAATTCAGCGATGAGGGTCCTAGGAGACATTAGAAGTATCCGAGCACCTCCTCAGAGCCACTACACACTAATGACTGGGGAAAACAATCAGGGTGAGGGAGGGGGAGAAATGTAGGACTGTAACAGAACGTGTGTCCCCTGTGAATAGAGGACGATCAGAGCTAGCTTGTTTGTGCTAGGCAAGGTCAGCCCTGCACCCCCATCCGAGGCTGACTTTACCCTAGCTACCTAGTGGTAAAAACTACCAAGCCTTGTCTCCACTAGGATTTTACAGGAGGATAGCACGTGGAGTCAACCTGCTGTTAAAATCAGGGGCGGCTCCAGGCCCCAGCACGCCAAGCGCGTACTTGGGGCGGCATGCTGCGGGAGGCGCTCTGCCGGTCGCCGGGAGGGCAGCAGGCAGGGTGCCTTCAGCGGCATGCCTGCAGAGGGTCCGCTGGTCCCGTGGCTCCACCGAAGCTCCACCAAAGCCGCGGGACCAGCTCCACCGAAGCCGCAGGACCAGCAGACCCTCCACAGGCATGCCTGCGGGAGGTCGACCGGAGCTGCGGGACCAGCGAGCGGCAGAGCACTCCCCTGGGCAGGGCGCCGTGCTTGGGTGGCGAAATGTCTAGTGCTGCCCCTGGTTAAAATACACCTCTTTTTGGCAGGCTCAAGGAACAGAAGCAAGCAGTGCCTCTAAGTTCAATCACTCAGCTGGGTAGAGGAGAGAAAATGAAGGCTACAGTAAAATGCAAGGATATGGAATTCAAGTACACTCATCAGGGACAGGGTTCATAGACCCTCTGACACTGTCCAGCCTTAGTTTTAATCAAAAGGCCAACACACCCACCGAAGCACTAACTTTGAGGGCAAAGAAACTGCTTCTCACAGTCTGCAGTCATCTGGAAGTAAGTCATCCACCACCTCCCCTCCCTTCAAAATCCTCCCTTGGATGGCCTTGGGATCATTTAGTTTTGTCTTCCTGCTACGACCTGTGTGAAGGGGATTAGCTATCTCAGGCCTGGTTCATAGGCGTCCACATCAGACACCTCATTGGGGATGCCAGCAGGCAGCGCTGAACAAGCATGGAGAACAAACTACACTCTTACTCCCATGAAGTGCCCTCCAAGACACAGTTCCTTATTCAGCCACAATGTAAAAGAAAGGCTGGCCTGAGGGTTAAGATGCCAGGTTAGGCTACAGAAGAAGGTTCAATTCCCACAGCTCTGTCACAGATTCTCTGTGTGATCTTGGGCAAGTCACTTACTCTGTACCTCAGTTTCTCATCAATAAAATGGGGAGAATGTTTGGAAGCTCTCTGGGACAGGAACTCTCTCTTCCCATGTTATGTAGCACTTAGAATCATAGAATATCAGGGTTGGAAGGGACCTCAGGAGGTCATCTAGTCCAACCCCCTGTTCAAAGCAGGCCCAATCCCCAACTTAGCACAATAGGGCCCTGATCTTAAGACTCTAGGTGCTACTGTAATACAAAACAACCACAACATTAGAGAGAATGCTTGCCCTGCCACTGCCCACGCTGTGCCTGTTCTGCACAGAACCAGGAGACTTAACCTCTACCTTGTCAGCTCAGCACCGCTTACTAGCAACACATTCCTCCACTTTAAAAGCTGTCTTCAGGTTTCATAGTCACGGGAGACCACAGAAGTAATTGTGCAGGTGAGGGCACCACAAGAATAGGAAGGAAAAGGCAAGCGGTACCAAAAATTAACAAGCCCATTTCTGCCGACCTGCTATTAGAGGGCAAGCGAGACCACTCAGTTCCAAGCTGATGAAATAAAGATGCAGTCTCTCCTTGGTAGGATGATGACTAATGGGAATAATGAGATTGTGCCTTTTTCCCTGATGTTCAGCACAAATGGAAAAACTGGGGGAGAGCAGAGGAGTCCTTTCCAGAGCTAGAAATAGCCTATGGGCCCATTTTATTGTATCACAGTAAATCTTGTAAGGGCACTGACGTGACTTCGTATTTACCTAGCACTCGAGCAAGTCAAATATTTCTCAATAGGCCACAGCACCTAAGGAATAAACATCAGCTTTGTCAAATTAAAACAAATAAAGTCTGTAGAAGAATTTTCATCATCATTGTGAGGGGGCAGGGATGCTTAAAGACTCTTTAAATATTTTATCCCATCCCACGTTACATTGTTTTTGAAGACACTGAGCTGTTGAGGATTTGAAGAGTAGGGGGAGAAGAGAAGGCTCAGAAGCAATAAGAACCCCCTGAGCCTTCAACACCTAGATGGTCTCTCAGGTTTTGAAATGTTAAAAAATAGAAGGTTTTTAAGCTTCCAGCTCTGGAGTGAGAAGCCAGAGGAAACTCACGAAAGACGCTTTGTTCACAAGATTTCTAGCCCAATATTATAGGCAGCTAAAAACTGTGATCCAGTTGCCTGTCACTATTAAAGGGGACCTACCTCTGAACTATTAAGTGGTCCATTTATGGCCACCTTACGTAGGGGTGTTCAAACCCAACCAGGGGCATGCTGGAAGTGGGCTTAGGTCATGTGACACAAAGTACCTTGAAGTTTTTAAGAGGCACAAGTCAGAGACCCAGCACAGAGTTTGGGAGCCACTGTAAGTCCTAACCTTATTGGACAGTGCTGACCCCTTGATGAGCCAATCAGAAACCATCCATTCCAGCTGTGGGTTAAGGACATGACCTGAAAGCGTAGTTCTTCTCTGAAGAAGCGGCATCCCGGGACTCTGTGATTAGTGTCTCTCAGGAGCTTTGCATCATGTCTCCTAATTTTACAAGTGAAAAGATTTTTTTTTTCTAATTGCCAGTTCAACCTAGAATCTAAGCCAAGCTGTGTTCCAGTACCTGCTGTGCTTCAGTTCTTCACACTGTGCCTCCCACAGGAGAGAGCACAGCACCAGGTATGAGTGGGGAGGGGACCCCAAGGGAGAAGATTTTGTCAGGGACCCAGCTGAGGATTCTTCCTGAGGTATCTAGTCCAAAGTCAGGCCCAGATACCCAAAGTCAATGGGACTGAATGTCAGCGTGTAAACTCTGCATGCATGACGGCTGCTCTCCTGGCTGACTTAAGGAATGGAACCAGGGCCCTCCACAGCTAAAAGAGACAAATCTCTACAACTTGAGCTAAGAGCCAGGCTCGCTAGCCGGGGCTGTAATGCACTCAGACCCTCTGTGGATTGGAAACAGAGGGAAACATAACACACCTTGACCAATTGGTAAGGTTACAATTCCATCACGGAGGTCATGGATTCCAGGGCAACTGGAACCGTGGGCTAGTGGTCAGCCCTGGGGGCTGCCAGAACATTTGAGCAACGGTCCCTGGCCCGTCAGAGCAGCAGCCAGAGTTCGATCACCCCTTCCAGGTCATCCGCTGACACAGAAGCAGCAGTGAGGCTGAGCAGCTGCAAGCCCCAGCAGCACTCTGTCCCCGCTCCCCTCCAGGTGTTTTTAGGAAAAATCAGGGAGAGCTCACGGGCTTCCGTGAACTTTTGTTTATTGTCCCTGACTTTTACTAAAAATACCCATGACAGAATCTTAACCTTACCACTGGGCTGCACGTGCAGACATCTCTGCAGGATCAAGACCTCAGGTTGTAATGAACTGGGAAACTGGAATCTATAGTGAAACCTTTCTTGTCTTAAGCAGATCCCTGGTAGGGCTGAGCTGATTAAAGGTCATTCAATAGAATCGGATACCTTTCAGATACTTGAAACTACTTAAGACTGTCCCATGAGAATTTTGGGGATTTTGAAATGTTTTCCTCCATCCCAAAGTGGGATATAAAAAAAGGCAAAAAAATCTCAAAAATTTCCACAAATTGAATAATAATAATAACAATAATAATAAAAAAATGACCTGAACTGGTTTTATAACTGTTTCGTGTGTGTGTGTGTGTGTGTGTGTGTGTGTGTGTGTGTGTGTGTGTGTGTGTGTGTGTATTGACTAAAATTTACAAGCAAAAATTCACTTAGTCTTGAACAACTGGAACTTTCCTTTTTTAAAACCGAAAGTTTTCAGAGTTGGAGCTCTATCGAATCAGATGCCATTTTGCCAACAATTTTGCTTCCGACAAAAAATAAAAATGTTTTGTCGGAAAATCTTTACTTGAGACCTACTGGTCTTAGTGCAGTGTTCCCTGCCCCGTAAGTTATGCACTGCCCACATCCCTCCTCCCCCAGCACAAAGCAGCATTCACCTCCACCAAAACAATGACAGCAATTACTTAATATTTGCAGTCGTGACTCCCCTCACCCCCACCTTCCTTCCAGCTGGTGCCTCACAGCCACAGCATGCCTGCATTGGTCACTTGACGTTGCTCTTCCACATAGACTGATGTATAACTGCAACGAACAGGACAGAGGGTCATTTTTTGGCACTGAGAGTAACTGCCTTCTCCCGGGGAGGGGAAGGAAGCAGCAGGGTCATCTGCTCACACGCTGGAGAACGGTAACGCAGCCGTGGTAACTGGTGCAGCGTTGCAGCGGGGGCTGCTGCGCCACGTTCCCCGTCGCTGGGTCAAAGGTGAAAGCTTTGTCTGTGCCTTCCCCATTCTCATCCCGGCCGCCCAGGATGTAGATCTTCCCACCGCACACTGTCACCCCACAGCTCTCCTGCAGGCAGAGGGGAGGAAAGAGAGGTGAGGGCATCTCTTTCAGCTTCGTACAACAAGCCTCAAAGGGGAGGTTTAACAAGGAACGAAGTGGGGGTCATGCCCTGGTCTCAACTGACCCTGCTCGGACCTGTCTAGCTGCAAGATCACACATCTAGCAGGGAGGGAAAGAGGGGTAAGCAGAAAACAAGAGGCCTGGATGTTGTGAGCCCCTGGGGGTCAAGAGGGCTGTTTCTGGGCGATGCTTTTGGATTTTTATGGATGTCTAGAGAGCAAACACGGGAGGTCCTGCCTGAACCGAGTGTTGTGATCTTTTCTGTTCTATACTGTGCTTCTCAGAACTAGCAGATGCTCACAAGAGGCGCAATAAGGCAGTCTGGCATCTCCATGGGAAATTCACTGCTCTTCGGGCTTACTCATGCAAGCTGCTGAGTAGAGCTGGTTGAAAAAAGTCAACAGGGTTTTGGTTTGTTTGAACAGAAATAAGTATTTTTTTTTTTAATTTCTTACTGCATTTTCAACAATAAGAAATCTGACTTTTTTTTAAATTTTTTTAAATGAAACATTTTCAGGTTTTTCTTTTTTTTCCCTAAATGAAAAACAAATCTGAATTTTTAACTGCAACCTACATAGTTATACAAAAAACAAAATTCAGTTTCCCTCCCCCTCATTTGAAAATCAGAAAATGTTTACCAAAATGAAAATTTTCATTCCAGCTGAAAAAGCCATTTTTCATTTAAAAATAAAATATATGTATTGCCAAAAAATTTCAGCCAGCTCTGGTGTGGAGCAGTGACTAGTTACATGCTTGAATTTAAGCATGTACTTAAGTGCTTTTACTGGATTAGGGTCAGAGCTCTTAGCACCTTGCCTTTAAACTTCTGCAAAGATTCTCATGTTCACAGAGGATATTCTAGAGAATGAGGTGACGTTCAGATCCTCGTACTGAAATTTCTCCTTACCAGAGGTCCTGGGAGAGTGGCCACTTCTCTCCAGGTGTCTTTTCTGGGATCGTAGCAGAAGATTTTACTCAGGAGTCCACCCACAACGTATATCATGTTGTCCAAGGAGACAGCATTAATGCACCTCTGATAGAAGGGGGTGGGAGACCTGAACGTCCATTTGTTCTCCTCGGGATCATAGCACTGGACCTGGGAGGAGAAATAGGAAATCAGCTATTGAAACACAGACTCTCGTGGTGTCCCTGCTCAGGCAAAATCCCAGTAACTAAAACCCAACACCACAGACACCGACTTTTACTTTTCCCCAAGGGTGCTCCACCCCTGCTCCACCCTAAGGTCCCACTCCCCTCCCCCTAAAGCCCATCCTTTGTTCCACCTCTTCTCACCCCCACTCTGCCCCTTCCCCAAAGGGCCTTGAGCTCACCCCTCTTCCTGCCTCGTCCGCAAGGCCCCCACTCGCTGGTCTTCACTGTCCCCCAAGCCCCTCCCTGAGCAGCCAAACAGCTGTTTGATGTCACCACCTATCAGCTGATCAACGTTGCTGCCCAACAGCTGTGGCTGGTGAGGGCTGAGCACCCACAATTTTTTGATTTGGGTGTTTCAGCCCCGAAGCACCCACAGAGTCAGCGCCTATGCCCAACACATGCTGATGGCACAGTCCCTTTGAGCCAATGCCTTGCTGTGCATCTACCAAAAAATGAATGAATGGGAGAAGGAGCATGGTACAGAGAACAGGACTTGGGAGTCAGGACACCTGGTTTCAGTTCTTGGCTCTAACACCGATTCACTGTGTGACTTCAGGCAAGTCACTTAGGCCCAGATTTGTAGAGGTATTGAGGAACCTAACTCCCCATGAAACCCCTTGAAAAATAAAATACCCAAAGCCAGTGGACATTTGAAAATTTAGGCCTCTGCCTCACAATTGCCCAGTCTGTAAAATGGGGATAATGCCTGCCTCCCACAGGGGCTTGCGTGCATCTGGCTAGATTAGTTCCATGTCTGTGAAGTGAACTGAAGATAAAAAGTGCTGAGTATGTCTTACAGTAACTCCTCACTTAAAGTCATCCGGCTTAACGTTGTTTCGTTGTTACATTGCTGATCAATTAGAGAACATGCTCATTTAAAGTTGTGCAAGGCTCCACTCTTACGTTGTTTTGCTGCCTGCTTTCTCCACAGCTGGCAGCCTCCCTACGCCCCCTCCCCCCAGCGCCTCCCATCCACTGGCAGACTCCACAGTTCAGTGCCTTCCCCTTCCTCCCCCTGCCTCCTGCCCATGGCAATCAGCTGGCTTGTGGCATTTTGGAGGCAGAAGGGAGGGGGGAGGAGCGAGGACTCAGCGTGCAGGCTCCCTCTCCCTCCTGCCAGTGGCAATCAGCTGGCTTGTGGAGTTCAGGAAGGAGGGGGCAGGCGCGCCGAGTCCTCACTCCTTCCCCCTCCCTTCTGCCCGGGGCAATCAGCTGGCTTGCTGCGTTCGGGAGGCAGGGGAGGCAGCGGGAGCCAGCGCATCGAGTCCTCACTCTTTCCCCCTCCCTCCTGCTTCCAAAATGCCACAAGCCAGCTGATTGTCCCGGGCAGAAGGGAGGAGCAAGGACTCGGCGCATCTCCACCCTCCCTCCCCTACATGGCAATCAGCTGGCTTGGCGTTTAGAAGGGAGGGGAGGAGCAAGGACATAGCGAGTGAAGTAAAGGGGGAGATGAGGGGGGAGAAGAGGTGGATCAAGGGTGGGGGCTTGGGGGAAGGGGTGGAGTGGGTGGGCTGAAGGTTGTACCCCCCGCCTCTGGTGCTTGCAGAGTAGGGGAAGCTGCCCTGGAACCTAACCCCCTCTATTTACATTAATTCTTATGGTGAAAATGGATTCGCTTAACATCGTTTCATTTAAAGTGGCATTTTTCAGGAACAGAACAACAACGTTAAGTGGGGAGTTACTGTGTTAATATAATGACGACTATTAAGGAGCGAGCCCTGGAGCAGCATATCTGGTGTGTAGAGGCCTTCCCCAGTCAGATAATCCCCAAGGAATAAGCAGTGTGATCATCTGAAACACTCTGAACATGCCCATAATCCGCTGTATGCCACTGCGGGTAGGTCCACAGTGCAAAACTCACAGCTGGCCAGTGGCAGCTGCCTCGGGCTCATGGGGCTTGGACTGTTTAATTGCAGTGTAGACGGGGGCTCGGGCTCTGGGATCCTCCCACCTTGCAGGGTCCTAGAGCCTGGGCTGCAGCCCGAGTCAGAACATCTACACGGCAGTTAAACAGTCCCTTAGCCTGAGCCTCACAAGCCAGAGTCAGCTGGCACTGGCCACCGATGAGTTTTTAATTGCCGTGAGGACCTACCCTGAGGGACCCACATGTCTGTGGTATTACAGGCAGGGCAGGGCTTGTCTATCTGAAATAGAGTTGGGACAGGAGTTAGTTTTGTATGCGGACAGCACCGCGGATCTCTGCACTCGCACAGCTATGTTAATATTTTATTACAAGAACGCTTTGTAACTTTCAGCAGTCACAGCCTGCAGGCTGCTGGCCTGTCCCCCACCCCGAGAGGACTCACACCACAGGCCCATGCATCCTTCAGGGCACAGTTTATTGTTCAGACACAATCCAACAGTTCAACCTCAGATCCCCATATAAAGCTGATCTTCCTCCTGACCCAGGGGTCTTCTGCAGGGGCCCAGAGGCCTCCCCCCTTGCACGTCTCTCCCCAGCTCCAGGGCCTGCCACAGGAGCCTGCCTCCCTCCTGAAACTCTCCTTTCCAGCTTAGCCACTTGCAGGCTTCGATAACGACTGGATCAGTCTCTGCAGGGAAGTGACTCATCAGCCATAGGGGAGGCTGGATCCAACTCCCCTTAAAGAGCCATCCTGTGAGACTGCTTCCCGTGAGGTGTAACCTGTATTGTAAATGCTCTGGGGCGGCAGTTTGGTATTTGTACAGCACCTGGCACAATGGGGTCCTGGTCCATGACTAGGGTTCCTAGGCACGACTGCAGTCCAAACAATAATAAAGAGGTAGGCAGAGTCAATATTATCGCCTTGTTACAGATAGGGAAACCGATGAACAAAAAGTGAGTGATTTGCCCAAGCTCACACAAGAAGCAAGGAATGAAACCCAGGAGGCTTGATGGCCAGTCCTCTGCTCTAGCCACTAGACAGCTCTCCTCTACTACAACCACAAACAGGTCAGGCAACATCACAGCTGGAGAAGTGGGCATTGAGGAAGCACCTGAAAACAACAGAGTCACACTCTCCCACTCCTTGTTTAAAAGACATCTCAACCAAAGTAAGCTAGTTGAGCTTTCCCTTTACCCTCACCATACCCCGGCACCACGGTACCTTGTCTGTGTTTGCGCTGTCATCCACAGCGCCCCCAATCACGTAGAGCTTGTTCAGACAGTGGACCACAGCTGCCGAGCTCACCGCTTCCAGCAAAGGGGCGACAGCCGACCAGCTGTTGGAGAACGTATCGTAGCATTCCACGCTGGCCAGGCGGTAAAAGCCATCAAACCCCCCCACCACGTAGATCTGCCATGGAAGGAGCAGAGCCAGTCAGCAGAAATCATACCGGGAGGGAGGGGCACTGGGATACAGAATCTGACACCTGGTACTGGGCATAACAATCCCGTAGGGGTATGTGCAAAAGCTGCCTTAGGGTGTGGAAGAGAGACAAATGGCTAGAGTGCAGAGTGAACTATTAGCAGGAAGGTGGGTATAACAGAGCAGCTTGCCCATAGCGGCCTGGAATCACCCAATGTTACTTACGCCTGAGGCACACTTGGGCAAGGATTAGGGGATTGCCCTATAAAGAGCAGCAAGAAGCTTCCTGGGAAGCTTCAGGGAGATCAAAATGGAGTACACCAGCTGCTGGGTGTAAGCAGGCGCCAGCAGAGAATCCTCAGTCTTTAAGGAAACCGACACCCCTGAGTGGGAAAACCAGGAACATGGACTGGATGGGGCTTTGAGCACTTTTATTTGGAATTTTTGTTAATTTAATAAGTCCAGCCCACAGGAGGGGCATAGAAATTCTTCTCCAGATCATCAATCTGGTGTTCTTATGGGGCCCTGAAGAAGAGGGGAAACTGAGGCAGAGTGCTGCAGCACAATCTCTGGCCACAAGGGAGCACGCAGGAGGTGATCTGCCCTATTACCCCAAGGTAAGCAACAGGATGCACCATTCTAAAACCTTTAAACATTTCTGCACACAAAGATTGAGTCCAGCTTTCTAACATAGCTCTATACCCTTCAATTATATATTTTATTGTTACGAGTATCAGATTTTATAGTAGGCCATTTACGCAACACTAAGTGCCTGATCAAACACAGAGATTTTTGTTGGCTTCAATAGCAGAATTGTTCTGTTCTCCTATATCATATAGCTAGAAGGAGTGAATGAATTCCTACAGCCCAGCTGTATTCTCACAGAGACAGAAGGGACTGCAGCTATCACACAGAAACACAGAAATGTCGGGCTGGAAGGGACCTTGAGAGGTCACCTAATCCAGCTCCCTGCACTGAGGCAGAACCAAGTAAACCTAGACCCAGGGCCGGCTCCAGGCACCAGCCGACCAAACGTGCTTTTTTTTTTGGTTCGGTTGGGGGCACTGGAGGGTTTGTTGGTTTGTTTGTTTTTGTTTCAGCTGGGCGGCGCGGCACTCGGAGGGGGAGGGGGGCGGGGACTTGGGCGGCACGGCTCAGTGCTTGGGGGTGGGGGCTTGGGGGGCGTGACGCTCGGAGGTGGGGTGGGTGGCGCAGGGGGCTTCTGCGGCACTGTGCTCAGGAGGGCGGGGACTTGGGCAGCGCGGTGCGGTGCTCAGGAGAGGTGGGGGGCTTGGGTGGAGCAGCACTTGGGGACGTTGGGCAGTGCGGCGTTCGCGCGGGGGTGGGTGTTACCATGGGGCGGCGTTCTTTATTTTTGTTTGGGGTGGCAAAAAAATTAGAGCTGGCCCTGCCTAGACCATCCCTGACAGGTGTTTGTCCAACCTGTTCTTTAAAACTTCCAAAGATAGGGATTTCACAGCCTTGCTTAGAAGCCTAATCCAGAGTTTAGCTACCCACATAGTTAGAGAAGATTTTCCTAATTTCTAATCTAAATCTCCCTTGCTGCAGATTAAGCCCCTTTCTTCTTGTCCTGCCTCCAGCGGAAGTGGAGTGATCACATCCCATTTATAACAGCCCTTAGCATAGTCAAAGACTTATCAGCGCCCCCCCTTGGTCTTCCTTTCTCAAGACTAAACATGCCCCATTGTTGTTTTGACCCTCCAGCTGAGGCCTCACTAGTGCCAAGTGGAGTGAGACAGTTACTTCCCACATCTTACATAGGACACTCCTGTTAATACACCCCAGAATGAGATTAGCCTTTTTTTGCAACTGCATCACATTGTTCACGCTCATTTATTTTGTGATTCATTATAACGCCCAGATCCTTTTCAGCTCTGTCGCTACCTAGCCAGTTATCACCCATTTTGTTGTGGTGCATTTGATTTTTCCTTCTTAAGTGAAGTACTTTGCACTTGTCTATTGAATTTCATCTTGTTGATTTCAGACCAATGCTCCAGTTTGTCAAGGTCATTTTAAATTCTAAATCCAAGTGCTTGCAAGCCCTGCAGGCTTGGTGTCATCCACAAACTTTATGAGCATACTCTCCACTACTCCATTATCCAAGTCATTAATGGAAATATTGACTAGTACTGGACCCAGGACTGACTCCTGCAGGACCCCAGCAGATACGTCCTCTCAGTTTGACAATGAGACATTAATAACTACTCTGAGTGCAGTCTTTCAACCAGTTGTGCACCCACCTTACAGTAATTTCATCTCAACCACATTTTGTAGTTTGTTTATGAGACCAGCATGTGGGGCTGTGTCAAAAGCCAGAAAAAATCAAGCTATCCCACATCTACTGGAGGGTAGGTCCATCAACAGCTATTAGCCAAGAGGATCAGAGAGACAACCTCATGCTCCAGGCGTCCCTAACCTCCAACTGTCAGAAGCTGGGAATGGGCAACAAGGGATGGATCACTTGATGATTCCCTGTTCTGTTCATTCCCTCTGGGGCACCTGGCATTGACCACTGTAAGAAGACAGGATGCTGGGCTGGATGGGTTATTGGTCTGACTCAGTATGGCCATTCTTATATTTTACTGCTTCCCCCCATCCGCTAGACCAGTAACCCTTTCAAAGAAGGACATTAGGCTGGTTTGGCATGATTTACTCTTGAGAAATCCATGCTGGCTATTTCTTATAACCCTATTATCCCCTAATCTAGGTGCTTACAAATGGATTGTTTCATCATTTGTTCCTGTGCCTTTCTAGGCAGGAGCGGTGCCAGGGTTTCTGGTGCCCTAGGCAGAATTTGGGGGGCGGCATTTTGTGTGCTCCCCATGGGGCACACGGGAGCTTCCGGTTCTGCTCCCATCGTGCCGCCAAAGAAGGACCCTCCGCCGAAATGCCGCAGGCGACAGTGGCAGTCATTGAGCTGCTCAATTGCCTGCCGCTGTTTTACGCGGCACGTCGGCAGAAGGCCCTTCTTCGGCGTTGCAATGGGAGCAGAACCGGAAGCTCCCGTGTGCACTGCGGGGAGTGCACAAAATGCCACTCCCCGAATCCTAGCGCCCTAGGCGACCACCTAGGGTTGCCTAATGGAAGCACTGGCCCTGTTTCTAGGCATCTCAGTTAGGATGACTAGTCTATAATGCCTTTGGTCCCTCTTTGGTCCCCCTTTTAAAGATACCGTCTAAGTTGGTCTTCTCCAGTCCTCTGGGACCTCACCCAGCCTCCATGAATCCTCAAAGATAATTGCTAATGGTTACGCAATTGCTTTAGCTAGTTCCTTAAGCATCCTAGAATGAATTTCATCAGGCCCTGTCCACTGGAATACATGCATTTATCTAAAGTTTTGTTAAACTGTTCTTTCCCTATTTTGGCTTGCCATCCTTCCCCCTGGTTGTCAATATTAATTGTGTGGAGTATCTGGTCACCATTAACCTTATTAGTGAAGACTGAATCTTTAAGTAATTTCTTATTTCCTTTTATGTCTCTTTCTGGGTGTAACTCTCTGTGTACCTTAGCCTGTCTGATTCTGTCCCTAAATGCTCATGCTTTTCTTTTGTACTCCTCCTTAGCAATTTGTCCATGTTACTACATTGTGTTGACTTTCTAGTCAATAAAGAGCTCTTTATGGAGCCGTATAGTCTCCCTATCTTCCCCTCCCAGGGGGATAACAGGCAGTTGTGCCAAACACAGATGGCAGCTTCCTCATTTCCCCGGGGGTCTCAATCCCCACTCTGCTCCAGGCCTCGCCCCCACTCCAGCCCTTCCCCCAAGACCCCACCTCTTCCCGCCTCTACTCTGCCTTTTCCTGCCCCATTCTGCCTCCTCCCCTGAGCATTCCCCACCCTCATCCCCAGGGCCTCCTAATCTGCAGTGGGTGGGAGGCGCTGGGGGAGTGGGAGCTGATCAGAAGGGCCACCGTGCTGAGCACCCACTATTTTTTTCCCATGGGTGCTCTAGCCCTGGAGTCAGTGCCTATGCTGCCAGCTCTCCTGTATTTCTTTAGATTTTTTTCCCCTGAGACCTGTTCATATGGGATCTGTGTCATGTTCCTATGTTACCTGCTGTTGCTGTGGGAGGAGGAATGAGTGCCGAAGCCCACAGGTGCCGATTCTGTGGGTGCTCTGGTGCTGGAGCATCCATGGGGAAAAATTAGTGGATGCTCAGCACCCACCGGCAGACAAGCTCCCCGCCACCCCACTTCACCTCACCTCCGCCCCGACTCCTCCCCTGAGCGTGCCACGTCCCACTCCTTCGCCTACCTCCCAGCACTTGCCGCCGCCAAACAGCTGTTTCACAGCATAACAAGCTCCGGGAGGGAAGTGGGAGGAGGGGGAATGCAGCGTGCTCAGGGGAGGAGGTGGGGAAGAGGCGGGGTCGGGGCAGGAGTCAAATGGGGCAGGGAGGGGGCAGAGTTGGGGCAGAGACTTCGGGGAAGAGGTTGGAATGGGGGTGGGGCAGGGGCAGAGTCAGGGAGGGGCCAGGGGCAGAGAGCGTCGAGCACCTATGCTGAAGCCTCAGTTACTAGGTTTGGTCGATAGTCTAGAACTCCAAACTGCAGACTGAGGGGAATGAAGTAAGCACCTTGCCCTGAAGAGTCGCCATTTTGTGTCTCCATCTGCCCTTGTGCAGACAGGCAACTTTGATCCAGACGTTCAGCTGGGAGCTCAGCACCCAAACATCGCTGCTGTTGATGTGCCCTCCTGGAAGACAGAGAGAGAGGCCCCAGGCTATCAAGGGAAGAGCCATCACCGTCACCTCAGAACTGAGGGGCTCTGAGGCAGCTTAGTGTAAATGACAAATAACATTGCCATACACTGATGTAGTGCCTGATGTAGGGATCTCACTTGTAGAGGCAGAAGGTGGAAAAGGAGGAGAAAGAAAAGTCTCAAAGAATGTTGGCCATCCTTACAGGATAGGGGACTGTCCTGAGAAGCTGTGACTCTGAAAAAGATTTGGGGTGTGCGGTGGATAATCAGCAGAATGCGACCTTCCAGTGTGATGCTGTGGTCATTCTTATTGGGTGCGGAGCTTGCCAACCCAATTTGCTGCAGCCTCGTCAGCAGAGTGCAGAGCCCTCTGACTACCATCCAATCTGGTCCAAAAGCAGTCATGAGCGATGTGAGACATTGTCGGTCTTTGGCCACAGCTGCATGCGGGGTCCTCTTGTTGGCCCCAGGAATGAAGGCTGGCTGCACGTTGACCCAGACCCATTCAAAAATCGGTTCAGAAGGACCCATAAGCACTGCAGTAAATCAAAGCCAGGTATCTGCAAGGCTGGGTCAGTTATAACAGACTGGTTTCTGTTGCCAGCTGCAAACCATTCTTCATACCACATCGACATTGCTGAGAAATCTGGGCAGGGCAAACAAGCTGACAACAGGTGTCTCAACCACAAGCGTGCTCTTGGGCGGTTTTGAAGAGGTCTGTGTGTTGTGGTAGGCACAGGTTTGCCCTGATCTTCTCGGGCTGCTACAGCCAGAATGGCTAACGATGGACACGTGGAGGAATAACGTTGCTGGATGTGGGGAGCCAAACACAGCATTAGCAGTGACATGGTGGTGAAAAGAGTGAATGCGATCTTGGGATGCATAAACGGGGGAATCTCAAGTAGGAGCAGTGGGGTTATTTTACCTCTCTATTTGGCACTGGTGTGACCCCTGCTGGAATCCTGTGTCCAGGTCCGGTGCTCACCATTCAAGAAGGATGTTGACAAATAGGAGAGGATTCATAGAGGAGCCACAAGAATGATTGAAGGATTAGAAAAAAATGTCTTATAGTGGACTCAAGGAGCTCAATCTGCTTAGCTTAACAAAGAGACGGTTAAGAGAGAACAGTCTAAGCATCTACACGGGGAACAAATATTTAATAATGGGCTCTTCAAACTAGCAGAGAAAGGTCTAACATGGTCCAGTGTCTGGAAATTGAAGCTAGACAAATTCAGACAGGAAATAAGATGTAAGTTTTTAACAGTGAGAGTAATTAACCATTGGAACAATTTACTAAGGGACGTGCTGGATTCTCCATCACTGACAATTTATAAGCCAAGATTGTATGTTTTTCTAAAGGCTGTGCTCTAGGAATTATTTTGGGCAAGTTCCATGGCGGTCAGGCTAGATGATCACAAAGGTCCTTCTGGCCTTAACATTTACAGATCTATGGCCAAGAAGATACACTGAGAATGAATTCTCAACCGCTTAATTTCCAACTCTACGTACAAGGAACACAGCTAACCACTACGGTGTGACAAGAGCAGAAAAACACAGACCTGCATAACATACTTTGCGATAGGTTCTAGCCGCACCCGTATACCAGACCCAGATGACTCTGCAGCTGGAGAGGAGAGCAGCACAGCACCTGAACCAACCGTTTCTCTAAGAAATGCTTGGAGGTGTAGCTGCGGGGCTGTTGCGTGGTTTCTCACCTGATATATACACATCATTCTTTAGGGTGCAGGCTGCAAACTCCGATTTGGTGTACCCTGGCACGCTAGAGAGTGCTGTCCACTGCCTGCTCTTCGGATGGTACATATCAGTGAAGGGGAGCTTCAAAAGGCCTTTCTTATCACAGCCGCCTATAACTACTATGACCTCTGCTAATTCCATGAACCTAGAATGAGAAACACATGGATAAATATTAAAGCAACAGTCCCAACTTTCTGTTCTATTGTCATGCTCCAAGCTTTATCCTCCTATCGTATTGTCTAGTAGAAAGCACTATGATACCCATTACCATGAGGAGTCCTATTGGGATAGGCAGTGTTATCTAGTGGATATGGCACTGGATTGATAGTCAGGAGACCTGGGTTCTATTCCCAACTCTGCCACTGACTTTCTGGGTGACCTTGGGCAAGTCACTTCACCTGTCACTCAATTTCCCTTCCCACCCTTTGTCCACCTTCGCTTTTTAGATTGTACGCTCTTTGGGGCAGGAGTTGTCTTTAATTATGGGTTTGTGCAGTTCAAAGGCATTGTCCAGCTTCTGTTAAATAGAGTCAAAGTTAAAAGTGTTGCTCGTGATCTTCGAAACTCTCCACAGGATTGGCCCAGCTACCTGAAGTCCCCACTCTGTGATCATTGCCTCTCCTGACAGTTACGTTCCTCATGACCAGGAAAGCTGCCAGCCTCAGGAGTGAGACCAGTGACCACAGGAGACAGAGCTTTCTTGGCAGCTGGCCCACGGCAAACTCACTGCCAGAAGAGATTAGAATTGACACTCTGCAGCTGCTGTACTAGCTAGCAATAAAATAAAAATGGAAGGAGGGAAACTCCAGCCAACTGGATAATGGAGAGATGGGGGGAAGGTGCCGTAGCTCAGGACTTGAGAGGTCAATTCCTGGCCTCCAGGCTGATTCCCGTGGACAAGTGCTGGAACACACTGCAGCAGCATTCAGTGTTGAGAGTTTGGACGGAACACAAGGTTTGCCACCCCAGATCAGATCCTTGCCCATTAGCAGCGCATACTCCCAGCTTTGGTGAAAAACAGAACAAACGAAAGCCCCAGTCAAGCTGTGCGATGCAACAGATAGCGGGACTCCCTCCTGACCCCTGTGGACAATGCCAAGCCGGGAGGGGTTGCAAGTGCTTTGGACAATGGGATTAAAATTCGGAATGATCTGGAGAAATGGTCTGAAGTAAGTAGGATGACATTCAATATGGACAAATGCAAAGTACTCCACTTAGGAAGGAATAAATCAGTTGCACATATACAGAAAGGGAAATGACTGAGTACTGCAGATAAGAGTCAACTGTGCAACACTGTTGCAAAAAAAAAAAAAAGCAAACACCAAATTCTGGGCTGTATTGGCAGGAGTGTTGTAAGCAAGACACAAGCAGTAATTTTTCTGCTCTACTCCATGCTGAATAGACCTCACCTGGAGTATTGCATCTAGTTTGGAATGCCACATTTCAGGAAAGATGTTGACAAACTGGAGAAAGTCCAGAGTAGAGCAACAAAAATGACTAAAGGTCTAGAAAACATGATCTATGAGGGAAGAGTGAAACAATTGGGTTTGTTTAGTCTGGAGAAGAGAAGACAGAGAGGACATGATAATAGTTTTCAAGTACATAGAAGGTTGTTACAAGGAGAAGGGAGAATAATTGCTCTCCTTAACCGCTGAGGACAGGACAAGAAGCAATGAGCTTAAATTGCAGCAAGGGAGGTTTAGGTTGGACATTAGAAAAAACTTTAACTGGCAGGGTGGTTAAGCCCTGGAATAAATTGCCTAGGGAGGTTGTGGAATCTCCATCACTGGAGGTTTTTAAGAGCAGGTTGGACAAACACCTGTCAGGGAGGATCTAGATAATACTTTGTCCTGCCACGAGTGCCAGGGACTGGACTAGATGACCTCTCGAGGACCCTTCCAGTCCTACGAGTCTATGAAAGCAGCTGATACCCTCAGGCATAAGATTTGATTACTCATCACTCAGCACATATACACATTTACCTCGATATAACACTGCCCTCGGGAGCCAAAAAATCTTACCGCATTATAGATGAAACCGTGTTATATCGAACTTGCTTTCATCCACCGAAGTGCGCAGCTCCACCCCTCCGGAGTGCTGCTTTACCGCATTATATCCAAATTTGTGTTATGTCAGGTTGAGTTATATCGGGGTAGAGGTGTAATTACAATGCTATCATTGTCCATGAAATGATTCTGCCCCTTTTTGAATCCATTTGACTTAAATCCATGCGACTTGTGGCAGTAAATTCCACAGCCTGATGGCACTCTGCATGAAACAGAAATTCCTCCAAGAGCCCCTAACTATAGAGGAGAGCGGATAGTGTTGCTGCAGCTCTGAGGAAGCAGTGTGGCCTAGCATACTGAGCACTGAGCAGGGGATTCTCCAGTCATATTTCTTGCACCCACACTGTGCTTTGGGTGCCTATCCCTTAAATTAAGCCACTAAAAATAACACAAAAGGATTGTCCATAAACAGTGGCACCCCGCCTGCTGCCTAGAGCTAATGAAAAACAAAAAGGGGGGAATTGCAGAAGATGGACACTTTGTCTTATGTTTTATTTAAACTTCTGATTTTTTTTGATCCAGTCTATAGTTAATGGAAAAATGAGGAGGGAGAAGGGGAAATTTGCAAAGAAAAAAAGTGTGTGGAAAAGTGCTGCCTTTTTTCCACCAAAATTCAAAATTTTGGACCAATTTTTTCATAGACATTTCAAAATTCCAAAAATTTTGGTCAGTTCATTCTGATACTGAACCTCCAGTAGCCTTCTCTGGTAAGTGGGGAGAACAACATTAGCCTGTTTTGGGAAGCTTTTCCAGACATACAGGTGAAGCCAGAGAGGAGTAAAGAGTTGAATCTGGCAACAGGTTAAAGTTTTAGAATCAGAAGGGACCATTATACAGTCTAACTTCCTGCATAAAACGGGTCAGAGAACGTCACCCAGTAACTTCTACATTAAGCCTTCAACTTTTGTTTGAGCTAGAGCCCATCTTTAAATCAAGACTAAATTTTTTTTTTAAGACTTCAAGTGATGGAGAATCCACCACAACCTGTGGTAACTTGTGCTAATGGTTAATTTAACCTCATCGTTGAAATTGTGCATATTTTTTCCACTCGGATTTTTCTCACTTCAGCTTCCAGCCACCGGGTCTCATCTTTTTCTCCTAGATCAGAAATCTCTTCCCCATCTAGCAGCAACGTGCCTGCAGACCATGACCAAGTCACCTCTTTGCCTTCTCTCGGATAAACTAAGCAGATTGAGCTTCATTAGTGTCTCATCACAAGGCATTTTTTCCAGACTTTTAATCATTCTTGTAGCTCTCTTTTTTGAACCCTTTCCAATTTAAGTAAAGGAAATTTAGGAAGGCATTAGCATGAGCAACCATATAAGTTGCTCATGTGAATTTTAGGGACTTTAAATAAACTACCACCACTAGCTAACGCTTATGCACAAGTCTTCTCAGAACTAAGACTACTGTGCTGGATGATGTTCCTTTATTGCAGGGAAGGGAAGCATCTTTCCCGGCTGTGATGTATAGCTAGAAAGGGTTAAACATCCTGCAGAACAAATGATTCATATTCAACTGTTAAAGACATGTGGGGACATAATGTTTGTGTTTCTGAGTATTCACATATACATGGGTAATGGTCAACAATGTAATCAACAGTCCCTGTCTATGCTGTATTCTGGTAATTCAAGGATCAAAAGAACATCCAAGCATTTAAATGAATTGTAAACACAGGATATTGTTGTTCATCTCTCTTTGAAATGTATAGCAATTAATCTGTGAATGGTGGAGGAACAAGCAAATTGTCTTATGTTAATTTGCATAGCTAAGTAGTGGTGATGGACCTCCTTCAAAGTAATCCTAATTACCTATTGTTCCCCAAGGGACTCCAACAAGTCAAAGAAGGCTTGAAATTGTATAAAAGATCCTTGGGTCCTGATCCTGTTCATCTCAGATCTGTTTGATGCTTCATCAGGGGAAGCTTAAGCCACCAGATTGGGATCCCAGTGCTGACTGGTCCACCCTGAATATGATATTGGACATTGGATTATAACCTATTAACTATTTCTAAAAAAAACTCTTTGCAACTACAAAGCGCACCATCTTTGCTATGTATCTGAACCTCAAGAATTAAAGTCATGTCTGTACTTATATTGATCTTTTAACCATACGCTCTCTCTTTTCTTCTTTAATAAGAATTGGCTGTGAGCATGTATTTGGGTAAGATCGGGTAAGATCTGGAATATTCAATAACCCGGGAGGTAATGTGTCTGATCCTTTGGGATTGGTAGAACCTTTTCTCTTATATGATGAAATAAGATTTTCAGAAATCTTCATCATATTTGACTTGGGTACCTGGATGGAGGCCTGAGGCTGGGAACTTTAAGAGAACTGTGTTGTTGACTTCCGAATGATCAGGGTGGTAACAAAGAAGCTGTTCTATGCTGGCTTGGTGAATCTAAGTATTGAATTATCCACCAACTTTGGGGTTTGTCTGCCCCATTCTTTGCACTTCACACTAACTGAGTGACCTCAGCTGGCTCCCGCTCACACCTGCTATGTAATTACTGGTGAAATATTTTGGGCTGAGTTATACAGGAGGTCAGACTAGATGACCACAATGGTCCCTTCTGACCTTAGTATCTAGGAATCTGTGACTCAGGTATGTAGCTTTAGGAAACAGTTTCCTGTTTTTACCTCCTAGGCCTTGACCTCAGAGAGCTGACTTCACTCCCAAGGATATAGTACTTCCGTGCTTCATGCAGTAAAGGGATGCACTCCTTGGAGTCCTGGATGAGCTCATCCATTTCAACCTTTTCCAGGAAGTACATGGGATCCAGCAGAGGGAGGCGCACGTGCTCAAGGAGATCTTTCAAAGCTCCTTTTCTGGTGACAACATCATGCCGTATCCACCGCATCATTGCTTCGAAGACCACTTCCTCCTTGGGGACTACCAGCTGCTCATCTGACAGATACTTGACCAGCTCCTTCACGCTCAGCTCCAGGAACTCCTCATGACATGACACCTCCACGAAGCCTTCTAGCATAAACCTCTTGCTCCTCTCAGCCAGGGAGGTGATGGAGAATGAGTCGGCGAGCTTCAGGATGCCCAAGCAGTTGCATGGGTGAAGCTGGCCTTCAAGGAAGGTGACACACGCATCTGTGAGCTTGGAGATCTGAAGCAAGTCAGATAGCTCTAAGATATCTTCAACATTGTCTTCCTGAATGACTATGTTTCCCCCATACATATAGTCCAGAAGGAGGCTCATGGTGGAGGCAGAGATCTTCTGGATGTTGATGATGTCTTGATGGCCTTCCTTGAGGCTACCACCGAACATGGCCCGGAAGTAGGTGCTGTTGGCTGACAAGGTGGCCCGATGGCAGGGGAACTCCTGCCCATCAATCAAGAGCACCACGTCGGTGAAGATGCCGCTCTGCCGGTAGGAGTTCAGAGTCTGGAGGATTTGCTCAGCATGGGAGGACCCACTGCAGAGTTTCATGTGCAGCTTTTCTTTGCTCTGCTCTCGAGTTGCATTTTCAAGGCTGCTCATTCTGTAGCTGGATTCTTCTTTTATCAGCCGATGCATCCTGATTCCAGGGCAGAGGCGGAGAAGAAAGAGCAAGGAACACAATGAAACAGTTGTCAAATTACCGGTGACTAACATCAGCTCGTTAAGTATTGGCTAAAATTGCTCTAAGTTAAGATTTTGTTGCATGCACTCGTCATAACATTGCAATAAATCTGCAGTTCCCTAGGACTTTCCAGGTGTAACCAGGTCATAAGGAACTTCATAGCAACAGCAGGAATTAAGGCCCTGATTCAGCGAAGCACTGAGCCACATACTTAGGTTTAAGCACATGCTTAACACCCACCAGACCACCAGGATGTACGCTGGTGCTTTAGTTCTTTAATGAACAGTGTCCAAAATTCAGATCCTCTTACTCCCAAAGCACAGACCCCTATGCTTTTGCAGAAAGGAAATCTCTTACCTGTAGCTCAGAGATCAGTTGAGCATGCAATAGAAGGCAGTGGAACATGCATGAGGAGACCTTGTCCGTGCTTGCTCCAGGTCAGGTCCCTGATTCCACCAGCCATGGGCAATACAAGCACTCTTCTCTAGGCCTACACAGGACCCGCTCTCACTCACCAGTTAGCAACAGATATATCTCAACCCTGGAGCCCTCAGTGCATCTCCCTGGAGCACCCAGCCCATGTCCACTAGATACTCCCAGTGTTCACAGAGTTGCTGCTACCAAAGAGCAGGACATCCGGGGCCGGCTCTATGCTTTTTGCCTCCCCAAGCCTGGCAGCCAGGCGGCCTTTGGTGGCGAGCCTGGGGAAGGTCCACTGGACATGAGGATTCGGCAGCATTTCTGTAGGTGATCTGCTGGTCCCGCGCCTTCGGCACTCGCCACTGAATTGCCGCTGAAGCCGTGGGACCGGTAGACCTTCCTCATGCATGCTGCCGAAGGCTGCCTGACTGCTGCCCTCATAGCTACTGGCACACCACCCCCCGCAGCTTGCTGTGCTGGTGCCTGGAGCCGCCCCTGAGGACACCCCAGCTTACTAGTTCCACCTGAGATCACCACTCCACTCAACTCACAGCACTTAGATATGTTTACAGTGAAAACAAATAGAAGCAAAGAATAGATCTGGGTGATTCCCTAAGTGGAAAATTTGGGAACAAATGGTTACATGTAAAATAAAATCACCACAAATTCTGGAGCATAGATTTAATCAACAAGGTACTCTCGTATCTGACAGGGCAACGCTCACCCAAAGTCCTTGCAGTAATTTAAAGCCGGGCTCGCTGCGACCCTCCCTGCATGAGACAAACATGCTGTCAATTTGCCTTTTTGATGGAGGATCCAGGGTGTCCCCTGGATCCCCTAGATAGATCAGAACGAGCCTTTGTTTTAGATAAACAGGACACTGCCCTGTTGACTGTTTCTTCCTGTAGATTTCGTACTCAGCAACTGGTTCAGTTTGTAAATAGGTCTACCGTGCAAGGCATACAACAAGACACAAGCGGCCAGACAAGGAGCTAGTCGTCTTACTTCCCACTTCAAAGAAACATTCCTGAGGAATGTCAAGTCCTGGTGGCCTGCTTTAATCCCAGGACCTTAACATAATTTCCAGTATAGATCCATAACTCCTTCAATACTATCCGCACATACATTTCATAATGATTAGGACAGCTGGAGGGCTACTGGCTCAGAGACATCACATGGCATGCTTTGGGGAATTACTGTGCATGTGTGTGACCCAGGGGACCCCATTAAACCCTACGCACCCCATGTGTCCTCTGCCAGTTGGCACCAGGGGGTCCCCAGATCACATATATGCCTTGTGATTCTATTAAATGAAATATGTTGAAAACTATCCCAAAGTAACAGCATGTTGAGGTAGGGCTAATACACTGTGACTGGGGTACTGTGGAGGGCAGGGGCACACACTTCCTGCAAGTGCCTCCTGTTACTGGGTGTGGTGCTGCAATCTTTTTTTCTCTCCTGGCACCCCGTATAGGTTGTCAGTCTCATTAGGCAGGTTTTCAGTGGCTCAGCCCTCCAGCCAAGTCATGCAGTCAAAATGGATGAACCCCTTCCGGGTAGCAAAAGTCCAGCAAGCTACCTGCCCTCACCAGAGTCTTCAGCTGCATCTCCAGGCCCTTTAAATTCCATCTTTCAGTCAGACTTCTAAAGGAACCTTGTTCCATTCTCAGAGCCCAGGTCACTTCCCCAGGGGCCAAATTGGGGAATCCAGGCCACACATGACTGTAAAGAACAAATAGTGTCAAACTAATCTGATAACATTCTTTGATAGGATAACGAGCCTTGTGGATAAGGGAGAAGCGGTGGATGTGATATATCTAGACTTTAGTAAGGCATTTGATACGGTCTTGCATGATATTCTTATAGATAAACTAGGAAAGTACAATTTAGATGGGGCTACTATAAGGTGGGTGTATAACTGGCTGGATAACCGTACTCAGAGAGTAGTTATTAATGGCTGCCAATCCTGCTGGAAAAGTATAACAAGTGGGGTTCCACAGGGGTCTGTTTTGGGACCGGCTCTGTTCAATATCTTCATCAACGATTTAGATGTTGGCATAGAAAGTACGCTTATTAAGTTTGCGGACGATACCAAACTGGGAGGGATTGCAACTGCTTTAGAGGACAGGGTCAAAATTCAAAATGATCTGGACAAATTGGAGAAATGGTCTGAGGTAAACAGGATGAAGTTCAATAAAGATAAATGCAAAGTGCTCCACTTAGGAAGGAACAATCAGTTTCACACATACAGAATGGGAAGAGACCGTCTAGGAAGGAGTATGGCAGAAAGAGATCTAGGGGTCATAGTAGACCACAAGCTTAATATGAGTCAACAGTGTGATACTGTTGCAAAAAAAGCAAATGTGATTCTGGGATGCATTAACAGGTGTGTTGTAAACAAGACACGAGAAGTCATTCTTCCGCTTTACTCTGCGCTGGTTAGGCCTCAACTGGAGTATTGTGTCCAGGTCTGGGCACCGCATTTCAAGAAAGATGTGGAGAAATTGGAGAGGGTCCAGAGAAGAGCAACAAGAATGATTAAAGGTCTTGAGAACATGACCTATGAAGGAAGGCTGAAGGAATTGGGTTTGTTTAGTTTGGAAAAGAGAAGACTGAGAGGGGACATGATAGCAGTTTTCAGGTGTCTAAAAGGGTGTCATCAGGAGTGTTCACCTTAGCCTCCAATGATAGAACAAGAAGCAATGGACTTAAACTGCAGCAAGGGAGATTTAGGTTGGACATTAGGAAAAAGTTCCTAACTGTCAGGGTAGTTAAACACTGGAATAGATTGCCTAGGGAAGTTGTGGAATCTCCATCTCTGGAGATATTTAAGAGTAGGTTAGATAAATGTCTATTAGGGATGGTCTAGACAGTATTTGGTCCAGCCATGAAGGCAGGGGACTGGACTCGATGACCTCTTGAGGTCCCTTCCAGTCCTAGAGTTTATGAGTCTATGAGTTATGAGTCTATGACTCCGGATCCCAACCCAGCCACGTACTGCTGCCTACAATTTGCTACTGCTTTTCCCTGAGCTTTTTCCCACCTAGCCCCCTGACTTTCACCCATTACTTTAGGGTCACAGTTCTCAGGTCCTCTCACCCCAGATCCAGTAGATGCAGCCCGTTGAGCTCCTCTGGAGAAAGCAGAGTCCCCTTCCTTACTCCTCTGGCCCCAGCCAGGAACTGACCAGCTTAGGTCCTGCAGCTCCCTTTATCTGAGCCTGCTGGGCTCTGAGTGGCTGCTTCCATACAACCTCTCTAGGAAGGCCCGGAGGACCCATCTTCATTGCTCCTTTCCTGGGATGGGGTGTGATAGGACCACAGGGCCTTGAAGGTCTTGGTCCACCCCATCACAGGTACAAACCAGGAATAATTTTGTAACGCCCTAGCTATAAAACATGTAGAGAATTGAAAGGAAAATTACTGTCTATTCACGGTGTTTATATGGCCCCCACAGCACAGTACCTGAGCACCTCACGATCTTTAGTGTATTTATCCTCAGAACAGCCCTGTGAGGCAGAGCAGTGTTATTTCCCATTTGGCAGGTGGGAAACTGAGGCAGACAGCGAGAGACTAAGTGATTTGCTCAAGATTTGCTCAAGAGAGCTCAGATGTGAACCTGGGTTTCCAGAGTTCAAGGCTAGTGTTTCTTGGGGCTCAAGGCTCTCTGGTCACACATCAGATTCTCACACCCTATAGGCTGGTGGTTAGGGCACTGGGAGGTGGGTGATCCATGGTCAAATCCTGGCTATGCCTGATTCAGGGAGGTGGGATGAAAAGCTTGGCCTTGAATTAAACAGAGCAAGGACCTGAACTTGAGTTTCCCATGCTGTAGAGCAGTGGTTTTCAACTTTTTTTCTAGGGACCCAGTTGAAGAAAATTGTTGATGCCTGCGACCTAATGGAGCTGGGGATGAGGGATTTGGGGTGTGGGAGGAGCTCAGGTGTGAGGCAGAGGGTTGGGGTGTGTGCAATGTTTTGGGGTTCATCCAGGCCAGTAAGGGGGTTCGGTCACCATCTGCCTGGTATCCCTGGGTGTCTTGTGACTCTGCAGCTTTGGTCCAGAGCTCTGACCTCAACAGCTGGCTAGCAGCCCACAAGCCTCACACTGGCTTTCCCAACCTGGGTCATCCTTGCAGGCTGAGTTTAGTACCCTTCCAGCCCTGAATTCTCCCCAAAATCCAGTCCTTCTCACCAGACCCTCTCAGAGAAAGGGTTCAGTTCTCTGCCTTTACAAAGACAGGCAGCCACTCCAACCTGCCAGCTTTCTAGATGCACACACTGTACTGATGATTTATAATGAAAGCAAAACAAGTTCATTAACCGTGCACTAAGTGATCTCAAGTAGAAGAGCAAAAGGTAGATATGTGTAAGCAGAGTCAGGATGAGCGCTACCCTGACATCTGGTGGTGAATTGTAGGCAGTGTGGAAAGAATTTCAAAAATTTCAAAGAGTGTGGAAAGAGATTTCGAGCATTTGCATTGGCACCCACCCCCCACTTAGCATAAACCCACAGCAGACTGGGATGGTTATTTTAACAGCTCTGGGATCCCCAATTTCTTTGTTATTGGGACAGGAGGAAAAAAAAGTTTGTCACCGATTGTGTGAATGGGGAACTGCGGGACTGCTTTGTGACAGAAATGACTCAACCTCAGTTGGGTGGTACTTGCTAAACATGGGACATGGGTTCCAAAACCCCATGAATTGAGAGAGGTTGGGGACTGGTGTGTACACCTGATGGTAAGGGCCCTGGAAGCTAATTGCACATTCTCCTCTCTCCAGTGTTAAAGAGTAGAGCTAATTTTGATTCCATTAGGAATCCATCTAGAGACTGCCGAGCTGAATTCATGTTGGGCCAATGGTGCACCAGCACCAGGGCTCCCCTACTAAGAGCTGAAATCATTGAGTGCTGTGTTAACCAATGGGGGAGCTTGAAGACCTATTGTTAAGCAGCTGGCAGAGCAAAGTAGTTTGCAGAGTGTTGGTGCAGCCCATGGAACAGTGAGTGAAGTGAAGCGGTTTGCAGGGACAGCTGGAGGAGCAGCACAGCTGGTGTGGTGGAGCAGGTCATGGTGAAGGCTGCAGCAGAACTCCACGGAGAGGTGGAGCAGTTGGCCCTGGCCCATGTAAGGTGCCCCTTAACATCCTGTGTGGACTCCCCCCAATTTCCACCCAGGCTTGGAGGTGGGGGGTAAAACTCTGCAGATAAACTCTTGAATTCTGGGGTGGCACTGACCAGGGATTTTTAGGTTGTTGGACTTTGGGGTAATTGGACTTAAGACCCTAAGGGGAAAAGGACATTGCCAAACGTACTTGGAGGTGGGTTTTTGTTTATGATTTGTGTTATAATCCTGTTTGTGGTGTTTCTCCAATGGGATGCTGCATTGTTTCTTTCCTTTATTAAAAGGATTTTGCTACACTCAGACTCCGTGCTTGCCAGAGGGGAAGTATTGCCTCCTAGAGGTGCCAAGGAGGGTGTGGTATGTAAGTGCCCCAGGTCACTGGGTGGGGGCTCGAGCCGGTTATGCATTGTGTTATTGAAACAGAAACCCTGGATACTGAACCCAGCCCTTGTTGTTGCCAACTCAGAGGGGCAGAAGGGTTACAGCTGGTTAAAAGCAAACAGAAGTGAAAACATGCATCTAAAAGCCAAATTTAATCTCACATAATACAGTCTTTATTCTCACCCAGAGTCTCCTTGCCAGGACCCATCATGGAGATCAGATGGGTTGGTTTCTTTGTTTTCTCAGGTGCAGTTAAAGATGGAGTCTCTCTGACCTGATATCTCCAAAGGGATGTTTTTGGCCTGGTTTACACTAGGCAATGAGGTCAGTATAGCTACATTGGCTCACGGTGTGAAAAATCCACACCCCTGAGCAATGGAGTTAAGACGACCTAATCCCCAGTTTAGACAGTGATAGGTCAACATGAGAATTCTCCTGTCAACCTAGCTACCAATTCTGGGGGAAGTGGATTACCCACACTGACAGGAGAACCCCCTCTTGTTGCCATAGGTAGCACGTTCACTGAAGCGCTACAGTCTCCTGTGTCTCTCTGGGGTGCAGGGGTCATGCTCTTGCTGGCTCTTGAGTTCAGGAATAGGATAATCTCTCTGCCCACCCCGGTTTAGCTCACTGGCTTTGTTTCCTGCCAATATTTAAATTGAGGTAACCCACATTTCTTGGTCTAGGACACATCCATTTATCACCTTTACCTAGGCTAGGGTGTCTGGCCTTAAACATAGGGTGACCAGATGTCATGTTTTTAAAAGCGACAGTCCTGTTTTTTGGGACTTTTTCTTATATAGGCACCTATTACTCCCAACCCCCGTCCCGTTTTTTCACAGTTGCTAGCTGGTAACCCTAATTAAACATGTTTCAGTAGCACCATACAGAGAGAATTCATGACCTCACACAATGGTAACATAGGCATTTTACAATAATATTAATAACCAAAGTGTTATTAGCTTTCATAGGATACCTCACAAGGCCTATTTTGTAGAAATATTCTTGCAGTAGTGTGTAGAGTGGGAATACAGAAGGGCCTAGGGTCATGGTGTGACCACATGCCTTCAGTGGAGATACACCAGGGGATGAACTTGGCTCTTTATGCAAAAAAAGGAGCTATTAGGATTACAGAGGGAGATTTAAAAAAAAAAGTCCCAAATGTAAAGAACTGTGAGGATGGTTTTGTGTCATTTTTAATTGTTAGATCTCTTTTTTCCCCAACAAAAGATGTCTGCTGAACTGGCTGCAGACTCATCTAAAAATCAGAGTGTTCAGAATTTAGTGCTTTAGAATTTATTGCTTTAATTATTTTGGATAATTCCATTGTGGCCAGAAGCTGAGCAATAAAAATTGGCAACCAGGGAAAAAAACAACAGAAAAAAAAGAAAACTGAAAGAATGAGTGAACAACGTTTTAACTGAAAACCCAAATGACTTTGCAAACGAAAAAAAAATATTAAAATAATTTTTATCAATCTTTTTAAACGAACAAAATTAAGTATTTGGGAAAAAGATGTCTTGGTTTTAGATTCATTTTCAAGACCATTTTTGAAGCCTTTCTTATGGGTTTTGCAGTACATGTGTCAGCGAAGCATGGAAAAAATCTCCCGTCATTTACAAAGCTTTTGGTCATTCAGATTGTAAAGCTTGACAGTTTTGTTCCACTTTCCCGTCTGATCACTGGACTATGCTGTGCTCCCTGGTACAAAGTGGCCTGATTTAATTTCTTTTACAACAGTGTAGATCAGCAGTAGGGTATCACATAGGGAGGAAGGATGATCTAGTGTTTAGGGGACTGGACTGGGACTTGAGAGACCTGAGTTAAATTCCCATCTCCTGCACCCTGGGTGACCTGGGACCACTCACTTAATTTCTGTAGAGTTGGGATAACGGCACTTCCTTACCTCACAGGGTATCATGAGGATAAAAGCCATGAATGACTGCAAGATGCTATGATGCTGAGAACTCGAAAAAACAGAAGAGTTAGCTGACTTACGCAGGGGTAAGCGAGCCCCAGAACATCACTAAGAAAAAGGTCCGTTCATTATGCATCTCAAAGAAAATGACATTGATTTTGATTGAGGTAATTCATGCAAGTTAAACAAAGAAAACCCTGAAAACCACTTTGCAGCTGTGACACACACGAGCACCAGGACTTTGAACAGCTTGGCATCACACTGTATAACCAACAGCACAGGTGTGTGGCTGAGGATCGGACAACCCCTCTCCCCTCCCAGCCCTCATCGCCAAGTCCCAAGCTGGGGGTATCACTGTACAACCCTACACATTAATCTGGCTCAGCTGGGTGGGCTCCTGACAGGCAGCACAAAGAGAACCCCTGGGTATCGCCCCAAACCTTTCACTCCCTGTCCACTCCATTTACCTAATGTGCATGAATCACAGGGCAGAGAGGCCACTGGTCTCTTTCAGTTGTCATTGCTCCCATCCCCTCCCTGCACAGCCCGCATGGCAGGTGCCCAAGCGGTTGATTGTCACAGTAATCCCTTTTGTTCAGGAGGAAGGGGTCCCTTGTCTGCAAGGCAAGGACTTACCTGGACCACAGCTAGGACCAGCGAAGCTACAGCTCTGCTTCCCTCACAGGGCTGCAGGCGGCATTGAGGAGAGGCGCCGAGATCAACCCTTCTGCGGCTGCTGGGGAAAAGGCACAAAAGACCACACAGGGAGAAAGGGGTAGCAAGCAGCTTTTGTTCCTCCAGTCCTGCCTGACAGGCTTGTAGGCAGCAAGGCATTCGCTGCAGCTGTCAATCACAGCCCTTCGGGGAGGAGTCCCAGTGTCAGAAATCAGCAGACAGGAAAGGAGGGAGGGGTGAGAAAAATCACAGCTCAGAAAAATGTGACACCGGGGGCAGCTTATGAGAGAGGAGCCATCTGGAGAGTAAGCTGGGGTCCCGGTGGAACATTCATTTGATAGAGTCTCTGCACCTCTCTGAAAACCACACTAAGCAGTTAAATAAACACGCCCAGACAGCCCAGACCACAGACCTCCAACAGCTATAACCCGAGGAAGAGGAAGGCAGCTCTGCTCAGGGGCATTGGAACAATTTGCATAGTGAGGGTGGTGAGAGCCACAGAACCAAACTGTAAACCCCATGTATGATGGAAACCACTTCAAGCCAGGGGGTGCGGTCACACCCCCAGTTCCCCCACCCTCGGTGCCGCTCATTCTAGTTGTGTAATTAGGTCCAGAGACAAGAATAGGACAGAAGAGGAGTTAGCCCTGTGTCAACTCCAGTAAATCCTGATTGTCTGGTGAATTTCCAAATAGCCGTGTTGACGTTTAAAGGAGCCCTTTGCAACCTGGCATTTTCCTCTCTGAACTGTCCACGGTCCTAAAGAACCTTCTGAGCCTTGCAGCAGTGTGCAGCCCGCTCGCTCCGTCTCTCTCACACGCACCCCAGTTTGCACAGTACCTGTCATTCCACCTTAGAAATGGTCCTGAATGTTTCATGACATTTCACGTCTGTTTCGCATCAGAATTTCATTTCCACCCCGGCGCCATTCTGCTCAAGGTACCAACTCCAAAGCCATCAAGGCACAGTCTGGTGTCCTCACGGTTTTCCAAGATTTGCATATTTTTCACTGGCAAACTGGAAACCCAGTGTTGTTTGCCTGATAACCAGTGGTTAGTTGCCACGATCCTTGGTCCCGTATGAGGTGGCACCTCTACACCACGAGGCTCAGCTTTTCCATCACATACTGTATGTAATACCCCCTGTGACATACATCTAATTCCACTGAACACAAGTCTGTAGGAAGTATTCCTACCGGATCCATTGGTCCATCCACTGAGAATAGCATAGCACCAATGAGCATAGTGTCAGAGCACAACATTGCCATTAAGCTGTCAACAAAAGCGAAGATAAAAATCAACATGCACAGCCAGGCTGCTGATTTGTGAGCAGGAAAAAAAAAAATGTATCTCCATCCCTCTGCTTTGAGCCACATGAGGACAGACCAGGCCTAAGTCTCGGGCAGGTGGGCGCATTTGTTGAAAAATGTAAATTTGTTGAAACCAAAACTGATCAAGGAACAGTGTCGAGTTCAAGGAATTTCCCCACTCCAACAAACATGAAGAAAAAAATTAAAAAATTGTGAAAACATTTCAGATCAAAATGACTTTTCATTTCAAAATTTAAGCTAATTAGATTTTTAAAAAAAGCTTACAGAAAAAAGGCCAAAATCTGAACATTTTCACTGACCCAAATGTTGGTGTTTTGGTTCATGAATATTCAAAATTTTCACTTTTCATCCTGACTTAAAACAGGGAAAAAAATTAAAACTTGAAAGTAATCATGGGCCAGGAAAACCATCTCCCCACCCAGCTGTATTATGTAGATGCAAGAATCCCTTCACCCACCAATTAAATGCAGCGATTTTGGGGTGAGTAAAGCAGCTGTTTAGCAGTGCACCTGAACACGAAGAGAGTTTGTCTTCACCTCCTGTCCTACAGAATCCAGCTGAAACCACAGAGGGGAATCTTAGGTAGGTGGATCACAACTGGACAGTCTGAAGTTGTCCCCATAGCTGGCCATACCTCTGCTCTTGCAAGCTCCTTTTAAGGCAGGGGTGGACAAACTTTTTGGCCTGAGGGCCACATCGGGTTTCCAAAATGGTATGGAAGGCCAGTTAGGGGAGGCATGGTCTGGCCAGCTCGTGGTTCAGCCCCCCCCATACAAATCTCCCCCGGCTTCTCACCCCTGACGGCCCCCCGGGACCCCTGCCCCATCCAACCCTCCCTGTCCCCTGACCGCCCCAAGACGACCCTCTACCCCTGACCGCCCCCCCGCTGCCCTAGCCAACTCTTCCTCATTCCTGACTCCCCCCCTCCGACTCCTGCCCCATCCAATCACCCCTTCTCTCTGACCGCCCCCGGACCCCCTGCTCCTGACTGCCCCTACCATCCAACCTCCCCCCAGAACCCTTGCCCTCTATTCACCCCCCAGTTCTCCGCACTCTGACCACCCCAACCCCTATCCACACCCCTGCCCCAACCACCACCCTGAACTCCCCTGCCCTCTACACAACCCCCCCCCCCCCCAGCTCTCTTCCCCCTTACTGCACTGCCTGGAGCACCAGTGGCTGATGACGCTACAACCATGCCACCCAGAGCACCAGGACAGGCAGCTGTGCCGCCCAGCTGGAGCCAGCCATGCCATCGCGCAGCTCAGAGCACTGGGTCAGTCCACAGCTCTGCAAGAGCCCTGCCACCCACAGCATTGTGCTGGCGGCGCAGTGAGCTGAAGGTGAGCGGGAGGGGGAACAGCGGGGAGGGGCCGGGGTTAGCCTCCCGGGCCGGAAGCTCAGGGGCCAGGCAGGTGGGTCCCACAGGCCAGATGTGGCCCACGGGCCGTAGTTTGCCCACCTCACCTTTAAGGCTTCTGGTCTCACAAAGGAAAGCCCTGAGCACCCCAGCAACCACAAGCAAGCAGAGCCTTTCAGTCTCATCCTGTGGAGAGAATGACTCCTTCACTGTGAAGACCAGTGCATTTTGTAAGCAAGCTCAGCAAACAGAACAGCACACAGCAGCAGAGGAATCCTGTATGTTCATTTCACAGAGGGCTGAGGGGTTGATTTGGGGCTAGATATATTTTCATTGAAAACTCTCATACTTCAAAAAATAAAATGAAGTAAATCTTTAGGGCAACGGTGGTAATAATCACTGTATAACCTGGCGGGTCTGGGGCTCGTAGCAAAAAAGTGTGTTGTGAATCGACCTTGTTTAGTCAACAATGCCTTGCTGAGTTTCTTTTAACCCTCTCAAACTTTAAAAAAAAAAAAAGTGTCTGACCTTCCCACAAAGTCATCTCCAAGGATAAAAACCAAAACTTGCAGGTAACCATCAACAGATGCTCAGATGTAAGTAAGTCTTTCAGTTGATAGGACAAATCAGCCAAGAATGTTTCAATACTGCACCAGGAACAGTGACTTTATATAAGACCTTTCAGTTCTGCAGAAAACCACACTGTTTCACATAGGCTTGAGAGCACCATGAAAGAGGGTAGTGTATTGGGGGTGACACACAGACCCGGTACCAGGTTTACACTGGTAAAAATCCAGTCAACTCAAATTATTTTAATAGCCGTACTTTGGATTTACAGTGGTGTAACCCTGATAAGAATCTAAAGGGTAATAATTGAGTTACACATTTATATAATATAAATATATTTAATTCCTTACCTGTGTTACATCTTTGATTATTAAAAACAAAAGATACAAGGAGAATTTTTTACTCCCACCACCTAGATGCTGTTGACATTTTGCACTTCATTCAGTTAGATCGGTCAGTTTCACTTCCCGTTTCTAGTCAGTTTCACTTCCCGGTTCTTATGCACCACACATACCACTTCTGGGTTTGGCTTTTTAACACTGCTGGGGAATGTTTACAGTTTTAAATCATTTTGAAAATAATTTCATGACAATATTTCTATTCTGACCAAGGCTGGCTCCAGGCACCAGCCCAGCAAGCAGGTGCTTGGGGCGGCCAATGGAGAGGGGCGGCACGTCCACCTCTTCGGCGGTGGGTCCCTCACTCCCTCTCGGAGCAAAGGACCAGCTGCTGAAGACTGACATGGTGGCGCTAGAGCTGAACGCAGCCCTTTTTTTTTCCTGCTTGCGGCAGCAAAAATCCTGGAGCTTGCCCTGATTCTGACTACGGTTTGGCAAAGCCATTAACACACTCTATGTCCGGCATCCAATACAACTTTACATCAAACCCTAAATAGAATTTGCTCTCTGTTTAGCAAGGTAAATGCCATGGCTTCAGTTCCATCATGATTGCCAGGCAGGACTCTGCAAATAAATCCCATTTCACCTCACTTTTGATTGAAGAATCGTAGACTTGACTCAAATCCCTAATCAAGAGGGAAATTTCACACACAATTGATTTTCAAAGCAGCATTTGATGAACTTCAAAAGAAGTGAACGATGATATTTCCCATATTCCACCTTTCTGTGCTAGCCAAGCTACAGTAAAGAAGCAAAACTAACAAATACCACAAAAGATTAGGGATTGATCCAATGCCTACTAAAGTCTATGGGAGGCTTCTCTCTGGCTGCAACAGACTTTAGAACAGGCTAAATCGTGAAAAAGCTAAATAGCCCAATACCTGACTCACCTCAGTGAGAGAAGGGAGAAATTACAGTCAAAAAGGAAAAGTGCCTAGACTTTCATTTGTGTCCCAACTGCGCTGTGTGGAAAGAGAGACCCAGTGTGGGGGGGAGTGGGAGGAGGAGTCAACGGAGAAAATAAATATTGACATTTGGAAGAGGGGGAAAAATGCATCACTGATCTGCTCGATTTCTGGACTTTTTCGCTATAATGTAGGATTTTGGTTTAAAGCCTCTTGCACTGAAAAAATGCCTACAGCAGCTCCTACTCTGTGCAAGCACCTCATTTTCTGTCATTATCGCTCCTTTGGAGGAAACTAACGTGCAGTCTTTAAAAAAAAAAGATACTGCTTCTACACAACAACAAAGAATTAAGGAGAAGGTCTCCCTTCTTCTCCTAGACTGCTTCACTTTGTGCTTTACTATTTACAATTCAGCATTCTTTGCTGCTTCTTCAAACTTCAATTCTTCAAGCTGAGCTGCTTGACCTGTGACTGAGAAACACTGGTTACCAGGCCACTGCTGATTGTGACTTCCCTTCCCCACCACCAGTTAAAGGGTTAACAAACTACACCACCTGTTCTAAGTGGCGGGCACTTCAGCTGGATCAGGGGGATGAACAAGGTGGTGAGTGCTCTTTACTAGCCACCATGGCATGGAGATTCTTCATGGAGACTGACTTATGAAATACCAACTAGGAGTCTATTTAGGGTCTTCACTCAGGCCAGGAGCATCTAGGGGAGATTTCTCTGGGGAAGGACTGCAGTATAGGCCATAAAACTTGCCAAGGGTTTTGCTCTGAGCACTTTCTATCATATATTTCATATGACACCGCATGCCTCGGTCCTGCTATTCTGGGGGAACGCATGAAAGTGATTCAGCCAGGATGATTCCTTCCGCTGGTTCTGAACACACTCTGGGAGCAGCACCTTCCCTCTGCAAGGAAGCTCTGAACAGCCCTCTGATTAGCGAAAACTTCATTAGCCAGAAAAAGAAATGACACGTCACAAGAATTTCACAACATAGGTTTTTAGACAAGTTCCGCTAACAATTGCTGCACCAAGGGGAAGATCAGGTCCATGCCCCGCCTGTCTCCCCCAGTGTCCAAGATGTTACCTCAATATTTCATCAGATTCGGCCAAAATGTTCCTGTTTCAATGCACGAGTTAGTCCCGCTCGTGTCCTGGAAGAAATACATACAACCCCCCAAAATACACGAAAAAGAGACGAAAAAAAGGACTTTCTACATATTTACAAGAAGTGGCCCCAGCCTCACTGTCCAGAGTATGTCGGGAGCCAGCAACCAGAGCAATAGAAGGGGTCTCTGCATGCTCAGTAGTTCCACAGAGCGTTTCCCCCATCCTAGACAGCGTGAATACCACCCATCGCAGATGGGAGCACTGCGGGGGGGGGGGGGGAGGTCATGCAACGGGCCTTTAATTCCTCAGTCCATGCGTAGCTTCATGTCCCGATGATCCATGGGGGCGACACCCTCGTTGGAGTAACCGTTTTCAGAACATAACGACAGCTCATCTGCATTCTCCACGCCGTTGTTTATTTCTGGGGGAGGGGAAAGACAAATGAAGACATGATTCAAGTGCTGCCAATCACTGGAGTCCCCAGCCGCACCTTATTGAAATGCACTCCCTAGAGGCCGATTCACTGGAGTTAATGGAAGTTCATGGGGCTCAGGACCTGGTTAGAGATGGCTCAGCACCTCAGGCCCCAAGGTTCTCTCATTTTTAGACAGGCAAACTGAGGTACAGAGAAGTTAAGTGAATTGCATCTCACCCCCAACCCCACACACAAAAAAAAAATCACACAGCGAGTCAGTGGCAGAATATATGGGCCTGATTCTGACCCCACAGTGATTTTACACCAGGGTGATTCCACTGTCTTCAGTACACTGGATTTATATCAGTATAAGCAAGATCGGGATCAGGCCCCTCCTCAGACGGCAGCCACAGAGGTGGGTGAGGTAATATTTATTTTGGACCAACTTCTGCTGGTGAGAGAGCCAAGCTTCCAGGCTACACAGAGCTCCTTTCCTTGAGTACCTCTCCCAAAGTACCTCTGTGCCCCGTGTGCTGTAAGACCTGAAAGCAGAGCGCTCTGAAGCTCGAAAGCTGGTCTCTCTCGCCAGCAGAAGTCGGTCCAGTCAAAAGGTATCACCTCACCCACCTTCCGTCTCTAATATCCTGGAGCCGACAGGGCTATAACAACCAGGCATGCAGCTCAATTGAGACAATCCTGTGGCAAGTGCACCCCCTGCTGGGAAGACAATGACATGCCAATGAAAATAAAAAGTTAGTGGAAGGTGAATGGGGGGTGGGGAAGAGCATGTGCTTAAGTGGTCATTAGTCCCCTACTGGAGCCCCTTCAGAACCTTCACCCACAGGATAGAGCCAGCTAATGCCCTGTGTGCGAGCACTCAGCTCGTCTTACCTTCCAAAGAACTACTGTCTTTAATAAGGGGTGAGGGTGGGGAAAGGGGGCAACGAATCAGGTCAATTTCAGATGCCATCTAGTGGCTAGAACGCAAGACAGTTTAATGAGGCAAGGTTAAACAGAAGAAATTGACACAAATTTTCAAACAGGCCAGTGCTCGGGATCGCAGTTAAAGATGGACTAGATCCAGTAGATCATGAAGTCCATGAGCGTTCCAGCGCAGGGCATAGTCCCCTCTGGATGGCGGGTGCATCGGATGTTATACCAACGCATTATGATCTTAACAGTAAGGCCAAACGTCGCTTTCTTACTCTGCTGATATTTAAAGAGGTGACTGCAATTATGTTGGAAACAAAACTGTCTGACCCTGCCGAGTGCCTGTTACACATGCCCTAAAAGGGACAATCAGCCCATAACACAGTTCACCATTTACTTCCCTCTTCCCTACCACTTACAGCTGTGAGTATGCCTCCCAGTGCACTCCATTCTCCTTTCACCTGAGAGCAGTGTGAGGATGCCAACTGTTTCTCGCTTGAGAGAAGGGAGCTTCTACATTTAAAGCCCTGTTAGCCTTCAGATCCCTCCTCAAAAGTCTCCTTTGCCATGATTCCTACAGAACACTTTCTGAATGGCAAGGCTGCTGGCACGTGGAGACCACCACCTATCATGCGGGTCGGTACGTATCACCTCTGTTTCCTTCCTTCTCACCTGTCTGTCTCCATCTGTCTTTTGCCTTGTACTTGGATAGTCAGCTCAGCTCTGTGGGGCAGGGACAGTTTTTTTCATTCTATGTTTGTACAGAGCCTACCACAATGGAGTCCTGGCCCATGACTCAGGCTCCTAGCTGTTACAGGAATACAAAAATATCACCACCACTGAAGATTATTTTCAATATCCAATTGTTCAACTTGGTACATTTCTTAATGCTCCAATACTAACAATGGCCCAAAGCCTCGTGATTTTGTAAACACTCAAAATCCCTGGGGTTTGCCTCACTTCCTAGCTGTGTCTGGACAGATCCTACACTGATCTACGAGATCAGGATCCTGCCTGTGGTTCATGGACCTTTCCTGACAAAGCAGTAGATTCAGTTATTATTATGCATCCTCCCACTACAATATTGAGGCCCGACCCCTACCTCAATATCAGTGGTCATGTGTGAGTGAGGAGTGCAGGGCCAGATCCTGATTAGTGGCATTGTCCAGTGCTGAGAGAATCACTAGGTGGCTGGTTGGCTTGCTGCTAACCCCAGCATCCCAGCACAGATTTTCAGTTACTTAGATTTGATTTTTTCTTCCCTTCCTCTGCCTCCTTTCTCCATCCCTCTTAGCAGCCAATCCACAGGTCAGCTCTCTGCTTAGATCTGTGGTGCTATCCTCAATATCTCTAGTAAGAGGAGTGCTCAGAGAGCGGGGGCACTGGAGGTACTGGAACAAAAGGCTCCACTATCTAACTGATGGCAAGATAAGAGCAGAACTCCTCCCTCTGACCCTGGCTTTCCTTACAGACACTCCAAGGATCTCGCTTTCAAGCGGCCATACCTGAAAAGATCAATTTCTCCTTCATGATTTTGACGTCCCTGCTGGACCTGCGGACAGCAGCACTGAGCATGATTTGCTCCGGATTGTAAGTCCTTATGCTTCCCAGACGCCATCTGCAGCAGAAAAGAGGGATATAAAGCTCTATCCTCAAAAGGTCTATCTTCTAATGGCCTAAGAGGCTCTCTAAGCAAGCAGCCACTGACAAATGCAGTCACAAGCCCTGTCGACCCAATATGGCTTTATTCCACTAGAGTTCATGGGCCCTGGTGTTAGGCAGCGATGGATTGATTTTCTGAGGTGCACAGCAGCTCATTATCTCTGAAAATCAGGTAGTCCAACAAATGAAACCATTTCTGTGAAAGTGCCTTGGTCTTCCCCCCCTTGTTAAATGTATATAGACTAATTACAGGAGGAAAGTGTTCAGTAGTAATGCCTATTTCAGATAAATCAGAGACATGCATAAGGAAGACATCAGTACTAGGTGCTTCAGAGGAAGGTGCAAGCAAACCCAAAGCAGGTTGTTATGGAATGACCTGGTCCCAAGAAAAAAAGTTTCTTCCTGACCCCCTACTAGAGAATGGCTTATGCTCTGAAGCATGAGCTTTTCCAAAGCTCAGAAGAATTTTTTCAAATCCTTACTACTGTAACTCTGCATATTATTATCCATATACAACACAGACCAGGTGGTTTGAGAGAGAGGTTTGAATACTGCACAGCAAGAAGTGTTGTGATTTGGTCACATTAGTGACTGTCCTCTGTGACAGATCCAAATCAGCGGGGCACAGGAGTCTGGTAGAGGGCAAAAATACTGGTCACTGGATGAGTAGTTTTCTGTTCCCTGAGTGACCAGAGCAGGGGCTACACTAGAGTAATCAGGAACCTGCTAGAACCAGTTACGGCAGACAGGCTGATTAGAACACCTGCAGCCAATCAAGGCAGGCTAATCAGGGCACCTGGGTTTAAAAAGGAGCTCACTCCAGTCAGGTGGGGAGGAGCCAGAGGAGAGGAAGTGCATGTGAGGAGCTGGGAGCAAGAGGCACAAAGAGCTGAGAGTGAGAGGGTGTGCTGCTGGAGGACTAAGGAGTACAAGCATTATCAGACACCAGGAGAAAGGTCCTGTGGTGAGGATAAAGAAGGTGTTTGGAGGAGGCCATGGGGAAGTAGCCCAGGGAGTTGTAGCTGTCATGCAGCTGTTACAAGAGGCACTATAGACAGCTGCAATTCACAGGGCCCTGGGCTGGAACCCGGAGTAGAGGGCAGGCCCGGGTTCCCCCCAAACCTCCCAACTCCTGATCAGACAGAGGAGGAGTTGATCCAGACTGTGGGGAAGATCACTGAGGTGAGCAAATCTGCCGATAAGCACAGGGCCCACCAAGGTAGAGGAGGAACTTTGTCACAGCTCTGATGAAGGGGACAGAGTCAGGTAACCTAGACCCAACATTTTTGGGTTTGGGGAATTAATTCTATTAATTTTTTTCTCTGTTTTTAAAGTGTCAATGAAATTAAACATCCTCCTGAAGCTTCCACCACACAGAACATTGGCAGAACAATGAAATCCAGCAAGGTGACTTGACCATAAAAGTGAATCTGTCTAGGCTGAGGTTCATTGTCTAAACCAAATAAATGGAAAAAGTAAAAAGCACAGTGAAACGTACGGCAGATTTTTAAAAATTTACTTTTAATCAGCTAAAGAATTGGTACCAACACAGAGAAGGACTTTGTCTTTTTTCCTTTTTAGCCTGGAAGTGTCCTTTTAACACATGGGCAATTACATTTCAGAGCTATTGAATACTTCAGCCCTAAAAGCATACAGTGACGAGCTAGGCTGAATCTACACTGATGGAGGCAAGGATGAGGCAGCCATGAGGCGGAGCAGGTAAAGGTGCTGCACTGGGTGCCAGGAAACCAGATTCTGTCCCCAGATCTCACGCTGATGTACTAGGCATCCCTGGACAAATCATTTCACCATTCTGTACTCCTCTTCCCCGCCATTCCTTTGGCTTGTTGGTTTAGACTGGACTCCCTCCCACTAGGGGTATGTACAGTGCCTTGCACTACATGGCCTCAATCCGAATTGGGGCCACTGGGTACTACTAGAATATAAATACCAGTGGATGCTTCTATTTAGGCTGCATTCTAGACTCTCTAGGTGCAATAACACCTTTATATCAGAGGAACTGCATCCAACTGCCTTTCCTGAAGCAAACATCTCCATGTTACGAATAAATCAGCTGCCAAGAGAATACTTGGGGCAGAAATCCTGCTAAACTGTTTCAGGTGCAAAGTGGACACTTTTTTTGCACTGTTTTTTAGATTTCAGGGTCAACTTCTGCCTTTGAATATGAGGCTGTGATTCCCACCAAGGTGCAGTCCAACTCTCTTTCCTGTGTGGGAAGTATATCAGGTTCTAGCTTTCAGGAAAGGATCTCAGCTAGTTCTCCCTTCTTTACATAGTAACAAAGAGTTCAGTAACTTTATGTTGACACTTCAGATATAGTGTCAGATACAGGATCAGTGTAAACTGAAACAGTTGATGCAAGCCTGTCCGGTTTCCAGTTATCTGGCGCCACCAAGTGGAACATCAAGGGAAATCAATACTACCTCATGCAAGGAATGCATTTGCTAGGCATTTAGCACCTACTGCAAAGTGCTGAACTCCCCACTTAAGTGCACCCCAGTTAAGGGTACTCAGCCCTTCACAGTGTCAGGCCCACCCAAAAGGTTCTAGGAATACTCAGGCAGAAATCCACCCTGTGCAGCCTTTCTGCGCTGCCTCAGTAGCCTTGACCCCCCCACTTGGTAAGGCAACTCCCATCTTTTCACGTGCTGTACTATTTATACTGCTTATTGTATTTTTCACTCCATGCATCTGATGAAGTGGGTTTCAGCCCATGAAAGCTTATGCCCAAATAAATTTGTTAGTCTCTAAGGTGCCACAAGGATTCCTCGTTGCTTTTGCTGATGCAGACTAACACGGCTACCCCTCTGAAACCTATAAACACTCTAATCCACATACCTCCTGGGGGTGGTGTTCTGCCCTATCTAGTGGCACCGAGACCACTTAGAGAGAGGGATAAAATGAGTCTGCTCTACAGTTTTAGCTAACAGCCAGTTGGCTTCTAGCTCATGTAGTAGAGGCTCCTGCACAAGCTTCCCAGGTTCGATCCCATCTGCTGACAACAGGGGTCTGTTGGCATTACAACAGCAGGCAGGAGATTACTCTTTACAAGGGAGAGGAAAAAAGCATGTGATGGACAAAGCTACACTGGGACGACAGAGCCAAGGCATGTACAGCAGCAACCCGGATGAGGCAAGAGAAGGTGGAGCAGAGCTTGCTACATACACATCTTCCTGAATTCTCTCAGAGGCTGTCCCAAGCTGAGCCATTAACTGACTTTGAAGGAAAAAAAAAAGTTTATGCCATCAGCGCCCAACCCAATGAAGGGCAGAGGGTCCTCATCTCCCACTGAAATCAGCATTGCAGCTACTCAACATGTCGCAGGATCAGGCTCTCTGCAGTCATGGCCCATAATGAAATGGTCTGCTGTGAAGTTCTGTTCTATATGTTTCTCAGGTACTTGCAACATTCTGTCTGGTGTGCAAGACTAGAACTAGGTCGGGGTGTTTCATCCCTAAAGGAAAGACCCAGCAGAATGAGTTATTTTAGGCCGTGACTGAGGTTTGGTTCAGATACACAGCTGAAAGGCCAGAACCCAAGTGGAGAGGTGACTGAATATAACAGTGGGGAATCTGCTGGCAGGATGTTCTGTGAGCAGCCCTCAGATTAGGAACTCGCTGCCTCGTGGGTCTGAAATAGCTGCAACCTAGTGACCTCAAGGGCAGGTTGTTCTCCCCCCACCCCCGGGTCTTGGGGGGTGGAGGTGAATTAGGAGGGTAATGATGCTTACCCAGGCAAGACTCCCAAGGATTGCAGTGGTCCCTGTGTTTTCCCTGGATGAGGAGTGCTAAACAGGGCCCAGAGTCTGCAGACTGCAGGCAATGTTAAGTGTGACGTATTAATGGCAAACACTCTATTTCCATCATCTCTTACCACCCGGATTTTCAGAATAATGCAAAGAACTAGCTCCTTGTTCAGTTAGGCCCAACTCGAAGCATGGCGTGAATGAACCAGCGCAAAGGACAGTTGAAAACAAGACAGAATCCTAATGTTGAATATCATCATTCCTACAAATCCAAGACTTAAAAAAAAATTTAAAAAATGGGGTAAGTGCTTTTTACTTTTAGATTGAATTGAAAATAACACATTGGTTTGGGTCAGGGTCCTGTGGGTTTCAATCCCAGATGAAATACTATATACAGGGTTTTCAACATTTGATATGCCTGGAATCGAGAATTCCTATTTAAAAAAAAAAAAAATCCAGTGAGCATTTAACATGTCTAGTCTGATCACTTTGGCTATGAAAGGCCACAGAAATACATGTCCGTTTCTCAATGATATTGATGTGAACCAAGCCTGTGTACCTGGGGAAGAATTTGCTCCACGGTAGTACCACTCCCATAATGTTCAATGTATTTTTTCACTAGCAAAGTATCATTTTAAAAGGCATCAGTACAAGGCAGCTTCAGATAACAACAGATCCAGTTATTCTGCAGATTGAGGACAACAGTGCAAGTCGTCGCGTACCTTCTAGCAGGCAATACTTACAAATGGCAAACTTTCGAATTCAAAGGAGGGGAAATAAAAAAGGAGACACACACAAATTGGGACATTTATCAGTAATACAATCTCATTGCTCAGAGCTAAACGTATGGAGAAGGTTACACATGAAGAGTTTGGTTCAAACACAGAAATAAAAGTGGTGAAGGCTTTACTGCAGAGTGAGGACAGATTTCAAATAGTCCCTAAAGGCAGAAGAAACTGAAACAGCCAATACAATAAACAATCAAAAAAGTATTTCAGGGAGCCTGAAATCCAGTGTCCTGGGGTCTTGAGTCTCTTCCAACCTACACTGGCAAAATGCCATTGACTTCAGTGGATTTACTCCTGGTTTATAGTGGTGTAAGAAAGAGGAGAATCTTGAGAGATTCTGAGCTCAGAACAATGCAGCAGCTGACGGCCAAATCTGTTACTACCCCTCCCTCCCCGCTGATATCTTATCGTTGCCAAGACAATCGTGAAAAGTGAAAGCCAGCACTTGGACTATGATGCTGTGTTTTGCCTTGGACAGCAGATACATGACGCTTTGAGGAGATAGCACGGTGTCAGCTGCGCACGCTACAAGCCAGACTGCGATCTGGGACACATCAGGAGAACTGTGGAGTAACTCACAATTACGCTGATGTAACTGAGAACAGAATCCGGCTCAGAAGATTTGCCAAGAACTATGGTCAGCTTTCGCAGGTCGCTCAGTGCACCACAACTCCTTCCCACTTCTCAAAGGGTAACTGAAATTTTGCCATGAAGGGCTATAAAACCCTGAAATATTGTATATAGATTTTGAAGCCAAATTTGTTAACTTGGAAAGGACTAAATAGAGCAGATTGAACTATAAAAACCCTGCCTGGAGGGTGATTTTGCAATGGGATATTTCTACTGGAGAGCACCATAGTTTCCCGGAGGTTACCTAATTAAAAGGTACTCAGGTATCCTAGAATAACACTCCTGCAAATGGAAGTGGCTTGTACCATTGACATAGAATGTCCAAGCGCCTCTAGAAGGGTCAGTTGGACGTGGCAGGGGAGGCTGCCTAGTTTTAGTAACTATTGAAAAAGTTACGACTCAGACTCTCAGCGAGACAGTCATGGTTATTTGTGGAGCTGTGGAGATGAAAGCATCATTCAGGGGCTGTTCTGTATTATCCCAGTCTGCAGTGAAGCCCTAGCAGAAAGAAAGAGGAGGGTGGAGTGAGAAGAGGAGGAGGAAAGCACCAGAATTACCTGATCATGTGATAGCTGTGAGATGCCAGAATGCAGCAGAGAGAAAGAGGAGGAACATGCACAATAGTCAGAGCAGTAAAAAAATAAACGAGGCAAGAAGGCAAAAAAGATCCATTAGAACAGGGGTGGGCAAACTATGGCCCGGGGGCCGCATCCAGCCCTTCGGATGTTTTAATCCAGCCCTCGAGCTCCTGCCGGGTAGCAGCGTCTGGAGCTTGCTCCGCTCCAGCCAGGGAGCGGGTTCGGGGGCTTGCCGCATTCTGTGCATGCTGTGGCTCCACGCAGCTCCTGGAAGCAGCAGCATGCCTCCCCTCCGGCTCCTACATGTAGGGACAGCCAGAGGGTTCTGCATGCTGCTCCTGCCCCAAGCGTTGCCCCTGCAACTCTCATTGGCTGGAAACTGAAGCCAATGGGAGCCGTGGGGGTGGTGCCTGTGGACGGGGCAACACACAGAGCCACCTGGCTGTGCCTCCGCATAGGAGCCGGAGTGGGGACATGCTGCTGCTTCTCAGAGCTGCTTGAAGTAAGCACTGCCCAGAGCCTGCACTCTTGACCCCTTCTCATGCTCCAATCCTCTGCCCCAGCATTGATCCCCCTCCCACCCTCTGAATCCCTCGGTACCTGCCCGGAACACCCTCCTGCACCCCCAACTCCTCATACCCAGACCCACCCCAGAGCCCACGCCCCCAGACGGAGCCCTCACCCCCACCCTGCACCCCAACCCCCTGTCCCAGCCTGGAGCCCCCTCCTACACTGTGAACTCCTCGTTTCTGGCCCCACCCCAGAGCCTTCACTCCCTCCTGTACCCCAACCCCCAATTTTGTGAGCATTCATGGCCCGCCATACAATTTCCATACCCAGATGTGGCCCTTGGGCCAAAAAGTTTGCCTGCCCCTGGGTTAGAAAGTCATCTCAATTGGTACTTCCCCACTTCCGAGACCACAGAGACTCGCTATCCTGTCGCTAGGGCTGAGGCTGAACAGTACAGTAATTTGTAGCCCTGCCCTGGAATGCAGGAAAGCCATTCCGAGGGGGTAGGATGAGCACATCGAAGGTGTGGCTCCCTTCCAACCCATCGCCCCATCCTTGGGGTGAAGAAAGTAACTGATTTGCCCAGCAAGACGTGCAAAGAATCCACAAGGGTCAGATTCTGAGCCTGTCTCGCAGGAGCTGAATCACTGCAGCCAGCAGAGAGAGAGAATGATTCAGCTGGGATTGGTTTCTGAACTCCCCAAATGCAGCACCAACACTTCCGCACGGCAGAGAAAGGCACGAGGCACGGGATTAGCTCCCTCCAAGTGACACGCACGGGGCAGAGTGTAGGTTCCCAGTCCCACGTTTGTAAAGGCAAGCCCTTGGCTTTAGTGACAGCAACTGGAATTTGTGGTGTTGCATTCTTCTTCACTTTTTTTTTTTGCTTGAAGTCTTTAAAAGAGACAAAGAGATGCCTTGGAGGGTAACGTGCTGGCTATGGGAGGTTTTAATACTCACCTGTAACTGATTGACCCTGCAAACTACATGCCTCTGGATAGTTACACTAATAGGCTCAGACACATTGTGAGCTACAGGGTAAATACAAGGGACTGAAATTCAGCCCTAAGGAAAGCAGGTACTACCGAAGTGAACTGCAAGTGTCCCTGCTTGCACCAAATTTGAATTTGTATATGGTCACCAAGAGTATTTCTGAGTTCTTACCACCACCGAGCACAGTGGGGATTTCAGACACTTACATAAATAATAATTCTACCACTCCCTCAATGTCTGTTCATTTCATCTCTCACCATGCTCTTTACATTCCTTTGCCAGCCATTTTAAAATCCCTGATTGCTGGAAATTATCCCTGTCTCTCCACACACTCAGAAGCCTGGGAAACTATTTAAACAGCCCAGTTTTTAAGGGGTGTAGCTCAGAAAGATTAAATACACCTCTACCTCGACATAACGCGACCCAGTATAACAAGAATTCGGATATAATGCGGTAAAGCAGCGCTCGGGGGGGCGGGCTCTGCGCTCCGGTGGATCAAAGCAAGTTCGATATAACGCGGTTTACTATAACACAGTAAGATTTTTTGGCTCCCGAGGACAGCATTATATTGGGGTAGAGGTGTAAATATATAAATTCAGACTGTCTTAAGATGCAGATTCTTGGAAGGGATTCAGAGGAATTGCTGTAGAACTGCTTTAGGAAAGACCTGAAGACTGTGAAACGAAAGGTCTTTGGTCAAATGGTTGCCACTCCCCCCTTAAAATTCCCAAACAAGAGAGCAAGTCAGACAGTCACACCCTTGTGACTGATCCAGGGTGCTCAATGCATTTCTTTATCTGGTTTTCATCTGGGGCAAGGGTTTATTTGATTTGTATGATTCACCTGCAATTTAAGAAATCACATTTTAGTCCCATGTGAAATTCCCTGGCTTGTGTTATGCAGACTAGATGACCATAAGGGTCCCTTCCTGGCCTCAAAATCTATATTATTCAAAATATAGTCAAAATTCTGATAATTTTACAGATGTACTTTTGGTTTCTGGGAAATTTCCTAACGTGATATGAGGATATTGAACCAAACTGTTGGTCAGTTACACTTATGCCACAACAATGAGTCAGTGAACAAAACTCATTGCCGGCATAACTCCGCTGCCTCGGAGTTACCCCTGCTTTGAATCTGGGTTACTGAATTCAGCGGACGGCAAAGGTATAAGAGAGATGAACAAGGCCAGTTAGATGCAGTCCAACAGCTCTAGCTTCTGGCATGGGGTCCAGTCAGTAAGTGGGGTTCTCAACAGCTGCAGACACTCTACTGTAACACATTACAAAAATAGCAAGGTAATTATCCGCACAGGGAATTAGTCACAAAGCAACTTAGTCAGGGCAACGTGACATTGCAATCACTAGCTCGCGAAGCTGAAGCGGATGTTTCATGGGCGACTGCTGTGCCTAATGCCAGGATGTTTGTGGTAATAATCAGGATGGAAATTACAGCCCATTCAGTACATACACTGTGGTGGCTTAGATGTGCCAAACAGAAGCTTACAAAGAGAAATTCAGAAAAGGAGAAGGTGGCGTTTTAAAATGACACATTTCCTTAGGCAGACACTGCTGTCTTCCTGTCCTCAGAGTGTATCTATTTCTGAGTCCAGGTTTTCCAGGACAGCCAGGTCACATTGTCATAACTGGTGACGAAAAGTTCCTCTTTGGAAGAAAGGCAAGTTTCAGGGGATGTGCCAGGGTTCCCCCCAGAATAAACAAAGGAGAGCATGGCGTGGGTGACTGATACTTGTAACAAGGTTCCAAAAACATGTTAAACATTTCCCTACCCTGCCATTATGAATTCCTAATGCAAACAAGTAGGTTTACTTGCAACTTGCCAAAAAATTAGATCTTCATCCTATGAGCGAGTGGGGTACTCTAGTTTGTGTTCCGCATTTGTTTCCATATTTAACAAAGATATTTAATTCTCAGATAAACCAAGGAACCAAATGCAACCTTAGCTATGGGATCTTTAATGAAGTTTCCAGTACCAGCTAGTAGAAGTTATTGCTCCCTCTGTCCGTTAGAGAAGAGTGAGGAACCTTTCTCCACACGTTAAGATAAACCTGAACTGTAAAGCCATCAGCTGATCGGCGAAGTTATGACAATCTCATGCTTTTCTGCTTCCAAACTGAACAGTGCAATTTTAAAACGTCGCAACTATTAGAGGTTTCTTTGCATTCTAACTCATTCCCATGACGGGAGAATCTCTGGAGCTGCTGAGAATTCCTCATATAAACGTTGAAGTATTTTAAGCTTTTTCCTGGTGGTGCCCATTTCTCTTAAGCATTGACAGTTCTCTCCCGCATACATGTTTTAGTGTCACAGCAAGAACCACACCAAGTTTGAACCACCACCCCTTTTCAGAAGTCCTCGTTCTTCACAATCTTTGTGTCTCATGTAGCAGCTTCAGTCACCTGCTTATAACTGAGTGGGGATAGCTCAGGGGATAAGTAAATTGGGACTGGGGGTGATTATAAGTGTCATTATAAGCAAGGGCTCTAGAGTATACTGCATCTCCCTTTTATCTCCACACCCTTGAGATGAACAAACACACCACAAATACATGAGAGTTGATCTGTAATAATGCTACTTACTTCTGGAATATAAAAACTCCTACAATTATGGTAAATGAAATGAGATCAGCTGTTATCCAGATTAGATTGTACTCATCTGGAGGCTGGAAGACAAAAAGACAAGCACACGTTATACCTTCCAGTTTGTACAAATTTGGAGAGCGTTCAGTCCTAAATAGATCGTTGTATACAGAAATATCACAAACTTCATGACACAGACATGTGCCCTGTAGATGGACCAAAGCTTCTTTTTACCCTAGCCACACCTGAGGAAGCAGGATTTTGGATCCCAGTTCATCTGGATCCCCAAGCTACTCCTGTTTTTTACTTTTAAAAAAACCACACTGCCAGGAAAGACCTGCAAAGCCACATCCATTCTAACCCTCTTTTCGCATGCTCCCAGTGTTCTCAACACTCACCTTTTGGGCCGAAAATGTCCATGTCTTGTCTCTCGCTCTGAAGAGGAGATTAAACTACCTTTGGTTATTTCTGAGTTTATAGGGGACTGAAAAAATACACTAAAGAAATTCTCTACCCAGACTTTGATTTGAACTTTTTAGTACAGCGGGTACAGCTCAGGTTTTAAACTTGGCCTGGACACACTCCCCATTGAGCAGCAAGTCCCTGATTCAGCTAAGCACTTCAATCCCTCTAACAATCTGGGCCCAAGTGTAGCTGTGTCATAAACAGATAGTTAAGGGTTAATGTCTCTTTTACCTGTAAAGGGTTAACAAACAGGGAACCAAACACCTGACCAGGGGACCAATCAGGAGACAAGATACTTTCAAATCTCGGTGGAGAGAAGCCTTTGTTTGTGTTTTTTGGGTTTTGCTTTGTTCTCTCTGGGCTCTGAGAGTGACCACACGTACCTACAGGCTATCTTAACCTTCTATTCCAATTTTGTAAGTACAAAGGCGGTATAGTCTTTTTATTTGTTTTTCTTTATTTGCAAATGTGTATTTGGCTGGAAGTATTTTAAATTGTATTTCTGCTGGAGGAGGCTGTTTCTCCAATTTCTAGAAGCTGATAGACCCTGTAATATTCCATCTTGAATTTACAGTGATTTTCTTTATTCTTTTTTTCTTTTATTAAAAGTTTTGCTTTTAAGACCAGTCTGATTTTTCCCCTTGTTGAGGCTCAAGGGAATTGAGTCTGTACTTAACAGGGAAGGAGAAGGGAGGGGGAGAGAAAGGGGGGGAACCCACCTGATTTCTCTGTGTTGTGATTCAAGGAGTTTGAATCACAGTGATCTCCTAGTGTACCCAGGGCGGGAAAGATCTAGGAGGAAGAAAGGGGAAGGGGGAATCCCTTTGTTTAGATTCATGGAGCTTGAATCTGTAGATCTCTCCAGGAGCCCAGGGAGGGAACACCTGGAGGGGAGGAGGGGGAAGGGAAATGGTTTATTCCCCTTTGTTGTGAGACTCAAGGAATTTGGGTCTTGGGGGTCCGCAGGGAACGTTTTGGGGGAGACCAGAGTTTATCAGGCACTCTATTCTAAGTCCTGATTGGTGGCAGCACTACAGGATCTAAGCTGGTAATTAAGCTTAGGGGAATTAATGCTAGTACTCATATTTTGGATGCTAAGGTTCAGAATTGGGAATTATACCATGACAAGCTGGACTCAGAGTTGCAATGCCTAACTGATTTAGGAGCCTAAAGGTCAGTTTCAAAAGGGATTTAGTCACTTAGAAGCCAAAATCCTGCCGTCAATGGGATTGTGGCTCCTCAACACCTAAATTCCTTTTGAAAATGAGATTTAGGCTCCTAAACCAGTTTGATGTTGCAATGCTGAGGGCAGCGATACCTAAACACCTTTACAAATCCAGGCCCAAGCATGTTTTTATATTTCAGTAGCAGATCCACAGCTGTTGAAAATGGTTATAGCTCCATTCTCGTCAATGAAGCTATGATCGTTAACACCAGTTGAAAATCTGTCCCTAAGTACGCAAGTAGACCCAGGAATCTCATGCGCTTTACTGAAGGGGGGTGCAAGGGCTTTGCCAAGTGGAGAGAATCTAGTTTTAACTAAAAAGTCAAGTGATCGAAAAATGACTTAAGGTTATGCTCAGAGGGCAGCTATACCTATCAATGTACCTTTGCTCTGCCCACACAGCCCTGCAGATATGACCATCTCCAAGAAAGCAAAGAGTTGCCCTTTGCTGAGCCCAATCACCTTGCTAAGTCCCCAGTTCAGCAGTGCACTAAACACAAGATGTGAGAGAGTCATTGGGACCTTATAAATGTTAATACTAGTAACGCAAACCACTTTTTTCTGTTCTTTTAAAAAGAAGCACGGAATACGTAATACAAAAAGCTGCACTCACGCAACGTTAGGGTTACCTGGATGAAAACCAGAACACAGAAGGTGAGACTCGGAGCTCAATCTGTTTAGCTTAAGAAAGAGAAGGTTAAGGGGTGAGTAGACAACTGTCTAAGTATTTACATGGGTAACAAATATTTAGAAATGGGCTTGTCAATCTAGCAGAGAAAGGTTGAACTGATCCAATGGCTGGAAGCTGAAGTGAGACAAATTCAGACTGGTAATAAGGCATATATTTTTAACAGTGAGGGTAATTAACCACTGAAACAATTTACCAAGGGTCATGGGGGATTCCCCATCAATGACAATTTATAAATCAAGATTGGATGCTTTTCTAAGAGATTTGCTCTAGGAATTATTTGGGTGGGGGTGGTCCGTGGCCTGTGTTATATAGATCAGATTATCACAATGGTCCCTTGGAGTCTATAATTCCTTCAGCAATGCTTATTCTATCTCCCTACATGTAACAGCTTCTATTCCTGTTTATCTGTCTCAGGGTGGCTGAGTATAGCACATTTTATATTGTAAAAAGCGTATCATAACTTGGCACATCCTGTTAGTTTTATCTAACGTTTCTGATGGAGTTTTAAATCTTTGCATTTAACAACTGTGAAACAATGACATTGTAATAAATCAGTATTTAAGTGTTTGAACTTACTCATTTATCTATATACATTAACTATATTTAAACAAACATCACATAGACATGTGACCTCTCATTTGAGCAGGTCAAAACATTTTAACTAAAAATTTCTGGACAAAATATAGGGTTTTGATGAAAGAATTTTTTTTTTTTTTGATGGCAAAAAGTTGATTGACTATATTTTCCAATTTTTTTGATAGGAAAATGCAAAGCAAAACATTTCATTTTGAATCAACATTTCCAAAATGTCAACATTTCAAAACTAAATGTTTCGATCAAAAAATGCCCAGTTTTTCATCAGGGCATTCCCAAATTTAAGGGTTGTTTTATTTTTTGGGTAACTTTTCATTCCATAAGAAAATTTTTGATATTATGAACAATAAAATGTTGAAATATCAGACTTCCCTATGGGACGAAAGTTCTGTTTTCTGAACAGCTCTCTCTCTCTCAACTGGAATAAAATACTAGCTTTAGAAGTTAGACAGGATTATTTCTGTAAAGAAAAACTAAGTGTTTTAATTCACATACACTATGAGTGACAGCATTTGCAACACATCAACGAACCGAAATCTCCCCACAACACCTAAATGCTGAGCACTGCTGGGAAAGGGACACGGGAAGTAAACACATCTGTTCTGCCGGGATACACAAAACTGAGGCCTTTTCTATACTACAGGGGGAGATGGATCTAAGTTACGAAACTTCAGCTATGTGAATAACGTAGTTGAAGTCAACGTACTTAGATCTACTTACCGTGGGGTCCACATTATGCCATGCCGACTAGCGACACTCTCCCATCGACTCCCCTTGCACTTCTTGTTCAGGTGGAGTACAGGAGTTGATGGGAGAGCGATTGGCGGCTGATTTAGCGGGTCTTCTCTAGACTTGATAAATCAACCATCGATGCATCGATCACCACATGTCAAACCCCGAGTAAGTATAGACAATCCCTGAGCTCAGCTGGTTCAAGACTTGTGCAGTCATCCATCAGATCTCGCCATTTGAGTTGTATTGACAGTTTCGCTATAGGAAGCCATTCATCAGAAGCCATCTGCTCACAAGAGGATATTTTTGACCTGAACAGTAGACCTGTTCTGTTGATGAGCTCTCCAAACACTGATCACTCAAACTTAGTATTGGTTCAGTGCAGTGCTCAAAGTATATTCAAACACCGGCTCCTCTCTCTGGGGGAAGTTTTCAAAGGCAACAATGGGAATTAGGCACTGAACTTGTTGATTTTCAATGAAAGTTGGGTGTCTGTCCCATGTGCCTTTGAAAATTTCCTCTTATAATGATATATTGTAGGCTAGTACAGTTGCTGCGCCATAGAAAAGACTATCATTTTCAGAGCCACTTGCACAGGAAATGTAGTTTGAAATGGAAAGCTGCATGTATATAATTGCAAAAGAACAATTGCACTGCAAAAATCTCTCCTTCACATGCCTGGCAGCAGGAATGACAGGCCTAAAGTACCTGCTAAAATAGCAGCCCTGGGAATATTTTAGCATGGCTTCTGTGCAGCTGAACTGAATCTGCATTTTGGACTTGGAATTATTAATACCAGGAACTGGCTGGTGAAAAGAATCAGCAAGAGCATGAGTGAGCATGTCTGTTAGCAAGAAGCCTCAGTTACCACAGAGACTGATGCAGCTGGCACTGATTTACCACAGCAGCAAATGGAAATGACATCCCTATTCATCCTTAAAGTGCAACAAAGCCCCTGGGGTCACCTGAGGGCCATAAAGAAATGTGCCTTGGAGATCATCACTTTTCAGCAAGAATGAGAGGTTTGCTTTGGCTCCCAGATTGAAATCAATTCTGAAAGAGTCCGATTTAGTCAGAACAGAATTCAGATGATATGAATCACACATGGTCCTGACACTTTCAGTACGAAGGGAGTTTTATGGTGAACAGCAGCCAATTATACATTAGTATGCACCGACAAATGGGTTAATCTGAAAGACTGAATAAAGAGAAGATTGGACCAAACTCCATCTGTGATGTGCACACAGTTGCCACAGAGCTCAGCAAGAGCCAGAGGTTACATCAAAGGGAAGAGTTTAGAAGACGGGACATATTTTTCTCACCAGACTTGTTCTTTGCAATACATTTGATTTATCTCACCATTTCTTGTGCAGCAAGAGAGGGAGGGATAGCTCAGTGGTTTGAGCATTGGCCTGCTAAACCCAGGGTTGTGAGTTAAATCCTTGAGGGGGCCACTTAGGGATCTGGGGCAAAAATCTGTCTGGGGATTGGTCCTGCTTTGAGCAGGGGGTTGGACTAGATGACCTCCTGAGGTCCCTTCCAATCCTGATATTCTATGATTCTAAATGTGGCTTTAGCTCATTTACTTTCTTGTTACAGGCAATATTGATGAGGGAAACTCATTTTTATTGTTCTCCATGGTGGTGACTTGAGAGATATTGTGGCCTAGCACTGGACTGTCAGGAGACCTGGGCTTGATTCCTGGTTCCTCCCCCAACTGTGTGTCTGACCTTTGGCAAGCCACCTTTCCTCTTTGTCTTAGTTTATGGGACTAACAACATTGCCCTTCCTCTGTAAAGTACTCAGTGGATGAACAGTGCTCTATAAGAGAGCTCAATATATTAAGACAGGTCTCACTGTATTTTTCCAAACTCTGATGTTTGAAGCTGAACCACTGGTCAACTTTTTAAAATAATTCATCTGATTCTGTTTTTAAGTGACCAGATGAGCTGGCCTTGCCTCTGTTCCCATTTCAGTGGCCCGACACCTGTGAAAAGTCAGTGAAAAGAGTACTCTGAATGAATGAATGAGGATTACATTGCATCATTCATCCAGGGGGAGCTCAAATAACTTTACAGCAATTGTTCCAACCACCACCAAAATGTCACTAAAATTCTTGTGTGAATAAGGATATATAATAGGAAGTGCAACAGACTGTAGCCTGTTGAAATTTCCACAGGGAACTTAGGAAGGCAGAACATAACCACACCAGTTAGAATCTGGCCAGGCATCAGACTAAGACAATACCACCAATAACTCACATGAGAATGTTATGGGAACTACAGCAATTGCAAAGAGGACACTACGTTCAGGGTTGGCTCCAGGCTCCAGCGCGCCAAGCACGTGCTTGGGGCGGCATGCCGCAGGGGGCGCTCTGCCGGTTGCCGGAAGGGCGGCAGGCAGCTCCGGTGGACCTCCCGCAGGCGTCCCTGTGGAGGGTCCGCTGGTCCCGCGGCTTCGGTGGAGCATCTGCAGGCACGCCTGCGGGAGGTCCACCGGAGCCGCGGGACCAGCGGACCCTCCACAGGGACGCCTGCGGGAGGTCCACCGGAGCTGCGGGACCGGCGAGCGGTAGAGTGCCCCCCGTGGCGTGCCGCCATGCTTGGGGCGGCGAAATGGCTAGAGCAGGCCCTGACTACATTTTAGGACTCATCTGAAAGACTGTCTGCAGAAGCCCAGCATCCCTTATAGAGGGGGCTGATTCAGAACTTGCTCACAAAGGAGGCAATGAGAGCTGGCAGGCAGAGCACTGCACTGGAACTCAGTATACCTAATTCTATTCCTGGCTCTGCCACTGGCCTGTTGGTAAGCATGGGCAAGTCACTTCCCTGTGCCTCAGTTTCCCCATCTGTAAAATGAGAATAATACTGCTGAACTCTTTTTAAATCATTTTGAGATCTACTGATGAAAGGTGTGATAGGAGTGCTAGATAATATTATTATAAATCATGCAAATACTCACCAGCCACTACCCTGCTTTAATAGTAAGACATGTTGTCACATTGCAGCACAAGATAAGAACATAAGAATGGTGATACTGCGTCACACCAGTGGTCCATCTAGCCCAGTATCCTGTCTTCTGACAGTGGCCAATACCAGGTGCTTCAGAGGGAATGAACAGAACAGGGCAATCATCAAGTGATCCATCCCCTATTGTCCACTCCCAGCTTCTAGCACACAGAGGCTTGGGACATTCAGAGCATGGGGTTGCATCCCTGCCCATCCTCGGATGGACCTATCCTCTACCTTTCTAGTTCTTTTTGGAATCCTATTATAGTTTTGACCTTCACAACATCTCCTAGCAAAGCGTTTCACAGGTTGACTGTGCGTTGTGTGAACAAATACTTCCTTTTGTTTGTTTTAAATGCAGCCTATTAATTTCATTGGGTGACTCCAGGTTCATGTGTTGTGTGAAGAGGTAAATAACACTTCCCTATTCACTTTCTCCACACCAGTCATGATTTTATAGACCTCTATCATATTCCTTCTTAGGGCTCATCTACACTACCAGGACAGGGATGGTGTCACTAGTTTTCTGTTTGCCAGAAGCTGGGAATTGTTGACAGGGGATGGATCACTTGATGATTACCTGCTCCGTTCACTCCCTCTGAAGCACCTGGCACTGGCCACGGTCAGAAGACAGGATACTGGGCTAGATGGACCTTTGGTCTGACCCATTATGGCCATTCTTAAGTTATGTTCTTATGCTCTCACCACTTAAGTTACATCATTCAGGGATGTGAAAAAACCACCAGCCCGAGCAACATAACTTACATTGACTTAGTGCAGCGTGTATATCGCGTTATGTCAGCAGGAGATGTTCTCCTACCGACATAGCTTCCACCTCTCATTGAGATGAATTACGTCAATGCTCCAAATCAGATGCCGCTGCATTGATCACAACTGTGCCGATTTAGTGTGGTAGTGAAGACAAGCCCCAAGTCTTCACTTGTCAGAGCTAAACTGTCCTAGTCTTTTTAGTCTCTTCTCATGTCGAAGCTGTTCCGCACCCCTACTCATTTTTGTTGCCTCTCTCTGTACCTTTTCCAATTCTAATGTAACTTTTTTGAGATGGGATGACCAGAAATGCAGGCAGTATTCAAGGGGTGGGCGTACCATGGATTTATATAGCAGTATTATGATATTTTCTGACCTGTTATCTATCCCTTTCCTAATGGTTCCTAACCTTGTTTATTTTTTGATTACTGCTGCACACTGAGGGGATATTTTCAGAGAACTATCCAGGATGACCCCTAGATCTTTTTCTTGAGCAGTAACAGCTAATTAAACCCCATCATTTAGTATGTGTAGCTGGGATTATGTTTTCCTCTGTACATTACTTTGCATTTATCAACACTGAATTTCATCTGCCAGTCTGTTGCTCAGTCATGCAATTTTGTGAGATTCTTTTTTAACACTTCACTGTCAGCTTTGGACTTATCTTGAATAGTTTTGTATCATCTGCAAACTTCGCCACCTCACTGTTTATCCCTTTTTCCAGATCCTTTATGAATATGTTGAACAGCACTGGACTCAGTACAGCTTGCTGGGGGACCCCACTATTTACCTCTCTCCATTGTGAAAATTGCCCATTTATTCCTAACCTTCATTTCCTGCCTTTTAACCAGTTAGTGATCCATGCGAGGATCTTCCTCCTTATCCCATGACTGCCTACTTTGCTTACGAGCCACTGGTAAGAGACCTTGTCAAAGGCTTTCTGAAAGTCCAAGTACATGACATCTACTGGATCATCTTTGTCCACATATTTGTTGACTCCCCTCAAAGAATTCTAGTAGATTGGTGAGACATGATGTCCCTTTACAGAAGCTGTGTTGACTCTTCCAACATATTGTGTTCATGTAGGTGTCTGATAATTCTGTTCTTTACTATAGTTTCAACCAATTTGCCTGATAGAGATGTTAGGCTTACTGGCCTGTAACTGCCAAGATTGTCTCTGGAGCCTTTAAAAAAAAAAAATCACCATCACATTAGCTGGTACTGGGGCTGATTTCAGTGATAGGTTACATATCACAGTTAGTAGGTCAGCAGTTTCATGTTTGAGTTCAGAACTCTTGGGGGAATACCATCTGGCCCTGGTGACTTATTACTGTTTCCAATTTGTTGAAAAGCCTCCTCTACTGACACGTCAATCTGGGTCGGTTCTTCAGATTTGTCACCTAAAGAATGACTCAGATGTGGGAATCCTCCTGGCAACCTCTGCAGTGAAGACTGATGCAAATAATTCATTTAGCTTCTCTGAAATGGCCTTGTCTTCTCTGAGTGCTCCTTTAGTCCAGTGGCCCCATTGACTGTTTGACAGGCTTCCTGCTTTCTGATGTACTTAAAAAAAAAAATTGGCTGTTCGTTTGTGTCTTTTTTCTTAATTGCTCTTCAAATTCTTTTTCGTCCTGCCTAATTATACTTTCAGACATGTCAGAGTGTTTTCCTTAGTTTAAAAATTTGAAGTCAAATCCTACTATGTCTGATCTCCAGCTGCTTCTTTTACTCTGTTGTGTAGCCACAGTGGCATTTCTTTTTTTGGTTTTCATACTCTTTTGTTTGTTTTTTATTTAGGGGTATACATAGCTTGAGCCTCTATTACGGTGTTTTTAAAAAGCTGTCCTGCAGCTTGCAGGCAATTTACTCCTGTTGCTGTTCTTTTTAATGTCTAGTTAACTAGCCTCCTCAATTTGCAGTTTCCCTTTTTGAAGCTATATACTGATGTGAAGGGTTTCTTTGGAATCCCCCCCGAGTATGTTATATTATGGTCATTATTACAGAGTTCAGCTATATTCACCTCTTGGACCAGATCCTGTGTGCCTCTTAAGACTAAATCAGTAATTGCCCTCACTTTGTTTGTTCCAGAACTAGCTGGTACAAGAAGAGCTCCAAGATCGAGCTGCAGATAGTGTCCAAGACATTGCAGTGTCATGGATTCATGGAGCAGGATCAGAAAGGGCTCCTTGGGTCAGTACTAGATAATCTCCAGCACTGCAATGGTGCACGAGACTTCATTTTTTAAAGAAACTCCCACCCCCCTGAATATTTAACTGTCTTGACTTGCTTTAAGAATCCCTAGACATGGCAACCTCACATCAATTCAGTTTCATGTTCGCTTTCTCAAGCTTCAAAGATACAAATAAATGGACATGCGAATTCTTGATGGTCCATTCTCTGCTCAGTGGCCGACAGGGCCAGTCTTCATTATCTAATCCCCCCCATGCAGTGCAGGGATAATCACAAACAGGAGTCAATTATATTGGTGAGGAGGCAGCAAAAATGAGATTCGCAATCTGCCCTGAAATGCTGAAGATGACTCAGCTTGTTCAAAGTTTCAGCCCTTTCTGAGCATGCTTGCTATTGCTGGAACTGTGACAGCTGCTACAATGGACAGTCCCTTCCCAGCATGCCCCCACCAGTTGCTCTAGGAACACATGGGGGGCAGGGATTGCACAACGTAGTCTCCACAACCCCTACCACCCTGCTCTAGTTGTCCATAAGGAGACAGGGCCAAGCTGGTGTTGCAGGGAGTCCTGAAGCCACTGCTACCCATCTCTCCCCTGACTGGTGCCTGCCCACCCACAGCTGGAACTACATGAGGGACCAGAGCTCTGCTCCCCATCCACCAGCCAGAGGAGTCCAGCTCTGTCACTCCTACCACCAGCTGAGGAGACCTGTCCACCTCAGAAACCAAAGGGAGCTCATTCCCCAACTGACCACCCAGCTCATCTGAAGAGGGGATCCACTTTCCACGTAACATCCCACAGACAGACTTAGGGAAAACCCACCCTTGCTACCATCACAACCGCTGCTGCTAGGAACTGCTGCCAGATAGGGGTGCCACATAGGGGTACCTCAGTGTGGTATTGGTGAGAGGGAGCATGGTGGATTGAAGGGTACTAAGCCAGGGGGGCATGGAATGGAAGAACTGACTGATTTGAATAGGAGAAGAGTATAAAGACAGAGTTTTGCTGAGGGAAGAGGGAAAAGTATCCAACCCAGGGAATCTTGTAGGTCTGAGACGGAACATGTCCGAAGAAGTCTCTCGTTAAAATTTTGGTAGCATGCTGCTGAAACTACCCCTCTAATGTATGGCTTCTACAGGCCAGAGCTGCCTCGAACACACCCAGAAAGCTGTCCCTGTGTTTTAAAGGGATCACAGTGGAGGCAAATCTTATGTACCGAATGGATATTTCACATGTGGTCTTGCTTACCATTAGCCAAACGGGAAAAGGCACCTTGCTAAGGATTTGTGAGCTATCAGACGTGACAGACTGAACGCCAGCACACCACAGGATAGAGAACAGCCATGGCTCATTCACAACGTAGAGATTAACGCTCAGGTTCGCAGCGGTGTATTCCCTGCCGAGAAAAATAACGGAGCGGAAGGTTAGTATCTCTGTAAGTACAGCATACAGAAGACACAAAATACTATGTGCTATGCATGGGTGATTGGCGTGAAATAAATATAAAGGGAGATTAGAGTCATCTGACAAAACAGCATGCTTTTTAATATTGGCCAGATTGGAAATTTGGTGAAGTAGGTCATTTGGAAATGCAAGATCTCGTCCCACCTTAAAACCTATTAAACCACTATTTTGATCTTAAAAGCTTTATTCACTCACCAGAACAGATTCTGGCTTAGATATACATAATTCTCTCACCCCATGGTGGTATGCTGAACACATTTTTAAAAAGTGTCCCTAATTACAGTGATGTAAAACTAACAGCCACGGCAGAAGCCTATAATACTGAAAGGGCAAGTCACTGAATTAAACTGGAGACTGATGGAAGAGTCAGTCATACTCTTACTCTTCTGCCCGGGTCTGGACATAGATTTATGGGGCTCTTGTTTGCTAACAAAAGAGGTCTCAAGTTTTCTGAATGCTTGAATCCATTTTTCAAGGGGTTTGCTCCAGAGGCCAGAACACAAGACTGGGAGACAAGAACTCTCGAGTTGCACTGCAGATATTGATCCTGTCTGCGGCCCTAAGTCACTCTTCTGCAGTTTCCCAATCTGTAATATGGAAATAATGCTTATACATCTCCGTGAGGGACTGTGACAATTTGTTAACACTTGCCAAGTACTCTGAAGATGGTCAACGCTATATGTAATGATGGAGGTAGCACCAGGCTGTTAATATGATCTGATTATACTGAATGCTGAGGGTGAAGCTATACACTCTTGAAAACAATGCTGGTCGTGCTGAGTAAGCACAGCACTGCATATACACTAGTTAGGACATTTATTTTGGGGTAAAGGATGGCATTTCATCAGGGTTTATTCAATCTGTGTGGTTGGTAGCTCCCCAGTTAATGAGTCTGTTGTAGGACTGTGGCAATGTCCCTTTGAACCCTATGGTTGACCCTTCAGTTTGCCGACATGGCAGATTTGGTTCTTGAGGTTGCTGAGGCACACAGAATGGAGCCAGGATAATTAGAACAAATCAACACACAATTGCCGACACATAACACCACATAATTCTCCAAGAGCCGGACAATGAATGGAAAGGAGAAAAGGTGGGCAAGGCTTTGTTCTACCCAGACCACCGGGGCTACCAGGCAATCATAAGATTGCTCCTTGTAGCACTTCGGCAGAGCGGGTTCCTCTAGCTCCGTTACGTGGCCTGATTTTGTTTTCAGCAGCGGCAGTGCACTTTCATTAACCACATGCATATTACTAGCTGCTCTGTGCAAACGTGGTGTGTGTAGCAGAAAAAGAGGATTCAGTTTGAGTTTAACACAGCGGTTGCCTTACAGGGTCAATTCTTTAGTAGAAGGAATCTGACCATTAAAAAAGGGGACTGGTGCCTTTGAGCCAAAATTGATGTGGATTTAAAAGGGTGTATTTATTTCTAATACAGCAGCATCAAGAGGATCCAACTGTGCTGTTCCTCCTATGTATGATGGAGGAACTTAATCGAAATGGACAAGACAAAGGATGGGATGGGAAACAGAGGCACAGAGAGGGGAACTGACTTGCCCAAGGTCACACAGCAAGTCAGTGGCAGAGCTGGGAACAGAACCCAGGTCTCTGAACACCCCATCACTGGACCTCTCTGCCTCTCATGCAGTGGAAGTTACAGGGCATATTTTGCCTTCATTCCTTCCCCATCCCTTTGGCACAGTGTTGGTCTTCAAGGCAGGGCCTGGATCGAGCTACATGTCTGGACAGCTCCCCCTGACACAGTGCAGCTCCGCACTGGTCCTCAGTGGCAGCCTGCACTGCAATAGCACAATCTGGCCCTTAGCCATTTCACGTCCACGTGTGGTGAACTCTGTTTTTCAAAAACCAGCATCGGTTACAATGTGATACAGTGCAGTTCAGTCATCAGTCCTTACCTACACAATAGGACCCACTTTCCTTTCCAGCTCTAAAATATTATCTCCTCTCCCAAACCGTTTGATTTCCATATGTTTTCTTAAGGACCAAGTCAAGCTTGGCAAGCAATAAATCCTAAAAATTAACAGGGCCACTTAGAGGCAAAACATCCCTTATCTGTTTAACTGTAGCTGCTGAGGTCATATTGATTCACACTCTATGAAATTTAAATGCCACATACTACCGAGAAGAAACATGGCATTGGCTAATTAAAGATGAGACAAGGCTGATTTAAACAGGGTCGTTAAAAGACTGCGTTCAAATTTATCAGCACAAAGTAATGTCTGAAAGAACTCAGGAGCTTGGCCTAAAATCAGAGGTTCACCACAGCAGCAGCTCAGGAGCAGATGCATGAGACGCAAAGGGCAGTTGCTAATCGGGTTGAAAAACTGGCTGGACGTGCTTTGTATGAGACGCCTGAACTTCCTCTGAAGACGGTATTGGAATGAGAATCAGATTATTAATATTTTGATTTCTAAAAGTCTCCCTTAATGTCGTCACACACTAGACTCCATGTAAAAAGCTATTAAGATTAGCCACTCTCTCCTCCTGCTTCCATGACCCTCGCTTGGAAATGGACCATAATATAAATCAAAGAATATCAGGCTTGGAAGGGACCTCAGGAGGTCATCTAGTCCAACCCCCTGCTCAAAGCAGGACCAATCCCCAAGACCCCTAGGTGGCCCGCTCCAGGACTGAACTCACAACCCTGGGTATAACAGGCCAATGCTCAAACCAGTGAGCTATTCTCTCCTCCCCCAGGATCTTTGGCAAAAGTACTAGTGTGGCACAGGTATTTAAACTACACAATCTGCTTTACTGTCCAAGGAGTCAGATCCAGGGCTGCCCTTGGCCTAGATTATCACACAATGGTCCCAGTTTGAATTGGACTGGCCCATGTCTTAGGATCTCACTGTAAATAACTAAAAAGGTATCAGGAAAGATCTTTGATATCCATGCAACCAGCGGTGCTGGAACCAGGGGCGCTGCTGCACCACCACTCCCGCCTCGGCTTGGAGTAGTAAAAACAAACACCAAACACATGGTTTCCATCATAGTCCCCCCTCCACTATACAAATTATTCCAGCACCCCTACCAGCATCATCATTAAAATGTCTCAGCGCTGTGAGATCAAGGTCTCCACACCAGCAAGGGATGCCTGTCCTAGAGGAGAACATTTTAACACAAGGCATCCCAGGTTGTATCCCCTTTACCATGCTGATAATTAGCAGGTCATAAAACTTTTATCAAGAAACCTCTTTCACGACCACTAGGTGCTAGCGGCAAAGCCTTAATGCAGAAGCAATAATGTAATACATTTTATTCCCTAATACACACAGCTGAGAAGTCTTTAACGGCCCGGCTCAGCTGCCTCACTGCTCCCTCAGGACATTAATCCTGTAAATCCTTCTAAACTGGTCAGCTCCCAGAAGATAATACCTGAAAACTGCCCAGAAAGGACAATTCCTAGGTGGCTCTGCTGAGGACACTTGGTCTGGGGACTGAGGCAGGTTTCCTGCAGTGGGTTGGCTAGATTACCAATGGCCAGGGTCAAGGGGTGGAAGAGCATGTTGGAGTAAAGGGAGAGAGACTGAGGAGGAACTTCATCTGAGTCTTCAGCCCTTCAGCACTGCAAGGGTTGAGTCCATTGTCTCGTGACTGACAAAAGTCTTCAAGACAATAATCAGAGGGGTAGCCGTGTTAGTCTGGATCTGTAAAAGCAGCAAAGAATCCTGTGACACCTTATAGACTAACAGACGTTTTGGAGCATGAGCTTTCGTGGGTGAATACTCACTTCGTCAGATGCATGTGCACGTGCATCTGACGAAGTGGGTATTCACCCACGAAAGCTCATGCTCCAAAACGTCTGTTAGTCTATAAGGTGCCACAGGATTCTTTGCTGCTTTCAAGACAACAACTGGTTTTGTGGTGGGGTGGGGTGGGGGAGAGAGAGAGAGAGATGCTTCTATATACACTAATACTGACTAACTCTTATACAGCACTTTTCATCATAGATCTCAAAGCACTTTACAAAGGTGGTCAGGATCACTAGCTCCATTTTACAGATAGGGAAACTGAGGCACAGACAGATGGCATGATTTGCCCAAAGACAGAGAGCAGACCAGTGGCACACAGGGGTACAGAGCCCGTGTCTCCTGAGTCCCAGTCTCTACCCCTAGGCAGTGAGGCCTAGTGGCATGAGCTCCGTTTCAGCTATGGCCCTGCTTGCCAGTGCCCCTCTGTGCCCCACTCGGACACAACCGCAGCACAAACCAGTGCTATGGAACATTGGAAGAGAACTGTGACAGGTTTATGGCTTGAGAGAGTGCTCTGCATCTGCATGTCACTGTGGGAAGTTCTCAGCATCTCGTTCAGAATGGAGCCTCCTTTTGCCTCTTTCTCTTGATGGAAGCTCAGCCTCAGTTTGCTCAGTGACCCATTGATTCATGTGTTACTCAGGAAATTATTCACAAGAAATCACAATCCCATTAACTGCTTTTCTTGTACTTTCAGCCTGGCCTATGTCTTGCTCTCCTTTGCCTGAGGTAGCTGTGAAAACAGGGCTGACAAATTCCAGGGGTCTCTAGTAGGAGACACTAAGGCCCTCCCATCATCAAGTGGCAACATGGTACTGCTGCATGCACATTGCCATGTGATGCCAAGGAACTGTCTGGTGAGAAAAGGAGGCCTGTGCATCTTTCACTCCTGCCTGCCAGTAGGGCAGGTGAACCTAGCTGAGTGCAGGTTTCTCACTCAACAGGAACCTACAGAGCGGATGAGAAGGACGTCACAGCATTCTGCAGTCTCTTTACCTCACTTGGTCTTCCACTCCCAGGACCTGTAGCACTGAGGGGGCATTTCCTGCTGTCTCCTATGGACCAGCAGATACAATGGGCCCATTAAAGGGGAAAATGGGGTCTGTCCTTGATTGAAGTGACGTTGCCACTATAGACGCTCTCCCACCGGACAGTGAAGCTCCCGCTGGACAGCCGGCGATATGCCCAGTTAAGTGGTCACCCTACAGCACATGCACAGAGCAAGTGCAAATTCACACCAGTGAAAGCTGAGGCCCGCACCTGATGTCCTCACTGGTGACCTTAGTGTACCGCAGGTTCAGCTGTTTGATGCCTTTGTCTCTCAAGCGCTCCGCATCTGCTTTGATGTCAGAAGTCTGCTGGAAACCTGGTGCAATTTGCCTCACCAGCTGCCGCTCCGTGTTGGGCAGCCACATCACCTGGAGATGCAGTAAGAGAGTCAATAAATTGAGTCATTCTGATGAAAGAGAAGATTCTCAAATACGGAAACCTGTTTGCAGCTGGGAAAGCGTTAGGAATCTGGGCTCTGAGCAGTTTGGAGTACAGAGAAGTGGGAAGGACAGCCAAGCCACAGAGTTTGCACTAATGCCATAATCAGCTTAAAGGGACTTAAAGCCTCACACGTCTTTACTTGACTGCACTTTGAATGCGGGGCTGATTAGCTGGCGCTGTGGGGTCTTGGCACCAGACTTTCACCTCGAGAGACACGGGTTTAAATCCTAACCCAGAGGACAAGGGATAAGGAATTGGAAGGTTTCATGCTAAGATGCACTTTGCGCCCATCAAAACATCCAGTTCAGCACAAGAAGGACCCATGGAAAGGATACCAGGCAGGCTCTGGCGGAGCTGGGTAGAAAAAGTTTTCCACCGACTGCCCAAATTATGTCAGGCTCAAACTAGCATTATCCAGTTCACTTCCATCAGCACTAAATCCATTCAAACCTTGCAGTTTTTAGCACTTCTCACTCCGATTTCAAAGCACTGTACACACATTAGCTTAATCAATTTATAATGACAGGTTCTACCTCAGTTACAAGGTCTGGGCTCGATGCAGGAATTACTGCGTGAAAATCTTTGGCGTTATGCAGGAGGTCAGATCTGATGATCAAACTGGACCCTTCTGGCCTTAAATTCTACTAATCTATGAAGAATAGCTAATCAATGCTCACCTAATAGCAGGTTATGCACATTTTCAGCCAGCTAGGCTGAAATTCTGGAGCAAAGGAGTTCAGTTCATATAACTAGGCAGAGTGCATCAAAATGGATTTTGTTCTCACTGCCAAGGGCTTGTATTTTAATAATTATTTTGCTCACCTCTTTGCATTCACTAGCCCACACAATTGCAAAGAGGAGAACACGATTCCCCTTGTGGTGAAATGAGCTCTAGGAAAGCTGACAGATTCAAACAGGCTCACAATAAATAAATAAATAAATAAAAAATCTGGTGGTGTGGCCTCAGGGTTAATTGAAACTCGGGTGGAAACAGTAGTCATTAGAAAGACAGATGGGAGCTAAAAATGGATCCTTCCCCCAGGCTAATCATTTCATAAGTGTGATTGCTAAACATTTCCATTTTTCTCTGCATACATATGTATTATTTACCTAATTGGAAAGTCTGAAATATTTCATAGTCACAAGATATGCAGCTGCTTAGCACATCAGCACGTTTGACTGTAAGCTACTTTCAACAATTTAAAATCAGAAAGGAAGGAGGGGGAAATCTCAGATGTTTCCTATTTTGGCTGAGCTGAGCAGATGTCACATTTCAAGAGTTGCCCCAATGCCCCAAGGTTTGAACCTGGGGAATGGGAATCTTGGCTCTGCAGTAGCTCCTGCCACTTCCAGCTTCTCCCACCCTGAAAGAATCGTTGCTTAAAGGAAGAGAGTGGGTGCTGGAGGCTCATGCCACTAACAGGGTTTCCCAGGGGCTGGGACAAGGCTGCAGGTTAAGCAGCTGGAGCGAGCGAGTGAGCAAGCAGGACCCTCCGGAGCCCTGGGGAGAAGCAAAGGCAGAGGGACAGCTGCTTCCTGGGACAGAGTAGGTATGGATGGGATTTCTGCCAACAGGAGCTGCCTGCGTTCATGTTTGATCCTACTTCTGTTCAGGGAAACAGGACCACAAGCATGTTCTGTAAATAAACAGATCACGCTAAGATACCCTGACTCCGCATTACTGATTTCTCATCCAAACCCAAACCACCACCCTGCAAGGTGCCACATTTTGGGAACTATCTGGGCAAATGGGCAACAATTCCTTGAAAGGTGGGAAGAAGCAGGAACTGATGGGGGCTTGCTGTAGAGGGAGGCTTCCCTTCGCTTTTCTACTGAAACCCGGCTCTGGGGATTAGCTAGACACACAGGAAGGAGCTTCTTGTGCTAGAGGAGTCTCACTTGTCCTGCTGCTGGGGGCAAAGGGAAGAGCGTTAGCGCAGCCGCTCACATGAAGAGGTCTGCGATTGTCTCTGCATCCGTCACCCCCGATGGCAGGACCTAGCAGCATTCAGCCTCACAGAACATTGGGGTCAAGCTGCGACAAGGCCCCCTGGTACCGTACGGTCTGCATCCTCATTTCCCTGGGACAGCCCCGGCAGATTGTGTGCTCCGGGGCAGCCCAAATCCTGGTGCGCCCCAAACAGCACCCACATTGCAAGAGAGCAGTGCAAGAGAACGATGAGCGAGGCTTTCTGGGATCGAAACGCCCCAGACCATTGGGGGTTAGAGGGTGGACAATATCATCGGGAAGTGGGTAGTGTGGTTTCACCACAGCTAAGCACAGAGGAGGTCAAAAGCCTCTACAGCAGGAGAAGGAAAACTGGCCAGAAACCAGTTTTCTGCCTAGAACCCTGATTTCTCCAGTTACTAAAGCAACTGCTCTTCTTTGGAGCTTGAAAAAGCCAGCCCACGAGCCTCTGTCTCCAAAGCGCTGCAGGACTTACAGCCTGCTGCTGGATCCCTGACTCCAGAATGGTCTGCAGGGTAATGTTGATGTAAGTGCTGTAGTACGGATGATCTCGAGGCAGGTCCTGAAAGTTCAAGATCACTGACATGTTGTCCTTGGCGATCTGCAACATATCAGCCAGCTTACAGACTGATTGGTTTGCAGCTTCCAGATAATCTGAACCTGAGAGGGAGCCAGCAGTCCAGAAGGGGTCACTCTGAAAACAAACAAGGGTCAGAATTATTGTCATGTAACTGGGGTCCCTGCTGTGACAGAGGGCAGACAGAACCCATTTTCTGCCCATGTCGTGGTGGCAATAAAGTTACCTCTGGCAGCTGCCCCTGAAATCTGCCTTGTGACTAGCCAAACTGCTAGGGAAAGTTGGCCAAGTGTTTTCCAACACAATGTTTTTTTGCCAGAAAATACTGATTCATCAAAACAGACGACTTTCCTGGGAAAGGGTTGGTTTCAATTCAACTTTAGTCAGGAAAGGTTTCTCAGGTCCAGGATGGAATTGCTGGTCAGAGAGAGAGAGACAGGCAACCCAGACCTCAGAATGCCCCGTAGCCCGGTGATTGGGGGCATTCCCTGGGAAGGTGAGAGCCTCAAGTCCAAGTCCTTGCTGTGAATCAGGCAGACAGACTCAAATCTCAGCCTCACACATCCCAGGTGAGCCCCTTGGTCCCTGGGCTGCTGGGTATTCTGTGATCTCTCTCTCTCTCTCTCTCCTCCCCTCACACTCTTGTTTTTCATGAAAAATTTCACGAGGCCTCAGTTACATCTTGGAATGGGAACCATATTTGAATTCTCAGAAATTTTCACAGGGTGGGAAACAGTTTCCCACCCAGCTCTCCTGATAGGTCTCAGTCCCAATAAGTAACAGTCAAACAAAGTCTTTCATACTAGGAGGCAGTGTGGGCCCAGCAAACAAGGCACTGAACTAGGTGCCAGGAGAGATGGCTTCTATTTTCAGTCTGACACTGACTTGCTGAACGACTTTGGGCAAATCCTCCCTGTCCCTCAGTTTTCCCATTGGAGGATATGATGCATGCACTTACGAGGAGCACTGTGTGCAGTTCTAGTCACCCTATCTCAAAGGCTATAGCATAAATAAAACGGGGTTGGAAATGGGTGAGGAGTACAATCAAGAGCATGAAAATACATCTGAAGAGTCTGGGAACATCTAATTCAGCCTATTTCATAATACAGAAACAGAAAGGTGGAGATAGAAAAGTGGAAAATTCAAAACGGATGAAGAAAATATTAATTAGCCTGTGGAACTCTCTGCCACAAGATATGATGAAGGTCAAGAGTTTACTATGCTTCTATAAAAGACTGGATGAATAGAAAGAATATCCAGAGTTATAACAGATTCATAGATTTGGTGGCCAGAAGTGACCACTGTGATTATCTAGTCTGAACTCCTGTATAGTAAGGCTGTAAGATTTCCCAGAATTGATTTAAAAATTCACAGTGATGGAGGATCTACCACAAGCCTTGGTAAGTTATTCCAAAGGTTAATTATGCTCACTTAAAAATTTGCACTTTATTTCCAGCCATACAATCTTGTTTTACTTTTGTCTGCTAGGACTGAAGAGGCCACTATAGTAAAGATTGAAAACCCAAAAGAATTTTGGAAGAGATTTAAACCTTCCTGCTTCAGAGAATAAAACAGCCTCTCGCCATGAGGTATCAAGTAGAAGTTTTCCTTTGGGGCAAGTTATCCCAGCATAGCTTCCTGAAGGGTTTCTTGCCCCTTCCTCTGAAGACGTCGGTGCAGGTCACTGTTGGATACAGGATCCGGGGCCAGACAGACCAGTGATCTGATCCAATCTAGTAGAATTACTGTGTTTCTCTACTTACATCCTTTCTAATGTGCTGTGGGACCCTTGGATGAAAAGTGCCATGCTTTGGTTTAAGACCATCTAAACATTATTATCCAACCACAAAGAATAACAAGAACGCAACCATGGGAAACACTACAAAAAAGCAGCCCTTCGGTGATAAGAACAAGAGATAGTGCTGACCCTTTAGATCAGTGGTGCCCAAACTCTTCCTGTTGCACTCCTACTCCCTTACCAGTAATGGAATCTGTCTGTGCCCTCCCCCCTCCATTACTGCACAGTTGGCACATCAGAAGAGGTTGGGTTGAAGGCGGAGCAAAGAGCAGAATTGGGGATAGGGGAGGAGCAGAAGCAGAGCCACGGCTGAGGCGGGTACATGGGGCTGAGAGGAACTGTGGCTGGGGGACGGAGCAGGGGGCCAAGCGGGACGGGGCCGGTTCGGGCCCTGCTGCACGCCCCCTGAATGTTCCTCCCCCTGCCTCCCCCAGGGGGGCAGCCCCACAGTTTGGGGACCACTGCTTTAGACATTCTTCCCATGCAGCAGGAAGTTATTTGGGTGTTGTTTTGTTTGGGAACTCAATGACGTTCAAAGAGAATTTACTCTGCAGGCCAATGAACCAGACAGACAGAATTACAAAGGGAGTCCATAATCGGTTACAGCACTACAGTGACACTGCCGGACAGATGTTGTGGCAGAGGAAATGCTAGATGCCACTATCAACAAGTCACTTCAGATGGATCCAGAGCTGCCAGTCCCCAATACGCTGTGCAGTCTGGAGAAGTTCCTTATCTGACAATGCAGAGGCGCTGCGATGTATTCATGAAATCTGTGTCACTTTCCATTAAACGTCCATGTCATCTCTATTGCACTCAGCCGAGAGTGAATCTGCCGTCAGCCCTGAGCTTTGTAAGGGAAGAAACGGTATTTGATAAAAATGGAGACCTTTTCTGCTCAGAATCCATTCACCCCACCCTATGATTTACATGTCAATCCACACACAGGAGGCATGGTGAGGGTTATTAAAAGCAAAATAAAAAGAGGAGGCATATTGCTGTTGGACTGGCAAATTGGATTAAGGATTTTAAAAACATTAGAACACTACAGGGTTTTTGCAACATCCCACTGATGTGCAGAGAGAAAGCAGAATACAACCATAAATTCTCATCTCCAAGGGGCTCACAATCAGGAGTATTTTAGCAAGAAAGGACAAGTGCTATATTCTCTGTAAGGAGCTGATTCAATATAAACACATCTCTTCTTTGCCTCTGCCTAACATGAGGATGGAGGAAGATTTTGACTGATGAGGAGTAACTCTGGAGGGCCTGCTGGGAGAACTCACGGCAGTAACAATAAGGAACAACACTTAACACTTTTATGTCCTATTTTCTTCATCTCTAAAAAGGGGAACTGAGAAACAGTGTAAGTGGCTTGCCCATGTTTTCAAGCAGGTGGGCAGCTTTAGAAGCCAGGTTTCTTTACTCTTAATCCATTGCCCTATCAACCGGCCACCAGTTCCCAGCAGATGCAAATACAAAATTCAATGTTTGTGCACCCAAGTCAGAGGTTCAGGATGTGCAAACACAGACCAATGCTTGGGCATTCCGTTTCAGAACCCCGGCGGGGGCCTCTGGAAGATTCCTTCAATCGACAGGCTGGAATTGGCTACAATGCTGTGCCAACCAAACAATCAGAATGGCAGAGCTAAGTTACCTGGTGCCACACGGTGAGCAGAGGGCAGAGTTGAATGGGGTTCACAGAGCAGCATAGGGGAAGCCTGGCTTGGTCCATTTACCCTTCATTAAACCCTTTTACTGAGGGGACGGCAGCAATCTCATCCACCTGACAGGGTCTGTGGTGTGAACTTTCATCCAATGTCCTGACTTTGGATACAGGGTACACAGCTCCCTCATTCCCTCCCTGCACCCAGATGGTAGGGACCCAATCTTCAGTACATTATCGCACGCACCTTTAGGAACCATTCTCCAGCATTAAGCCTCTCCAGGTCAGTCCAGTTGAACATGTAAGAATGCTCATAAGCCAGCTCTGGAAACACATCCTCCACGTTAGTTGTCCTCCTGAGCGTCTCATCGTGCATAAGAAATGGTACCCCATCATAGCTGCAAAGCAAACAAGCATCTTCATTAACCTGTGGCTATTCGCTAGCACGTACACCACATCAGAGAAGAATAGTTGCTGTCTGCTCCACCCTCTCTCCAGCTTTTCAGACCGGGGTTAAAATGTGGTCAAGATCTCAATTAATTTTGCGGGCCCTTAATGTTCTTGCTTCATTTACAAAGCTACACACACAGGAGAGAAAAATCTCTAAAATGCATTGCAGATGCTTCCATCCATTTCAAGGTTTACACAGCTCCATCCTTAACTTAGAGTTTCTCTTAGGATTTGGTAAACTAACTTGGATAAGAACAGAACTCCCCACCTGAGTGACTGCCAAAAAACTCAACCATTCTCCTGAGGCCCAAAACCCACTGAAAATTAATTATGAATCCTGTTAATTTTGTTTTATTATGGGAGGCCCTTTATATATATATATATATATATGTGTGTGTGTGTGTGTGTGTGTGTGTGTGTGTGTGTGTGTGTGTGTGTGTGTGTGTGTGTGTGTGTGTGTGTGTGTGTGTGTGTGTGTGTGTGTGTGTGTAAAGCAAATAATGCCTGCCTTGAAAGTGTAAACCTAAAAATTAGACAAAAGATAACATTTTCAAAAGCACCTGAGTCACTTAGGACCCCAATTTCCCCATGTAGGACCCTCAAGTCCCACAGAATTTCAATAGGTTTAGACTATTAAGTGCCTGACGCATTGTCTGCACAGGGGGTGACTGTGCGTAGGGTACATGTAGAACATGTTGCAGTGAAAAAAGTCTCTGGCACAGGCGATGTAGTGAGGAAAGGTTCCAGCAGCAGGGAGCTGCCTCCCTACTGCCAGAGCCTTTCTCTGCGGCTTGGGTGGGTAGACAGCCCTGTAGAAGGTTCTGCCATGTCTTTAATCTACTCGCATAAGCATTGTCTCGGCTATTTAAACTCATGCTGGGAGGCGTGCAGTGTGTGTACTCTACATGCTGCCATCAGTGTAGACATAGCCTAAGTCACTTTTGAAAATGGTATTTAGTATCCTGGGTTACCTAGGCACTTTTGAAAACATCACCTCACAAGTAACGAATGACAGCAACAGTGCAGTGGGAATGGAGGACAAAAGTTACTGAAGAAGAGTTATCCAGTTACTTGGGTTTAGCTATGGTGTTTTTTGGTGGTTCGTTTTTCATTTTGACCTGCTTTTGCACTTCCGGGACTTGGTTGGGGTAGGAAGCATACAAATATCGTAAGAGGCACAGTGCTTGTGTTATTTACAAGCCAGTTGGAAGCAGAAGATGCTGGGGGACCTCACAAGAGAGCCTAATCTTCACAAGATTCCCAGCCCAACTGCACAAAAATGTTCTGATAAACATACAAAGCAAACATGAAATCCAGAGTAGCCTTTTGAGATTCACCTTGCCCTAAATGGTCCAACTAGTACTACTCGGCAGTAGCATAAAGGATTTAGGCCACGAAGAGCTCTCCAGACATGAGCTGGCTAAATTTCACAATGCCCCTGTCAAGTACAGAAGCAGTATTCCCATTTCACAGATGGGAAAACTAGGAAGGGGATTAGGAGACTCGCCCCAGACCATAGATGGAGGTAGTGTTGAGGCTAGGATGAGCACTCTGGTTCTTAATCCCATGGGTCACATTACACCTCCCTGGCTCTCATTACATTATGAACTTTTTCAAAAAGAACTAACCATGGCATTAAACCTGAAATTAGTGAACAATTTTGTTGTGGATGTGGGAGCCAGAAAAGGATCCCTTGTTGTCCATAGCTGTACCGGCTCTGCAGTGCTAAAAGGTCCATAATTTGGTCAGAAAAACCAGATAGACTTGTAAGGCAGACCAGGCAGCAGATTAGCCGAGTTAAAAAGTTGTTATTTTTATTAAAAAATTTTCTGACCATAATCACACACACATTTCCTCTGAAGATATGGGTTAACCTAGAGAGGTGTGCTAGATTCAGAGTAAAATATACTAATCCATACAAGCAGCTGCAGAGGAGGGGGCAGATACCATGAACAGAATTTTGCCCCTTGAAGTAAACTAGCTGCATCTATGTACTGCCTATGGGCCCCACCCAGATGTTTAACAAACACTTCAACACTTCATGCATCTGAGGAAGTGGGTATTCACCCACGAAAGCTCATGCTCCAAAACGTCTGTTAGTCTATAAGGTGCCACAGGATTCTTTGCTGCTTAAACACTTCAAAGAAGATGACAGAAGAGTGGCAACATTAAAAGAAAAAGAGGGATCCCACAGAGGTTGAAGAGCTGTGGATGAGAATTCTTTGCTGCGGAGGTTTGAAATCTATCTCAGAGCAAACCCTTTGGAAAGAATAAGGCTCTAGACATGATTTTCGCAGTGGGGAAGACGGGTTGGGGCAGCTGTTCGTCGGGGATGTGCTACCACGCTTCTCCAGTCACCGGCTGGCCTGAGGTGCAGGGGGTGAAGCCTTGGAAACGGCCAGGGGTGTCAAAGCACAGATCCTCACTGTAGCGAGGCTCAAGAGGGAGACCTTGAATACGGACAGAGTTAACAGTAAAAACCCTTTTGAATCTAATTGGGAGTCTGCCAAGGAGTCTGTCTTGAGCTGGGAGCGGTACAAAGACCTACTTTAGTTGACAGAGCAAATGCAGTCCCAGCTTCACCACTGCCTGCGGAAGGGCCTTATCCAAAATGTCACTCAACCCTTGTTTTCTATTTCTAGCAAGAAATTATATAAACAGCCTTTCCACCTAAAGCAATACGCTGACACAGCACCAGTCCTGGCCAGAAGCACATCATGCCTCGACATCTGAAGGTCTTTCATATGGTTTAAAACGGCCGAGCAGACACGGAATGAAGAGTGTTGGATGTTTAAGGTAGAAAGGTGCCTACGACTTAGTACATCTCTCAGCACAGCGTACTCAGACACACTTTAACCACCATAGTGCCGTGCAGAAACCCTGTGTGGCCTTTAACGTTCCCTCCCCTTTCTAATCCCCTCTCTGGCCCCATCCAGGTGTACTGTCACTTGGAACGCCCAGGCTAAATAGCACCGTACAAACATACACAGGTAAGACAGGCACTGCATGTACAGTGAAGCCCTGACTTTATAAAGATCCTGCACGATGCATTTCATGAATCAAGGGGGGCATGATGTCAAGGAAACATGCAGACTCCACACTCCCATGGAGGCAGGGGAGTCAAAAGCTTTTCAATTGAAGTGCAGATGAGGGTTCTCCTGCAGAGGGCATTAGACAGCTCGGCAGCTGAAACACAGGACTGCCATTTCAGCAGCATGATGTGGTCCAGGCTCAGGATGCTTGAGTGATACTTTCAACTCCACAATTCTGCAAGGTCAGCTGACTCTGTTAGACTAGCTACACAAAGCGACCAGGATTATCCCCGACACACAAGCGATTATTTTGCTTCCAATAATATTCTCTTTGCAACAGTTAACAACTTCACTTCTGAATGACTCTAAAGGGATTAAGCCGCTATCAACCCTGATTTGTCCTTCAACACTGCAAAATGACCTCCCGCTACAGCGGACAGGAACTTCCACTAGGGTTTAAATCTGTTTGCTGTCAGACAGTGATTGCAAAAGAGAAGCCCTGATGTTCCAGCTCCATAACCCACAAGCCTATCTTTTATTGCAGAGACGCCTTTCAGATAGAATAACTCACCAAAGAGGTGGGGGGGGTTGTTGTTGTTGTTTTTTTTAAATACCAATTATGTGTCTCTCTTGTGGGTTAATTTCAAGCTATTTCTTAGCATCAGATATGAATCTGATCCACACTATATGCAAATGCAGTGTTACTATTAGATAAGCAAGAGAGGGTCACTGACTTTCAGCGTAGCAAAATGAAATCAGGAGAACCCACATCCTCCTCCATGCAAAGAACAAGTATCAGATTTAGCATCTAACCTAACAACGGAAACAGAAAGCATTCTCTCCAGGATTCAGCCTGGCACGTGTGCTTACAGCCCTGGGAAGGTACTAAAAGGAATGCCTTTTCTGAATGTGGTTTGCTATTTATCCACATCTCACATGCTAGTGAGCCCTCTTGCTATCCCTTCCCCATTTTGCCCTTCCTCTATTCTCCTCTCTCATTTACTTTTTTTTTTCCCCTGTGCCCCATTAATCTGTTCCACTTCATTCATTTTTGTTGCATGCAGATTGAGGAGAAGTCAGCTGAACAACATTAACCAGTTCTTAAACAGTGTGACACTCTTCTTTTTTTATATCTTCCACTGAACACACTTCAATTTGGTCCAAAAGTGCATGTTCAAAGACAAGCAGCAGGAACTTCAGATATGTGTCTGTGACTTGCATCTTCTAATTCAAAATAAATATCCCATCTAACCTTACATATATAGCTGGTCTCCCTCGCTGCTGCATATTCTTTATTACACATAATCCTGCACCGGGCCTTAAATTAGCTTCTCGGGCAAGGGCTATCCTTCTACTCTGTGTTTACACACAGCGGTTCTACCATGGGGCCCTGAGCCTGACTGCCGCTGCCAGGTGCTACCATAATAGCAGTCACACCGTCACCCTTAAAAATGTCCCCTTGAAGTTTTGCCTCCCATTCAGTAGGAGCAAACAACAGTGGAAGTTTGTTGTACAGATGATGTCGAATCTGCTTTCTGCAAATGTGCACACGTTGTATGTCTATGAAGAAAACATGCATCAAATATTTATATTTAAGAGATCGAGGAGGTCTGAGGAAATTAAATGCAGAACCCGAGGAGTTGTGAAGGCTAGGACTATAACAGCGTTTAAAATAGAACTGGATAAATTCACGGTGGTTAAGTCCACTAATGGCTATTAGCCAGGATGGGTAAGGAATGGTGTCCCTAGCCTCTGTTTGTGAGAGGGTGGAGATGGATGGCAGGAGAGAGATCATTTGATCACTGCCTGTTAGGTTCACTCTCTCTGGGGCACCTGGTATTGGCCACTGTCGGTAGACAGATACTGGGCTAGATGGACCTTTGGTCTGACCCGGTACAGCCTTTCTTATGTTTTTATGTTCAATTCCCCTCTTAGACATTTTTTATGTGAGAATAACTCCACGCTTTCAAAGATTCCCCCTAACTCAGCCTTGCCAAGTTCTACAGAGGAGAACTGATTTTTTTTTGGGTGAGGGGGGAGAGAAGATGGGGGAACAGGTAGATAAAAGTCTAATTAAATTTTCTTCATCTTTAGCATCATGGTAAGGGAAAGCTAAGAGATTTTGTGTCTGGGCTGGTAAATTCCCATGGCCGTTTTAACTCGGGTAGCACTTGAACAATGCAATGAAAAAATTTAGGACTTTCATCCTCCTTCCCTGCCAACAGAACTTCACTATAGCCAAGCTCTTTACAAGCAGGTTCCACTGTACTCCTTTGGAGAAGGCAGCCAGACTAAGGCAAACCAGCCCCATGTTGTTTTATTTCATCATAATAAAGCAAAATATCGACAAGATGGCACCCTGTCGTGAATTTTGGCCCTTAATATGAAGGTCAGTAGAAAGTCTGGTTTCCTTTATAATTTAATTTTTAATCATTGTGCCAGCCAAATGACTAACATACATACTTTATAAATAGCAGCATATGAGAAGATACACGCACATTCTCCAAGAGGCCTTTCTCAGAGGATGCTACAGATACTGCAGTGGAAAACTTAAGTGGCAAAATTCAGATCTGGAACCAAAACAAAGCAGATCTAGGGATTTGGGTTGGACCGGTCACTAAAGAAAATCATTGCACTTGAAGCAAACAGTTACACAGACTTGCCTTATCACGACGTCAGCTTGCACTCCGTATGTTTTCTGCTCCACTGCTTTTTGGAAGGACATCAGAGTGTTTTCTGGGGCCAGCTAGGGAAGAAGCAGTGAAAAAGTGTATTAATAAAGTATGAAATGTTTATAAAGCCCTCTTTCAGTAAGCCACACATGATGCTGCAGTAACAACACAACAAATAAATCAAAATACCTACAAGAGGTAATTAAAAGGTTGAAGAGACAACAAATCACCATGACTGAAAAAAAATATTACAAGACTTCATAAATTGTACTCAGTGAGAATCATGTTACATCACTGGAATGAACTGGCTACGGGTAGTACGTGTAATGACTACCGCCCTTCATAGATGGAACTGAATCTGGCCAGCAGCATGCTTTAAATCTGTTAGCTGCTAACAGAGATTCTCCTTTACTCAGTTGGTAGGGGCCAGTGCATTCTGAGATCTGTACCGAATGATCATGATGCGCATCCAAGTCCTAGTGAGCTCTGGATTTGTCATCATATGCTGTTTAAAAGGTTTGGTAACGTGTACCAGTCAGCTGCAATGGTTCTCAAATTGTGGTTTATAGATGACTGATGGCCTGTAGAGTGCTTGTTGGGGTGCCCATAAAGGCTGGCTGGCTACATGGAGTTGGCACCCCTCAGTCACAGCTATCCATGGGTGCTGGAATTAGGGGTGCTGCTTGAAGAGGTTTGGCTTTGGCTTGAAGAGGTTTTCAGCAATGTACACACTATTTTACAAAAATAAGAGTAAGCCACAATGTCTGTCTAGAAAAGTTTCCAATCAAACACAGACTAGTCAAACAGACAAGGAAAGGAGGGGAACACCCACAACCCTCAACACATGAGTCACATGAGGTCAAGGTAAAGATGACTATTTCAAATAAGTGCAATGTCCAAAAATGCCAGAAGGGGGCAGCATTCAAGCAAAGATCCTGGACTACCAGCAAAAACATATTTGAGGTTACCCTTTGCTAAAGTACTCCCTGCTCTTGCATAGCTTTCAGAGTCTCTTGTCTTACCAAGTAGCTCAGGTTTCATTAAGATGAACAAAGCAAGCTGATCCTGTTTCCACTTAGCATCACCTGACAGTCTCTTCCCCAGGCTGCAGTCACTCACACAGAAACAACAGACTGGCACCTGCCCAGACGAGGTCTGAGCCTGACCCTATGTGGGGTAGCTTAAGAAAGAGAAATGCAAGGCTGGTGTATGGACACAGTGTCTGAGTTAGGCGCTGTTGTGAACACAGGCCTCACATCTGCTTTTTAAACCTCACTTATACTATAAAATTCTAACTATGTTAATATAAAAAATATAAAACTATTATCAATAGCTATTTACAAGAGATCAAAGAGAAAAGCTGGAGAAATCTGTGGACACTGGGTTTCCGACTCAGGCCACATGGCGGTAAGAAGGAACTGGAGAGCTGCTGGCCCATACTGCCTCCTACACCATTGGTCTGGAGCATGTGTGGGCCAGTGGACACTACTTGTTCGACTCGGGTGCATGAGAACCAGCACTCAAAGAAGAATGTGGATTTTGGCCAATGCTTTCTCTGCCCAGTCACGGTACTTCTCTCACTGAGCTAAGCACAATGAATGACTAGAAATATAAACCCAACTGCATCATCAAAAGGCAAATAAGAAATCGTACCCACAGTGATTATAAACAAGTTGCTAAATATTTCCACGTTAAGCAGTGAAGCTTCTCTGAGGATCTGTCTATGGAATATTGAAAAACAACAACAAATTAGACCAACCCCACAGCACAGATTCCACAGATCAACATGTTGGTGGTTGTTATTGTCAAGGTTAACTTCTGGGAGAAACCATGACACCAGGACCCAACCACATGGACACTACACGACACCTCAACGTTATCAACCTAACAAGATAACCCTCACTGGGAACTGAATTATCTGTACTCTCCAAGGGACTGAATGTCTGCCTTGCCACAGAACCTTAAACCATCCTAACGTGTAGAACTAGAAACATTCATTCACCAACTCCACCTCAAGGAATTTTCACAACGAAGACATCACCCACAGCTACCACATCTGCACCAACAGTCACAAGCAAAAAAAAATCCAACCATTGGTTAATGATCAAATCAGCAGACAAAGGAGGTACCATTGTAGGCCTCAATCATGACTAAGGCTAAGATTTAGTCATAAGTATTTTTAGTAAAAGTCATGGGCAATAACTGCCCGTGACTTGTACTATAAATACCTCTGACCAAATCTTAGCTGCTCTGGGAGGCTTGGGTGGGGTGGGGGTGGGGGCAAAGGGGGGAACCCTAGGGGCACCGCTGCTGCTCTGGGACTGCTGCTCCAGGGCCTCCCCTGGGACTGTTACTACTCCAGTGGCCCCGGGGCTGCTCTAGCAGTGGCTGGTATGGCTGGCTCCGGGGCTGCCCCAGCCGCTCAGGTAGCCTTGGGGACAGGTGCCCTGGCCACTGAAGAAGTCACAGAGGTCCCAGAAAGTTACAGAATCCATGACCTCCATGACAGACTTGCAGCCTTACTCATGACAACTGCGTTAATGAGCCCACCAACAATTTTGACACCACCTACTATAAAGAACTGAAGGAATACCTACACCATAATCCACCCAGGAATTTAAAGATCTAATCAAATCGTTCCCCAAACAACTTCAAGAGAACCTCTATAACCTCATCCCCCTGAATTCACCCTAGAGAACTTCTACATGCTTTCCAAGATACACCAGGGAACTCAGGCAGACCCATCATATCTGGCCATGGCACTTTTACTGAAGGAACATTAGGACCTAAGGAAACCATCCTCCAAAAGGCCAGTTTCCTCCAGGACACAACCAAGTTCTTCCAGAAACTCTGCAACATTAACAAGCTCCCTCAGAACACCATCCCTGCACCTATGGAAGTCAATTTCCCATACGGCAAACCAGGGGCGGCTCTAGACATTTCGCTGCCCCAAGCACGGCAGCATGCCGCGGGGGGCGCTCTGCCAGTCGCCAGTCCCGCAGCTCCGGTAGACCTCCCGCAGGCGTGCCGCCAAAGGCAGCCTGCTTGCCGCCCTCCTGGCGACCGGCAGAGTGCTCCCCACGGCATGCCGCCCCAAGCATGCGCTTGGCGTGCTGGGGCCTGGAGCCGCCCCTGCACCAAACATCCCTCACCACAATGGCATTGCTGCCTGCCTCAGATATCAACACCACTCAGAAATCCACTGCAAACATCTCCAAACTCATCCATTTCATCCTAGCCTGTAACAACTTTACCTTGAACAACAAATATTTTGTCCAAACGATGGGAACAGCCATGGGTCCTAAGATGGCTCCTCAACATGCCAACCTGTTTATAGGCCACTCACAGATTTTCCCCACATCTCAACACCCACCACCCGTCCATCACATTCGCTCTAGATTAGCACTCCCACACCAGCATCAGCTTCTGGGACAGCACAATCAACTTCAACAAGGGAAACCCCACGGATTACCACACTTACCTCCACAGATCCAGTAACCACCCTAGACACACCAAGAAATCTATTATCTACAGTTAGGCACTCAAATACCACAGAATATGCTCAGAAGAGAAAGTCTGGGATACACATCTCCACACACTTAAAACCACCTTCACTAAACAAGCACACTCCACCAGAAAAGTAGATCACATCATGGAGTGGGCCACCCAAATACTCTGGGAGAACCTGCTTCAATACAGAAAATAAAATCCCCTCCGACTGTGCACTCCTCATTGTCACGTACCACCCCACATTGGAACCCAAATGGGATAGCATCAAACAATTACAATCTATACTACATGGGACCCCATCCTGAAAGAAATCTTTCCTGAATTCCCTCTTCTGGCCTTCAAATATCCCTTCCCCCCCGCCAGCGTTGCCACGCTCATCATCCGAAGCAAGTTCCCCACAGATCAGGACACACCAACTTAAAGCAGCAACAGAGCAACAGCTGCAAAACCTGCAAACATCTCTCTACTTCTCTGATGATGAATACCCTCGCCCCCCTCCAAACACACCTTTCAAGATCTCTGGGTCCTACACATGCCTATCACAACATGTAGCGTCTCTCATCCAGTGCATCAAATGCCCCAGCAACAACTATGTGGGTGAAGTCAGACAATCACTATGCTGTTGAAAGAAATCACAGAGAAAAATTATAAAAAACAAAAACACTCTATTACCTGTGGGTCAACACTTTTCACAAAGCAAATCACACTTCTCAGTCCTTTGTCCTCTAAGGAAACCTGCACAATGCCTTCAAAAGATGAGCCTGGGAACTTTAATGCATAACTTTGCTGGTCACTAAAAAAAAATGGACTTCATAGAAACCCTGGTTTTACAACCCATTACAACAATTTGTAACACACTCTGCTAGCAACTAACCCTCCATTGTGTCCTGTGACTGCAGAAGTGTTAATTGCCCACTTCATTTTAAGCGTGAATCCCTTGGGTTTAATAATCTGTCCCACCTTCTATTTAGCTTGGACAATCTGGTTACTTTCTCCTGACCTGAGGAAGAGCTCTGTGAAGCTCACAGGTTTGTCCTTTCCACTAGTAGAAGTTGTTCCAACAACAGATTTTAAAATGTTATTAAAATTAATGTTTAAAATTAAATGTACAAAAGTTAATGGGGAAGGTACTGTACACCTGGGGTCCGGCTTGAGTTATGAGGAATTACAGGTATCAGTCACAAGGATCACGAGATACATATATGTTACATAACCAGCATAGGTCCAGATTGGGGTGTGGGAGTTTTTAAAGTGTCAGTGGATAAGTGGGCTCAGGTACGGCACCCACACCTCACCCCCCTTCTGTCTCACAAATTTTCCCAAGATGGAGGTGTGGCTGAATGAATAAGGTCCTACGCATACTGCAAACTTGCCGTTTAAACACCATGCTTCAGCACGGGAGCACCGTGCACCAAGTGAGAACAAGATTTATCTGCGTGGATGAGAAGAAGCTGTGTTCTGCTCTTCACCAATCACCTCCCTGGTGGTCTAGTGGCTAGGATTTGGCACTCTTACTGCAGCGGCCAGGGTTCGATTGCCAGTCAGGGAAAGAAACTTTCCATCAACATCTATTGAACAAATCAAACCAAGGTTAAAACACTAATATGGGTGTTGTTCAGGCAAACCCAAACTACATTCTGACTCCAGCAGTACTAGGAAATGGTAGGTTTTGTAGTACAGAGGGGGCCCAAAGCTGAATGGCCATGGGAATCTTGGTCTCCACAGGGAAAAATTGTGGGAGAAGATCCACAAAGGAACTGTAATAAAACAAGAATAGATTTCGATGCTGCCAGACATTCTTCAAGAGTCTCCACAAGGTAAATTGAAAATGACACACAACAGCTTAGACTGAGCCAAATTAAAATACATAAGTGGCATTGCTGTGCACTGATACAATGGCTCTACTCCAGAAGCAGCTGCGTGTCAGTGGTGAGCGAAATGATTCTTGTATATGTAAAGCTCTTTAGGAGCCTCTGCTCTGAGAGAGGCACTAGACAGAGCACATGCACGGAAGAGTGTATTTCAGCCATTTTGAAACAGCTTGAAACTTTCACTTGGACATTGGTCATTTGGCCTCTAATACCACCCCCACATGTAAAATGACAGATCAAAGCTTACTAAGAAAACTGTTTCTTTGGGACACTCTCTTGATTTGCCACCCGATCATATAATATTGGCTGTCTAAAGGCTGTACTGAGCAGCATTTCAGATGCAGTGTATTTGGGCCAGGCTGACACAAACACCATGGTGAGACTGCAGTTTAAAGCTGGGATGTTCACTGAAATTCTGTGGAAGTTGGGAACCTGACCCCTTTAGACACCTTTGAAAACCCCAGCATCTGTACCCAGACAGAAGCAGTGCTGGGTGAAAATGCAGTTTCAAGCCATGGAGAGGTTTCTGCAGAGCTGTTTCAGTTCCTCTGGGGCTTGCAGAGTTCAGTTTCACTGTTAAGGAACCAGAAAACTCAAAGTAAAAAGTGCAGCACAAGCCATGTTTTGTCTGGCTGCTGGAAGAACACCCTGCAAACTCCCTGGTTTCTCAAAAATTCAACTCAGAATCACAAATCAGCTCAGGCTCACTTAAAACATGCCCCAGACTCACCAGCTTCAGGAAGCCTAGATTTGTCCCTACACTCGGCTCTAGTGCTAATGCTGGATGTTCAGAGGAACAAGCATATCACAACTCAGCTCCAGGAACGGAGGCTGTATAGCCAGTGCCATCAAAATTCACTATTTGCCACTCTGCAGTGACTGTGACCCTGTGGGATCTCCTGCTAAGGAAGATACCAAGTCTACAGCAGGAACCTCGGGTGGTGGATCCTAAATGTTTAAAATAGTGCCCACTGTGCACTAGATTCTCAGCTGGAATAAACCATCTAGCTCCACTGAAGCCAACAGCACAGTGCTGAATGACGACAGTGGAGGATCAGGCTCTAAAGGTGGTCTATCTTGTAATTCCAATGATATATAACTTGAAGTGCTACGAAGCTGTGCAATAGCTGGTCTATGTAACCACGTGATCTCCTTACCAGACATTCTTAGCCTCTCTAGCTCACTTTTCTTATGTGTGCAACATTCATTTGTTGATCTAACTTCAAGCTACTCTACGTTCTCCAGGGCAAGGACTGCCCCTTCCACTGCATGTGTGTGTGTGCAAGCAGAATCTAGCTGAAACCACTGCCTGTCAGGCTATTTTTGTCTCATTGTTTCCTTGTACTCCCCCATCCATATCCATCGGTTGTCCCTCATCTCATAGTTAGACTGTGAGCTCTTTGGAGCTGAGACAGTCTTGTTACTCTGTGTTTATACAACACCTGGCACAACGGGGTTCTGGTCCTGGGGCTGCGGGAATATAAATTAGTAACAATGGGGTACTGATCCTGATTGGAGCCTTTGGGTACCACCACAATACAGATACACAAATATAATCATTAGAATTTAGACTCAATCCCTCCTTTATCTACAACTGTTGATTCTCCATTTTTCACAAGGCCTCTTCCCCAACCAATTTCTACACCACTTCACTATTCCCTGTGCCTGGGCATACGGAAGTGTCAATTAGTGCTGGCTTTATTATAGCTCTTAAGCTGACAACTCCTTCACACACAACTATGCATAGCATCCAAGAGAACGTAAGCAAGCCAGGGACCTTCACAAATCAAAACACACTCCCTTTAGACCAGCCTTTCTTTATTCCCCGAGGTCTGCTCAGCACTGCTGGAAAGCACTTCCCCCTGCCCAGCCGCTTCATGCTTGCAAAGTGATTTTAAAACCAGAGCTGTGAGCTTTGAAGAGGATCCTTTGTAAAGGAGCATTGGGATTATCCAAGCGGAATACAATTGACTCCCACCAGCCTCCCTTCTCCCTAGAAAAGCAGGAAATGCAAAGCAAATAGTGACATATTTAGCACAGATGTGCCCAAGGGAGCTAGCCACTGTCACAACAAAGTCATCTACTTGGAGTATAAGGAGTTTGTTTAGTTTTAAGGGGTTTTTTTTGGTTTTGTTGTGGTTTTTTTTTTAAATTCTCCAGCAAAAACTGTAAAACAGAGATGAATAACTTCCAGATGTAAATATTTATATCACTACTAGGAATAAGTTGCTCCTTTAGTCCAATGTTAACTGGCAGATTTTCTTTAGAAAACCCTTGCTCTATTGCCATCTGGTATAACTGGGTTTTTTCAGAGAACAAAGTTATAGGAAAGTCAACCCGAGGGAAAGATCACAGGAATGTTTTCATTCTAAGGCCTGATCACGCAAGCCCCGTCAGGATCAAGACTCCTCCAAATGCCAACTGGAATATTCTATGCAGAGAGTGCTTGGAAAATTGGTTCTTGACAGTGGAGCTTGATTTAAATTGATCACTTGCAAAGATCAGTCCAAAAATCTACCTCTCAGTGATTGCTGAAGGAGAGAATGGAGCAAATAATTTGCAGTGAATTACTTATTCCACAAACGTAGTCTGTTTTCCACAGAGAACATTCACAAGCCAATTGCAACTTCCTTAAGTTTATTATCTAAATTAATATCCTTCTGCATTTTTGTTCTATGGATTTGTTGTGAATATTCTAAATGTGAACGGAGCTGCTTTTCTGCAATGGATCAGATAAGTCAAACAACATTGTTTCTGTCCTCTGATTGGCTGTGCATGCAAGAACTTTTGTTGCCATTAGCCAAGTTTGCTTCAAACTTCTTGGATGACTCGAATGTTTTGGGGAAATGAACAAAGAAGGGGTGCAAATAAACTCAGTTCATTGTAAAATTAAATAGAATAGTTACAGAACAGTCCCAGCATTATTCACGCAGCTGTACTGAAGGATCTGGCGCTTGCTTATACTGATACACGAGAAGGATTAGATAGGAAGGGAATTTCTTGGTATTTTGTACCAAGTACCACTTCGTGGGTAAGCAGTTATAACCAGCCTTGACATGGTGACAGAATAAGATCTGGAAGACGGAGTTTTTCTTCTGTGCAAGTCAGATTTGGGTAGTTCACAGTTTCATGGATCCGTATGTATTGTTTATATCTCAATGCCCAAAGGCCCCACTCAGGACAAATGTTGTGCTAGGCATTATACAAACAGAGCAAAAAGACAGTTTATATTCTGAACAGACAAGACTGCAGAAGGATGGGCAATATAGTGATTATTTGGACAGAGGAAGGGTGGTCCACTGGTTAGGGCACTAGACTGGGACTCAGGAGACCCTCAGCAATCCAATGTTCTGCCACCAACTTTCGGTGCTGCTTGGGCAAGTCACTCAGTCTCTCCGTGCCTCCGTTCCTCATCAGTGCAGTAGTACTGCACTACTTCACAGGGATGATGGGAGGATAAAGGCATTTTTAAAATGGTGTGGTTTTCAGATACTACAGAACTTCGGGTAGAGAGAATGATTGAGAGTCAGTGGGTCCCTACACCTGTTATCACTAACGGTCTTGACACTTACAGCCTGCCCCAAAAATGACTACTATCAAAATAGCAGCAAACCATTTCTCTTCAAAGGCTTCCGTTGGAATTCCCTGCCTACAATGCTCTTTCCGCCTCATGTTTCACTTGTTAGGGGATTCGTTTCAGGAGTGACATTGTTAAAACCAGGTTTTAAACGGTAAAAAGGTTTCAAAATAACCCCCTCCCATTCCCCAAATAAAGAGTTACGCTCACATTTGAAGAGTGTACAGGAAATAGGCCTCATGCAAATCAGTCCCAGGGAGCTGAGGCCTTTTGTACAAAGCCGGGTGTTTCTCCCACTTCTGGGCTTTGTTTTGTCTAATTCAAAACAGGAAAGGTTTAGGAGTTTTTAGACCCACATAACAAACCCGTAGAGACCCTTCGTTAAAGGATTCTTTTCAAGTTTTGCTTCACTAGAGGGGAAGGGATTTGTCTTGTTTACTCAAGGTCCTAAAATACTCCCATGAATTATGGATCACAGAGCTTGTGGGGGAGTTAGACCCTTTGAATCGCAGCAGGTTTGGTATAGCATCACAATATAATCTCCCACATGGCTTCTGAGACTTACCACAAACTTCAGCCAAGGAAACCATATTCCCTAATGGGATAAGAAGTGAGACATTGACCTAATAGACAGATGAAACGTCTTAGCTTTGAATCAGCTTCTCATAATGATCCCAAAGGATTCCAATACATTTAGTGGACTATACATATTCAGCACTACTGGTACAGCCACCTTGAGGATGGAAGGAGGTAACCAAGAATGCAGCAACGGGGGAAGAAACATTTGGGCCAAGGAGACCAGGCAAAACTTACAAAATATGCTATTAGATATTTAATAGCTAGATAAGAAGTTTTTATTGTTTTAAGGTCTCAGTTGGACGACAGACTCTAGGTGCAGCAAAAAAACTTTTTGCAGCAAAAAAACTTCAGGACCAGACTTCAAAGAGAAACTGCTGAGCTTCAGTTCATCTGCAAATTTGACACCATCAGCTCAGGATTGAACAAAGACTGTGAATGGCTTGCCAACTACAGAACCTGTTTCTCCTCTCTTGGTTTTCACACCTCAACTGCTAGAACATGGCCTCGTCCTCCCTGATTGAACTGACCTCGTTATCTCTAGCTTGCTTACTAGCATATATATATATACCTGCCCCTGGAAATTTCCACTACATGCATCTGACGAAGTGGGTATTCACCCACGAAAGCTCATGCGCCAAAACGTCTGTTAGTCTATAAGGTGCCACAGGATTCTTTTCTGCTTTTACAGACTCTAGGTGGGATTCATTAATTACATCAGTGATGGCAGTACGTAGAGGAAGTCGACATCTCTGTTTACAATCCTTTATATCGCTCCGGCCAAGTTTTCAGTTTGGTGCCCAAGGATAGAGAACTGAATAAATGTTGTCTGATTTCAGAAGTGCTGTGGATCCCCTCCTTTCGCTGAAGTCATCAGGAGCTGAAAATGATCAGACCCCTTTGAATAACAGGCCACCTTTACTTACTAGCACGTGTAGTTGGATGCCTGATTTTAGACACCCATGTTTGAACATTTTGAGACCTTTGTTCTTTTCTGTTCACTTAATTCTTCCACTGTGCAAAAAGGCTATTTGTTTTCTGCAGCTTATTACAGCTAACATGCCTTACTTTCCAGTTAGGGAGGAGGAATGCACAAGCCAGAACACCACAGCTGGCTCAAAGGTTCTCCCATAAGCCATAACCCTTGGTAGAAGGTAGCTGCTCAGGTCATTCGGAGCATCTCCTAGTGGGATGTGCAGTCTTCCCTACATATGCTTGCTTCGCACTGTTGCTCATTCAAGGGCTCGTTTGAGAGCAGCAGTCAGTGCTCTCTGTTAACGCTTTTTGGCTGCCACTACCTGGTGCTGAAACTGTCAGAGACTGAAAGAACTCAGTGATACACGAGCTCTTTGAGGAATGGATCATAGCTTCATATTGGTGTGGAAAGCTGCTTACATACTACTGGCGAGACGTGTGATAATCTACTTCAGCATAAATTTCCCATTGCTACCATAATTCCCGGCCTGTTGGGGATATAAACAAACTACAATGTAATTGTCAGAGCGATTAAAAATTGGCTGCCCATCAGGATGCTTCATACAAGAAGCAGGTCCATTCCATGCCTCCACTCAAGTGTTGGCATGTTTCAAATTGGCTCAAAAAGGTTTTGTAAATGTGAATATACAATAAATCAGCAAGTCAGCATTCCTGACAAACCCCTCCTTGGTGCAGGACATTTCCACACAGCACAAAAATATCCACCGTGTGCTATGGGGACAGAACAAGAAGCCTAAAGGTGGTATTCAAGATCAGAGTGGTTTTTCTTTAGTGCACTTCCTACAACATGCAGACAGTGTTTCACCGTTATGTCTTTGCCAATGCTGTTAAGAAACACTACTGGAAAAACCGCTGTTTGGGTGCTCTGCCAAGAGCATTGACTTCCCTGCTATTTGGAGACCCAAGCACCGTAATTATGAACCACTCCTGTCTCCACTGTGTGCTCAGGTTGGTTGTTTCCACAGTACCACCCTGACGCTGCTTTAGATCGCCAGTGCCTCGTTTGGTCTCAATTAAAGGATGTGAAAATTAAGTACCATGTAATTTTCCAGAAAGATGCATCTATGATGCTAAGCTATTGGCACTATAAATCTTCCAGTTTACCTACACCACCAGGCAGGCCCAGTGTTAACAATCTCACTTCTGACACAAAAGTAATAAACACACATTCAAGAATAACATCTAAAGACAAGCAGGGAGTTGATGGAACAACTATATTTACTGCACTTGAGCTTATGCAAAAACAGTGATGAATAATTCTTCCAATCTTAAAGGCTGGTCACTACAAATCTAGGTTCTGCTCCTTCTAGAATAGCGGTTCTCAACCCACAGCCCATGGGGCTGCATGCAGCCCCGCTGTGTAGTAAAGGGCGGCAGGGTCCTGGGCTGGGGCTGCCACGTGGCAGGGTCTGGGGTTGGGGCTGCTGCCTGGTCCCATACAGTGTGTCAGGGTCAAGGTTGGGGTGAGGTTGGGTTGGGGATATCACCCACCCCCCTAAGGCTGGGTCTAGGGTTAGAGTTGGAGCTGCTGCCCAGCCCTACAAAATAGGGGTCAAGGTTGGCAGCAGGCTTGGGTCAGGACAGCCACCTGGCCCTGCACAACAGGGTCCAGAGTCCCTGCCACTCAGCCCCATTACCAGGGCTCCACTCCTTGCCTCACTCTGTGGAAGGGTTTCTGGGCTGGGGGCGCTGGGCATAGCAGTGGCGGGTGGGGAGTGCTGTGGTTCTCAACCTGTGGCCCAGGTAACGTGCTGCAGGCCGCATATGCAGCCCACAATGATTAACAGGTTGAGAACCACTGGTCTAGAAGAACCAGGGAACTCCCCTCCTCACCAGAAATGTGATCTTGGCAGAGATTTTCAATGGCATAAATGACAGGTACCTAACTCCTATTGACGATCAATGGGAGTTAGGAACCGAGTTGCCATTTTTGCTCATGGCGTAAATTGGCAATGCATCATTCATATTATATATGTATGTATATTGTCTGTGTGTGTGTGTGTGTGTGTGTGTGTGTGTGTGTGTGTGTGTGTGTGTGTGTGTGTGTGTGTGTGTGTGTGTGTAGTGACAGATTCAGGCCAGGAGGGTATAAGAGGGTAGTCCTTCTGAGTACCGGGACGTGGGCGAGCACTAGCTCGCCCCCTGCTAAAAGCCCCTCCTCCAGCCTAGGGAGGGACCACGAAACTCAGAACCCAACTGAGTTTGGGGGACAACAAAGGCGACAACAGAAACAGGCGTGGCGGTCAAAGGGCCAAAACTAAGGAACTGGAAGGGGACACCAAGCAGAGATCCCCGGACAGCGCCCATTGCTCCTCTAAGACATTGAGAGAGCCGGTGGACGCTGCCCAGGGGAACTCTGACCGGATACGTGAACGGATGAAAGAATGAAAAACGGCCCCACAGTCGCAGCCCCTGCCCCCAGCCAACATCCCCTCCTTAGTGTTACGAATGGCCACCTTGGCCATGGCTAGGAGGAGGGTGACGAGGTGGTCTCGCGACTTCGGGGGGCCTCGGATTGGGTGTACATAGAAAAATAAGTGTGGGGAAAAGTGCAGCCAGAACCTCAATCAGAGGTTCTGGAGGAGCTGGAAAAGGCGCGGCAGCCTCGTGCACTGAAGGTACGCGTGCGCCAGAGTCTCCCTCATGCCACAGAAGGGACAGGTGTCAGGGACACTGGTAAATCGAGCCAAGTACATGCCAGTGCTCACAGCTCCATGCAGGAGCCGCCAGCTGATACCCCCGGCAGGCCGCGGGACTAAGGTGGAATAGAAACTGGCCCACCGGGGTTCCCCACCCGCCGCTGCTGGTAAAAGATCCCGCCACTTGGTGTCTGGGTGGGACACGAGGATGGGGTAGTGAAACGTGTGCAGCACGAGTGCGTACAGATGGTCCCATGGCACGGTTTGGAAATGAAACGGCTGCATGACATGCAGCCGGCTTAAGGTATGCGGGTGGAAAGGCCGGGGAGGCTCATGGGGCAGGGGGCCGATGGAAAGGTCCAGAGGGCCCGGAGTGAGGGGCAGGCGGGGCTCACCCTCTCGCAGGACCTGCTCAAGGAAGAACTGAGCCGTGGGAGGCAGGGCTGCCTCCACCTCCTGGAGTACGCACCAGGGGGTCGTAAAGGTGGAGAGCCCCATGTGTCGACCTTGCTCCTGGGGATCCACCCAGCTCCCAGGTCATAGTCCAGAAGGTCTCTGATCTTGGTGACTCCAGCCAAGACCAACCTCCGGCACACCGAGGAGGACTCCGCCACCAGCACACGAAGATGGAGATTGTGTAACAGGGGCTCCGTGAAGAGATCTACCCCCTCAGTGGCCACAAAGGACCTGGTTGCTGAAACCAGCCTCCAGGTCTGGAGGAGGTCCTGGTAGAAGACCGGCAGCTCGGAGAGGTCTCGTGGAAGACCTCTCGTATGGAGAAAAAAGGGCTGCCGGTCATATCAGAGCCCTCGCAGGCGGCGGAGGAAGGCGTGCACCAATGTGCTCCTCGCCGAGCCACCTGCACTATAAAGGAGTCTCTGCAGAGCCTGAAGGCGGAAGACGTGGACCTGCGTGTGCATGCACGTCAGGCCCTGTCCGCCCTCCTCCAAGGGAAGATGGAGAACCTCTGCAGAGACCCAGTGCAGTCCTGGTCAAAAAAAACCCAAAACCAACCTCTGGAGATTGGCCAAGAACACCGGGGGCAGGCACAGGGTGTTGAGTCGGTGCCAGAGCATGGACAGAACCAGCTGGTTAAGCACCAGCGCTCTCCCCCGAAGGGAGAGGCACGGGAGCAGTCCCGTCCAGCTCCGCAACTGCCCAGTCAACCTTTCTCTCCAAACCGTGCCAGTTCTTTGGCGGAGACGGACGTGTGGCTGAGAAACGAAGGTACAGCAGCAGACCCGCACCCCACCGAATGGCTTGAAGCGCGGGTGGGAGAGGGCTCGGCCACCACCCGGCCCCGACCACCAGGCCAGAGCTCTTGACCCAGTTGACCCGGGCAGAGGAGGCCGCTGAATAAACAGCTTGACAAGCCTCTACCCACACCAGGTCGTCCAGGTCCTGGACCACAAGGAGCACGTCGTCGGCGTATGCTGCCAGAACCAGCCGCACCTCCGGCTCATGGAGTACCAACCCCGTCAACCTCTTGCGAAGGAGACAAAGGAAGGGCTCAATTGCCAGAGCATACAGCTGACCCGACAGCAGGCAGCCTTGACGCATCCCTTGCCCGAAGCTGACAGGTGTGGTCAGGGTCCAACTGAGCTTGACCAAACACTCCGCGGAGGCATACAGCACCTGGAGAAACCCTACAAACTGGGGTCCAAAGCCAAAAGTCCGCAGAGAGCCCAGGAGATACCCGTGGTCCATCCGGTCGAATGCCTTCTCCTGATCCAGGGACAGGAGGGCGAACGACAGACCATCCTGATACCCGAGCTCTAAGAGATCCCGGACTAGACAAAGATTGTCAAAAATGGTACGGCCCGGGACGGTGTAGGTCTGGTCTGGATGGACCACGTCCACCAGCACAGACCGCAGCTGCAGCGAGATGGCTTTCGCCACGACCTTATAGTCCGTGCTGAGGAACGAGACGGGATGCCAATTCCAGAGATCGCAGAGGTCCCCCATCTTCGGCAATAAGGCGAGCACCGCTCACCTGCACGAAAGAGGGAGGACCCCGATCTTCAAGGACTTGGCCCAGACGAGAGCAAGGTCCGGGCTGAGGACGTCCCAGAACACGTAGTAGAACTCCACGGTCAGCCCGTCCATGCCCGGAGATTTATTTAGTGGGCATAAGACGGAGGGCTTCCGAGAATTCAGCCAGAGTAAGAGGCAGCTCCAGCCGGTCTCGGTCGCCCGTGTTGACTGACTGTCAGGAGTCCGTCCCAGAGCACTCCGCAGGAATTGGCATCGGTTGGATCCAGGGAGAAAAGGCCAGCATAGAAGGCCCTAGCCCTCTCGCACATCTCCACTGGATCCATGAGGGGGGCACCGTCCTCTGCCAAGATGCAGAGGACGTGCTTTTTCACCTCCCTCTTCTTCTCCAGGGCGTAGAAAAAGCAGGAGCCGCGATCCATCTCCCGCAGGAGATGGATGCGGGATCGTACAAAGGCATCCTGGCCCCAAGATTGTCAAGGGCCTGGAGCTCCTCCTGCTCCTCCCAGTGTGCTCCACAGAGGAGTGGATCTCCAGGGCTGGTGGCCAGACGCCTCCCCAGCTCCAATATCTCCTGCTCCAACTGCTCTATCACCACATCCCTCCGCCGGCTGGTGCCCCGGGTGTGGCTAAGGCAGAAGAGTCGGGTGCGCACCTTCCCCACATCCCACCACTGTCGCGCTGAGGGAAAGGCACGCCTCTGTTCCCACCAGGCCAGCCAAAACTTCCGGAAGGATGCCACAAATCCCACATCCTCCAGCAGGCTGTTATTGGCATTTCAATAAGCCAGGCTCGGCCTCTCCAAAGAAAGAGAGGCCATCACGGCCACCAAATGGCGGTCCGAGAACGGGGCCAGCCGAACACTGGAGGAGTGGGCCTGCCAGAGATGACATTGAGAAAAATAAATGCGATCCAACTGGGAGTGGCTCGACCAGTGTCCCTCCACCCGGACACAAGTGAACGTAGAGTCATCGTCCGGGTGGTGGTCGTGCCAGACGTCCACCAGGAAGTGATGGACTACAATCTCTCGAGGACGTCCGCAGAGGCTGGGCCCGGCTTGATCCCCATGCAGTCCTGCTCCTCGAGGGTACAGTTGAAATTTCCACCCAGGACCAGGCACTTGCGAGGATCCAAAGTACCAAGGAAGGCGGACGCCTGCTGAAAAAAGCACGCTCTCACTGGGCCAGATGCTGGGCCATAGACATTGACAAGATTCAACGTTAGCCCCTCCATCCAAACCCAGAGGTGCAGCAGACGACCAGGCACGACCTCAGTAAACCCCAGCACCTCGGGCTGTAGGTGCGGGGAGAACAGAGTCGCCATCCCGCCCTGACGGACTGAAAGGTGACTGAAGTAGACCCCGTCCCCCAACTCCAGCCGCCAGCTCGCTTCGGCAGCTGGGTCCGTGTGGGTCTCCTGGAGGAAAATAACTGAGTACTCTCCCTCCCGAAGGAAGGAGAGCACTTGGCACCTGTGGAGACCCGACCTACAGCCGTGGGTGTTCAAAGTGGCAAAGATGGACGGCGACATAAAGAGAGCTGGGGATGATCCTCGCGGTTTGGGGCGCTAGTGGTGCCCATTGGACCCCGCAGCAAACTGCGATCAACCCTGAAAGCCAGCAGGGCATCATGGAAGCTGTGGGTCCACTGGTAAGCTGCAGCATCCCGCTTCCCGGTCCCTTTGCCCTCCCCCATAATGGCCCTCATGATCTGGAGAACAAGATGGAAATTGCCCCAGCGCTGAAGAGCGAGATGCACTCTGTTCGTGGAGCTATGACTGTCCTCCAGGAAAGAGCGCATCTCACTACTCTGCACAACGGGGACCAGCGTCACGGACCCCGGGGCATCTCCCAATTGGACTCCCCTACCAGCCCCGTGGCCTATAGAGACGGGCACGCAGGGATCAAAGCCCCATCGCGGCGCCCGTCTGTCTGGCACCGCGTCACCTGACGCAACACTCGACCCCAAGGACAGTGGCGGAGGGACGACTGCAGCCCCAGATGGGCCGGGAGAAGGAAAAACAAAAGCCGCCTCCTGGAGGCCTGTATAAAAAGAAAATGAGGCAACCTTGGGGGCAGTAACAACAAAAGGAGGGAGGGAAGAGAGGTCAAGGACCGGAACAAGGGCTGGAACAGGGTCAGGGACAGGACACAGATCCAGGATGGGAGCAGGGTCGGGGGAGGGAACGGGGACAAAATCTAGGGCCTGAGCGACAGAGCCACCGTCTCTTGACCCGTCATGGCAGTTAAAGGGACAGCCAGGGAATGGAGTGACTCCGCAGCGCTAGCCTCGGGTGCCTCACTAAACGAGGCACCCACAGTTACAGCGCTGAGAGGAGCAGAAAACTGTGGTCCCATCTCATGATGTAGGGCACCCATGGACTCAGAGCCTGGCCACTCAGCATCGGCCGCCGCCACAATGGGCACGGTGGCGTCAGCCAGATTACAAGTCACGGCCAGGCAGGTGGTCGGGGCCGGGGGCATTGCAGAGGCCAAAACAGGGGCAACCACCTGAGACGGAGGGAAGGGGAGAAGTGGGGGCGCCAGATAGCAATTGCCTGTACCGAGGCCCTCCAACAGGGGGGCATCCACTCCCTCGGTGGTTGGGGTCAAGCCCCGGGCCTCGATCTCAGCGAAAATAGAGGCAAAGTCCCCACCCGCTGCTGCAGATTCCCCCTCGACAGCAGCTGGGGCAGTAGCTATCATGATGCCTACAGGGGGCACAGATGGCAATGGGGCAGTGGGGGCACTGTCTTGAACCCCCTCAGGGAGGGAGTCCATAGGGGAGATGGTACTACCTGCCTCCCCAGCTGCAGCGACCTCGGCCGACTCCAAACAATGAACGCCAGCAGGGGAGTCAACGGAGCACCCAGCACCAGTGAACCCCTTCATAGTTTTACAGGGGGTCCCTTCCCGCTTGCCAACGGGGGGGGGGGTGCTGGGCCTGTGCTCCCCACTTGCGGTATCTCGCCCGCACAAGCTCCCAGCTCCCCGAAGAGGGCGGCTGGCCGGCTGGGTCAGGGCCTGGGAGCGAGGGCAATGACGGGAGGGCAAGGGAAGACAAGGGCTGGACAACAGGGAAGGGAACAAACTCCCTCTGAGGCAAGCCCCACTTGAGTCCCGCTACTGGCCCTGCCATCCTCTCCTCCATGGGCCCCGGTCTGCTACCCTCCTCAGCAGTGGGGCCTGCAAGCTCATCTGGGCATGTCGGGGGGGATTCCCCCAAAACCCGAGCGGAGTTGACAACGGTCACGGATGGAGGAGGCGTGAACCCAGGGACCGGGCGATCAGGGCCACCAGCGATGATAGAGCCGGTGCCCTTCTGGGCATCAGGGGTCCCAGATGCCCCTCCAAGCCGGGCCAGGGGGTAGTCCCTCCGGATGTACCCAGCCACATGGCAGAGAAAGCACCGGGACACCCCCGAAGAATAATAAACCCGGTACCAGGCCCCTCGACGGGGCACCAGAAAGGATCCCTCTAAAGCCCCCCGTCACGTGCCTCCGGCGGAATATGAACCTGCACCTGCCGGCGGAACGACAAAACGTGGTGGAGGGCGGGGTCCTCACAGCCCAACAAAAGGGGGCTGAGGACAGACAGGGGCCTCCCCAGGGTTGAGAGGAACAGCAAAAGGGTGGCATTGGGGAGGAAGGGAGGAACAGAAGAGAGAACCACCCATATGCCCAGGTCCTCCACAGGCTCGAGGGGGACGTGAACGCCCCCCACCGTCAAGCCCCTCTCCACCGCCTCCTGGGAGCGGCCTCCAACACCAGGAAGAACACCACCTTCCCAAACATCTTAGAGGCCGCCACCACGGCCGTGGGCTCCAGCACCCGCGCCAACGCCTGCACGTAGGTTTCCACGTGGGGCGAGGCCAGCACCAGTAGGCAATGCACCCTGTGCTCCCTGGTGAGAGTGGGAAAGTGGCCCCGGCCGCCAGGAATGGTATTCCAGGAGGTGGCTGGAGCAGACGGCGGGGCAGCGAGCGGAGGGGTCGCAGCCACCTGGGTGTACGCCCTGGGGGCTGAGGGAGCGGCACCCCCAGAAGTGGTGGAGGGAACAACGGGCAAGGGAGAAGGGGGAGCTGTGGCCGGTGACGGGGCCGCAGCGGGAGAAGGAACCACTGCCACACGGGGTTTCACCTTCCGGGCAGGGCCCTTGCCCATCTTCAGCCCCCGGCCTTTCCTACCAGCCAAGGGAGCAGTCTCAGAAGTAGAAGCAGCTGAGGTCACAGCAGCAACAGCGGAGTCTCGGGAGCCCCTATCTGTGCCTGCTGGTGCCCCAACGGTAGCAATGACGGGCAGCCCAGCAGTGGCAGTCGAGGCAGCCATCGCAAGGCAGGGTATGGGGAGGGGGACTGAAAACGAACTGCCTTGGATGCCCCTGAAGTCTAGCCCCCTGAATCACCCACCACAGAAAGGGAGGGAAGGGGACAGCCACTAGGGCAGGGGGATGGGAGGAAAGGGAAGAGCAGCTACCACACCCCACCCGCTAGGCTGAAAGCAGGGTGGGGGGGGCACCAACAGAAAGGAACGAAGGGAAACAAGGAACAACTCCAGCACAAGATGAGAAAGAAACCGACTCCCCCGGCTGCACTAAGGAAAAAAAGGGAGAACTGAGACATCATGGAGGAGAGTGCATCAGTGAAGGAACCAAGTAAAAAAATGGGGGGGGGGGGATCTCAAACACCAACAGTGGAACATGGGCACACAGGCAAGAAGGGCTGATCCGGAGGGAGGGCAAGAAACAAGGGGGCGGACTGCAGGGAAGGACTGAATCAGGTGCAGCTCAGGCACAGACTAAAGAACAGGGTGGGTTCAAAAACAACCAAACCAAAAAAAAAGGGGGGGAGGGGAAAATGGGGCTGGCACCCAGGCCTGTACCATGGGACAAGGGCAGGGCAAACAAACTAATCAAGGACCAAACAGCAAGACAGGGCTGTCATAAACAGATAGCTAAGGGTTAATGTCTCTTTCACCTGAAGCACCTGACCAGAGGACCAATCAGGAAACCGGATTTTTTCAACTTTGGGTGGAGGGAAGTTTGTGTCTGAGTCTTTTTTTTCTGTCTGCCTGCTCTCTCTGAGCTTTGGAGAAGTAGTTCTGCTTTCTAATCTTCTGTTTCTAAGTGTAAGGACAAAGAGATCAGATAGTAAGTTATATGGTTTCTTTTCTTTGGTATTTGCATGAATATAAGTGCTGGAGTGCTTTGATTTGTATTCTTTTTGAATAAGGCTGTTTATTCAATATTCTTTTAAGCAATTGACCCTGTATTTTGTCACCTTAATACAGAGAGACCATTTGTATGTATTTTTCTTTTTTATATAAAGCTTTCTTTTAAGACCTGTTGGAGTTTTTCTTTACTTCACGGAAATTGAGTCTGTACTCACCAGGGAATTGGTGGGAGGAAGAAATCAGGGGGAGATCTGTGTGTCTTGGATTTGCTAGCCTGATTTTGCATTTCCTCTGGGTGAAGAGGAAAGTGCTTTTGGTTTCCAGGACTGGGAACGGAGAGTGGGAGTCACTCTGTTTGGATTCACAGAGCTTGTGTCTGTGTATCTCTCCAGGAGCACCTGGAGGGGGGAAGGGAAAAAGGATTATTTCCCTTTGTTGTGAGACTCAAGGGATTTGGGTCTTGGGGTCCCCAGGGAAGGTTTTTCAGGGGGACCAGAGTGCCCCAAAACACTCTAATTTTTTGGGTGGTGGCAGCAAGTACCAGGTCCAAGCTGGTAACTAAGCTTGGAGGTTTTCATGCTAACCCCCATATTTTGGATGCTAAGGTCCAAATCTGGGAATAAGGTTATGATAAGGGCAAATCAGAGCAAACAGGGTGGCTAAAAGGGGACGGGCAGGGCAGGCAGCAAGGGGAGAGGGGGCGAGCAGCTGCGGGAACAGGGCAGTGGGCAAGGCAGAGGAAAAGGAGGCCCACCGGCCAAATGCAGCAGGGAGGGAGGACAAGACCAAAGGAAGGTAAAGGAAACGAGCACCCACGGGCATCTGAAAAACAAATACCTGTTTGCTACCATTATGTTCTCTGGATGGTTAGAGGGGCAGAGAAAACTGCCAGGCTGGAGAGCAGAGAACAGAGCCAGAAGGCAGGTGGAAAGGTGGAGGGGGCAGTAGTGGTGGCAGTAGAGGAGCGGGCGGACTAGGGGCAGGGCTCCAGGTCACTCCCCCAGCTCCCCACAACAAAGGCACCTACCACCACAGAAACAGGGATGTAACAAACCCCCCTCCACAAAACAAAGCCTCCTCTACTCCCTCCTCAGCTCCAGCAGCAGCAACAGCTCCCTGGCAGCAGCAAAGGCAGCAGCAACCCGGCCAGGAGGGGCCCCAAAACGATGGAAAAAGTGGGGCCCCACGCTCCCCTCTGAGGGTCACACCAGCAGGGTCCTCCCAACAGCAGCCAGGGGGGCCACCAGCCAGCAAGCCAGCCTCACGAGAGTGGAAAGCAGGTAGATCAGCCTAAGAATGAGCAGGTCCCTGTTCCCTGGATAGCCAGACAAGGGCTACTCCAGGCCAGTCGAGACACCTGATGCCAATTTAACCAGTTAAGGTCATTAGGCTAATGCTGGCACCTGATCTCAATTAACTGACAAAGGGTAAGTTAAGGCTGTTAGGCTAATGGAGACAGCTGGAACCAATTAAGTTCCCACTTACATTGCTTTAAAAGCTCTCCTTGCCAGTTCTCTTGGGAGGAGCCCAGGTGAAAGGAGCTGGAGGAGAGGAAGCATTACTGAACCCTGAGGTAAGGGTGAAGCTAGGAAAAAGGGGAGCACGGGAAAGTAGCCCAGGGAATCAAAGCAGCGTCAGTGGAGGAGGGAAGCTGCTAACAGTTGCTACCATTAGGGTCCCTGGGCTGGAACCTGGAGTAGAGGGCAGGCCAAGGTTCCCTCCCCCCTGCATGATCTACGGAGATCCCTTTAAAAGGAGAAACAGACTTTGGTCTAGGCAGGAGACCAAACAGTGCCTATGGAGCTCTAAGGCGCAACAGAGACTGTGGATATTCCACCTTCCCACCTCCCATACTGGCCTGTGATTAAAATAGCTCAATACGCTGTAACCTCTGCCACCACACTGGGAGAGATCATCTTGAGGGCCTTAGTAAGCTTCTGAGGCCACTGTATCCGCAAGGAAGTGCGGGACCCACCAATACAGGCTTGGAGCTTTGTCACAACACACACACACACGAGGGAAATGGACATTGACACAGTAATGCAACTTGCACCCTAAAGCACTTGCAGCACTTGAATGCGTTCTTTATGCTGAGTTATAGCGTGAGGCGCTAAGCGTTCTCCACTCTCATTGGCTGCTTCCTGTGGGAGATGGCTGCATGAATAGGTATGACCCAATCTGATTCTCCGTAATATTCAGCCTAAATCTTCCTGTAGTTATAACCCAATATTCCTCCTTGAACCACCCTAATCAATTTCCTGCCCTCCACCCCCTCACTTAGTTATCATTCCTGGACACTAAACCTTTCCTTGGAAGAGAGTCCCTCCAGCCTCTTCATTGTTTCAGTGGCTTTCTGCTGAAATTCATTACATTTACCTAAATCTTTAAGGTAATATGTCCAGATGTTAACACAATATTCTGGGTGCAGTCTCATCAGGCTAGTACAGAAACTAACTATAGTGCTCCGCTATTATTTATTATAAGTACTGGAGTGGTACCCAAAGGCTCCACTCACTGTGCTGTTTGTTCAACATAAGAACGGCCAAACTGGGTCAGACCAAAGGTCCATCTAGCCCTATCCTGTCTTCCAACAGTGGCCAATCCCAGGTGGTTCAGAGGGAATGAACAGAACAGATAATCATCAAGTGATCCATCCCGTTGCCCATTCCCAGCTTCTGGCAGCCTGAACACTGCTCTCCATCACCTCCCTCATCCTCTGCCTCACCCTTACACTTCTCCTGCCACCTGCACCTTTCCTGCCAAACACAAGGAACCATGGCTCCTGCCTCAAAAATCTGACAAGTTAATTTTGAAACAAAAAACTACAATCTTGTAACTATGAGTACTGTTTGGGGCTAAAAGTTAAGGCCACCCGCTCCCAGCCATCTAAAGAGATGCTCCCCTCAGATGACAATGGGCCACTTTCCTGTGCCATTGTTCATTTACACACACAGCAACAGTAATTTTGTGAGCATGCAATTCCGCACTTATATTATGCAATAATCTGGCCCTTAAAATAGCATCAGTAGGATTCAAAGTCAACTCCTGGTTTAGACAACAGGAGCAGTGCACATCTCCCAGGGTTAACATATCCCTGCATCCACCCACTCATATTAAAAGGCGTTATCTTTGCAACTTTAAGGGCTAGATACTTTAATAAATGAAAACTTATACTCTGCTAAACCTGAATCCATCAGAGGACTGAATAAATACATTCAGTGAAACAGGCATGACATTCCTGGCTTAAATCTTTGTTTTGTGTGTTTATCTTAAATTAAAAAAAACCCTAAGTCTAGTGGACATTTAATGAACATAATATTGCATTAAATATTGACTCTCTGAGCACAACCCAGAAATCACGCTTGCCTCTTTCTGGAGATGAAGATTAACATGGCTATATAATCACTAAAGTATTATCAGCTCTTATCTGCCAGATCTCCTATTGGCCCAGGTTCCAGCTCACTAGCTTTGGAGACCTATGTTATTTAAAGGAGAACTGTTGTCGGTATTCTGCAGCACAGTTTCTTTAGACCTTTTGCTGGGTAATTTACTCTTTATTTCCCCTGTTGCACATGTAGTAAAATTTTCTCCACAATAGTTAGCTCAGTGATAAAGCACAGCAAGTATTTTTGTGAAAATTAGATACTATTAGTGAAATTTCTTTTGGCAAGGCTTTAAAATAATTAGGGCTGAAAGTAAATACACTTGGTATGATAAGTGAATCTGGTGCGGCACCAGCATTTAAGAGAGAATAATCCAAACAAGGGAAGCTTAGAGACCCCTGAAATATACAATAAGACTCAAGGTGACACTCAGGGTAGTTCTAGGAAGAGGAGGGCGGTACAAAAAATCTCTGCTTCTCTCCTTCAGTCTCATTTTTCTTTTTAATGTAGCTGCCAGTTTCTTACCCTACTGATTTCACAGCTCAGAGAAGTTACAATTTTGCTTCTAATCCTGTCTTCTGTGAAGCATTAAAATAAACCACCTACCTATACAATAGATACTGGATAGTGACTGGCTTTATTTACTAGGTTATGGGAAGGGAAGGAGAAAAGCATGTGACGTGAGCCCGTTGGTCTTTCGCAGCAGCCTTTTTATCACGCAATACGAAAATACCATCACCCCACAGAAGTGCAGCTTAATAAAGCGAAGCATGAATCCTCATATGGTTTGAGGTTTGGTCAGATAAGCATATGGAAATTTATCCAAATCTTCAAGTCAGGAAATCTAATAGCAAAAGAGTCTCCAGACAAATTTCCATGCCTTCCTGCTAGGCAGGAAATAATCAGAGACCAGAATATCACAGAGCTATTTTGATACTTCCAGGCTCAGCCAGATCCATATAAAACATAGGGAGAGAGAAAAAGTTGACACTCCCACTAATGAAACTTTATTCCATCCCCACACTGCTCCCCAAAAACAAAAACAACTCCCCTTCCCCTAAGCTTGGTTCAGATTCAGCTGGAATTTCAGGTTGAAGTATAAAGTTGGTTTTTATCTTCCCTGGTTTTATGTCTTCAGATAATTTGAAAAAAAGTAGTTATTAAAAAAGCCATTAAAGAGGCAAATGTAATATCAGCCCATTAGATGACCGGAAGGTTCTGCGTTTTGTACGGCAAACGTCTAATGGATCAGGGGTTCCCAAACCATAGCGTGTGCACCACTGGTGGTACGTGAGCTTGGCATTCCAGCCATTATCTTCACAACAACTTTTTAAGAGGTGGTACGTGAGCCAATCAAGCTTGGGAGCTGCTGACGTAGACGATGGAATCACAAGAGAGATTCATAAAAAGCAACAGAGTCCTGTGGCACCTTATAGACTAACAGACGTATTGGAGCATAAGCTTTCATGGGTGAATACTCACTTTGTCAGACACATGAGGGATTCAGTTGGCCTGAGCCTTCCAGACAAATTCTATCTGGATGCCCATAAGAATGAGTTACTTTTATGGAAGCCACACAATGATAAAATGTTTTTGCGCCAGTGATTAAACTGCAACCTGCTTCCTCCTCCCCCTCCTACCAAAATTAATGGACACAGAGAGCACTCTATCGGGAAGCAAGTAGAAAGCCAGTCATGCGGTGCTCTGCTGTACCTGGGAAGCAGCCATATGGAACAGACTCCAGGATAGAAGGAAGATATGGCATGCCAATATCCTCAGATCGCCAACTGCCATTGCAGCTAATCTGTTAATGGCTGCAACGTACACTTAAACTCCCAAGAATTAAGCACAACAGACTGACCTGCTGGCAAAAACTCTACCTCAAAAAAAGGACTGGATCCATCTCAGACTTTTGAAGACGCCCATCAGCAGAGGCACAGATAAGCAAGCATCAAAAGAAACAGGATTATCTCCAAAAACTGGCTTGCTCTACCTAGATATTTATAAATGCACCAACCATGGCCTGGAGATGCAGAGAGTCAGTGATGTTTGGTTAGCCACAAAAGAAATATATACTGGTAGTGATCCAATGGGAAATAACCAACCAATCACAAAGCAGTTTTTTAGGACTGCCATTTTTCAGTTTTTATGTACATCACCCCAATGTTGTATACTTGCATTGCATGGCACGTGTAAGCATTATGTCTCAAAATGTCACCAGCCAAAGATATTTTCTTGTGTTGCGTTTTTAAATACCCCTGCCTAATTCCTAACAGTGAAAGGAATCTAGGACCTCGATCTAAAAGCATGTGTTTCTATTGCTTGAGCTAATTACAGTGGATCTCAACCTTTCCAGACTACTGCACCCCTTTCAGGAGTCTGATTTGTCTTGTCTACCCCCAAATTTCACCCCACTTGAAAACTATTTGCTTACAAAATCAGACATAAAAATACAATTGCTGAGTTTCTTATTTTTACCATAACATTATAAAATAAATCAACTGGAATATAAATATTGTACTTACATTTCAGTGTATATTATATAGACCAGTATAAACAAGTCATTGTCTATATGAAATTTCACTTTGTACTGACTTCACTAGCACTTTTTACATAGCTTGTTGTAAAACTAGGCAAGTATCTAGGAAGCCCCCTCGAAGTCCTCTGTGTACCCCCAGGTTGAGAACCAGTGAGCTAGAAGATTAAGTTCATTAAGTCATAGGCAGGAACCTATTTCTTACATATCCAGCCACATAGAAGGACAAAGACACACACTAGCTAGGTTGATGTGGGTTACAAGAAAGTTTTGGGGGCCCCCAACGTAACTTCAGAGCCCTTCAAATTCTCTTTAGCAGGTTTTGTGGGGAGCAATAGTGAGCCACTAAAATCAGAAGGATTTTGGAAATTTCAGGGCAGGTGCCTTTCCATAGCAAAACAGTGCCCTTCATACAAGGATCTCTAAGCACTTAGCAATTTATCAAGCTTCCCAACCCTCTGAAGTAGGTAGGTCAATGAGCGAGCCGAGGTACAGTGAGGTTAAATGACATGCCCAAGATCACGCACCAAGTCATGCTGCACACGTCCTAGGGATAGCAGACTTTAGTCTCCAGGGCGGTCAAACCCAGCACAGACAAATAGATTAAAACGTGAAGCTACTTACCATTGGCGCACCACGATGGCCAATGATGGCAGGTTTTGGTCCCAGATTCTTCTTCTCCATTATACAAGGGGAAGAGACAGTGAGGGGAACGAGGTAAAGTGCAGCTACGACGGCAAAATATGCAGTGAATATCAACATCTGTGAAGCTGAACACAAATGCAGTCAGTGAAAATGCTGGTTCAGAACAAATCACTCCAGAAAAAAAACAAAAAGACATTGTACCACTTCTCTGAACATACTGGACAAACCATAGCAATTCCCTCCAGTTACAAAGAACAGCAATGCTTTGTATTTGGCCAGTGATACACCCCATTCCAGTGTCTCAGAGTGCTTTACCCCATTTTACAGATAGGGAAACCAAACACACAAAGAGGTTTAGGATATGTCTACACTATGAACCAGGGGTAGGCAACCTACGGCACGCGTGCCGAAGGCGGCACATGAGCTGATTTTCAGTGGCACTCGCACTGCCTGGGTCCTGGCCACTGGTCCGGGGGGCTCTGCATTTTAATTTAATTTTAAATGAAGCTTCTTAAACATTTTTAAAACCTTATTTACTTTACATACAACAATAGCTTAGTTATATATTATAGCCTTATAGAAAGAGACCTTCTAAAAACGTTAAAATGTATTACTGGCATGCGAAACCTTAAATTAGAGTGAATAAATGAAGACTTGGCACAGCACTTCTGAAAGGTTGCCGACCCCTGCTATAGACCCTTCAGCAGCACAGCTGTAATGTTGTAATGTAGACATTTGCTATAACAGAAGGGGTGCTTCCACACCTGTAGTCAATCCACCTCTCTGAAGGTTTGTTTACACTTGAAACGCTACGGTGGCACTGCTGAAGCTGCGCTGCTGTAGCACTTCTGTGTAGACACTACCTATGCTGACAAGAGGAGTTCTCCCGGCAGTGTACGAATCCACATCCCTAAAAGGCAGTAGCTAGATCAATGGAAGAATTCTTTCAGGTACTGAGTGGTGTCTACACTGGGGCTTAGATAGCCAGAACTACATCACACAAGGTGTGAAATTTTTCACACCCTGGGCAATGTATTTAAACCAACCTAACTTTGGCCATGGCTACACTAGAGATTTGCAGCGCTGGTGAGGGGGTTACAGCGCTGCAACTTAGGATGTGGCCACACTTGCAAAGCACGGCCAGTGCTGCAACTCCCTGGTTGCAGCGCTGGCTGTACACCCGGTCGAGCCTCGGGTGTAGGGATTCCAGCGCTGGTGATCCAGCGCTGGTCAGCAAGCGTGGACGCCCACCAGCGCTGTTATTGACCTCCGGGGTATAAGGAGGTATCCCAGCATACCTTAGAAGCCTCTCTGGTAATCATGCACATTCCACTGCCCTGGGCTCAGGTGACCCCACCTTTAAATGCCCCGGGAATTTTAAAAATCCCCTTCCTGTTTGCTCAGCCAGGTGTGGAGTGCAATCAATCAATCAGCGACCATGCTTCCACGCCCCAGACGAGCCCCAGCATGGAACAGTTCCGAGCTGCAGGACCTCATCAGTGTTTGGGGTGAGGAAGCTGTGCAAGCACAGCTGCGCTCCAGCCGGAGAAATTATGATACCTATGGGCAGATATCACAGTCCTTGCTGAGAAGGGGCCATGAACGGGACGCGTTGCAGTGCAGGGTCAAAATAAAAGAGCTGAGGAGTGCTTACTGCAAAGCCCGTGAGGGAAATCGCCGCTCAGGAGCTGCCCCCACAACCTGCCGTTTTTTACAAAGAGCTGGATGCCATACTTGGGTGTGACCCCACTGCCAATCCTAGGAGCACGATGGAGAGTTCAGAGCAGGGAGAAGTGGGGGAGGGTGTAGAGGAAGCCGACAGTGAGGATACTGGCGTGGAGGGAGACACCTCGGAGTCCCAGGAGGCATGCAGCCAGGAGCTCTTCTCAAGCCAGGAGGAGGCTAGCCAGTCGCAGCAGCTGGAAGTTGCTGGTGAGGAAGAAGCTGTGGAGTGTGCTCGGGGTAAGCAGATTTTTATTTTTTGGGAGAGGAGGGTTTGGGTTATGGCTGCCTGCATGCATGCCTAAACGTGGAATAGCCCATTGATTTGCTCTATCACATCTCTGTAATCGGCCTCGGTAATCTCTTGAAAAGTTGCAGCCAGAGCGTGGGCAATGTGCTTTCGCAAGTTTATAGGGAGAGCCACCGTGGTCCTTGTCCCGGTCAGGCTAACTCGTCCGATCCACTGTGCAGCGAGGGGTGGGGGGATCATGGCTGCACACAGGCAAGCTGCATAGGGGCCAGGGCGGAATCCACATTGCTGTAGAAGACCCTCCCTCTCTTCCCAGGTAACACGCAGCAGTGATATATCTGGCAGTAGGAAACCCTGTTGAGAATTTAGGGATGCTTGAGTGCAGGGCGCCAGGTTCGCGGTCCCCCCCCCAGACCCACGGTGCGTTCCGGTCTCCCCACCCCTTCCAGCACATAGCCAGCCCCGCGGTGCGCTCCGGTCTCTCCCCCGCCTTTCCAGCAGGCAGCCAGCCCCGCGGTGCACTCCGGTCTCTCCCCCGCCTTTCCAGCAGGCAGCCAGCCGCGCGGTGCGCTCCGGTCTCTCCCCCGCCTTTCCAGCAGGCAGCCAGCCCCGCGGTGCGCTCCGGTCTCTCCCCCCCTTTCCAGCAGGCAGCCAGCCCCGCGGTGCGCTCCGGTCTTCCCCCCCACCCCCCCTTCCCAGCAGGCAGCCAGCCCCGCGGTGTGCTCCGGTCTTTCCCCCCCACTTCCCAGCAGGCAGCCAGCCCCGCGGTGCGCTCCGGTCTCTCCCCCCCCTTCCCAGCAGGCAGCCAGCCCAGCTGTGTGTTCCCCCCCCCCCCACCAGCAGGCCGGCAGTTACGCGGACCGCCCCCCCCCGCCAGCAGCTCGCCATCTTCCTGTTCACTACTGTCCCCTGTGCAGGACACCAGCTACCTCCTGTACCCAGTGCAGATAAACCCCAGTGACCCATCGGTCAATTCCCCCTCCCAGGTGCAGTCGGGCCAGAAACACTCACCCCATTGCTCGCCATGCCTTCGCTTCCCTGGCCTCTCTGTGTTATGTTAGGTATGTGGGAAGGATGCTAGAAAAAGTCTAAAAACTCCTTCACTCTGTGATAATAAACAATGTAGCGTCTGTGTATTACATGTTTCTATCTATGTTTTTTTTAGTGACCTTGACTAATGCAGCCGGATCACCGGCCTCACGTCGCTTGCACAACTTGAGAAAAAATCCGCGAAAATCAAAAGAAGAATTGATCAAAGCAGTTATGATTCACTACAACAGAGAAAGTAGGAAGACGCAGGAATGGAGAGAGAAAATGTATGAGTGGAGGCAAACAGAAAGCAGGAGAAAGGAATTGGCTACCAAAAAAACCTCAAAGCACCTGATAAGCCTCCTGGCTCGCCAAACTGACTCTTTCGAGTCTCTCGTAGCCATGCAGGCAGATCTGTACCGTGGTAACCCACACCCCTCCCAAAGCTCTCTTTCTTGTTCCCCAGTATTTGCACAAAACACCTTTCTCCAGCAGCCTGGTTCTTATTACCCCCAGCTGCCCCCAACACCTGTACGATCACCTACCTGCCCAGATAACTATAATTCTTACCCTGTGCACTCCACCCCCATTACTCTGCAGCATAGTAATCCTGAAGTGCAGCAGACATTGAACAGTAATCCAAACAGGACATATTCAAACCTCTGAATGTACAGTCCACCACCCTAACCCCCCTGGCCTTTTATGTACTGTACTTTGAATAAAGGATTTTATGGCTTTTACAATACGTTTTATTATTGCAGGAAGTGGTAAATATTGTATCCCAAGGTAGAAAGGAGCACAGCAAAGGCACCAAACATTACTGTTGACTCTCAGCATCAAATTGCTCCCTTAAGGCATCCCTAATCCTTGAAGCCCTTTCCTGGGCCTCTCTAGTAGCCCTGCTCTCTGGCTGTGCAAATTCATCCTCTAGGCGTCGAACCTCGGAGGTCCATTCCTCACTGAATCTTTCACCCTTCCCTTCACAAATATTATGGAGGGTACAGCACGCGGATATAATAGCGGAGATGCTGCTTTCCCCCAAATCTAGCTTCCCATAAAGACACCTCCAGCGCCCTTTCCAACGGCCAAAAGCACACTCCACAGTCATTCTGCACCGGCTCAGCCTGTAGTTGAACCGGTCCTTGCTCCTGTCAAGCTTCCCTGTATACGGTTTCATGAGCCATGGCATTAAGGGGTAAGCGGGGTCTCCAAGGATCACAGTGGGCATTTCCACGTCCCCTACTGTGATCTTGCGGTCTGGGAAAAAAGTCCCGGCCCTCAGCCTCCTGAACAGGGCACTGTTCCGAAAGATGCGTGCATCATGCACCTTTCCAGGCCATCCTGAGTAAATGTCAGTGAAACGCCCACGGTGATCCACAAGCGCTTGCAGAACCACGGAGAAATACCCCTTGCGATTAACGTACTCTCTTGCCAGGTGAGGTGGGGACAGAATAGGAATATGCGTCCCATCTATTGCCCCTCCACAGTTAGGGAAAATCATTTGTGCAAAGCCATCTACAATGTCCTGCACGTTCCCCAGAGTCACAGTTCTTCTTAGCAGGGTGCGATTAATGGCCGTGCAAACTTGCATCAGCACCATTCCAACGGTGGACTTTCCCACTCCAAACTGGTTCGCCACCGATCGGTAGCTGTCTGGAGTTGCCAGCTTCCAGATTGCAATAGCCACCCGCTTCTCCACTGGCAGGGCAGCTCTCAATCTCATGTCCCTGCGCCGCAGGGTAGGGGTGAGCTCAGCACACAGTCCCATGAAAGTGGCTTTTCTCATCCGAAAGTTCTGCAGCCACTGCTCGTCATCCCATGCTTGCAGGACGATGTGATCCCACCACTGAGTGCTGGTTTCCCAAGCCCAAAGGCGCCGTTCCACGGTGCTAAGCACGTCTGTTACTGCCACAAGCAATTGAGTGTCTTGAGCGTCAGGCGTTTCAATATCATCGTCTGACTCCTCACTGTCACTTCGCAGCTGAAGGAATAGCTCCACTGCCATGCGTGATGTGCTGGCAACATTCATCAGCAAGGTCGTCAGCAGCTCAGGCTCCATTTGTAACAGAAATCTCAGAAATCGCGCTGCAGACTCACAATGCCGCCAAACTGCTCGGAATGTGCAGCAAAGCACCACGGGGCGTTGGAACAGGAAGTGGAAAGACCCGCACACTTCCTTCCCCTTCCCACAAGCCACAGCGCCAAAATGGGACGAGGTGCTCTGTGGGATAGCTGCCCACAATGCACCACTCCCAACAGCGCTGCAAGTGCTGCAAATGTGGCCACACCACAGCGCTGGTAGCTGTCAGTGTGGCCACACTGCAGCACTGGCCCTACACAGCTATACGAACACAGCTGTAACTACCAGCGCTGCAAGACTGTAAGTGTAGACATGGCCAAAGAGTAGACCAGCTCTAAGTGACTTATTGAAGGTCAGTGAGAGCCAGAAATACAATCCAGCGGTCCTGATTACCAGTTTTTTGTCTCAGAGGTGGAGAGATGGACGGACTAGCAAAGCCCTGGCTGGGATGATTTAGTTGGGGTTGGTCCTGCTTTGAGCAGGGGGTTGGACTAGATGACCTCCTGAGGTCTCTTCCAACCTTAAACTTCTATGATTCTATGACTGCATCACTTCCAAGCCTGCACCAGGTTAATTTTATTTTTAAATCAGTCTAATTAAACTGGTGCATACCCATAATAACGTAGGCACATTTAAATAGCTTTAGCATAATTTGTCAGCTTACATGCAAACCAAACCAACATCAAGCAAGGGTTAAACTGGTTTAGCTGCATTTACATTAAGGATTTGCACCAGTTTGAAATCCATTTAAACTGATGCAATTTTTTTTTTTTAAATGGAGACCAGGCCTTAGAAGTTCTTTTGGATGATTGAGGGGACATAATGTCAGACTCTAGAGGGGTTGTAAGTAATTAACTCTATTACAATAAAGGTGGGCACAACAGAGGGACTTCTGGTGGGATTAAAAAAGGGAGAAGATACTCTGGGATGCACTGAAGTTGCAAAGAACCATATGGTGTAGTGTTTGGTGGGGACAATGAAGTGGATATTTGTATTGTTCTGCAGTCAGTAGACATCCTGAGTCAGACAGCGCCCCCTAAGAACATCAGAACAGCCATCCTGGGTCAGACCAATGGCCGATCTAGCCCAGTATCCAGTCTTCCGACAGTGGCCAATGCCAGATGCTTCAGAGGGAATGGATAGAACAGTGCAATTATCAAGTGATTGATCCCCTGTTGCTCATTCCCAGCTTCTGGTAGTCAGAGCCATAGGGACACCCAGACCATGGGGTTGCATCCCTGACCATCTCTGCTAACAGCCGTTGATGGGCCTATACTCCATAAACCAGGGGTCGGCAGCCTTCAGCATGCAGCCCATCAGGGTAATCTGCTGACAGGCCGCGAGACGTTTTGTTTACGTTGACCGTCCGCAGGCACAGCCCCCCGCAGCTCCCAGTGGCCGTGGTTTTCCGCTCCTGATGGGCCACATGCCAAAGGTTGCTGCCCCCGCCATAAATTGATCTAAATAATTTTTTAACCCAGTTATACTTTTGGGCTTCGTGGCATCCCCTGGCAATGAGTCCCTCAGGCTGACTGCACTGGGGCAAGAAGTACTTCCTTTAGTTTGTTTTAAACCTGTTGCCTATTAATTTCATCAGGTGACCTTGGCTCATAGATTATGAGAAGAGATAAATAACACTTCCTTATTCTGGTTTTTTAATACCATTCATGATTTTATAGACCTCTATCATACCCCCTCTTGTCTCTTTTCAAAGCTGAGCAGTCCCAGTCTTTTTAATCTTTTATACAGAAGCTATTTCATATTCCTAATCACTTCTTGTTGCCCTTCTCTGTCCTTTTTCCAATTCTAATGTAACTTTTTTGAAATGGGGTGACCAGAATCACACACAGTATTCATGGTGTGGGCATACCAGGAATTTATATAGTGGCATTATGATATTTTCTGTCTTATTATCTATCCCCTTCCTAATGGCTCCTAACATTCTCTTCGCTTTTTTGACTGCCGCTGCACATTGAACAGACCCACTATGGGTTTTATTAAAATGTTTGCCTCCCTCTTTAAGTTTTAATACCCACTTCCAAATGTTACACCAAACGATGAATATTTTAGTTTATAAAACAGTTCTTTGTATTTCACCCTAGTCTAATATATCTCTTGGGAAGTATAACCCCTCCAGATTTTTATAGGAACGTCAGGGAGCCCAGAGACCAGCCCCGGGGCCAGGTCAAGTGCGTCAGTCCTACAAAGCAGCCCCCACTGCTGCTCTCCGGAGCACTATATCTTGGATAAAGATGCAGCTTGCAGGGGCTAATGATTCTAATGGGTCAGAGTCCATGTCTGCTGCTCTCTAATGGCTCCAACTTGCCTTGGGATTGGTTTTCATTGCAGGTGAGCTCAATGGCTACAACAGCAGTGGAGAAAAAGCAGGACACACATACATATACATACACGCACACACACACGCAGTGTTTAAGTATTGTAGCAAAAGTGGTAAATATGAATAAAAATACGTTGTCCTTCTACAGCAGTAGTTCTCAAACTTTTGTACTGGTGACCCCTTTCACATTGTAAGCCCCTGAGTGCGAACCCCCCCATAAGTTAAAAACTTTTTTTTTATATATTTAACATTATTATAAATGCTGGAGGCAAAGCAGGGTTTTGGGCAGAGGCTGACAGCTCGCGACCCCCCCCCATGTAATAATCTTGCAATCCCCTGAGGGGGTCCCACTGTTCCCTCTAGGTGTGCCTGTGTGCGTGCGCACACAGATCCTAAACCCTGCACACATGGCAAAACACTGCATACATGGCAAAACACTGCACGTACAAAAATTTGCACAACTTTTTTGCGCACACAGCCTGTCAAGAATTAGAGGGCACATTGGCTCCCGACCCCTAGGTCTACAGTGCTTCCTCCCTCGGGATCTCAGATATCTCAAGCAATGGATTAATTGTGACAGTTCTCCTGGCAGGTAGGCAAGTATTACAAGTGGAGAAAACTGAGATTGAATGACTTGTCCAAGGTCAGCGTTGCCTACCCCAAGCATTTCAAAAATCGCCAGTCAAGGCTCAAAAGGCGAGGACGTTGGCTCAAGAGTACATTTGGATCGCATTTTAGGGATTTTTTCTACAGTCCTGAGAGCTAGAAATTTAGCTTTCAATGAAAACATAAGACTCACATAATTACTTGTCTCCAGGAGCTGGGGCATTAAGAGAAACAACAAATATTGCAAGTCTCATGATAAAATCTTGGGAGTTGGCAAAACCAGAAGCCTATGGCTGATTCAGGAACAAAACCCAGACCTCCTGACTGTCAGTCCTATGCTTTGCAAAGGGCAGCATTCCTTTGCCTTCCAATGACTTCACTCATATGAGATGGGAATCTTTAGAAGTGGGTGCTGACAGCCACTGCAGAGGCACTCCTAGCTCCCTACCAAGTTGCATTAGTTAGGACGACAGGTGCTTTGAACTTGATGGGATATTAACAGTCACTTGAACCCAATGCTACCAGGGTTGTTCTTGGGAGAAGCAACAGCCACAGGAACAGTCTGGTTAATGGTTTGAATGCAGATATTCAGTTGCTGACTTAGTTATAAACTGCCCTTTGCTTTTGCCACCTAATAACCTTGTTCATGCACCTACTTGCCAATCAATTAGACTAGAGTGTAAGTGTGGGAGAGAAATTAGTTGACAATGAGATAAACCCACACTTGGGCTTCACTTCTTCCTGAGCACGCACGAAATAAGTAAACTAGGTGCCACCGTGGGGTGTAGCATCATAGGTGTGGTGCTTTGGAGTTAAGCAACATCACTGGAAACTTCTAGGCAATTCCAATTTGCACTGGATTACTCTACAATGGCTCTTTCCACTTGGATTTCCCTGCCCCAGAAGTATACATTACGATTCCACCAAGCCTCAACTAGCCCATTTTGTCAGTACGAAAGACCCTTTCCTTTCCTATCCACCTCTGCTGATTGAGCCGATGCAGCTCAGTGACCCAAATCCTAGGCAAATACCAAATGAAAAACATGTGCTAGGACAGATTTTGATCATTGACCTGCATGAGAAAGATCAGTATCACTCAGTACAGATCACAGGACGTGCACCATCGTGAGATGGGATTGAAGCCAAATCCCACCATTAGCCACAAATGCTGGGAAATTTAAAGTTCATTTCCAGGAAGCCCATTAATCTCTTTAGCAAACCACACTCGTTATCCTCACAGAGCAGCTGAAGGCATCACTTTCCTTTTAATACCATGAATCTTAGGACCATATTCTTCCAGGACACAGAGTTCTAACTGTGGTGCAGAGTTTGGGAGACAAAGGGAGAAAAGTCTGTTTTTATAACAAGATGATGGTAGGTACTGCTCCAAAGTAGCCCAGCAGAGTTTGATAAAAGATCAAAAGTATTTCTGAGTTAGAATGGGAAGTGTTTGTGGTTACAAAAAACCAGACACACTACTGGCCCGTACATATGCCATGAGGAATGGGAGTCCCAGCAAACCCTGTTTATGGATGGAATTGGATGAATCAGGGTGTACGTGAGGCTTGTTGTCATTCCATTTCACCTATAGGGTCCAGATGAGCCGTGAGCAAAGTCACTGTGGCTGTTAAAAGACATATGTGGTGACAAACAGTGTTGCAATCTCAGTCCCATTTCTAGTGACCATCCCACTGCATGGAAAGTCACGTGTGCGATTCCCCTGGTGGAGTTTCCTAGAAGTTTTTCCACCTAAAGTTGCCCCCATCCACTCCATGGACAAAGCTAGGTGGTTACTCATATCCTGGAGGACCTGTCAGAGGCCAGGGTGATTAGCATGAAGGCCATATCCCTCCACAGTGGTTCCAGGCCCTCGTGCCCTCACCCCCACCTCCCTGTCAGGAGTGCCCCTGCTGATCACTGCTCCTGCAACCCACCCTAAGGGTGTCTTCACATCACAGAAAGAGTCTACTTGAAAGTTAGGATAGCACCAGTTTAAGTAGATCCCCACATGGGGCTGGTAGGGGAAAACACCTGGGCTGGAATCGCCCCCCAACCTGTCACATCCTGCTCATGTGTAGATTCTGTGATGCTGCACGGGCTCAATGAGGGGCTGAGCAATGGAAGAGGGAGGGCTAGGTGGGACAGTCCATTGCAGGCAGCACCCAAACTTGTGTGTCAAAATGGGCAGAACTGTGCATGGATGGGGAACCTCTATGCGCAGAGGCTGGCGTCTGTGCGCCACACTGCAAAATCGCCATGGCTAGCCCCTTTGCAAGTCACCTTAGCAAAGGCCACAGGCTGAACGTACACGGCATCTAAACTAGCGTCTCACCTCCCAAAGGCAGTTCCTTCAGCTCAGCATCACGTCCCAAGGGAGGGAGGCCTTGTGGATGACTCACCGGACTGGGACTCACAGTGAGGTTCTATTCCCACATCACAACATTCACCAACAACTAGCTCCTTGTTGGAAATCACAACCAACTTCCTACATGATCTTGGGCAAGCCACAATCTTTGACAAATTGGGGTTGTGCTTCCCTAGCTCACAGGGACTTTAGGATGATGAATTCTTGAGTATATAAGAGGCCCCAAGATACTACAGAGATGGATGCTGTATAAGAACAGAGAGAGCACATCAGGCATCTCTCATCTAACTGTTGTGTTCCTGTTCTGGAAATGACTGGAGCCCATTAGCCTCCAGCTCCTTTCACCAGCAGTAAGTTGCTTTGATTGAGAAACAAAGATTCACATTTTATGATCAAACCAAGGCGGCTAGAAAAATCGAACTGCAGTTTCTCAGCTCTGTGGGATCTTTGTTTGCTTGTGCAATGAAGACCTTAGGGGGAAGTGTCACTTAGGTAAGTGATGGGGATCGTTCTCTTCTGTAATCACCAACAGACATTTTATACTCTAGAGGCAGACACAGACAATGCTGTTTCTTGGAGAAAGTTTCTTGTCTCCTTTCTTTTCTGCCATGGTAAGAAGTCCCATCCTCCCCACCCCACTTTATCTTGTTTCCTGAACGAGTTCATTGGCAGAGCTCCTCCCGTCTCCTCATTGCTTTTATTGCTTCTTTTAATGTAGTGTTTTGTGTTTGGCCTTGGAAGCCTTCTGAGTGAGTTCTCAGAGAGGAAGGAGCTTATAAACAACAAGAGCTATAGAGATAATTTATTTTGAGCTGTATTTTCTGGATTTGGGAAAAAACAGCTAAAGACTCTGATTCCTGAAAAGGGACAAGAACAGTAGACTCCTGTGCCAATGACAGCTAGTACGTATACAAATGACTATGGTCAGGTGGGCAAGACAGATGCAACTTTCTCCTTGTGCTGTGGATTTGTGTTTGCATTCCTTACTTTCCCCTAGCAGTTTCCATCGATGGAGTGCTCTTCACTTCCTGTCATATACTGCAGCACGATGTAGGTTTGTACCACTGAACAGCTGCTGCGTCGTATCCCTGAGGTGGCTGCATTTCAGTGATGGGTAAAGTGATCCCTGTATATGCAAGGTATTTTGTGATGCTGTGGTGTAATAGGCGTTTGACACGGTTCCACATGGGGAACTGTTAGTTAAATTGGAAAAGATGGAGATGAACATGAAAGTTGTAAGGTGGATAAGGAACTGGTTAAAGGGGAGACTCCAGAGGGTCGTATTGAAAGGTGAACTGTCAGGCTGGAAGGAGGTCACTAGTGGAGTCCCTCAAGGATCGGTTTTGGGACCGATCTTATTTAACCTTTTTATTACTGACCTTGGCACAAAGAGTGGGAATGTGCTAATAAAGTTTGCGGATGACACAAAGCTGGGGGGTATTGCTAACACGGAGAAGGACAGGGATACTATTCAGGAAGATCTGAACCACCTTGTAAACTGGAGTAATAGAAATAGGATGAAATACAATAGTGAAAAGTGCAAGGTCATGCACTTAGGAATTAATAATAAGAATTTTAGATATACGTTGGGGGCGCATCAGTTGGAAGCGATGGAGGAGGAGAAGGACGTTGGGGTACTGGTTGATAGCAGGATGACTATGAGTCGCCAATGTGATACGGCTGTTAAAAAAGCAAATGCGATTTTGGGATGCATCAGGCGGGGTATTTCCTGCAAGGATAAGGAGGTGTTAGTACTGTTATATAAGGCGTTGGTGAGACCCCATCTGGAATACTGTGTGCAGTTCTGGTGTCCCATGTTCAAGAAGGATGAATTCAAACTGGAACAGGTTCAGAGACGGGCTACTAGGATGATCCGAGGAATGGAAAAACTGCCTTATGAAAGGAGACTCAAAGAGCTTGGCTTGTTTAGCCTGACCAAAAGAAGGCTGCGGGGGGGATATGCTTGCTCTATATAAATATATCAGGGGGATTAACGTTAGGGAGGGAGAGGAATTATTTAAGTTTAGTACTAATGTAGGCACGAGGACGAATGGGTATAAACTGGATATTAGGAAGTTTAGACTTGAAATTAGACGGAGGTTTCTAACCATTAGGGGAGTGAAGCTCTGGAACAGCCTTCCGAGGGAAGTAGTAGGGGCAAAAGACTTTTCTGGCTTTAAGACAAAGCTTGATAAGTATATGGAGGGGATGTTATGATAGGATCGTTAATTTGGGCAATTGATCTTGGATTACCACCAGATAGGTCTGCTCAATGGTCTGCGGGGAGATGTTGGATGGGATGGGAACTGAATTACTGCAGAGAATTCCTTCTTGGATGCTGGCTGGTGAGTCTTGCCCACATGCTCAGGGTTTAGCTGATCGCCATATTTGGGGTCGGGAAGGAATTTTCCTCCAGGGCGGATTGGCAGGGGCCCTGGAGGTTTTTCGCCTTCCCCTGCAGCGTGGGGCACGGGTCGCTTGCTGGTGGATTCTCTGCAGCTTGAGGTCTTCAGACCAATTTTGAGGATTTCAATAACTCGGTCCTGGGTTAGGGGTTGTTATAAAATTGGATGGGTGGGGTTCTGTGGCCTGCCTTGTGCAGAAGGTCAGACTAGATGATCATATTGGTCCCTTCTGACCTATGAGTCTATGAGAAGTTATTCTATGAACGGTGCCTTAGGCTCTTATAAAAAAAAAGTTTTAATAAGAGAAAATAGCAGAGCTAATAAGTGGCAATTTTTCCTGGCTTAGCTACGAGCACAATAGAGAGAAGAGAACTTCAAGGAACACGTACTATCTACTACCTCCCATCTTGACTGGCAGAAAAATTACACCCTGTATTGTATTTTATTTTATTTCTTTTCTTTTCTTTGTTGAACACTTACAGCTTTTCCATTTGTAAATTAAGCTACACCAAACTTTCCTTTGGAGAAGTCTCTCTTAATATGAATTCTTAACATGTTTAATATTCTTCCTCTCGCTCAGCCGTTGCCTCCACATACTCAACATCTACTTCTTGGCAATCTTTTGTAAGTGCTGCCAAACCCTCCCAAGACTTGCATTTCACACTACCCTTCAATTAATAATTAAAAGAATTTTTACAGCACTGGCCTAGTAATTTTATAGGCTCTACAGCTGAACCCTTCAGAAAATATATTTGATATTTGCTGAAGGCAAAGAGAGGTGGCTAGTGCCAGGTAAACTGAGGGAATGGTGAAGGCAGCAGAAAGGTCCCAGGCCCATGAGATCGGATAGATTACACATGAAACTAGATTAGAGGGGAGGCAGTTTAGTCTAGTGGACAGGGCACTGGACTAGGAGTCAGGAGACTTGGGTTAAGAACATAAGAACGGCCATACTGGCTCAGACCAATTGTCCATCTAGCTCAGTAACCTGTCTCGGAGAGTGACCAATGCCAGATGCTTCAGAGATAATGAACAAAGCAGCAATTATCATCAAGTGATCCATCCCATCATCCAGTCCCAGCATCTGGAGGTTTAGGGACACCTGGAGCCTGGGGTTGTGGCTAACAGCCACTGATGGATTTATCCCCCATGAACTGATATAATTCTTTTCTGAACCCACTATACTTTTGGCCTTCACAACAACCCCTGGCAACGAGTTCCACATGTTCATCAGGTATTGTGTGAAGAAGTACTTCCTTATGTTTGTTTTAAAACTGCTGCCTATTAATTTCATCCGGCAACCCTTAGTTCTTGTGTTATGTGAAGGGACAACACTTCCTTATTCACTTTCTCCACACTAGTCATGATTTTATAGATCTTCATCAGATCCTCCCTTAGTCGTCTAACATGAACAGTCCCAATTCTCTCATACAGAAGCCGTTTCATGCCCCAAATCATTTTCGTTGCCATTCTCTGCACATTTTCAAATTCTAATGCATCTTTCTTGAGATGGGGTGACTAGAACGGCATGCAGTATTCCAGGTGTTGGAGCACTATGCATTGATAAAGTCACATTATGATACTTCCTGTTTCATTATCTGTCCCTTTCCTAATGGTTCCTAACATTCTGTTCGCTTTTTTGATGGCCGCTGCACATTGAGTGGATGTTTTCAGAGAACTATCCACAATGACTCCAAGATCTCTTTCTTGAGTGGTAACTGCTAATTTAGATCCCATCATTTTATATGCATAGTTGGGATTATTTTTCCAATATGCTTTACGTTGTCCTTATCAACACTGAATGTCATCTGCTATTTTCTTGCCCAGTCACCCAGTTTAGTGAGATGCCTTTGTAATTCTTCGCAATCAGCTTTGAACTTAACTATCTTAAGTAATCTTGTATCATCTGTAAACTTTGCCACCTCACTGTTCACCCCTTTTTTCAGATCCTTTATAAATATGTTGAACAGCACTGGTCCAAGTACAGATCTTTGGGGGACCCTGCTTTCCATTGTGAAAACGGATCATTTATTCCTATCCTTTGTTTGCTATCTCTTAACCAGTTACAGGTTTGATTCCTATCTCTACCACTCACCTTTCTGCTCTTTCTACCCCCTGTCTCCTGAGATCATGTTCTTTGGAGCCTGCACAGTGTCTCACTATGCATTTGTGCAGCATATAGAGCAGTGGTTCTCAACCTATTAACCACTGTGGGTCACATATGCAGCTCTCTGGGTGTTACATGGTCCTTACCCACAAAATATATATACTATCTGTATGGCCCTGAGAATGTCACAGAGGCTGTAGCGGTGTGCTGACTGGCTCACAAGTGGCCCGTGGGTTGAGAACCACTGACACAGTAATGGGGCCAGATCTCAGCTGGGGCCTGTAGGCACTACTGTAATACAAGCAGTAAGCACATGAAGGCTTTTAAAAACAAGAATGGTATTTATGAATGGGGAGCCAGTGAGCTGTTTGGGTTCAGGGTTTTGTGGTGATACTGTATATGTAAGAACACCACGCTCCAGCAGAGTGATGCGTAATTAGCTTCTTTCTTGCTGCTGGTGAAGTCTTTTAAAAAAATAATAATAAAAGGCTTTAGAAAATGCTTTTTCACATCCTTCCATTTTAGCGTGCGTCTACTGGCAGAGAAAGAGTGAGTGGCTTACTACTGCCTGACTGGGCCAGCCCACTCCTGCTTCCATCCAAGTTTGTCCAGTTATCTAGGCTAGTAACCAAAACCTCCCCCAGTTCTTCTGAATGTTAGAGGGTCGGTAGATCTGAGAAAGTAGCTTCAAAGGCACAAATCCTAGATCAATCGGCTGTTCTTGACAATAGGAACATGTTAGCCGACAGCCAATTTTATTCTTTAAAAGCACATCACTCCAAACGTATCTCAGCACACACGTAGACAGCAGTACGTGGGCAAACAAGGTGAAGTCAGGTTGGTACTCACTGGCTTTTTCCGTTCTTGCAAATTGCCCAGCTATCAACCAAGACAGGGCCGTGACTGCAGCCAGGGCTCCTATGTGCAGAAAGGGAGCTGTGGCCTAGGGGAACACAAACCAAAAAGGGCTGAGTGAAAGGTAATTTATAGGCAGTGTCACTTAACTTTCAAACAGTTACTTTATATACACACACACACACACACACACACAGTCTCAAGACAAGCTCTCTCGGCTGAACAGTGAAGTCTCCATAGGGTATTTGCCTACCCCATTCTGAGACAGATCCCACGTGCTCTTTAGCTGCTGCAACAAAGTGGCCCTAAGTTCATGGAGGACAGGTCCAACGATCACTATTAGCCAAGATGGTCAGGGAGGCAACCCCATGCTCCAGGGGTCCCTACACCTCCATCAGCTTTTGTCTGTACCCAGTTTCAGATGACATCACCCTCCACATGCCAGTGTGGTTTGGACATCAAAAAATACAAAGCTGTGCAGTTCTGGCACTCTGAACACAAGTGAAAGGCCAATACGAGGTTCTCCTGCTGCTGCTATCAATTGGAAACAGAGCCCTACTTAAAACAGCAGATTAAACACACAAGTGTGCAGGAGGAAATACACATTTTGCAGCCTCGCCTTCATACTCCCATCACCTTTCCCCCTCTGTCTTACCACTGCTGTTACCTAATATTAATACTAATTATAAATACAAAAAACTCTGGCTATTTCGATTGTCCAGCAAACAACTTTACACATAGTGTAGCCTGATGGACATTCACCAACTATAGAATCATAAGACTGGAAGGTACTTCGAGAGGTCATCTAGTCCTGTCCCCTGCACTCATGGCAGGACTAGTATATGCTTCAACACCTCACTCTTCATTGTGTGTGACTGGGTACCTTAGTGGAAGTCACTTCTGGCACAAATAGGGAATAGCCTTATTCGTGTATGCATCCCTTTCTTTGCACATGCATCTGGCTATTTCTACAAAAAATAGTTAACCCCAACCCAAACTGCTTGACACATTTTTGAGGAAGTGAACAAAGAGAGGTGAAAAAGTGGCTGACTAAAGCAATTCAGGATTCACTAAAATATTTGGCAATAATTGCCCTCCATTATTCACCTGCCTTACAGCATGAAAATTCGACTTGCTCTGAAGAAATCAAGGGTCTTCTTTTAATTAATTTTTAAAGAGGAGCATGGTGCTACCAAAAAAAGTCAATGGAATTCCCCTTTAAGGCCAGGAGGAATTTTAAAGCTTCAGGTCAGTACACCTAGGATTCAAAATTTGGGACCTAGCTACACCAACTGAAATAACATAAGTATTTAATTGAGTTTGCTGGAGTCTCATTGAATCAGACTCAGAAGAAGGGACCTCAGGAGATCATCCAGTCCAACCCCCTGCTCAAAGCAGGACCAGCCTCAAACTAAATCATCCCAGCCAGGGCTTTGTCAAGCCAGGCCTTAAAAACCTCCAAGAATGGAGGTTCCAACTCTACCTAGATACCTTGCTAGGTAACCCATCCCAGTGCCTCACCAGCCTCCTAGTGAAAAAGTCTTTCCTAATATCCAACCTAAACCTCCCTCACTGCAACTTGAGACTATTGCTCCTTGTTCTGTCATCTGCCACAACTGAGAACAGCCTCGCTCCATCCTCTTTGGACCCTCCCTTCAGGTAGTTGAAGGCTGCTATCAAATACACCTCACTCTTCTCTTCTGCAGACTGAATAATCCCAGTTCCCTCAGCCTCTCCTCATAAGTCATGTGCTCCAGTCCCCTAATCATTTTTGTGGCCTTCCACTGGACTCTCTCCAGTTTGTCCACATCCTTTCTGTGGTGTGTGTGTGGGAGGGGGGGGTGTCAAAACTGGGTGCAATACTCCAGATGTGGCCTCACCAGTGCAGAATAGAGGGGGTTAATCACTTCCCTCGATCTGCTGGCAAATGCTCCTACTAATGCAGCCCAATATGCCACTGACTTCAGAGGGCTTTGTGTGACACCCAAGATCAATATTTCATATATGCAGCTCTGTAGCTCTGCTTCAGCCTGATTTTTAAGAATTAATAACTCCAAAGATAGAGACTATGGGTAAAATCCTGGCCCTTCTGATGTCAATGGGAATTGCGTCATTGACCTGACTAGAGCAAGGATTTCACTCTATATATTGAAAACTACAGAACAAGCACGTTCTTTGCAAGAAGGCTTTACATTGTCAAATGCACTATGCAACTTACCTGCATTGAAATGACTACCATCTCCCATTCATCGTCCCAAAGTTGTGCTATAGAAGACATAGTTACTACAGTAACTACCAAGGTCGCCATCAGGCCGATCTGAAACAAAAGAAGAAAGTATTTACAAATCAAATCCCTAATATGAACACTGTTGCTGTGTAGTCCACTTAGCACACTACCTTTCATCTGAGGTTCTCTAAGTGCTTTACAAAGGGGAAGTAAGTCTGGCAACACCCGTTGTGAGATGGATTTGGTATTACCCTCATTTTACACAAGGGCAAACTGTGGCATGAAAAGGTTAAGTGACTTGCCAAAGGGCAATCAATGGCAAAGTCTAAATATGTCCCATTGCTCCAATTCTGCTGTCAATCACCTATACCTCATGATACCCCACTGATTTCAGAAGTGGACACCATGATCTCAGAGTCCTACCCCTTGCTCTTATAGGCCAGGCGCTGCCTTTCTATATCCTAAACTCACAGTTGCCTCCTGTTCTCCAAACAGGAATGGTATCTTCAATCTCAGAGCAAGTGCCATTTCAAGAAATGTGTTTCCAGTATATGCTTTTCCTTTTTAAACCTTGACACTCTATTCAGCAACAGAGTGTCAGCATCAGGACACAGAGCTCACTTGAAATACAAGTGATATCCTCTTGACTATGGGTTGTAACAATCCAACAGGGAGGGAAGTTAAAGTTACCTAGCAACTAAGGTTGTACTGAAATAGAAAATATTAGTTTGAACATTGCGAAAAAAGCCATCTCGACCATTTTGAAGCTCCTGAATTTTGCATTTCAATGAGTTACCACTAAATGATGATTTCTGTATCAAAAGGTGCAAGCTCACATATTTTTGGTAAGACGATTGATCTTTGCTGAAATGATGTTTTGGTACTAGAGATGATCAGAACTCAACAAACTCTGGTTAAAGACCCTATGAAGAGACCGATTCAATCTGCAAGACCCATTTTAAGGGATTCAGTGGGCAATGCATGTTTTCAGGCACTGGAAGGGAAGGTTGATGGCAGAAGAATACAAGGCAGAAAAAAGATGTTGGATGGACAACATGGTATCCTGCGTGGATCGAAAGGACTATTCAGCCACCAGGGCCAGCTCCAGGCACCAGCATCCCAAGCAGGTGCTTGGGGCGGCAATCTGCAAGGGGCTGCAGGCCGTGTGTTTTTGCCCCCAAGCAGCGTGCCGAATTGCAGCCACGGACGGCGGGGGCAGTTCATGTGCCCTTAGGGCGGCACGCGCGTTTCTGCGGCAGCAGCTTCTATGTTCTGCTGTCCGTGGCGCAGCTTCTGTCTTCTGGCTGAAGACAGAAGCTGTCTCCGAATTGCCGCTGCTGCGGAAACGTGTGTGCCACCCTAACAGCACATGGACTGTCCCCGCCGTCCGCGGTGGCAATTCGGCGCATTGCTTGGGGCAGCAAAAACAGTAGAGCCGGCCCTGTCAACCACAAAGATTAGCAGAGGACTGTAGAGAAAGGGCTACCAGGGTTGCAAGCCTCCAGTCATGGAGATGTCACAAAAAGATTTCAGAAACGTTAAGACTATTTTCATTCAAACCCACAAGCTTAATTTTGAACCAAAACACATTACATTTTGCAGTGTGACTGTTTTAAGATAGAAGAGACGAGACGATCTGGACAAACATGAATGCTTCCCGTAAGGGGAAGTATATACAAAAGAAAAACAGTTTTAGGTACAGATGCATTGGAACATAAGCTTTCGTGGGTGAATACAAAGTGGGTATTCACCCACGAAAGCTTATGCTCCAATACGTCTGTTAGTCTATAAGGTGCCACAGGACTCTGTCGCTTTTTATGTATAGAGAGTATTATCGGCCTCGAATCTTCTCATTCACTCACACTTGCATTCTAACCATATTTTGTATTCAGTGTTACACACTGCACCACTTTCTTCTACAGAACCATATCACAATCCAGTCCCACCCCACAGGGTAGCAAGGCAGGCCTGATTATAGAGAAGTCAACATAATCTTTTTTTCACCCAGGACAAAAATTAACTTGGCAGCAACGACACTGACCACTGGTTAAGCCCAGCCTCAAATCCTCCACTATTTTATTAATTCAGACAGGTGACCAGACTCGAACATTCCATGAAATTGACCATTGCCTTTTTTTCCCCTCGTCTTGGAGCAGGCTTCAAAATATGAATCATCCAAGAAGCATTTGATGAAACAAGAACATTTCACTCGCATCAGCAGGTGAGACTAGATTCTCAGCAGTAAGCATGGAAAGCCCTAGCCAGGGCATTTGCGCTCACATCAGTGATACCAGGGACTCTATACAAAAGGGCGAAGGGTTGTCATCTACACTGCATTTTCAAAGGTCTTCTCACTTTTATTAGAGCAGTTCTCCAAATTTAGCTTGCAGTGAGTGAAAGGATTCCAAAACAGCAGTTTGGCATCGTGTCATGCTGACACACCACCACGGTGAGCATGTACATCGCAACAAGGACCTGCCAATAAGCAGCCACCTCTCAAAGCTGGGCACAGTTCAACATGACTTTCCCTGGGAGAGACTCACCATCTGAAATGGCAACACCCTTGCTTACCTGCACTGAGGTGTGCTCAGAGCTACACAGAGGACACTAGCAAGTTTTAGCTGGTGTTATTTGATTTTTTATGAAGCCCTAACACCAAAAAGGTAGGATCCAATGCATTGCTCCCCACTTTATTTCAGTGCATCTTTTGCAGGCACTTGGAAGTAATCAGAATGAACAAGTCTATGTACAGTGGCAAAAAGAAATATCACTGGATTCACTGAAGGCAAAAGGTTAAAGTAGCCTCACGATGGCACAGAAAGAAATTCAGCTTTAGCCTGTCACGTCTGTCTTATCCATCATTTCTATCACAAAGAACATTGTAGCAAATGCGTCAGAACATTGTTCTCTTCTGTCTGGTATCTCGGTCTGCACTGTACATCTGGCTAGATTCAGAGGATGCTGCTGTTCTGTGCCTTGATCTCATGTACTGTCTGGATCTGGATTCTTCACAGAAAATTTCAGAGCAAAAAAGAAAAAAGAGAAAAAAAGACCAAAAAGTCTTTGAGAGACAGACAGCATAAGGTAGACAAAACAGACAGTACAAAACTCCTACAATTATCTGGATTTGCTTGAACTCCAGACACATTGTCCATTGCCATGAAAAGAGTTAAGTTCTTTTTCATTGTTGGGTTTGTTTTGTTAAAAAAAAAAAACTTTAAAAAAACCTTTTCTCATTATTTCAAAGAAATATTTCTCACCTGGGAAAGAAATTCTCCCGGGCCTAGAATAATTCCCATGTCCTCATCTGCCATGCACCCTCCCTACTCTTTCTAATCCACCCTTTCGAGCAGTTCCTCCTCATGCATGACCCCTGTACCCTCCTCCTCCTGTATGCACTGTTGCTGTAGCCATGTGGGTCTCAAGATATTACAGAGACTAGGTGGGTGAGGTAATATTTTTTTATTGGACCAGCTTCTGTTGGTGAGAGAGACCAGCTTTCGAGGTTATGCAGAGCTGACCTGAAGAAGCTTGTCTCTCTCACCAACAAAAGCTGGACCAATAAAAGATATTACCTCATCCACCTTGTCTCTCCTTCTCTTGAATAATCACCATATGGCTTATTTTTGGTCTGTAAGGGGCAGGTTCTCAGCGAGTGTAATTTGTCAGAAACCAATGAATTTACAGCAGCCTCTAGGTCCTTGGTGACAGGAATGGGTACGTGTGCACACGAGCATAATGCTCAATACACATTCACAGCAATACACATTCACAGTGCAATGATATGGTTTCCTCTTGTTCCTACCTTAACAGTCAGGGTGAAGTTTCTCTCAGCAGCTTCCCATAAGAAAGAGATGTGAAGTTTACACTAAGGGGGTGAGGGATGGATTAAGGCTAAACTCAAGTCCTGTTTTAGACAAGTGTATTAGTCTGAACTGCACTGGAGGAGAAGGTCTGATAGGTAAAAATTGTAGGGACTCACTTCTAAATTTTGGGAGGCCTTCTTCAGATGGAGGGAGGGAAAGGCTTGGATTGGCTGGCCTAGTCAAAAATCTCTCCTTTCACCACCAAATGAGGTGGCCTGACGCATTATATCCAGTGATTTCCTGATTATACGGTATTTACTCAACCTACACAGGTCACAGAAGTGAAACGTGACATCAGTTGTTTTTGCAACATGAACAGTAAGAAAAGGGGGAAATCCACAGCTGCATTGACGGCGGTTTGGATTGGGTTAGCCTTCATGGGTTTCTGGAGCAGGTGGAATTTTACAAACACAGAAGTGACTAGCGACCTTTCTGTTGAGCTCTCTGCTCTAGCAGATCCTCTAGGAGGAAACTCTCAGCAGCATATAGGAGGCTGCTTGTATTCTGTCTGCATGTCCCTCAACAGTGTTCATGATTCATTCCTTTTAGCACCTGTATCTGCTGTTACTGTTACAACCCATTCAGGGGCTCTGGCCAGGACATAACAGCAGGGACAGGGGGGTATGCATTTGATCCAGGCAGCCTGTGAACAGAAGTACGCCCCACTCCACCCCGAGGCCCTTACCCTGTCAACAGAACTGTGAAGGCACACTGATCACCACTCTGCTTACCCGCAACTCATCTGTTTGGGCAAAAGAGCTTTGGGTGACACAGCAAAGGTGTCCTTCCCATGTACATCAGCCAAGTGGACAGCAATTAACAGAATGCTTGAGAGTTCTAATTGGATCCATTACCAGCTTGGGGATAAATTCAGTGGTGATGTGTACAGGTAGGGCCAGTCTCCCTTGAACCTTCCTCCCCCTCTCAGGCCCCAGATATGCAAAGGAAACCAAGCTGGAGTAATACAGAGGAGTGGGACAAAGGGGCATGTAAAGGTAGAGCCTTTGGTTCAAAGGAATCTAGTTGACACTGTCTTACATATGGCCTCTGAACTTAGCCCATGATCCTTAACTCTTTATAGGATCATGGAAGAGACCCTCATTCGGACACCTTGCCCTGCAAATACAGGCCACTCCACCCGGACAGTGCACAGAGCAGATATTTCCCTGACATGCATTTGATTTCAGCCATCTTAAGTTACCAGAAAAGAACCAAGACACAAATTTGAATTTTGGCCTTCAGCAGCCCCACCCCTTTGCTCAGCCTCCCGCCCCGCAGCATCTGGAAAGTTCAGGGGGAAGACACAGACAAGTCTGGTTTGGAATTTGTGAAGGACGGGGGTGGCGGGGGCAGCAATCACCAATTGATCCCTCTAACATATTTCTCTCTCGGTGTTACTCACCCAAACCCACCAGCCACCTGGAATGCGTCTGAAAAATACCAGACTCCTCGCCACGAAACATATGTTGTGCTCAGAATCAACAACTTGTTTTTCAGCAGCAGACAGACATTCTCCACCCCCCTCTCTTACCTCCCCACCCACCACATCCCAATAGCAACACATTCTGGAAAAAGGAGAGACAGGGTCCAATCCTGCAAACTCCCCCCGGGCACAGAACTCCCATTGATTTCAACAGGAGTTGTGTATTGAGAGCTTGTGGGATCTGTCCCATAATCAATTATGGTGTGTTTGTGTATTGCGTGTGTGTGCATACGTGTATATATTACACGTAGTAGTGTTCCATCTAGTGCTCATTCTCCTGCAGACTTGTGTTTCCATACATCGCTGAGTCAGAGCTCTGTGGATTTTGATGTATGGACACCTTTTTCTGTCCCAATTTACAGAAGCTGAAGGTCTCCAAATTTCACCTGAACTTGAAAAGTCAAATCAATACACAGCCAAAGGTGACAAATTTTGCTCAGTTTTGGGCCAATCCACGAATTCTTTCACCAGCTTCCTCTCACTTTCCAGTTCAAGACTCAACATACCTCCACCTCTGCCTACAGTACATCCCTCCCTCTTCCTGGTCCTGGCCCGTGCCAGTTAACTTGGGCCAAGGGGATGTTTAATTGCGACAAAGACTTTCCAGCTTGAGACCAGGCTGTAGGACCCTGCGAGGCAGGAAGGCCTCCAAGCTCAGACTGCAGCCTGAGCCCAAATGTCTACACTACAATTAAACAGCCCCTCAGGCCAAGCTCCATGAGCCCAAGCCAGGCCAGCTGCAGGTTTTCAATCACAGTGAAGACACATCCTTGGATGCTCCCAAGCACTCCGCCTGGTATCCTCTCACTATCTGCTTAAGAACTTCTTTCCACATTACCATTAATGATTGAATACTCCCCTCCTTGTGCCTCCAGGGACCTGCTTCATGCCCCTTTGCAAACCACAGATGTTTCATGAAACCTTTCAACACCCTCCTTGTTTTGTGCCTGGACCATGCTCCAGTACGTTGGGCACAGCACAGAATGATCTTGCGTGTGCCTGAATTATAGAGCAAGCTGTTTGGAACAGGGTGTGTGTCTTTTCTCTAGGTCTGCACAGTGCCAAGCATAAAGCTGGTGCTCTCCATGAAATAATAACCTGCAAATGGAAGCCTGTATCCTGTGTGCTTTTGCAAATCAAACAAGGCACACAGAAGCGCTTTGCAGCAAATTGGTTACTAATAATTAAAATCAGCTTCACAATGGGAGCTATTCTGTAGCCCAGTGGGCTAGCCTGCCTTTATTATATTCAGCAGTAATGCAAGAAATGTACAGACCTGTATCCTGTAAGACATTAACTTCAGCAAGTTAGCATAAGGCTTGAGGTCTATGATCTTTGAACAGATAAACTTTGCACCAATCAATGGCCCAACAGAAAAACCCCCAAGTATTTGGGGAGCTGAAAACAGAGAGTTTAAGGGGAAGATCTGACCACAGGTACATGAGTCAACCACAAAAGTGTCCTGGCAACGAACTGACACACATAACAGGTACACACCACACATCTACGGCTAGCCTGCTTGCTTAAGAAACTTATAAGAAAAGATATGTATTTTCTTATGAGTTCGACTATTTGTTTTATTATAATAGGTTTATAGGTCTATAAGTGAGGATATTTTGGCTGTAACTCAAGGGACCCACAAGGCCACATCCTGTATGTTGAGCTAAGTCAAAATGAGCATACATGTGTTTGGGGCCTTTCACCTAGATACATGGTGATGAGCTAAAGCATAAAGTCCATACATGGCTGTGACCTTAACACAGAAGACATATTGAAGCAGGTTGGCACAGGGGGCTTCCTAAGTTCACACCCTTTTAAACGTAACAGGTACACCGCAACTTGGAAAGAACCGAAATAACCAGTTAGGAAAGAAATAACAAAATGCGATACCTAACCACAAAAGGGCCATGGTAACAAATTGACGTATATGATAATAAATTGAGATTATTGATATACTAATCTATAGAAAAGACACTCCAACATTAGTAAGGTGAGGAAATACAAAACAACAAAAGGGGAGGGGGAACCCCCTACTGAATATGCATCCAACATAACAGTGTCAGCATAACATATTATAAAAGTGGCTTCCCAGCCTAGGGGAGGTAAGAGAGAGAGATGTAGCCCTTGGGAGGTGTCAGAGTGATGGCCACTGATGATGATGAGGAAGGTGATGGTGATGAGGAAGACAATGACCAACATTTCAGGTTGTTCAACAAGAGATGGTGTGAGCAGACGAGTGTGCAGAGGTACATCCTGTAGTATCTCTACCTACCTTACTGAGTTGGAGTGTTTGTGACTGTGCTAAATGTATTAATAAACTAAAGTTGTAAATATCAAAGGGTTCCTATAGTGCAAGTGTTGCACCTGTGCACATCGGGGTTCCTAACTATATAATAATTTAAACAACACTGGGCCTGATCTTGGGACAAAGCGATAACTGGGGATTCTTAAGTAATCAATATAGTTAATACACAATCTAAAGGTCGGGCAACAGTTCCCATTGGCAAAATTAGTCCGCAGAAAGCAAAAGGTAGATCAACTGCTCAGAAATCAGGTCCCAACCCCGCCCTCCATGGAAGCTTTGTCTTAGTGAAGACATCTAGTGGTTAGAGCAGGGAGCTAGCAGGCAGGATTCCTTGTGCAGTGCTTTGAAAATAGGAAGTGCTGAGTAGCCATACTGCCAGCTGCTTCACTGACTTACTGTAGGACTATGGGTAAGTCACTTATTCTCTGTGCAGTTCCTCCATTTATTTGCCAAGGGGGGGTTATATTTGTGACCCTCACATAACATGATGACCCCCTTGGCTCCTTCAGGCAATGCTTTGGGATAGATACTGCCAGGGAACGCTTCCAAGTTGCTGTGGAGACAAGGGTCTGCGGGAGTCCAGAAGGGTAGAATGGAGGTATGGGGGCTTGTGTGGACATCCATGGGCTGTGTAGATCTCTGAGCTCCAGGCTGTCAAGGCTGAACCTCTTGTTCATTCCACAGCTGGAGGAAACTCCAGGCCTCCCTACCGCAATAATCAAGTGGGAACTCTGCAAAGCAAACTTCAGGAACTGTCTTGCCTCCTGCAGACTTTTTCTGCATAAGATAATAAGCTAGACCTAAATATTAGTCTGTTTCAGAAGTAAAGGGAATAACTGTCTGGTGCTTACTTTCGCCACTCGCCATCCTAACTCATGTTTTCTTGCAGTGCTCAGATAATACCTGCTGCAGAAGAGACTCCAACCTGCCACCATTAAACCTCTGAACTCAGCTCTCCAACCAGAAATTCAAAAATCCTGAAGGTTAGGCACAAATTTCACAGGACTCTGCATTTTCCATCAGCCACAGGAGCCCATATAAAAAGCTAACAGTTATATAGCACCCTTTATCAGCATGGATGTCAAAGCATCTAGCACAATATACAGGAATCTCTCCACCCCACTGAAAAGCTGCCACCAGTGGGTGAAATGTGGCGATTGTTTGCCAGAGCACATACAGTTTGTGGCAGGAAATGAAGACACTGCCTGGGAAATTTGCGGCAGGCAAAATCTAAGTTATCCAGACTGGGGCAATGGGATCTTTAATAGATGAGAGAGAGCAAGGTTTTGGTTCTACTTACTATGTAACAGGCTGGGATACATCTCCCCTCCCCCATCCCAAGATTTAAAGCCAAGCGCTGCAGCCAGCCGAGTACGGCATGAGCAATACGTTTTGGGGCTTCTGTACATTCCTTCAGTTTCCTTTGGTTTACTCAGATCTGTGATGGTTTCCTAACTGAGAAAGGGCAATTTACCTTGTGGAGCCAGTGTAAGTTCATTTGCTGTCCCACAGCGATGTGACATAGTGCTAAAATCTGAAAAGACAATCGAAAGAGAAGCCAGTCAGAGATGAGAATGGACGAGTTATACACGTTCATTCAGCATGTAGAGAAAACGCACCTTCAATAAGAGATTGCTTAACGGCGTGGAAGAAAAGCAGTTATAGGATGGGGTTAGCAGGAAGGTTTAAGGCAGTGGCAACTGTACAGAAGAGTCCTCTCCATAAAAATAATCTAATAAATGGACTTATCCCCCTTCAGAGGGGAAACTACTATTGTGTTACTGCCCAGGGCCATGGAGCTGGCACAAGCCACTACCTACACTGCGTCAGGCAAGAATTTGCTGCCCGCTCAAGCATCAGCTTCAAGATACTGGCCATGGCAGCCCAGGATGCAGTGAAGCCCATTTTGCACATGACTGAGGGACCCAAGCCTAGTGCTGTAAGAGCAGACAGGACTGAAACCATCATGAATATCAGACACCCGAAAAATCTATTTCTCAGGAGGCCAGTTGCAGTGCGAATATGTGCGCTGCAATTTCAGCAGGTGACACAGCCGGCAGCACTGATAGGGGAACCTCACAGCTGTCATCCCAAGCTGAAATTTTTGAATTTACTCCAGGCTGCTTAAGGGTGAGAGCACGTGAGAAACACACTGTACAGAACTAAGCCGTTCCCAGCAGTAAGATTTCATAAACCCCTTTGCACAGACATTCATGCTCCAGTTTTCTACACAAGCTTTCATAGAGGGATTTTATCTTACGTACCAATAACGCTGTGATATACAGAAAGCCAGCAGCAGCTGTTATAAGTATTGGAATGGACCAGTCACTCCAATATCCCATTCGATTATATAAATACCTGGAAGATAGGTATGAAAACAAAGATTAGGGCGTGATCCAATAGCACAGCAACTCTGCTCGATTAAACAAGGATTAGAGAGAGGGTCTTTCCCTTCCCACCAAGCAGATCAGCGATGGGAGATGAAACAAAAGTCATTTGAAAACATCCCCAAACCCCAACATTTGTGTATTGATCCCTCTTGGGAAATTAGGAGTTAAATGCTGATACTGTGCTAGGGGGGAAAATATGCTGGGGTTTGGGTTTAAAAAAATAATTCCATATAACAACTAAAAGAGAGAGCATGTGACACAAATATTTCAGCTGGAACAACAGCTTCAAACCAGTACCTGGCATTTCACCAATCCAACAATATATAGGTAATATCAGAAGCAAAAGACAGGGAGGAAAAGAAGAGTTAAGCTATCCACAATAGTGCTCTATTCAAGCCCTGAGTTCCTAGCAGAGGGGAAGGTGGTGGTGATAGAAATTGCATCTGATCTACATTTCAGAGACCGACCACAGAAACTGGAAGGTGTCAACCAGTTCTTCCAAAAACCAGCCTTTCAAGGTATGTCTACACAGCAATTAAACACTCGTGGCTGGCCTGGCTCCTCTGACTTGGGCTAGTGGTGCTTGGGCTGTGAAATTGGGGTGGACGCTGTAAGTGGGGGGTGGAGGACCCAGCCAGATCCCGAATGTCTACACAGCCATTTTGCAGCCCCTCACCCAAGTCAACTGACCCAGGCCAGCCACAGGTGTTTAATTGCTGTGTAGACACAGCGCATGCATGACAATGTAAGGCAAGCATGTCTATCAGGTTAGGTGCATGTTTGCTTAGAGAGAACTTCAAGGGAGTTGGGGAGCCTGTATGGTCTGGTGATTAGAGAACGGACTGATGCAGGATTCGTGGGTTCTAGTCCCGGCTTGACTACTCCTTTGCTGCGTGACCTTCGGCAAGTGATACTTTCTGTGCATCTTAGTCCTAAACTAAAGTCTTTCCCCTAGAAAGGATAATAGTGTTATAGATAAGAAGCGATCAGACCAGATTGCATGTGGGAGATTTAGTGTTGTGTAAAGTGCCTGACAGAGCCCAGGAGGCTGAATGCTTTATTTATGGGCAGAATCACTTCTGGCACAGGAAGCGGATATGTAGGCTTCCCCCACACCATGGATGTGCCATAACCCTGACCTGGCAGGCCCATCTGGAGGGAAGAAAAAGGAGCTCAGTCCTTATGACCCAACTCCATCCTTTGCCCAGTCTCTGCTGAGCTTGAGAACAAGAGGTTTAATCAAGAAGGTGATTTTTGGAGATGTGGAAAACTGGCCACTAGAAGCTGGAATGAGGCCACCAACTCATTGCAAGTAGGTCAAACAGCCTGCAGAGGGTGCACTACAGAGCTGAGCATTGAACAAGCAAAAAAACCCATGTCTCTTAAAATAAGAAAAATACATAAAAACCCTCTTCAAAACAAGGTAATACTCATCATAGTGTATCTGTAGCCTTTGCCCTCACACCTCCCACCTTCTCCCTCTGGTTCCGTCTTCAATGCGTCTGTCTATTCAGAGCAGGAGACATGAGGTGTCAAACTCTTTCTGTGCAAAAAACTGAATTCCACTTTTAAACATTGTGTATCAGCTCCAGCATAAACCACAATCTCTCACTGACGTCAATGGGAGACTTGCACAAAGATCAAGGACGCATTACAGCTTGTGTGTAGCAAAGAGTTACAGATCTGTCACATCTTAAGTACATTTAATGTGCGATTTCAGCTTTACGCAGTCGGCAAAACCAAACCCCCGAAAAAGAGAAAAATAACAATTTTAATAATGTAACTGTAGTGCGGGCCATTCTGCCTGCCATTTAACTCAATGTAATTTTGACTATATGTGGTTTTTGCTTTACGCGCTACCCACGGAATGGAACCCCTGCATAAGATGAGACTCACCTGTATTTGTTCTGCACTTTATTGTTGCATTCACCATTGTACAGTGGGCAGTTACACTCATCTGTAGGACCTCCACAATATCCTAAGATGCCACATCCCCACTGTGTCCGAGCGCCTGCCAGCAGGGCATTAACAGGCATTAACATGACTGACATCTGTCACACATCGTTCATTGTCTCTCCAGGGGAGACTTGTACATGCCATGGAGTGTTTTATTTGGTGTGAGGGGTATTTTTTTCTGATTTCATTTCTTTTTTTTAGCTGTACATGTTGCTGTATGTGTACATTGGCGAAGTCCTGCACCATGAGTGGAAGGTGGTGGTTTATGATGGTCCTTAGTCCCTGTGGAGTTTGTTCCACAGTCTGGGACTGGCCCCTATGAACCCTCTGCCCCCTGCACAGGTAGAAAGTTCAGGTGAGCCAGAGTAGCAGAGTTGTGGGCCATATTCTTCATCCTGGAGCTATAGGCTCTTCTGAATACGCTGGACTCAGGGCACTGCGTGCCTTGAAGACGAGGACTGAGACCTTGAAAATGACTCGCTAGTCTGTGGGAAGCCAGTATAGTGAGCAAAGGACAAGTTGGAGCTGCTTGCAGCAGCCTGTGTTGCTGGGGAGATGCGTTGCAGGGTTCTGTTCTAGCTGGAGTTCCCCCAAGCACTGATAGTTTCACACCCAGGATTACTGCACTGCAGTAATCCAAATCACCAGTGATGGAGATGTGAGTAATTAAGCCAGGTCTCCTAGGATGCAGCAGAGCCTCCTGGCCAAACACAGAAGAATCATAGAATATCAGGGTTGGAAGGGATCTCAGGAAGTCATCTAGTCCAATGCCTGCTCAAAGCAGGATCAATTCCCAGGAAGTTTTTTACCTCATTTCCCTAAATGGCCCTCTCAAGGATTGAACTCACAACCCTGGGCTTTGCAGGCCAATGCTCAAACCACTGAGCTATCCCTCCCCCCGCAAAGGTAGAAAGCCTCCCTCCTGGCTGCTGTTAGGATAGTTTAGCATCAGTGAGTAATCACTACAAACTGCACCGACCAATGTGGGCGTGTACCTTCCTCCACAGGGGCTGCACCATGGCCACAATCTCTTACAAGTACTTTCCTCTATGCACCAGTATCACCCCCATTTTGCTTGGGTTCTGCTTCAGCCAGCTGTTCTTCATCCAGGAGCTGAACTTGTCCAAACACTGGGCCATCACAACCACCCTTTCTGCCCTTTGTTTTTCCTTCTGCCCCATCTCATCTCTGTTTCGCTCCCTATCCGTACCTGCCCACCTTCCCTTTCCTCCCTGCAGCAACTCTCAGTTCCTCCCCACCCCATACCGGGGGGGGCTATTTCCCCATCCTAACCCACCCCACCCGCTAAAATGATCATCCACTAAACTGACATTCAATGAAAAATTTCACTCATTCTCCCAGGTGTTTTTCTCTTTCCTACAGCCTTCCCTTGCTCCAGCTTCTCACTTCTCCTTCTACATGTATCGTAGCGTCTCTTTACTTCCGCCTTTCTTGTGCACCCTTTCCCCGTGTTCCCCACATCCCTTTTCACTATCTCCTTCTCAGCTTTTGATTCCCTTCTCTCCAGTGCAGGGAGATTGGTTCCGTCTTCTTCCGTGCCTGCTTCCCACTCATCTCCGTTGGCAAGGTAGAGACACTGACGGTGAAAGAGTTAACGATAATAGTTTGAACCAAGTCGACCACAATCGGTGCTGTAAGAGACACCACCCCTTTCTCATGGGACTTCAAATGTCAAATTTGCATATAAATGGAGAGAGACTTCCCAGGCCTAAGCAGGAATTAAAGAGTCTACCGTATTGCCAGTTTTCATGTAAGGATCAGTGAACTCAACGTGAACTTGGACTCCGGCTCTCTGTATTGCCAAAAAAACAGTATCTCATGCTGACGAAAGTTATACAATCTTGGGGGTTTTGTTTGATTTCCAGCGCTAGCTTTTGGAAAGGCTTTAGATCACGAAGCGCTGCCAGTAAGATGACTTGAGCATGTGTGCGCTTCCCCCCAGTGGCTCTTTGCCATCCCCATATCGGACCTGCCTGCCAAAAGCATCAGCAAAAGGCCCCGATCACCCACCTTTCAGAGTCCTTGGCCAAAACTAGCTGCAAGGAAAAGAGCAGCTGGCTAAAGCTGAACCCAGGCAAGACCGAGGTGATGCTGACATGCAGAGGGAAGCAGTTGGAAGAACTCAACTTCTCCAAAACCTCTTCTGCTACTGAAGATTTCTGGCCTCTAATTGTTAAGCTGGACCCTAGTCTGAAGGTCCTTTTGGACTCCTCAGTGCTGCTGGATGCCCAGACAGCCACAGTGGCAAGAGATGTCTGTCACAACTCAGGGTGACCATACTTCCCCCTCTGTAGTACAGCAAGCACACCCACACTCAGGCTTCTGGCTCCCCTGGCCGTCACCTCTGCTGGGCAGAGACCCTCATCTTTTTCCCTTCCAACCAGGGTATTTCCAGGTTTAACAGTTCCCTGCCTACACTGTGATTCCTCAGCAAGGCAGACTACCTTAAAAGGCCAGGCCTGCGCTTTGCTTTCTCTTCAGAGACTAACAAAGTAACGGACAGGAGTTATAAGTTACCACATTGTTCTTTCTAAGCAAACATTTATGTGTAAGCTACAAAGCACTACAGAGAAAACATTCAGAATAATAAAAGACCCTACACATGTGCTGATAAGCTCACCATATATCACCCCACCTCCAGCATGGGCTCTGGCAGATGAGCTGTCCTTCAAACCACACACAAGAGTTTTCCTGTGGTTTCAAGTTCACAACAGCCTTTGCTCAGAACAAAAACACTCATGGAAAGTGTTCACAGCCTAAGTGGCTTTGATCAGGAGTTTCCAGGAGCAGGTAACCAGGAGACAATGGGGTTCTCTCTCCAGGCCTCCCAAGGGCCTCCAAAGAAATACACTTCATAGGTATTGTCCCAGCCAGTTATTTCAAGCTCCTAACACTTCCCACAAATTGCATTAATCATGTCTCTCTCCTAAAGAAGTTCCATGCAATCCCACAATCCTTTTAGACTAACAGACGTATTGGAGCGTAAGCAGACGTATTGATGTGTTTGACGAAGTGGGTATTCACCCAAGAAAGCTTATGCTCCAATACGTCCATTAGTCTATAAGGTGCCACAGGACTCTGGATTTTAATGAAAGTCTTCACTTGATGTTTAATATTAAAAGTTTAAAGCCCTGTATTACTGTGTTATAAAAAACAGATCCGTGTTCCCCAGAATCTAGATGAAATCAGGAATTAAGAATTTATTATATAGATTTAGAGAAGAACAGGATCTAGCCTGCTAGCTCCAAAGCCTCATGTACTCTTCCTTTTTCCATCCGTGGTTTGATTATGCAGATATAATCTCTATGCACCAGTGACTCAAAATAAAATCAGCCGAATATATGCACCCCAGGCAATACGTTTAAAACATTTACTTATTTTTGAGGCATGAAGCATAAAAGCTGGGAAGGACACCACATATTCAGGGCTGCCAGCCTTTTAGATAAAGGATGAAAGCCTGCAGCGATATATGTCAAACTGTGGTTTTGGTTTGTCTCTATATACTACATTTCAATCTCAAAAGACTCCATAACTCTTGTCAAGTTCAGGGCCCCATCTGCCTACGTGAACCACATTGTCCACATGAATAACCAGTTTAACGCAGTGGGATTGCTCACCTGAGGAAATCTGTGCAGGGCTGGGCCCTTAATACAATATACAAACCATACACAGGGATTACCACACTGATCTATGAAGCATCGCTGCCTCTCAGGTGAGCGGTGGCAGCTGATTAGCAGCACCTGGCAATGTGTTTGCAAAAGTCTGGGTCAGAAAATGAAGACTATTCTATCCACTTGAAATTGCAGGTGCAGCTTTAGACAAGCAGAATGCAACAGGGTGCATGTGTGTATAAAAATGTGTTTAGGATTACAGTTACACTATTAGTATTTTCTTTTCACACTTTAATTGGGACAGGTTGAAGAGGGCCAGTGGCACTGCCTGTGTGAGAGATGGCAGGCGCTGCAAATGGCCAGCTGGCCATAACAGCATCATTTCTTTTAAATCTTCATAACTTTCCTGGGATTAAGGGCCCCAGGCAGAGATCAGGGGCCCACTGTAATTTATGAAGACAGCTTCATATTGTATATATATATGGAGATAGAGGTACACCTCTCTCAGAGGACTGGAAGGGTCATCGAAAGGTCATTGAGCCCAGCCCCTGCCTTCACTAGCAGGACCAAGTACTGATTTTGCCCCTGATCCCTAAATGGCCCCCTCAAGGGCTGAACTCACAACCCTGGGTTTAGCAGGCCAATGCTCAAACCACTGAGCTATCCCTCCCACACCTTAAAGAATTTACACTCTAGATTGCAACAGGATGACCGGTGAATGAAAAACAGAGAATGGGATAACAGGCCACCCCTTGTCTCACTATTACCAGCTGTTGGCTTGTAGGCACCGCAGCAGAGGTGAGGTTTAAAGAGGACCCTCGTTCATACTGCCTGCATGTCAGTTACCAGTCCAGGTGTCTCTGCCTGTACCACACAGGCTCTCCTGCTTTTCCTACATGCCACTTGGCTAGGCACTTTTTTGATTGCTAGTGCATTTTATTACATTGCAAACAGCTATGCTGCAAAAGCCAGGATGCGCCTGTGTATAGCCAGTGGAAAGTGACGTTTCCTCCATCCCCAGGATTAGCCTCACAGTAATTAAAGCCTCATGCTGACTTATTATCCTCTTTCCTATTATTTTCATAGAATTTTAGGCTATTTTTAAAACAGTGCTGTTGCCGTACAACACTGATGTCAGGACGTGAATGCATCCCAAAGCAGGTGGCTAATTGGGGTCTGGGAACATACTGAGCAACTGGCCCATTTTTAACATCAAACCTTGATGCTTGAGTGGCTTAATGCACATACAGAGTCCTGCTGCTTCCAGTCCAGTTAGCATCTTCCACAGCTACTCTTAATATATGTGAGAGATTTCTTCCCAATGCCATCCACTCACCCAGGGCTCCCAACCCTCTCACTGGGACCATGGGTTCCATTAACATTAAATTTTAAAAAGCAACACCTTCCTCCCATATGATGGGGCATATGGTGATCAAAGCAGCCTTCCCAGGAGCTTTCATAATGGGGCGCCCAAATTTTGCATCACCAAGGGCTCCACTTCACACATCAGTTCATTAATTCTACTTGTGAAGCATAGAATGCACACTTCGGATCACCTGTTTCCAGAGAGCCCACAGTCTCCTACCATTGTTGTGACCTGCTCTATATTAAGGCTGAGGTGGACGAGGTGGGACAGCACGGCATTCCTCCAGCAAGTGCAAAGCTGTTCATGAGGTCTTCTCCATCCAACTCTTGTTGGATCAAACACGCAAACATGGTGAGGTGGGATTCTGGCATATGAAGCAGATGGCCAAGCCACCTGAGACAGCACTGAGTCACTTCGGAAGGCACTGGAAGCACTGGAGCACACTGGAGTGGGTCCGATGCCTGTTACGAGGTGAGACCACCATATGCTTTCAATATGTCATCGCGGTTTCCTGTCAAAAGCATTCAATTGGCGCATTTGCAAAAGAAGGGGCACACAATCAGAAAAACTGCTTGTCCCAGGCTCAACAGAATTGCTTGTTGTGCTTCTCAGTAATACAAACCATTAGTAGATTAACTCCAGGATAAGTGCACAGCTGCAAGGAGAAGGAAACCATGGGCTATGTTTTAGGATTGCATTAGCAGCCATATGACACTCAGGTCCCATTAACGCAGAGGTTGTACTGTGGGACACAGCAGTCTATTACTGGTGTCTTCAGATGCTACCAAAAGAATCGAGGCGCCACTGGGCTGAGCACTGCAAACACGCACACAGACAATCCTTCCCACAACCCACACACACAGACAGATGAACGGCAGGGAGCCGGTACGTCTATCATATCAGCACACGTATTTCTCAGTTGCAAGTTTTGCTGTTAATTTAAATTAACCTCACTACTAATCCTGATCTACCCTATGAAATATTATCTCTATTTTAGTGATGATAATACAGAAACAGAGAAAGTAGTGCTCCTGATGACAGGAGGGAGCAGTGTCAGTGCTGGGAGTCAGACTCGGGAGTTCCTGGCTCCCAGATCCATTCAGACTTCTAGACCGGGCCATGCCCACATTTTTCAAACATGGTCCGTGATTTTGGGTTGCTCCAGTTTTTGGAGAGACGAGCGGAGCACCCATCACTAAGTCAACAGAACTGCGTGTGCTCAGCATCACAAGCTGGGTACCCAAAACTCCAAGCATCCAAAGTCAGCAGCCACTTTTGAACATTTTGGCCTAAGCACGATGTTCACTTATCTCTCCACAGGCCTAGCATGAGCTATCTCCATCTGTGATCTAGATCCAAATGAGGCCTTCTTTCCTAGTCCTCCTCTAGGGCTTTTGCTTCATTAAAAGAATAATTCCTTTTGGATTTTATAATGGAATAAGCTAGGAGATTGAACGACATGATGCACTAGCTGGCACCATTACAAACTAGAGAGTGCCATAACTCATACCCTGCTGGCTGGTGTCCAGTACACTTTGCACTGCCTGCAGGCCTGCAGGCAGTGCAAAGCAGCTAGGCACATTCACCCATACAGAGTTGGAGCCACCTGGAGTGGTGACACTCCAGAGGGGTCAGGATCCTTCATTGGGATCTACAGACTAATGCTAGAAGGGAAAATAATGTGCTAGGGAAGCAGTGTTGTCTAGTGGTTTGAGCCAGGACTTAAGGGATCTATTTCAAACTCTGCCAATGAGACAATGGGTGAGTTTAGGCAGGTCACTTAAGCACTATGCTTCAATTTACCCAGCCTCTTTATAGATGTGTAAGCAGAGTCAGGATGAGCTCTACCTTGACATCTGGTGGTGAATTATGGGAAGTGTGGAAAGAATTTCAGAAAGTGTGAATTCTCAGATATTTGCATGGGCATGCCCAGCATAGCCCAATGCAGCCTGGGATGGTTATTTTGACAGCTCTGGGATCCCCAATTTCTTTGTCATTGGGGCAGGATAAATAAAGTGTTGCCACCTGATTATGTGAATGAGGAACTACGAGACTGCTTTATGACACAGATGTCTCAATATAACTTAAGTGACACTTGCTAAACAAGGGACATGGGTTTCAATACCCAGTGAATAGAGAGAGGTTAGGGACTGTTATGTATACCTGATGGTATGGGCTTCTTTTGAGGGCATGGAACACCAATTGCACAGCCTCCTCTCTCCACTGTAAAAGGGTAGAGCTAATTTTGATTTCATTAGGAATCCATCTAGAGACTGCTGAGCTGAGTTCATGTTGGGCCAATGGTGCACCAGCACCAAGGCTCCCCTACTAAGAGCTGAAATCACTGAAAGAGCTGAGCTGAGATCACTGAGTGCTGTGTTAACTAGTCGGGGAGCCTGAAGACCTATCGTTAAGTGGTAGCAGAGTGGAGCAGTTTGCAGCATGTTGGAGCAGCCCATGGAACAATGAGCGAAGTGAAGCAGTTTGCAGGGACGGCTGGAGGAGCGGCACAGCTGGTGTAATGGAGCTGGTCGTGGTGAAGGCTGCAGCAGAACTCCACGGAGAGGCGGAGCAGTTGGCCCTGGCCCGCGTAAGGTGCCCCTTAACACCTTGTGTGGACTCCCCCCCACCCATTTCCACCCAGGCTGGGGGGGGTAAAACTCTGCAGATAAACTTTTGAATTCTGGGGTGACACTGACCAGAGATTTTCGGGTTGTGGACTTTGGGGTGATTGGGCTTAAGACCCTAAGGGGGAAAGGAAATTGCCAAACGTACTTGGAGGTGGGTTTTTGCTTATGGTTTGTGTTATAATCCTGTTTGTGGTGTTTCTCCAATGTGATGCCGCATTGTTTCTTTCCTTTATTAAAAGAATTTTGCTACACTCAGACTCCGTGCTTGCGAGAGGGGAAGTATTGCCTCCTAGAGGCGCCCAGGGGGGTGTGGTATGTAAGTGTCCCAGGTCACTAGGTGGGGGCTCAAGCCGGTCTTGCATTGTGTTATTGAAACGGAACCCCTGGATACTGAACCCGGCCCTTGTTGCTGCCAACTCAGAGGGGCAGAACGGTTACAGATGTAATATTGCCTTCCTCATTAGGGTACTTCGAAGGAAACTCAGTAACTGACCTTTGCAGAGCTTTCTTTGGATCACACAGTTTGGATTTCTCCTGGTTTCTTCCAGAGACCTGGCAAAACTTTCCAGCAGCCCAGGTTTGCTCATCACCTTGGCAATCCTGCTCCACTTTGGTTTCAAATTCCATTTTGAATCTGAAACCAAGTGAGTTGTGTGCAGTTAGGGCTTCGTTGCAAACATTTTACCTAGGCTCTACTCATGTGGCTTTATTGTCTTTAACAGGCCAGCAGATTAAAAAAGCTGTAGAAATGTCCACGATGGTTTTGAAAGAAGTCTGAAGTATTCACTTTACATTCCTTTGCTATGACAAGCAAAAGCAGTGCTGAAAGAAGCCCTGGCCAGTTCTCTAAGTGCATCCACACAGAAAACACTCCCCACACTCCCAGGCAGCAAGTCTCAGAACCCAGGTCAGCTGATTGCTGCAAAGCTAAAAATGGCAGCGTAGAGGTTTGGACTCACCAGGGTTGAGAGCCTAGGCTCCAACCAAAGCCCAAACGTCTACACTGCTATTTTTAGTCCCACAGCGTTAGCCCCCGTGAGCTCAGCTGATTGGGCTCCGAGACTCACTGCTGCTTTTTTCATAGGGTGACCTGGGGGGAGACAGGGTGCAGGGGGAGAGTTGCACTGTGTAGACACACCCAGAGAAACTGGGGTTATGGCATTGGGGCTTACAAGAAAGCAGAGAGGAAAAAACAGTGTGCATTTGGTATAGAATGACAGAAGAAAAAGATATTGGGGATCTTGAGGGGAATTTAAACCCTTGCACTCTTCCCTCAGGTAAAACAAAAATAATAAAAAAATTAGAACATCAGCCGCATACAGGTATTTGCTGAACATTTGGACCCAGTTAATTTGTATTATTTATATTGTGATAGCACGTGGGAGCCTTAGTCACAGACCAGGACCCCATGGGGTGAGGCACTGTGAAAGAGCAGAACAAACAGATGGTCTTTGCCCCCAAACAGCTAGCAATCTGAGACAAAAGAGAGGCACATACAGACAGATGGGGGAGCACACAGAAACAAGAAGTGTCAGCGTGGTAAGTAAGCAACGAGGGGAAACCATGAAGAGGAAAACGAAGTGCCATGAGTGACATTACAACAGAACTCCCCAGGTGCCGCCATCTGAGACCGAGTTTCTCTTCAGCACTTTAAGTTATTCTCCCCAGCCCGCAACATCAAGTTATTCCAGGACATAAGACATAAGACATCTCAAATAAACATGTTCCACTCTAAATGTCTATGAGGATGGACAGGCCACGCTCAATAAAACTGTCAAATGAACTGACGGGATACAAGCTACCCCCAAACACATCCTCAGGAGCACTATGTGAATCTCACTGCTGAAAACAGGAACTTGTTAAGAGACAGCCCTGTCTTGTATTAGTCATTTCTGGCAGAAAATCGCTACCATCATTAAGGTTTTTGAACACTCATTCAATAACTTCGGCATCCTAACAGGCAGTTTATTTATGGGATCAACTACCGGTTACATTTTTAATAGAATTTGCACATTGTCTTTAAAAGCAGCAAAGAATCCTGTGGCACCTTATAGACTAACAGACGTTTTGGAGCATGAGCTTTCCTGGGTGAATACCCACTTCCTCAGATGCATGTAGTGGAAATTTCCAGGGGCAGGTAAATATATGCTAGCAAGCAAGCTAGAGATAACGAGGTCAGTTCAATCAGGGAGGATGAGGCCCTGTTCTAGCAGTTGAGGTGTGAAAACCAAGAGAGGAGAAACTGGTTCTGTAGTTTCAAAGAGAAACTGCTGAGCTTCATTTCATCTGCAAATTTGACACCATCAGCTCAGGATTGAACAAAGACTGTGAATGGCTTGCCAACTACAGAACCAGTTTCTCCTCTCTTGGTTTTCACACCTCAACTGCTAGAACAGGGCCTCATCCTCCCTGATTGAACTGACCTCGTTATCTCTAGCTTGCTTGCTAGCATATATTTACCTGCCCCTGGAAATTTCCACTACATGCATCTGAGGAAGTGGGTATTCACCCAGGAAAGCTCATGCTCCAAAACGTCTGTTAGTCTATAAGGTGCCACAGGATTCTTTGCTGCTTTTACAGATCCAGACTAACACGGCTACCCCTCTGATACTTGACACATTGTCTTTGACAGGAAGATGATTGCTGAAGTGAGTTAGCTGACAGTAGCTTGGGCTTTGCTCTAAAGCGTTTTAGAAAATTGCTAAGATATATTGCAAGAAATTCAATTTTATTATAGGTGGTTGAGTTGGAGAAGGGAGATGGGAACAGGAGCCATGAATGAAGGGGAGAGACTGGGAGCTAGTGTGGGATCTGGGGAGGGGAATAGGAGAAAGTTGGCTGGGAAGGAACACCTGAGATCCGATGATAACCATGAAAGCATCCTTCAAGTTTAACGCAGTTGAATGCGTTCCTGGAGAACTGGATCCTACCCCTGCCTCTGCCCAAGCATTCCCGTTTGACACTGGGTAAGTCATTGCAACCTAACTTTCCCCAGTGGTCACTACTTGAAGCGGCTCACTTTTTGGGTGCCTGGCTTGAGACCCTGGCATCTGAAAGCCGTAATTGAACATAGTTCGCGCTATATAATGCTAAGTACTCTGAAGAATCAGGTCCTAGGTATCTCAAATTGGGCACCCAAAATTAATGGATACTTTTGACCTTAGTCTCACTGTAACTCAGCTCCTCATCTGCAAAATGAGGCTCACACTCCCTCACTTCACAGGAGCAGTTGTGAAGATAAATGCATGAATGTATGTGAAGCATTCAGATACTATAAATGATGAGCACCGTACTAATTTCCTCCTGGGATCTTCTAATTTTGTCTTCAGAGCAGGGGTTGAATAATGTGCAGTAAACAAGGCCTGGGGCCACACATTTAACAATGAGGATAAAACAAAGTATTGCACAGCTGCCCATTAAATTGAGCACCGTCCATTCTGTGCACTGGATGAAGGAAGGGCCCTGTGGAAAAAATACTGTGAGGCCATGCAGTTAAGACTGTACCATAATACAGATGCACAGCGGTTGTGGGGGGTGAATTAGCTTCATTCTTTTAACATAGCTTATTACTGTGTGCAATATATATTATAAAAATATGAAATAAGGTGTATTGAAAGAAATATTTTTCTTAATAAAGGAAGCATTGCTGTATCTCTTTTCTCCCAAACAGAAATTATCAGGATCCAGCACCTTTGGTAATAAGACAGAGCAAGCAAATCCACTAAATAGGTTTTTAAGAATCGTGAGCGTATTTAATATACACGTACACCGACTTTCTCTGATTGTACTTATCAGAATGGAGCACCCAGAACAATGCATTACATCAGAACAATAGGGAAATAGGAGTGACAGGCAGGTAAGTATTGTGAACGCACTGATAGTGGCTCCATAGTTAGGCCTACATCAGGATTTTGACTGACAGGACCTTAAAACTTCCCCGGAACAGAAAGAATAGATTAGATGTAGGGTGGCCAGGTGCCCGGTGTTTGGCCGGAAAGTGGTTGAAAAGGGGACCTGACAGTATCCAGACACCGCTCCTGACCAGACACCCAAAGTCGGATCACTACAGGTGTGGGAGGCACCAGGCCATCACCCGCACCAGCCGCTGCTCAGCTGAGGCCACCTCCTACTTGCATTGGGCAGCTGCAGCTCTCAGTCCTGCTCCGAAGCAAAACCAGGATGGGGAAGGGGAGAGCAGCAAGCGATTGGGGGGGAGGGGAGAGGGAAGGCATGTGAATGAGGGTGGGGTCTTGGGGGAAGAGGCAGGGCCGGGCCTGTGGGGAAGGTTTTCAGCTAGGGGTCAAAAACTGAAAATGAATCAGGGTGAGTATTTTTGTTTGGTTGCCTCCTTTAGCCTTTACAGTGGGGAGAGGAGTTTTAACCTAGTCCCATTCCTTTTTTGGTTCGGTTTGAATTTTTCACATTTGGGAGGATCAATTTGAAAAAACAAAAGCCAAAACTAGAATAAAAAACACCTCCACGACAACTAGAATAGCCAACGTAGATTCAGTCTGGGGTCTGATGGTCTTATGGAAGCGAACAATTGACAAGGATCAACAGGATATGACACTACAATACCTTCTTACACAACAGGCATTTGTTAAATAAAATTATTAACTAGACACACAAACTCGCTTCAACAACTTGAATTCCACCTTTTTTCTCTATGTTTACCATGGAGCATACCCAGTCTGGAACGCTGCACAGCCCACGTATAGTGGCTAAATAATATAAATCCAAGTATCTCTCAATACATTTACCAATGAAGACCAGAGGTTCTCAAATTGGGAGGCGAGCCCCCCTGAGGGCAGGGTGGAGAATGTAGGGGGGGGTGAGGTGTGAGAAAAACACCTAACCGTGCATATCTTACCCACAGCAACAAATAACCAGCACTGCTGATTCCTCCAGACACAGCAGGTGCTCAGATGGCACTGTGCATTTTCATTGATTTTGGTTACATTTGCACAGCATTATACAAAATCGTTGCCATCTGTACATGAATCCGTTTGCCACGAGGTGTGCACATTTAATTGTAAGCATCGATCACCACTGCAGTTTTGTTTTTGCTCTTATGACAATGGGTCGTTGGCTCTGTTTCCATCAGTTTTTAGTACCTAGTGAGGGTTGCGTGTTGTTTTTTTTTTTTTTTAATTGGCATATGTACTTGTGTGGCGGGGGAGGGATGGCATAAACTACAACAGAAACAAAGAACATAAGAAAGGCTGTACTGGGTCAGACCAAAGGTCCATCCAGCCCAGTATCCTGTTTGCCGACAGTGGCCAATGCCAGGTGCCCCAGAGGGAGTGAACCTAACAGGAAATGATCGAGTGATCTCTCTCCTGCCATCCATCTCCATCCTCTGACAAACAGAGGCTAAGGACACCATTCTTCACCCATCCTGGCTAATAGCCATTAATGGACTTAACCTCCATGAATTTATCCAGTTCTCTTTTAAACCCTGTTATAGTCCTAGCCTTCACAACCTCCTCAGGCAAGGAGTTCCACAGGTTGACTGTGCGCTGTGTAAAGAAAAACTTCCTTTAATTTGTTTTCAACTTGCTGCCCAAGAAGTGAGGTCTGATCAAATACGTTTGAGAACCACTGATGTAGATAGCCAAAAGACAGTCTCACTTAATACAGACCCCACCACTCATTTACTACAGTTACTGATTCCAAAGGAACCCAAACGTATCATGAATGTTATAAGCAGTTCCTTAACAAAAACAAAAAACCCCAACACACAGTAGAGACCTGGTTCACTTTAGGAACATACAAATCTGCATGTGTTGCCCCCAACAGAAATGCTCTACTTACCAGTTGATTTCATTGTAGTCATTGTGAACTTCCCACCAGAAATAAAACCAGACCAGCGTCAGGAAGAAAGTGAAGGTGAGGATTAGGAACCAGAGGCGCTCCCACTGTGGAGACAAAGGAAATTAACATTAACAGGGGCCTACACTGCAAGAATTCCAATGCTCAGAACTGATAAAGTCTCACACTTTGTCTATACATAGTTTCTGTACCAATTTAAAAAAACTGATAGAAAAGCAGATTTAGTTCACTAGTGTGGATGCAGCTGTGCTGGTATAAACACCTTTATTCTGATATAACTAATCTTGGTAAATTTAAATGTCTATGCCAGTATCAATATCTTTAGCTTGGCATAATTATTTCCACATGTGATGATTGCAACAATTTAAGTAAAATTAGCTTTTCTACTGATTTAGTTAAATCAGTGCAAGAATTCTCTGTAGATGAAGTCTAGTTTGAGTTCTTTTTTGATGCACAGAGAATGAATCCCCCAGCAGTGCAGAGATGTTTGCAATGAATGAAAATCTAACCTCTGCTGGCTGAAATACTTCACACATGCTCACTCTGCTGATGCAGAGAAAAAGAGGAATGGCCTTGTGGCTAAAGCACAGGTCTCAGAATCAAGGAGACCTGGGTTCTACTCCCAGATTTGCCACCGGCATCCTGTATGGGGGAAGACACTATTATTCTGGGACACAATTTCCCCATGTGTAAAACGGGGACAATACTCGTCTCTCAGGGGTGCCTGAAAGTCTTTATTCACTACAGTTGTCAAGTGCTTTATGGTCTTCCTTTGGAAATACTACATAATCTCAAAAAGCAAGAATGAGTCCTGTGGCACCTTAAAGACTAACAGATGTATTGGTGCATAAGCTTTCACGGATGAATACCCACTTTGTCAGACGCATGTAATGAAAGTTTCCAAAGGCAGGTATAAATATGCAGACAAGAATCAGTCTGGAGATATGGAGGTTAGTTCAATCAGAGAGGGTGAGGCCCTCTTCTAGCAGTTGAGGTGTGAACACCAAGGGAGGAGAAACTGGTTTTGTAGTTGGCAAGCCATTCACAGTCTTTGTTTAATCCTGAGCTGATGGTGTCAAATTTGCAAATGAACTGAAGTTCAGCAGTTTCTCTTTGAAGTCTGGTCCTGAAGTTTTTTTGCTGTAAAATGGCTACCTTTACATCTGCTACTGTGTGGCCAGGAAGATTGAAGTGTTCTCCTACAGGTTTGTGTATATTGCCATTCCTAATATCTGACTTGTGTCCATTTATCCTTTTACGTAGGGACTGTCCAGTTTGGCTGATGTACATAGCAGAGGGGCATTGCTGGCACACGATGGCGTATATAACACTGGTGGACGTGCAGGTGAATGAACCAGCGATGTTGTAGCTGATCTCAAAGTATCTTTACTAGATGGGCTTCCCCTTCTCACAAGGTCAAGGCAACTGCTGTGAATTCGACTTCCGTTGGTGCTGTGTACGTAGTTAGCCAATTATTGTTGTGTCTACATGACCCATGCACCATGTCATAGATGCTCAAAGAAGAGCTCTACCTCAATACTACCCTATGTCTGTAGGCAAGGGGTAATCTATTTTTTGTCAAAGTCAAAATTTCTTGGTATAGTCAAGCTCTAGAAAAAATACAAAAAACAACAATATTGATAATAATAAGTAAATACAAAGATTTTTGTAGTCAGTTCAAAAGCATCTGGCAGTCCAGATTTGGGCCCCGGTCTACCTATTGACTACCCCTGCGGTAGGCCTTTCCATGTCCAAAGCACTCAGATACATGTGCCTGTAAATCCAAAGTTCCCACTGGCATCATTCGTTTTTCCACCCTTATATAGAGTATTTTGCAAATGATTTCGTGGAGAGAAATAGGCAACATTTGACTTAGAGGACAAAGTTTTATATTAATATTCAGTTTTGCTTATTATCTTAAAACCAGCTACTTGGTGTTCCATTCTAATAGACTGGAACGTCCCAAAGATGTTCATTTAGGAAGCAGCATTAGAAAGCTGCTCTGTCCGTAACTAATATAATTTCTGTGTGTTCCTCACTGGATATATTCCATAGCATTAACAGTTCTGTGGGCACAGATGCTTCTGCTTCAAATGCCTTTCAGTTAACTTGGAACAAAACCTGATGTAAATTAACAAAGGAGAACATTCAAATTAGTCCTCTCTCTCCAGAATTAACAAGACAGGATACCAAAATTTATGGGCAGGCTCAGCTACCATAATTCCTTTCTAAACTCTGAACACACTATTAACTGGTTTTCAAAATATTCTTTTCACCTGTGAACTGTGACTTTGCTTTTTAATTACAGCAAACAATGTAACCACCACAAATAACTGAGTATGCATTTTGGTATCCCATGAGATTCTACCACTTCTCTCTCCTTTTTATCTTAAAGGTTAGTGTCACTTATGTAACAGTATTTTTATTATAATTCATCATGCACAAGCCTGGATTCTAATTTGGTGACAAGGCTTTTTGCTTTATGCTCCACAGCACAAACTGGGTGCAGAAAGTACAAGGGCTGGAATAATTTAATCACTCCCTTTGCTTGCAATAATGTTTTCCACTAGACATTCCTGGGTCTTGACACAGAGGTAAGGCTTGGCTTCTCAAGAAAGCCTAAGGGAGTTGGGTGATAAATCAATATCAATGGCATTTGGGTGCTTAATTGCCCTAGATCCCTTTCAAAATCCCATCCTAATATTTGACATGTCTAAAATTATCAGCATCAGGGTAAAGTTAGCGAGGCTGAGGGCTTTTCAGATGCAACTTCTACAAACATTAATTGCAATTAAAGTCACGTGGCTAAATTGCTGTGCTGAGATCTTATACAACATCCCACGCCTCCAGCCTTGCTATGAGTGCACTGAACAAAGTGCTGTGCATCCTATAGCACATAGCAACCAACATAAATCTGCACCATTTGGCTTTGCACGGGTAAATCCGGAGGCTGATGTGAACCCCTAGGAAGGGGAAAGTGCTAAAGTTTAGCCAACATGCTACAGCCCCATTGAAATCAATTGAGAGTTTACCCCATTGGCTTTGATAAATCCAGGATTTCGTGCTGAATATATAAATGAGACCTTGCATTTGCCATGCACATCCGCTCCTACTTAATGCCCTTCTGTACACACCGCATATATCAAAGTAACAATTAAAACCAATGTGAGAAGGAAACGTTTCCACGGTAAGGTGTCGCATGATAAACCACTTTGGTATTGAAGATCTGCCTAGCCCAGCTGGGGTGGAGGAATGGAAGTGAGGGAGAAGAAAAGGATTTGTTTTCTTGGATGAAGACAAATAAGAGATTGAATTAGTTAAGAATGAGATATTCTGTTACACTACTCGGGGGGTTGTCACTATGTTTATAGAGGCACTGACTGCTTTTAGCACAGGAAAATGGGAGTTAGGAGCTCCCAACTCTGACACTGATTCAAATCATTACTTGGGCAAGTTCCCTAATTTCCCTCTGCCTCAGTTTCTACATAATGAGCTCAATAATTCCCTCTTTCGTCGAAGTGGGGTTCGGATTCTCAAATGACCAGCACTAGAGCGGTGTGAATTAACACAATGCGCCCGACTTCTACTTTCCTTACCACCAAAATTCATTTGTGCCCAAGAGGTGTTTGTGTCTATATTTTGCACACACTGGATTTTCCCTGCCTCCCCTATCACAGGAGTTCTCAACCTTTTTTTCTGAACCTCCCACCCCTAACATGCTATAAAAACTCCATACCCCACCTGTGCCACAACAATGGTGTTTGTGCATATAAAAGCCAGGGCCAGCGTTAGCCGGTAGCAAGCAGGGCAATTGCCCAGGGCCTCATGCCACGGGGGCTCCACAAAGCTAAGTTGCTCAGGCTACAGCTTCAGCCCCAAGTGGCGGGGCTCAAACTTTTTGTCCTGGGCCCAAGTGAGTCTAATGCCAGCCCTGCTTGGCGGATCCCCTGAAACCTGCTTGCAACCCTCAGGGGGCCCTGGACCCCTGGTTAAGAACTGCTGCCCTATTAAACCCATCTCCTCTTCATTTTAAGAGGTGACTTGTACTCAGAAAAACCTCACTAGTCTTCAAGGCAAGAACAGCCATACAGGGTCAGACCAAAAGTCCATCTAGTATCTTGTCTTCCGACAGTGGTCAATGCCAGGTGCCCAAGAGGGAACGAACAGAACAGATAATCATCAAGTGATCCATCCCCTGTCACCCATTCGTTCCCAGCTTCTGGCAAACATATATGGCCATTGATGGGCCTATCATCCATGAACGTACCTAGTTCTTTTTAAACCCTGTTCTGCTCTTGGCTTTCACAACATCCTCTGGCAAAGAGTTCCACAGACTGTGTGTTGTGTGAAAAAATACTTCCTTTTGTTTGTTTTCAACTTGCTGCCTATTAATTTCATTGGGTGTCCTTGTGTTATGAGAAGGAGTAAACAACACTTCCTTATCTACTTTCTCCAAACCCGTCATGATTTTATAGACCTCAATCATGTCGTCTCTTTTCCAAGCTAAAAAGTCCCAGTCTTATTAAATTCCATCATTTCCTTTTTTATCCAATACTTAACAACCTACTACTCCCATCGAGTCCAGTTCACTAAATTACTGGATAGGTTTTCCAAAGCAACATATTTACATTTATCAATATTCTACCTCCAGAAAGGAAGTTTAAAATATGCCTAAAGTCCTGAGATGCTTGTTTCCTGGTTCCTCTGCCTCTCAGCTTGCAGGATTTGAAATGGCATTACCAGTAATAGAAACTTCCTAAGCATGTTAAGTAGTAGAAATCAAGGTTTCCCAAACTATCCTTATTTATCTCACACCAACATTGATACAAGGAAAGTGATCTTTACATAAAAAGGCAATCACTTTGGGATAACCTTGTTTAATGTTCAGGAATAGGATGACTGCTACTTCAACAAGCAAGCCAAGCAGGACATTTCAGGGTAGTTTATTTACATTGTATTTATATGCAGGTACCATAATTTGTGGGGGGGTCTCTAGTGGCTATTTAGGTCCAACCCTCTGTGACTGATTGTTCTTCCTACATATATTTGCTTAGCTGATGATTTGAAAACCAAATCAAATACCTGTTTGGCATACTTCTTTCTATAAATTTTATGTCTGTCTTGCGAGCTGTTTCAGAGGAACAGAGCTTTACAAGCCTAACAAAAAACTGTGGCATCACTGATGCATCCAGAGAATGGAAATTATTCTGGCTATCTTCCAGAATTTGATTAATTTAACCTTAGGAACAATATGAAAAAAAAAATCTCATCGACTCCAGCATGACTGCGACACTTTTACAATTCTAAGTTTGAATAATCACAGACAGCACTAATATTTTACAACAGTATGAAGCAATGGTTTCAGCCCTGACAGACTCTCACCAAATATTAGACTTTAAAATCACGTCATTCTGATTACTGGTTGATACATGAGTAACAATTGTATCTAGTTGTACAAATGTAATTACAAGAACATGAACAGTACCATTATAAATATAGTTTGAAAGTATATGAAATTTGCATATTTGTGTATTCTACCAAAATTTTCCAGCTAACAAGTTTGTCAGCTTTGACATTTTAGCAGTAACTCTAGTGAGAAGTTTGGGGTTTTCTAAACATGCTTTTTTGACTTGAACGTTAAAATGTGAGGATGAAGAGATCATGCTAGCTGGTTAATAATTACTCGTGCAACTTTAGACCCTCCTGTTGTCAAAAAAGAGCATAGATCCACTTTGCGGAGTCTTACAAATGAAACCTGGTAGGTACTGTTAGTTTGGCAACATGAACATTTTGGACACTTTATAAAGAGAGGCTGGTACATGCAGCAAGTAAACGAAGACGGGGATTTGTTTCAGATAAACAGGGCTACTAGTGTTATTGTGGGAAGTCTTTCAAAGGACATATAGAAACAGAGGTCATGACCACTTACAGTCATTAGAAATTGCATGGCTCTTTCCTCAAGCCCTTTGTCCTGACCAGATTTCAATTTGGGCGATCACATTCTGCATATGTAGCACCCCCCTCCCTCTGTAGTTTTTACCCAGTATAGTATACACTTCGAGGCTAGACTATTAAAGGCTTTATATACAAGTAGCAAGATCTTGAACTGAATCAGCCAAGTTCATTAGCAATGAATGTATGCTGCAGAATTCCAATAAGGGGAACAGAGAAGATGAGCACATCCTAACACCTTGAACACTGGGAATTCTGTAGAGTGGATACAAATAATTCACATGAATGCTGTATTTGATGTGCAGTGTGTATTCTTTTAATTTGCGGGTAATCCTTTTAATAAGAGATAGTCCTTTGGTCCCACACTGCTCTATTCACATCAGTTCCGAGTTACAAAATCCACAAGAGATGTGTGTTCTTAGATCCATTTTACCAAATGGGTAAGATGAGGCTCAGAAAAGTACCTTGCTGAAGATCATAGTGGTAGTGAGCCAGGACTAGAATTCAAGAGGCTCAACTCCTAGATCCTTACTCCAACCATAAGATGATCTCTTTGCTTCTAGTGACACGAATCATGCCCATAATATGATAGCCAGTTTGATTAAAGTGCATGCTCTAAAGAAACAAATGGATAAAGCAGGTACATGCAATAGTCTCTTTGTGGAGCACACTGGCAGAGTTCACCACAGTTCAGAGGATGATCATAGATTACTAAGGTTGGAAGGGACCTCAGGAGATCATCTGAGCTCAAAGCAGGACCAGTCCCCAAATGGACCCCTCAAGGATTGAGCTCACAAACCCTGGGTTTAGCAGGCTAATGCTCAAACCACTGAGCTATCCCTCCCCCCACAAAGAAAAATTGCTTGCTTGTTTAACATAAAGAAAAATGATTTTGAGGCAAGAATATTGAAAAGGTGAAGAGCAGAGTTAACATATTATCGAACTACAGAAGCACATTTCTTCTTTTTCTGTATTAAATATCCCACCACACTTGCAATTTATTATCTACTGTCTAGTGCCTAATCTTAGTGGCATTTCAACAAAAAGGAATTGGAGACATTGGCTTTCAGAGTGCCTACAGTTCTGGACAAAAGTTATCAAATCTTCACTTCTAAAGAACTTCTCCATCTTTGAGCTGCAGGACAAAACCTTTCAAAGCTGACGTCAACCCTGCAATTCCTAAAGATGATCTGTACCACAGAGTGCTTATTGTAAAATAATACCATACTTGGCACTCCTATAGCTCCTTCCATCTGTGGACCCTGCATCACCTCACAATACTACATTTATCAACACCCGCTTAAGATCTGGAAATATTATTCCCCAATATAAAAATTGGGAAACCGAGGCAAGGAGAAGTTAAATCTCGCAGATTCTTTCTGCCTAACATCTGTAAGACAAGGCTTTTCATATCCATCCCCTCAGCTAAAACTTGCATCCAGGCTTTCATCATCTCAATTACTGTGGTGTCCTTTTCCCAGCCTTGACAAATGCAACCTTGCTCCATTTCAACCCATTCAGAATACCGCTGCAGAGATCATTCTCTTAGCCCGCCATTTTGACCATATCATCCCTCTCTTTCCATCCTTCCAGTGGATGCCCCGCTCTACCTAAGCAAGTTGCTTGTCTTCACTTTCGAGGCCCTCCACAGCCTATCCCCACCCTACATGTCCTCTCCCTACTGCACACTTGCTACAGTTTCAAACCAACACCTTTGTGTTTTCTCTCAGGTTGCCCCCATACATTTGGAAGGTGCCCCCTGTAAACACCCACAAAACAATCTCATCATCTGCCTTCAGCTCCCTCCCCAGGGCTCTCTTTTGTCACTGAGACTACAACAACTTGTCAACAGCTCTCTCAGGAACCAGCAGCCCACTGCCTACCACGCAGACCAGTATTGTCTCATTGTTTCCTTGTCCTCCCCCATTATAGCATCTGTAGCCATCTGTTGTCTCTTGTCATACTTCGATTGTGAGCTACTTGGGCAGGAACGGTCTTTCTGATCTGTCCTTTTACAGCACCTGGCACAAAGGGGTCTTGGTCCATGACTAGGGCTCCCAATTGTTATGGTAATACATATTATACAAGTAATTAATACCTTGGGCAAACTCACACATCAAATCAGTGCCTGAACTAGGAAGACAACCCCCACACCTGCACTGCAAATTCTTCTACTCTGTTTTAAAAACCAGTGAGCTACGTATCATGATATGCTGAGTGAGTATTCCACCTTTGAGGGTTAGCTTTCGGTTGATTGACGTTTTAACCAGCCTGTTCTACTGTGACACCATCAATACATACTTTCATATCATAGCATTAACCACCCTGCAATGCCACCAGAGGGGCTGAAGGAAAGCACTTTATTTTATTTTTATTTGCTCTGTGGCTCTGAAAACCTTTTTATATCCCAAACGCCCTCCCCCGATACTGTAAAAGCTTCCAAAAATCACTGGATATGCTAAACTGTAAACACTGCTGGGTGCTTAGATACCACAGTGACCATTTTAATTAAATCCTTCCTGTTAAATTATAACAGATGAGATCGCTCTCCCCCTCGTAAATTATTTCAGAGTACTGCATTTTGAAACAGATCTTTTCATTTTGGTTTAGCTTTTAAATCAAGAGTTTCTTGCTGACCAAGAACGATTATTTTTAAAAATACTTTTGGACAGGGTATATTGAAATGCCAGCATTTGCCAAGAATAACCATATAGTGCCATCTGAGAAATTCAGTTTCCCCCTTTCCTTACAACAGGAACTAACTTGGTATCTGTGTGTAGGCACCTTTACTAGAAGGGCCTCTGAACTTTATTGGGAGTGTTCCAGGGGAAGATCCTGTGTGCTGCAATCTAGCCTTGGAGACCACAACTCCTATGCCTTGGGGAAAGAGGGCGAGACTTTCTCATGTAGGGAGAGCAGGTAGTGGACTCCATTTCTGGGAAAAGGAAAGAGATTGCTGCTGTGGAGCTCTGTCCATACCAGGAGCTGCTGCTAGGAAGCCAGAAGCTGCTGCTGAGAGCCTGCAGGGGCTTTGATTGAGGGAGCCTCAGAGGCTGTTGGTGGCTTCACTGAGGTCAGAGCAGAGACAGTTGCTGTGCCTAGAGCTGACTGAGGTGGGGCTGCAGTGAGGGAACTAAGAGTAACCCCCACTGTTTGGGAAAGTACAGTAACTCCTCACTTAACGTTGTAGTTCTGTTCCTGAAAAATGCAATTTTAAGTGAAATGATGTTAAGCAAATCCAATTTCCCCATAAGAACTAATGTAAATGGGGCAGGGGGTTATGTTCCAGGGAAATTTTTTTCACCAGACAAAACACTATATATTATATAAATATACACACACTATACATTTTAAACAAACAATTTAATACCGTTCACAGCTATGATGATTGTGAAGCTTTGTTGAGGTGGTGAAGTTAGAGGGTGGGTTATTTCCCAGGGAATGCCTTGCTGCTAAATGATGAACTAGCACTCGGCTAAGCCCTCAAGGGTTAACACATTGTTGTTAATGTAGCCTCTCACACAAGGCAGCATGAACACAAGGGAGGGGAGACAGCATAGCAGAGAGACAGACACACCTTGTGTGTGGGAGAAGAGAGATGCACACTGTCCCGTTAAGTAAGCTGACCCACTCTTAAGTGCATTGTCTTTTTAAGTGGACCAGGAAGTTGAGACAGCAGCTACCAAGCTCTCTCTGTCTCTCTCCATCTGTGTTCCCTCCCTGCTCTATATGGAGAAGGAGTAAGCGGGGTGCAGGAGCAGGGGGGAGGGGGACACCCTGACATTAGCCCCCCCCCCCACTTCCCCTGCACAGCAAGCAGGAATTTCTGGGAGCAGCTCCAAGGCAGAGGGCAGGAGCAGCACAAGGCAGTGGGGTAGGGACAGCTGAACTGCCAGCAATTGGTAGCCTACTGGGTGACTGCAGCACAGGGAACTTAGGGGAGCTAATGCGGGGGGCTGACGGTCCACCCTCTTTCCAAGCCCCCATCAGCTAGCTGCAACGGGCTGCACTTCCTGCAAGCAGTGGACAAAGCGGCCATAGAAGGGAGCATTGCACAACTTTAAACGAGCATGTTCCCTAATCGATCAGCAACGTAACAATGAAACAATGTTAACCGGGATGACTTTAAATGAGGAGTTACTGTACTTGCAAGGGAAGTACAGCAGAGAGACGGAGTCTGAGGAGAGGCAGAGCGATCTTGCCACTGAACCAGGGCCCAGAGCTGCTGGCATTTGGTGGGACCAGCTCCAACTATCAGAGGGGTTGTGCAACTTGTTGCCTTGGCTGGACTGACACACAGAACCAACACCACACTGTTTCCAGCTGCAGGTCTTCCAGTGCGCCCATGCAAGTGTCTAGGACTATGGATTTCAGAGGAGTGTGCACTGCAGGGTGGGGTAAATGGTGGCAGTGTAAATGCCAGTTACACAAGTTTCATTTATCGCTGTATATTATTGGGAGGGGGGAGAATAGCTCAGTGGTTTAAGCATTGGCCTGCTAAACCCAGGGTTGTGAGTTCAATCCTTGAGGGGTCACTTAGGGATCTGGGGCAAAAATCAGTAGTTGGTCATGCTAGTGAAGGCAGGAGGATGGACTCAATGACCCCATGGTCCTTTCCAGTTCTGTGAGATAGGTATATCTCCATATATTTATTTTATTTATTTTAACCCCTTTGGGGTTTAGAGAGCATGGCCCCTTTAAATCTTTTTCCTAAGCGCGGAGGGGGAGCAGAGAAAGAAACGAGGGAAACTCCAGGGGTGGCTCTGGACCTCCAGAGAGAGAAGGGATGCAGCCCACAGACCCTCACAAACCAAAGCAGCAGAGAACCTGCCTGAAGCCTGGGAAGGACATGGGAGCCAATCTGGGACACCCCAGACAGGAACCAGGAGCAGCACTGTGCCAGGTAGGAATCACTCGAGAAGGACAGGCCGGGGCTGGACCCAATATCACGGCTGCCCAGAGCTGCATGGGGCTGTGAGTACTGGGGCTTGTGACTCTACACTGGGAATAAGGACAGAGGCTGCTAGCTAGTTAAGTGGAGAGGTAGTCGCTTCGTGTGGCTTTGCAGAGGGCGGCAGAAGAGAGCACCGGAGGGGTTTGCTGGGGGAAGTTTACTGGTGCCGAAGACAACCAGGAACACTCAAGACTCGCCAATGGACTGGAACTTTGCCCAGGACTCCTGAACTCTGCGTGTGGACACATTGCTCAGTGCCTGCCCTTTCCCACTGTGCTACCACTGGGCCTGTGGGGCCTTGGCCTGAATGCAACCCTGTTCTATTGCTCCCCTATATTTCCCCTTGTTGTTTTTCTCCTCTCATCCCTCTGTAAAAAAATATTTCCCTTTCCTATATCCATTTGGATATTTCCCTTTCCTATATCCATTTTCTGGTGGGTGGGTGTGTTCACTCGGGTGGGGTTGGAACAGGTGCCCCTGGGGTGGAAGGGATTTCTTCTGCTGCATTCCTGCGCGTGCCTTCTCTTGGCCAGAGCTGCCTGCAGAGCAGACTCCATCTTGGCCATGAGGGCGCTAAAGTTACAATTATATTTGTTAACTGATTTTATTCAGCTGCCCCTGTGGATTTAAATTAATAGTGACATATAATCTTAGACTGTTATACCCTGATTTTTTAGTTGTTAAGTAAAGGAGTGTTAGCTCTAATTTAAGTATATTGAATGTATTTTAGTTATAATTGGTATGAGTTAGACCCATGCCACAATTTCTATTCTTATTAATTATTATTAGAACAGGTTCATTCCTGGAGGTTCCCAAGGCATACCATTGAATGTGTACAGGGGCCAGCCAGGTGGAGGCACCGCCAATTTTAGCTTCCTTTAGGAGTAAAGGGACTGCAGCAGAGGAGTGACTAGAGGATTCCCACCTCTCCATCACCACTACTGGCATACTCAGGATCTTCTTTAATGTCAGCAACATCAGATGAGTGTTGCCTGTTCCCGAGTAACCCAGGGAGGAAAAGGGGGGTTACATGTGTGACCAAGCAAATGTTGCCATTTTAACAGCAACCATTGTAGCTATTTTCACCAGCACAATCATCACCATCTTTATGGGGTTTTTTTTTTACAATTTTCAGAATTTGTAGCGAGCAAGAGGCTTTTGAATAAGAAATAAACGTATCTAACACTGGTAGTTCTGGCTGGCCACCTGCCTCTAAGAGACTCTGGCTGGTTAATTAAAATTTTAACGGTTAGAAAGGTGTCAAAAAAAATCCATGAAATGAAAATGTAATGTGTTCTTTTTAAGCAATGAAACAAGAATCAACTATCAATTCCTTTATTATAAACTTGCTCTTGAAGATCCTCAGAATGCAAGGCAAGATCATCACACTAACATTTCCAAAAGGTTAAAATGTATCAGTTATTTCCACAAAGCCTCAAGTACTAGGAATGAGAGGGGAAAAAAGGCATTGAAGAGGAAGATATGCTGCACAAGATGTCAGATCACTGCATGAAGTTCTAGACTTGATTTTAAATTTTACTTAAGGCCTTTTGTTTTCAGTTTTTATTTTGTTTAAAATTTCCCAAGGCTTTCAGTGTTGACTAGAAAAAAAAATAAAAAATAGGTAAAAATCAGTGCAAAAATAATTAACTTGGTAGTTCTGTGGTAAAAATCAGTTAAATATATCACTTCTGGTTTTGTTGTTTTTAAACTTTCAAAACTTTCTTTATCTTCTGAAGTATAGTTTGATACAGGTTTTCATTTTTTGATCCACTTTAGCATGAAAAGTTGTTCACTGACTGATTTTCTTTGAACGCGGCTAACTGTCCATGCTATCTGTAAAGCTAGTAATGTGTATGCAGTGGTGGTGAACAACAACACAGTATGTTCAGCAGCACAAGAGAGTCGTTCCAGTATTCTTGACCCAGCTCCCCGCTGTGGAAGGAGACATGGGTGCTTGGGAACATGGACACCCCACACTATGAAACCATTCTCTCCCCTGGAGCAGGGAGCTGGGGCCAGGGATTTCCAGCACTTCCAAAATTCAGGTGGGAAAAAAATAGTAAAAAGTGAAAAGTGGCTTTTGTAAAACCTGGGAATTTTTCAGTTAAAAATCAGTGAACACTGAAAATGAAGAGCCTTAATTATATGATAAGCAGAGCCACGCAGTGTTGAGAATGGCTCCTGCTGCACTTCCAATATGCTGATCGGTTACAGATCACATTTACAATGTCAAGCACAGCACAGGGAAGTATCAGTGGTAAACAGAGTATGGCAAAGTTCCAGGGTTCAGAAAGTTTTAAGACGTCTTAAACTCATTTGTCAAGGAGTCTCCAAAGTACTGATCAGACACTTTTCAAAGACTAGCACTAAAATATCATAAAAAAGATCTTAATAATGAAATCTAGTAGACTACTGAATAGTCTCCCAGAGAAGGGATGGAAATTGCACCATCACCAGGAGAGTGTTATTTAACAGTTAAGACTTCTGACCCCTGGAACCTAGTCTCAGCTCTGCCATGGACTCAAATAACCATGGAGAGAACTACTGTGAGTTGGCCTATGTGCTACGCCAACAAAAACAAAGGGGTTGGCTCTATTGGACTCAGCTGACTCATCTTTGAAACTGGCATAAACACGTATACAACACACTGCACTGGCAAAAGGATCATGAATGTTAAGCATTTTGAAATCTTTGGATGATGGGTTTTCCAAGAACCAGGTGTCACTGTTTCAGGGTGACTGCACCTTTAACCCCCTTTTGTAGTCTGCTCAAAGTCTCAAGCCTCTAGCTGTCACCTCTCTCTGGGCAGGGACCAGGGTCCCATCCCCTCCTGATGAGGTGTTTAGCTTTGCAGCTCCCCTGCAACCTCAGCAGGTCTGATTAACCCCCAAGTTCCTGCACTTTGCTTTCTCTTCCAGGGTTATGACTAAGCTTTGTCAGCAGTAACTAGCGACCACACCGCTTTTCCAAAGCAAAGTACCTTTGTTTGTGGACAAAAGCAAACAGTGAAAACACAACACAGTAAAGAGGTCTAAAGCAAGGGTAGGGTAGGCAAACTACAGCTTGCGAGCTCCAGCCGGGGTGGAAGCCACACCATGCGGCGCAGCCCCTCTCCAGCCGGGGTACCGGGGAGGGAGCCGCACCATGCAGCGCAGCCCCTCTCCTGCACTCCAGCCGGGGCGCCAGGTCGGGGGCTGCACCAGATGGCTCCCGGAAGCCACACCATGGCCCTACTCTGAGGGTTGGGGGCCGCTCCATGCCTAGGAGCTGGAGAAGGGACATGCCGCTGCTTCCAGGAGCCACTTGAGGTAAGTGTCGCTCAGAGCCTGCACCCCTGAGCCTCTCCCCATGACCCAACTCCCTGCCCCCGCCCTGATCCCCCTCCCGCTCTCCAAACCCCTTGATCCCAATCTAGAGCATCCTCCTGTACTCCAAATGACTCATCCCCAGCCCCCTCCTCCAGAGCCTGCATCCCCAGCTGGAACCTGCACCCATTCCCGGACCCCTGCCCCAGCCATGTTCCCCCTCTGAACCTCTCAGTCCCAGCCCAGAGCACCTTCCTACACCCCAAACTCCTCATCCACAGCCCCACCCCAGATCCTGCACCCCCAACCAGAGTCCTCACCCCCTCCCACACACCAGCACCAATTTTGTGAGGGTTCATAGCCCGCCATACAATTTCCATTCCCTGATGTGCCCCTCAGGCCAAAAAGTTTACCCACCCCTGGTCTAAAGGCACATTAAACATACCAGTTGTCACCCATCACTCCTGGGGAGACCCTGGTAGGTACCAATTCTTCTGACCCTTCTTTAGGGGTGGGTTTCCCCTGGCACAAAAGGTCGTGCCCATTTGAGGAGTCAAAAAGAAGGCCCCTCTATCAGGTTAAACTCAGCCTTCTATTGCCGATGTTCTTTTTCTCCTTGGCCTCTGGTACCTGTCTGAACCCGAGGGGGGCGGTTCTTATCTGGAGCTGTTTAGAGGCCATGGGGCTGCAATTATTAACCTTCCCCCACTCCATACTCACACACTATTTTTAGTTTCTGGGAGAGCTGTGGTAAACCTCACCCATGCACTAGACTATAACCTCTTACCCACAGCAATACAATAATCCCCCATGATACTGCATGCAATTGTAATATTCATCACATCAAGGATTACTGTTGGCGTCATTTAATTTTATAATGAATGAAGTTGTCCAGAATACGCAGCGGTGAACAAGTCTTCAATGGCAGTAGGGAAAGACTGAATGACGAAATAAGGGCCTGGTCGGAAGCTCATTGAAATAAAGAAAATACCCCAATGGATTTCACTGGGCTTGGTCTGGTTGGCATTTAAATTAGGCTTTAAATCTGAGCCATCTTAATGCTCAGTATAGAGCCCTCAAAGATTCATGCAATACTGACCAAAATAACCATGTGGTCTGTTGTAATACTCATCTTCCACATCCAATATTTATTATCCTCCCCTCATGTTAGGTCTTAATTTAGGGCACAGTCCTTATTTGGGCAAAACTCCCAGGGACATTAGAGGCAGGAGCAGGCCCTCAGATCATAAGATGTTCAGGACAAGGAATGTGCCTTTCATTTTCTGTAACATATCATGCATATTTATAGCTCCACATAAATAAATGTATGTATGGCATGGGCCCAGATCCTGTGTCAGTGTCCAGAATGGCTAACAGACCAACAAAGGTGATAGGTACATAACTTGAGGTACATAACTCAACTTCAGGTCTAAATGCTTGGATTAAAGCCTGGATATAACCTTTAGCCAAATATGTCCTCATAGAGCATAAGGACATTTTGTGATTTAAGTTCACCCCTAGACACACCAGAGTTTCTGCAAGGAAGTCTTAGCGATAATATTTTCCATTACATTTCCATGTGTTAATTTCCTGAGGATATTTGTCACTATTAGCTAGTATCCTCCTAGCTTTGGCTATTTTTGCTTACTAAAGAAAGAAAGATTGAAGGTACAATTTTATGTATCAGACTTAAACAACCGGACTTCTCTCAAACTAACAAAATAAAGCCTGCTCCAAATGGGTTGCTCTACCCTAAAAAAATCATTGAATAAGAGCACCATTTTTTCCAACATGTGTCGAAAGAAACCATGAATCCAGGATAAAGCAAAAATAATCAAGTGAAATTAATATATTAACTGGTGTATTTGATTAATATATTTCATTATTTTTCTGAGACTGAATATTTAAATGTATATACAATGTAAAAGTATACTATGAACATAATTTTCATGTTATATGGAATCAGTCCTGAAACAGAAGGTGCTTATTACACAGAACAACCACACACTAGGGATATACAAACAGGCTTCCACACAGGTCAATTTCCAGCTTAATCCCTCCTTTAAAAGAGAAGGGAAAAAAAAAAAAAAAACATACACCAGGGACTCCACTCTCTCTGGAACTCCACACAGCACTCACACACCAAGCAGCTGAACACCATACTGCAAGAAAAACATAAAATAAATTTACTTTGCACTCCAAGTGACTTGCATCCAATAATCTTAAAACACCTTATAAATGAGAAGTCTATATCAACTGCTAGCCGGGGAATCTCTGCTAAGCCTTGCCTGCACTGGGAACGAAATTGAGGAGCCCTTGGCTCCATTTCTGCGTTCTTAACATTCAACGACAAAGGTTTGTTTCAGACTGGCACCCACATGTTGAATTTGAACTCCAAACAGACAATCATGGATAGAATTGGTTCCACTATGGTTGTCTAACATACTGATTAGCATATGTAGTTATTGTCTACTAACCTGTCCAAATGTCTGATTGTTTCCATGCGTCTGACGAAGTGGGTATTCACCCACGAAAGCTTATGCTTCAATACATCTGTTAGTCTTGAAGGTGCCACAGGACTCTTTGTTGCTTTTTACAGATCCAGACTTTTTACCCCTCTGAAACTTGTCTCCATCTAGTGGCTGTGCCACTGAATTTATAAGCTTTAAGATTGATTGTCATTTAACAAACTCCTTTTCTCCCCCTGCCATTTCTCCCCTTTAACTTCCTTCATCCTCAATTTCCCACACCCCTATTCAGTATTTCCAAGTTGGTAAGGGTTACTATTTTCATGTGCTACCTTAAGTAGTATAAACAATCCTGGTGGAAAAGAACATAGCTCTGTCAAAAAGCAGGTAACACTCCACAGCACTGAACTGAGTCTGCAGTTCGTCTGTTTCAAGATGTTAGAAAGGGTTTGCTAATTAATGACTCTCTGGTTAATATGCTGAAGGAATGTCATAAAAGGTATCTCCCCATAAATAGGTTAATGGGAGGAGAGAATAAGAAGAAATCAGATTCATTGGATGATACATCTAAAACACGAGGAGGAAGAAGGAATACCTGGCATGCTGGCTGTTGAAGACATTATAGCTAACTGAACATATAGTTTAAAAACCCATTCCAGTCCCATCATATTTTACTGCTATAAAAATCCAACTAATAGCTCTCAGCACACTGTTATTGATGAACATGAATGAGGTCTATGAGCTGTGACATGCCCCATTTATAATCTAATTTAGCAGGTCAAAGCAAAAGCAGAGAACACGGTATTGAAATAAACGTTCTCCTGCTGTGGCTGCTCTAATGCAACTGTAGATCAGTGTGTGCAACAAAAAAAATCAAAGCTAGTCTCTAAAAATTATGTTTAAAACTGGATGGCACATTGTTGCCGAATCTTGCCTAAAAGGTATGTTCAGAACAGCAAAATTCCCTCCAGAATGTATTGACTGGTGTTTTGAAAAGCAAACTCTTCTGTAAGTGGAAGGAGTTTCACATTCATTCAGCTCTGCTTTGCCGGAAAGGGACCAAACTTGTCCTTACACACATACTTAACTGAGAGTTTATTCTCCACTAGATATGCACAGATTCCTTGCTAGTTATTGTTTTCTCTCTCTCTCTCATTATATGTATCTAAATTCAGCCCAGGAGCTATTGTCATTATTGTTCATACTGAGATGCTGAGCTCTTCACCACTTGTAGCTGTTCAAGATCCCATGACATTTTTTGCTGGAATAAACAGTGGCCTAGTCGAACTCTGTCATGTAATTACATCCCGCTTACCCAAAATTCAGCCCTTAGATACCAAGACAATAGGCGAAATTCCCTATGCTGTTTCAATGAATTCACTATTCACTTCTTGTCCTAAACCTGTGCAGCTCCACTCTGTGTGTGAAGCAGTTGCTGGAGAGGAGGACAGATCTATTTCAAAGGTGATTTTGTACATCACTCTGTAAATTGCTGTGGGGGTCTTTTCAGCATGAAGGGCGCTATATACACTTCAAACAGATTTGCATTGCCATGGGGCCCAGGAGCTTTAGTTATGAACGAGTACAGAGTTGTGCTCGGCACTGTCTGATGAAAACAGAACGACAGTGCCGGACCCAAAGAATTTGCAAGACAACACATGGACAGACAGGCAGAGGGGAGTACAAGGAAACAAGAAGAAAATATTGGTCAGCCTGATTGACGGAGGTATCCGGCCACCACCTGTTATGCAGCAAGAACTGGCAAGATCAGAAGAATCTGGGATGGATAAATAGACCCTTCTCTGGATGGGATAGAGCATCATTCGCTTTTCTCCTTATCAAGAGTTCTGACTGAACCATAGCAAGAAACCACAATCTACTGATTCAACTGCAGGCTGTCACACTTGTAACAAACCACACCTCACCCCACTGGTGCAGCGGTGTGAAATAATGGTGCAAAGCGTTATAGCTTGTGGTAATGTCAGTACAGCATTAAAGTCCATTAATGCAGTAGTTTGTAAATAATGATGGGGGGGGAGAGAGTTCATGACATATAATAGCGCTTTGTCTGCACATTAAACTCAACTGTCTTCTTCATACAAGACCAGCTTGAGGAGTCAGTATATTTAAAGGTCTCAAGCTGATCATGACACTGAGATCCTAGGTCAAATCCAAGTCCTTTCCTATGGAGCTCACATCTGCCTTAAAGCACTGTTTCCCTCTCTCTCTGGCCCAATGAATATTTAATCATTATATGAAAGTGGAACAGCTCCAACTGGAGCGAGACATACTCCATAGCCCAAGGGGTAGGGAGCTCACCTAGAACATAGGAGAGGAAAATTCAAGTCCCTGCTTCAAATCAGACAGAGGAGGGACTTGAACCTGAGTCTCCCACCTCTCAGGGAGCGTCCTGACCACTGGACTATTATAGAATGTCTCTCTCTATCTTTCATTTTGACCAGAAATTCTCTGGACCCGAGAAACCTTCCCAAAGCAATTTCTGTTGAAACAGATGTGGTTCCGTGACAAGTTTTGTTTAGATGAATCAGCATTTTCCAGCTAAAACACTGTCAAGAAATTCTCAACCAGCTCTGCTCTTAAAACAGAGACACTCAGAATCCCTGCATCCTACTGCAGATAGACTCACCAAGAACCCTATTAGAAATCACCTTGAGGGTTTTACCCTACTCCACAGGGCCAATGGAGAAGAGGCATATCCAGGGGTCTCCGTTTCAAGAGCCTAATCTTTTTAAGCTCCATTATCACATTACCACGCTTATCCTCCCCTCCGCTTATTACATCAGCAGTAGAAGGGTACGGTAAGGACCACAGGAAAAAAACAACAGATATTAGACTGAAGGAGGGAGCATTTCCCCACTGGCCTGGCCTACATTACAAAGTTAGGTTGACATAAGCCATCTTGCATCAACCTAGTTGTTCATGTGACCACACTTAAATTTGTCTCCCACCGATGTAAGTGCACTGTTACAGCGACAGAGAACATGGTTGACGTACAGAGCTCAACACAGCACAATTATAGACACTGCTACTGATGTTGACCCTAATAGTGCTCCAGCAACTGTCCCAAAATGCCCTACACTGACCACTCTGGTCACAATTGTGAACACCACTGCCCCAAGATCATGGAAACCGGAAGCCTTCCTTCCCCACTTTAAAACCCTGTGAATGTTTTCAATGCCTTTTCCTGATAGTCCAGCTTGGTGAGCACCATTGTTGTGTGCAAATGCCCAGCGCACCTCGCCGGCTATCTGCTCCAGACATGCTCTGGCCTGGAGCAGACAGGAGATATTGGATCTCCTGGGCCTGTAGGGAGAAGAGGCTGTGCAGGCACAGCTAGGGGCCAGCTGTAGAAACATGGGCATCTATGAGCAGATAGCAAGGGGGATGCCAGAGAAGGGTACATCAGGGACCACAGCAGCAGGGCTGCATGAAAACGAAGGAACTGCGGCAGGCATACCAGAAGGCCGGGGAGGTCAATCATTGATCCGGTGCTGAGCCACAGACCTGCTGCTTTTACAAAGAGCTGCATGCTAAACTAGGCAAAGACCTCACTTCCACCCCCCACACCACCACCACGGATACCTCCAAAGTGCCCGAGTCAGAGGCTCCTGCTGTGAGTAGTGAGGACAAGGAGGGGGTGAAAGAGGAAACATGGAATTGGGGGAGCACAGCTGTGCTAAAAGCCAGGACCTATTTGAAACTCCATTGTAGTCCAGTCAGTCCCAACAGTCAAGCACAGGCAAGCCGAATGCAGGGGAAGGAACCTCGGGTAAGTGTACTATTTTATTTCCCATTACAGCAAGGTACTCATGGTGCCCCCAACTTATCAGGGCAGAACTATCGACTTTTCATAAATTCACTCATACTAGAAGAGGTGGCAGTACAACAAAGAGCAGCAGAGTTAGCCTGTAGTGTTAGGCATGAGGTTTGTGTACACAGGGATTTACCTTGACTCCTGAGAGATCACAATGAAATGTTCATGGAAGTACCCAGCAATCCTCTCCTGAAGGTTTCTAGGGGTGTCTTCCTCATTTCTCCCTCTGTGGTAGGACACTTTCCCACGCTCAACAGCGATAACTTCAGCAGTCAACAGGCTAGCGGCATATGAGCCCAGGTGGCTTTGGGACATCAGCATCCACTGTGCTCTCAGTGCCTTTGTCACCCCCTCTGGAGTGAGAAATCCATGAAAATCACCATAGCCTGTGGGAAATGGTCCCAGCATTCAGTGCCACTGCCCTGTGCTAATAGTTTCATGCAACCGAGCAATTCCCTCCTCATTTGCCTTGCCCTGGGCGGGACACGCTCACCATGGCTGGTGCTGAAAGCAGGTCCCTGCACAAGAATTCAGAGTCAAAAGAGTCAATAAGCATGGCTGTAGAGGAGAAAGGGAAGAGTTCTGAATATTAACTTTCTCTTTCTGTTATAACTATACTGAGCATGGTACTTGTGTGTTTCATTGGTAGCCACTGCCGTTGCATCCCTGAGGGGCTCCCGCTCAACATCTGCAGAACACCTGAGCCAGAGAAAGAAGAGGAGACAGGATGATATGTTCAGTGAGATCCTGCAAGCCAGTGCTGCAGCAGACTGTGGGCAGAGGGCCTGGAGGGTGAATATTGCAGGCTTTATGGGGAAGGGAAAAAAAGAGACAGGAGAAAGGCCCAAGAGCCTGAGCCAGAAAAGAAGAGGGAGATGCATCAGGATATAATGGGGCTTTCCACATGGCCTCAGGGGTTGCATCACTATCCCTATCACTCCATGCTCAGGGACATTACGAAAAGTCACAGCTTCACATATACTAACCTGAGAAAGCCACAACTGATGTATGTGTACCTAAAAAATGGATATGAAAATTATTACCCCTTCTTAAGCTCTGTTCCATAATTTATTAAGTTTTTAATGTATTTGCTTTTAACTTGCCCACAGACTTTTTTTTTTAAAAAAGTGTTTTTGTTACTCCAACTTCTACTGTAAGGAAAATAATTTATCTTTATTAGTTCCCAGCATATGCTGCAGTAGGGAAAGCACTCACTTACTTGTTATCATACTGTGTGACAGCTCATCGGATCAGTGACAATCACAGTGTCATAATCAAATGTGCAGCAGGCACCACTAAATTAATAGGTGCATCAACAGTGTTATACTCAGATATACACCAAGGACCACACGATTCCTAACAGGCTCCCAAAACAGCAGAGGCAGAGTACAGTCCATCACAGAGCATTACTGTGGCTCGCTGTTAACGTGCTCTTTCAAAGCCACCCTGAGCCATATTGCACTGAGTGCTTCTAATGACCCTTTTGCTGGCTGTTCAAACTCAGCAGACAGCTGCTCCACCACCACCCTTAACCATGACAGCAACTTCCCCCACTTTTTCCCCTACAGATAGCATGCAGGACACAGCAAGGAGCTATAACCACGGGAATATTTTTCTCACTGAGATCCAATCTTGTGAGTGAACACCACCAGCATCCCTTCAATCTACCAAAAACGCATTCAACCATCATTCTGCACCCGCTGAGCCAGTTGTTGAATCTTTCCTTGGTGCTGTTGAGGTGCCTGGTGTCTTGCTTCATGAGCTGGGGAGTGAGGAGTAGGTTGGCCCAGGATCACTACTGGCATTTTAATATCACCAACAGTAATCTGACAGTTGTGAAAGAAAGTCGCTGCTGGTAACTTTCTGAACAGTCCCGAGTTTTTAAAAAGATGTGAGTGTCATGCACCTTCCCTAACCAGCCCAAAATGATGTCAGTGAAAGAGAGTGCACTGGATGCTGGTAAGTTGCACGTTGGGATACCTACCCATGGGGCACAGCACTGACACAAGCACTCCCGATGAGTATGCGCAGCGCCAATGCAAGCAACCAAGTATGCACACACAAGCGATACACTAACTGCAATGGCTTTATGCCGACAACTTGTGTTTGCAAAAGCTGTAGTGTAGACATTGCCTAAGTAAGCTGTGTTCTACTTGGATTTTTCCCCCTTTTTGATCAGTCCTGAAGAATAATATGCTACAGCAGGTTAAAAAGAGGCTTTTGCTGGAGCACAGTGTTGAGAATTAGGTGCTGTGAGTGGACTGGCAATTCCTGGGAAATGGAGCTGTTCACTATTTGTTTGCTAGTTTGAATCCAGCTCAGGTCGGTAGCGAAGAACAGTAGTTACCATCTGCTGATTATTTGATGGCACACACTATGCCACATGAGTTTCTTGTCTTAGGGTATGTCTTCACCACCAACCAGATCAGCGGGCAGCGATCGATCCAGTGGGGATCGATTTATCACGTCTAGACTAGACATGATAAATCGACCCCCATGCGCTCTCCCGTTGACTCCTGTACTCCAGTGCCATGAAGACACCATGGTAAGTCGATCTAAGTACGTCGACTTCAGCTATGTTATTCCCATAGTGTATTCACCCAGTGTAGACCCGGGCTTAGTGTAATACCTACTGTCCCAACTTCCATATCAGAAAAAGCAAATGTAACCTTGGCCCTAATTAATATCCTTTATTAGAGTCTCAACAGAGAAGCTAAAGATCTCATCTGACCAAGTACTCCTAACCACACACAACTCCTATGCTGCTGCTACGATAAGCCAGTTTCTTTGATGTTTACAACCCTGGCATAACAAAGTCAGGTTATGTAACCACTTTGCCTACACTTGACTGTCCACCAGTTTCCCCCTGCAGCTATTTCCTTTCAGTACCTATTACCAAGACAAATAAGCCTGTTACTTATTTACACACAGCTGGAGCAGCATCAGGCTGGTTTTTGTCTTTCCTCTACTCCCTCCGTAGGGTGGCCACTTGTCCCAAAGTGCAGAGTTCAAGTCCTGGTCCTGGGTTGAATGACTCCAGGAGAGCATTTGTCCTGGATTCCCTGTGGCACTGCTCTGTGCCTGCCCAAGGCTCAGGGGCGGTGACAGCCTCTTACCAGTTGGGGTGGGGGGCAAAGTGGGCTCCCTCACTACGAGGCCCTGCCCCCTGTTCCTCTTCTCCCCCGAGGTCCCACCCCCTAGCCAGGCCAGAATCTTACTAATGCCCAGCGCTAGAATTGCCCAGGGAGCCCAGGCAGCTGTGGGGAGACCTGGACCCTCCAATTGCCCTAGGTGATGTCCCGCAGGGGCGCAGGCCAGGAGCTGCTTCCTGACACCCCGCCCAGGGCAGGCAGAAGGTCCAGGGCTCCCCACTGCAGCCCGGGTGGAGGGTCCAGGACTCCCCACTGCAACCCGGGCTCCCTAGGTGGCTCGTACCTTAACCCAGCTCTGGCTTCCAGCCTGGCTGAAGTGGGGCCTTGGGAGAAAGAGGAGGAGCAGGGGAGCAAGGCTCCTGCATGTGTCTTGCTTTTTCCTTTTGAAAAGGTGGTCGCCCTTCCTCACCGTAGTGATCACTTTTCCATTCCATTCACTTTTCCACCGATTCCTGAGTGTGCATCTCGGGAGTGTGGTACACCACCAGCCCACACCAGCCTCTCCTTAACTCATCAGATCTCGTCTAACAATCGGAGTTTGTGATGAGCAGTAAATACACCATTCCCATTACTGCTGCAGGAAGGAACCTATTCTTTTCATTTCATCAAATATTTATCAGTGGCTAACGCTCTGTGAAGAATGCGGGAAACAGGAAGCTTAGCAAGATTGAAATGATGTGCTGCAGTGACGGATAAAGAAATGTCAAGGGATAGTCTAGCTTCATCCTATTATATTTGGGAAGACCACAGTATTTATGTTTTCTCTGGAAAAAAAAAAATGTTGAGTATCCTCCACAGCTATGCCCTCTGGGTGCCACTAGAGACAGCCACTGAAGAAATCTGGCTTTGCTCAGTGTATGCTGGGACAGTTTGCAGAAAGGAGAGGAATTGTGTTTAAGGCACAGAACCAAGAGTTAGACTTGGGTTTCATTCCTACCTATGCCACACCATCCCTTGGGGTCTTGGGCAAGGCATTGACTCTGTGCCTCAGTTTCCCAGTCTGCAAAAATGGAGACAATTATCTATCTCATAGGGGCAAAAAGAGCCTTTATTAAAGTGCTACAAGATCCTCAGAGGGATAGTGTTATGGCAATACAGATCCTTAGTGTATTTAAAGGTTTCCTGTGAGCACTATCCAAATGCTTTGATTTTCCATTCTTTGTTTTAAGAAGCTAACCCAAACAGAACCTTTTCTGGGGGTTCAACACAATTCTGACTGAGAAAAGGCAAGCAGCCAGAGTTCACTTCCCCCTCCCCTCTCTCAGCTGTAGCTGGTTTCAGGAACACATCTTCCAAATGCACTAGTCTTGCTACTTACAGACTGGAAATCTCACATCAGAGCCTGTTTTCATGCAATTACTAGTCTCATTTCTCAACTCAATAGCTCCCCTGAACTTGAGATATGGACAATTCTGGCTGGTGAATAAACTAGATGCCTAATACTGTGATGGGCAAACATCAAAGGGGGGTGGGGGGAGAGAACAGCTGGTGAAGGTGGGAGGGAGAGTACTTCCAAAGCAGTTATTTGGAACTGAAAGGACCATATGGCTCTTTTAGGGTCATAACTAGGACAAACGCTGTTCAACAAAGAGGAGCCTTTACAGTCACAGAGCTAGATGGTGTCTTTAGACCCCACCCAGAGCAAGAGGTGCTGCATAAACCGTACCAGCCCAGGAAGCCCTGTTATTCAGAGAGACACACCTGAGTCACAATTGCTCCTGCTCTGAGCAGGGGACTGGACTATATCAGTGGTCCTCAACCTTTTTGTCTGGCAGGCATCAGACAAAGGACCATAGCGGCAGTGGAGCACCCGCCGAAATGCCGCTGAATTTCTACGGCATTTTGGCAGCAACGCCTCTCAATGACGTCACTTGTCGGCAGCAAGTGGTGTCATCGAGAGGCGTCACCGCCGAATTTCGGCAGCGTTTCAGCGGTGACACATCCCGATGACGTCACTTGCAACCGACAAGTGACATCATGGAGAGGCATTGCCACCAAAATGCTGCAGAAATTCGGTGGTATTTTGGCAGATGCTCCACTGCTGGCCAGGATGGGGGCACCGGGTTGGGGACCCTTGGACTAGATGACCTTCTGAGGTCCCTTCCAACCCTGAGATTCTATGAACTTCTGCCTCACTTCCTCTTTGTTCTGGAGGTGGGAAAGAGGGTAAGCAATTGTTGCTGCTGCTCTAAGCCAGCAGCCATTTATGATGCCCCTCAGATCTGCTCAATTAGTGGAGGGGAACAGCACCTAGATCCCATCCATTCCCACCCGCCTGCTCTGTGGGAGAATTGTTCTTACTCCCTTCCATGGGCATGTAATCCAAGTAACAATCTAGCCACAGTGGTTAATACGAGCCACAAAGGAAGGTACCCCTGCACTTGCTATTAGCAAATCTGATCTTCGGCACACCATATACAGGTACACCTCTACCCCGATATAACGCTGTCCTCATGAGCCAAAATATCTTACTGTGTTATAGGTGAAACCGCGTTATATAGAACTTGCTTTGATTCGCTGGAGCGTGCAGCCCTGCCCCACCGTAGCGCCGCTTTACCGCGTTATATCTGAATTCGTGTTATATCAGGTCATGTTATATCAGGGTAGAGGTGTACGTGAATGTGATATACTTCAAGACTGTGTCCATTCTGCTCACCCCAGAGAATCAAGTTCATGCCATAAGTATGTCCTGTGTGGGGGTCAGAGGATGAAAATAATAAGCCATGTACAGACACCAAAGCTGATATATTGACAGCCAGAGCCACTAAAACTGACAGGGGTTCATACTGAAAATGTATGTCCCAGTAATGCCATAGCTGTCAATGCAAGGTGACAGGAACAGCTTAATAAAACACAGGAACTGGCCTGTTTGTGTCTAAGTGGCTGAATTCTCTAACTATCCAAGTGCAGATGGAATTATACAGACAGCTGAACTGACCTGAAATCAGTCAATTGGAATATTGCACATGCCAGTGTCTTGTGGTGGATGCTGTCCCTCCTCACACAAAGTCAGATGGGAGAAAGAAACAGGCCTAAAATGGATGTTTGATCCTATCTACAATGCACTGCAATGCATCCCATAAAAAAAAAAGTAATAGTTACAATGCTGTGCCACAATCAAAATGATAGTGCATTTTTTAGAAGCTTAGACACTTGCTATCAATCTGAGATCTGGGCTGAGTATCCAGTTTGAAAAACTAAGTCAGCAGCAGAAAATTAAAATAAAAAAGTAACTCAACACAGCTTTCTGTCTCTGCAGCACAGATTCTGCTATATCGCGGTACAGCTCATTCTTTAGGCAAGCTGGTAAAAAAAAAAAAAGCGTTCAGCAGCTACTAATAGCTAACGACAGACCACTTGTGCCTTTACTGTTTTGTTTTACACTTGCCAACAAGTTAGAGCATTTCAGTTCTCCAATTTGCCATGAATTAACAGCCTTCTCTGGCCTGAAACATTTTCATCTCATTTTTGAGAACTCTACAGAACACTTGGCACTAGGATGTTACATCTTCAGAAGCAATAGATGTTTGTAACTCTAAGTCCCAAAAAACCTAGAGGCACGTCAGTATTGTCCCCATTACAGGAGGGAATACTGAGGCTCAAGGGGGTTAAGTGACCTGTCCAAGATCATAGACACAGAGTCAATGGGACAGCAAGGATTAGCAACTAGCAGTTCACAATTCCTGCACTGCTGCAGATTCCTTTAGGCTATGCCACCCCTGCTCCATAATCATAGAAAATGTCATCCACAGACGAAGCTGCATTAGGAATTTCCTTTTTTTAATGCAACAAAGAGTCCTGTGGCACCTTACAGACTAACAGATGTATTGGAGCATAAGCTTTCGTGGGTGAATACTCACTTCGTTAGATGCCCATGCGTCTGACGAAGTGGGTATTCACCCACGAAAGCTTATGCTCCAATACATCTGTTAGTCTGTAAGGTGCCACAGGACTCTTTGCTGCTTTTTACAGATCCAGACTAACATGGCTACCCCTCTGATAGTTATTTTAATGGTATCTTCAAGTCAACAAGCTGTAAAAAGACGTGCAGATGTGAAATCAACGTGAGCATTTACAAGCAAGGAATGGATGCAGTCCAGATATTTTCCTCTGGTGAAAACACTGTCCTAAATAAGGCAGTACACATAGAACTAGAGCATAAGTTGTCAGATAAAGATTACAGAGCTACTTTGAAATTTGTTTCTTATTACATTACAAAGGGACCTTCTGCAGATCGTCAAGATGTAAGCATCTAGGTTTGCCGATTATGCTGCTACTAGAAGTGATTGCTTCGCTCACTCTGTTCAGACTGTGATAGATATTTTGGTCTTTAAGAAACAACTCAAGATGGTGCGAACATCTAAAACATGGTCTAATTAGGGACAGTGCAAATTGCCTCTTGGAAGTAAGTTTTAAAGGCAGATATTTCCTACCCAGTGATAGGCTGCGCAAACTACATGGTGTGAAAAGGCAAGTCCACCCGGAGCAGGCATGCAAGTATCACAGTGCTCCAAACTGCCCAAAACACACACACAAAGTTACATCCCTTGCCTAATCAGACTACATTACTGCTCCCTTTAGGCACTGCCCTAATGATCTGGCCTTGAGCTACGTATCCAGTTTCAACTCATTCCCTGCTTTTCAAAAAACTTTGCACAACTCTTCCCCAGGCTACATGTCAGATTTCAATTCTCATCACATCCACCCTCACCCTAGCTTGCAGTACCGCTCTCTCTCTTCATGCTTCTTTGTTATCGTCTTCCACTTCCATCTACGTCGCTTATTCTGGTCTGCCCTTTAGGGACAGAACATCTTCATGATTCCCAAGCGCTTTGGTCCCTCCCCTCCACCTCATCCTCATTCAGATCTCTCCTAAAGATCAACTTCTTTGGGAAGACCCACAGCAAAGGAGATCCACACAAAGTAAGGTAAGTCTTTGCTCCAGTCTCCAAGGGTGTCTGGCTTTCTACGCGTTCGTCTGCATTGTCATCCTGAAGTGGAGATTGTCTCAGGCTACGTCTTCACTACCCGACGTATTGCTACCCTCCAATCGATTGCTCGGAGATCGCTATATCACGTCTCATCTAGACGCGATATATCGATCCCCGAACGCGCTTATATAGATTCCGGAACTCCACCAACCCCAACGGAGTTGCAGAGTTGACATGGGGAGCCGCGGACATCGATCCCGTGCCGTGAGGACGGTGAGTAATTCGATCTTAGATACTTCGACTTCAGTTATGTTCTTTAAGTAGCTGAAGTTGCATATCTGAGATCGATTTTCCCCCGTAGTGTAGACCTGCCCTCAGTTGACAAAGATATTCGTGATTTAGCTCCTCCTAGGTGCAGCCAAGCCATTAATAGTCTTCCCTCAGAGTCAATATTGCCCCAGTGCCCCAGACCAGTCTTCGAACACACCATGTTAGAGCCAAGTCTTCAGCTCTTTGGCTTGGAGCATTTCCTGAAAACAAAAATGCCTGATGTTGTTTCATTCAATAGCCACAACTGTTATTGCTAAACAGCACAGGCAGCATGGAGGTAATGGCTACCAGAAGAGACGTGCTGACCACGGATGGGAATTAAAAGGTCTCACGGCACTTTTCAAAGAGCAGTAGAGGTTAGCTCCGGTGTTTAAGGCTAATTTCAATTTGGGTTTTTACATTAGGCTTCCCTAGCGCTCTCCTGCCGTTTCAGCTGGATAAAGTGGGTCCGATTCTCTGCTGCTCTGCACCTGGTGTAGTCATTGACACTTATCATGCACCGGGAGCGTAAAACACTAAACACTTCAGAACAGTGGTGCCTGACACACTCTGGGTGCTGGTAAAGCTGTGACTGTACAAGATGCAGGGCAGTGGAGAATCAGGCCCAATGGTCTTTATTCCTTCCCCAGCTTTGCTGTCAGTCGGATGAGCGTCACTATTCCGATTGCGAGATTTGTGGGGCAGCAATCACACTTTCCTTCTGGTCTTCCACGTGTTGTGGCTCTTTGAACAACGAATGCAGGTGAAAGCGACTCCTGGGCAGTCACTTGGGTATAAAGTACTATGCCAAAGCTGAACTGTTATTCCTACCTTTTGTTTGAAGCTTTGTGTCCAATTCCTTACGGTGGATTTTACACATTTTTATTTTTAAAATCAACTACAACAAAGCAGGAGGGATGAAGCAATCGCTCCTGAAGTTCCACAGCCCCCAGACCCTACCAGCAACTGCAAACTGTGCTGGGCTTGCGCCTTCCCTCCCCACAGGGTGCACAGATGTCCCAGAACAACACACACAGTAGAGGCTGAATGATTTTAGGACGCTCTGCAGTCCGCTCCACACCCTGTAAGTGCAGGATTATTCCCTTTGGTGTTTCCTCCAGCCTGTTTAAATTATTCAAGCGCTGGCTCTTTCATCGTTTCCCTTGACAGCCTGGCTCAGAATGAGCTCGATTAGACACTGGAAGCTCGATTGCAGACAACGACGTTGCTCTAAAAGGACACTTGGCATGTGAAACACTTATTTTAAATACAACGGCATTTAATATTACAAGGGGCATTTCTGAACATATTTGTTGGCTGTGGCCATGTGTGTCAGGGCCAGAAGCACATTGGATGCATGGGAAGACAATGTAAGAGAATCGAGCCAGTTTCCATCTGGTTTTGGGAATGGTTTAACCTCCAGAATAAAGGCATGACTGTTTAATGAGTAAAGTCAATGCACAAATTGTTAAACCTGAAGCAGAGTGGAAACTGACTTTTATCATTACTAACACTGGATCCCCACGGTGGCAGTGGCCAAGGGTGACAGCTGCATTTATCCTGGTGCAGCCTGGAAGGGTGCTGTGACCAAAGCCCAAACTAATTTAGAGCTACTGGCTGGGCCTGTAGGATAGACAAAGGAAAACAGAGTGAGATACCAACTTCAGGCTCGGTAATCACAGGGGATGTCTCAATCTGGACAACCCCACTGGCCAGCAGAGCTACTGGCAGCAAGGACAAAAAGCCTCCCTATTCCCAACATAACTCGGGTTGCATAAGTGAGAAAGGAGACTTAGCCCATCAGTTCCTTACTCTTATTCATATGGGTGTCTTAGGGGCATATGAAGTACCTCACTTTTATAATGGATGTGTATACACAAAATATTACACTGGGAAGAGGGGGAGGTGGCACTTTCCCTGCGAAGTGATAAGATGTCAAGATGAGGAAACTGAACATAAGGTACACAATGGGCCAAATTCTCCTGAGTTACACCAAAGCACCTCAGTGATGTCGGTGGTTTTGCATGACTGTAAGAGGACAATCCAGCCCAATGTGTTTAATACCCACAGCAGCTACTTACACCGAGTTCTACCCCGGGTTCATATTTTCTGAGTCACCAATACTTCTGAGACTTGTTTATCCAGCAGCAATTCTGCACAGCTGTAAAGAGACTACCAGAATTCCATGGGATCTGGGGATCATACCAACACTTGGACTAATCCCTCAGGATCTAGAACAGTGTTTCTCAATGACTGGCCCGTGGACAGATGCCAGTCCCTGAGATCTCCCTGACAGAGTTTAGGAAGGCAATAAGGTACCAAAAAGGTTGAGAAACACTGGTCTGGAAGATAGAGATGCATTATCCTGATTAGACAGATTAAAAACCAAACAATTCACAGACCTTTTAATGTTGACAGTAATTTGGGGAGCACATTTCTTCAGAATAGTTTGGTAGTTTTGTTCCTGCGGTAAAACCGTACTTCTTGTTATGCTGTATTTTGCCTTCAACAAGGAGTTGATTAATATGCAAAGCTCCAGGAGAAAGAAATCATTGCCATTTTAAGCTACTGATGTGCATCTGGGGAATTGCAAGATGGATGCATTAGACTCCTAAAGTCATTTTCCAAGAAAGTTAATCAACAAACGCATGTTGGAAATACATATTAGCTATTCTTGTGCACTGACACAGAGACAGGAGGATAAACTTTATACTCCACATTATCTGGTGTGTGATCAGTATGGAAAAAAAATGCACAATAAAAAACTTGATCACTTCAATTCATCAGAACTTTAAGTCCTGTGGCATTCTTAAACATCCCCCACCATCCCCATTCCTGGCATCAGGGCTCACAATTTTAATGAACAGTCCAATAGCTTAGCATTGTAAGAAATGTGTATACTTCACTATCCTCTACTGGATGAAATCATACCTTCTCACTTGTGTAATATGCCCTATATTGCTAACAGGTACCGGGATTTCTCCTTTAGGTGAAGAGAGGCCCTCTTCTTTCAATGGTGCAAGCCCTTTCAGTGCCATCACCATCACATTCAGAGTGGTCAGGGTGTGCAGCACAACAACTACTTAGTCGTAGGTGGACAATGATTTGTGACAGTGTTTGAGATGGAAGGAGGTCTGTAAAGTCCATGTATGCTATGTCAATAAAAATACATATAGCAGGGAAAAATATTTTGGCTTAATATGATGTTCTGCAGCTTCTTTCGGTCATCTAGACTATTTAATCACTTAATATGCAAAGTACTTCAGCTTTACATGAGGTCTACAACAACATGTGCATTTTAAGAGATTCTACTGTATAGGAAATGTCTCCAACACCTAATGAGGGATACTGCTTGAATCAGCAAAGATTTTTCAAACTGGTCGAAACCAGGGGCCACATCCTCAGTGGATGTAAATCAGCACAGGTCCATTAAGCCAAAAGAGCAACATGGATTTACACCCCCTAAGAATCTGATCCTAGTAGAGCACACTGTATTAGTCCCAAAACAATGAGCTCCATAAAGGCAGCCCCATCACTTGAATCATTCACAAATTAATAGACCAAGCCACTAGCCACTGAAAAAAGAACTAGATAAGTTCATGGAGGACGGGGCCATCAGTGGTTATTAGCCAAGATGGTCAAGAATGCAATCCCATGCTTCAGTTTAGCCCATCTGTGCAACTGGGAAAATACCTGCATCACAGGGCAGTGAGAGAACTTAGGGGGGAGGGATAGCTCAGTGGTTTGAGCATTGGCCTGTTAAACCCAGGGTTGTGAGTTCAACCCTTGAAGGGGCCAGCTGGGGATCGGTCCTGCGCTGAGTAGGGGGCTGGATTAGATGACCTCCTGAGGTCCCATCCAACCCTGACAGTCTATGATTTATGGGGGGAGGGATAGCCCAGTGGTTTGAGCATTTGTCTGCTAAACCCAGTGTTGTGAGTTCAATCCTTGAGGGGGCCACTTAGGGATCTGGGGCAAAAATCAGTACTTGGTCCTGCTAGTGAAGGTTGGACTCAATGACCTTGCAGGGTTCCTTCCAGTTCTAGGAGACAGGTAGGTATTCCAGTTTTACAGACTCTGCTTTTACCATAAACCATTTTCGGTAAATGACACAAATGTTTCTCAGAGGGAAAGTGAAGTATTTGAGAGGGGAAGAGAACACACAAATAAAATGGAATAAAAAGGACAAAACAGAAAGACTGACTCACAGGTACATGCTATTACTCTCCTGTAAACCACTAATGCCAACAATATGCTTACATAGGCATTTTCATCTTCTAGCTCTTTATAGACACTGAGTCCTCAGAACAGCCTTGTGAAGCAGATATTGTAATACACAGATAGAGAAAAAAAGGTTAAATCACTTCCCCAAAGTCACAGAGGGAGCTGGCATCAGAGCCTAGATCTGACTTAGGCAGTTCCTTACTCCCAGTCCAGTGCTCAGACATCACTTCTGCAGAAGCAATGGAGTCTGTCCTATATAAGCCCCCAAGCCATTTATAAAAGCAGCCTCGCAGATCACTTCTTTAAGTCTGTTACAATGTGCATACTTATTTTGTTCCAATACCACGTGAATGGGTATAATACATAATCCTGACAGCAGTGCCCAGTGAATCTGGCCCATTGCATTACCTTGTAAAATCCCCTGGAATATGCGTGCATAAGAATGTTTTTTCAAGAAAGGGAAGAGACTAATTCTCCAAACCAGAACTCCAATATATTTCTAAGGCCTACAAAAGATGTTCTGAAATTATCTGACAAGACCTGTGCTCACAAAGGAAAAACTCTTTATATTCGGAGGTGACAAACAAAAGCTTGAAGTGCTCATTAAAATTTCAGAAAAATATCATGCTCTTAAGAGGGAAAAAACCCAAAAGCCTGAAATTTTACCACAAGAAACTCTATGGAGGATAAAGAGTTGTAATTTTGCACATACAGCACTGATAGCTCACATTAACAGAAGACCCCAGTCCTTAAAAACAAGTAGATTCATGTGCATTTTCATGTATTTTATCTGCTTTTCTCTGAGCTATGCGAAAGTCACGTCTTGATTTTTGTCTGACTATAGCTTTACACTTATTAATATTTATTTTCCACTTTTTAAATGGAGAGGTGCATACATCATTTCTGCAAGTTTTTACTGTGGGCATTTAGCATCCTAATACAACAAACATAATTTAGTAATAGAACCAAGTCTTCCTCGGATAAAATCTCAGGAAGACAAGAAAAAAATAACCCATAATCCTATTTCAAGAAGGTTACTACGATCCCAGAACATTTATTTAACAAAGCCGAACAAGTAGATACATCGATTAGAAAGCTCAGAGAACATTCTTCACTGGCTCATAAGAAACACAAAAAGCATTTCATCCAGTTTATAGCAATGGACCAAGAAATATTTGCCAATACAAATGCTTTTTGTCAAGTTTTCCCAAACAAATCCACATTTTCCTCTAAAAACTTCTCCAGCGAATACTACGTCCTTTCCTTCAACTTTTGTCTTTGCATATTTAGATTGCAAGCTCTTTTTGGGAGAGGACTTTCTACAGAGCCCACAGCATAAAGGGGCCCTAGTTAATGGCTGGTTCCTCTTGGCACTGCTGTAATACAAATAACTAATTTTTTTAAAGCAACAGCCTCAGAAACAATTTGACTCCACTGAGGAAAGGCAGCACATTTTAATGGTCTGAATAGGAGCCCGGAAGGTGGGACTTCCAGAGTTCTAATCCTGGATCTGGTACAGACCCTGAGGCCTTGAGCAAGTCACATAACCTCTCTCCGTCTTGACTAGAGTTGGGAGAATAATTGATTTTTTGGTTCTGCCAGAAAACCAAAAAAAAACAGGGAAAGTATTCAGTTCTAAAACTATATGGAATTTGTCAACAAGGTGAAAGAGTCCATTTCGGGCCAGCAAACCATGTGCGTGTACCACCCCGGCACCCCAATATTCACCACAGACATGTTACTGGGATATGTTTTATACAAAGTATGCCTTCTGAGGTACCATTCTCAATGATCCGCTAGACATGAATATCTAGTTCGGTTGTATGTGAAGTTATGAAGTTTGGCTATGTATGTGTTGCTGAAACATGTCCTGAGGTTGAAAACACCCACAAGCAGCCTTTCAGGTACAAAAGTAAAAAGGCCAAACAATGTTAATGGCTTATTCAGGAAATGCACACAAGTACAAGGATTACCCCAGGAACTGTGGACAATAGAAAGCTCTCAGAGATAGCACTACACACTGGGAACTGTCTGACCCAGGTCACAGCAAAAGAGCTTTCTAGCAAGTGGGAAGAAGATATAAAAAGGGGGAAATGACATCATGGGGATACCGCACTCTCCCTACAACACCACAGCTGGAAACACCTGAGGAATAAAGACTGAACGGGGGGGAGTGATGGTCCCAGGCTAGACGGATTTCTAGCCTGTGTAGGAAAACCTGGGAAACCCAAGCTGAAAAGTCAAGGCAGCTTGTGAATAAGGAAATGTTATTTACTTGTTCCCGTACTATAAGAACTAGGGGCCACCAAATAAAATTAATGGGCAGCAGGCTTAAAACAAATAAAAGGAAGTTCTTCTTCACACAGCGCACAGTCAACTTGTGAAACTCCTTACCTGAGGAGGTTGTGAAGGTTGGACAGGGTTTAAAAGAGAACTGGATAAATTCATGGAGGTTAAGACCATAAATGGCTATTAGCCAGGATGGGTAAGACATGGTGTCCCTAGCCTCTGTTTGTCAGAGGGTGGTGATGGATGGCAGGAGAGAGATCACTTGATCATTACCTGTTAGGTTCACTCCCTCTGGGGCACCTGGCATTGGCCACTGTCAGTAGACAGGATACTGGGCTGGATGGACCTTTGGTCTGACACAATATGGCCGTTCTTATGCCTTAAGAATCTGCCTGTCTGTTTATCACTCAGGGTGAGAACTTGCTAATTCATATCCTACCTATCTAGTGCATTAGGCTTAGCTTGTATGTTGTGTTTATTTAGCTTGCATGTTGTGTGCTTTGATCAGTTTGCTATCACTTATAATCACTTGAAATCTATCCTTTTGTAGTTAATAAACTTATTTTATGTTTTAATCCAAACTAGTGTGCATTTGACTAAGGTGCCTGAGGCAAATCTCAGCTTGATTTCAAGTGCACATGGTCCTCTTCACGTTGAGGGAGAGGCAGACCAGGTGTTAAACCCATATACTGGCCAGACGTGACCGGAGCAGGACGGTACTGCTCTGGGGTCCTAGGCTAGGAGGCTGGGAGTTAGAGAGCCTGAATGTAACTGCAGCTGAGTGTGTCCCTACCTGTGTGAATGCTGATGAAAGTTCAAGCTTGGAGGCCTTTGCAACTTGTCCCAGCAGCACAGTGTGAGAGGGAGTCCCGGCTGGTGGGTCAGAGGGCTCAGTGGTACCCTAGTTCCAGGTGACACCCCGGGGGGAACCCATCACAGTGAGGTGTGTGAAACTTTTGCCCAGTGGTTGGGCTTAATTTGTGCCAGGGCTGAGCACCTCTCATTACAAAGCAAGCACTTGGTTGGGCACTACCTTGGGACATGGGAGACCACATTTGATTCCCCACTCTGGAGTAGGGATTTGTACTCAGGTCTCCCCGCTTGCTAAGTGATTGCTCTAACCACATGGCCATAGGCTGGGGTGTTCTCAATCTCTCCTTTTGAAGCTGTTCCACTTAGTACAAATATTAAATATTCATTGGGCCTGGTCGGAGACAAGAGAGAGAGAATATGAATCTTTAGCCTGGTGATAAAGGCACTGAGGTGGGAGGTAGGAGATGTGAATTTAAACCTTCTCTCACACACAACCCTACTCTCCTCCCCACTCCATCCCAAAAAAACTTCAGGTCAAATTTATGAATTATTCCAGGTTGACCACAATTCCATTTTTTGGCAAATAAATTATTTATCTGAATAATTTCACCCAGCTCTAGTTTTGACTTCCCGTCCTGCAAACTGTGGATACAAATATTTTATTACACTTTCCCACGAGGTGTTCGGGAAGATCAGTATTTTGGAAGTACTCTGAAAATGGAAAAACTAGGTAGCTACTTTGTCCTTAAGAACTCCTGATTGTATGCTGCCGTCCCTCCCTGCCAGCAGCTATCTAAAAGTTACATGTGCTTAACTTTAGGTTCAAGGAGAAAGGGGTAAACAGTGAGGCGGCAAAGTTCGCAGATGATACTAAACTGCTCAAGATAGTTAAGACCAAAGCAGACTGTGAAGAACTTCAAAAAGATCTCACAAAACTAAGTAATTAGGCAACAAAATGGCAAATGACATTTAATGTGGATAAATGTAAAGTAATGCACATTGGAAAAATAACCCCAACTATACATACAATATGATAATTTAATTTAGCTACAACGAGTCAGGAAAAATATCTTGGAGTCATCGTGGATAGTTCTCTGAAGATATCCACGTAGTGTGCTGAGGCAGTCAAAAAAGCAAACAGAGTGTTAGGAATCATTACAAAGGGGATAGAGAATAAGACTGAGAATATATTATTGCCCTTATATAAATCCATAGTACGCCCACATCTTGAATACTGCGTACAGATGTGGTCTCCTCACCTCAAAAAAGATATACTGGTACTAGAAGGAGTTCAGAAAAGGGCAACTAAAGTGATTAGGGGTTTGGAGAGGGAGCCATATGAGGAAAGATTAAAGAGACTAGGACTCTTTAGCTTGGAAAAGAGGAGACTAAGGGGGGGGGGGGAAATGTGATAGAGGTATATAAAATCATGAGTGATGTTGAGAAAGTGAATAAGGAAAAGTTATTTACTTATTCCCATAATACAAGAACTAGGAGTCACCAAATGAAATTAATAGGCAGCGGGTTTAAAACAAATAAAAGGAAGTTCTTCTTCACACAGTGCACAGTCAACTTTGTGGAACTCCTTACCTGAGGAGGTTGTGAAGACTAGGACTATAACAGTGTTTAAAAGAGAACTGGATACATTCATGGTGGTTAAGTCCATTAATGGCTATTAGCCAGGATGGGTAAGGAATGGTGTCCCTAGCCTCTGTTTGTCAGAGGGTGGAGATGGATGGCAGGAGAGAGATCACTTGATCATTGCCTGTTAGGTTCACTCCCTCTGGGGTACTTGGCATTGGCCACTGTCGGTAGACAGATACTGGGCTAGATGGACCTTTAGTCTGACCCAGTACGGTCGTTCTTATGTTATGTAATTATATTTTGGGTTCCTCTTTGCAGGTTGCTCATACCTGAACCATCAGGGGTAATTCAGGGCTTCTGTTGTTTGAACGGATGGCAGCTATTTGAATATACTCTTTTGCACATTGACCTACTTAATGAGAATTGAGTTCTCCTTCGGGTTTCTGTTGAGTGCTTTACAGCCTTTCAGATTATACACTTAGATGTGCAGGCTTCAGCAAAAAAAAGATGCTGCAGCAGGGAGTCTGATAACAAGATTGCTCCATTTGATAGAGGAGTCATGAATAGGGTTCAGGGGGGTCACGACCACTCTCCCTAGGAGAAAGGGTGGGGTCCAGAATCTTTTTCCCGTTGGACATGGTATGGAAAAGACAAGAACCAATGACCTACTGAATTACAGTATTTTAGGGAAAACAATTACCTACCTCTAACTGTTGTTCTTCAAGATATGATGCAGACGTGTATTCTACTTAGGTGTGTGCATGTCCGCGCACCACAGCCAGAGAACTTGGCCTAGCAATACCCTAGTATATGGACAGTGCTCATGTCCTGCAGCACTAACCCCGCCCCTGGCCATATAAAGGTGGTGCCATCCTGACCCCCTCAGCTCCTTTGCACCAAACATCAGAACAACAGACTCCGATGCAGAGGGGTCAGAGGATGGGTTGTGGAATACACATCTGCATCACATCTCAAAGAACAACAGTTACAGACAGGCAATCATTTTTCTTCTTTGAGTAGATGCAGCTGTGTATTCTACTTAGGTGACTCATAAGCAGTACAAGGAGGAGGTGGGGCTCAGAACCTATTTAAACAAGAACTGCAGGATTGCATTTCCAAAGTCTGTATTTGATCTGCACACAGCAGCCGTGGCACAGTGGTTTGTAAAAGTATGCACAAAAGGACCAAGTGGCAGTCCTGCAAACATCCAATATAGGAATGTTACTTAGAAATGCCACGGATGTTGCCTGAGGTCTCTTGGAACAAGCTTATGACCTTTGAGGAGCTATAACTGGACTACTATGTATGCTGTGATGATACAGGAAGTTATCCACCTGGAGATCATCTGCGAAGAGATCGCTTGACCCCATCATTCGATCTTCATATGAAACATACAAGCAGAAAGGTTTGGTTCTATCTAGATAAAAAGCTAAACGTTGCCTGACATCCAATGTGTAAAGACACAGTTCCTCTGAGGTTGAATGCAGCTGTGACACTCTGTACCCCAAAGCAATACCTTGGCACTCCCATATTTACCATGGTGATATAATTATGATGCATTTTGTACGAAGTACGCCTTGTGAGGTATCATCTAAAATCTTGATCCATTGAACATTAGTATCCTCTTGGGTTGTATGTGCTCTTATAGCAAAACTTCATAACTTCACATGCAATGTGTGTGTTACTGAAATATGTTGAGAGGTTGGAAGCACCCACAACTAGCCTTTCAGGTACAATAATGGAGAGGCCAGACAGTGTTGATGTCCCATTAAAGAGGCATACACACTGTCCCAAGAGTTTGAAAACACCAACTTTATCTTTTCCACTTGGATTAAACATACGTATGCTGCTAAAATAATCTAACACTTCATTTGGGACCGATCCTGCATTTGCTGCTCCCAAATCTATCTAGGGTTTTCTACTGCACTGATCACCATGGTATCCAAGCAGTCTATACAAAGGAGCAGTCCAAGGAAGTTCATGGCACTGACTTGAGACAGCATGATTTGCCCCTGTATTTTAACGACAAGCATAAGAATCTGATCTGATTAGCAGCTCTTTGTCCTAAATCCCTCAGTGAAGTGGAAAGAGCAGTATGTTACCACCTCGCCAATTATCTCTCTATCCTTCATCTGCCTGTCCCCAGTTGACCCAGGTGTCATTTAGTTTGGTTGTAATCTGACGCATGTATTCCCAGCAGAGGACAGTTTGCAAAGGCTATCCCCCTCGGAGGGGATAAGTCGTGTTTGAACAATGGCCTCTTCAATCCTTGTAAGAGTGAACTAAACAAGAAACACAAAAATCTCTGCAATTTCAGGCAACATTTCCCTCCATTTGTCCTAGTCACTGGAGATGAGCAATTGACTTTTAAAAAAGAACCCAGATGAAACCTATTTAAATGTTAGGTATTCAGCCAGTTCCACATTAGCTAAAAATCTACACAATCCACTGTAATGAACTCTGCTTTCTAAAGCTAGTTTGAAATCTCAGGTCTTCCTCCCTGAAGAGTTGGCAAAGGGGCATAAAAAAAATACTCTGCACTTAGCTCTCTTCATTTTCAATGTGCACTACAAACATTAATTAATTCTAAGAACATCCCTGCAAGGGAAGCATTATCCACAATACACAGACCAGAGAACAGATTTAGGCCGTTTTCACATGTGGGGTACTAAACAGAAATAGTGGCCTGATTTTCAGACACATTGAAGCAGCCAAAAATCCCAAACACAACAGAAGTTGCAGTAGTCAATAGCTCTGGGGAAAAAAAATCAGGATGCTATTTTAGGATTTAGGGTTAAAGGGCTCAAGAGCGTATAACTGACTCAGAGACCTAATTCCCATGTCAAAACTGACTTAAGCACTTCAGAGCCTAAACCTCATTAAAAGTCAACAGGACTTTGGCATTCATGTCTCCAAGTCACTTTTTAAGATGGGACTTCGACACTTCTGAAAGATTTATCCTAGGCAACTAACTTTAGGGACCACCAATTGAAAATGTAGGCCACATATTTAGCTGTGAGCACAAGCAACAACAGGTGAAAACCCATGTAATTATAGCCAATCAATATCACTTTAAATAGTACCACAATCAAGGGAGTAAAGACAATGAGATGTTAATTCAGGAAGTAAAACCTATCAGGGTTTCATGAGAGTAAAAATGTAACAGAGAGTTCTCAGACATGGCCATGTATTTAGAGAGAAAGATTTTACTACACAGGATGATCCTGTGATCAGCCCAGTGGTTAAAATCTGCCCGCACTAGTGCTGAAACTGAGAACACAGCGGAAAGGGTCTAAGGCAGAGACAGCACATACCAGAGAAAGACTGAAAAGTGTTAAAAGCCAAAGGGTGTGTGTATGATGAAACCTCCCACATTAGGCTATTGCGAATGTGCAGCGCATCCTATTCACAGCCCATAATCTCCTGGCACATTGGAGACATGCCCGACTTAGATTTACATGTCATGTCATGTGTGCTCTCCCTCACCACAGAAAGTGCAGAGAGGGGAAATCTCGTTGAAGGTCATGCAAAGAGATAGAGTGGGGATAAGGAAGGAGGAGACAGCCATGCTGCAAACCTACCCTCTGAGGACTCAACAGTTGCATGCATTGCTGGGTAGGGGCAATACAGAGCTGCACTGTCCCATCAAACGCTCCTCAGGGAGGCACAATGCCTCCAGGGACCCTGGGGATGTGACTACTACAAACCATCCTGGGACTGGACACTGTGTGCACTTTGCTGGCTGGTGCAGAAGGACTGAGGATATGGCCCTGTCCAACACAGGTCCCTCCAGTGTGTCCGGCAGCAGCACTGGACTAGTACCGACCCTCAGCTGAACAGAACGCAGGCTCCGTGACCTCTCCGTGTGTTCACTCATGTCACAATGGGTCAACGCATGACCTTTTGGGCATGTCTACAAGAGGCTTGCCAGTATAGCTCAAACCACCGACTTAGGGCTTGTCTACATCAGAAAGTTGCAGCGCTGGTGAGGGAGTTACAGCGCTGCAACTTTGAAGGTGTACACATCTGCAGGGCACCACCAGCGCTGCAACTCCCTGTTTGCAGCGCTGGCCGTACTCCCGTTTTGTCTCGGGTGTAGAGGATCCAGCGCTGGTGATCCAGCGCTGGTAATCCAATGTAGACACTTACCAGCGCTTTTCTTGACCTCCGTGGAAGGAGGAAGCCTCTGGTAATCAAGCTGGTCTCCTTTCCCGGTTTGCTCTCTCGTTCCCGGAGCCCAGAGCAAGCAGGTCTCCTTCCCTGCGGTTTGCTGGGTGGCTCCGGGAACGAGAGAGCAAACCGCGGCGAAGCGGGTCTCCTTTCCCGGTTTGCTCTCTCGTTCCCGGAGCCCCGAGCAAGCAGGTCTCCTTCCCTGCGGTTTGCTGGGTGGCTCCGGGAACGAGAGAGCAAACCGCGGCGAAGCGGGTCTCCTTTCCCGGTTTGCTCTCTCGTTCCCGGAGCCCAGAGCAAGCAGGTCTCCTTCCCTGCGGTTTGCTGGGTGGCTCCGAGAACGCGAGAGCAAACCGCGGCGAAGCGGGTCTCCTTTCCCGGTTTGCTCTCTCGTTCCCGGAGCCCCGAGCAAGCAGGTCTCCTTCCCTGCGGTTTGCAGGGGGGTTCGCGGAACGCGAGAGCAAACCGGGAAAGGAGACCAGCTTCGCCGCGGTTTGCTCTCGCGTTCCCCGAACAAGCAGGTCTCCTTCCCTGCGGTTTGCAGGGGGGTTCGCGGAACGCGAGAGCAAACCGCGGCGAAGCTGGTCTCCATCCCCGGTTTGCTCTCGCGTTCCCCGAACCCCCGAGCAAGCAGGTCTCCTTCCCTGCGGTTTGCAGGGTGGTTCGCGGAACGCGAGAGCAAACCGGGAAAGGAGACCAGCTTCGCCGCGGTTTGCTCTCGCGTTCCCCGAACAAGCAGGTCTCCTTCCCTGCGGTTTGCACGGTGGTTCGCGGAACGCGAGAGCAAACCGCGGGGAAGCTGGTCTCCTTTCCCGGTTTGCTCTCGCGTTCCCCGAAACCCCTTGAAGCCGCCCAACAGCGCTGCAGTGTGGCCACATCTAACACCACTTGCAGCGCTGGTTGCTGTAAGTGTGGCCACTCTGCAGCGCTGGCCCTATACAGCTGTACTAATACAGCTGTAACAACCAGCGCTGCAAAATTTTAGATGTAGACATGGCCTTAGTTATGTGGGCAAAATGTTACGCCTAGACCAAACCCTGGTTTCACACACAGTATGGTGGGCCATCTGCTCATCCTCTAGCGGCCCATCCCCGAGGTGACAGCAGCCATGTTTTCAGTGCACACTTCTGTACAGTTACAGCTGGTTGGGAACATTCCCGACCAACCAAGTTTTTGCCAGAAACTATCAATTTGTCAAAACACGTTTCCACAAAACAACTGTTGTTTTGAGGCGTTTCCAATAAAACACAGGCCGACTTCCACTGGAAATCTACCAGGTTTACTGCAGACTCACCTGGTGGGCTGCTGGGCACCTGAGGATCTCTAGGTTTGGTGCCTCTGAGGCTGCCCTGCCATACAGACTGCCCCAGGGTGTCTGCCACAGAGCTGGGAACCTGAAAACCCCCAGCTTCCAAGCCCAGCCACGGCTCCCAGGCTCCCTGCCAGTGCACTAGGACTGGAATCCCTGAGAATTCTGGCTTGACCCAGAGGCTTTCAGGCTCTCTGCTGTTCTAGTCCCAGTGAGGTGCTGCTAACAATATAGCAAGGGGCTCCCGGTATTGTCTCCCCATGTGGGCCTGCAATAAATCCCACTCTCCAGAGCTGGGTGAGCTCCAAGAGAGGGAAGCACTTTTCACCAGCCATAAATTCACACAGCTTCCCCCTCTGTCCCTTTTTAAATTTGCTATTTGTTGTAGAAGAGGAATCTTGAATGCAACCCCGCTCTAAGCTAGGCAAGCTCACCTTGGCTGCTTGCGATTTCTTGGGTCCAGCAAGGAATCACTTCCGATGTGCTGCCCAGCAGGGATTTCACTGAGTGCACTCATTTCCTAGCAGCTTTAAAACTTTCAGATACACATGCTCTTTGGCTGGGCTCCAGAATGCCTGGGTCTTAGAGCATCAAGAGGTTTGTAACCCAAGTGCTACATTATTTAGCACACTACTGTTTGGCGAGGGTTGTTTCTTTGAGGGGGAGGGGCTTTGAAAAGAGAACAGGTGTGTTTTTCTGAAGAAAGCGGCAGGAAGGGTGCAGTTTTTCTAGCTTGGGATTCTGAACAGAGCAAGCACCAACATACTTAGACCAAGCTCTCGGGAGTTCCCACCACCACACTGCAGTTGGTGAAGGCAATTTTCCTACCTCTTATAAGTTCCTTCTACCCTCTGGCTACTGTCAAATCAGCCTTGCAAAAATTCCACTTCCCTCATGAGTGCATTTGTATTTGACAAGCAAGTACGCTATGATTCGGCTTCCCCCTACACACAGACCATCATGAATCACCATGACACAGGGTGGGAGTGTAATTTTTGATCCTGAGACAGTGAATTTGCACAGCCATTTTGAAAAGTCATCCTTCCCAAGGATGGCTTATCCTGGGAGCTCACAGAGGTACTCCTGAATAGCAAGCCTTTTCCTTTTTGAATGCAAGGAGTACATCAATTCTCAGCTAATTTCCTGTGGGAGGGGACCCCATAATTCCCTGCACTGCCCATTTCTGCCTCTGTACCGTGAACCCTGGGGTCTGCCATTAGTATATTTTTCACCAAACATATGCCAAGACCTGAAAGGATGCCTCACTCTCCTAAGCAAACAGGGAGGGATATATGCCGCAGATACACATGTGAAGAGGTGGGGTGGTTGTAATATAATTATTTTGAGCAACAGCTCAAGTAGCAACTTCAGTAACCAGAGTGAGGAAAGACTTCACATGCATATTGCTACAACAATTATACTCTTCTGTCCCTATATTTTAAAAGCCTCAGATATTTACCTAAAGTACTGTTGGTGCTAAAGGGCATAAATTATTTATTTGTATCAGTAGTGCCCAACAGCTCCAGCGAGGGTCAGAACCCCACTGTGCGAGGCACTGCACTTACCTAGGGCTGTGTCTTCACTACATCGGTGAAGACGTGCTAAGCCCACAGGAGAACACTCTCCTGTTGATGTAATTCCACCTCAACGAGAGGCAGAAGTTACAGCAGCAGGAGAGCATTTCCCGCCGACAGAGCACAGTATAGTCACCGCTTTAAATCAATGCAACTTACCTCACTCAGGGGGGTGGTTTTTACATACCCCTGAGCGAGGTAAGTTACATCAACTTAAGCCGTATTGTAGACAAGCCCATAGTATAGAATCATAGATTATTAGGGTTGGAAGGGACCTCAGGAGATCATCTAGTCCAACCCTCTGCTCAAAGCAGGACCAATCCCCAAATCTCTAAATGGCCCCCTCAAGGATTGAGCTCATAACCCTGGGTTTAGCAGGCCAATACTCAAACCACTGAGCTATCCCTCCCCTCCTACCTTTCAGGGAGGAGGATTAACTACAGCAATGGGAGAACCTTTCCCCATCACTGTAGCAAGTGTCTACACTGGAACTGCTACAGCAGTGCAGTGTAGACACTTGCTACAGTGATGGGGAAAGGTTCTCCCATTGCTGTAGTTAATCCCCCTCCCTGAAAGGTAGGAGGGGAGGGATAGCTCAGTGGTTTGAGAAGACTATTACATGCGCAATTCACACAGTATTTTAAACAACTGATAGATATTACAAATAATTCAGTAGCCCCTACTACCGGCCTACCGGCCTAGCCATTAATGCTTTCAATGGTCTTTGAAAACCTACCCAACACATAGTTGACTTTTCCTGATTTCTGTGGGAGTTCAGCACCTATGAAAGTCAGACAGCTTGGTGCAATCTAGGCACCCAAGAAGGCTAGTTTTAAAATGTTGAGAGTTTGTTACTGTTGTTGTGGGATCTCTTCCCTTTCCAAGTGAATTTATCGTTTGAGAAAGGGGCCAGAGTGATAGATCTGAAGAGAGAATCTTCTCAGAGTCACAGATAAGGTACAACATGGACAGCAAAATCTTCCTAACACTGCCTCGGCCCTGACCTATCAGGAGCCTTGCACTGGAACACTTGCCCGAGAACATAGCAGAACGATCAGGAAAAGTAGCAGAACTGCCCAAGAAAACACCAAGCCTCTTATCAACTTTTCACTCTAAATCAAAGACCATTAGAGGTATTAAATATATGGCCTCTGTGTTGGAATCTGAAATTACTTAAAGTAATGTCTGGTCTTTTAAAGATACGGTTAATCATAATTTGGTGGAGCTTTTCGCCATGAGTTATTGGAAGGTATTTGTGCTGATCTCGTGTGAAAGGAGTTCTGTGAACTCAATTAGTTTGCATTTCTCTTAAAGGGAATGATAAGGCTGAGAAGTTTTGCAGTGCTGCTTCTTTGAAGACATTAATTCCTGGGTTCTAAGAGTTGGGATGTGAGAGGACAGGGCAAATCCAACAGAGCAACCACATTTACCTAGCACCGTTATGGTCGTCCTCCCTCCCACATTGCTGTAGACTCATTGTTACACCCACTTGTTTCATCCTACCTTAAATCAGATTGCAGGTCCTTTGGGGCAAGAATTGTGTTTCTTGCTCCGTATTCGTACAGCACCTAGCACAATGTTTCTCAAACTGGGGTCACCACTTGTATAGGGAAAGCCCCTGGCAGGCCAGGCCAGTTTATTTACCTGCCCATCCGCAGGTCCGGCCGATTGCGGCTCCCACTGGATGCGGTTTGCCGTTCCAGGCCAATGGGGCTGCTGGAAGTGGTGGCCAGTAAGTCCCTCGGCCTGCACCACTTCCAGCAGCTCCCATTGGCCTGGAACACCGAACCACGGCCCGTGGGAGCCGCAATCGATCGGACCTGTGGACGAGGCAGGTAAATAAACTGGCCCGGCCTGCCAGGGGCTTTCCCTACACAAGCAGCGACCCCAGTTTGAGAAACACTGACCTAGCACAATGGGGCCTTGATCCTGACTGCACCTCCAGGGGCTACAGTAATGATATGGCACGTTCTTATGTTTGGCACCCAGGATCGTTTTAAGCAACATCACAGCATTTTTAAAAGATAGGTTAAATATAATCCTTTTAGGTAAAAACAAAGTCTCCTCTCGCTCTGCTTACTTTATCTCCTGTCCAAAGATGTCATTTTATGCACACTGATATTCGCCAATGTGGGAAGTCCAACGTATTATTTCAAAGAGCTTCACAATTAACATGCACCTCAAATGCTCCAGTCCCACACAACAGCACCAAGAGGATGCCAGCATATGCTGTAACTCCTTTTAGCACTCTCTCTACAATGCAAAAGAGGAAGTTTGGATGTACCAGCTTTTCTGACAGCCCCTACAGACATCTCATCTGCTAATTTCACATATGATCAGAGGCCGATAAACAGGCAGGCAGAATAGTAACATCTTCATATTCAATAATTCTCATTTGTTTTTATTGCTTTGTTTCGTATTCCCTAAGGCCTGGTCTACAGTGGGGGGGGGGGGCGGGAATCAATCTAAGATACACAACTTCAGCTATGAGAATAGCGTAGCTGAAGTCGACGCATCTTAGATCAACTTACTTCACGTCCTCACGGCGCGGGATCGACGGCTGCCGCTCCCCTGTCAACTCCGCCTCTTGCCCTGGTGGAGTTCCAGAGTCGACGGGGAGCGCCTTTGGGGATCAATGTATCGCGTCTAGATGAGACACAATACATCGATCCCTGATAGATCGATCACTACCCGCCGATCGGGCGGGTAGTGTAGACATGCCCTAAGACAAGATTTTTCCCAATTCCAATTCTGAGAAAGAAGAGCACCACCTACTGAAGAAACAGCATTTCCTCTGTTCCACCTGAATTTTCCTGATCATCTCCTTTACAAGCACTGATGTAGACTGACTACTTATTTATGAGATCTAAATCTATAGCTGAGACTAAACATACCAGCCTCCTGCAGTGTCTCCACTTGGTTTAACAACTTTCCCAAAGGAATTCTCTAAGTACACTGCAGGAGACAGTTATTCTAAGAAAGTATGGTGCATGCAAGATAAAAGACTTACTTTCCACACTCTCTGTTGCTCTTCATCCACTTAGTCCCATATCTGTGGAACTTTTTCCCTGACCTGCCAAATCTCAACTTCCCCCCTCTTTCAAGACCCTCCTTAAAAACACTTTTTGCTAAACACCCTCTAAATTCTAACCCTCCCTACATGGAAAAATAAGGTTAGTGATAAAAAAAATCCAAACAAAACTTGGGAAATGAACACAGCACTATTTAAACTGTTGGCCACTCAGCATGCTTATCGGTACATCCTCTGTTTGCATGCTGTCCATTTATAGCGTAAGCATCTCAGTGCAGGTATCTTGTTTCCTGCGTATCTGTAAAGCACTTAATGTACTGTTGGCATTGTGGCAATAATAATTTGCCAGATAGGATTCAGGGCAATATCCGATATTGCTTTCTCTTGACCCCAGTGCACTTGATGATTAATTCATTCATCAGTCTCACCAGGTGTCTGTGTAGGAATCAGGACAAGAGACCTCTTCTCAGGTGACACGTGCAGTCCTGCACTTACAAAGGATTTGCTTCTCAAACACTTCATGTTTGAAAGTAAATATCATGAAGACAGACCTGCAGCTCTTTTAAAACCAGATCCAAATGACTAATAATTTGGAGTCAGGGGGAGGGGAAGTAGCAGCACTGAAGACTAATTAGGGAAGTGGGTGGAAATACTCCCCTACTATAGATCAACTGGAATCCTCATGTTCTGAGGCTCAAGTAGTTTGTGCCAAACTATTTGGCACAGCTACCCAACAACTATCACAGGGCTTCATTTCACCCCAGGTACCTGCAGCTGGCAGAAACCAACACTGACATTGCATATGCTGTAGTGGACTACAGGGGTTTCCTAACCATGGTCATTTCCTGCTACTCACTGAGCATGTGCATGTGTGTAAGATAATAGTAATCTGCAGCTCTTCCATACAGACATAATTTAATGCCACTGACTTGACTTCTATTCAACGAAACATTCCTAGTGTACTGTCTGGCTGCCTCTTCTTCTGACATCAGTTCTTTGTGCTGACAGGAAGCAGATTCTGGATCCTGGCCATTCACATCACTGACTTCTCCTCCACTGAAAGGATGGAGTCTAGATATACTCAAGAGTAACTTTATTTAACATTGTCATGGTATAATTCCCCACTCTGAACCTTAGCGTCCAAAAGATGGGGTGCCAGCATGAGTTCCTCTAAGCTCAATTACCAGCTTAGTACTTGTAGCACTGCCACCAACCAGGAATTCCAGTGCCTGGTACACTCTGGTCCCCCCAAAACCTTGCCCAGGGACCCCCAAGACCCAGACCCTCTGGATCTTAACACAAGGAAAGTAAACCCTTTCCCTCACCATTGCCTCTCCCAGGCTTCCCCTCCCTGGGTTACCCTGGAAGACCACAGTGATTCAAACTCTTTGAATCTTAAAACAGAGAGGAAAATCTACCTTCCCCCTCCTCCTCTTTTCCCCACCCAGACTTTCCGTGAAAGAGAAAGCAATCCTAACACAGAGAGAAATTTAACCTCTCTCTCCCCCTTCCCTCCTTTCTCCCGGCCAAATCCCTGGTGAATCCAGACCCAGTCCCCTGGGGTCTCACCAGAATAAAAAAACAATCAGGTTCTGAAACAAGAAAAGCTTTTAATTAAAGAAAGGACAAAGGCAAAAATTATCTTTGTAAATTTAAGATGGAATATGTTACAGGGTCTTTCAGCTATAGACACTGGGAATACCCTCCCAGCCTAAGGACAAATAAAAATCCTTTCAGCAAAATACAAACTTGAACTCCTCCCAGCCACATACACATTTGCAAATAAAGAAAACAACCATAAGCCTAACTCGCTTTATCTATCTAGTACTCACTATTCTGGACTTATAAGAGCCTGTATCAGAGAGATTGGAGAGACACCTGGTTGCACGTCTGGTCCCTCTGGGCCCCCAGGGTGAGCAACCACCAAACACTAGCAGCACACACACAAACTTCCCTCTCTCAAGATTTGAAAGTATCCTGTCCCCTGATTGGTCCTCTGGTCAGGTGACAGCCAGGCTCACTGAACTTAACCCTTTACAGGCAGAAGAGACATGAAGTACTTCTGTTCTATTAACCCTTGACTATCTGTTTATGACAAACATATACACCAATCCTGGAATAACATAGGATCAAACAGCATGTAGGGAAATCTATTTTTTCAGGAATCTGAGCCTAAATCAAATTGCTTTCCAGGGAGCAACTCTGTCTCTCATCAGAATCAATTCTTGAGGCAATGACAGAGAGCAAGCTCTCCTCCTGCTCATGCAGCTACCTCTAAACAGAGGCAACAAAAAAATCCAAAAAGCACAGCATGTCTTTCCAAGACTGACCATTTGTTCAAACGTTAAGAAACATATTTGGAAGACTAAACAGCACCACCAACAGCCCATCATACCAATATTATTCTCAGATACAAAGTTAAAGATTTTTTTCTCATATAGCCCCGTTTTCGCTTAACTTTCAGTAGCAAGAGTGAAAAAGTTACCGTTAGAGGGCAGGGCAGCTGCACCTGTATTCCCTCTTTATGGTCCACCAATGGCACCCATTCTCAAGGCATGGATTCCCCCACTGTCACCTTGGGTGAAGGCGCATCTCTCTTCCTCCTCACCAGGGCATTTCCAGGCTGCACATCTCTCTGCCTCCACCGTGATATTCTTAGCAAAGTCAGGCTGCGTAAATAGACCTACTTTTCTTTTCTCCTCAGAGACAGTAAACAATGTAACTTCCCAGTTATAAAGGCACCACACAGCTCTTTCTAAGCAAACACTTCTATTTTTAAGGTGAAAGCACTGCAGAGAAAACATTAAAAGCAATCAAGGAACCTACATGCAGGATAATAAGCTTACTAGAGTTCACCCCAACTCCAACAAGGGCTCTGGGCAGTGAACAGCCTTTCAAACCCCACCAGGGCTTTTCCGGTGGTTACAAGTTCCTAATAGCTGTTAGCTCAGAACAAGCACCCAGACTGGGCCACACCCTTCCAACCCTTCCCGGGAAGGACTGGGGCCCCCTGGGATAGACTGTCCTGTCCATTTGTTGGATCAGAAAGAAGGCCCTGAGTCCATTTTAACTCACGGTATTTAACCAAAAGTCTTTTTTTTTTTAAATCTGTTGGTCCCTGGAGAATATAGTTTGAATCTCTGTATGTGAGCCTCTCTCCAGGTGGTGGTAGCTCTCGAAGGCGCTAAAACCTTAGTGAATTTTCCTCCACTGTTTTTAGTTCCTGGAAGGCTGTGGTTCCCCCCATGCCGTGTGAATTTACATACAATCCCTGGCCCATAAAGATACATAAACTTAATTCAAAAGGGTTTGTCCAGGCTATTGCAGGAAATTGCCATCGGTGCCACAGTTACTACCTGCTGCAAGCACTAGCATGAGACAGGCAGCGAACCGGCAGTTAAAAGGCACCCTGACATGCACTAATTTTCTGAAGGTAACTTTGTGAGCCTTCTCCCTCAAGACATCCAGCGTTTGGCTAATCTCGGCTCTGCTGGGATGACAAGGTGCCTTGCAAAGTACCTCAGGTAGAGAGATCAGAGGAGGTGAGCCACAGAGAGGTCATACAAGGAGATAATAGATAAAACTAGGGGGTGGGGAGGAGACATACAAAATATATAAAAACAAACGCTGAGGTTCATAAGCGGAGAATGGAATTTTACTGCTAGGAAAGAGATTGCTTTAGGCCACATTAAACAGTTATTAGACCTGTATCACTGAGGGCGCTAGCGTTAGTGAGGTAGATGAACTATGACACCAGCCACTTTCACCTTATATATTTTTCTTAAATTGATTCCTCACAAGGCTTCTGAATGAGTCACTCCTAGGAGGAGCTTTTTGGTCCATGTTATCTTTAAAAGCATTTGTGACTGAAAGTCAGTCACAAGACAGAATCAGGAACCCCTGAACTATAATCCTAGCACTGACACCGATTCCTTCTGTGGCCTTGGGCAAGCCACTTAACCTTCCTGTCTCAGTTTCCCCTTCTGTACATACTACATAGTTAACTACAGGGATGTTCTGAGGATTAGTAAATGTCCACAGAATGCTTTGGAAAGTGTAAGTATTTTTGCCAGCATTAAGCACTTAAATATTATGGTGATGGGCAGCTACAAAAACCCTTAGATTAATACAGGGGAGTCACATCTTATGCAGGGGTTAGGTTCTGAAGTCAGCGCGTAAGGTGAAAATCGCGTATAGTCCAATGCTCATTGAGTGGAATGGCGGGCGAAATCGCCCGCAGTACAGGTACAGTATTTAAATTGTTATTTTTCTCTTCTTTTGTTTTGCGTATAGTTAAAATCACATAAGTTAAATGCACCTATGATGCAACTCCACTGTATTATTATGTTGAATTTAGTGGCCATTTGAAATACTCATAATTTCTTTTTAATGTTTTATGTCACATGTAATGTAAATGTTAAACAAATTTGAGATATTTTAAAGTCACTGCTGTATTGTGCTACTGAATGTTGAAAAAGTAAATTTATCAAGCCAGCTTAAATGGAAACAAATCTCCTTCTCTCTTTATAAACAAAAAATGAATAAAACCATCCAGGGTGTTGCTGATACAACCATTTTATATGAAGCAAAACTGGCCTGAAAACTAGACACCAGTCTCCAGAATATCTGCTGGATAGACTACAAAGTAAGAGCTCCACAAAGTTGGGTTTCATTATCTCAGTTTACAGATGGGGAAACTGAGGTACAAAGCTGTTAGGTGACCAGCCAAACATCATTCAGCAAGACAGTGGCAGAAGTGGGAATAAAATCCTCATCTCAGACTTCCAGTCCGATAGCCTGGAACTTCTCAGCATAGTCCAGCGATAAGGGGAATAGAAACCAATCAGGAACTAGCCCCGTTGCCAGCATTTACCTCTCTTAACACGGAGATGTTTAGAACAGCCCGAGGATCTATGCACGAAAGAAAACTGAAGCGAGCCCCGGAGGTTGCTGAAGAGCCCGTGGCAAGCAAGCGTTTGTGGGTCGTGATGAACTATGTCACGCTGACTCTGGTAATGGACTGTTGCTGTCTGTCAACAGTTAATACTTAGGACATTAGTAGGAAACAGCAGCAGCATTTCGAAATGCTCAAGGCGACCCCTCACCCATCTTTGCAGAAACTAAGGAGACAAGCACTTTACACAGGGAAGAACGTACAACCTGCTTAGGCAGCCCATAAATCACCATCAATACTGACAGCAGATCACCCGGTTGGCATGTTACACCAGGCAGGATAATAATTGGTAAGTATAGCATTGTGTGGGCAGATGTGGTAAGTTATCTCATTCCCTGCATGGAGGAAGTGGGGGGCTCTCCTAAATCTTATCTACATGAGGAACTGTGTCAGCTGACATAATACCGACACGCCAGTAGACACCAGGACTACACTAGTGTTTGGCATCAATGTGTCAGCTCTCCAGTGTCACTGCTGAGACATTTAGCTGATGTGACACTGAACATGATGGGGTTTTGGTCCACATCTTGGTGATGAATGTGGTCAGTATCACATCAGCTAACTCCATCCTACAGGGCTGTGGTCCAACACATAGAGATCCTGAAACATACAAGATCCTTTAGAATCAATCTAAAAATAATAAACAAGGTCTCCCCAAGTGGAAAGGGTGTGCACGTGTTTTGTTTTTTTGTTTTGTTTGTTTTTTTAAGTTTAAAGATCAGCAAATATACAGACCCTCCAAGCCTCAGCAGCTTCCCCTCCAAGCTCACCAGAGACCTGGGAAAGCTAAAGCTGAGATTTCAGCCGGTTTTGCTGTCACACTCTCACTCCCAGCCCACAAAGGAAAGTCAACAATGCCCATTTCTAAAGAAAAATGACAAGCAGATTTTTCTTTAAAAACTTTTAAAGCCATCCATACACATTATATAAACGGGCCAAAACTTTTTCCCTTGGCAGTTTCTTTAACAATCAACAATAGAAAAAGCTCCCCTCCCGCCAACTAAAGTTTGCAAAAAAACTTTTAAACATCCGGGGTCACATACACCATTTACTGACTTGCTGCTACCAGTGGCAAACCAATGCAAACTCCTCAGATATTGAGGGAAGGGATGCCGGGGGGTGGGGGAGAATGGGATGCTGATCCAAACCATCCAGGTTTTGGTTCTGCAAGATACAAACCCAACAGGACTAGACTTTGCAAGCCAAGTCACCTCCCCATGCATGCTAACATATACGACGATACATCACAAATGCACAGGTGCCGCCTTCATTCGTTACATGGTAAGTTCATAACTCATCACACCATTCACTGTCATATTTTTCCTGCTCCAAGCAGCACTCAGCTAGTACTGGGATTTTTTAAACATGTTTTTTTCCCTTCTAGATTTGGGTAGAGATCAAGCTCCTATAAATTATTCTTTTGCAAAAAAAAAAAACCCCAGCTTTGCACAAGTGTTGCAAAAACATTCAACATGCAACAGGAACTGACACTGGAATTTCCCCTTTGGCCTTATGCTTGCAAATGAAACTGAAAAACATCCCAACCCTATAGGAAGATGTTAAAAATATACAGAACATTGCTGCTAGATTGCACATGTTAATTCCAAGCTTCAAGCAGCTCAAGCAAACGCTCATGGCAGAGTTACAAGATCCTCAAGCAAAAAGAAGACTTGCATAAAGAAACACACAACCTTTAGCTAGAGCAACACTCCAGGGCACTGTTCTAACAAATAAGACAACTGAACCAGATTTGCAACTGAAAAGTTAATCAGAACCAGCACTTGCATTCAGGGACACTAATTTATACAGAAGTGCTTAGATTTTGCCAAAGAGACAAGAAAAGTAATTCGAAGGTCTCATTTTCTGAAGATTTAGCATCTGGCCTGGATCTCCAAATTACTCATGAAATGTCTTAGTATTCGGCAAATAGCCGTGTTGTTGAGGCCGTGTTGATCCCAGGATATGAGAGAGGTTAGGTAGGTGAGGTAATAGATTTTATTGAACCAACCTCTGTTGGTGGAAGGGGTAAGCTTTTGAGCTTCACAGAGCTCTTCCTCAAGCCTGGAGGTCACCAGAGTGTCTGAGCTTAATACAAGGTGGAACAGATTATTAAGCATACGCGGTTCACACATTCTGTAGGAGAGCACTTAAAATGAACATTTGGCAAGAGTCAACTTTCCACGTCGTGTACTGCGCAATACATTTAGTGTGGAGTCTATGAATAAAATACTTTGCCACCAACTGAACATTTGATCTCTCCCCTTCGTGGAAAGGGGGAATAAGATGGGAAATGATCACTATTTGATCACTTTCCTCTCTTTGAAATCATATTTCCTGGTACAGAAGTTTGACTTATAGTTCCTCCCAACCACCAGATGGAGATAAAACACTAAGACTTTTGAGGAGCCCATATTGCTATATATAGTACCTGTGGGAATGAAGGCCTGCAGACCATCGGTGCCTCATGTTTGCTGCAAAGCAACTTCACACCAAGGCATGTCAGATACAACTGACAGGGTATGACATCAAAAGTCTGTTTTCTGCCTCCATCTGCTGATTGGGATGAACTATAACTTAAGCACATGGCCAGGTATAGAATAGCCATTCTCAAACTATGCATCGGGACCCCAAAGTAGGTCCCAACCCCATTTTAATGGGGTCGCCACAGCTGGCTGATATGCAGGGGCCCAAGGCAGAAGCCTGAGACCCAAATCCTAGGGCCGAAGTCAAAGCCTGAGGACTTCACCCCTGGACAGCGGTGCTCAAGCTACAGGCTCCCTGCCTGGAGCTGAAGCCCTTGGGCTTTGGCCCTCCCCTATCCAGGGAAGCAGGGCTCAGGCCATAGGAGCCAACTTCTACTGGTGCCTGTGGGTTCTCAACCCCGCTCTGCCCCTGGCCCCAACCCCAACTCCAGCCCTGGAGCATCCATGGAGTCAGCACCTATGGCTCAGGCTTCCGTCCCCCCTCTTGGGGTCGTGTAGTAATTTTTGTTGTCAGAAGGGGGTCATGGTGCAATGAAGTTTGAGAACGGTTAGTATAGAAGATCAAGGAGAAAAGAGACTAAGAAGTCTTTCATACAGCAAGAGTCAGATTTTTTGATTCTTCTATCTGGTACATCTCAGATTCATAGAGTAAGGCCAGAAGGGGCCAATCATCCAGTCTGACTCCTGTATAACACAGACCATTACATTTTATCCAATTATCCTATACTGAGCCCAACAACTTGTATCTGACCAAAGCATTTCTTCCAGAAAAGCATCAGGTCTTGATGTGAAGAATTAAATGTGAAGACATCAAGAGCTGGAGAATCCACCACTTCCCTTGGAAGTTTGTTCCAGTGGTTAATCAACTTTGCTATTAAAAATTAGCAAAATTTCTCATTTAAATTTGTTTGGCTTTAGGTCAAAGCCATCGGTTCTTTTTTTGCCTTTCTCCACTGGTTTAAAGAGCCCTTCAATATCTGGTATTTTCTCCCCATGACATTACTTACACACTGCAATCAAATGACCTCTCAATCTTCTTGCTGATAAACTAAACAGACTGAGTTCTTTAATAAGGCATTCTCTCCAACCCTCGAGTCATTTGTGTGGGTCTCTTCTGAACCCTCTCCAATTTTTCAACATCCTTTTCAAAATGTGGACACAAGACCTGTACATAGTATCTAAGTAGCGGCCTTACCAACCTTGTATACAGAAGTAAAACCACCTCCCTACTCCCTCACTTCCTTTTTTATACCTGCAACGATCGCATTAGCCCTTTTTCCCATAGCATTGCACTGGGAGCTCACACCAAGTTGCCTGTCCACTATGAGCTCGCTTTCTCCGTAGCGTACAGAAGAAACACTGCACACATTATGAAAGACAGGTTTGATAGAAGCATCCTAATAAACTTGATAGGCAAAGATCGATATTTTGTTTAGATTATTTAGACGTTAATTAAACATCAAATGCTAAAGATCAGTGGGGGTGGGGAAATCAAGAATATATGCAGCCTAAATCTGCAGCCCAACATAGGCATGTCTAGTGCTTTGATTTCATCACTATCCCACACAAGTTTATCATAGATGAGGAAAGCCACAGTTGCTTACGTTTTCAATTCACGTTCCCTAGATAGGGGATTCCTGTAAATAAGGAATGGAAAAATGTCTGTTAGCTGTTGCAACACAGAGCGTATGCACACCTGGGACCAGTGGCACATGTACAAACTAACCAGTTCATCACAATCCTTCGCACTGCCACATGCACTATCCATTCCAAAGTTGCATGCACATTGATAAAATTTCTCAGCACACCAGTGAAATAGGATAAGTATTATCATTTTACAAACTGAGAACAGAGAATACATAATTTGTCCAAAGTCAAAGAGTGCATGACATTGCAAGGACTAGAACTCAGGAAACCCTGGCTCTCAGTTCTGTGATTAAGCCAGTAGGCCACGCAAACTCTATAGTCCAGATGTTTTAAAATCATATGATCACAAAGCCAGGAATCCCACCACATGTCAGGGGGAAATTTGTATCCCACGCTTCTACTATAACATGTACTCATAACAGAGGTGCATTTTTTATAGCACAGTCAGAGGTAACACCATGCACCAAACCAGAAGTGACATTTCTAGGTAAGCTGTCCTCCATAACTTGACAACAATTTGTTACATCATGCTGCAGCTAGCGTTTGGGCTTCCAAAAGCAGAAGCAAGAACTGAAGCAAACACTATTTAGACATTTGCAGGTGAGAGTCCAGGGTAGTTTTACTTTATAGCAACCTATTTACTTTTAGAAACAAAAATAGCTACAGCAGAATGCATTCAAGCACCCAGGTGATGTTTGCCGGACAGGAATGGTATGTGGATAACCGGCTCAATATCACTGTCACCCTACGACGTTTTAATCTGACAAAATCCTAAAGGGTAAATTGGTTCTTGAACACTGGTGAAACAGATTGATTTGTGTTTCATATTAATAATCAACAGGAAACGCAGTGTGTTCCTCATTTTAGGCTTGATTCTTGCTTTGTTTCTGATTAAATATGTAATGGAAATGTCTATAACTGATGATGATCTTTCAGACATCAGCTCATTTTGGATGAAAAACACCTTGCAATCTTCACCAACACCTACCACTGAAATACATCTAAAGCCTTCAGTGAAAGTGAGACACTGTTTAACAGAACTAGCAGCCCAGCAGTCAGCATTTCAAAACCGGAAGTGAAGAAAAATACTGTATCCATTTTAAATACCATGGGGAACACCGCAAGTAAAAAAAATGACTGGAATAAGAATTTAGCAGAAACACTAAGAGCAACACAGACACCCTGCTCCAGTGGCAAAAAAAATTAACATGGCCATTAATGTCTAGAAGAGATCAGGACCTCAGTTTGGCATCTTCTTTGAATCAGCACCTCCAGCAATACAATGCCTGCTAATATCCAGGTGGCCCATTAATTTAAAGAGCCCACCTACTCAATCATCAACACTCACAGATCAGTATGGAGGAGGACTAATGGCAAAGATCTCTCCTCATGCTCTGCCCACCGGCTCAGAGGTAATGAAAACTATCAGTAAAACAATGAACAGTAGTCATTGCTACATTTCAAGCCATCATTAGGCTTCAGAATGAACACACCATTGAGGTGAGTATGGTAATGCACATCTCTCAAGGCCAAATTCTTTTCTTCTGCCTCCAAGGAAACAGGATTTGTACAGAGAATCCAAGAGGGGCCAAGGGAAAAGCAGTCCTCCCTGCAACCTGACAGCTGGATTTCAATGGAATAGTGAGTGGTCGGTGCCTCTTTGCGGGTTGGGTTTGGGGCTGTGGGGGAGATCAAGCCAGCTTAAATTTTAGGTGCCTAATTTCAGCTTCAGGACATCCTCATTTGAAAAACTTAGGTTAAGTGCATTCCCAAAGATATCTTTTATGGGACCAACTTCTGCTGGAGAGTGACAAGCTTACACAGAGCTCTTCTTAAAGTCTGGGAGTTTCCCAGTATTCAACATCTCTGAGCTAGTGAGCAGAGCATGAGGACAGGTCCTGATCCAGGCGAGTTTCCCAGACCTGAAGATGAACTCTGTGTAAACTCAAAAGCTTGCCTCCCTCACCCACAAGAAGTGGATCCAATAAAAAGGTATCACCTCACCCACCTTGTCTTGAATATCCTCAGACCGGCATGGCTACAACAACACTGCATTTCCCAAACTTGTCCAGTCAGATGCACAAGTGGAAGTAGAACCCACGGCCCTGGATTCCCAGTGCTATCCTTACCCACTACCCCACACAGATCTTCACGTTTCAGAGGGGAAGCTGTGTTAGTCTGAATCAGCAAAAAGAATGAGAAGTCCTTGTGGCCTCGTCGTTTTTGCAGATTTTCATGTCTCACTCACTCTCTCCTCTTTACAGTACTGCTCTATAAATCTCTAATTGTGGTGGACCCACGTTTAAATCCTCTGCCGGGTAAACGCAAATCTTAAAGATCCAAACTGAAGAAAAAAAACACATTTCTCAATAATAGGAAACAGTCAGGTGCTTAAGCTAGTGACAATTATCAAGAGGGAATTTCAGTCTGACCAAACACATACCCATAGCATTCCGCACATAGTGACACTCTAGCCAAACTAAACACCCCTACATGTTATAAACACCTCATTATTTCTATCTCAACCACAGGTGTCTCCTGCTGCTTTTACTTAGAACCTGCCAAGGTTGTGATAAGGCTGCACAGGGTGTCCAGTTATGGTAACACAGCGACACAACACGAAGGATATTAAGCAATTCACAATTACAAGGCTTAGGGCTCATACTCTCTTTGATGCATTCCCAATCTTACTATTTCCGGCAATACTTACTCCCCACAATGCACAGTCTATGGAACTCATTGCCATGCAATGCCATTGAGGCCAGAGTCTAGAAGGGACAGGCATTAACATGAACAAGACCATCTAGAGATATAGTAATAAATAACTTTTTAAAAAATGTTTTGGATGAGACATAAACCCTCATGCTGTCTCTAACCAGTGAGGGTTAAGAGGAAACTTTTCCTAGAGACAAGTTATCCAAAACAGCTGCTGGGTTTCTTGCACCTTCCTCTGAAGCAGCTGGTCCTAGAAACCGCTGGTGACTGGAGAACAGTCTAGATGGACGTCTGGTATGATCCAGTAAGGCAATTTCTATATTCCTACAGGCATTTAGCAAGTCTCCCTGGTTTCCGAGTTTGCTCCCTGGCTTACCTTGAAGCCTTCTGCAGAACTTGAACTGGAAACGAGATAAACATGTGAACCTGTAAGAATGCAAAACTGTATTAAAAAATAGAGCAGAGTCCGCAGTCACTTGACTGACCCTGTGAAAGGTGTGTGGCCTCCTTGTTTACACAGTCATTGCACAATGGGCATCTTGATTGAAAGTGTTAATCTTTAGGGCTTCGTGATTATTTTATTACTTGAGGTTACCAATATTGTGAAGTTAGGCTCACATAAGTGACAACATGTTTTAAAAATCTCAGGATTTTTAAACCAAACAAATTCAGACTTCTTTTTATAGGTCTTCTGGTGTTGGGGAATTTAGTGCTCACATTTTTAAGTGCAGCTATGAGTTTGTCCTTAAAAAAGGGAAGCAGAGATTTTTCAGTTAATAACCTGACTTCAGACGACACTTGAGAATTATGTCCTGATGCTTCACAATAGCCTGTGATGTAGGCACAAGATTAAATTACAGTACTTGCCCAGAATTTCACAGGACATCTATGGGAGAACTGGGAACCAAACTCAGATGTGAAACTCATTCGTTCTCTTCTCTTCAGTGCAAGACTATTCTTCCTCAGCTGGACCTTACATTAAAGAGAAGACAAAATGATCAGGTGGTGTAGTAAGTGAAGGCCCAGTATGAGGCCTGAGGCCTGAACTAAAGTAATGGTCAAGACTTTGCTAACATAAAGCAGAGTGAAGCTGTGAGCCAGAGGCAGGCCCTGCTCACAGAAGCTGGCAAGGAAAGGGCTGATGCTGCAAGAAGATATGTACCTAAAAAGTACTGAACACTAAAAATCAGAACATTCACATACTTGCACATTCCACACAGATAACAAGGAACAGACTGACCCATCCCAATGACAGGGGCAAAAGGGTAATATGATGGATAGAGTTGTTTTGATCGAACCAACATGTACAAGGTGAGAGGCGGCACTTTACTACATAGAGGGGTTGTACCTTACTGCGTAGAGGGGTTGCACCTCAATACGTCAGGAGTGATGTGTAACTTGTTTCTACCTGTGTATTACAATGTATCCCTGGGGTGATGTCTTTGTCTGACCTAGGGGGCAGTGGAAAGTCCCGCCACTGACTGAGCCGGGTCCATTGCCAAGAGGCACTTTCTCGTAGTATGCCCTGTAGAGTAACAATCTGGAGGGAACTGCAATTGTGTCCAAGGTCGCAATAAACCTGGCCAACGTGCCTTCGTACCTTACTAGACTCTGTGGTCATTGGGGGTTCTCTTTGGGTCTGCTGTGTCAGCTATCTGCGCAGAGCTGGGGCAGCACACAGAGGGAACACACGCACGCAGCCGAGTGATACCAACAGAGAGAGAGCAGAGCACCACACCGGTAGCATCTGACAACAACACACCTCTAACAACACTGGTGACCTCGACCGCTGATCTGGTGAGTAAGCGAGCTGTCCACTGTAGATATCGCGATCTAACATGACAGAAAACCTCGAGCTAGGGAACCCCCTGATCCCCTCCCTTTTAATCCCCACGGAGTTTGATAACTCCTGGACCCGCTGGATTGCCAGTAAGGGGGGTCCATATGAATTTAAAAAAGAGAGTGGGGAAACATGGACTGGCATATGTAGAGCGATGGCAGAAACCGAGGCTCTAAAAAATAGTAATAAAAGTAAAAAAGCAAAAGTAACAGTAACAAAGAAACAGATAAAAGAATCAAAAGAAGCTACACAGCCCTGGAATGCTCCCACCACCCTAGCAGGGTGGCAAGCAGCCCAGAGACAACCAGTACAGGAACAGAGTGAAACACTGGAAACAACTGTAAAGAACCTACAAAAAATACATGTGCCGTCCCCTTTTATAAATATTGGTGGTAAACAGCAGGCTTCAGGTAGCTACCCTGTGCCTGAAGAATGGGGACAGAAGCGGAAAGAGGTGGTCCTAGTAAAATTAAAACATGAAACTGGATCCACTGCATTGCAACCATCACCTTATGATAAAAGCCGGGTTCCAGTTAAACTTAAACCGGAACCTAGACGGGTGCCTGTCAGAACGGGACAATTAAGTGCACAGAAGGAAAGAGTAGCAAACAATACTCTCACTGAATTGGTAAATCAAATGAAGGAAAAAATGGAACAGTTCACAGAGCACATTAAAAGACAGGAGCTGCGACGTAATCGCAGGGGAGTGAATAAAAAATAATTTCAAAGTAAAAAACTAAAAGTAAGTGGGTTAACACCTAGAATTAATGCATTAACACATGGAGTTGCCCCAAAACAGTTAACTGCAGCAAAAAAGGGCACTCCCACTATCCATTTGGCATGCACACAAAAGCAACAGACACTAGGGGAACAAATTCAGGTTTTACAAGAGCAGGTAACTACCCCCAATCTCCTCTCATAACTAGAATAAAAAACAGGGGCGCAATTCCCAACTGTGCAGGTTCCCAATTGCTTTGACCCATGGAACCACACTCCGCGCTCATATCTGAAAATAAAACCTTCTTTCTCAAATATTTTTACATACCAGTTAAGTTTTGTCTGTTATATGTTTTCTCAGTTTGCTAAACTTGCTGCTGCTGCCTGTATTTTCAAATGCCTTGATAAAGTTAATCTCTCTTGGCTCAGGTCTTGCTACCTATCTAGGTTGCTCTTCACCCACCCTCCTTCTTCCCCCACCTCTCCTCACTTCTACTTTTTCTCTTTGTTTTAAAAGAGAAAAGTTACAGTTTTTACAGAAACTTCCAAAAGATAAAGCAATTCAAAACAAAACAAAAACAAGAAACAAAAAGAAAAAATAAGGTAAAAACTTTAAATCCAGTAAATTTATTATTTTAACCCTTCAGGAATGCAACAGCTGGAATTATTCCTAACTTTCTTGAAGATATGGTTGCCAAGCAACAGAAATGCACTCTCTGCTTCTAATCCTAACCACTAACTAATATTTGAAACATGGGCTTTTCTTATTCCATACAGCAGAGTTTTAAAATAATGTTAAATATAAAGTAATGCAAAATTCCTTGTTACCAAATTAATACAATACATTTGGCAAATATTAATATATTTTTTTTTATCAAATTCATGCTACAAGTTTTAAATAAGGTAATAACTTGTTTATTCAAATGTTTAACCCTTTTTACTTTTTATTTTTAGTGGTGTTATTTTGTATAGTTATAAATAGAATTCTGGCGCCATTTGTTTTTAATTGTAAGTTTGTCCTGTATGTCCTGTGTGTGTGTCTTGTGTCTATGTTGTGTGTGTCACGTGACAATTTTTTTTAATTATTTTTATTTTTATTTTTTGTTGCAACAAAAGTCAATTTTATACCCTTTTAAAAAAATATATGAGATGTGGTACCACACTATTTTTAAATCACAGTTGGGGTATAATCATAGTATTATTAACACCAATTTTTTTTTGTGCAAAGTTCAAAAAGGTTTCAGTTACAAATATATGTACATATATTTCTGTCTCAACAAATAATGCAATTGCAAACAAAAAGAATTCTCTTTTATCAATCACAGTTTTGTTTTTAAGTTTTTTTTTTAAATTGTTATTCAAAGAAAAAATGTAAGGGAAAAACCTCAACATTAAGGTAAACATAATAACAAAATGTCAATTTCTTGTTTGGGCTTTTTATAAATTTGTTTGCACTGTTAAATATAGTTATAAAACTGTCATAACCAATATGTTTTAAAATAACAATTTATGCATAGAGCTAACCAAACATCTGTAACAGGTTTCCACCTTTGGCTCCCAAACATGGCAAAGCATTTTAAAAGTATACCCTCAAATACCCTCAAAGTATTTGCATGTATCTGTATTTAACATTTATTTTGGTTTAATGTTATAGTTGGTTTAATTTTATATGCTTTTGTTTTGTTTTATGTTCATGGGGAGCAATGGTTGTTAAAGTTTGTGCTTCTAAACAGTTAACAAGAGTAAAATTGGTATCACAAGCAAATTAACTCTAACTCTAAAAAGCTTGTTGAAGTTATGTTACTAAAAACAAAGTGTTCAGCAAGGGAAAGCAGTACCCCTTCTCATGAAAGATTGTGAGCATTTATTTTAGCTGTTAAGCATTATATTTACTGTTAAATATTAGTAATGCACCCCAAATGAAAGTGAATGTCTATACAACAATTGCATAAGTATAGCTTATGTTATAAAAGGCTCGGTCCCTATTATATTGTTCTTATTACATTGTAAACAACCTAAGTTAAAACTATGTATTAAGTTTGGGTTACTGAAAACAAACAAACAAACAAAAAACTTTACTATGTTAACTAACAAAAAAGTTGTTTAAGTTGCATCCCACAGACCAAAGATGCCAGAAAATATCACACCCTGAAAACACCAGATAAAACTGTATATAGTAAAGAAACCTCCAAGCATCAATAAAAGAAAAATGCTTTATAAGTAAAAGACTGGTCAAATACACCTCTATCTACCATATATGGACAATTAAGTTAACAATCAAATAAAAACCACTAGCTGGACCAAAAAACCTGTCATTTAATTTTAACTTGATTACTGTGTAATACTAGTTCTTGTATTATAGGAACAGGCAAATAACTTTTCCTTATTTACTTTCTCTACATCACTCATGATTTTATATATCGTACCCCCCTTAGTCTCCTCTTTTCCAAGCTGAAAAGCCCTATCCTCTTTAATCTTTCCTCACGTGGGACCCGTTTCAAACCCCTAATCATTTTAGTTGCCCTTCTCTGAACCTTTTCTAATGCCAGTATATCTTTTTTGAGATGAAGAGACCACATCTGTATGCAGTATTCAAGTGTGGGCGTACCATTGATTTATACAAGGGCAATAAGATATTACAAAGGGAATAGAGAATAAGATAGAGAATGATTCCTAACATCCTGTTTGCTTTTTTGACCGCCGCTGCACACTGCATGGACATCTTCAAAGAACTATCCACGATGACTCCAAGATCTTTTTCCTGATTCGTTGTAGCTAAATTAGCCCCCCATCATATTGTATGTATAGTTGGGGTTATTTTTTCCAATGTACATCACTTTACATTTATCCACATTAAATTTCATTTGCCATTTTGTTGCCCAATCACTTAGTTTTGTGAGATCTTTTTGAAGTTCTTCACAGTCTGCTTTGGTCTTCACTGTCTTGAGCAGTTTAATATCATCTGCAAACTTTGTCACCTCACCCTTTCTCCAGATCACTTATGAATAAGCTGAATAGGATTGGTCCTAGGACTGACCCTTGGGGGACTCCACTTGTTACCCCTCTCCATTCTGAGAATTTACCATCTATTCCTACCCTTTGTTCCTTGTCTTTTAACCAGTTCTCAGTCCATGAAAGGACGTTCCCTTTCATCCCATGACAACATTTTGTTATTACCTTTTGAGTTTTTGGCTAGCTGTTCTTAAAACTCCTCTTTGGCTTTTCTTATTACATTTTTACACTTAATTAGGCAGTGTTTATGTTCCTTTCTATCTACCTCACTAGGATTTGACTTCCACTTTTTAAAAGATACCTTTTTATCTCTCACTGCTTCTTTTACATAGTTGTTAAGCCATGGTGGCTCTTTTTTAGTTTTTACTGTGTTTTTTAATTTGGGGTATACATTTAAGTTGGGCCTCTATTATGATGTCTTTGCAAAGTATCCATGCAGCTTGCAGGGATTTCACTTTAGTACACGGTACCTACCTGTAGTCTTACCTACCAGAGTTTGCAAATGCAAGGAACAGAAGCTGTTCAGATCCAAAACCCAGTAAACTGGACAAGTTTGGACCCATGTCTCAAATGAGAACTTTGAAATTATGCTGAATTTTCCTCAGTTAGCCCCACCCTGGCTGCATGCAGAAGAACGATCTGCCAAGCTACGGAGCAACAGACACTTACCTCAGGAAACCCCTATTTGTACTTCAGGGAGAAGCTATTCATACCAAGTTCCTAGAGAAGAACCAAGCTGCCAGAAGCATGCCTGCGGTCCGGAAGCTTAACCCTTCCATTTTCCTTTCTTTATGTCTGTGTCATTGAGAAAGCTTTCACTTCATCACAGGAGCTGGCTCTTCACCAACCCAAAACATCTATTGATTTCCCCTGCAGTCACTTATTTTTGTGTAAATGCAAAATCCATCAGCCAAAGGAAAAAGTCAGAGCCGAAAACAAGCTCCTCTATTGTGTTTTTCTGTCTGAAGTCAGCACTTGCCACTCTGGACAGCTTGGCCCCAGTGAGGAGGTCACTGGTTTTCCATGGGCTTAGTACATTCTGTCTGAGCTCTCTTGGGAAAGGATTCCTCTGAACCGGACGGGGGAAATACATTTTGTCCCCCTTCCATCCAGCCAAAGCTTCCACTTCAAACCTCAGTGAGGAGGGCTGCACTTTTCATTCATATATTAAATGCAGGAAAAGGCCATTCCTCACAGGAAATATTTCACTCTGCTTTGGCAAATGAATTAAGCTACCTATGTCTTAGAAGAACAGCTTAAAATTTGGCTCTAGATCAGGGATAGGCAAACTACTGCCCACGGGCCAGATCCGCATCCGGCCCCTCAGGGATTTGGATCTGGCCCGTGGCACCACATCCCTGCAGCTCCCATTGGCTGGGAGCTGGGAACCGTGCCCGATGGGAGTTTCGGGGGAGATACCTGGAGGCTCCGCCCCACCCCCCCTCAGGGGCCTCAGCACTTCCAGGAGGGGAGCAACATGGGGCCGGGGACAGGGCGGGCAGGCAGGCATGCAGGGAGCCTGCCCTGTCCCCGGTGCGCGCCGCTGCCACCCTGGAGCCATTTGAGTTAAGCGGCACTGGGCTGAAGCCTGAACCCCTCCTGCACCCCATCGTCCAACTCCCTGCCCTAAGCCCCCTGCACCTCACACCCCTCCTGCACTCCAACACCTTGCCCTGAGCCGTCTCCTGCAGTCTGCACCCCTCCTGCACCCCAACCCCCTGCCCTGGAGCCTCCTCCTGCAGTCCACATCCCTCCTGCACCCCAAGCCCCTGCCCTGAGCCCCCTCATACATCCCGCACCCCTCCTCTGCCCCAATCCCTTGCCCTGGGCCCCTTTCTGCATATTGCACCCCCTCCCACACCTCACACTCCCTCACGCACCCCAACCCCCTGCCCTGGCCCTGCATACAATTTCCCCACCCAGATGTGGCTCTCGGCCCAAAAAGTTTGCCCACCCTGGTCTAGATCCTCAGGTAACATTATACATATGTCAAATATCAGAGGGGTAGCCATGTTAGTCTGGATCTGTAAAAGCAACAAAGAATCCTGTGGCACCTTATAGACTAACAGACGTTTTGGAGCATGAGCTTTCGTGGGTGAATACCCACTTCGTCAGATCTGACAAAGTGGGTATTCACCCATGAAAGCTCATGCTCCAAAACGTCTGTTAGTCTATAAAGTGCCACAGGATTCTTTGCTGCTATTATAACTATGCTGGTTTAGACACCATGATGTCTGCACTAAAACCTGGTTAACTGCACTGAATGATTCCATCATAAAAATGAGACACCAGAATGTGTGCTTTATCCTTTAGGAATTTAGTTCCAGCGGCTGGTGCCAGGTTGACAGCCCAAGCAGCATCAGGGCAGCCCTACCAACATATCTTAATGCTGACCTGGTGGGACCACATCCCACAAGCTGGCGCTATTAATCACATGTGATAGAAGGTAGAAGGGAAGTGTCCAAGTTGCCACAGTAAAGCTAGCAGCAGAACTGGGAACAGAACCCAAGAATCCTGCCTCCCATCTCCAGCCACTAGACGCTCAATACCACAGCATGCTATAGAAGTAATCACTGCGTTTCACAGTGAGATGAATGGACTGACCCAGAGGACCCTGCTACACTGCAACATGTATTTTATAAAAAGGGACTACAAGAGATTTTCAATTACACTGACTCACGTCAAAGATTTGTTTTGTTGCAAGGATACTTTATGGCACAAGGTAGCTATTCAAGTGCAGTCCTCTAAGGCCTGGGAATGATAGAAAATACCACAAGGGATTGATAAGATCAGGCTGACGTGGCTATCAGGAATTCATATTTTCACTGACTTCGGCTGTACTCGCACAAAGAGACAAGGCCAGCCCAACCCACAGCCTCACGTTGAGCCAGCCTTCAGCCATCGTTGGCTCTCTCAGTTCCACCTCTCCAACTCCCCAAGCTTTACTAGTTCTTGGCTGTCTCATCCCGCTGCTTCCCTCTAATCCCATTCAACAGTGAGTCATGGCGCTAATCAATCTAGTTCCTAACACACTGTTTTAAACAGCCACAAAGGCAAGAGTCCAGAAACGGCTCCAATCAGAAACTTTCAAATAACTGCATAAAATTACGATCATTAAATGTTTTACATCTTCTAGCTTTGCACGCAGCGGTGTTGTAGCTGTGTTGGTCCCAGTATATTAGAGAGACGAGGTGGGTGTCAAGTCTGCTTTCTTTCTTAGCAGCTTCCCTCAGTGCCCCAAGGGCTACAGCATTTGGAGAAGGAAAACACATTTTCATGGTATATTCAACCAAAAGTCACAAGGGAAGAGTGAAGTGAGATTTCAGAATTAGTGTTTGTCTTCCTCTCACTGGAAGTAACCCAAGTCCCTTTTAGGTTTCTTAATGCATCATGCAGCTACCATTGAAGTTCAGGATTACGTGGTACTTGGCAGGTTTGCCAACCCCATCTTATCCAAAATTACCTTTTGCACTCTTTTATAATCAATTAGTTGGAGTAAAATCATCTAGTAAGGGTCCAATTCTCACTCCTGTCTCTTGCTATGCTATTCATTACACAATCAGGGATCTCCTACCTAACTGCATTCAGCACCAGACACACAAAGAACTGTACTATTTTCTCAGCAGAAAACATGTTCCCCCAAAGTTCCTCTATTTTTCTTCCTCTTAAGGGTCTGGTCTGGAGAACAGGGACGAAATTCTCAACAGGTGTCAATCTGCACTGCTCTCTTGAAGTCAATGTAGTTATGCTGGTTGCATCTCCTGAGATTCTGTCCCTGCATCCTTATTTCAGGGGCCCAAGAGGGAATAATTTATCCAGAAGTGGGGGAGAGAACAAAACACAAGAACTTTGAGAAAGGGATCCCTGATCTTCCCCGCTCTAGAAAAAACAATACTACAAGACAGTTATCAATCTCCAGCCTCTCTGTGCTCTTGCATTTTTTTCCAACTTTTCATCACCATTGCCAAGTAGTCTGGTTCTCCTGCCCTGTTTGCCCTCAAGGAGTTACAATCACAGACAAGACTGCCAGACTGGAAAGTGAGAGTCAGGCCACATGGTGCATAAGACAATGAGACAAAAACAGACTCTAAGTCACAACTCTGGATTCTCAGGAGTTCACCAATGTAAGGCTGCCATGTAATAACTCTATTTCTCCAGCTGTGCTCTGAAACATCTTAGGGCATGCCTATACTACTGCTAAAGTTGATGTTATTTATATCATGTAGGGACGTGAACCCCCCCCCCCAAGTTACATCGACTTAAAGTGGTGTCTACACCGCAGTACGTTGGCAGGAGACACACACCCACTGACAGTTTCTGCCTCTCCCATCACTTAAACACTGCTGGAAAAATTCTCAGTAATATAGCAGGCTTTCAGTATGAGCTGCAAATCAAAAGCACAGCATCTCTGAATATAAGCAAGAAGGTTTTTACCTCCCTCTGCCTAGCGCTAAATGTCAAAAACAAAAAACAAAAAATCCCACAGCTGTCATGGGCAGAATCTAGGGGTCACTAACCATTCACCACATGGCTGACCATTCCATCCGTATGTTCACTGCAATGTCATTTTCGCTCGACGCTGATAAAGCACTAATACATAATACAGCATGGAGGAAGGATTTCTGTTTGCACTGCTCCATTTATCATTTGCTTTTGCTGAAGCAGCAGGAACCCCGGATGGTATAATAAAAGAGACTGTTAAGAGCTGCACACCAAAGGCATTAATAATAATAATACTCAAGGAAAAAGCGCTCTCATTAGCTACCTACCTTAAAATGAGAAGAGACGTCTCCTTGCTTTCTCAGGGATGGCTCAATAAAAAGAAAACTGTTTCAGGCTTACCATGTTACTGGGGAAAGGAAAATGAACACAACAAAATGGTATAGTAAAATCAGAGCATAACTCTGGTGCTGTTCATTAAAGTTATACAGCGGTTTAGGCAGCTACAAGACACGAGCTTGTTAATGTACCCCAAAATAAGACAATTCATGTGTTCTGAAGAAAAAGCAGCTAATGGAAAGAGGTTTATTTTTGCAACAAGACCAGGATAGCTGCTGACATTTTTTAAAAAGCAGCCACCAAGACAGAAAGAGTGAAAGGATGTTCCTGCGGACTGGAACTCAAGATCCAAGTGCAATTCTTGTTTCTGCACATACTTCCTATAGGACTTTAGACAAGTCTCTGTGCCTCATTCCCCGCACCTATGAAGTGGGGATAATACTCCCTTTTCTCCAACTCTTTTTCTGTTTTTGTCTATTTAGATTGTAAGCTTTTCAGGGCAGGGGCTGTCTCTTAGGCATCATGCCAGGTACTGCACATACTCCTAGAGTCTTATACGACACCTTTAGGTGTTACTGCATTATATACCAACCACCGCCATCCTGAGCAAGGCGTGAAGGAGGTTTGCCGCAATTTGGGGGATAAACGATCGCTGTTTCCTCAGAAAAGCCCAGTAAGAGAAGGAAAACACTTCACCTTAGTTGATTCAGTGAAGGTTTGTAAATCAGAAAACTGCAATTACTAATAATTAGGAGGGATTTATTCAGTAAATAGGATTCATGAAAAAAAAAAGTCACTGTTAAACCTCAAATGACTACTGTCCAAGACTATTTGTTCTCAAGACACTGCACAGGTCTGGCAGTATGGCAGAGTCCCCGAGCATGCCCCCTCTTGGCACAGCATGGCCCTACAAGCCCCCCGCCCTCAGTTCCTTTCTAGCTCTCCCATCAACATGATGCAGCCCGGTCACCCTTTTTACCCTCAGAGCTTTGCTGGTTATTTGCCAGGAGCTCGAGAGCCACGTGCCTGAACTAGCGTCTGAATTGAAAGATGAACAGAAACGGTTTGCTTGCGTTCACCAGCAATAAAACCAGCTAAGACCTCATGCTGCCGCTACAGGAGAAGGCAACCCTGGACTGCATTTTTGGAGTCCCTGAGCCACTTTCAGCCCTCGGGCTCCCCGGGTGTAGATTTCCATGTCAGGCGTCTCTTTCCCACTTTGAACTTAGGCGTCCAGAAAGTGGGGACCTGCTTATTCCCTTCTAAGCTTAATTCCTAGCTTAGATCTTATCACGCTGCCACCAACCCAAAATATAGTGTTTGGGTACACTCTGTCCCCCAAAACCTTTCCTGGGGAACCCAAAACCCAAATTCCCTGGGTTTCAAAACAAAGGGAAATAAACCATTCCCCCCTCCTTTCTTCCTCCCAGATTTCCATTCTGCCCCCCCCCCCCGGGTTACGCTGGGAGATCACTGATTCAAACTCCTTGAATCTTAAAACAGAGGAAATTCACCTCCCCCCTTCTCTCCCCCTCCCAGACTCTCCCTGAGAGAGAGACAGTGATCCTAACACAGAAAGAAATTAACCTTTCCCTCCCCCTTCTCACCTTCCCCCCCCACCAATCCCTGGTGATTCCAGACCCTGTCCCTTGGGGTCTCACACAAGAATAAAAAAATCAATCAGGTTCTTAAAAGAAAAGCTTTTAATTAAAGAAAGAAAAAAGTAAAAATTATCTCTGTAAAATCAAGATGGAAAATGTTACAGGGTCTTTCAGCTTCACCTAGACCAGAAGGCTTCCCCCTCCCAGCCTAAGTATACAAGTTACAGCAAACAGAGTTAAAATCCTTCCAGTAAAATACACGTTTGCAATAAAGAAAACAAACAAATGCCTAATCCGCGTGCTGTCTAGTACTTACAGTATTGAATAAAAGACTTTTTCAGAAATATTGGAGAGCATGTCTGGTCCTTCTCAGACCCCAGAGAGAACACGATACACACAAAAAAAAACACAAACAAAGGCTTCCCTCCACCAAGATTTGAAAGTATCTTGTCTCCCGATTGATTCTTTGGTCAGGTGTCAGCCAGGTTTGCTGAGCTTGTTAACCCTTTACAGGTACAAGAGGCATTAACCCTTTACTATCTGTTTATGACACCAGCTAAGACCTCATGCTGCCAATACAGGAGAAGGCAACCCTGGACTGCATTTTTGGAGTCCCTGAGCCACTTTCAGCCCTCGGGCTCTCTGGGTGTAGGTTTCTTTGTGTGTACAAAGTACCCTACACCAGATAATGCGATTTCACCGGCGCTCCCTTATACAGACCTACTGACTCTCTCTTTGGATATTTCCACATTAACTTTTCAGTTCTGTTAATGGGAATTTTTCAAAGAAATCTCAGCCAGGAAAAGCAAAAAAAGTCCACACAAACACTAACCACTCAGTCTAGGAAAAGAAGCCTCCTGATGTCTGAGAGTCACAACTAGTAACAGGCCTAAAACAAAGCCTCACATTTGAACATCTCCATATGTTGAGGAAATTTAGAGCCAAATCCCAGCTCCACAGACAGCCCTGACTGCTAGAATAGAGGGATTAAAACCCTGAAAATAGTAACGTGACCATCCCAAACTCATGCCAATAAAGCCTTTCTAATAACACCTGTATGTGCATCATTACATAGTTCATCATATATGCACACTTTTATTTGATCCAGATAATACCTATTGGCCAGAAGCCACAGTGTCCAGAGTCAGTGCTGAGTTATGCACCCTTGGTTTTGGATTTTAAAGACAAATGCATGCTTATAGCATTAGAAATGGAAAGGTGGACTGTGTACCACTATGCACCTGGGCAATGCCATTGCTTAAGGATAACACAAAGAAGAGGACCTATAAAACTCAAGAATCCACCTATAGGGCTCCATGTCATCTACACCCGGGGTAGGCCACCTATGGAATGTGTGCCAAAGGCAGCACGCAAGCTGATTTTCACTGGCAATCACACTGCCCAGGTCCTGGCCACCAGTGCAGGGGGCTCTGCATTTTAATTTAATTTTAAATGAAGCTTCTTAAACATTTTAAAAACCTTGTTTGCTTTACATACAATAATAGTTTAGTTATATATTCTAGAAAGAGAAAGAGACCTTCTAAAAACGTTAACATATTACTGGCATGCGAAACCTTAAATTAGAGTGAATAAATGAAGACTCAGCACACCACGTCAGAAAGGTTGCCGACCCCTGATCTACACTGTGTCACATAAGCCATGTTGCAACGAGTTTGGCTGTCCAACAGTTAATTTACAGCCCTTTATGTGGTGTAGATAGGATTAACGCCTGTTTGCAGAGTAGCAGTATGGCCTTACTCCTTCCAAGGCTTCAGCTGTATTCTTACAACACAGTTAGGCCCAATCTACACTGCATTTTCCCCCCAGCTGTTGTATTTACAGTTCAGACAAGCATCTAACTGTATATGGAGCCTAAGCAACCAGGAGCACGTGGTACCACAACAGGAAGGATGTGACAAACAGCTCCTCTGACATGTCCAGCAGAAATCTGGCTTCTGTTAGTGTAGCCTCTCTGTGGCTTTTAACAACAAGAGACGGTTTTAAGATACAACAATCCCTGCTGTGCAGCACCTCAGGTTAGTAGGATGAGCTTGGTTTGACAGCTTTTGGGGGCACACACAAGAATGCACATAAGACACCAAGTTGTTTGTGAGACAGCCAATAGGAGCGGTTTTTTATAATGGAAAAAGAACAGCCAGAAAAGGGAGCCATCTAATGCTCACTGCTATAGTTAAGGATGCCACATTCTTCATTATAATCAGTTTTTGTTCGCTGAGTTCTATGGGACCCTGCACCAAGACCTGCACAGAACCTGGCACCCCTGAACTGCAGTAATGAATCTGGCCCCGTGCTCTGCTGCACGCTCCTCACTGGAGCAGCAGGGTGCACCAGGTAACCTGGGGGCAAGGTGGCATTCTGTGCAGTTGCAAGTACTTCATGGACTTGGAGACCAGCCTGGTCAGGAGAAGAGGAATAACCAAACACACCACAACCCAATTGCTAACGCACAAGCCCATATGGAAACATCTGCAACATTAATTTGTTGTAGTTATCAGAGAACACAAGTACTATTCTCGTTTAGGCAAGGTAAAAAATAGACAATAAAGTTGATTAATTAGATCATACAGCAGGTGATTTAGACATGGTCACACCGATCAGCAGTGACTGTGGAACTTACCAAGAACAATTTGGATAGATAACAAAAATGAACAAATCTTTGAGTAGCTTGACATTTTTTAGGGTTCTTTGTTGTTTCTCTAACCTCTGGTGCAACAACCTTGCTGTGGTATCCCTTCACTAAGTAGTGTGTCGTAATGAAACTATACCAAGTTATGCCAGTTTAAGTGACATGGTCAAAAAGTGACTAGTGATTAACGTTGAGACCACTGAATTCATTTTACTTATGAGTAAGCTAGAGGTGAAAGGCTCACGTACTAATTAAACTTCTGGGCTACCTGCTTAGCTTAATCTAGAGCAAAGTTTCACAGGGGCTGAAGCCTTCCTTAAAAAATCATGAAACCTACTCTGAAGTTCCAGAATCATGATCAATCTCTCTTTCTGGGTAAGAACAGTACTAGTAGTTTCTTGTTCTGTATGCATCAATTATAGAGGAGTATGGATTACAATTAAGTCTCCAAGCTTTGGTGATGTTAAACAGTGTTACTATAATGTTGCTGGGTGAAAAAAAATCAACATGCCAGAAATTTTAGTCTCAACAGCATTGGCTGATCCAAAGAAAAAACTTTATTCCCACTTATCCCAACACCGGGGTTTAAAAAAAATAATACAACTAAGAATTTTAAATTGAACACAGCAGCAATTTAAGAGAACAGTCCATTCTTTAGAGAGCCATCCTGCACTGTCGGGACAATGTATTCACCAGAGTTTTGCTCAATCTACCTTTAAAATGCTACCAGGCATGAAGCATCCACCACTTCCCTGAGGAGACTATTCTGTACTCTAACTGGTCTTAATGCTAAGAAGTGTTTCCTGAGAGTTAGAATTTCTACGTGTTAGCACTCAAGAGTGATATTTTCCAATACTGTTGTAAAACAGCCATGTACCTACTGTGAATAGAGATTTTGCAAACAAACTGATGTGCAAGTTATACACTGAAATCATTCACCCACCACTGAAATACAGCCACTTCGAAGGTGGAATATGACAGCCACGCAAGAATGCACAACAATACTGCATAAAAGTTTAGTACAGAAATGTTTTATGGAAGCTAACGTTAAAATTATCTAATACAAAGGTTAAGGAAAGAGTGTCTATACGTCTGGGAATAATGCTTAAATTATCCCAAAGTACAAAGTTTGATTTAAAAGTCATAAAATACATATAGTACATAATCTGCAATATTCCAAATTGAGGTTAATAAATTTAATAATACAGTTTATATATTATATATATAGATATAGATATATATAGATATACCTATCTCATAGAACCGGAAGGGACCCTGAAAGGTCATCGAGTCCAGCCCCCTGCCTTCACTAGCAGGATCAAGTACTGGATTTTGCCCCACATCCCTAGTTGGCCCCCTCAAGGATTGAACTCTCAACCCTGGGTTTAGCAGGCCAATGCTCAAACCACTATTTGGGTATATCACTCATAGAAGGTTATACTAAGAGTTGCTTGTGGAAAGCAAATATGGCAATGAGTGTAGATTGTCCCTCAGTAATTGATCACTCAGAGATAGGCTGTCCATCAATAAATACAATGCATCAAAGAAGTATTTGAGTTACTTTCCTGACTTTTCTTCTCAACGGCACTCCAGCTCATCTGTCTTGGTATTGCCCATGTCCAGTCATGTGTTCTAAATACCACAGCCAAAACTAAACGTAAGGGGGAAACCAAGATGTAATTACCTGAATTGTAATTTGCTCCTTATTCTTTCAAAGAGCGCCATGGGAACTTTAATGATCACAAACAGCAAGGGTTTTAGTTTTCAGTCTTATCTGAAAGACATCTCCAGAAACTCTTGAGCACCAGGCTGGGACACTGCCTCAGTACTAACTCGGAAGGAAAGGCGCTACTGATGAATTATCTTCACCTCTTCCTAAAGCACAAGCTGTGTTCCTTGGAGGTCTCCCGTTCAAATATTGACCCAGCCTAACACCGCTTAGTTTATAAGATCTGACAGGTCCATGCCTGAAGCTGTTATTTGTCACACATTTAGTTAGCAGCTCAGCTGCTCTTTGATTTTTTCTGTGCTTTGAAGGTTGCATCACTCACTAGCCTTGCTCTAATAATGCATTTCATATACATATGCTATCAGCACCACGCAGATAAAAGTAATTGCAATGAACTGAGAGGAAGATAAGAAAAACTGTTTTGAAATATTCAAAAAGTAAAATGAATGAGAAAGGTCATGGCCAGTTTCTTCATGACACAGGAGAGATGGTACCTGAGACAAACTGAAGAGAATTCAGAGAGAAGGAACAAAAATTACGAGCAGAGATTCATGAGCAAACATTAAAGAGCTATGCAGCCTGGCACACAAGAATAGCCACGTGTACGCACAGCAAGTGCACTGTTGCCAACTTATGATTTCATCATGGGTCTTGAAATAGTTGGCGTTTTTCTTAAAGCCTCAGCCAAGAGCTTTTATGAGAATCTCAGCTTCTATTTAAGAAAAAAAAAATTCTAGCTCTTGTGGTTGCAGAGAAAAGATTGAAAATGTGACTTGGGTGGACCCTGAAGCCTCACAAACTAGAAGGCAAATAAAAAGGAGCTCAACTTAAAAAAAAAAAAAAAAAACAAAAAAAACAAAAAAAACCATCAGGATTGGAAGACAATCTCATGATTTTTGAGATGTCTGATGGTTTTTGAGAGCTTGGGGTTGTCAGTACTGGAAGTGTGAATTATCCAGGTGGCAGAGAAAGTTTCCAATAGAATCCAGGGGGTAAAACTAAGATAAATGGGATGGAACTGAGCAGAATCCAGGGCGTAAAACTAAGATAAATGGGATGGAACTGACCTAAGAAAAATTAGGCTGGTTATCATGCAAGATTTCCTGATGGTGAGGACTATTACTGGGATAGCCAGCTCCTAGGGCAGGGATCGTCTTTTCGTTCTGTTTGTACAGCATCTAGCACATTGAGGTGCTGGCCCATGACTAGGGCTCCTAGGTGCTATCAATACAATATCATGTCTCCCAAGCAGGGCCGTCCCTAACAGGGTGCAGGGCCCAGGACATAGGCATGGAGTTTCTAATCTGCCAGAGGGTGATCCCCTGGGCTCTGCCCAGGGCCCCCACTCCACCCCTTCCACCAAGGACCCCCCCCTCGCGTCTTCCTTGTCCAGTTCCGCCCCATTCCCAGAGCACCCTGTGCCCTCCCTTCTCCCTCCCAGCGCTCCTGATGCCGCGAAACTTCCAATTGGTGAGGATATTCTCAAACCTCTCCAGGAAAGGGGGTGTAGAGGCTTGGGGGGATATTTGGGGAAGGTAGAGCTCCAAGTAGCCCTCCCTAAATGTTTGTTTAAATCACTTGGTGGTGGCAGCATTACTTAATCCAAGGTGTAAGAGATAAATTGTGCCGCGAGGAGTTTTTAACCTAAGCTGGTAAAAATAAGATTAGGGGGTCTTCATGAGGGTCCCCACATCTGTCCCTAAAGTTCAGAGTAGGGAGGGAACCCAGACAATGATAAAATGAAGTAGTTGGCTATAAACCCAAGTCATTTAGAAGTATACACCACAATATGTAGAAGAATATATTGTAGAGGAAAGTCATGCAGAGGGACAGGTAGGGTGACCAGATGTCCCAATTTTATAGGGACAGTCCTGATTTTGGGGGCTTTTTCTTCTATAGGCACCTATTACCCCTCACCCCCATCCTGATTTTTCACACTTGCTGTCTGGTCACCCCAGGGACAGGCAAAACACTATCAAGTTTTTGCCATCTTTAATGTCTATCAAACCCAGGTGGGAGGTTAATAAACAAACAAACATTAACCCTCACCTCTTGATGGGATCTGTGCCACTTTGGTTAAATGATTGCAACTCCCATTGTCTTCATTGAAAATGGGACCAGATGCATATGGGCCACATTTTTCTCATTGTCTTCATATTTTAAGTACAAACAATATTTTAGTTTCATACTTCCACTAGATTTTTTTTTAATTTTCACATACATTAGATTCAAACTACCACATTTATAGCATTGTAGTATATCACAGAGGATACAAAGAATGTTTTATAAACACTTTTAGTCTCTGCAGTTGACAGTAGCTTTTTAATATACCGGTTAATGCATTAAGAGCACTATTGGCCTATAAAAGAATATACGGTATTGCTATGACTACCCCCTTATTTTAAAGGGCATGTCAAACAAACTACTGAGACAGAAGCATCGTTAGATTTATAGAGTGGGTTGGAAACTCAAGCAAAGAAATTCATCTTATACTGTACCTGTCTTAGGCTAGATAGCTGTTACATTTTGGAAGGTGAAGGACAGGACCAGGAACTGCATACGGTTACCATAAGAAGCCAGACTCCAGAGCACGAGACACAAATGTGACTACCAGTATTAAAACTGATAAATTATATTATGCAGGAGGAGTATGCCTGCCACCTTCCAAAAGCCTCTTTGCTCTAGGCTCCAGGGATCACCACCTTCCAAAATAGGCAGAGCAGCTGCAAAATAATTAACGAGCTAAACTCTGTGCCCAATTTAGAGATGCAAAAATATTCCTCAATAAGATTCATGGATTTTAAGGTCAGAAGGAATCACTAGAGAGTCTTGTCTGTTCTTCTGTCTATCACATGCCACAGAATTTCACCCAGTTACTCCTCTATTGAGGCCAATAGCTTGTGTTTTGGCTAAAGCATACCTTCCAGAAAGGCATCCAGTCCTGACCTGAAGACATCAAGTGATGAGAAATCTAGCATCAACAAAACAGTTTAAGTTCCATTTTCACACATTTAATTGCAAAGTCAAAAGCAGGTTATTTCTGCAGAAAATTGCTACGGGACTGGTTTGAGAAAAACCAAGCCTGTTTTCTAGTTCAGGGGGTTGTTGCAGAGTTAAGACTCTCCCCTCTCCCGCAAGAGCTGTTACCTGAGGAATATACCAAAATTTGCATTGTGTGTGTGTGGAACAGAGCCATTCCCCAAAATAGTAAGGAAAGTGACATTTGGGGTGAGGCTGGAGTTTACAAAGCTGCATAAGAAGTGGTGAAAAGTTTCTTGCCAAAAAGGCAGCAACGCCAGAAATCTGCATTTTCCACAGTTCTTCCTTAGTTACACACTGATGTTGTATATAACCGAGGGCCGACCACCTTTTCGGCGCTGCCAATGAGTGATTCACCTAGGTCCCACTCCTGCTAAATGCTTCACAAAGTATGCAACATCCTCATCTCTGAAAGAATTTAATATAAAAGTATATTTTCATCACCACAAAGGGCATTCTAACTTTTAAGATATCTGAGAATAGCTCTTCATGGAGCTTGGAAGGGAATGCATAAGCTTGAGTGATTTTATCCAAATGTAGCAAAGTACACACCTAGCAGCAAAAGTTACAACCAAGAGGGAGAGATTTTCCTTACCCCATTCCCTTAGAATGCATAAATCCTTCAAACCTGAAGGACCTACCTACTCTTTATGAACACTTAAAAAAAAACAAAAAAAAACAACAAACCTCAGTAAGAACATGGATTTGCTCATTCTGCTTCTCTCCCTCCCAGGCTTGTGGCGCCAAACAGCTGATTGGCGTCATAAGCCTGGGAGGCAAGAGAAGTGGAGAGGTGACTGCGTGCTCGGGGAGGAGGCAGAGCAGAGGTGAGCTGGGGTAGGGAGCTGCCGCAAGGCTCCCTGGGCTGGGGGGAGCTGCCACGGGAGGGCCCCAGGGTGGAGGGGGGAAGCGCCTCAGGGCGGGGGGGGGCGGGCGCGCAAGGTGGAAGTTTCGCCTAGGGCGTGAAACATCCTCGCACCCGCCCTGCAGATAACCCAGCTGTTCTTCCACATACTGATACATTTCAGCAGATTTGTATTTATGTAGTTCAACCATTAGGATTTACGCTGCCATAAGTAAGAATACAGACATCTCCACCGAAGAAAGGAAAGCAGATTATAAAATAAAGAGAGGCGTATTAAGCTGAGGATATGCTGTCATTACATTAACTAGTGACTCCCACAAAAGCATGTCTCCTCGCACTGCAGAAAAGATGAGGGGAAAGGGAGTCTATCAGTTTGTTTTCTCATTTATACAAAAGTGCGTTTGTAGAACATGAAGGAGGGCGGAACCGCCTGGCAAACTACTAAGTGCACTTCACTGGAAATTTGTCACTCAGAAGCATTTTGTGATCAGCCCTAGGATAAGTCAGTTCTGACAGATTTGGCAGTACCCAGGGAGAAAGAGACTATCAGACATAGGGAAGTCTTCTCAATTCTCCCTTCAGTTAGCTGGGGGAATTTTACATGGGGTATCCAGAAACCCCTTTCACCACATCCACTGCTTCAAACACACACATAAATGTGATTCCCTAAACAGATGCTACTGCAGCTGAAAGAGGAGATATAGGAACCAATTCCGACTTGTTGCCTCTTGCCAACTCTCAGGGGGGAAAAAACAACCATTTGCTTTTTAATCACAAGACTGGTTCAGTCCTGTGTTTTGCTGCTGGAGCATATATTGTACAGAGCATCAAGACCTACTAATGACAGGGCAGCATGCATGAGCTTCTGCCAATTAGGAGCATAGATAAACTTAATTCTGGACAGCAGTGGGGAAGGGAGAAGTAATGTGATGTGGGATAGCCTGTTAATCATGTATCCTGATTGTGTGCCCAAAGGAATATACATTATTTCTGATAACAAGGATTATTTCTGCTAGGGGAATTCAGCTAGCTAGCTAGCTAGCTAGCTAGCTAGATGTGTGTGCGTGCGCACACATGAATAAAAGACTAATATGTGATGTTTCAAATGCGAGAGCCATGAGACTAATTGGGGGAAAAGCTGAATTTCCTCTCTTTAATTAACTCAAAGCATAAAATATACAGTGAAATCAGTCCAGAGAGTGATGGACAAGACATTGTGAACTCTTTGTGGGGCTCTCTGAGCTAAGATGCATGGGATTCACTATCACTCAATGCGATGCCTGAATTTTTAAAGAAGGGGGAGCTGCAAAGATTAATTCGCTTGCAAAAACATACACCCTCTGCTTTCTTTGGTTAATTTGGGAAGATCTTATTCTTAAACCAAAAAAAAAGGCTTATGTCCTCTATTCTCAAGTGATTTTAGTGCTGGTGAAATCCTCCATGGATTGAGCAAAGCATAGGTCGTGGGAGTGTAAGCTTCCCCAATGCTTCCCTGTTAATGTGTCTCAACCTTGGCCTACAGGGATCACTCAACTGGGGTCACGTTTCACTAAGATTTAAGGGGTCATTAGAACATGTTCACCAACGTAGCTTGAAAACTTGTCTCTTTCATCAAGAGAAGTTGGTCCAACAACATATTACCTCCCCCACCTCTACTCTCTAATACAGCCCACACATTCTAACACTTCAGCGTATAGTTTAAAAGATGGCACCACAATTAAGCCTGTACATTTCAAGGAAGCATAGGTACTCTAGAGCTTTCAAATTTGCCACTTGAACTGTGCAAAAAACTCACTGTGAAACCAGGTACCTCTTGCCTTTGGATTATGAATCAAATTCCGTTAAAAGGCACCAAACCGGTGGGCACAAGACACTATCCTACAGCTGAGTGATAACCTCATAAGTCAAGATGACCTTGTGAGGTTATTTCACAGCCAACATTCTAGAGGTGAAAAACTACATGAAACTGAAAACAAACCGCAGCACCTGGCTCTCCTGCTTTTTCAGTGCATGTGAGAGATGACTGTTGCTGTGAAGAGGTTCTTTCCTTGGAGTACTTGGTTAGTAATGAATATGTAGACTGGGGGGGGACGTTAAGTGCATTGTGGATCCTGAACACAGATCCTGCTTTAATTTTAGTGTCTGGGGAGAAGACTCAGCAGGAAAGAAAAAAATACAAAAATAAAAAACCCACCAACAAAACTATCACACCTCTCTTTAAACCTTAAGATAGGTGCTTTTGACAATCCTAAGAGAGTTTGACACCTAATTGCTCAATAAATGCCAATAGGACTTTGGTGCCTTATTACCTTAGGCTCCTTTCACAACCCCCCAGCATAAAGAGCCAACTGCACTTTCCTTAGGTGAGAATGGAGTTTGCTTCAGTACCATGGCTAAACGTTCCTCTTCCTTGCCCTCCACCCATCCTTTTGCACAGTATGCCAAATCCCTACCTTCCTCCCCACATCTTCCCCCAACTTACTCCAGATGTGTCAGTCAGCGGGGTGTGCAGACAGGCTGTGAAGCCTGCTTTGCAAAGCCTTTGCAATAAAATCCCTATACTCATAAAACCTTATAATAAATGGTGGGGCACATTCGCACAGTGAGAGCCTGTAAACCTAACTCTGGCAAAATACCCAGCCTGAGGAGTGTTATTAAAAACTACCTTTTCTGCTCAAGGTTCAGATACGGACAGTCAATTCTCTAATGGAAATACACGACAGTTATTGTCAAGCTGACAGCGATTCACCCATGACAGTAATTCCATCACAATGTGGCAAATGCCTCAATTAAAGGAGTTTAAAGACCGTGTAGGCTATTTCAGCCCCTTAGCAGGCTAGTCTTTTGGGAATCCTATATGCTGGCATAATTTAGTATTGCCAGAGATACTAGGAGGAGGTATTAGACCAGTTCAATTTACTGGGTTAGCAAGGCTCACAAAGCGGCATTTAGGGTGGGAACATTACAGAAGCCTGACAGGAACTGAACCCCACAGCTAATGAGTATTAGGAATTAATAAAATATGAATAAGCTTTCATCCAGGGGAACCTTTTCACAAAACAATTACTCACATTCGACCTCAGTCTTCATCCTCAAAGGACACCTGCACAACATCTTCAAAAGACAAGCCTAGGAGCTCAAATTAATATTTTTGCTAGACACTAAAAATTATAGTGTTAAAGATACTGGATTAATTACTTATAGAACAAAAAAGGGGGAGGGTTTAATGACTGTGGGGGTGTTAACAGGCCACTTCACTTTGAAAGGTCCCTTAGAAAGGGTGTTAACTATTTACGCTAAACAATCTCTTCCATCTTATATTTAGCTGTGACACTTGGAGTACCTTTTCCAGACCGGAAGAAGAGCTCTGTGTCGTATGAAAGCTTTCCCCTTTCACCAAAACAAGTTGGTCTAGTCAAAAAACAAAAACAAAAAAAAACCCACCATCCTCACCCACCTTGCCTCTTGCCTTCAGTGTCTTCTTAGCAACCTTTCCAAGAAAGTACTGAATTTCTTGAGAGAAAAGGGACAAAGTTTAATCACACTAAAAATCCAAGGTCTATTCTTCCTTGGCTTACCCCACCAATTCCAGCGGAGTTAGATCAGGGATGAGCTTGGGCCAATGTTTGTAAGTGTCCTCATGGATGTGGACAACATTATTTTAACTAACCCTGCAGTGTTGGGTTAATGGGGCAGACACAAGCCATGGTGCAACGTACTCTTTGCCTCCCTCTCCCTAACATACCTAGTGAGCAGGCAGGGCTTCAGTGCCTCTATGGAATTAGCAAGACAACACCTTGCCTCTGGGTTTAGCAGGAAAGCCTATTGAAAGAGATGGTTGCTCTTGCCCCATCTCAACAAGTATTGTCCTTAATTTGTTTGTCCGTCCCTTTGGGAGGGGGAGAGGTGTCACACATCAGTGCTTAATTTGTAATAAAAGATGTGCCAGGCCTCAAGCACATTTTGTTTTTGTTTTTTTTTTTAACATTCATAACTGATGCAGCGAGGCCAGAGGTGCCAGAGCCATGAACTGCCAAACCTAGAGGTTTAAGCACTGTCACATGTTGCAAATTAAGCAGTCACATGTTGCAGCAGAGTTGCTGCCTCCCCTATGCACCACGCAAAACCAGATGCAGTAGTTTTACTCTATCAAAAAGGGCACTCAACAGAATTGGAAAAGCAAAATGTTCTGCTTCTAGAAACGTGTTTGAGCCTAAATCCATAATTAATGCCCAGCCTACAAAACTCCAAGAATCAGAAATTAGAGGTGGAAGAAGCCTGCTTAGACTAGAGCATTCCCAGAGCAGGATTGTTCCCTGTTACCGTACACCCCTCAATGCTTTGCACACTACTTTTAAATGAGTAGTGATGTGGTTTTCACCACTCCTTTTGGGACACTCTTCCAGAGTCTAATAGATTTCTGTCACTGGGCCTCAGTGGATCCCAGCTGAGAATACCAAATTCAGGACAAACTGCTGAGAAATAGGGCAGACTCATCCCAGACTGGTGGCCATTAACAAAAAATAAACTTCTTGTTAACCAGTGTGGTGATATAGAAGCCTAAGTATGTTTCAGCACCTGAATTCTGACAACGCTGTTGAACAGAACAGCATAATAAAAGGTTCCCAAGTTTCATAAAGAACAATTTTAAGACCCAGAAAACAGATGCCAACCATTCTGGACATATTTTAGGGTTTTATGTGGCCACCTATCACCTTAATATCTGACCACATGCCATGTAAAGTCAATATCAATAGAATCGTAGGACTGAAAGGGACCTCGAGAGGTCATCTAGTCCAGTCCCTCACACTCAAGGCAGGACCAAGTATTATCTAGACCATCCCTGACAAGGGTCTGTCCAACCTGCTCTTAAAAATCTCCAGTGACAGACATTCTATCACCTCCCTAGGCAATTTATTCCAGTGCTAAGGGAAAACTGCCTGTCAGGGTAGGTAATGTCCAACCTAAGCCACCCTTGCAGCAATTTAAGCCCATTTCCTCTTGTCTCATCCTCAGAAGTTAACAACGTTTCTCTCTCCTCCTTGTAACAATCTTTTGTGTATTTGAAAACTTATGTCCCCCCCTTGAGGACTTAGTGGAGTCTCTGGCACTTCTCCCCTTTCAGGTCAAAACTCTTCTTGGGTAGGGATTTGGGGGCGGGGGGCATGGGAGGAGAGGGGTTAGGAGGGGTTAAGGAATAGAAGGTCTCTTATTGTGAGCATTTTTTATGTGGAGAGACCATCCCAAGAAGAAAGATTTTGCAGTGTTTTCTAAAAACAGTTCAACCCTGGATTCACCTGACCTGCTTAATTATAGGAAGAGCTATTGGAGAATGGAGATACTTGGTGGAAGTGATCCAACGTCACACCAATCCAACACATCATACATGTAACAACATAGCACTTCCAGAGTGTGATGCTGAAGAATTAAGAATGCTAGTGGGGACGAAGAGTGGCAAAGGCTGGAGGATCCTCAGGGACACCATAATAAGGGCACAGCTGGACATTAGCTCCTCAGAGAATGAGACACTAACTAACGAGCAATGATGTTGACAACTGGAGGGAGTTCAGAGAAGAGCATCAGAAAGGACCGGGGAGTTAGACCCAACAGCAGAATATGTTCTTTCAGTCTGGGTGATTTTAAAATAAAGAAGCCTCAAAGTGTGAATTGCTCATTTTAAAATCCTCCATCATGGATCAATTCATGGCACTGACTCTCTCTGTAAACTGAAAGGGGCAGTAGAGAGAGAGGGTAATCTCTATCGTTCCACAGCTATGTGCAACTCAAGACCAAAAAAAAGTTCAAAACTTCAAAAGGTAGGGGATTTTTGCACCATGTTCTGAATATTTGAAAATGGCCAGGTTTTGCAAAATTACATTTTGTAGGGTTTGTCCTTGCGTAGGAACATGTAAGTAAAACTGGGTTCTTTCACTCAAACAGTCTACCCAGAACTGCTTAGTGGGTCAAGTCTCTCATTTGGTGTTCTCCTTAAAGCCACACTTCAGAGATCCTTGTGATTCCAAGAGAAGTGCAGCTTTCACTGAAAGAAAAGTGAGTTTCTAATCTTCATGGCTGCATTTAAGAGCTTGAAAGATTGACAAATCAGAAGGCAAATAAATCCTAAATCTATTATACTAAAAAAACCCTCATGAAATTTGAACTTACGATTTTTGTGGCCTGGCTCATGATGTTTTCACAAATTGGGGTTGGTAATATAGTAATTCTTCCTTTCTAGACCTGAGAGGGTCTTCCCCATCTGCGATGTCTAGGATTATTCAGACTATCATGTCTACATGACAGTGCAACTCAGATTGAGCCTCAGAAGCTGCAAGTGACTCTTTAATGTGTCTCCTGCAGCTCTTTGCGGCATATGAATTAAATCACACAGTGTTTTAATTAACAACCAATCAGGATGCTTTTACTAGGTTATTAACTAATTTTAGTTGACAAAATAATACTGGCTTAGTCATTTTGTTGTGATTATTTTTATATGCTAAATGAAACAATTAATTCACACTACTGTGACTTTTTTCGGTAATATTGACCCCTAATTTGGCTCCTAAAGCACTGAGGTCTGCCAATCACTGCTCTGTGACTTACATCACACTACTCAGGCCACATACCAGGCCAGATATAGCCCAAGAAGCTATATGAATTGCTTCAATATAATACAAGTTGTTTAACACACCAAGTTCCACAACCAACCATTAAGTCAACTGAGCATAGTTCCAAGTTCTCCGCACAGCTCTATGCTTTAAAGCATGACAAAAATAGCCAGCAAAAGCATCTGTGCGAGGGCACCACCCTGCAACAGAAGAGTTGCATCATCATGAGTCATCCCAGTTCTACTTTAAAAGCATACGAGAGGGATGAAAGAGAATGAAGAGTGCTCTTCTAGGATGGGGAAATATGTTCTGGAGTAACCACTCCGCCCACAAAGAGGAGTGCTACAGCATTGATTCTCTATCAAATCCATCGCTCCTCAGAGACAGAAAGTCTGCTAGTCAGCTCCCTGCTCCCTCTGCCCCCATCCTGCCACGAAGGGCATAATGAACTCGTTGGCACTTTGGTAAGGGAAGTAAAAAGTCAGCCTGTCCATTGGTGGGAAGATGAGACAATTTGGTTTCCTGTTCTAATTTCTGCTACTAGGACTCGCCACTTTTTCCAACCTATGTTATCATTAGAATGAAGATAGCTTGAAGACTGGGACGGGGCACATTCCAGACACTGTATAGTCCCTTTCCCCCTTGTTTTTACACATTCTTAGGAAGAGCAGATTTCTTTAATTGAACCATGGCAAAAATTCCCTTCTTGCTGCTCCGAAGGTAATACAGACCTGTTCTCTCAGACAGCACAAGAACGATGGTTTTGATTGCTCAGTTGCTAGCGATTGCACTAATGCTAAGGCACACGTAGATCACCCAGACTGGGACCAAAGCTCTTCAATTCAAGCCACTGCCATGGTCTACCATTACATTATTTATGCCTCTGTGTACCATCGCAAAAGTGAGCAAAGTCACCAGTCGAGCCCCACTCCATTACTTGTCATCTGAAGTAATCCCTTACTTCTGCACTACAGCGGGGGCAGCTGGTGGGGCGGTCATGTTGTTTGTGGCACGAGAGGACTATTTTTTTTTTAATCCTGCTCCTGTCCCGTCCTGCAATACCCAGTCTATTTTTATCCTGCTCCTGCTATTATGGCAGCTGGTCCTGTGAGACCCCTGGGATCCCAGTTGCTTCACCCCTCCTCCTCCCCCCACCGGGAAACTCTTGAACCCGGCCACTTTGCGCACCACTGTACCATCGGGGACACAGTAACATGACTGGAGGTTTGGAGCTGTTCTGTTGTGTAATGGGTTTGTGTCAGCGGAGGCTTTACCAATCAGCCACTGCTTAGAACAGGGCACGACCTACATTCCAGGCCTCAGGGGGAAGAAGGAGGGGAAGAGCATAGAGAAAGAATATCCCAGTTAGCGTCCAGGCCCGCCCTTCCCAACCCCAGCCCCAGCACCGCTCGGCGTTCCACCCGGGCAGCTGGGGCTGGGCCTGTTCTGCCCGCCTGCCTGGCACTCGTGCCAGGGAGCAGGGTCTGGACACGAGGGCTTGGTCTGCTCCGGCACTTGCCCACAAGCCCCTGCTCCCTAGCTGGGGCACAGGGCACATGGAGCAGGTGGGGGTGCAGGGGTGCCCATTTTTCCAGCTCCCCTCCCCCAAATTGGCCAGGGCCCCTGGGCACAGCCCGTTGGCCCAGTGGCTAATCCGCCACTGGGAGGAGGGTGAGCAGTCAGCCTGGGGGCAGCAGAGGAGATCCTCAAAAAAGGTAGGCCTGCCGCCTTGGGGAGCCGGGCCCAGTGTGGGGCGGTGGGATAGGGAGGGGTGCTGGGCATAGGCACCAAGGTTCTAATCTGCCGGGGGGCGCTCCCCCCTCCCAGCTCTACCGAGGCCCTGCCCCCACTCCACTCCTTCCTCCAATGCCCCACCTCGACCCTGCTCCTTCTCACTTCCGCCTGCCTCTTCCAGCCCCATCTCTTGCCACCCAGTTCCACCCCCTCTCTCGAGCACACTGCATCCTCACTCCCTCCCCTCTCAGCGCCTCCTGATGCCATGAAACAGCTGATCCGTGACAGTGGGGAGGCACGGGGAGGGGAGAGGGATATGTTGATCGACAGGCTCACTTGTGGGCAAGAGATGTTTGGGGGAGATAGAGGCATTGATGGGGGGCTGCCGGTGGGTGCTCAGCACACACCATTTTTCTTCCATGGGTGCAGAGCACCCATGGAGCCATCGCCTATGATGCCAGGAGCCGTGCACACTAGAGAGTGGCGTCTCCTCCTGGAGCTGGGTGCACGCCGGGGCACCCCTATCCCTCCTGCCTCCCCTCCATCTCGCTATCATTGCTCACCCACCTGAAGTCGGAGCCCACCCAAATGTCCCATCCTGGCTATGCCACTGGAATGTCCTGCAACAAAAGTTATGAATAGTAGCTGATCAATAAAGTACTTAAAATGGGTTTGCATTGCAACAAAAATGCCAGTACAAATATCATATTCTATGTGCACAACAAAAATATACCACAGGGAATTATACTCCACTCATTTAGTAACAGATCAGATCTAATAAGGTATTTTCTCTTCTAAACTCCTAGGGTAGGATACAAAAGCATGAACAGCTTGAAACATCTCAATTGGAATTTAAAGAAAATAATGTCTTAAGTATAGACAAAAGAAACGACCACTAACTAGTTGCACCTTAGATGACTAAATAGATGTTATATATATGTAAACCTTCTGCCCCTCTGAGTTGGCAGCAACAAGGGCCGGGTTCAGTATCCAGGGGTTCCGTTTCAGTAACCAATGCATAACCGGCTCGAGCCCCCACCCAGTGACCTGGGACCTCACATACCACACCCCCCTGGGCACCTCTAGGAGGCAATACTTCCCCTCTCGCAAGCACGGAGTCTGAGTGTAGCAAAATCTTTTTAATAAAGGAAGGAATCAATGCGGCATCCCATTAGAGAAACACCACAAACAGGGTTATAACACAAACCATAAACAAAAACCCACCTCCAAGTACGTTTGGCACTGTCCTTTTTCCCCTTAGAGTTTTAAGTCCAATCACCCCAAAGTCCAACAACCCAAAAGTCTCTGGTCAATGCCACCCCAGAGTTCGAGAGTTTATCTGTAGAGGTCCCTCCCCCCAGCCTGGGTAGAAAGGGGCACCTTACGTGGTCCGGGGCCAACTGTCCTGCCTCTCCGTGGCTTCTGCTTCTGCCTTCTCCACGAACTGCTCCGCTTTACCAGCCGCTCCACTCTGCTCCTCCAGCCGTCCTCAGAAACTGCTCCGCTCCACCAGCTGCTCTGCTCCATGAGCTGCTCCAGTTCTCTCTGCAAACTGCTCGGCTCCACTCGCTCTGTGGGCCGCTCCACCCGTCCCACAGCTACTCCGCTCTGCCAGCCGCTCTGCTGCCACCAGCTGTCCCATGATCCGCTCCAGCCGTCCCCACAACTGCTCCACTCCACCAGCTGCTCTGTTCCACAGTATCGCTTCAGGCTCCCCCACTAGTTAGCACAGTACTCAGTGCTCTCAGCTCAGTCATTTCAGCTCTTGAGTGATTTCAATTCTTCGTGATCTCAGCTCTTAGTAGGGGAGCCCCAGTGCTAGTGCACCATTAGCCCAAAGTGAGTTCAGCTCAGTAACCTGTATTTAAATTCTTGAGGGAATAAAAAAATCAACTCTGACATTCCACAGTGGAGAGAGGAGGGGGGTGGAACTGGTGCTTCTAGCTCCACAAGGAGACTGCACCACCAGGCACAGATACCTGTCCCCAACCTCTCTCAATTCACTGGGGTTTGGAACCCATGCCCCTTGTCTAGCAAGTACCACCCAACTGAGGGTGAGTCATTTGTCACCAAGCAGTCCCACAGCTCGGCAGTCTGGGATAGGGTAGGCGTGCCTATGCAAATACACTCTCTGACATTCTTTCCACCAGATGTCAGGGTAGAGCTTATCCTGACTCTGCTTACACATACACACACACACGTTTAAAAAAAAATTTTCTACCACCCTTTTTTGAGCGGGGAGGAGGGGAAGTCCTATATTGTCACTGATCCTGGGTCTCCATTCTTTGGGTTCTTTCTTCTCCAGTGATATCGCTGTTTTAAAAATTACACTTCCCCACATGGGTGCAGTTTAACCACCTTACCCAGGAGGAAAAGAATTTGCATCGCATCCTCATTCAAAAGCTCTGGAAAATCAGTTTCACATTGCTAAGGCAAATTACAGGATTATATTTTGAAAGTGTTCTATTAACGCAATGGGCGGTATAACCGTTTTATTAAAGCATTAAATAGTAGAGCACAGCAGGAAAGATTGGGCTTGTCTGGAATTCGAGGACAACACAGGCACCCCCTGTTTTTAAGAACAGGTTAGACAAGCACCTGTCAGGAATGGGCTAGTTATTACTTGGTCCTGCCTTAGTCCAGTCCTACACTTCTATGATGCTTTGGCTCCTCATTGACTAGCAGGCTAAAAGAGTCTTGGGCCCTCCCTAAAACATTCAACTTTTGCTTTACATCCAGCCTTGAGCATCAAGCAGGGGGCCTCATTCTAGAGGGCAAGGGAGGGGTTTACAAACTGAACTCCCTCCTCATTTTATATATTCAGAAGGCTTCTATACCATCTCCAGGCTTTCCTCCCAACCTCCCCAGAGACTCCATCTCCTTTTTCCATTGGTACACCTTGCAGCCACCGAGTCGCCTGTCGCTCACCGATTGTTCTGTAGGGTTATAGTAAAGCCCTACCCCAAGGAACAAGAGTGTCTGGACCTCACAGCAAGCGCATGGGTGTAGGAGCCAAGAAATCCTGCACTGAACTCCCAGCTCTGCTACCAATTTGCCGCATGGCCTTGCACACTTCACAGCCTTTTGCACCTTACTGAACCCTCTCCCTCCATCACAGAGGCATTGTGGGGATTAGCTATTTGTACTGCTTTGAAGATGTGTAGAGCTACACACATGCTAAGTATTAAATAGTTTCCTTTTAACTTGCAGCAAACAGCAGCCTGGGATTTTGATAGCAACCCTTGATTAACGCTGTCAAGAAACTTGATTTAATTGTCTCATTACAGATTGTTAATTCCAGCCTCCCAGTTCTCTTTTATGCAGACCAGGCCCAGATATACCCTGAGCCTGCCAGCACAGAGGTTTCCATTTTCAAAGATCCAGTGTACTCTGGGGGACCTGTTTAGTTCAAACAGGAATCGGGATTTGCAAGAGGGCTAATGAGTTACCAACATTCAAGAAGCAGGTACTGTAACGCTGAGCCGCAAATCTCTGGTTACACTTCAAAGCAAGGTAGTACAAAGAGCTGGTTATGAGGCTTTAGAAGAGAGAGAAGCCTCTGTTACTCATTGAAAGGTTCTATAAGCAAGTGACCTATTGCAAGGAGAGAAAAAGGGGACAGACTGGAGCCACATAAATTGCACTCTGATAACAATGACAGAATGAAGCTTAGAAACAGAGCTCGGAGGAAGGGTAGTCCAGCGGTTAGAGGCAGAGAGCCCAGCAGTTAGGACTCCAGGGTTTTTATTTCTGGCTCTGTTACTTACTCTGAGCTCAGGAAAAAGTCACTTTGTACATCTCTGTGCCTCCTTTTCCTGCCCATTTGTGAACTTGGGCAAAAAAATTCTCTCCCGGTGTCACAGGAGGCTTTGGTGGGGATGGACTGCTTTGAAATCTTTGAATGAAAGGTGCTAAATAATTGCAGAGCATTACGAATTACCATTACCAATAACGTGCAAACCAACACTCCTCATTCATCTAAATGCCATCCAGGTTTGGGAGGCAATTTGCAGCATTACCCACAAATCAGGAGACAATCAAAACATCATTGACTATGACTAACTTAAGATCCAGCACTAAACAAACAACTAAGTGGACTAGGAATCTCAGTGGCCTCAGCCCAATAGGATCCCAGAACAGCAGAGCCAAGTAGGGTTGCCAACTTTCTATTTGCAGAAAGCTGAACACCCTTGCCTCGCCCCTTTCCTGATGCCATGCCCCCACTCCATCCATCGCTTGTTCTCCCCTACCCTTGCTGATGCGCTCATTTTCACCGGGCTGGGGCAGGTGGCTGGGGGGCAGGTGGCATGAGGGCTCCAGGGTGGGGCTAGAGAGATGAGGGGTCTGGGGTGCAGGAGCGAGCTCCAGGCTGCGGCAGGGGGCTCTGGGCTGAGACAGGGAGTTGGGGCATGGGAGTGGGTGCGGGCTCCAGCTACAGGTTCTGGAGTTGGAGCCAGAGATGAGGGATTTGATTTTCAGGAGAGGGCTCCGGGCTGAGGCAGAGGGTATGGGATTTGGGCTAGGGGGTGCGGGCTCGAGGGTGGGGCCAGAAATGAGGGGTTCAGGGTGCACGAGAGGGATCCTGGCTTGGCAGGGGGTTGGGTGCAGGGGGGTGAGGGCTCTGGGTGGGGCCAGGGTTTGGGGTGGCAGGAGGGGACTCTGAGCTGGGGCAGGGGGTTGGGGTGCAGGAGGAAGTGAGGGCAGTGCTTACCTCAGGCAGCTCCCAGGAATCTGCTGGTATCTCCCTCCGGCTCCTAAGTCGAGGCTCGACCACATGGCTTTCTGCGCTGCCCACGCCTGCAGGCACTGCCCCCTCAGCTCCCACTGACCATGGTTCCTGGCCAATGGGAGCAGCTAAGCTGGCACTGAGGGGAGGGGCAGCACGCAGAGCCTCCATGGCCATCCCTCCAACTAGAAGTTAGAGGGAAATGCCAGCAGCTTCCCGGGAGTTGCATGGAGCCAGATAGGGAACCTGCATGTGGTGCTGACCAGACTTTTAGCGGCCTAGTTAGTGGTGCTGACCAGAGCTGCCAGGATCCCTTTTTTACTGGGTGCTCAGCAACCCTAGAGCCAAGCCACCTTCCCTCTCTTCTCCCCACTTTCCCAGATACCTCAGAAACTTTTCATTACAATCAGGAGTGGTGGAAGCAGGGAGAGACAGCGCTATCAGGAAAGCCTCAATGGAATTAAGAAGCACTTGTGACAGGAGTTAATCCAGACGTAGGCTTTGCTTGGCAGAGCTGCTTGATGTTGACAGGGATCCAGTGGAATTGTTATCAAAGGGCTCCAAATAAAGAAGGGATTATTATGTCTGTTGGAAGCGCTGTTTGGAGAATGGCATTTTGCTGCCCAAGATATTGGGCCCACTCTTACAACCCTGGGTGGCTGAGTGAAATTCTTGTGGCATCTCCTCTGCATCCTGAAGAGGCAGAACCTATATTCTCTCTTGAGCAGATCTGTCAATGCCAACATCCTAGTCTGAGGAGAGGCAGTGCTGCCTAGCAGTTAGAGAGCAGGACTAGGTGTCAAGGCCCTTGGGCTCCATTCCCCACGCTGCCACTGATTCACCTTATAACAGCTTGACTTCCGTGCCTCACTCTGCCCAGCTCTGAGGAGGCCTCCCTCGCAAATGGTGCTCTGAGACTTGCTTGTAACTCAAAGGCCTTTGGAGAACAGCAAACCAAGAGTGAAGTTATTACATTCACTCCAACAGACAAAAAATGTGCCACTAAAAACCATAGTCAATCCCAGCTCCCCAAATAAAGACGTTCAGGGTCAGGGTTCAGCCCTCAAGTTTGGTGGTGCTGACATAGTCACACTGCACTCATAGAAAACAGTGGGGTGTTAGGGGAGAGCTGGAGAGATGGGGAAGAGGTTGGGCTTTTTCCCCAGGTCTGATGGAACAGGCTCTGGCACATGGCACTAAGACTAAGCTGTCCATTGGCTTCTCCACACCCAGCACTAGGAGTCACTTCAGCTGATGCAAACGCATCAGGTTCATGAGTATATCTAGACTGTTTGCCACATCCTACTAAGTGTTGTATCAGGTTGAATCAGCAAAGCTTCATAGTGAGTTTCAATGTCTCCATGTAAAGGTACCAAAAAATATAAAAAAGGGGACACCTCTGAGGCAGGAGCACTATGATCCTAGCTAGAGGCCTTTTGACGCAATCTCTCTGCAATGGCCTGGCTAGCAGACATGTCCCAGCTGCCCTCTGTTGGATGGAATGTCAGACTTCCTTAACCTGCATGATCCATCCTAGTGCAGCAGCACCATGCTCCATGCACAGAGCTGGCTGATTACATGGTGCTGGCTCTCCTTATACCCAACTGCTTCTTCGCTGCAAACTACTAGTGGCCTGTAAACACAACCGGAAATGCGGTCAAAGGAGCCATCTTAGCTACTTCTTGTAAAGGTTGTTGCTATATAAAAGAAACTGGTCAATAGCAATGACTCATTAGATCTGGAGAAGGCAGATACCAGTGGGAGAGAAAAAAGTCCCAGGAAGAAGAGAACGAGGCAGCCAGGCAAAAGGACCAGGAGCAAGCAAGTGTGCTTGGGGGAAAGAGGCTGTCACCATCTGGTAGAGAAGCAGAGGGAAACCAAAGAATACAATACTCAGAGGGGCAAGAAAAAGATCAACTTTTATCCAAAAAGGACACCACACTTCCTGCATGCTAGACAATAGCTTCCAGACACTGCTTCTGTGTGCACGCAGTTATGGTAGTTGCCGGTACATCGAATGCGGATTGTACTGTAATTCAAGTGTTTGAATTACAAGGGCCAGAGATTTCTTCCTGCTATCAGCCATAAAGAGATGTACACTTAGAACATGTAGAACAGCGGATCAGTTAAGTACTTTGCAGCCACAGGATCATTATGCTCTTAGTAATTCCTGACAGGGTCCAGGATTCACAGCACACAGGCTGATTCACCAAGTATAAATACTTAAACTGTATGCAAGGGATTTAAACAACAAAATGTACTAGAGGCTTTGGGACAAACACAGTTCATAAACAGGGGGAACTATGTAAGGGCAGACACAGATTTACATGTCCATAATAAATGTCTCAGTGTTATGACAGCAAAACTAAAGAATGTATCCCATGCCAGAGCACAGAAGCAAACAGGGCTATTATTAAATTGGACTCTCAGCCATTAAAATTCTTGAACTTCTGTTGTTTACATCATTCCCATCTCCAGCCTGAAACTTATGGTCATAAAATAATCAAATTTACTAAGTCAGTATCCAGTATCCAGCCAGACAGGAACTGCAATCCCAGTGAGATGGAGTTCTACACAATTTCATTCTTTAACTTTCAATTTCCCGATGTTTGTGGATTTTCATTGATTCGGAGGCCAGAATGGACCATTGTAATCATCTAGTCTGATCTCCTGTACAACACAGGCTATAGAACTCCAAAGTAATTTCTAGAGCAGATCTTTTAGAAAAACATTCAATCTTGATTTTAAAATTGCCAGTAATAGAGAAACCACCATGATCCTCGGTAAATTGAATAAATGAGTAATGCTACGATTAGTTATGGAGGTCACGGCAGTCACAGATTCCGTGACTTTACCAGACCTCTGTAACTTCTTTGGCTTCAGCTGTCAGCTGCTGAAACCAGGGCAGCAGGAGGGAGTGTGCACACCCCAGCCTTGCAACTGGGGCCATCCTCCCCTGCCCTGCAGCTGGGGTTGGAGCCAGGACTCTACACCCTCACCCCGCAGCCAGGGCCACAGACTCCTGCCCTGTTGCAGGGGTTGCAGCTGGGGTCATGTGCCCCTACCCCACAGCAGAGGCTGCAGCAGGAGCCATGCACCCCTTTGTGTCTGGGGTTGGAGCTGGGACTACGTGGCCCTGCCCAGCAGCTACAGCCAGCTCCATAGTGGGAGCTGTAACCCCACTCCCAGTGGCTGCATGCCCCCACAGAGGCTGTCATCCCCTCACCTCCCCCCATGGCAGGGGGCTTGGCCTGTCAGTCCCCTCCACCCCCAGTACTCCAGCTGTCATTCTTCCTTCCCCCTACCTTGCCCTGCCCCCGGTTATTTTTAGTGAAGTCGCAGGCAGGTCACAGGCTGCTGTGAATTTTTGTTTATTGACCATGACCTCTCCATGACTTTTACTAAAAGTAACCCTGACAAAATCTTAGCCTTACCAATGAGCAATTACTCTCTCAGTTAAAAATGTCTGCCTTCTTTACAGCCAGAATTTCTCTAGGCCCAATGGCTGGAAGCTGAAAAACATTATACCTTTCTCCACTAGACTGAAGAACAGATTATAAAATATTTGTTCCCCACATAGATACTCAGACTAATCAAGTCACCCCAACCTTCCCTCTGCTAAGATAAGTAGATTCAGGTCCTTGAGTCTATCACTATAAGGCAGGTTTTCTAATCCTTTAATCGTTGTTGTTGCTTTTCTCTGGACCCTCTCCAATTTATCAACATCCTTCTTGAATTGCAGACACCAGAACTGGACAGAGTATTTCAGCAGCAATCGCACCAGTGCCAAATAGATGGAAAATAAACCTCTCTGATCCTACTCGAGATTCCCATTTATGCATCCCAGGGTCACATTAGCTCTTTTGGCCATAGCATCACGGCGGGAGCTCATCTTTAGTTTAGTTTAGAGTGCTATCCATTACCACAAATCTTTTTCACCGTCACGGCTTCCCAGGATGGAGTTCCCCATCCTCTAAGTAAGGCCTATATTCTTTGTTCATAGAGGTACACATTTAGCCACATAAAAACTTGTGCACAGTTTACCAACCAATCCAGGTTGCTTTGAATCAGTGACCTGTCCTCTGTGTTATTTATCACTCTCCCAATTGTTGGGTCATCTTCAAACTTTATCAGTGACGGTCATTGACAAAAACATTAAATAGAGGAGGACCAAGATCCCTGCAGGACGCCACTGGAAACACACTCATTTGATGACGATTCCCCATGTAGCCATCATTTAGTCCATTTTTAATCATTTAATGTGTTCCATGTTAATTTTAGAACATTCCAGTTTTTTAATCAAAATGTCTTGTGCTACCAAGTCAAACCCCTTATAAAACTCAAAGTATAAGACATCAACACCTTTACCTTTATGAATGAATCATGTAATCTCATTAAAAAAAGGTATCAAATTAGTTTGACAGGATCTATTTTACACAAACCCATGCTGATTTGCATTAACATTACACTCCCTTTATTCTGTAGGAATCGACTCCTGTTTCAGCTGCGCCACCATCTTGACAGCAACTGACGTCAAGCTGACAGGCCTATAGTTATTACAGTCATTTCATTTACCTTTCTTTAAAATTAGCACAATAGCATTTTTCCAGTCTTCTGAAATTTCCCATGCTCCAAGACTTAATAAAAAAAATCAATATTAGCAATCCAACACACTCCTCAGCCAGCTCTTTTAAAACTCTTGGATGCCATTTATCTGGACATGCTGATTTAAAAATGTCTAACTTTAGTAGCTTCGGTTTAACATCCACCAGAGATTCTAGCAGAATGGAAAGAGAGCTATCACCATATGATTATTCTATATCCTCATCTATTTTTCCCCCAATATACATCAAATATTTATTGATCACTCTGTCTTTTCTGCATTATTACTGATAATTCTAGCATTTCCATTCATTATGGGAGCAATACCATTGTCTTAATTCTTTTTGTTCCTAATATATTTAAAAAACTCATTATTACCCTTAACTCTGCTGGCCATAGATTCCCCTTGTGTCTTTCACCTTCCATTATCAATTTTATACAACTCCTAATTTTTTATTTATGTTCCTTACTAGAAGCTTCCCCTTTCTTCTATTACTTTTATTTTATTTTTTATAGCTGCTGTCACCTCCCCTCTAATCCAGGTCGGATTTTAACCAGCACAGCCTTTCCTCAGTTGTGGGAATGGGGCATTTAGTAAGGTGTTTTAATACGATTTCTAATCATCATTCACATTTTTCTGATTAAAAATTCCTTCCTCCCAGAGGATCTGGCTCATAAAAGTATTTTCAGCTTTGTGAAACTGGCCCTATTAAAGCAGAGGGGGAGAGAGAGAGAGAGAGATTGCACATTATTAATGTGATCTCACTTTGATTTTGTGGACTTGTGGACTTCTCCAAACATTATAAATGTAATCAAGTCATGATCACTTGCCTAAGCTACCATTAATTTTTCAAGTTCTGTAATCAGTTCCTCTATATGTTAGTACAAGGTTTAACAAAAAGCTCCCACATGTTGGCTGCAACAGTTTCAAAACATTATATATGACAATTTCTTGACTCAAATTCCAAGAATGTTTTGGTACTGGCAGCCTGAGACTTCCAGTATATGTCACTCAGACTGAAGTCTTCTGTGATCACACAGCTTATTTTCCCTACACATTATAGATAGATGCATAAGGAAAAGATCATCCTTTTCCTACTGTGTGATTTGGTGGTCTGTGGCAGACACCAATTAACATTCCATCTTGTGCTTTACCTGTTAGGACATTGGATTCATAAGCATTCAAACCCATTTACTTCTGAGTTATCAGTGACTCAAACAGGCAATGCCATTTTTGACAGAGTGCCACTTCCTTCCCCTTTATACCTTCAAACCTTCCTAAAAATCAGTGGTAATAAGCTATTTAACATTCCATTTGTGTAAATCATCCACCAAGTTTCAGTATGACCAGTTAGATTGAATTTAAGCTCATAAATGAGCCATTCCAGTTTCTCTTGTTCGTTACCTTGGCTCCCAGCACTGCCATGCAGGCAATTCAAGCATTTAGTCTCTTCGTGTCCTTTGGTTCCTTGATTTGTTCTCAATATGCTGATTGCTCATATCTTCCCCCTTTTTCCTCTCCCCTTTTGTTATCAGTTTAACCCCCTGCATGACCATGCTCGCCAGCCTGTCCCCAAGGAGATTAGTCCCATTCCACTGAGGTGGAGGTCACCCAAACTCCTAGAAGGCCAATGCTGCACAAAACCCAAACCCCCTACCCTATACCAGCACATCTTGATTTTAAAGAGATGCGCTCAGGTTATTTCCTTTCCTCCACTACATGGATTGTGTTTTTCCCTGTGGATTTCAGCTGTGTTTGACAGGTACGTGGAGGGTTACGTTATTTTGTTTATAGCTCCTTTCAATCCAAAAAACACCAAGCCTGTTTAACACATGCATGCACAATACAGCTAGAGGAAGGAGAAGTGTTTTTCCCCCCAGAATAACTGGGAAAATTCCTAGAAGTGCCATAAAGTCTAATGCCCCTACATAGCGGACAGGACCTCTGGGATTAAGGTCTTATCTAAAAGACTCATCCAGTGTCAACCACTGGATTGTCTTCTCTTAGGATTTCGGACAGCTGGGATTGAAATCCACTGACTTGGATGCTTATTACAACTATCCAGCCTTTCTGACACTGCACACTTGGGTTGGATATATCACAAAGACAGACAATTTCCTGGTTTTGGTGGCCTAATACGGTATTTCAGCACTTCCACTTCTAGCCAATAGCCAGAATTGCAGAGGTAGGTAAAAGTGAAAAGCGATGAGAGAAGAGTATTTAACCCAGTAGCTAGCACGGGACATTTGGACAGGCCTTGACTTCGGATGAGCGGGCAATGATGGGAGACTGGGAGTGAGGGGCAAGAGGGATGCGGGGGCCCGCCTCCGCACATGCCCTCTAGCCAGCCTTGCAGGGGGCAATGGACACTCTGGTCAGGGGCCCCCCGGGGCCCACGTGCGCACCCGGCTCCAGGAGGAGATGCTACCCTCCAGCGCGCATGGCTCCCGATACCTGGCCCCATCGCACCACTCCATGCCAGGCCCAGCCCCATGAGGCAGCAGGCCTATATTTTCTGATGATCACCGCCACCGGGCCAGGTGACCACCTCTTCCCGCTGTGATGTGTGTGCGCGCAACACACTCATCAGGAGCTCCGCTTCTATGCCATGGTTGGGCCAAGGGGGGGGGGTTAGCGAGGTGGTTACCCACTGCTGCCCTGCGGGGCTTGAAACAGCCCAGGAGAGGGCTGGGGCTGGGTCAAGAAGCCTGGGCTGACTGGGGAAAGTAGGCTCAGCTGTGGCCCAATCAGGCCCAGCTGGCCCCTATAACAGGCTGTGAGCCAGAAGCCCAGTAAGTCTCCCTCTGCTTGGAGAGGGAGAAGGGCCTGGCTGCAGGGTCCTAAGCAAGATACCTAGATTGGGAGCAGGGCTGGGGAAGGGACAGAGGAGCTGGGAGCTCCGGCCTGGAAAGCCCCAGGCTGCAGGCCTGACTATAGGCCGAATAGGTGCAAGGTTGCAACAGGATAGCCCACGGGGGTAGGCAGAGGCAGCAGGTCCGAACCCCTTTGCCTGTGATGAGTGGCTTCTACTGCAGTCCGCCCCAGTGAATGGGGGCTAGATCGAGACTGGGCAGTAGCCAAAACTGAGGCAAAGTGGGGACAGCGGGTGGTGGTTCCTTGAGGGGGAGACCCAGAACTGTGGGGGTACTTCCAGGGGGCAGCGCCCAGTTAAAGGGGCACCGGGGGGGGACGGACACGGGGGACAGCAGTGGCAGCGAGACACCGGCCTGAAGAGGGCACTCTGGAGGCTGGATGCTAATTCCCAAGGACAATCAGCAGGAGGTGCCGCCAGGTGAATCTGTGCACGGTTACAAGGGGGTGTGCACCCAGCATGCAGCATCCTCCAGGTCTGGGCTGGGGCCAGAGGAGAGATGCGGCTGGGAGGTGGGCCTGGATGCTAAGTGGGTGGGCCACGGCCCACCCAGGCCCACTCACAGCTACACCAACCCATAGCAACTGGTTTAACCTTATATTTTTCAAACCACACAAGTTTCAGTTGGCATTTGAGTGGCGATTTAGAGGATTTGTCTTCCCCACAACCCAAGAAGCTGGTCACCAAACTCCATTAGATATTTTAAAATTACTGAGATGCAACCGACCTCTAAAACAGCTGGTTTATTTTTGCTACATGGATTGCCAAGAAATTACTGATTACACTTGGATTTTGTGGACTTCTCCAAACAAAAATTCTTCTCCCAGGGATGAGACTTGAGGCACTCAGACGCAATGATTACAGGAGCAATAGAACCACATTACAGTGAACAGAACAGACTCTGAACATGTTTGTCGTCTTATACGTGTTCACTTCCCTTGCACAACAGCAAAGGAGCAGTGCCTTCTACTTTACGTCAGAGTGAGATGCCTGCTTTACACCAGCGTGAAAAGAGAATCAAACCCTCTAATCCCACATTTCATCCCCAGTGGATTTTTAAAAAGACTTAAGCTGCAGCAGAATCTGAACTACAGTACTGCCAGTGAATGCTGCTGTAAGACTAATACCCAGCATCAGGTCAGTTAAGATAAAAACCTGTGAGCTACGTTTAGACCACACATTTATACCCTGCAATTGGAAAGGCTGCTCCCTGGGTGTTTTATTGCTAGGAATCCATCAACTGGAGAGTTTGGTCTGGTGACTACCTACAGAAATTGCTATTGCTGCATTAGATCTTTCAAAGCACAAATGGCAACTATATGCCAAATGGAGTTTGTACTGGTTCCTCACGCCTCTAGGGCTGCAAATCATATGCTGGAGCAGGATGTCTCATTAAGATGAAGCACTGATCTAATCAGAACTTCCTTATTCGAGTACCTTCTGACAAAGCTGTCCCTAAATCATTTGTTTCATGCCAAGTGGGACACTAGCAGGAATAATGCGAGAACACAAGCAAAATTGTTTCCTTTTTATGAAGACTCCAATTAATATTTTAAAAGCATGAAAGGCAAATCTCGCCAGCAGGTTAGGAAAACCGCACTTAACAGAAAAGGAGCTGCAAGTCTTGCAGCTGCTACTCAGCCGTCAAAATTAATACAAAAAGGAAATCAAATGTGCAAGATGCATGCGGCCTTTTTTCCTTCAAAAGGTTATAGAAGGGTAAGAGACGATTACAATTTCATGCCGCTCTCTAACAAAAATGTAGCACTCAAGCTTACAATTAAAATTCTCATTTTCATATAAATCTTCCACACAGCAGGAAGCCTGAGCTGTATTGTTATAAGTTATAAGGGTGGGGGAAGGTGACTTTAAAACCTTGGCTCTTCACTAGGAACTCGATCCACATGGACTTCACTGGAGATCTCCAGGGTGTTCTAGCCTTCCGGCCTGTATCCACACCAGCCAAGCAGGCTGCATTTCACAATGGCACTCCCTCCCACAACTGCTGTTGAAAGCTGTTTTTCTGCTTGTCTGCACAGGGTAAGTAGACTTCACCGTCCCATGCAGCAATCCATGGTGGTTTTAGAGTACAACAAAGTGTCAAATGCACCTTGCTACAGTGACTGAGTTCATTGTCCATATCAATATGGCTACCGTTTAAACACGGTCGAAGGTGGACGCAGCAGGTAGTCTGATTCCGATTGTTGAATGCTGCTCTCTGTGAGCGTGGGCACAGCTTAGCAGTACCCCAACCACCACACAATAATTTATACTGAAAACAGAGGAGAGTCCTAAGCGTAGCTGAGGGTGTAACTGCCACCAGCAGCCGCTGTCTCCTTGCAACTACAGGGCAAGGACAGAACTGCACCAACTACAGATTTTCATAGAGGGCAGCCGTACCGAATAATTTTTTACTCATCAGGCAATGAGGATACAGGCACAGACAAATGTCATAGTTGGATGTACATTGTTTTGAAATGATTAACATATGTACATTGCTATCCTTAATTAAGTGCAAGGCTTTGGAATCCTGGCTAGTTGCCAAAAATGCCCATGGCGTCAAGGAGTCTGGGCACCCAGAACATCAAATCAATAGTTAGAGTTCACTGTACTAGGACTACTCCTTAGCTCTGGACCACCATCACCTTAGTAGCAAATGCCCAAGTAATATCCACTATTTGAGCTTTGGTTCACATCCACCCACCTGCACAAAATTTCAGTGATTAAACAGATTTAGGGCAAATTCAGTCATTACTTCGTATGTTTAAATATTCAGGAACAGGTTCTCCTACCCTTACTCAGCATCAGTAACATCCTGCTCCTCAGGTGATGCAATTAAAGTCAGAGGAGCTACTTGCAGAGCAAGGTACCAGCACGAAAGAAAAACTATTCTAATGCTTCAGGGAGCAGATTACCACTTCCAAATTATTTCTGTATTCCTGATACTCGAGTGCTCTCTGACAGCAACTTGGCATGGTGTGATGTACGGGAAGCCTGTGTCCCATCACCCTCTGGTGAAAGGTCCACCCAGCAGATAAAGGTACCTGCCACTTTCACCGCCACAACCTGCAGGAGGTTTCTTTTTGCTAACGTGACTGAGACGTCTCTTTTTGAAGCTGAAAATCAAAAGGTTCCAGTCCAGCTCTGCTTATGTGCACACATTGGTAGGTATATCTGTTCTCTGTGCCACATGGATGCCCTATGGCAGGAAGAGGAATGAAAGCTGAGGAAGAATGGACAGAGAGGATGCAAGAACAAAGCCTAGGAAAAAATACTCAAGAACCAAATCAAAAGCAGGGAGGTACACCAGCCTCTACTTTTTATTTATTTTTAAGTGTTGTGACAATGCTTCATTCTAGGCATTAACATCTGTCTATTTATTTTCTTCTACAATAGTACAGGATTTTCAGGAAGACTACAAATAAGGCCTCTCAGAATCTCAGTTTAGTCTGGTCCTACCTAACTTTGTTTAACTCACTAACTCTTTCCCTTCTTGCTCACTACTTCAAGCTCTGAGACTCTGTACGGACAAGCAGAGCAAAATTAGCTGAACCATGCAGTGCAGTTAAGGTTGCCAACACCTCTCTTACCTCTCAGAGAACTGATGCCCATGTGGGAGGACGTAAAAAGTCTAGTGCAAACAGCTTTACACCGTGTATTACATTTCTTCAGCATAACTGTAGAATCATGATTCAATCTTGTGGATGACAATTTATGGCAACAAAACCAAGATGAGTGCAAGACAGAGCGAGTTTCACTTGAAAATTAGGACTGCGTGTACCCCCTCTCTCTTGAACAGTATCCTTACTACCAATCTTTAGCTACTAAATTTCGCGTTCTAGCTAATAGGTTTCTCTATTTTTAAAGCCCTTCTTAAAGGGTGTGAACAGCTAACTTAACTCTACTCCGCCACTGGACACAATTCATAATCAAGCATTTTGGCAAAAGCCTTTTAGTCCAGTGTAGTAGTTCTACTTAACACTGTATTTCTCAACATTCTGACCCAGTTTCCTGGTCATGTTTTAAATGCTTTTAACAACAGTTGCTACAGCAAAACTCTGAGCACTGAGAAACAAACAAGATCTCCTAGAGGGGAGGAGTTGAGCATATCAGTTTGTTCAAAGCTTTTTTTAGGCCCAGTGTAGATTTGTTTTTGAAGTAGTATGTACTAGAAACTGTACAATGGTGAAATGAGCGATGCAACAATACCTGATCTAAGGAGTAAGATATATTTAGTGCTGTCCAGAGAGTTGGAATAAAGAGGCATTTGTAACGTACAAGCATTCAGACTTTTCACACTTTGCTGCAAGTGGATTTAGTGCTCATGAAGGTGCCACATGGACAGTTCGAGATTTTCTTTATCCATAAAACAGGTGCAGCACTAGCAGCAGTATAAGCTTCACCACATACCTCTGTCAAAATACCTAACCTCCACCCTGGTAGGGCTGGAAATCCCCTCTGTAACAAGGGAATAGTCTGGTTTCCATAGCCTGTTCAGTCCCAGCTAGTGCTCACTGTTCTGCTTTCCTCCAAGAACAATGAAACCACTCAACACCTTCCGCAGCCTAACTGAAGAAACTCAGCACTGTCTGTGGTATGCATCTCAGAGCTGGCCGCTCCAGAAAGCAAAAATGCACTTGAGGTTTGAAGTACCCAAGACTGAGGATGCTAATAATAAATAAAACATTATGAATATGTCACTCTTATCAATAGATCTCAAAGAACTTAGGGCTTGTCTACATCACAAAGTTGCAGCGCTGGTGAGGGGGTTACAGCGCTGCAACTTAGGAGGTGTACACATCTGCAGGGCATCACCAGCGCTGCAACTCCCTGTTTGCAGCGCTGGTCGTACTCCCGTTTTGTCTCGGGTGTAGAGGATCCAGCGCTGGTGATCCAGCGCTGGTAATCAAGTGTAGACACTTACCAGCGCTTTTCTTGACCACCGTGGAATAAGCAGGTATCCCAGCATACCTGAGGAAGCCTCTCTGGTAATCAAGCAGGTCTCCTTCCCTGGTTTGCTCTCGCGTTCCCCGAACCCCCGAGCAAGCAGGTCTCCTTCCCTGCGGTTTGCTCTCGCGTTCCCCGAACCCCCGAGCAAGCAGGTCTCCTTCCCTGCGGTTTGCTCTCGCGTTCCCCGAACCCCCGTGCAAGCAGGTCTCCTTCCCTGCAGTTTGCTCTCGCGTTCCCCGAACCCCCGAGCAAGCAGGTCTCCTTCCCTGCAGTTTGCAGGGGGGTTCGGGGAACGCGAGAGCAAACCGCGGGGAAGCTGGTCTCCTTCCCCGGTTTGCTCTCCCGTTCCCCGAACCCCTGTGCAAGCAGGTCTCCTTCCCTGCGGTTTGCAGGGGGGTTCGGGGAACGCGAGAGCAAACCGTGGGGAAGCTGGTCTCCTTCCCCGGTTTGCTCTCCCGTTCCCCGAACCCCCCTTGAAGCCGCCCAACAGCACTGCAGTGTGGCCACATCTAACACCACTTGCAGCGCTGGTTGCTGTAAGTGTGGCCACTCTGCAGCGCTGGCCCTATACTAATACAGCTGTAACAACCAGCGCTGCAAAATTGTAGATGTAGACATACCCTTAATGAAGAAGATTGGTATTATCATCCCTCATTGCACAAAGGAGGTAACTAATGGAGGCAGAGAGATTACTCCTGGGGGAATTGGCACTGCCTGTGCACAGAATTCATGTTCCCCCGCAGAAAAATGACTTTCTGACAGGGAAGCTGCCAGAGCAGTCAGGCACCACTCCCTAGCTGCACAGGTACATTGTTTCAGGCACCTGGAGCAGACGGAGAGGTAAATCACTGCAGGGCTGGAGACACCCCAGCCAGTGGCTCCTGCCCTGAGCCAGGATCAGTTTTAAGTCCCATACCCAGAAACCTCCCCCAGCTGCAGGAAGCTCAATATCCTCTCCAGCTTCCTGCCCCCATCACTCCTGAACTGTTGGGGGAGGGGTCACTGTACAGGGAGCTGCTCCCCCATCCACCCAAGCCCCATGTATCTGTGCACGCACATACCCAAATATCCCTGCCAAGCCTCACCCTGTACACTCAGAACCCCCCCCCCCAGCCCTCCATACCCGAACCCCACCCCACTGAACCTCAACCCCTACCATCAGGAGCTGCCCTGCACCCAGATCCCCTGCCTCCAGAGCTCCATCCCTGCACCCAGACCACCCCCCACTGAGCTCCCTGCATTTAACCCCCCACCCTGATGAGCCTCACCCCCGGACAACCCTGAGGCCCCACATCCAGACCCCTCCACCACTGACCCCCAACTAGCTGCACCCAGACCCACTCCCCACCAAGCCCCACTCCCCCAGCACCCAGACCGCCCTGTGAGACCCCCACACCCATACCCTTCGGCTGAGACCCAACCACTTTCACCTGGAAGCCCCTGCAGAGTCCCTTGCACCTGCCCCCCACCCCCAACGAGCCTCTGTGCATCCAGATCCCCTCCACACCTAGACCCCCCCACTGAGCTGCCTGCACCCAGATTGTCCCAGACAGAATCCTCTCACCTAGGGTGACCAGACGTCCTGATATTATCGGGACTGTCCCGATATTTGCTTGTTTGTCCCGCGTCCCGACCAGTGTTAGGTCAGGACACTGGACAAACAAGCAAAGGCTCCGGAGCCCGGAAGGGCTCGCGCCCTACTCCGCCCCGACTCCGCCCCCACCTTCCCCCATTGGATCCCTCCCCAAATCCCCACCCCCTCACTGCCCCATTGGCTCCCTCCCCAAATCCCCCCCTCTTGCCAAGCACGCCGTGCCCAGGAGACGCAGAGGAGCACAGGGCCGGGGTGAGTGTGAGTCCGACCTGGCCCCGAGAAGGCAGGACTCGGGCACGGTACCTGGAGGGAGAGTAGGGGGCAGCCCGCGGGGCAAGGCGGCGGCTGTTCTCCCCACCTGGGCAGCAGGACTCGGGAGCTGCCGCTGCTGCAGCTCCCACTGCTGTGGGGGGAGGAAGTGGCCAAGCACATGGCACTCGGCGCCTGCGGCTTTGGCGCCTGGGCCCGAACCCGGGCCTGCTGCTGGGACCCAGCAGCGCGCACGCTGCATCCAGCCCCTGGCCAGTCGCGTCTGGGCTGGCTGCCCAGCTGGTGCAATCCCACGGCGGAGGCATCAGCAGCCCAGCCCCGTTGGTTCCCCTGCGGGACCCGACCGGGATGGGGGCGCTGGGACCTGCTGCCCCCACTCCGGGGCAGCCCACGGGATTGCACCAGCTGGGCAGCCAGCCCAGAAGCAACTGGCCAGGGGCTGGGCGCGCACAGCCTGCGCGCTGGGTCCCCGCAGCAGGCCCGGGGGGTTCGTGGGCGCCAGAGCCGCCATCCTGACAAGCTGACAAGGGCCATGTAATTCACAAGCCTGAAGACTGAAAACAGGGATACACACATCCTCTTCTGCCACAGCAACAAAGGGTGAGGAATGCTAATGGTTTTAGTTAAAAACGCATGCAGCCTTTAACTCAAAGAAATCCCAAGGACATTGGGGCCAGTAATTTCTATTCTTCACTTCAGTAACATATAAAGCAGCCAGGCTGCATAGCACCAGAGCTATTGAGAGCACTTTTTTAAACTGAAGCCTAATTTCACATGCAAGGCCAGCCTCCAGGTGCTCTATGCCTGACTATCCATTCAAAAAATTAATATGAACAAGGGAGGCATAGGGGAGGAGACAATCCATTACCAACCTTTGTGGTGTCATCATGTGACCGCTGGTACCGTTTCCAACGGCAGCCATAGATCCCAGTCAGGCATGACAAACACAACTGCGGCTCGTAGTACTGTAGTGGTTGGTGTTTAACCATGCTCTTTCCAGCTCTTCAGTAGCACGCTATCAGAAATCCATCAGGCCGTGGGAGCGCCCTGAAAAGAGAGAAGAGAGGGAAGGTGTGACATCAGAGATCTTTTAAAATGGATGGAAATGGCGGCAGCGGAACGTGGTTCGTAGTAGGAACTGGAGAATGGTCATCAGGATTCCTGGGTTGTATTCCCAGCTTTGCCAGGATCTTGGGCAAACTGTCAAACTCTGTTAAAGTTTATATTTGAAAAATGTCTACTTGTGGTGCTGACACTACACTGAATGAAGTGATGACAAGTCAATAAGACTACTGTTTACTTTTTGCACTACTCACAGCCTGGACAATTAAATCGCTTTATATTTTAATATTAAGGTCCAGATCCTCAGCTGGTACAAGCCTACGTCACTCGACTGAAAATGGAACTAAAGATGCGGATCTGGCCCCAAGTATTTAGTGGTGTCTGGAAAGCAAGCCAAGTTCGGGTTTGAGGCGGTCTCTTGCTTCCTACACTGGGGAGTCAGAGAGGCAGCGTTCTCAGGAGTGCACTGCATGTCCCTCCCAATCCACTCCAACCAGTGCTTTGAATGGTGCTGCCAGGGCCTTGCAGCTAGCTGAGGGCCCTTCCCATCACAGACACCCATTCTCTCCCCAAAAAGGATTTACGCATTAAGTGCCCAAAAAGTTGCATATACTCAACTACCATTACCGTGACACACTTAAAGGGCTACTTTTCCCTGTCCCTCCTAGCCTCCTCCACCCAGAAACCCATGGGAACTCAGGCAATGTGTTCTGCTGAGTTCCACTGCATATCTTGAGAAACATTCTGTAACTAACATGGCATAGAATCAGTGTCGTATGTCACAAAGCTATTGTTTATTATTTATACACTTGCTTTCATCTCAGCTGAGATCTGTAGCTGACATCCTTAGTTATCCAATGGATTTTACTATTACAAAAATCAGCATTAGCAAAAGGGAACCTATGATTTACTGCCTGCACAATTGACATGGACTCTTGGAAACCTGGCATATTGGACACAACTACTGTTTGGTGGTAGGAATTGTGGTGCTCTCCATTCCCTTCCCACACCTCATACCAATCCCCCTCACTCACATTTGAGTATTTTCTATGGGGACAGTAAATCTTTATGTAAGGCCAACAGATCCTGGTCATTGGTGGGTAGGATCGAACCTGGGACCTTAGCTTAGTGTATGATTGTCTGCTCCAGGAGCTAAAAGCCACATGGCTCATAGCTGAGGGTGTAGCAGACTCAATCTCTAGATCAGTGGTCTCCAAACTTTTCAGGGTCATGCCCCCCCCCTTACCAATGTCCACACACACACACCCGAGCCGGTACCAGGAGCAGCTCTCGGGGAGGGGGGGGGAGCACATTGACAGGGGTAAGAGGTCAGAGCCACAACTCGGCTGCAGTCAAAGCCGAGGCTGGGGGCCGGGCCAGGACCCGGGACCACAGCCAGAGCAGAGCTGGGAGCGGAGCAGGGCTGGGTGGTGCTTCCTCCCCACCCCTCAATGGGGCTGGCCCAGCCCCCCCCCCCCCACGTTCCTCTGTGCCCCCCTAAGGGGGGCATATCACACAGTTCAGGGACCTCTTCTCTAGATGATCTAGGTGCCACCAGAGGGGACAGAGTGCCAGACCAAACAGGCAGGGTTACACCTAGAGAACTCCCCATCCCGTAACTGCTGTGCTTCCTTTCACCCTGGATCCCATGTGTTCAGTTCTGGACATTTCCAGTGGAGTGTCCAGTGTTTGGCACCTCCACTGGTATTGGAGACAGCAGGTCCATCTAGCCCAGCATCTTGTCTTCCGACAGTGGCCAATGCCAGGTGCCCCAGAGGGAATGAACAGAACAGGTAATCACGAAGTGATCCATCCCCCGTCGCCCATTCCCAGCTTCTGGCAAACAGAGGATAGGGACACCATCCCTGCCCATTCTGGCTAACAGCCATTGATGGACCTATCCTCCATGAGCTTATCTAGTTCTATTTTGAACCCTGTTATAGCCTTGGTGTTCACAACATCGTCTGGCTAGGAGTTCCAAAATCTGACTGTGCGCTGTGTGGAAAAAAAAAAAATACTTCCTTTTGTTTGAAACCTGCTGCCTATTAATTTCATTTGGTGGCCCCTAGTTCTTGTGTTATGAGGAGGAGTAAATAACACTTCCTTGTTCACTTTCTCCAAGCCAGTCATGATTTTATAGACCTCCATCATATCCCCCCTTAGTCCTCTCTTTTCCAAGCTGCAAAGTCCCAGTTTTATTAATCTTTCCTCATATGGAAGCTGTTCCATACCTCTAATAATTTTTGTTGCCCTTTTCTGTACCTTTTCCAATTCCAGTACATCTCTTTTGAGATGGGGTGATCACATCTGCATGCAGTATTCAAGATGTGGGTGTACTATGGATTTATATAGAGGCAATATGATATCTTATTATCTCTCTCTTTCTTAATGATTCCTAACATTCTGTTCACTTCTTTGACAGCCGCTGCACATTGAGAGGATGTTTTAAGAGAACGATCCACAATGACTCCAAGATCTCTTTATTGAGTGGTAACAGCTAATTTAGACCCCATCATTTTATACGCATAGTTGGGATTATGTTTTCCAATGTGGATTACTCTACATTTATTGACTGTCATCTGCCATTTTGTTGCCCAGTCACCCAGTTGAGAGATCCTTTTGTAGTTCTTTGAAGTCTGCTTGGGACTTCACTATTGTGAGTAGTTTTGTACCATCTGCAAATTTTGCCACCTCACTATTTTACCCCTTTTTCCAGATCATTTATGAATATGTTGAATAGGACTGGTCCCAGTACAGAGTCCCGCGGGACACCACTATTTACCTCTCTCCATTCTGAAAACGGACCATTTATTCCTACCCTTTGTTTCCTATCTTTTAGGCAGTTACCAATCCATGAGAGAACCTTCTCTCTTATCTCAGGACAGCTTACTTTGCTTAAGAGCCTTTGGTGAGGGTCCTTGTCAAAGGCTATCTGAAATTCTATGTACAGTATATTCACTGGATCCCCCTTACTCACATGATAGCACAGAGTTAAAGATAGCACGGAGAGAACAGGATGCTGATGCTTTTTATTTAAAGTCAGGCTAATCCTAGGTTGGGGGAAATTACCCCCTTCCATGGATTACACATCGTGCCACACAGCCAGAGTTTCAAGCCTGCCAGACTTTAGACACACAGTGCAAGCAGCATATTAGCACAGTCCACTTCAGCAATGTGCCTCCCTTTTCTTTCATACACCTGGCATCTCAATCCTCATATTAAATCTCTCTGTACAGGTCCCAGCAGCTGTTTAGAGCCATAATCCAGGCAGATAACACAGGAACTAGCAGTAGCTGCCACTTCAACCCAAATAATGGTTTCTACCCACTCCAGATTGCCAGAGGTTTTTATATGTCCCCAGGGATGGGGCACAGAGTCCAGACCATTTCAGATTGGACACAAGGGTTATTTCTTGCCCATTTGTCATCAGCTCTCACAATCACCACTGGGCTTTCTACCATGTGGCCTCCAAGCCTGGTCCTGGACTCTGAGAGCTCATCCACAAGGTCACCTCCTTTGGTGGAATTTAACCCTTTCTTACAGGCCGCCTCCTGCTGTGCTGCTTACAGAATGTTGTTTTGGGTACAAGCTGCCTGTTCTCCTTCCTCTAAATGTCTCTCTACATGTCTGCCTGTCCTTAAACAAGACCTTCCTTGAGAAGGGACTGGCCCATCTGACAGGTTTGGAACACATCCAGCATGCTGTGCGGAGGCACTCCCATACGTTTGGCACCAAGACGCCTCAGACCAGGATCAAGGCCCCATAGCATTAGATGCCATTCAAGAGACATACAAAATACATGATCTTTGCCCCAAAGAGCTTGCAATCCAAGACAAGTGACGTGCAGGGCCATGGGTAGCATAGGCTGGAAAATAATTTCCAGTTGGTGAAACAGGGAGGTTTCAGAAATTGTTTTCATTCTGATGCGGAACAAAAAGGAGACCTTTTAGAATTTCACAAAAAATGGAGTGCCCCCTCCCTCCAACTGAGCCCCCAATAACAAATAGCCTCATGCCTAGGGCGCTCACCTGCCATGTGGGAGATCCAGGTTAAAGTGGCTGCTCCAAAGCAGGCAGGACTTGAAGCTGGGAGTCTGCTCTAGCCATGAGGCTATTCTGTGGTGGGACCTTTCCTGCTCGTAGTGGCATTTTCTGACAGGAAGACACTTCATCAAAAAAATTCCCAAATCAAAATACTCACGCACACAGGCTTTATATCCATTTCCATTATACGAACATATTGTCCCAGGAACTCCTCCCACCTCCTTAAGAAGTTATTCTCAAGTAATGGAGACCAGTACATCCTGGGATGGGTCTTTGGGTCTTTTAGGACCTAGTTCCATGAGGTACTTTGGAGTCTATAGTTATCAGTAAGGCTACGATTTTATCACAGAGGTAGTGGAAGTCACAGAATTTGTGACTTCTGAAGACCTCCAAGAGTTCAGCTCATATGATATTTTCTTATCTTATCTCTCTCTTTTTTAATGATTCCTAACATTCTGTTCACTTCTTTGACAGCCGCTGCACATTGAGAGGATGTTTTAAGAGAACGATCCACAGGGTCCTGCCGCCATCTGGGGCAGCCAGGAGCTGCAGGGTACCCATGCTACCCAACGTAGCGGGGCCTTGTGGGTGGCAGGGGGGACCCTGGAACTCCCCGCAGCTCCAGCCTACTGCAAGCACAGGGTACCGTGCAGCTCCTCATCGCCGCAGGGCTGGGAGGCTCTGAGTGGCCATGGGCAAGGGGGACCTCCATGGCTCCTGGCTGGCCCCCACAGCTCCCAGCCTCTGGCAGCAGGGGACCCCATAGCTTAGAGCCATGGAGTAAAGGGACCTTGGAGCTCCAACCCCCCTGAGTGATGGGGCCCCCAGAGCTCCAAGCCAGGCGCCCCACAGCTCCCCATTTTGTAATGGATATTTTTAGTAAAAATCATGGACGATAAACTTTATTGTCGGTTAACTTTACTAAAAATATCTGACACAAAAATCTTAGCCTTAGTTATCAGAGGTCCAGTCAAGCTGGAAGGGCAGATCAAGTGGGGTCCCTTAGGGATTGATCCTGGGTCTGGTTCCGTTCAATATCTTCATTTATGATTTAGACAATGGCAGAGAGTACACTTATTAAATTTGCAGACAATACCAAGATGGGCGGGGTTGCAAGTGTTTGGAGGATAGGATTAAAATTCAAAATGATCTGGACAAATTGGAGAAATGGTCTGAAGTAAATAGGATGAAATTCAATAAGGACAAATCCAAAGTACTCCACTTAGGAAGGAGAAATCAACTGCACACACAAAAAGGGAAATGACTGCCTGGGAAGGAGTACTGTGGAAAGGGATCATTAGAATTTGGGGATCATAGCGGATCACAAATTAAAAGATTCAGCATAATACTGTTGGGGAAAAAAATGAACATCATTCTGGGATGTATTAGCAGGAGTGTTGTAAGCAAGACACAAGTAGTAATTCTTCCGCTCTACTCCATGATGATTAGGCCTCAACTGGAGTATTATGTCCAGTTCTGGGCACCCCATTACAGGAAAGATGTGGGCAAATTGAAGAAAGTCCAGAGGAGAGCAACAAAAATTATTAAAGGTCTAGAAAACATGACCTATGAGGGAAGATTGAAAAATTGTGTTTAGTCGGAAGAAGAGAAGATTGAGGGGGGACACAACAGTTTTCAAGTACATAAAAGGTTGTTACAAGGAGGAGAATGAAAAATTATTCTTGTTAACCTCTGAGAATATGAGAAGCAGCAATGAGCAAGTAAATTGCAGCAAGGGTGGTTTAGGTTGGACATTAGGAAAAACTCCTAACTGTCAGTGTCATTAAGCACTGTAATAAATTGCCCACAGAGGTTGTGTATTTCTGTTATTGGAAGTTTTTAAGAACAGGTTAGACAAGCACTGGTCAGGAATAGTCTAGTTATTACATAGTCCTACTTTGAGTGCCGGGGACGGGACTAGATGACCTCTCGAGGTCCCTGCCAGTCCCACATTTCTATAATTCTGTGAGGTTAGTCACATCAATGTGTGCATGAGTGGAAGGCACTCAGCTCATCACCGTAGTACAAGAGCTTATCTAGAACAGTAGCCCATTCATCTCAATTCTCCCACCCACTCTCCAACTAGCTGGGCATTGTACACCACCACCTGCTACTAGCAGCAGGGTTCATGACCGTGTCTCACCAGGATTCAGGACCACTGATGTCTTGAAGCAACTTGTACATCATGCGAATGTCCATGATGTACATGTTCTGAAACAGAGCTGATAACAGCACCATATTAATTCCTATTCATGCACATCCTTAAGTGCAAGAGAAGATACAATTGCAAAATGCCTTAAATGCCCCACCTCAGTAACAGCACCCTCTGATCCAGCCACAAAGGTTCAATAGCACCCTGCAATTTTGCCTTCAGAAGATTCCTTCCCCTTGATGGAAAAATCCCAACTCCCTCCTGTAGTAATATGCAAAGTTAGAAGGAGGAGCCGTTCCTGATGACAGGAATTCAACTGAATTCTCAAGCACAGCAGAACAAGAGTCACGATCTACAACCCTTGTAATTTAACACGCAGTGAGAGGTGCTTCTTTCTACAATGAACACACAGCTGGCATATCTTGACTGTTCCTCAATCTTATACATTTTTTCTTTCCTAGACAATTAAAACCCAAGAGTACCCCCCACACACACACACCCCACCTCACAAATTTCTATTGCACTAATGGTTGATTTAAAGCTATACACAAGACTCAAATATTACATTTGAACTAATGCTGGGCCTCAACTGCAAAATGTAAGCATGCCCAAAGCTTCAGAATATTAGGGGCCATTTGCAAAACTTAGATCTGGATTTAAAGGACACATCTAGACAACTTTTGAGTGATGCACAATAGATTACCTCTTACCCTTTGCCTTTTATTGAAAGCTACGTTAAATCGGGTGTTAAACTACCAATCCAGTGGTGGATTGGTGAACCAATGTTCTTCCTTTATACGGCATAGCTCAGGCCTTTTTCAAAAGAAGTTTAGCCTCTAGTCTTTGAGGCTGCAAAGAAAAACCATTCAGCCAGTCGGAGTATACACTCATGTCTGCCCAGCGCTGGCAACACTGGCCATTGTCTCAAGAGCTTATCACCCCCGTGCTACCTCCAGCAGCAGTAGTGGTGGGACACTAGTGAAGGTGCCACCATGCGAGGCTGCAGGGTTGCCATCACCAGTAGAGCTGCACCTGTTGAAATTTTAGGGCAGAGACTCATGTAGACAGCCCCCCGAGCCTTCAAACAATCATTCTAAGCAGTGGCGCTCAAACTTTTGTACTGGTGACCCCTTTCACAGAGCAAGTCTCTGAGCGTGACCCCCCCTTATAAATATATAAAAAAGTGTTTTTAATTTAACACCATTATAAATGCAAGAGGCAAAGTGAGTTTTGGGGTGGAGGCTGACAGCTCGTGACCCCTCATGTAATAACCTTCCAACCCTTAGTTTGAAAACTCCTGTTCTAAGGAGAATCAGCTGCCACTCCTAGCTCATTTCAAGGTCATTTAAACCCTGTAGCCTAATAGTGCAATCCCCTCACCTAACTATTTCACTGCTGATCAAAGTGCCTAAGGAAGGAGAGGGGTGACCCTATTGTGAAGGCTGGCATGATCTACTGAGAGTGGGTCAGGAGTGGGCAGAACTTGGCTCGTACTCTCCCAGAATCTATTATAAAACAAACCTGATCCCTGACCGATACCATTCTAAAGTCGATCATCATTTCACTTGTCTGTCTGACGGGAAAAAATACAGACTATTTTACTGACTATTTTAACTGCAAATTTGTACATGCTGTTCCACGAACATGAGACTATTTGCTCCGTTTTTTTCCATTTGGAAGCCATTGGCAGCTGGCCATTCTTGCCTGCTCTTCAATGCCTTGAGAGAGACTTGTGGCAGGCTGCTCTCAACACCACTGTCCCATGCACACACCAGATAGTGGGAAGTCGGCGTATGAAGAGGCCTTTCAACAGAGATCCCATTGATCACAAGGCAGCAGATGCCCTGAAACCATGGCTGCTCTTCAGAAAGAGTAAAAAAACCCAAAAAACAGCGTTTCTTCAATTCCTAGTATTGGCCGTTGGCTTTCCTTTGTGGGTGTGGTCGCTGGATGACAATGACAGGTGGAACAGTTTCTCCTGTAAATCACTGGCTTAAATTTGGCCCAGGTGTCTGCTTTAAAATGGGAATCCAATTCAAAATTAACTCAAGCCTCAGTTTGTGTCTCCATTATTACTGTGGCACCCAGGGAGTCGAGCTGATATTAGGGCCTCATTGTGCTAGGTGATGTACAAAGACAGCCAGAGACACAGTCCCCGCCCAAAAGACCTTACAATCTAAATGAACAAGACAGACAGAGAGGGAAGGGAAAAGGAGGCAAAGTGACATCCCCAAGGTTGCACACCAGGTCAGTAGCAGTAGGAATAGAATCCAGGTCTCTCAAGGGCCAGTCTAGTTGGTGATTAGACTGAAAATCTCCCCAGAGGAATTTAGGATTGAATGAGCAAAGAACTGCTCTTCTCATCCTGTCAATGAGCTCCACCAGGTCAGGATGGAGACCCATCGACTGCTCTACCCAAACCGAAGCTGCTCGGCAGATAAGATATAGTATTTCTTTTTCCAGGTCAGTCGTTCTTGTCCCTTTCATCCAGCATGAAATTCAAATACCCACCTGATCAATTGCATACCCCCAGCACACTCAGGAGCCCCGCATTTTGCAAACAAAGATGTGGTGCAGCATGTATCCTAGGCGCATGTATTCATTTGGCTCGAGTGAGTGTTACCTTGGGTGCTGTATCCAATTGCCATTTCAGCTGGTAGTAATTTCTTGGTTCCTTGATTGCATTGGGGCAGGGTGGGAGGAAAGAGCAGAATGTTGCATCATCAGCTACTGACTGTTGTGTCAGCACAGCACTGGGTAGGCAGGTCAAGAGTCAGTTTAGATGGGAGGAGACAAACAGGAGCAAATGAAGAGAAAGGGTATCCAACCTGGGATATGGGACACAGTCCTCTACCTCACCTTGAAACAATGACACTGGGTAAAAGGTGTACAGTCTGGAAATTCAGTTAAGCCCTCAAACCATCAACCCAGCACCTTCCTCTTATTTCCTTCTACTTTGAGGGAGTCATATAGTGGGGCAGAGGTGGGTGGATGCATAACGGGTTTTTTATGAACCTTTATGTTTGGAGCCAGTTTGTTCAGGCTTCATGAATCCATCTGTCCTAGCTTTGGAAGAATACGAACAGATCAAAATTGGCACACTTCCCTTAAGTACTAAAAGACAATGTCTGATATTGCTAAAGCTATTAAATGTACACGCTTTTGAGCACGGTTAACAAGCGGCAATCTACAGATTTCTAAAGGCATCGATCAAGTTTTTTATTGCATTCCATTGACATGGTATCTGGGTGTATGTTAAATGGTTTCAAAAGGGATATTAGAAGTATAAAGACAAGACATTACCCTACACTTGTACAAACAACTATGCTAAGAGTCCCAGGTTTCAGAGTCTTGTGAATGGAAAGGAATTGTATACAAACAACTTTTCACTACTCAATGCAGCCAAGGTCATTCTATATTTCCAACTAGCTCCGTGGTCTGGGCCGGCTACCAAGAATACTCTGCCTCTAGTTCATCCTGGTGTTAATAAGTTCCAGCACTTGCAACAACCAAAGTTTGTGTGGTAGACTAGAAATGTGTCCACGTGGGAACTAGAAGGTAGCAAGTTTGGGCTGTGAATAGGCAGTGGTGACTTGGACCTTTCAATTCCACCCAAGAGTCTGACAGCTAGTGCAGGGAGCAGCGTATCAAATTTACTATCTGTTTTTAAACAACATCCTCCAGTCTTCTGGAGCATCCTGTCATCATTCTGCATTTGGAAGGCTCGTTGGCCATGCCAAGGGGCATTCTAGACCCCAATCCTGAAATCAAATCCATATGGGCAGACCCCTGCACCTCTTGGGAACTTCTAACTAACTAACTGCAGTGCGTCTCTGTGGATCCGACTGCAAATTTGGCACCTGAAAAGCTATTGATTCATTTCCAACTGCATATTCACAAAAAAAACCCCATACACATATGCCAAGAAATCCAATGTAAAAATTAAACACTAAAATGTGTTTTTGATTTGAACTGCAATACAATGTTATCAGCATAAATACTCCCACCTCTCCCCTGTGTACATCGCTAGGTAACAAACAGAAGTCCATGAGGAAAAAGATCTACAAGGCTGATGAGTAACAGAAACAACAAGGGACCTTCTGACTAACGGAAGTCAGGCTGATAAACACGGTGTGGAAATTTTACCAACTATCCAAGGATTTCATGTTTTGTCTGAGATCATCTCTTGAATATTTACTCCTCCTGCAACTAGAAATGATTGAGAGAAGCTGAAAGACTGTACCCTTACAGTCATTGCTCCCATGACATCTGCAGCTTTGACGTGGAGAATGCAGCCTATGAATGATTCAAACTTCTGCGGGTTAGCATTACACATAGAAATAAAACTAGAAACAAGGCAAATTAATTATTCAACGCACACTAGAAAAACCCACACAGCCTGTTAACCTTGACTTTAAAGATGCATCATCTGCCAATGCTTAAACATTTCTTACTGTTGAATAAGTGAACTGATTGCCAGTCAGCCTTCAAGGAAAAAAAAAAGTTTGTTTGCAAATACAGCAGCAACATTTTACGAAGACTTTAGGGAGTGCAATTAGCACACACACTTCATTAGAGAGATACACAGGACATACATTGCAGCAATTTTTGTTTCTGGTTAGTCTGTCATTGCTGAGGCTCTGATTGTGTGGAAACTAAACCAAAATTGTTAATTGCAGACCAGGTATATTCCTCTTTGATCACTTTCAAGCAAAGCAAAATTAATTTACTCATGATGAAAATGTAAAGGGAAACTGTCAGGTCAAATTTTGGCTAAAGTTTGTGGGGTTTTTTTGATTGGTTGTTTTGTTTTTTTTTTTAATTTTCCCTGGAGAGAATAGGTTGTTTTTAGTAGTACATTACCGTAGTGCTTAGAGGCCTCAACTGAGATCAGCGGCACACCGAGCTCTATAGACACACATCACAGACAGTCCTTGCTCTAAAAGGCTTAGATCTTAAACCGACAAAAATCAGCATTTTTTTTTTTTTTTTAAGAGAAACACATAATGGAAATTGTTGTTTTCTACAACTAAAGCCATTCCCTGCTGCATCGACTTCTCAGTCATGGCGGCATTGCACTGATGCCCTCACTAACAACTACAGTGAAACTGACTTAGATTTGGTGAAATATCAGAATCCTAATTTCACCCTCTACCTATGCCCCCAGTTCCAATCCTGCCAGCGCTGGGTCTTTCCCATCTGATGGCTATTTAGTGCCTCTGTGAAATGAGTGGGTGGTCTCAATGCAGTCCCTAGGAGGACAGGTATCCACATCACAAGAGCCACCCCACCATAACCGGTGTGCGCAGGCACCCCCATTCCCTCTTGGAGACCATCTCAGCAAAGTCCTGGGGGTGGCAGAAGCTGAACTATCCCCTTTTGCCCACAGAGATGGTCCCTGCCGTTCAGGGTTGAAGCACATGGTGGGCCTGAGTGGAGAAAGCCGGCCCTGGCCACACTCTTGTGCTGTGAATAGAAGTAGGTCTTTGGACTTTAGGAAAAAAAATCAGTTTGAAAATTTTCACTTAATATTTTTGACGAACATTTTTAGAAAAAAATCTTTCATAGGCTACATGTGGAAAAAATCTCTGAGGTCAAACTTTAGTTCCTACTTCTTGCATTGGCAAGATAGATAATAAACTAAGGAGCTGAAATTCATTGTGACTCATAGGATCTGTATAATATTATTAATCTCCATGGAAATCAAATAGCCACATCTCTCATTAAAAGTTAGAGTTAATCATATTTAAAACATTAATAAGTATGAGCACCAGACAATGGCTATCAATAATAGTTTTGTTTAATCAATTAGCGAATGGCCGTATAGGCATTCATTTCAATTGTGAGCCCCTAATTGCACTGGAAAATGCTGATTTTCTTGAAATACTTCCTAGTTAAGTAAATAGAAATTAAGTTCCTTAGGAACAGACTCTCCAGCTCCAAATGTAATAATCACATGCATCTATACAAGGCTCTCCTGCCCCACTGGGACTGTAATGAAATTTGAAGTTATTGAGTTCATGACCACCCTGAAACCATTCAGTTTTAAAGGAACTGGTCTAAGTCTACAGCAGCCCTAAGGCAGTGGACCCCAGACTGAGGGGCGCACACCCCACCAGGGGGTTGAGGAGGAATGTTTAGGGAGTGCAGGGAGCCGGGCCCAGGCCAGTCCCCATAGGGAGCAGGGAGGGAGCGCCACCTAGCACTGCTCTGCCCCCAGCTCTGCTCCAGCCCCACTGACAGCCGTGGCCTCGACTCTCAGTCATAGCTGCTGGCCCCCACCACAGCCCAGCCGCAGTCCCAACCCCGCTCCCAGCCTCAGCTCTGCTCCTGGTCCCAGCCCCACAGCTGTACCCCCAGTCTCCTCAAACCACCTCAGCCTCAGTTACGTTCCCCGCCCCAGCCCCACAGCCCTGCCCCCAGCCCTGGCTCTGCTCCTGGCCCCAGCCTCCTCACTCACCCCACCAAGCCTCAGCTCCATTCCTGGCCCCAGCCCCACCCCCAGCTGCAACTCCATTCCCAGCCATACTTCCAACCCCAGACCTGCCCCCAGCCGCAGGCCCAGCCTTGGCCCCCGACCCCTGTCTATACCTCACACACACACCACCCAAGAGACACAGCCTCACTCCTGGCCTTGGCTAAGGATAAGGGGGTGCAACATGAAGACTTTGGGAAGCACTGCCCTAAGGAGAAAAGAAACTGTCTTCTGCCTTGCCACCACAGCCCATTCTCTGCATATTCATTCAGAGTGCACGCAGCACTGCACTATTCAGATAGCTAAACAAAAGTTAACACAAATCCAGAAGGATCGCCTACCAGTGACCTCAATTCCCTCTTCTCTCGCCATGTCCAGCAGGAGGAGAGCAAGGTTTTTTCACTCTTACTCCACCCTACCAATGGGATGCAAACATTAGGGCTCAATCCTGTAAAGGTGCTAAGCACTCTGGCCCCAATCCAGTAGAGCACTAGACTTCAATGGGACTATATTTAAGCATGTGTTTAAAAATAACAAGCAAGTGTTCAACTAGATTAAGCCCTGAACAAACCCTTAATCCAGAAGGTGGAGAGGCTAATGATCATTGTCTAGCCACAGAACAGCTTCTGACTAGACTCTCTCTCCACACTCAACCTAGTCAGAGTCCCATTATCCTAGAGGATTTCAGCTCCTCCAAGAAGTATGGAGAGGGTGAAAAAACAAATAAGGGACAGCATATATTTGACCAGGACAGACACTGCGCCATTGCCTTATAGCTGAAGTTTTAGTCTATGTAATAGTCTCCCTAGAGAAGGGATGCCGTGGCAATTGCATCAATAAAGACATTTCAAACCAGACGAGACAGCACACTAACAACCAACCAGTCGTGAACAATCCCACACTGGCAGAGAGATCACTTGTGACAAAACGGTCCCCCCCCCCCCCCCGCCGCAGCTCCAACATCTATGACTGCATGCACCAAAAGCCCCATCTCTAGAGGTCTTCCTCCCACCATTTCTGTACTAGACAACGTTCTTTTTTGTACGATCAATACTGAAGAAAAAGTTTCTGCACAAGTGAAGACAGACTTACGGTTTTTCAACCATTTTCCACATGCAAAAGTTTTGAACGGAGGTGTGGACCCCTTTGGAAATCTTAGGCATAGTGTGTGGACCTCCAGAGGTCCACAGACTACAGGTTGAAAATACAATACTTTAAAATGCAGATGACCACTTTTTCACTGGTGAGCACAGAACTACAGTTATAAGCCAAAAGAAAGTAAATATATCATGTCTATTTACGACTGCATCAACATTTGCAAGAGTCACTTAAGACCAGAAATGAATTATGTCTAGTGGGCCTAGGCAGCCTCCATCAGACATTTATGGACTAGCACTAACAATAAATCAAAATAGCCAGAGCTCAGCAAGTTGATGGAGCTTGTTTGATAAATGGCACATGAAATTCAATGTTGATAAATGCAAAGTAATGCATATTAGAAAACATAATCCCAACTGTACATATTACACAATGATGGGGTCTAAATTAGTTTTTACCACTGAACAAAGGGATCTATCTTGGAGTCATTGTGGATAGTTTTCTGAAGACATCCACTCAATGTGCAGTGGCAATCAAAAAAGTGACTAGAATGTTAGGAACCATTAGGAAAGGGATAGATAAGACAGAAAATGTCATATCACCTCTGTATAAATCCAAGGTATGCCTACATCTTGAATACCTTGTGCAGATCTTGTCGCCCTCTCTCAAAAAAGATGTATTGGAATTAGAAAAGGTACAAAGAAAGGCAGCAAAGATTATTAGGGGTATGGAATAGCTTCCAATCTGTTTGCAGTTTCAAAAAGATACAGTTGAATCTACCACAAAATACAAACAGCTGCAAAAATGTATACCATTCCAACAATGTATATACATTCTTAAATAATGATCTAAAATAATATAAATGAAGCCTTTAAAGTAGGTCTTTTCTACATGCATATTATTCCTCATTAAAGAATAATACGTAAAAAGAGATTAATACAACTGGGACTTTTCTGCTTGGAAAAGACACGACTAAGGGAGAATATGATAGAGATCTATAAAAATCATTTACTATCTCTCCAGTAGTCATAAGGAAGTGTTATTTATTCCTTCAATAACAGAACTAAGGGTCACCAAGTGAAATGAGTAGGCAGCAGGTTTAAAAACAAACAAAAGGAAGTATTTCTTCACCTAGTGCACAATGAACCTGAGAAATGTGTTGCCAGAGCATGTTGTGAGACCAAGACCATAACAGGGTCCAAAACAGAACTAGATAAATTCATGAAGCATAGGCCCATCAATAATTATTAGCCAGGATGGGCAAGGATGGTATCCCTAGCCTCTGTTTCCCAGATGCTGAGAATGGGCGACAGGGGATGGATCACTTGACAATTTCCTGTTCTGTTCATTCCCTCTGGGGCACCTGGCATTGGCCATTGTTGGAAGACAGGAAGCTGGGCTGGATGGGTTATTGGTCTGACCCAGTATGGCCGTTCTTATCTGACAGACAAGTTCCAGAGTTGTGGCACCAACATTATGCCTTTAAGGGAGAAAGACTTCCAGTGCTGTCTGGAATCCAACATTCATGACAAAACCATGGCTACACTGTAAGCAGGGAAAACACTGAGCATTAGCAATCACTTATATCTGCTTTAATTTGCAAGATTGTAAAAAAATGACCTGAACGTTAAGGGAACAGGATGATGCATAATTATCCCCAACCTCATGCATAACTGGTCATTCAGAGTTCCTAAAACCAGAAATATTTACATTTTCAAAACAGACATGCTGACCTGGGGATTTTTTGGCTTCCAGTTGATGAGAATTCAACATCAAAGATAACACTTCAAAGGTATCACAAAGAAAAACAGATTTTAATCTCACTAAGTAAATAAGTACAACATATACTAGCTCCCTTTAAAGTCTTTATTCAAGATTTTCACAAGTCAAGAGGCAAATTTCCTTCCCAGCATAAACAGAAGGATGAGAAGGTGAGAGGTTATTTAGGAGGAGTTACCTGCATAAGTCTTTTACAGAGCAAACACCAGAAATGCATTCTTCACTCTTCCTACAAACTGAAGTCTTTGCCTGCAGTTGCAGAAACCAGTTATCTTTGGTCTTCCAATGAATCCCCCCAAAACCCTTTTTCTTCTGCTCCACCCAAAGCGAGTGAGGGAACAGAACTGAGCGAGGTGTTTTCACCCTTTAAGGAACAGATCACTCTGTTTCTTTTTGAAGCAAAACAAAATGTTCACATGGGTTCAAGATGACAGACTATTAATGAAGTGGTGGAAGCACACTGTTAGCAGAATACGGATCCTCAGCCCTGCCTATTACGTGTCTTGGAAAGTATACAAACACTTGCAATCTTCATTAATTCTCCCTGTGACACTGCACCCCATATTCTTCAGTGATATTATTATATGGCATGATTCTATGTATTTTATGCAAGGAAAGTCATATGAGATATCACTGGAAAGATTATGATTTACTGAATATGATTGTCCTATTTGTATGCACGTACCATTTTTGTATCTGAAGTTAGGCATATTGACTAGATATCTATTATACCTGGGGAATGCCCACTAGGCAAAAGATGCTCAATCTAGGTGGCTGGGAAGGGCCCATTCAGGTTGATGAGCCATTAGGAGAAAACAATAGGTCTTAGAACAGAGGTGGGCAAACTAAGGCCCACGGGCCACATGCGGCCTGTGGGACCCTCCTGCCCAGCCCCTGAGTTCCTGGCCCAGGAGGCTAACCCCGGCTCCTCCCCCGCGCCCACAGCCTCAGCTCACTGCACCACCAGCACAATGCTCTGGGCAGTGGAGCTCTTGCAGAGCCATGGCCTGACCCAGTGCTCTGAGCTGCACGGTGGCGTGGCTGGCTCCAGCCAGGCAGCATGGTGCCTGTCCTGGTGCTCTGGGTGGTGTGGCAGTAGCGCCGCCAGCCACTGGTGCTCCATGAAGCACGGTAAGGGGCAGGGAGCGGGGGTGTTGGATAGAGGGCAGGTGTGGTGGTCAGGGGGTGAGGGTGTGACTAGGGGGCGGGGAACAGGGGGGTTGAATGGGGGCACAGGTCCCGGGGGAGCAGTCAGGAAGGAGAGGAGGGGTTGGATGGGGTGGTGGGGACAGTCAGGGGCAGACGGTCCAGGGATGGTCAGGGGACAGGGAGGGGTGGATGGGGCAGGAGTCCCGGGGGGTGGGCCATGAGGGAATGGGGGGTTGGATGGGTCATCGGGAGGTGAGGGACATTGGGAGGCGAAAAGCAGGGAGAAAAAAATTAGATGAGGTGGGGGCTGGGCCATAGCTGGTTCCCTCCATCAATTTCAGAAACCCGATGTGGCCCTCAGGCCAAAAAGTTTGCCCACCCCATCTTAGATGAAGCTAATCTCCCACTGGGGGGGGAGTCTTCCTAAGGACACTACAAACGGCCTCTGAGCAACGGCTGCTGTGGCACTACAGGGACACGTACCAGGTCAGTTACAGCTATTTATGTGCATGTTGCTCTTGTATTACCAACTCTTTCAGGCAGGAGCCATTACTTTCCAGCACATTTTAGGTCCTATATGTTACGATAATTCATTATTAAGAGCAGTGGTAATTAAATTACTCGCCTCTTCTGCAACACTTTTGAGAAGTTATCTGCACACTCGCGACTGACAGCGTGCCAGAATTACGGCAGCAAACACCACACAGATGGTTCAATGGTAAAACAATCAAGAGTCCAGAATACATCCGCAGCACAGAGGAGCAGGCAGATGCAAGCATTCGGAATGCCAGACATCACTGGCAGGAATGACGGTTAATCCCGGCAAAACTGCAGCATCGAAGGAACATGAGCAGTAAGACCCACTTACAACTTCCCCGCCCTCAAAAAAAAGTAGACTTGACAACATGAATAGCAGGAGCACACGATGCATTAGAAAAGGTTGGGTCTTGATCGAGACACCAACTGGTTCTGAAAGCTCCTGCCTAGGGAAGATCCTCTGTAGACAGCACTGGGAGAGAACTCACCATGACGCAATACATCCAAAGTGATGAGAACTTCAGCCAAACTGGGCAGCAGGAGATGATGATTTTGAGGTCAATGAGGCAGATGTGAATGAGCAAGAGGAGAACAGCCAGCAGGGAGGTGCAACACCAATGTTGGGGCACAGTGAAACAAAATACCAAGGAGGCAAAGCTCAAGGCTGAATGCAGAAGCACATCAGATGAGATTCTCTTCATCACAAAGAATAAGTGCTAATTAAAAGTCGATCTAAGAAAAAGAAACATTCCCAACTATTAGTCTAGCTGGAAATAAGAAAAATCTGAATTTTTAGTTATAACTAGCTTCAGAACAGAGAATCTGCCCTCCAGCCTTATTTAGTTTCAGCATGTGTTTTATTGAGAAGTTAAATGAGAACAGATTTTTAAACCCAACACAGACACAAACAGTTTCCCCTTGGTAAATCATGCATGCTCTTGTAGAGTTTGTTCTATGATTTTCTTGAGAATTTTTTCCTATTGCATCACTGAAAAGTGTTTTATACCAGCCAGAAAAGCACAAACCTTGCAATTAGTAACTCTAAGTGCTAGAGAAATGCCTCCTCCCCCCCACACACACACACGAAACAGATTTTGCCTTGTTGTTTCAATTAAAGTAAGTTTGTTTTTTATTGTCACATTCTTTGCACATCTGCTGTATGATTATTCAGAGAACCAAGTGCCAGTCACGTGGTTCTCCTGGTTTGGGGAAGGGTGGAAAAATCCTTGTTTAACAGATTATGAGCTCTTTATTTCCACAATTTCTCCTCCGTGCTCTAAGAAACATTCTTTAAACAAATCCATCACACAATTTTCTGTTGTGTAACGAAGCAGGAGCTCCATTCTGCCCTGTCCTCATCTAGATTTTTGCTCTCTTCTCTTGAGTAACCAATTTGGGTGACAGGTTTCAGAGTGGTAGCCATGTTAGTCTGTATCAGCAAAAACAACAAGGAGTCCTTGTGGCACCTTAGAGACTAACAAATTTATATAAGCTTATGCCCAAGTAAATTTGTTAGTCTCTAAGATGCCGCGAGCACTTCTCGTTCAATTTGGGTGAAACCAGCTTGTGTAACTAAGCATTAAAAGTACAGTTATTGTCGGAAAACTGGCAGGGTAAATGATGCTTACTCAACAAATCTACTCCCTGCATCTCTTCAGCCTGTGTCATGTCTGCTTTAGTGCCAAAAACAAAATTTTTACTACTCCATACTCGTTAGCCTTGTAAAGTTGACCTAGCTATGGGAACACAAGCTTGATTCTATTTCAACTTGTCCATCAAGAATATTGTCAGCAAAGCCCTAACTAAAGGGTCAATTCCTAACCTCAGACAACACTGACCCAGTAGCGTTGCACAAGTGTCTTCAACAGCAGAATCTGGCCAGCAAAATCTCAACTAATCACAGGCAAGTTTGAAAGAACCCAACTTGCTTTTCAGACACCATGACACTGGCAGACCAGGTCAGTTCGGGTCACAGGCCAATTCATTTGTGTATTAGTATAGATAAAAGTGAGTAACATACACAAGTGTGAATTCACAGGTTTAAATTTAATGAAAATTAGTGGAGTATTACTTGTATTGTTTTCATTCATCTGTTCCTGTTATAATGTAATAGCAAACATTTACATTGTGCATAGTCATGTAATTAAATAACCTCTCAAAGAAATCTTAGGAAATGCTAATGAAGGACTTAACATCTAACGGAAAATGCTAATTTCAAAGCAAGTGGCCATTATGCATAGTGGTCAGAGGTCAAAAGGCTAAGTACAATCCTCACTTATCCTCAAAGGATAAGCCCACGTGGGTAGAGATGCTGCCAGCTTGGCTTCTGGCAGGAGAAGCTATAAGTATGGATTCAAAGAAAGATCCTTCATCTCTAGACTGTTTGTACTCTTACAGGGAAGTGCACCAGACACAAAGCAGAGATTTCCAGAGACGATCTGGATACTCTGAAAGACCTGATAAACTGGCAGTTTATTACATCACTGCCACCATTTGGAATTACAACCTGTGACTCACCTGTACATATGTTTTACCCTCTTTAACCTCTCAATAACTCATTCCTTTTTCTTAGCGAATAAACCTTTAGTTAGTTTACTACAGATTTAGCTGCCAGCGTTGTCCTTGGTGTAAGATCTGGAGTATCAATTGATCTAGGCTAAGTGACTGGTCTCTTGGGACTAGGAGAAACCTAAAATCACACCACATCAGGTTTAAGTAACTTTACCACAAAGTTCAGTTTGTCAGGGTGGCAAGATAGACTGGAGAGCCTAAGGGGATGGTCTATGACTCCATGGTAAGGCTGGTATAGCAATCCAGGAGTTCACGTGTTACTGGATTGGTGGAAATCTAATTTTAGATCATACCACCAGTTTGGGGTGCCCGTCCTTGTTTTGACAGTCTGCCCTGAGCTAGGTACTCTCAGTTATGAGCCACTCCAGACAGCATGACAGATACCTGACTGGGTCTGAGAGCTGTCAGGGAGAAAAAAAAGCTTTTTTCCCCTCACTTGTGGACTGAGCATATTTTATTCAGAGTAATTGAAACAAAATGGGTTTCCACTTTGTACACATGCTTTTCAAAGTAAAGCCATGCTTCTGATTGTGTGGACCAATCTCATGGGAATGGAGAATTAAAGGGGGCAGGGGAGGAAGAGAAAGAGAAAGAGAAATCAATAGCCAACTTGCAGAATTCATTAATGTAGCTGGTCATGATTCTAATACTATGGTGGGACCTTATTTTTGAAAGTTGGAAACGTTTATGAGAAGACTTTCGCAACTATTATAGTCCTCTTAAGAAAAGGGTACTCCAATCTTCCGCTTCTTGGAATAATCCAATTACCACAAGCATGAGGCGGGAATCTCTCCCCATCACACACTTGAGTATGTGCATTTCACCATCTCCGCTGAAGCGGTCCACTCTCTTGGAAACACTTAGGAATAAGCTACTTCTGAAGACAAAGATACCCAACCTGATGGAACAGTCCTGTGAGCCGAGATGATCCATCCTCTCTTCTAGAAATGCTTAATTGTGAGGTACGACTGCATTATTAAAGCCTGCTTTTCTAGTTATTGTTATCTAGCGCTCAAAGAGTAGTAGGCACTGCACAAAGCACACAGCTAGACATTATGTGGCCCAAGTGCCAAAGAGTTTCCAGTCTCATGTAGAGATAATACCATGAATGACTGTAGCAACTATCAGAGGGATGGGGGCAAGGGAAGACAAAGTTTACAATAATAAGATCACATGACAAGCCATATTTGGTATGTGCCCATCTTGACTGTTCCATTACATGTATAATTTTTTTAAAAACCAAAAGAGAAAAAACATAAATGAGGATGGAGCCATTTTCCTTTCTACTCTGTTTATATCATCATACAGCATACTGAGTTATTGAAGAAAGGCATTCTCCCACTTGACTTGCAACTGTGGATCCAAACATAAATTATTCTTTATTTGCATTAATCAAGTTTCAAAGTCTGAAAACAGATCATGTACAAATCTTGAAACAATCTCTTCTCAGAGTTGCAGCTGCTACAGTTACATGAGTTTTTTTGGTTTCAGAGTGGTAGCCGTGTTAGTCTGTATGGGCAAAAGGAATTAAGAGTACTTGTAGCACCAAATCAAATTATCAAAGATATCCTATCTCCTAGAACTAGAAGGGAACTTGAAAGGTCACTGAGTCCAGCCCCCTACCTTCACTAGCAGGACCATGTACTGATTTTGCCCCAGACCCCTAAGTGGTCCCCTGAAAGATTGAACTCACAACCCTGGGTTTAGCAGGCCAATGCTCAAACCACTGAGCTATCCCCCCCCCCCCCGCATGCATCCAAAAAAAGCTTATGCCCAAATAAATTTGTTAGTCTCTAAAGGTGCCACATGAGGTTTTTTGGGACACTAGAGACCAGATTTAATAAGTACCAGCATTACGTGGTCTCAAAAGCATTACAAATATGCATTTGTTTTGCAGTTCTGCATCGTAATTATTTCAGGCAGACACATTCAGGCAGCGAACCAGCTTTTACTTATGTATACAAATAATAAAAAGCAGCTTCTAAAAAGAACTGAATCCCAGCTAAACACCACAGCTTTTATTAAAAAACTGAAGTGCTGAGACAGCCAGAGACTTATGGTTCACCTGTAGTAGTGCCACCTACTGGCACAGAGATCTTACATTAGTACCAGTTTCAGAGTGGTAGCTGTGTTAGTCTGTATCAGCAAAAAGAACAGGAGTACTTGTGGCACCTTGGAGACTAACAAATTTATTTGAGCATAAGCTTTTGTGGACTACACCCCACTCTCCTTATAGTGTGTACGGTAACACCCATTGTTTCATGTTGTGTGTGCGTGTGCGAGAGAGAGAGAGAGAAAATATATCTCCTACTGTATTTTCCACTGCATGCATCCCATGAAGTGGGCTGTAGCCCAAGAAAGCTTATGCTCAAATAAATTTGTTAGTCTCTAAGGTGCCACAAGTACTCCTGTTCTTTTTACATTAGTACAGCGGTTCTCAAACTCTTGTACTGGTGACCCCTTTCACACAGCAAGCCTCTGAGTGCAACCCCCCTTAAATATATAAAGACGTGTTTTGAATTTATAACACCATTATAAATGCAGGAGGCAAAGGGGTTTGGGGGTGTAGGCTGACAGCTCGTGACCCCCCGGGTATTAACCTCACGACCCCCCAATTTGAGAACCCTTGCATTAGTACATTTGATCTCAGGAAAGAACCGTGCCTTAGGCACAGTCATAAATAACACCCTGCCACAGTGAGAGAAAGCTAATGTCTGCATACTCAGTTACCATAATACAATATTTGCTCATTTAAAAGTCTTATTGAAGGGCCCAAGCCAACTCTCAGTGAAGTCAGTGGAAATACTCCAAACTGCTTTAGAAAACAAATGGATCAAGGCCAATGGTGTCAGCTGACCTGGCAAACAGGGCCAGGTAGACTTTGCAAGAGTGCATTTTATAGATTAAATTCCAGTTAGGAAAATACTGAGGCTTCAGGGTGGATAATGAGGACAGCTGGAAGTGGAACGTTTTAATATGCTTATGTATAGTCGAGGTGGATTCAGAGAGCAAGTGCAATTTAGGCGCTTGGCACCCCAGGCTTTGACCTGGTTCATTACTGTGCACTACCACTGTGAAGTGTCAATATATGTGAAGTTATTTCAGGTACTGCAGCCCTAAACATTTTTAATTTATGAGCATACATACTAGGAAAGCAGTTATTACAGTACCAGTGAAGCACGCAAAGGATCATACTCTGTCAGCTTATATTTCTGCAAACTTTTGCGAACATGAAGAACCCAGATCTTGATATAAGGAACAGTGTTAAGAGATACACATTGCTCTATCAGAGGTATCTTATTAGCTACGTTACTACTACTTAGAAGTTTTACTATAGTTTCAAGTTTAGTCTAATTACCCTACACTAAGAGGTATTTCATGGCTCCAGGTGAACTCCGACCGGCCAGTCGCGGATAGTATAGTAAGGAATTGCTGAGAGTGCACTAGCCTACAACACCTTAACCATTGCCAATTTTATGAGCCTACAAGTACAGTATAGTCTAGACCACATTCTTCCCTTTCAAAGCATGTCTTTATATCCAGGTAGAGGTCATGTCAAATCCAATACTGGAGACCAAAGTCATTGAAAAAAAGGGAAGAGATAGCTTTAAAGCAGCTGGTGAAGGGAGACTCCCTGGCTTAGCAGGATAAATTGAAGTTCACTCCCAAGTCTGACCGGAGAGTCCTGTTCGAGGAGGGGCGGGGGGGAATAACTATCGGCAAACCAGTTACGTCAGCTACTATTTCATTTTCCTTCCCAGAGGGACAACCATGAGGGATTTATAAACTCACTGATGGATATGACTCCAACAGCTATTAGTCAAAGTACTTTCAGTCATTTTAAGAGATATTTTTATTACCTTGAACTTTAATAGCATCCATTCTGTTACACTCCGATACTTCACATTTTCCAAAGCATATTTTACAATATGTATAACTATTACCACCCGCCACACTTCGATAGCTAACAATTATAGTTTGCAAAGTGCTAGTCCGGCGAATAGATCCATTACATCCATCCATTCAACACAATGTTGAAATGTAGGGCTAAGATTAACGATACAATTCTGGCTCACATATTCTAGAATTTTCTGTCTTCACAGCAAAAGAACAGCCTCAGGTCTTCCCCACAGTGATGCCCTAACAAGCCAGACCAGAGTTAACCTTATTCATGCATAAGAAGCAGTTTCAGCCCATTAGACCCCCAAACACAGCAATATCTTACAGTTCACTATACATTGACCAAGTAACAGTTCTTCGTGGCCATTCATAGTCCAAAGAAAGGGACATGGACCCAAATGTCTTAAAGCAGCAGGTGATTTTGAATGCCCAATCCAAGACACCTTCAGCCAAAATTTCCAAATTACAAGCCCTGAATGAACCAGGGTGTCGGTGGGTAGTGATGCTCTGGGAGGAGAAGGGTGTATCACAGAGTGAGGTAGGGGGCTGGTAAATGGCAGCTCCTCCTCCAACTCCTGGCAGCAGTTTATCTATTATGGCCACTGAGAAGGAGGAGGAGGAGGAGGAGGAAGGTTGGGTGTAAAAAGAATGCTATGCTCAGAGGAGACCAGAGATATGAAGGAGATTTCTCCGCAGGAGGGGAGAGCCTGAAAGCTGAATTTCTAACAGCCCGTGACAACTCAATGGATTTGGAAAATAAAATATTTAACGAGGGACAATTCCCAAGGTAACAGACTGAAAAATCAGTTACGTAAGTGTTCACTGAGTGTTAATAAACCAGGCCACAGAGAAAACCTAGACCTACAGTGGCTCAACAACATGTTCTTTCATTTCATAAGTGGTGATGTTTTGCATTGTACGCCCAGAAAAAGGAAATACCTAAGATCCCCTTGGGCAGAAATTTCATCACTAGGCAGGAAAGAAAAGCAATAGTGGCTTCACTTGGCTCTTTTAACAAGCCCTTTTACTGCAAACATGGAGCCGGCACCAAAAAGTTATTAATAATTCCCATAGCTACATTCATCCCTAAAGATTACTTACATACACACACAAAATTGCAGCCACTTCTGGGGTGGATATTGGAAGTCAATCAACATAACAGAAGGGGGGGAATTTTGGTCAAGGAGGAAGTTCTAAAGGATTAGTCTGGTTAAGCACCCACAAGAGTACTTATGCGTGTGTTAAATTGAGTGGGAAATCTCAAGGACTCTTGCAAGGTTTCCAGTTTTTCCGGATCCCCATCAGGTCAGGGGTGGGGAAATAGAATGAAAACAGATGCTCACAGTACTTCCACCTTGGCCAAAATAGTCCCCACCCATGCACTCACCTTTATTACTGCAACTCCCTTCTAATTCAAATGGGATTTAGCATTCCCTGGAGCCTGAGGGAACTTGAACCTCATGGGTCACAGTCCGCCAATATTCAAACTAGACAGACCCTGAGGAAGAGCCAAAGCTCCCTACGCTCACAAGGGGCAGAGGACTAGGTAAGGGGTAGTCAGCCCAGGAAGAGAAGAAAGAAAGCGACGGAGATACGACTTGCCTTGAGAAATGGGAGCTCCAGGTTATGGAAACCTATTTTTTTTATTTATTTTATTTTATTTTTGCAGGGGAGGGGTTAAGAAGATGGTCCAGGAGGCAGACTAATAAAAAAAAAAACAAAAAGAACAATCAGAGACGAGGGCCATGAAGTAAAGATAAAAATGAAAGTGGGAGACTGAATTAAAAATTGGGTGGCAGAAAAATAAAAGGAAAGGAAACTGGGTGGCTCCAGGACCAAGGTTTTACTTGTTTTTATCAGAGTCAAACCATGGAATAGAGAGAGGGGATTGGAAAATATTAGTCAGAGTTAATTAGGTGCAAACAGTGGGGGAGGCTGTTCCAGATGGCGCAAGTACAGCACTAACAGGAAAAAATGTGTCTAGTTCTGTGGTGCAGAAATGCAGAAGCAATCCTGTCAGCGGAGTTTACTTGAATGGAAGATTTGTGGCAGGGAATGTTACGATTACATCTGGCAAGAATAAGAAGTTAACTCCAACTTGCTCAGTGCTGTGGCATCATATGACCTACATGCCGGGGGGGGACGGATAGCTCAGTGGTTTGCACATTGGCCTGCTAAATCCAGAGTTGTGAGTTCAATCCTTGAGAGAGCCATTTGGGGAACTGGGGCAAAAAAATCTGAGGATTGGTCCTGCTTTGAGCAGGGGGTTGGATTAGATGACCTCCTGAGGTCCCTTCCAACTCTGATATTCTATGATTCTAAAAGGGTTTAAAAATAACTATTATTAAATACTATGTCATGAGAGAAGGCGAGATATTAGAGTTGGGGTTATAGAGCAATTTGTGCAAAGATTTTCCAGAATAAGTCTCTCGCCAAGCAACAACAAAACCTTGTATCCACCTTAGTCCCTGTAGGTCATTACAGAACCTACTATGCAGTGTTCCATTTATAAAAGAAATCTTGCTGAGTTTGGAGAATGCGAGTCTTCAAATGAATAATTAAAAAAGTGCCAGGTGTAGTAAGAGGAGACCCTGAGATATAAACCTTGGTATGAGAGGCCTGGTATGAGGCTTAAGGCCTGAACTAAAATAATGGTCAAGACTTTGCTAACATGAAGCAAAGTGAAGCTCTGAGCCAGAGGCAGGCCCTGCTCACAGAAGCTCGCAAGGAAAGGGCTGATGCTGCAAGAAGATACATACCTAAAAAGGTACTGAACACTAGATATCAGAACATTCACATACCTGCACGTTCCACACAGATAACAAGGAACAGGCTGACCCATCCCAATGACAGGACCAAAAGGGTAATATGATGGATAGAGTTGTTTTGTTCGAACCAACGTGTACAAGGTGAGAGGCGGTACCTTACTACGTAGAGGAGTTGTACCTTGTTACGTAGAGGGGTTGCACCTCAATACGTCAGGAGTGATGTGTAACTTGTTTGTACCTGTGTATAAGAATGCATCCCTGGGGCAGTGTCTTTGTGCAGCCGAGTGGGCAGTGGAAAGTCCCGCCACCGACTGAGCTGAGTCCATTGCCAGGGGACACATAGTAGTAGTATGTCTTTTACTAGAGTAACAATCTAGGGGAACTATCATTGTGCTTCGTTTGACAATAAACCTGGCCGACGTGCCTTCGTACCTTACTGGACTCTGTGGTCATTGGGGGTTTTCTCGAGATCTGCTGTGTCCGCTATCTGCGCAGAGCTGGGACAGCACACAGAGGGAACACAAGATAGCAGCCGAGTGATAACTTTGAACAGAGCAGAGCACCACACCGGTAGCATCTGACAACACCAGGTATGTGGGACATCTACTGCTTCCTAACAGAGATTAGAAAGCAGACTTAATAATCATGCATAGAAAGGAGTGAATGAGAAAAGTCAACATCCCTCTCCTGCTGTTTATTGTTTATAGAAATCAGTGGGCAAATCAGACTCTACTGATGTCTTGTATGTTTACTGTCTCTCATTAAGAAAAAACCTAATCAAATTGAAAATAGGGATAGATGTACATTCACAGACACCTGCTCTTCAGATCAAGCCATTGCTGTGACCATCTAAGATTGTCAAGAAAGGGCTGTGCTGGGTGTCTTGTTTTTTTTTAAAAAAGGCTTTTTATAATTTCTCCTATGTTCATTAGAAACCAAAGTGGAGTCAACATTGAAAAAAAGCCTACACCCACGTAAAAGAAGTTAGCAGGCTCTTCCAGACTCTACAGCAAGGTCAAGCGCTATGGCCATGAGGGGGTCTCAAAGAGTATTTCAGGTTTATTGACAGAGTGAAAATCCATTGGTTTACTGTTAATCCAATAGTCACATCAGATTTTCCGTGACATTTTTACTATTTAATATGGATTATTTGCCGAGCATTACTTGGAGAATCAAGAAGGGACAGTCATTACAGAAAGTCACTTTTTCAGCCTGTAGAGCAATCCACTGGGTTCCTCAAAGGCTGGTTTAACACCTCAAATGGGCTTTACATGGCCCCACTAGTAGATAAACCTATGATATTTTCTTATACAGCACTTACCATCCCGAGATCTGACAGCACTTTAAGAAGGCCTGTAAGCGTTATGATCCCCATTTTACTGGGGAGAGAAACAGGCACACGGAGGTTAAGTGACTTGCTCAGAGTCACATAGCTAGTCACAAACTTGGGACTACAACCTCCAATTCCCAGAGGGGTACTCTACCCACTGAGCATCCTCATGCAAAATCAACACAGGGCGATTATTGGTACAATGGCAATGAAAGACACTCAGCACCTCGCAGGAGCAGCATCACCACGGGACTACAAAAGGTCAGTGAGACCCTGGGCCACATCCCAATACCCCAGTCAAGTCAATGCCAAAACTCCCACAGACGGCAGTACGGCCAGGTTTTGGCCCACTGAGTATTTTCATCCATTAGAGGGAAGTGAGACTTTAGTTCAACTAGCATTAAGACTTCTAACATAGCTTTAAGAAGATTCTCCTTTCACTCAAATGGTAAAGGTTTGCATTTTGGGAACAGAATACTGAAAATTCCTGATTACAACTATCAAGTTTTATGTGGCCATGCCGTTCTCCTGGAAATAGCTTTGTTTACTATCTAGAATTTTTACAACACTTCTTCAACACAAGTGTTAAGCTATTAAGATACCAAACCAATTGATTTTTCCTTTTTTTTTTTTTTTTTTAAATGTAAAGCCATTCTCTTACTGTGTTGTAATCCCAGAGACATCACCATAATGAACCAGCAAAAAAAGTGAAATAAACCATAAAACCAACCAAGAAAGTTTCTCCAAGCAAAGAGAAATGAAAGGAGTAAACGAAGCATAAATGGTTGAAGTGTCACTTTAAATTGGGATTTACGGGTATGTCTACATTGCAATTAGACACCTGGGATTTACAGGGTTTAAGCTAAGGGGCTGTTTAATTATAGTGTGGACCTTTGGGCTTGGGCTGCAGCCCTCCCACCTCGCAGGGTCCTAAAGACCAGGCTCCAGTGCAAGCCCAAACATCTGCACCGAAATTAAAAAGCCCGTAAGCTTGAGCCCCATGAACCTAAGTCAGCTGGCACAGGCCAGCTATGGATTTTTAATCCATGATGACCCCTAACAGACATTAGCTGGCTAACTTTTCTACTGTGACAAAATGCACCCTCTAGATTTTATTTCTGACCAACATCTCTGACATCACCACAGCTTCTACAGTCCAGCTTCTTTGACAGCTCCACTTAACTGCTCATTTCAAAACAGATGTAAAACAAACCCTATGGAATTAAAAACTGAGATGCATTGGACCCCAAGACATGTTTCTAACCAGCAAATGATAATTTCTCCTTTAAAGGAGTCAGAATGGTGTAAAGGTGACTGCAAATTATCCTCAGAGCTAAAAATATATATTTAAAAACAGAAGGGAAGTTATTCAGAAGTTTCTAAAGCTAATTTAGTCGGAAAGGTACCATATGGAAGGAATGCAGTAAGTTGCTTCACCACGTGAAGTGGCAGGCGCATTCTTCTACAGTCACTCAACTCCACTCAGTCACTCAATGTCAGCTAGCAGCAAGTTTTCCTTTCCCATTGCTATCTGCTCTACCCTCCCCTCAGGTAAAAATCCAGCTGTAGAGAGTTTCTTCAAGATTTGGGGGAGAGAGGTGGATTGCTCTAAATAATTCCACTCCTCCTTTGACATACACTAAAACTAGGCAATACAGGCACAGAAAAATATTAATTACAGGAATTTTGGATTTATCTACAAGCAGACTTCAATTTTTATGAATTTGTTCATTCTTGAGAGTTATTTGACAAATGTTGTCCATGAACAAGTTTGATTCTTGGAGCCGCTTCTGAACTGTTCACTGAGAACCTGATTTTTGGAAGTGTTGAGCATTTTCAATCATAGCTGCTCAGTACCTCAGAAAAGGTGGCGGAGACTTTTGTTTTAAGTATTGCTCTGCAAGGTTCAATAGTTAAAACTTACAAACATGAGGGTTTGAATAAGTCACTTGCGGTGTGAAGGCACATGACATTGCCTTATAAATATTATGTAACTTTATTTCATTTTTAGAGTGTTCTAATCAGACAACTGATGGTATAAACATGGTGCCTTTTTACTCACCATAAAAGCTCTTTGTGCCTCTCTCTATGTGCTCCTTTTTCAGACACAAAAGGTATCGTGGAGCCAATGTAGCTGGGGATTAGCAAGCTGGATTCTGCCCCAACTCCCACATCAACCACCACAACAGCTGGCTAAGTTCCAATTGCAGAAGCTTGGTAGTGATAAGAGGCAGAGATCCTGGCTGAATTTTCAGAGCCCAGGCTGCAGTTGTGGGCCTGGTAATTGAAGACTTCATCTGATCTGTAAACTGATGGAGTCTGGTCTCCAGGTGCTATAAAAGATGGAACCACACAATGTCACATTCAGAGTCACTTTTCTGACTGACTATAAACTGCACTTCAACTTTTAGAATGCAAGTCGGTCGAAGCAAGAGAAAGTGCATGAGATCAGGCCATTCTGATTTCATGAGGCTACCAACACCACATTCAGTGAAACTGAAAGCACAAGGCCCCTCCCCTCAGACTGACTCTGACTAATCCACATAGCAAGACACTGCATGCAGAAGCAAAAACCCAAGAACTGGTAGCATCCACATGCATATTATAGCTATAATGCTGCAGTACACCAAGCAGTGCAGTTGCCCACTAGATCTTTCTACCAGCCAGAGGCTGAAAAGCTATTCCACCTGCTGGAGACTAATAATTGCTGCTTTTGTAGTGGCAATTTCCATACACGAGAAATAAATCTGCAAAATAGTAACCATTGTCTCCACCACCTGGAAAGGAAGAGCATATCCCAGTAGACTGGTGTAAAGTAGCTGCAATTTAGCTTCTATTCCAGTGCAATTTAAGAAGGGCAATGGAAAATAAGAAAAAGGAGAGACGGAGGCTATATTTTAAACGGAAATGTCCACCATGGAAGGAGCATTTTGCCAAGTTTTAGCCGAGTTTATGAATTTTTATGGTCAAGTTATAAACCCCCTAAAAAAGCTAGGTAGGACAGGATGTATTCATCTTTCCATGAAACCCTAATTACAGCAGTGTTAGTCAACGCTGCAATGATAGATCATAAATCATCTGTCTCTATCTTGGGCCCTCTTTTTTATTAACTTTTTGGGCCCTCTTTTTTATTAACTTTTTAGCTTTCTCCAGGCTGTTTTACATAATCTAATGAGATGGAAATTTAAGATAATTCTCTCTTCCAACTAAATGACCTTATTGTGTTACTGGTAGCAAGGCATAGCAAATTACTAATATTTAGTTCTTATCAGAGGAATACTACTTACTTGGAATATTGAATATGTTCAATATTTTAAGAAAGGACAGGGTCTTAATGAAAGTTTTATTTTAAAAATTTCCTTCCTGGTATTACTAGCACCTGAGACCAGTAAGATTGAAAGAACTTGAACAGTCTAGGGAATTTGTTTGTTTGTTTTTTTGGCAATTCTCTCTCCTTGGCCACCAAAGCAAAAAGCTTGTCAGTTTCACTGTTTCTGGTCAGCTTCCCTTTTCATCCAACAGAAACCCAAACATCAGGGTGGAGTGACCCAGCTAGGCAAGGCTAGACTAACTGTGAGGAGAGGCAGAAGCAAGTCACGATAAAAAGGGATCATTTGAAATTTTTAGAACTTCATATGGGAAAACTCAAAATTGTAGCAGGAGCATAAACAAAGAACGTTATAAATAGTATGTATTTAGTAATCAAACTATAGGTGACCTACTCATTAACCTTCATGAGCTGGTACATGCTCCTCTTCCTTACTCTGTGCAGAGACAAGGTGGGTGAGGGAATATCTCGCAGCTACAGTAGAATCTCAGTTACGAACAGCTCAGGAACAGAGATTGCTCATCACTGTGAAATGTTAGTAACTCTGAACAAAACGTTATGGTGGTTCTTTCAAAAGTTTGCAACTGAATCTTGACTTAATACAGCTTTGAAACTTTACTATGCAGAAGAAAAAAGCTGCTTTTAACCATCTTAATTTAAATGAAACCAGCACAGAAAACTGTTTTGTTGTCAATTTTTTTTTAAAACTCTCTTTTTTTTAGTAGTAGTTTACGTTTAACACAGTACTGTACTGTATTTGCTTTTTTTGTTTGTTTCTGCTGCTGACTAATTGCATACTTCCAGTTCCAAATGAAGTATGTGATTGACCAGTCAGTTTGTAACTCTGAGCTATTGTACCAAATGCATTGTTATTAACAAGAACAAGAGAGATTAAGTAATGTACTGTGCCACTTCAGAGACAAATCAACTTTTCCTCTTCTTGGCTGTACGTCCAACTCCACTCTTGCTGTCCTGTTCTTTGTGTCTCTTCAGCTTGAAGCGCTCCTTAAATTCAATACTCCTGCGACTATACCTCTTTTCACTGAGTCTATCCACAAGCAGGTTTTCTTCACCTCGTGGACCTCACTCGACCAACAAGCATCTTTGGACTGTATTCATTCAACAGAGGTTTAAACAGTCGTTCTTTCTGTTCATGTACGTCAGGCCATTTGTTGGTGGGCTTCTCGCTTTGTTTTCAGGATCTGTTTTCATCAATTCTTTTCCACCGGTTGTTTCCTTTCCATTTTTTCCCTGGATAAGCATAGATTTCCCTCTTCTTCTTCTCCTCTAATAGTGCCTGCTCACATATCCAAGCCTATTTTTTTCTGCTTCTCCTGACCTGAAACGTCCTCTCTTCCCAATGCCCTAGTTTTATTCTCCTGTTCTTCTTTTATTACCTCACCTCCTACTCAGGTGACGAGTCATCCGCTAGCTCAGCATTTCGATTCTTCTTCTCTAACAGCTTTTTCCAACTGCCCCTTTGGGTGGATTCTGAACCTCCTCCCCAGCGTGAGTTCTCCACTCACTAGCTGTCTCTCCGTAGGGCAGGATTCTCTGCAGCTCCATCACAGCTGCAGCAGGTGTTAGTACCAGAGTGAGGGTTACCACACCAGTACTGCACCACTGCCATGGGGCAGGGGTCACCAATGCAGTGCCCGTGGGTGCCATGGCGCCCGCAGGGGCATCTAAATGTGCCCGCGTCCTGGCCGGCGGTGGAGCATCTGCCGAAATGCCGCCGAATTTCTGCGGCGACACCTCTCGATGACGTCACTTGGTGGCGGCAAGTGACATCATCGAGAGGCGTCGCCGCTGAAACGCCGCAGAAATTCGGCGGCATTTTGGCGGATGCTCCACTGCTGCCACAGTCCTTCGTCTGGTGCCTGCCAGATAAAAAGGTTGGGGACCACTGCCATGGGGTATGTTAAAGCCTCCTCTTTTCCTAACACTCTTCCCAAAAAGCCTCAGACCAACACGTGCCATGTGTCGCTGGAGGGGGAAAGGCATCACGTGCACGTTTCCACTCATGGGGAGTTAGGCAAGGACGTTTTTACAAAACAGCTACATTTTGGTCCTATCACTGATTGACTTGACAGCATCCCCTTAAACGCCTCAAGGGACAGATGTAAGTCATTGTCTAGATCTCTCACCTTGTTCCCAATTTCTTTTCATAGCTTAATAAGATTATGTTCTCTAAGGGGGAGAAACACAGTTGTCTCCGAGCACTTATTTAAGCTGTGTGTTCTCACCCACAGATTTGAGCCCAACATATGCAGCTTCTTCAACAGTATCATGCAAGTCTTCTTGCCTGATAACAGGTAGTACGGTTCTTACACAGCCATAACTGTCACGTGCACCAATTGAAGGGTTCCTTTCAGAACCTTTCAGTAGCAGTGTCAGAGTGAAGTTTCAAAATTCTCCACACGTTCCCGATGCCTTTTTCTCACAGTACAGTAACATGTGGATTGAAAAAATTAAAAAAAACAAACTTTGACTCTCCACTGATGATTGTTGATCTATTTAAAAAAAAATCTAAAATTGAAAAGCACGTCCTTGGTGCTCAGCCACCACCCACCCGCCACAACACTGCATGCAATAAATAATTAGTCTCAGATTTATACATGCACTATCCAGAAATACCAAACTCGAAATAGAGGAACAGAGCCAACCACTTTGACGCAATAAGGAGCCGGCTCTAGTTTGCAAAGCTTTTTCCTAGCATTGGATCAGTTCCTCTCCACTTCAAGAGAGCTTCTTTCACAAGATTCTACCAGAAGAGAAAGTAACTTCATTTGTCCAGCACACTTTAGACATGGCCAGGAGTGGCCAGCTTTATGCGTAACCAAAGCAAGGGGCTACCCGAGGCCCATTAAGGTCACTGCAACTCACTAGATGGCTAGATCTTGGCTGGCTCAGAGGGAAACCCACCAATCCAACTATCCATTTTGGCCAACAGCCAGCCCTAAAATTAGACCCACAAAACATACTGACTGTTGCCCATCTGCTCTGCTGGCCTTTCCATTAACAGCAAACGGGGCACTGAAACATACTTGAAACCTGCCCAGCTTCCAGACAGGCAGGTTCTCAAAAACATCCCTGCCATGCTTGCTCACAATATGCTTTTTAAAATACATAGGACCATTCATCGAGACCATCGGAGGCTTAACAGAGCATCATTCGCAAAGCAAAGAGGAAGGGAAGGATTTCAAAGGTGAGATTTTAAAAAAAAATGAAGCGACTCGCTGGCTCCAAAGAAGAGTCGTGGAACCACTAGCACAAGCCCCCATACAATATGATGGGGGCTAATTTAGCTACAACGAATTAGGAAAAAGATCTTGGAGTCATTGTGGCTAGTTCTCTGAAGATGTACACAGTATGCAGTGGCAGTCAAAAAGGCAAACAGGATGTTAGGAATCATTAAAAACGGGATAGAGAATAAGACGGAGAATATCTCATTGCCCTTATATAAATCCATGGTACATCCACATCTTGAATACTGCGTACAGATGTGGTCTCATCTCAAAAAAGATATACAGTAACTCCGCCTCCTCGGTTAACATTGTTTCGTTGCTGATCAATTAGGGAACATGCTTGTTTAAAGTTGCACAATGCTCCCTTCTATAAAAGCAGCAAAGAATCCTGTGGCACCTTATAGACTAACAGACGTTTTGGAGCATGAGCTTTCGTGGGCGAATACCCACTTTGTCAGATGCATGTAGTGGAAATTTCCACTACATGCATCTGACAAAGTGGGTATTCACCCACGAAAGCTCATGCTCCAAAACGTCTGTTAGTCTATAAGGTGCCACAGGATTCTTTGCTGCTTTTACAGATCCAGACTAACACGGCTACCCCTCTGATACTCATTGCTCCCTTCTAACGTCATTTGGCAGCTGCCTGCTTTGTCTACTGCTTGCAGGAAGAGCAGCCTGTTGCAGCTAGCTGCTGGAGGCTTGGAACCAGGTGGACAGGCAGCAGCCTATCAGCTCCCTGCTCCCCTAAGTTCCCTGTGCAGCAGCTGCCTGCAGTTCAGCTGTGTCCCTCCGCGCACTGCCATATGCTGCTCCTGCCCTTTGCCTTGGAGCTGCTCCCTGAGACTCCTGCTTGCTGTGCTGGAGGGAGGGAAGGAAGAGGGGGGCTAATGTCAGGGTGTCCCCATCCCCCCGCTCCTGCACCCCGCTTACGCTATCTTCCATAGAGCAGGGCTCAGGACCAAGGGAGCTTGTAGCAGCTTCCATCTCAACAAGCTGATCTAATTAACAAGGCAGCGTACTTAAGGGAACTGCAAATATCTCCCTCCATTCCTGCTGCATTGTAGACAGAGAGTTAACCCTGGAGGGCTCAGCCAATTGCTAGTTCATCATTTAACAGTAAGGGAAATATCCCACTCTCTGACTCCTCCACCTCAACCAAGCTTCACAATCATCATCACTGTGTATCAGTATTAAATTGTTTGTTTAAAACTTATTGTGTGTGTGTGTTAATATATTATAGTCTTGTCTGGTGAAAAAAAATCTCCCTGGAATCTAACCCCCTTATTTACATTAATTCTTATGGGGAAATTGGATTCGCTAAACATCGTTTCGCTTAAAGTCGCATTTTTCAGGAACACAGAACGTTAACTACAACATTAAGTGAGGAGTTACTGTACTGGCATTAAAAAAGGTTCAGAGAAGGGCAACTAAAATGATTAGGGATTTGGAACGGGTCCCATACGAGGAAAGATTGAAGAGGCTAGGACTCTTCAACTTGGAAAAGTCGAGACTAAGGGCGGATAGGATAGAGGTATATAAAATCGTGAGTGATGTGGAGAAAGTGGATAAGGAAAAGTTATTTACTTATTCCCATAATACAAGAACTAGGGGTCACCAAATGAAATTAATGGGCAGCAGGTTTAAAACAAATAAAAGGAAGTTCTTCTTCACATGGCGCACAGTCAACCTGTGGAATCCTTGCCTGAGGAAGTTGTGAAGGCTAGGACTATAACAGAGTTTAAAAGAGAACTGGATAAATTCATGGAGTTTAAGTCCATTAATGGCTATTAGCTAGGATGGGTAAGGAATGGTGTCCCTAGCCTCTGTTTGTCAGAGGGTGGAGATGGATGGCGGGAGAGAGATCACTTGATCATTGCCTGTTAGGTTCACTTCCTCTGCAGCACCTGGCATTGGCCACTGTCAGTAGACAGGATACTGGGCTGGATGGACCTTTGGTCTGACCCAGTACAGCCATTCTTATGTTCTTAAGAGCTACGCAGAACTCTCCTCCCCAGCGCTTACACTATGGGAGATAGCGTAAGCCATCCAGTTCTGGGATAAGGACAAGTTACTTTTTCCAGTTCCTGGTCTCTTACTCCCAGTACCACCAACAGCGGAGACTTCTTCAAAGCAGACACAGAACAAAAAAAATACATACATACATAAAAACAAACAAACAAACAAACAAACAAAACACACACACACACACACACACACCCCTAGCCATGCAGCTTCAATTATCAGTGCATGTGCCCCATGCATTTGCAGATTCCATTCTGATTACAGGGCAGGGATCAAAACTTCAGGAACCAAACCGGCTGAGAGAAAACAGTACAGTTCCATGAGGCTCTTTAGAAGGGATCTCCCTAAGTGCAGCTCACTGAGGCAAAAGATTGTTCATCTTATTGTTACAACATCCCCCTCAACTCACCATCATCCCATTTTTGTGCTGTATCCGGTCACCACAATTGTGACCTGTCTTTGGCTATGTTTGTACCACACCTAGCGCAACAAGACATTTATCGAGGTTCCTCGTTGTTATTGTATTACAAATAAGAGGATTGTGAGACCTGCATTAAACAGAGGTAGGAAAGGCAAGCCCACATTGTTTAGTCCCAATAAAAAGAAAGTAGAGGTCTTGATGCACCGTTCTCCAGAAAGTGACCCTTTAAGAAAAGGAGGGAAGAGAGCTTGGGACCTCTGGGGTTGCCTAGAAAGACCTCCCAGGTTCAGCTGCAGGTAGAACCAGCAAGACTTGGTCCTCCAACAGTTAGAAAGTCTGGTAGAGCAGGTTGTAGCCAATGAGGGCCCAGCAGGCCAAATAAGATGGGCTGGCTGCTTCTATCAAATGGCAGTTCCTGGCTGGGCCAGGAGAGGAAGGATGGAGTTCCTCTCTACCATAACCCAAGAAGCCAGGCCGGGTCGGGGCCCATTGCTGGCCACACTTTGCACTTAGGTCACAGAGAGACTGTGATTTACTCTGTGAATGGAAGGCCCAGAGGGGCCAACCTGAGCTAGGCATGGGCCAGGATGCTGAAATCTAGGTGAGCTCATGAGACACCCCCTGCCTTAGACAACCCAGTGACAGAGGCGAATGAGGTAGCATTATACAAGTCAGCAGGGTGCTTTAAAGGTTAAAAGCAAATTGGAAAATGAACTGGCCGCAAGGTGCTGTCAACTTCTACCTCCTACTGCAAGCTTCAGAATCCCTAATGTTAAGAGCTTCTGATTGATCTCAACTCCTAACATTAGTTTCAATTGACGAGGGGGAAAAACATGACCAGAAAGTTTCAGCAAGGTATCTACGCAACATAAAAGCTAAGCTAATGCAGCAACAATGATCAAGGTGAAGGTCTGAAATGAGCATTAGGCCCCCAAGGTGGCAGAGGCAAAGTTGATTACAGAAACCGGAAACCACAGATGCAAGACTTATTCTGAACCTACAGAACCACTTACTGAGAACGGCTAGCTTTAATTTAATGTCCTTTTAATTCTCTGTCCCCACTTTAGCCAGCTTTTCTGAAGCAGAAAGGCTTGAAGGGGGTGAACATTAAAGAGGTAACAGCATCTTCCATTCATAAGCACCCAAGAGCTATGGGGCTTACCCCAGTTACCAGTAAAGACTGCCAGCCTAGGCATAGAATCTACTCATCCATACCTCAGGCCACTAAGCAAGTCACCCCCAGCTTTAGGGTTTATCCCAACCATTCAATGCACTTGGGTCTGCAAAGTCCAGCTGGTGGTTTCACGAGGACCGGTTCCAGCAAGTTTTCCAGGTTTCCCATAGCACTAGTGTACTCAGTGCTCAACAAGACACAAAAGAGATTTCCCAGAAGAGCTCAGTTCCCATTTAGGCACCAAAATAAGTGGCCAGATTTTCTGAAGAGCTCAGCACGCTGGATGCAGAGTTCTATGGTCAGACTTTGAGATGGTGTTGCTGGGACGGGAGCTGCTGAGCTCTTTTGGTCAGCTGGCCCTTATTTACATGTAGGTGCCTTCATGGGAGCTGAGCAATTCTAGAAATCTGGCCTTCGTTGTGGGTACTGAGCACTTGGGAGGCAGGGAACCGAATTGGCCCCGAGTTCTTAAGGAGCCAGCCCAAAATGCAGACCCTACCCTGAAGAGGTGACATTGTGAGCAGGACAGAAAAAGGGGTATTTTTTGGAGAGAGATGCTCCAGTTCAAAAGGAATTACTTTGGGGAAGTCTGACGGCCTCTGTTATACAAGAGGTCAGTCTGGATTATCAGAACGGTCTCATCTGGCCTTGGAATCTATCAATGTAAGGTAGGAGAGGGTGGACTGAAACCTAGGAGGAGGATTATCTGGCACATTTGGGTGTATGCTTTTTTCATATAGTTCACTATCAGCTTGCTCCTTGCCAGCAGCACCAAGGGAGAGAGCCTTTAGGGATGATTATTGGAGTGACGAAGGAACAGCAGTTTGGTGAACCAGAAATGAGCGGGTATCACCAGCACAGCAGGGTGAATGGCAGGGGTAGAGTTAGAACAATTGCAAAGTTCTCCAAGACCTTCAAATGGCAGACACTCTAAAGGGCAGAGTATTAGTCCCTTCACTACCTCCTGCCATACAGCAGCTAAATAGCTTCCCCTTCTGGTAAGCTTGCTGAGAGCATGGAATCCAAGTGCCATGGTCACTCCCGGGAAAACCAGTGCAACTTCACTGAAATAAATGTCCTGTGCCCATTTACACCAGGGCTGAAACCGGATCTCACAGTGTACAAAATCCTTTAGTAGGAGACTCTTCCACGCAGCCGTGAGCTGTACAATTTATTACACAAAGGGAACCGTGGCCAATGGGAGCTGCAGGGCTGCATCTGTGGACAGGGCAGCACGCAGAACCGCCTGGCCATACCTCCGCATAGGAGAAGGAGATGGGACATGCCGCTGCTTTGGGAGCTGCTTGAGGTAAGCGCCGCCCAGAGTCTGCACTCCTGACCCCCTCCTGCACTCCAACCCTCTGCCCCAGCTCTGATCCCCCTCTCACCCTCCAAACCCCTCCAGTCCCAGGACTGAGCACCCTCCCGTACCCTGAACTCCACATTTCTGGCCCCACACCAGAGCCTACACCCCAACTCCTAATTTTATGTGCTTTCATGAGCCCGCCACACAATTTCCATATCTAGATGTGGTCCTCAGGCCAAAAAGTTTGCCCACCTCTGCTACAGTGCAAAATTCTGGACGGGAATTAGAAATTGGAAATATTTATTAAAAAGGAAAAAAAGTACTGTTTTCTGATATATTAGCAACTCTACTGGTTTTTGTAACCCCACACATCTTATATTCTTATGCAAATGTAACGCGCACACACCCCTCCTGGGTGTGGTGCTCTGTCCATCTAGTGGCAGAGAAATCACTAAGAGGGTAATGAGTCTGCTACAGCCTTAGCTAAGGGCTGTGTGGCTTTTAGCTCATGCAGTAGAGGCTCACGCATTTAGCTCCAGAATTCCCAGGTTCAATTCTGCCCACCAACAATCAGGCAGATTGACATAACACTGAAAAGCAGTTACTTCTCGGCATGAAAGGTTGCTCTTTAAACAGAGTAGAGCGACATTATGGAGAAGCCACTGTAGCAGTTAGCTAGTTAGAAGCAGGATTATGGGATACTGGGGGAAAAAACCTCGATCCTGTTTCTTTTGCTTACCTTTAAGGTGACTTGTCCATACTGTCAAAGTTTCAGCCAGGAACCAGAGTGACTTAAGGGAGACAGATCCACTGTGATGCAAGTGCTGAGAAGGAAAAAAAATAGATATGTAATCTTGAGCTCTGCAGTTTTTGTCTCTGCATTTTCTATCCAGAGAGGAGTAGTTACAAGACACCATCCATTATCTTAGGCAGATAGGTATTTCTGGTCAGACCACGAAGTAGCCCAGGAAACTAGATGTTTTCACACTTAGCAGCTCACCATCCTGCAGAATTCAAATCTTAATGCATCCCACGTATGAATTTATGCCATAAATTGTGCCTTCCAACTCACTCCACAGCTGTGCATCCTAGCAAGGTTTGGTTCCCCCTGGAACCAAAGCCAGCGGTTCTATTACTATCACAGAAGCTAAATAAGAACCCTTGGGGCATTCATCCTGCATTGTGTAGTTCCTCTAAGCTAAACTGGGATGTCTTATGGTTTTATCGTCTATTTCTCTCTGAAAGGGCTCATTTCATTTGGGCACAAGTGTCATTAAAAGAGCAACAATATGATAGGTTGTTTTTAGAAACAAGTTCTGCTCAGCCGCTGACACAGATATCAGTCGCATCAGTTCACAAGATACTTCATACAGCAGATTCTGGGCTTTTAAAATCTAAATATAACCTGGATGTTTACTCCTGTGTGGAGAAATCTCATGAGGCTGTTAGCAAGTTGCTGTAACTATGCCTTAGTGTGGGAGCCATACTTCAAGGAGCAAGTATAGCATCACACCACCAGTTATCTGCCCAATTCTGAGCTCAGTTTTACCAGGGCAAAAGACAGGAATGCCCGTGCAGTTGCTTTCATAGAATAACAGGGTTGGGAGGGACCTCAGGTCGTCTAGTCCAACCCCCTGCTCAAAGCAGGATCAAGCCCCAACTAAATCATCCCAGCCATGGCTTTGTCAAGCCTGAGCTTAAAAAACAAAACAATTTACATTTGCAAAAATGAGATTAGAATGTGGCTGTGTGTTTAATGTACAAGTTTAATGCTGCATTACAATCCCACGGTTAGTTACAAGAAGGCTGGAGGAGGGGTGGGGTAGAGAGAATGTTATAGTTCAACAATAAATAACTTCGTTGTGTTGCACCTGTATGTTCTGTAGCATATACTTATACCCTTATGCCTATCTTATGGCATTATGGAACAATTGTAGCTGCTCTATATTTCAGGTTGGAGACAGCTTTCCCATTGTAGGCCGATTTAGCCAGAGACTTAAGTGCAAGCTAGCCCCACTGGCTTTACTTTGCTGGATCATGGCTTACTAAATGAGACACAGAACCTACCTACCTATTGCCTTTACAAAACACAGAAGATATTCCAGGGCTTTTCTCCCTCTCTTTGTTATGGCTAGTCTGTCTGTGTCACATAAAACCAATCTTTGATCTTAAACACTTACAGCGGAAAGGTGTTTGTTTCCCAGTTGTGTTCTGAAAACACACATTGTCCAAAACTCTCCCCCCCCCGACACACCTCATCCCCAAGCCACAAGCTTGGACTGCTTTGAGAGGGTACTTTTCATAAGAGAAGGTGCTTGACTACTTACTTTTAGAGGAATGAAAACTATAAGGTTTCTATAGGAACAAAACTAAAACTTCTCTATCCTTGCTACCAGTTTTTCCTATAGCTAGGATAGGATTTTTATTCAGTTCTGGAGATGCTTCCCCATAAATTGTCCCCTAATTCAGCATCTAATTTCAGAAGACTAAACTGTGATACTGTGTTTAGTCAGGTTAATGATGGGCTCATTAGTGACACTGAATCAGACAGGAAATTGTGTCTTATTTTGACTCTCACACAGGAAGCAGAAACAAAATGCTGTTAGACGTTAAACAAAACCCAAGCCCCACACCCAATAATGCCATTACCACAAAGTTAGGAGCCTGTGGTGTGATCAGGGGATTTCCAGAGAACTCAACCACAAAATTTTCCTGTGTGCCAACTGGAACCCAAAAGGCACAAAATTATGTAAATTGCTTGGACTGGCCATACATTTTAACTAACGGCACTGGAAATTAAGCCTGAATTAAAGTGACACTGTTGTATCAAATCTGGCCTAGCACTTGATCGCAAAATTTGATACCAGTAGAAGCATTTCCAGGATACCTTCCTAAAACCATTACGAAAGGGTTTTATTTTCTTAATCACTCCCCAGCAAGGTTTCCAGTACTACCTTCACAGAAAAGTTTACTAGAGACAAATGAAACAAACTACTTCTTTTACTTCTCAGCAAGCACAATGAAAACAGCCTAAATAGCATAGACAGTGAAAGGGCAAAAAGATCAGATGTTCAGTCAGTAAGAGGATATTTGTAACATAGTAGGTATATGTGGACTGCATTACAAAAATCTGAGACAGAAGCTGGTCCAGTAAAAGATATTACCTCACCCACCTTGTCTCTCTAATATCCTGGGACTAACACAGCTACAACACTGCACAGGATTAAAAATCTGGGTTGTTATAAAGCCCTGGGCACATCACCTCCAGATTCCAGACCAAGAATCTGAAACAACCAAATGAAGAGACTGCTTCCAGAGCCTCCATTTCAGGTTTGCATAGTATTTAATGCATGCTGGGAGAAAGCTTTGGGAGTTTAGAAAGTGCTGTGTGAATACATAACTAGGGCAGGTGCAATCAATAGGGTTCAGTTACGTACTGTATTGTTGACATAGGGTTGGGTATCTGACCTGTCCAAAAATAATCATGCAATTGACCGGTCAGACTTTGGTCAAAAATAGTAAAATATGCTACAAATTTATTAGAACAGTAACAAAAAAAAAAAGAAGAAAGACTTTCTGATCTTCAATTGGCTTATCCCTAAATAGATACTTATGCCTAATTACAAAACCAAATTACTTAGAGTTATTTTAAACTCAGAAAAATGTGAAACAATTAAATGAACGTCAAAAAAAATGGGAAGAATCTTATTAGCAGTATTAGGTTAGTATTTCCATATCAACGTTATTCGTGACTGAACAGTTACAAAAAAGAAAGAAAAATGAAATTAAACAGAAATAAAACAAACTATAAAAGAAAAGTCATTTTAAAATTAATTTATGCTAGGTAGGCAGTCGGCCACATTTTTGGGCATCTTGATGGCACCATGTTTCAATCACAAAGCTAGCTCCCACCCACATCAGGGCATATCTTGCCGGAATATTTGACTGTGGTCAAGTAGGCAGTCAATTGACTGGCTTGCCAAGTGTATTGCTGAGTCTAACTCCTGAATTGGAGGAGCTCCAACCACCTAGGAATACACCTACACAAAGAGCTCATTTGGATTTATCCTGAACACGTATACAAAATGCACACACAAACTCGTACAGGGAGTGAAGGAGGCCAGATTTATCCGACTACTCCACCCAGCACAGAGATCACCAGTTTTGACTGCCTGCTCCAAAAATGGCACAGCAACCTCTCACGACCAGCAGGGGAACCGCAACCCACTCTGGTGAAACTTGCAGTGGCTCATGTGATGGTGACACTACACAATATGCCTTTGAGGATAAACTTCTTGGACATCAACTGCTTCCAGCGCACTCCTTTTGAGCAGTGGTAATTAGAATGGAGCTATTGAACATAAGAATGGCCATACTGGGTCAGATCAAAGGTCCATCTAGCCCAGTATCCAGTCTTCCGACAGTAGCCAATGCCAGGTGCCCCAGAGGGAATGAACAGAACATGTAATCATCAAGTGATCCATCCCGTCACTCATTCCTAGCTACTGGTCGAGATCACAGGTCACTCAGAACAGATGTTAAGATTTAAAATTAAAACAATTTTGCAAGAACAGATGGTTACAGACTTCGCAATTTTCATACAGATCTAAACTTTGCTAGGTGTTAAAGCAGCTAAGTTTGGCATCTAACAAAAAGCATCAGTTTTCACTGCAGACTATTTAAATGCCACATTTCAGCTATCAAACTTCAGCTGGTTTTGAGCAAAGTGCAATTAGAAATTTTTTACAACAGGAAAGGTAGCGTTTTCCTCTTCACAAAACTCGAAAGGCTGATGGGATGGTTTAAGCTAGAGCTAGTCCAAAGAATTGATGGAATACTTTTCCGAATATGCTGATTTATTAAAATCTAAAAGTTTCGCAGGAGTGCGTTGATTTTGACTAAATTTGACGGAAGAAAATTGAAACGGTTCAGAACTAGAATGAGGCAATTTATTTTTACTTTTCAACTTTATTAAAAAACATATTATGACATCAAAACAAAATGTTTCTGTTAAGGTGGTTTCAATGTTTGTTCCACAGAATATCTTGCAATTTCTACTTTTCATACCAATTCAGAATGAAATTTCAAAATGTGAGCGTTTCCCACAAGATGAAAATTCCATTTTCTAAGCAGCTGTAGTTTAGACTCAGATGTTTCATCCATTTACCTGCCACAACAGGAATTTAGACCCTGCAGGTTCCTTTTGCATCTTGCCTGTTATAGCTAAAGTCATAGACATCAAATACAGCATAAGGGACAGAGTTTCATCAGCTGTGTTAAACATTAGTCCGACAGACAGAGAACCTTTGCTTTATTTACCACTAGAGAAGTTTACTGTACCTTAACAACTGGTTTAAATAGATTAGGTATTCAGCAGGTTTAAAAACCATGGCAATCTCAACTTTTACACTGTGAACCACTTTACTGCCATCCTAGACACAAACACACTGGAACAGTTCAAATAGGCCTGGACTACTTATCTCTTTATGCATCTGTAGCCTATTGAAATATCTCAAAATCCGCCGCTTTCAAAATCTTTGTCAGAAACTGTGAATTAAGTAGCCAGAGAGCATTACAACCAAAGCAATTTAGAACAGTACTAGCACGGACATGAACCACGCTTATAACCATTCCAACACCATTTCAACATAACTAGTGTGGACACACTTGAAACAGTTTAAGCACAAGTTTATTCTTTAATGTAGACACAGGCCTTGAGATTAGGACTTGGCAAATAAAAAGCAATTTAGTTCACCTCTCAAGAAAAAGCTATACAGGTTGACACCAACATTTAACCTCACTTGCCCACACAAAGCTGCATTATGCCACCATTAGCAATAAATGCTTTTTTGACCTAACCCTTCACCTCCTGGGACTGGATAAAGAGACAGCGTCCATGCAGTGTAACATTGCCAGCCCACCCCAAACCGAAATACTTTCAAAAGCAGGAGCCGTAGCTGCAACATTACACATTAACAATTCTGATCAAGACACACAGGTGGAGGTTTTCAAAGCAACGCAGGGCAGTTAACCATTAAAATTAATGGAAGACATAGGGCGACATTCCCCTGCACTGCTTTGAAGATCACAACACTGGGACATCAAAGGATGGATGTCGGGGCAGCCACGAGACACACTCGCTGTACCAACGATCTCCAATTCCAACTGGGTGACACAGGAAGGCCGACATTCCCAAACACAGAGTTCAGGGACACATCTTTGGAGGTGTCAAGCAGCCAATTGGGAAGTGCAGGTGCTCAGAACCTCTGCAGATCAGGCCCTTGCAGTAAGTGGGGTCATGCTGGCCCCAAAGCTGAAGGGGACAAGAAGCTGTCCTGATCCTGTTGCCCCACCTTGAATTTCCTGTATCTTACTCCCTCAATTCCTCAGCTCCCATCCTCTCCCCTGGAGCTCTCGATCCTCCCCTTCCCAAGTTACCCCCACTCCCAGGCTCCCCTTCTGACCCAGCGTCACCCCTTCCCACCTGCTCCCCTTCAGCTTTGAGAAGTGACAGAAGATTCCCCTCCCTCATGCTCCACCTGCTGGAAGCCAGAATCTCCCCCGTCATCTTCTGGCCGCTGGAGAGAAACGGCCTTTCCTTTACCACTCCCCTAGCTAACCAGCAGAGCCAGCTTGGTCTGTGCGGCTGAGCAGCTTGGCAGTTGTTAGGTGGCTTGGCAGGTGGCAAGGGAGTTGAGAGAGAGAGAGCGCAAGCACTGGACATATCTTGTAAGAGGACAGCAATCTTATCTCCTATGGCACTGCCACAGCCACACACCTACCCTCAGTTGAGGGGAAATATTCTTCCCCCGCTTCCCTGTATATTTATGCCCCTATTTATAGGCATCTCACTCTGACACCCAAACACACTAAAATTAGTGGACACTTGGAGACTTCTGCCTAGATCTTGAAGAAATAACTGACAGGCACAATCGTTAGAACATCTGGTTCTGATTTATGACTTGAAGGCACCAGGCCTCAAAACAAGGCATTTGCAAATGGGGGCCAGGAAGACGAGGAATTAGTTCTGACCGTTCTAAGAGCTTGATTGCCGCACGTGCTACCAAGCCACTGCTCGGAGAGCAGAAGGTTGGTAAAAGTTGTAGGTGGTGCTGCTGCCAGTATGGATGTCCCCCTTCCACCACCAGGTAGCGGGCAAAAGGGTAGATTTTAAGGTCAGAAAGGATCGCTGTGACCATCTGTTCTGACCTCCTGCAGAACACAGGTCAGAAAATTTCAACCAGCCATTCCTGCAGTGGAAGGAGTTCGTTTTCAAATCTGCAATAGGGAACAGTAGCAAACCAGGTACCTTGCGGCCAAATTATTTTTTTATTATTCGTATTAGAGCCTATCTTTTAGAAAGACATCCGCAGTCTCAATTTAAAGACTTCAAGTGATGGAAAGTTTTCCATTTCCACCTCCCAGATTACTGTTGAAAAATTAAAGCTGGGAAGAAAAAAAAAAATCAAGCTAGAAATAAGCCACAACTTCTAACTCTTGGACCTTGTTACCCCTTAGCCTGCTCAGTTAAAGAGCTCTGCTGCACATAGGTACTTACCAGTTATGATCAGCACCTTCTCTTTGATAAGCTACATAGATTGTGTCAGTGTAAGACATGTTGGCAAGTTACAGTAGCTGTGCCACCACTTATAGATGCCATAGGTGCTGTAGGGTTTGGGTGATTTTTTAAAAATATTTTAATTAAAGCACCTAATTGTTACAGCCAGGAGGTACTACAGAAATTACATACCAAAAAAAGTCAATGGAGCAGTACCGATTTCTACCAGCTGAGGACCTGGCCTGCAGGTTTTAATGACATAATTACACAGTACTTCATTCACAGATGCCTGCCTCCTTCAGTGCACAAAATGCAGCAGCAGCAGCAGCACTTCTGCCCGGGACCCATCCAGCAACGCAATGAGCACGGCACGCTGATGGAAGACGCTAGAGCAGTGTGCGTGCAGTGTTAAGACGGTTGAGGGTTTGGGAGCAACAAGCCAAGAACAAGCTGCAATGAGCTGAGGAACGATGGGAAGTAGCAGTTTTCACCAGATCCGAATGCAGCCAAATATGAAGATATTTGCATCAGGCGCAGGCGGGAAGAGAACACCACACACCTTGCTGACCTCAGGGCTATCTCCCTGCCAAATTTCAAAGCCCTAGTGCAAGCTATGGAGGCACTAGACCACTTAGTTCTTCACACTTCATTATGGGAAAAAAGTGTTACACAGCCTAAATAGAGGGGGTCACTGCCATTCCCCAGTAATACACACTTCCACATAAGCTGGTCTCTGAGGGGCCAGATAATAAATATTTGATAAAATGTATCAGTATCTCACAGGTCATATTTGCTAGCACAAATTCCATTGATAAGAAGCTATCAGCCATGAAGACCTGGTCTTGGTGCTTGTCTATTGCAGGTCAAAACCTAGGCCAGGTCTACGCTACTGCGGTAAATCGACCTATGCTACGCAACTCCAGCTACCTGAATAACTTGGCTGGAGTCGAGTTACCACGGGGTGGTCAACAGGAGAAAATCTCCCACCGACTTACCCTACTCTTCTCGTCGGGGGTAGAGTACAGGGGTCAACTGGAGAGTGATCTGCTGTCAATTTGACAGGTCTTTACTAGACCCACTAAATCAACTGTCAGTAGATCAATCTCAGAGCATCAATCCCAGCTGTAGTGTAGACCTGCCCTTAGAGAAGTTCCTCTGTTGAGCCCGCCAGCCTTTGTCTCTTTCTTCTCCCTTGGGAAGGCTATGTAGGTCACAGCAGTGCTCATGACTGAGAGGAAAGATGGTCACAAAGACACACCAAACTTGAGAGTTAAGGGAAATCAGGATTATAGTCCCAGCTCTCCCACAGAACCCTTCTGTGGCAACTCAAGTCTTCTGCGCCTCAGTTTCCCATCCATCAAACTGGGACAATGCTTCCCTACCAGCTTCACAAACGTGTTGGAGAGGCTAAGCTCATTCATGTCTGCAAAGTGCTTGGAGAGCCTCAGATCTAAAGTGTTTTAGGAGGGTAAAATATTTTATTAATGAGCAAAATGTCTATTCATTCACCACTACCCGCTCTGTATGCAGATCGGACGGGTCTATCATTGTCCATCTGTTTAAGAGAGAGCAGTTCAGTTTAAAGAACAGAGAGACCCTAGGCAGCCTAAGAGCTCTCAACCCTCACTTGGGGAACAACCTGGTCACTTGCCTGGGGTCAGGAATAAGCCAAGGAGTAGCATTACATATCTTCTATTAGGAGATTTTTCTTTTGCTTACCTCTGAAGTATACAGCATAGGCCACTACCAGAGACAGAATATAGAATTAGATGGACCTGCCACGGCAGTTTCTGTACCAGAGTTTCCAAAGCGCAACATTTAACAGGCAAAAGTAAAGGTGACGACTTTGTTGCCTGGGAGCCAGAAACAATCAAGTACTACTTATGGCCTTGGGCAAGTCCTTTATACTCTCTGCCTCAGTTTTGACATCCTTAAGGTGGTGAGGGTGTGTGAAGAGGAGCATTTACCTAACTGTGACAGGGATGTCGGAGAACTAAATCAGAGCATTTTCAAGATGATCTCTGTATATAAATTACAGTCACTCACATTGCATCAATTCACACTATGAATGTTTGGTGCTTAGATACCACAATGGTATGTGTGTGTAGTTCATTGGTTTGACAATGATGTTTTCATGCTCGCTTGCTCTCTTTTTGTGGGTTCTGGGGTCACTCTGAAGTCCAAAGAATGACGCGCATGCTCATGAGCAGATCAGGCGGACAAAGTCATTGGTGATCGTCTTGGTAGCTATAGCAGTAGTATGATGCTTTTCCCTTGCAGCTAATACACGATTATTTCTGTCCTCTTGAAAGGCTTGGAAAGCTCTGAGTGCTGTGTGTTGCCATGCTGGGCTATTTAATGCAGCCTTCTCAAGGTCATCCAGTTTTATTGCACCGAAGTGTGTGCTGTTCTCGATGAGGTCCTTGTAGTGCCTTCTGCGGCGGCCTTGATTCTGCTGTCCTTGTGCCACTTCTCCATATAATTTTTTTCTGGGGAGTCGATATTTAGGCATCCTAATGAGCTGTCCAACCCAACCCAGCATAGCTAGGCTTTTATCAGCATGGCCTCGATGCTTGTGGCATTTGACTTTTGGAGAACCTCCAGGTTGGCAATTTTGTCCTGCCAGCGAATCCCCACAATGGCACGCAGAGACCGCATATGAAAGGTCTCTAGCCATTTGATATGCCGTTTGTATGGTGTCCAGGTCTCACTGCTGTAGAGAAGAGATGTGAGCACAAAAGCATGATAAAGTTTTATTTTTGTTGAGAGGATTATGTTGGGGTTTTTCAGAAATTTGTTACGCAACTTTCCTAATGATGAAGAAGCTTTCTGTATCCTGTTCGTGATCTTTGTCAAGAGATCCATCATTGGAGATGTGGCTGCCAAGATAGGTAAAACTGCCAACTTGCTTTATTTGGATTCCACTGATGTATATACATGGGGAATATAGCATGGAGCAGTGAAGATGATTGGTGCAACACCAGTTTTTTCCAGGCTGATTCTGAGGCCAAACAATTTTGATGCTTCAGCAAAGCGATCTACGATGCACTGGAGATTTCCATCTTTGTGTGCCAGAAGGGCATAATCATCCATAAAGAGTGCTTCTCTTACTAGTAGTTCTGTTACTTTTGTTTTTGCTTTAAGCCTTGTAAGACTGAAGACTGGGCCGTCGTGTCTGTATCTGATGTACATGCCTTGTTGAGCCCATTTGTAGCTTGGTTGAGAACTTGGGTGAAGAAGAGGTTGAACAGTACAGGGGCAAGGACACAGTTTTGTTTGACTCCTTTGAAATGGGAAAGGAGTCAGTGAGGTCTCCATTTAAAAAAAAAAAAAAAAAAAAAAAAAAAAAAAAAAAAAAAAAAAAGGACCTGACCTTGCATCCCTTCATGAAATAAACCAGTTTTGGTGGGCAACCAAGTTTGCTGAGGATCATCCATAATCCTTCTCTATTGACTGTATCAAATACTTTTGTCAGATCGATGAAAACACTGAACAGATTCATGTTTTGTTCGATACATTTTTCTTGTATTTGCCCGATACTGAAAATCATGTCTATGGTGCTATGACCAGGTCTGAATCCACACTGAGTCTCAGGTGAATTGTCTGAGACAGATGAAATCAGTTGGTTCAGGAGGACACAAGCAAAGATTTTTCCGATGACAGATAGGAGGATATCCCACAGTAGTTATTGCAGACCATTTTGCTACCTTTATTTTATTTTTTTTTAAAGAAAGGAATAATTGTGGCATCTTTGAAGTCTTGCAGCATTTCTTCGTTGTACCAGATGTCAGTAAGCATCCTCTGGAGTGTTACCACCACCTTTGGACCCACAGATTTATATATTTCTGCCAGCATTCCATCTCTACCTGAGGACTTTCCTGAGCTAATCAAACTGATTGACTTTTCTATTTCTTCAAGTGAGGGTGGTAAGTAAAGGTGGTGCTGAATAGGCCTTTGAGGTATCTGATTAATAGCACTTGTTTCAAGGGAGGATGGTCTATTCAGAAGTTGACTGAAATGTTCAGCCCATCTCTGTTCCATGCCATATTGGTCTTTGATGACTATCCTTCCATCAGCCATCATGGGGGAACCTGTGCCGACCACTGAAAGTCCATAGATTAGCTTCAAGGAATCAAAGAACTTTGTTTCATTTGTTTCCACACACATTTGAGTGTCTTCTGCTAACTTCTCCCACCATTTATCTTGTATCAAGCGTACTTGTCTGTGTGCCATGCTTTCTTTGTTTTTTTTAAATCTCTCTCTCTTTGAGGTGGACTGAATATCACCTTGCCAGATTTGGAAAGCTTTTTTCTTTGAAGAGTACTGTGATTTCCTCATCGTTTTCAACAAAACTAGTCACAGTGAGCCCTTTTCTTCAATCCAAAGATGTCAGTTACAGTTTTTTTGTACTCTCTCTCTCTCTGAATTCCTCCCATGAGACAGGGTTATCACCGAGGCTAGTTTCTAGTGCATTTTGTAGCTTGTCTCAATAGGATGCATGGTTTAATTTAACAATATCAGGGGGCGTCTTGATTGTTTTTGGGGCATTTCAGGCATGTGGGTACAATATGTAGATTCAGTATTGACCTAATCATTCTATGATCCGGCCAACATTCTGCTCCACGCATGGCTCTGGTGACCCTGACATCCCTTATGTCAGTCACATTGTCGGACGATGATGTAATCTATTAGATGCCACTGTTTGGATCAGGGGTGCATCCATGTAGTTTTGATATTTGTCTGCCTGTCTGAAGATGGCATGTGTGATTGTCAGGCTATGTTCTCCACACTTGTTTAGGAGTAGGAGACCATTTTCATTCATTTTTTCATTGCCATTTTTTCCAATGCCACTTTGCCAGTTGCTGTTATCTTTACCTACTCTTGCATTGAACTCTCTAGGATGATTAGTTTGTCACTTTGTGGTGTTGACTTGATGAGAGAGTCGAGATCAGAGTAGAACCATTCCTTAGCATCATCGGGGCTTGTTAAGATGGGTACATATGCATCGATGATGATAGCAAATCGCAACTTATTTAGTGGTAACCTGAGTTTCAGGAGTCTTTCGTTAATGCCTACTGGACACTGCAAGAGCTGGGTCTTTATGGCAATTCCCACTCCATGCATTCTACTTTTGTGTGGTTCTTTCCTCTGCCAAGAGAAGGTATAACCCCCAGCCGGTTCTGTTATAATGCCCTCGTTTGCCAATCTAGTTTCACTGAGCGCGGCAATGTCAGTGTCATACTGGGCTAGCTCTTTTGAAAGGAGAACTGTTCTTTCAAATCAAGCGGTATCGTCTTTGTCTACCATAGTCCTGATATTCCAAGCAGCAATCTTTAGGGCTTTTTTTAAGTTATCTTTGGTTTTCAGCCACGTTGAGGATGATTCGCCAGCCACGGTAAGCTGGCAGGATTTAATTTGGGCAGGCAATGTTTGAGGCACCTTTTCTAGCCCCTTCCCTTACAAAGGGAGAGCAGTGCAATCCGAAAAAAGGCTGCTCTGTCACCTGGGGTGTTCCAGAGCTTCGCCACTGCCCTTTGGTCAGGGATGGGCGACCAACGCCCCAGGCCGCCTGCGTACAGGCTTGTGGCTCCAACTGCCAGGAATCGTCTTCACCTGTCACTTTGCCACTCCCCCATTGTCACAGGACTTTTAAGGAAAGTGTGCATTGAATGGCGTGTGCGTGAAGCTGATTAAAATGGGAGAGTCGTTGTACTGGGACAATCCCATTCTCTCGGCTGCTGAAGCTAGGCCAAGTGGCACAAAGGCTGTTACAACTGGAGGCTCCTTTAGCTGCAGCAGATTGTCATGACTTCTGTAGTGCCCCATCATGCCTTTCGCCCTCCACAATACGTTGCTCCACTGCTCTTCAAGCCGTTGGACCAATATATGTTCTCTTCCACCTTGGCTACTAGAACAATCTTTGTATGCTTTGGAGGGCGAACCCTGTTACCCTCACCTGCTGAGGCAGCTTACCAGGGGGTGGCCGCTATCGCATACTTACAGCTACTTGGAACCACAGGAGAGAGAGCTCTCAACACAATGCTGGGCACCTTGGAAACAGTTTAGATAAAGCAGCTCTATGTACTTCCAGAAAGGCTGACTTCTTTGAGAAGATCTGATGCACACACTTTAGGTCCCACTGATTTGCCCAGTACATTCCCCAATTCCCAAGTGTTAGTGGAAAATGGGGAAAATTCTGCCCTTAGTCATACCCTGGATGCCCCCAGTCAAGTTGCAAGGCTGTGACTCCCGGCAGGATTTAGCCCATCCTGTATGAACGGCTACCAGAAAGGCTGCTCTACTGCTAGCAATGTGCAGAACAGCTTGCTGGAACTGATCAGCTAACTTACACTGACCAATTTACCACCATCTGGCTGTTCTCAGAAAGAGCACTAGGAACTGAGAGGTTAGTTCGGTTTGCCTGCACAACACTGCTGCAACTGGTGTTGGTTTCAAAACACCATTACATGTATGTAGTTTTAAAAAAGTATCAACATACATCAGTGCATGCACAGGTGGGGAGCTATTGGCTACCTGCATGGATTAAGGTCTCCTTTGCGCTGAACATTGCATAGCAAGATATGCCTTCCTCCTCACTGCACTTGGCCACAATTTCAAGAGAGATTAAAAGAAATGTAAAAATAAGAACATCAGCATGGATAGTTTTAAAGTTAAACAAACAGGCTGGTGGGGGGCCAGCATGAACAAGGAATTAAAGGAGTTGAAAACTTTTTTGTAAAAATAAATAAAAATTAATAATTTACTGACCAATTCAACTTACGACATGTGCACACACACTACTCCTGGGAGAATTCTGCGTTACCGCGCACATGCAGAAAATGTTCTGCCCGCAGAATTTCTTTGCTTCTTTGCAGAAAGTGACTGGGAAGCAAAGGAGGAGTGGGCATGGGGACCACTGGGGTGCAGTTTGGGAGGGGCATTACCCCCCCCAAAACAGAGGCAAGGCATGGGGGGCACACGGGTTTAAGTGCCACCCCCCCCCCCCACTCCCGCCACATTTCTGGGAGCATAGAGCTGCCCAGCTGAAAGAAGCTGCAGGTAGCTCTGCCGACTCCATAGCTGGACGCCGCTTCCTGGGTCCTAGTGCTGGTCCTGCTCCCATTCTGCATGCTGGCAGTCTTCCTGTTTTCTATGAGTGCCCACAGTGGAGCTGGGTAAGGCGAGAAGGCAGGAAAAATGAGGCAAGGGGGTTGGGGGGCAGAAGAGGCAGTGGAGAAGGAAAGGGAGTGGAATGGGGAGGGAAATCGCAGGGGGAAGCAGGAGCCCGGCATGCAGCATCCCCTTGGCAGCAGCAGCTGAGGCTCCCCCGTTAACAGGCCCATTGAACCCTCATCCCACTACAATAACTCACACTTCACTGTCACTCAGCAGAGCGAACAAGCCTTGAATAGATTCCTCAAGATGGTCCCTCCAGGTCTTGGGGGGGGGGGGTGGGGGCGCTACTGGTGGAGCAATTTGGTGACCTTGCCGGGCTGCTGCCCAAGCACAGAGAAAAAAAAAAGAGTTCCTCTGGGCAACATCCACCACCTCCTCCTTGGAGCAGCAGGCACCGTCTTGGGTGCTCTGCTGGGGGCTCCTCCCCAGATCCCTCTTTTTGACCCTGCAACCTGCACTCCTGTCACTTTTTTCATTTTCGTCCCTGCGAGCTGTTGGATTTCTGGGCTCTATGGCCCCTCTGCCCTTGAGTCAGGCCTTCTGCCTGCTCTGTCACTCTGGAGCTGACCAGACAAGACCTGCATTTCTGGGAAACACCACCAGTCACCTGGGGGTGACCTTTGCTCTTCTCCTCTCCAGGAGGCTTAGCACAAGGGGGAGAAAGTTCCAGGAAGTGGTTAATTGCAGACACACTAAACACAGGAAACACCTGCATAGGCCACCGCCATGGCTTTCAAAGCAGCATTGTGTATGTTTTCACAGCAGCACAGGTCAGCCAATTGAGGAGACAAGGGCCCCTGTGCACCCTACTCCCAGCTAGGAGTACTAACAGATTCACCGGTCAACGCAGAGGTTATTTCTCCCCCTATTCTCAAAGGTTGGGCCAGCCACACTGATATAAACCTCCTCATCTCCTCCTGCCCAATCTTCACCCTGGCTGCATAACACTGTTTTAACCTGAGCTCAGACATCTAACCGCAGGAAGCCTCTACTAGAGAGAAATTGCGTTAACAGCTGGAGTGTCTGGAGGAATTGAGGTGCTACATTTTAATCAGTTTGGATCAGCACAATTAAACTTTACACACACACTTATGCATTATAAAATATAGTCTGTGGATAGGAATATTCCTAAGTCAATTAACAGCTTCTCTCCATTGGTAATGATTCCATGCAGACAAGACACAGTAACTCGAGAGGACTTGCTTAACACACCACCTCAACATACCTCCAGGAACCATGACTAGACCCCCGTTCCAAGACACACGAGCCTCTGCCGCTTGAGCTAAACATCTCTGCCAACTGAAAGCAGTAGCAGCAGTGTATTGTTAACCCCAAGTGCCCAGAAATCATAACTGGGCTTCAAAAGTGAGATTTAAAAATAATAATAAAGTGTTGGTTCCTTTTCATTTTCTTCTGGTTTCTGAGCCTACGGGGCATGCTCAGTTCATGGTTTCACAATGATTAGCGCCAGAACCATTGTTTTCATTAGGAAGCCAAGTAAGATTCTAATGTGATCCCATGACTCCAGGAGCTGAGGCTTTAAGAAAATATATCCACTATGGGAGGACTCATGATGAAATCTCAGTTGGTAACACTAGCAATAGAGCCCTTAGCTCCTATAAGTCAGCCACAAGATGGCAACATGAACTCACATAGTATGTTCTGTACTCCCCTTCCTGCTGTTGAGCTCAGCCCTCCTACTCAGGAGCAAGTGTAGGCACCTTTGAGTACATATTTAAGGACCTAATCTAGCTCCTATTGATTCCAATGGGAGCTGGATCAAGCCCATAATCTTTAGGGAGGCTCCTTGTCTCATTTCTCACCTCTTCCAATGTTTGTTTTAAAGCTGTAATTTAACCGCTTTCAATAAATTTGGCTTAAAGGAAGCAGAAAATAATAGAACGCAGATTTCTCCTCACCTACTAGGTCAAATTGTATAGACAAAAGCTATATGCAACAGAAAGCCTTTAACCACAATACGTTGTTTGGAAAATGAGAACTATTTCTAAAGCAAAAACAATTCTCTTCAGGAAAACATTATGATGGGCAACTAATGGTGGTAGCCATCTTTAGTTGGGAGGCAGTGTGACCTAGCGGCTAGAGGACTGCACTAGGACTCAGGAGTCATGGGCCCTGTTTCCTGCTTTGCCATTTGCCTGCTGAGTGATCTTGGGCAAGTCACTTTGCCACACCGTGCCTCAGTTTCCCCATCTGTACAACAGGGATAATGATACTGCGCTCCTTTGTAAAGTGCTTTAAGATCGACCGATGAGAAGCACTATACAAGAGCGATCATCTTCAGTAACAACTGAGGTTCAGAAGAAATTCCCATCCACCTCCTTAAACCAAACGCAGATATCTACAGTGGCTGCCCTGAGAAGGGGAACTCTGAGCCATAATTACCACCCCACAATTTCTCCCTATAAGTCTCCCCCACCTGCTCCCCCCCAGCCACTTACAGTAGGAAGTAATTGCACTCTCTCAGATACAGCTTTAACGGAGTTAACAGGCTTTTTTATATTGTCCTCCAATGAAAATAGTACATGACTAACCAGGAATGAGGGGCTATTAATAGATGGCAAATATATTCTGTTTTGTGAGCTTATGAGGCTAAATTTTTAATACTAGTAGTCTATTGCAAGAAGAGTTCAGACATACCCAACTAGCATTCACTAACCAAATACCTGACTATTGTTACACTCCTCATGTTGACTAAAGATTCCACAAGCGAGAAAGAGGAAAGAACGGGCCCTGACTTCCATGAGAGTTAATTGATACTTGTTGATTCACACACCCACACGGTTCAGGGGGCAGCGGAGGGGGGACAGCACCGCGTGCACACATACAGGAGATGGCTCTCACATACACATGGGGGGATGGCGCGCTCTCTCTCTCTCTCTCTCTCTCACACACACACACACACACACACACACACACGGCTTGAGTCAATTCAGCTTTGTTGCTAGCTCATAGCAGCTATGGACTCCAGAGATCTCACTGCAACTGTGAGCCTGACTTCAATTCAGAGCTTTTTTGGCTCTGCTGCTGCCTGGTGATTAACTACCCAGATGTTAATTATAGGATGTAAACAGCGCCCCAGCCTGACCCGTAACTGGCGTCAGGAATTTGCATCATGCTGCATGTCAGGGAGTACTCCAGGGAGATGGGGTTAGGCCATGCAATGCACTTACAAATGTGTTGCCTCTTTCTAAGTGACTGGACTTCTGCGTTTACATTGCAGTGGGTTGGTGGGGTCTGCAAGTTACAGCAATAGTGGGACAAATTCTGATCTGGGGGCAATAGATCGAATTGTATGTGAGCCAGCTAAGAGACCATCCCCTTTTGTCACACCATTGCCTGGTTTACAGAAAGAGCACTATAACAAGGTCACAATATTTACAGGAGCACCTATCAAACCTGAGTCCTTGACCATCCATCCTGGTATACAAAGCAGAGGTCTAGCAGGCTTTAATATATTGGAATTTTTTGTTGAGTTAATTTCCCATTACCTAACAAAGCAACCACCATCTACAGACAACTACTGCTTAGCTTTGTCTGTCTCACACACACACCCGTCCCCTCTACTTCTCAGAGCAGGGCTCTTCCAGGCTATGTGACCCTGAGGTCACAGGAGCTTTTACAATGATGAGCCGAATCCAGCCATCAGTTTAGGACAGCAAGTGCTTAGAGATCCTCCAAAGAAAGCAGAGCAATAGCCCTGTCAGTAGACCAGCCCCCTAGCTTGTGGTCCCAGGAGAGTTGACTGGTCTCGGGCAGTGGTTCTCCTTGTTTCCAGGTGCTAAGTGTATTAAAAGCAGCAAGACACATTAAAATAATTTACCCAATATATTACTTTGTGGTAGTAACAGCAATTACCTTTGTGGTAGAGAGGTTATTCTAATCACTAATGGGATGGGAGATGTCCAGGATAAAATCATTCTGTGAAGATACTGTCCATGCTATGAACAAGTCTGAGAACTTCTGAAGCTATAATATCTTGTCCAAGAGAAGGTCATGGTTATGTGTAAGAATTAAAGCTCATAAAACATTGTGAGGACCAGGAGGGTAAATCTAACATGGCACAATATAATTACAGTAAAACCCTGCTTAAGAAATGTGCAGTTTAAGAAACAAAATTGATTCACATTTGTCAACTACTGTAGTAAGCTGTCAGTTTCCCCTCCCCCTTGCAAATCAAAACAAAATTAGGTATGACAGATACTATGGTTACAGCACATTTTATTTCCAACAGTTCCCTGGGAAGCGATTAACATCTTTCCTTGGTGTGATGTCTTAGGCTATGTCTGCACTAGAACTGGTACAGCAGTGCTGCTGTAGCACTGTAGTGTAGATGCTTACTACAGCAATGAAAGGAGTTCTTCCAGTAGTAAATCCACCTCTCCAAAAAGCAGTCACTAGATCGACAAAAGGACACTTCCATTGACCTAGCCGAGTCTACACCAGGGCTTAGGTCAACTTAATTATGTTTGCACAGAGAGAGTGTGAAATTTTTCACAGTCCTGAGCAATGTAGTTGACCCAGTCTAACTTTGTAGTGTAGACCAGCCCTTAGAGTCAAGGCTGAAGAAAGGAGGAGACGAAGAGAAAAGAGAATCTCACCAACAATACATTTTCTGCACTACCAGTTTTTGGAACGCAAAAAAAATTACTTTAACATCCATTTAAGTTGTTCAGCTGAGGAAAATAAACACGCTGCCATAACTCCTGGAAAATTTGAGCTCAGATTGCTACTACCAGAGCCAACATTTTTGTAGGCAGAGCAGTTAATTTGAATTCCTCATTTCTTATCAGGGGTACAATGTTTAGTAGTTAGCACATAGGAGTGGAAGTAAGGGCTCCTAGGTTCTATTTACATGAGAGTGGCCACACTGGATCAGACCAATAGTCCATCTAGCCCAGTATCTTGTCTTCCAACAGTGGCCAATGCCAGATGCTTTAGAGAGAACAAACAGAATAGGGCAAATATCAAGTGATCCATCCCCCATCATCCAGTCCCAGCTTCTGGCATTCAGCAGTAGGGACACCAAGAGCATGGGGTTGCATCCCTGACCATCTTGACAAATAGCCGTTGATGGACCTACACTCCATGAACTCATCTAGTTCTTTTTAGAACCCTGTTATACTTTTGGCCTTCACAACATCCCCTGGCAAGGATTTCCACAGATTGACTGTGCATTGTGTGAAGAAGTATTTCCTTATGTTTGTTTTAAACCTGCTATCTATTTATTTCATTTGGTGACCCCCTAGTTCTTGTGTTACATGAAGGAGTAAATAACACTTCCTTATTCTCCACGCCAGTCACGATTTTATAGACCCCTATCGTATTCTCCTCTCTCCCCCCCCTTAGTAGTCTCTTTCCTAAACTCACTAGTCCCTGTCTTTTTTACTCTCTCCTCATATTGAAGCTGTTCCAAACCGTGAATCACTTTTGTTGCCCTTCTCACGACCTTTTCCAATTCTAGTGGAGCTTTTTTGAGATGGGGTGACCAGAATTGCACACAGTACTCAAGGTGTGAGGATACCATGGATTTATATAGTGACATTAATAATATTTTCTGTCTTATCTATCCCTTTTTCAATGGTTCCTAACATTGTTAGCTGTTTTAATTGCTGCTGCACACTGAGCAGATGTTTTCGGAGAACTATCCAGGGTGACGCCAAGATCTCTCTCCAGCGGTAACAGCTAATGCAGACCCCTTCAGTTTGTATGTATAGTTGGGATCATTTTTCAGTGTGCATTATTTTGCATATATCAGCATTCAATTACCTCTGCCACTTTGCCATCCAGCCACCTAGTTCAGTAAGATCCCTTTCATTCCAGGAGAAGCACCATGCAGAGAGCCCAAGACAGTGCCCACTGCTCCAAGGAGGAGCTGGTGAATATTCAGTCCCCTGCACTCAAGGCAGGACTAAGTGATAACTAGACCCTCCTAGTTCCTAATAAACCTAAATCCCTCTTCCTCACACCATCGATTTCTAGGCCTAGTTCGGAGGAGTGATGGGCACCTACAGTTCCAGAGGAAGAAGTCTATGGGAGCTGTGTGTGGTCAGTACCTCTGAAAGGCAATTCCTGCTTGCTCGACTTGAAAACATAGTGAGTGAGGTACTCAAACTAGGGAAGACACCTGAAAATGCAGCCGTCAGCCTTCCTGTACCTCAATCCACCCAACTCGCTAAGCAGAAATAACTACGTAATCCACAGGGCATGTGTGACAGTTAGGTCCTATGGTAACACACCAACAGATCACCGTCCCTTCCCCCCACACACACACATTGGCTGGGGCAGGACGGTGGACACACAGTGACTGTACCAAGTATTATACAGACATAGCAAGAAGCAGTCCCTGCCCCAAAGACCTTGCAATCTAAACAGACAAAGGAAGCGTTATCCACTTACCAAAACAACCTGATAGGAACCTCAGGCACAGACATCAAGAGTGTGTCTACACAGCCCACAGCAAGCCTCCCCACCTGGACTGACAGACTCAGAAACATAAGGCTCATGCTACTATAACAAAAATAGCTGCGTAGACATTGCGGCTCAGGATGGAGCTTGGGCTCTGAAGCCTAGGAAGGAGGATGGACTTCAGAGCCCGAGCTGCACTGTCTATACAGCTATTTTTTAGCACGGTAGTGTGAGCCCATGAGTCTGTCAACCTGGGCTGGGAGGCTCACTGCCATGGGCTGTGCATACATACCTTAGATGGCTTGGCAAAGGCCAGCAGGAAAGTCTGTGGCCGGGCCAAAAATTGAGTCCCAGTTCAGTGTCTCGACCACAAGAGCATCCTTAATTAAGCATTCATAATTAAGGTCTGTAAAATAGTTTGAAATCCGTGGAAGGTGCTCTGGAATAGCAAAGCAGCAGCATCCCCACGACATCAACAAGTTGGGAGTTTCTTTGACAAATCTTCCTCTTTCTAATCACTCTTCAGATGGTTTATGTTTAAATTTGCAGTGTTAAACCATAAGCTAACATGCTGCCTTAGACGGATATCTACCGGCAAGGTCAATCTGGTACTTAAGCCCCATAAAGCTGCCTATTATTAGTGAAAAATTCTATTCTATGAACAGCGTATTAGCCTGGATCAGTCACCCATCTCAAGCCAGGCAACACATGTACCCAGAGCTGTTAACTCACCGATACGCATTCTGCTCAGTCGGAACTATGCACACAGGTTTGGGGGCAGAGAGATAGGGTTGTTGTTCCTACAGCCTTAGTATGAGCCATGCATGCTTCATATCAGATATTCATTAGGGCTGGCCTACAAGGGGACACTCAGGAAGGTTAATCCGAATTAAGTGAAGGTGTGAATTAAAAATGGAATAGTTAAACTGCCAGAATAAGACTTGAATTCTGAATGAGAGTCTTTGCACAGGGACTGAATGCAATTTAACTATTCTACTTTTAATTCACACCTTTATTTAAATCAGACTAACCCTCTTGAGTGTCTCTATATATGCAAGTCCTTATTACTTTTGGGATTTCTAGAACTCTGTTTGTACTGAGTTCTCAGTCAAATACTAAAAAAAAAAAGTCAAGAGAAAAATCAAGAGTTTGCAAGATAGGGACTAAAGTCTTTCAGGTAATTTTAGTAATTTCTTCCCAAACTCTCCAAGCCCAGCTCTTTCATCTAGCATGCTGCTACTCCTCTCTGCTCAGGTATTTCCAATGACACTGATTTAAAAAGCACACAAGTCACTAATATGACACCAAGCTCTTGCCATCTGTCTTGGATGGCTTAGATGCAACAAAAACCTGCATCTTGATAGGCGGTTAGACTAGATGATCCTTGTGGTCCCTTCTAACCCTTTATGATTGGATTTATGATTCTACACTTAGATTTTTAAGCCACTTGGTACTAATGCAAAGCCCAGAGGCAAGAGCAAACACTATGCAGCAGTAGAAGTCATGGATTTGCATCCCAGGGTAAGCTGCTCTAATGTAAGTCATGATTTACATTGGTGCACTGAATCTCCATTGACTCTGAACTGGTGCAGCTGCATCAGTGACCAAATAAAGTCACACATGTAAACAGGGCCTAAAGCTTCTGCGCCCAGACAACCATCCAAGGACATTTGCCTTGGGCTCCGAGGGCCAGGTTCTTGGGAGAGCTCAATGTGCTAGCTGCTGAGATCCTTTGGAAGTGTGCTGGATACAGAGCTCTTTGGAAAATCTGGTCTCATATGGCTTTGTTCTCCACAACTCCATCCCTGAAGTACGGGAAGACCAGAAGAGTTGGTGGAGCTAGTAAGCACCACAAGATCCTTCTGGTAATGGAAACTCCAAAATCTTGATACCCCTTTAGTAACAAACATCCCCAGCTCCAGCAAGGGTGGGACAAGATTTGGCACTGTCATCCGTGAGCATCATACTTCACACAACCTCACCACCATGCCCCTAAAAAGCCTCGGATTGGCGCTGTATTTAAGTATTTCTGGAATTACTCTTGATCAGTCTATTCCCCCTGGATCTTGTACATTAAGAATCCTAGAAGACTAGGACTGGAAAGGACCTCCAGAGGTCATCTAGTCCAGTTCCCTGCACTCACGGCAGGACTAAGCACTATCTAGATAATCCCTGACAGGAGTTTGTCTAACCTGCTCCTAAAAATCTCCAATGATGGCAATTCCACAACCTCCCTTGGCAATTTATTAAAGTGTTTAACCACCCTGACAGTTAGGAAGTTTTTCCTAATATCCAACTTAAACCTTCCTTTCCAAGTTTAAAGCCCATTGCTTCTCATCTTACCCTCAGAGATTAAGGAGAGCAATTTTTCTGCCTCCTCCTTGTAACAACCTTTTACATACTTGAAAACTGTTATGCCCCTCTCCAGCCTTCTCTTCTCTAGACTAAACAAATCCATTTTTTTCCAGTCTTCCCTCATAGCTCATGCTTTCTAGATCTTTAATTTTTGTTATTCTCCTCTGGACTTCCTCTGATTTGTCCACATCTTTCCCAAAATGGGATGCCCAGAATTGGACACAATACTCCAGTTGAGGCCTCAGCAGTGCAGAGAGGAAGAATTACTTCTTGTGTCTTGCTTACAACACTCCTCAGAACGATGTTTGCATTTTTGCAGCAACAGCATTACACTGTTGACTCATATTTAGCTTGTGATCCAATATGACCCCCAGATCCCTTTCTGGAGTACCCCTCCCTAGGCAGTCACTTCCCATTTTGTAGGTGAGCAACTGATTGTTCCTTCTTAAGTGGAGTACTTTGCATTTGTTATTATTGAATTTCATCATATTTGCTTCAGACCATTTATCTAATTTGTCCAGATCATTTTGAATTTTAACTTTGTCCTCCAAAGAACTTGCAACTCCTCCCAGCTTGGTATCACATGCAAATTTTATAAGTGTCCTCTCTATGCCATTATCTAAAAATCACTGATGAAGAGATTGAACAGAACAGGACTTAGAACTGATCCCTGTGGGACCCCACTTGATATGCCCTTTCAGTTTGCCTGGAGGACGCTGTCCCACGCAGGCACTACGTGAAGTCCGCAGCATACTCTAATGCCTAAAACAATTGGCTTGGTTTCCTTTAAGGATTTTTTTTTTTAAAGAAACATTAGAAAGGAAGGAAATAAATCAGCATTTGGCAAAATACCACTACAGCTGTACCAATGGAATGTTTCCAATTTAAAAAGAAAGGATATAGCAAGCAACTATGCAGTAAGTTATGTAGGAGCTCATTTTAGAAGTTCTACATTCTTGGATCAACAGAGGATATTTTAGAAAGTCAGCTTTATTGCACAAGCAGAATTATATGCTTCCAGGAACCACAAATATAAAATTAATGCAAACTTCTGGAGAAGACCATGTGATTACTGAGTCAAATAATAGTTCAGGACAGACGAATAATCTCACTTGTGGGACATGGGATTTCTCTGGCAAATTTAGGATGATTCTCCAAAGTTTGGGGTGGATGACAAATATAGCCAGCAGTTTTTCAGGGCAGGGACTGCTATTTTTAAAAATCTTGAAGATCCTCTAATCCAAAGGCAACATATTTGAGTACACAATGTTATTGTAGAACCATTATTCTTTCTCTGGAGCTCAAAGACCACAATATGCCAGCAAAGGCAAGTCTAGAGACCACACTAAGGTTCTCTCTTCTTCTCTCTCTCAGCAAGCTATGAAGTGCCATGCTCCCAAAATAACCATCTGCTATTGAGAGGTCTGCTGGGACTCAGGAGCCTTGGATTTCTCCTTGCTTGAAAGGAAATACTCTTCTCCAATGCAGCCAGCTGTATTATTTTGCAGGGCTTGAGGGAGCATGAAGTCAAGAGGAGACTGCCTCATACTCATGTGGTTCAGAGATGACTCAGAAAAAAAGTAATTTCCCATGTTTAGTTCATGATACAAACAGGACACTTTGTGGTCTTGTGGTTCCCCAATTCTTGGCTTCTTTTTATAAAACCCATCAAAACATATTTTTCCTTTTAAAGTTAAGACACCAGTGACAAAGGAGTGAATCAGACAGAGGAGTCCACTCCAAAGGCTGGATATTGTCAGCCTCTCCAATAACCTGGGATCTGGCTGTTAGAGGGAAGCTTCTCCCACAAACTTGTAGAGCAGTACTTTAGCCAATGTAGACACATGCTCCAGTCAACCTTCATTTCAATCACCTCCACATAAACCCCTCATTAAGCGTCAATGACAGCTGAGCTGTCAGAGCAAATGACATATTATATGTAATCAGATCTCCTGCTCAAAAGGAAGCATAAGCAACGTACAATGTGACAATGTACATTGAAACATGGCTGAAAGCAAAAAAAAAAAAAAGTTATTTTTAAACAATCAAGGAGACACAGGTAAGCTTTGCAGTGGCAAGTGTCACAGGAAGGAGAGACTGCTGGGTAACATCTCAAGCTTGGGAGGAACAGAGATCTGCTTTTAGCTGAAATGGCAGGTGACCTTTGTGAGCAATTCTGAGGCCTGCAGCCTTGTCAACTCGGTTACAAGGTTTCAGAGGGGCAGCCGTGTTAATCTGTATCAGTAAAAACAAACGAGGAGTTCTTGTGGCACTTCAGCGACTAACCAATTTATTTGGGCATAAGCTTTTGTGGGCAATAACCCACTTCATCAGATGCATATTCACCTTTTCGTCGTCAACTGTTGGAAATAGGTCACATCCAGCCTAACTGAATTGGCCTCGTTAGCACCGACACCCCTCCCTCCCCCAACTCGGTAAGGCAACTCTCATCTTTTCATATGCTGTGTATTCATACCTGCCTACTGTATTTTCCACTCCATACATCTGATGAAGTGGACTCTAGCCCACAAAAGCTTATGCCCAAATACATTTGTTAGTTTCTAAGGTGCCACAAGGACTCCTAGTTGTTTTTTCAGTTACAAGGTTTAGTAAAAAGGGGTTGATTGTTTTAGAAACTGACCCACAACTCGTAGGAGAAATCATAAGGGAATCTTGACATTATTTCAATGGGTTTTGGATCAAGTCCATACTGAGGTGTGTGACGCCCTCCCCTGTAAGTGACTCATTTGGCCCAGAGTGGTGCACATGACCATTTAGCTTTCGGTTAGCCCACATGAGGCTAATTGCCTAATGTACAAAGGAGCCCGTGGGCAATTTAATTATTGCAAGAGGAGCTCGGGGGGGGGGGGGAAGAGAGGGGTAGCACCAGAGAGTAATTGGTGCAACAGAATTAGCCATTGTTAAAGAGCTGCAAACTGGGAAGTTTCAAGAATCCACAGAGCACAAGTATCCCGATACCAGCCCTGCATTTTAATAGGAAGCCTTACTCGACTTGGAAAGGCATTGGCAGGCAGGACTCCTGCACACCTTCCAAGGATTTCATAAAATGCAAGATGGACAGAACAGGAGAATGAGAGATGCTGAGATCAGAGGAAGCCTGGGCAGGTTTTGAAAATATTAACTTTACATTTTGTGAACCAAGAGGCTCAGACCAAATGTTCTATTTAGCCTTGCAACACCCTTGGGATATTGGGAAGTCTCCCTCCCCATTTTACGGGAGGGGGATGCGAGCACAGGTTATAAGCCAGATGTTCCGAACCTCTGACAATCTGTAATTCCTATTAACTTCAATGGGAAATGCAAGTATTCATTTGCCTCTTAGTAGTGAGGCACCAGATGACTTGTCTCTGGTGACAACACTGATGCCAGGGGCTGCCTGTGTTCATAAATTTTCTTTAGCACTCCTAGGTATTTAAATTCTCAAGTGCTGTGCTCCAGATACTAGCTGTTGCATAATGGTATCATAGAATATCAGGGTTGGAAAGGACCTCAGGAAGTTATCCAGTCCAAACCCACCCCCCCTGCTCAAAAGCAGGACCAATCCCCAGACAGCTTTTTGCTCCAAATCCTTAAGTGGCCCCCTCAAGGATCAAACTCACAACCCTGGGTTTAGCAGGCCAATACTCAAACCACTGAGCTATCTGGAAGTATGGTTTGCAATAGGAAACTCTATTAATCACAGACCTTCCCACACAACTCTGGAGCATGGAGTAGATTCAAAAAGATGCTGCCATGCAGACAGGGTTCTTGTCCCAGAAGCCAGCTCTGACAGCTACACACATGGTAGGCATAAGAAACTGACATAAGCAAGTGAGGCTATCATCGGGAACTGGGCTGCTCAAAGAAAGATAGTCCATCTTCAGATACGTCACTTACAGTGAAGGACATCCCACATTTCAGAACCAACGCCAACTCTTGTCACACAAACATGGTGCCCTCATCTTTGCCCAAAGCTATTTACATTAGAAACACTGACTGATTAGCAAAATCAGCAAAGAGTCCTATGGCACGTTATAGACTAACAGACATATTGGAGCATGAGCTTTCGTGGGTGAATACCCACTTTGTCAGATGCACTCACCCACGAAAGCTCATGCTCCAATATGTCTGTTAGTCTATAAGGTGCCACAGGACTCTTTGCTGATTTTACAGATCCAGACTAAACACAGCTACCCCTCTGATACTGACTGATTAAATTTTTGAGGGTGGAATGGATTTTCTTCAGGATCAGAAAAGCCCAGTGTTCTGTTCTGTTGGACTATTAGTCTCCTGAGTCTCTGTCCCACTTCTACATCATGGAAGGTGGAAATAATTCCATCAATGCAACCAAGCATCCTATTGTTATAGAAAATGTGGTGCTATTAATAGGAAATTATGCTACTATTCAGTACAGCTGGGGGACACTGGTTTAACAGAGCCTTACAAACCAGATTCTGGTACATCACTATGGTTTTATCCAGTGCTTAATTTGTAATGAAAGAGGTGCCAAGACTCAAGCAACCTTTTTACATTCATAACCAATGCAGCAAGCCCAGAGGTGCCAGAGCTATGAACTGCCAAGCTCAGAAGAGTCAGGGCTCAGCCCTGGCAAGCCATGACATAAATTAACACTAGTTTTATCCTGTTAAAAGGGTCTATCCAGCCTACCAGGTCAAAGATTCTAGATACAGTTCACAAGGATCATCCCTGTCTGTTCTTCAGGAATAGACCTAGTTGCAAAAAAAGAGTTCTTACTAGATCAGACATTTAAAAGGCCCAGCAGATCCCTCAACTTGAACATCTTTGGACTGGAGACTGGGCATTCAGCAAGAGGTTCTCTGCTCTGGAACTCACTTCCATGAGCCAAGAATGCCAGAATCAAGGGTCTTTTCCACTACCTGCTCCGCACCCCAGATCTCTAGCTCACTATAGTGCTTTATCTTAGTCACCAGATTTGCAGGGCTGGCAATCCACTTACTAGAGCACAACCACCCTTTTAGCTATCGGCACTAAAATGGGAACATAACATTGAGGTACAAAGCCATCGGACCTGACTTTCACACAAGTTCCATGATATCTGCCCTATTCCATCATTAGAAGGGTAGCATCTATGGGCCTCACCATGCAAAACTGTCCTTAGAAATATGATGGATAAAACATTCCAAAAGCCTCCAGTTCAAATGCAGGCCAGGGGGATTGGGACCAGGTGCCGTTGCCATCAGATGACCCATATGAATGGAGCTGGCTGTCTCATGGGACAAGAATTTCCAACAAACAACCATCACCACAGCTAGCAATAGGTGGCCCAATTAGTAGCAAGTTTCTCTAGAGGGCAAGGACTGTACAGATTAGAAAGACAAACTACCTTCTCCACTCTGGGAGGTGGAACCTCCAAGTCATTGATATATCACATTGGCGGGACAGGATGAAGAACCTGGCACTGCCACTACTCATGCCAAATCTGTCCTGTGGGCAAAGAACTGCCATCTCCAAAGTCCTTCAATCTTTTGCTGGCATTACATTCATGATAAAAAAAACACAGCTAATAGCGAGCCAACAACGTGTGCAGCTGGGCCCTGGCTTCCTTCGTCTTGTCTTGTTCTATCATTCTTACCACTCCCTACACCTGACCCCAAATCTCTAACTTGCTACGCTGCACTGTCTTGGCACTAGATTCGCTGAGCAGCAATAAGTGCTGAGAAACTCTCACAAGACGCATTCTATTAAATGCGTGTGCAGCATTTCCTCTGTAATAAGTCAATTAGGCTATGAAATCTCAAAGGGCAGTCACAACCATCAGGCAAATTAATACTTCTCAGCGCACTAAGAATTATTTAGCTGTACTGTGCATGGCTGGAGGGAAAGGTGGGTTCCTGGACTCTACATTTCTTTTGCATAATTGGCACCTGCTACCCACAGCAGTCTCAGCCCAGCTCTTTGCATATATGCAAACAATAGGTCTCTAATCTCACATAGGCTCAGATTTTCAACAACAATATTCATGTTGTATGTACTCAATTATGAGACACTGCGCACTCAGACCATAGTGAATGGTGTGGAATAAGAACTAGAATAGAATAGGCAGCTATACGCAAGAATACAAGAACACTTACTGGGAAAGGTTTCTCAAAGCTTCCAGAAGATTTAAAAAACACACAACTCGCATTAAAATGTGTCTCAACCCAAAAGGTTGCTCAAAAAATCTCAAGAAACTGTACACGGATCTGAGGCTAAAAGAGCAGTGAACATTTAAAACTTCATTTCACTGAGTACCCATTTTCACTCCCCAAAAACTGGCTGCAAACGAGCATGGAACTACTTTTTGATGAGGGAGGAAGTTCATAGACAAGTTAATGTGGTTCTGAGTAATTTGGAGTGGAGGGGGAGGAGGAATACACACACACACACACACACACACACACACACAAAGTGAAGTTGCTCACAATCTTGTCACTGTCACAAGCTTGCTAGATGTCCTAGATCTGGATCTGCTCCATGTTTGCCCTTCTGGCACAATAGGAAACCTTTAACGGATGGCCAAGACTATATATTTGAAAAGCAACCTTTTGGATTGAGACACATTTTAATGTGAGCTGTGTGTTTAAATCTTGGCAGAATTTAATATTTATTGTCATGGTTTTGACAGATAAAAATTAAAAAAGCTTAAAAATAAACATCTATTTAAATTTTCACAGTTTCAGGAAATTATGGTTGGTTCAGACAAATATTTAGTGAAAGTTGATGTTAACATTCACAAAGCTTTATAGCCATTAAAACACGTTGTCAACATCAGTGTGAACACATACAAAGTAAACATCCTTGAATCAAACTAAGTACTCAAGCAGCACTTTTCTTACTTTGTCTGTAAATTTCAATCACCCATGCAAATATTTTTCATCAGTGTGTGTGTACAGTAAAATTGAAATTTTACCAATAAAAGTCAAATCCTTCCAAGCCTAGTTATAGCTGGCAAGGTCCAGAGTCTGAACTAAGTTAGAAATCATTTAGATATAGAAGAAACAGACACAAGAACAGCCACACTGGGTCAGACCAATGGTCCCTCTAGCCCAGTATCCTGTCTTCGGACAGTGGCCAATATCAGGTGCTCCAGGGGAACGAAAACAGGGCAGTTATTGAGTGATCCATCTCCTGTGGTCCACTCCCAGCATTCTGGCAGTCAGAGGCTTAACTATCTTTGCTTTTTTACTTTCTCCTCATATGGAAGCTATTCCATACACCTAATCATTTTTGTTGCCCTTTCCTGTACTTTTTCTAATTCTAATGCATCTTTGAGAGGGGGAGACCTGAATTGGATGTTGTTTTTTAGCTATGGGTGCACCATGGATTTATGTAGTGACATGATATTTTCTGTTTTATATCGATCCCTTTCCTGGTGGTTTCTAACATTCAGTTCGCTTTTTTGACGGCAGCTGCACACTGAACAGATGTTTTCAGAGAACTAGCTGCAATGACCCCAAGATCTTTCTCTTGAGTGGTAACAGGCCTGTTTGTATAAGCACTAGCTAAACAGACAGTGCAAATACCGTATGCTGAAAATATATCTGTGGGTGCGTTAACATTGCTAATGAGAAACTTAACTTGTCATTTTCCAGTTTTTAGCCGTTAAATTCTCAGCTTTCATGTTAACATTGTCTTTCTGCATTTGACAAAAAGGCAGATCTTTTCCCTTATAGTGTGTGTGCTGAATAGTGTATTTGATTGCCGGGTGCTACACGAGGACATAACGAAAGACCTTGTGTCGCCTAGCCAGCCTTGCTGCACTTCTCAGGTGGATGTACGCACTTTGGCTGTGTTCCTCTTTCATCTGAAGCATGAGACAATCCTGCAGAGATGTAGCACCAGCACTGCTTTTGCTTAATTAGCCTTGGGTAGAAACGGTCTGAAAAAGGAGTGCAAAGCCTATTTGTTTAGTAGTAAAACTATCACTTTTGCACCATTGGCAAAGCAACATAAAGGTCTGTCATGAAAAGGGCTCAATTCCAGTAAGGTCATGTCAGCTTTTGATCCTTCCAGGCATAAAAATCAAAGTCCTATGATGTGGGAGTGTTTGTGATGACAGCTCCTGTCTGCTGGGTGTGTACATTAGACACACCCCTTGGCACCTTTAGCTAGAGGAGCAGGATGTGCCCAGTGTTTTTAGTTCAAATTTCCCATCATTTACTCTATGATGGTTGGTCTCTGCTCTTCTACCCCTGAAGCAGCTGCACTTCATCAATTAAGAACATAAGAGCAGCTATACTGGTCAGACGAAAGGTGCATCTAGCCCAGTATCCTGTCTTCCGGCCGTGGCCAATGCCAGATGCCCCAGAGGGAATGAACAGAACGGGTAACCAAAAAGTGATCCATCCCCTGTCACCCATTTCCAGCTTCTGGAAAACAAAGGCTAGGGACACCACCCGTGCCCACCCTGGCTAATAGCCACTGATGGACCTATCCTCCATGAACTTATCTAGTTCTTTTTTGAACCCTGTAATAGTCTTGCCTTACAAATAGAACTGATGTTGCAAAGGCCACTTCACCAGCCTTGAACATGAAAGGGACTACATACACAGCCTTGGAGTGAGTGTGCAGTCATGGGGATCACACTGCTTTGAAGCAGCCCATCCAAGTTTGCATCCTGTCCTGCAACTAGACCTGCTGGAGTCCTTATCTCCACCCCATCTGCCAACTGCAGGAGGGAGCAAACCTTGGAAGGTGGCATGAAGCCACTCTCTTTCAACAAGTGCTAGTGCAGCTGTTGAGCAGTGGCTGACTCCACATGGGGGAGGGACTGGAGAGATGGAAAGAACTCAAAGTACGGAGTGGAGGCCCCAGAGCTCTGCTTTACACAAGGGTGAAATTCAGCAGCTCAAGTCCCAATGTTAATGAGATATCTGAGAAGCAAGCTCTGTTCTTTACCATTTCTGGAACCAGAACATTTTTGTCAATGATGCCAAGAGCAAGAGTTCATCAAAGCCCCAAGCATTCACTCTCCAGGGCACACCACCTCTTCCAGAACCAGGCACTTGCATTCTCCAGTAGCAACAGGGGTAAGATCGCTTTATGCCGTGTATGAACACAGCCAATTTTACTCTGAAGACCCACAGGAGCAAAAGAGCTTGATTTTCCAAAACACTTTTCCAACCATAATCATACATTAAATAGTTACTGGTCAGATTCAAGTGTGTACTATATTGCACACTTAGCCATGTCATAGGACTTAAGCTGCCTAATATCTAGATACTGACTGCTCCATGTATCCTGCAGAGATGAACAGCTCAACCCTCTAGGGAAAGAGGCAGTCTCTATAAACCAGTGTACTATGCAATTAAAAATGAACCAACCATCTAAGGAGTCCTCCAGACTGGAGAATGGGATTGCGACTGGTTCTCCTCCAAGGTGCCACCTGGAACTGGGGAACCACTAAGCCCCCCTGACCCACCAGCCTGGGCTCCCTTTACACCGTATCACTATGACAAACTCTCAAGCCCCACCCCACAGCACACATACAGGTAGGGACACATCCAGCTGCAGTTACAAACAGACACGGTGATCAGCTCTGCATGGGAAGGCTCCAGCTAAGGAACTTCCCAACTGCTCAGGTACACACCCTCTCTGGAGTGTAAACCTAAAGTTATACCATCTTGCGCTGCACAGGGAACTGTACAGCGCAAGCTCATGAAATTTGCCCCCTCCCTCAATGTGGAGAGAAATATACACAGCTTTCTGCCCCAAGTTATGACTCCCACACACTGGTTTTAAACAAAGCAAAACCATGTTCATTAACTACAAAAAAAAATAAGGTAGATTTTAAGTGATTATAAGGTATAACAGATCAAAGCAGATTACCTAGAAAATAAACAAAAATACAATCTACACTTAATATACTAAAGAAATAGGGTGAGGATCTGCTATTCATATCCAAAGTGATGGTACCAGCCGGCTGCAGATTTTTAAGGGGCAAGCTGCACTGGCTTACAGCTTAGAAATCCCAGGTGTTCCATTCACAGACTAAAATCCCTTTAGCCTGGGTCCAGCACTTCCCCCAGTTCAGTCTGTGTTCCTTGGGTCTCTTTCCAGGAGTCTCTTTGGGTGGGGAGACACTGAAGAACCATGATGTCACCAGGGTGACCAGATGTCCTGATTTTATAGGGACAGTCCCCATTTTGGGTCTTTTTCTTATATAGGCTCCTCTTACCCCCCACCCTCGTACCGATTTTTCACACTTGCTGTCTGGTCACCCTAGATGTCACTCCCCTGCTTTATACAGCCTTAGCATAGGGCAGGAACTCTGTTTCGAAGCTTGGTTCCCATGTCAGCCAGTGGAAAAGTACTGATATCCCAAGATGGAGCCCAGCACCAGCGGACCTGATCACACATTCCTGGAATGTCACAGCAGCCATGAGTCAGAGGCTGTTTGCAGCATCCTAAAGCCCCTCCCTTCCTCCCCCTCAGGTGGGCAATAAGCTTCTTCTAAGGCCTGTTGTTCTCCCTAATAGTTCATTAACTTGAACGGGCCCTTCCCAGCCAGCCATCTAGACAGAGAGCCTTTTGCCTAGTGGGCGTTCCCCAGGCATAAACACATTTGTAATACAGATACATAGTCAATAGTCCTGACTTCAGATACAAAAATGATACATGCATACAAATAGGATATTCAGTAAATTATCTTTCCAATAATCTCAGATGACCTATCTTGCATAAAATATATTATGATTATGTTATAATCATATATCTCTATGAAGAATATGGGGTGCAGTGTCACAGGGATAATGAAAACTTTCTGCTGAAAAACGTTCAGGTGAAATAGGTAAAATGAAGAATGTTACAGATTTAAAGAGAGCTGAATTACTTCAGGAGTTTGGCAATTCAGATGACAGATGAAGCGTTCCAGCTTTAACTCACCGAATGGGAGAAAGCCAGAAACATACATGCTTGTCACAATAAGTGGCTGCTATTTCAGACTTCAGTTTGTTTCCTCTCTCCCACACCAAATATATATGTTTAAAGCTACAAGCAAAGCCACCAAGCAAAAGAGGCCTAGTCCTCCAAAAAAAAAACAAAACACACACACACACACACACTCTTTAAAACGCTAGTTTTTAGGAAAGATCAAAAAAGTCTGTTAACAGCCCAACATCACCACGGAATCTTTTACGCCAGAGGATGTCAAAGCACTTAAACACAAATCTATAAGACTATAGAGAGAGGGATCATTTTACCCAGCACTGAAATGCAGCCGCTTCTAGTATGAAACACAACAGCAGATTAGAAAGCACGGCAGCTCTGCACATCTGTTTAGAATGGCCCATCAGATGGAAGCTACATGGGGAAACTAGAAAGGTCAAACCATATCAGATTTGGATTTTGGCCAGGAGACTGGAGTTAACACCCCTAACATTTAAAAACTTTATGCAGTGCTTTGAATAGAGCTATGGGATCTGCAGTCAAAAAGAAGAGGTCAGGACCTCATACGTTTCGTCCAACAGATGGCACCAGGAAGCAGGGCCAGCCCTATGGAAAATGGCACCCTGGGTGAGACTGTAGGTGGAGCAGGGCAGAGGGGTTGGCGACACAGAGGATGGGGGTAGACCAGGTCTGGGGGTGGACCGTGGCTGTGAGCACAACAGGACTGGGGGGTGGAGCTGTGCGGCAATGGCAGGGGGTTGTTATTGTAACACTTTCTTGACCAAGCCCTCCCCCAACCACCCCTAAGGTTGGCCCTGCCAGGCAGCAAGAGTATGAGGGTCCCATCAGCCTATCCGAGCACAATAAGACACTAAATTTAATGTATTTACGGGTCAGAGCTCAGCTAGTTTGTGTTCTGAAGTTCCCTTTCATCTTCCACCTGCCTTGGCGTTTTAGCAGCTTACTAAGCAAGCAGAGTTCGAAACTGGAACGCCGCTTTCTGCTCATTCTCTCCAGAGCCTGCATGACCCCTTCTGTGACAAATGGAGGGAGGTAGCTCCTTTTTATGGACACCCAGCTACCAGTTAACTATAAAGTCCCTCTTGGTGGCTGTTCTCTCCTTGCTTTACCTGTCCCGCAGGTACAGGAAAGGGCATCTGAGCAAAAGAGCCAATGGGAAGGCTAGAACTTTTTAAAATTGGGAAAGAAGCTTTCTCTGTGTGTCTGTGGTTGTTCTCCGGAGAGCAGAGACACAGAGCAGCAATGCTGTAAGCAGCTTAAGCCAGGTATGATCACGAATCATCAAATCATACCTAGAACTACTTATCTGGAACTCCCAAAATCTGTAAGTAGATCAGGACTTTTAGAAAGACACGATTAGGGCAGGGCCGGCTCTACAGTTTCCGCCGCCCCAAGCAGCGCACCGAATTGGCGCCGCAGATGGCGGGGGCAGTCCGTGTGCCCTTAGGGCGGCAGGCGCATTTTCGCAGCTGCGACAATTCGGCAGCAGCTTCTATGTTTAGCTTCAGCTGAACACAGAAGCTGCTGCCAAATTGCTGCCACCGCGGAAATGCGCCTGCCGCCCTAAGGGCACATGGACTGCCCCCACCGCCTGTGGAGCCAATTCGGCGCACTGCTTGGGGGCAAAACAACAACAGGGATTGCCGCCTCTTGCAGATTGCCGCCCCAAGCACCAGTTTGGAATGCTGGTGCCTGGACCGGCCCTGCATTAGGGTTTTTTCTGTTTATTTTTTATGGCTAGTAGACTCCTCTGTGCTAACCCCAGAAGCTTCTGTTTGTTTGTAACCTTTAAGCTGAACCCCCCAAGGATGCTATTTTGGGTGCTTAATTTTTGGAATTGCTCTTTTAAAATCTAGCAAAAGCCTAAGTTCCAGATATATTCTCTTTCTTTTTTGTTTCTAATAAAATTTACCTTTAAGAACAGGATTGAATTTTTGGTGTCCTAAGAGGTTTGTGCATGTTGTTTGATTAGCTGGTAGCAACAGCTAATTTTTTCCTTTGTGTTCTCTCTCAGCTCTTCTCTGGGGGGGGGGGGGGGAGTGTGAAAGAGCTTGAGGGTAGCCCACAGGGAGGAATTCCCAAGTGTGCCTTCCTGGGTCCAAGGGGTGGGGGGCGTTTGCATTTGGGTGGTGGCAGCGTTTACCAAGCCAAGGTCAGAAAAAGCTGTGATCTTGGGAGTTTAATACAAGCCTGGAGTGGTCAATATTAATTTTTAAAATCCTTGCGGGCCCCCACCTTCTGCACTCAAAGTGCCAGAATGGGGATTCAGCCTTGACACCTTTCTTCTGCAAGATGTCTGCCTGCTTCAGCTACAGTATATCCTGCTCACAGGACTACGTACCCAAAGGCCACATCAGTTGCTACTTGAATTCCAATCCAATTACCAAAAAAGCCAAAGGACACATTTTGATTTTCAGAAGAGGATGTCCAAGACAGTACTAAACTTGTCTGTAGTAGGGTGATGTGTCCCAAACAGCTTCTGGGTGGGGAAAACCCTTTCACAAAAACTCTTCTTACAAGGCTTCCAGTAATGCTAGAAAGGTTCTCTTAAACAAAACAGCATTATTCGCACTCCAGTAACTTCTAGAGGCCCCAAACAACATCTGAACCTCATTGTGCTAGAGATGTGTGTATTCAAAGATCTCAATGGGATGCCCATACATCTTTGAATAATGTTGCTGCTGAAATAAATAATTACCTTAAATAATTTGGAAGAATGGAATTACAATATATGTTCCCCAGTTTCTTCTTTTCCATGGCCCTGGGATTCCCATTTTCAACTCTGGCCTTAATACCAGCTCTCAGCGATGTGACCAAGGCCACAGAATCTTTGTCTCTGTGCTCTTAGCTATGGTACAGGCATGATAGCTGGGAACCCATTAAAGATGAAATGCGTTAAGTATTGTCTAATGACCTCCTCTCGTTCCAGCAACACACTGAACCCTATTTTGGAGCTTACGCTGCACCAATGAAGAGGACCCAGGGAACTAAAGACGGGTCAGCCTAACTTTGATAACTGGAAAGATACTGGAACAAATTAGGTGCTTACAAATTGATTAGAGGATAACAGGGTTACAAGAAATAGTCAACATCGATTGGTCAAGAACAAGTCATGCCAAACCAACCTAATTTCCTTCCTTGACAGGGTTACTTGCCTTGTGGATGGGGGTGGGAAGCAATAGACATGATTTACATGGATTTTAGTAAAGCTTTTCACAGTCCCACATGACAGTCTCATAAGGAAACTAGGGGAATGTGGTCTAAATGAAGTTACTATAAAGTGAGTGCACAACAACTGGTTGGAAAAAACTGTACTCAAACAGTAGTTATCATTGGTTCCCTGTCACACTGGGAGGACATCTCTAGAGCGGGGTCATTGTTGGGTCTGGTACTATTCAAGAATTTCATTAATGACTTTGATAATGGAGTGGATAGCATTTTTATAAAATTTTAGGATGGTTTGCAAGCCCAATGCATGTCAAGATTAGAATTCAAAAGGACCTTGACAAATTAGAGAATTGGTCTGAAATCAACAAGATGAAGCTCAAAAGAGACAAGTGCAACCTACTATACTTAGGAAGGAACAACCATCTGCGCACCTACAAAATAGAGAATAACTGGCTAGGAGGGAGCACTGCTGAAAAGGAGCTGGGAGTTATAATAGATCAAACTGAAAATGACGCACAATGGGATGCAGTTGCAAAAAAAGGCTAACGTTCTGCAGCTGTATCTATGTAAGACATGGGAGGAAATTGTCTTCTCTATTCAGCACTGGTGAGACCTCAGCTGGAGGACTGTGTCTAATTCCGAGGGCCACATTTTAGGAAAGATGTGGATAAATTGGACAAAGTCCTGAAGAGAACAAAAAATGAAAAGGTTTTTAAAAAACTTGACCTATAGGAAAGGTTAAAAATGGGGCATGTTTAGTCTTGAGCAAAGAAGACCGAGGAGGGACCTGATAACTCTTCAAATAAATTAAGGGATGTTAGAGAGAGGACAGTGATCAGTTGTACTCTACATCCATTAAAGATAGCACAAGAAGTGATGGGCTTAATCTGCAGCAAGGAAGATTAAGGTTAGATATTAGCAGGGCCGGTACAACCCATTAGATGTCCTAGGCGGTTGCCTAGGGCGCTAGCATTTGGGGGGCGGCATTTTGGGTTCTTCAGCGGTAACCGTGGCAGCCAGATCTTCGGCCGTCCTGGTCGGCGGCGGCATTTAGGCGGAGGGAGCTGGGGTAGGGGGCCACGAGGAGGGCTGCCTACATCAAGTGGGGGGAGGAGCAGCACATAGGGGAACTCCCCGCCCCGCCCCCTCTCCTGAGCACACCATCCCACTCTGCTTCTCCCGCCTCCCAGGCTTGCGGCGCCAGTCAGCTCTTTGGCGCCACAAGCCTGGACGTGGGAGTAGTGGAGCGACAACGGCATCTCTCAGGGAGGAGGCGGAGCAGAGGTGAGCTGGGGCAGGGAGCTGCCACACGGCTCCCTGGGCTGGAGGGAGCTGCTGCGGGGGGCGTGAAGCTGCCGTGGGGGCGGGGCACCTTAGGGCAGGGGGGGTGGGCAGAGAGCTGCCACAGGGTTCAGGGAGGGGCAGGGAGGCGCAAGGTGAAAGTTTTGCCTAGGGCGCGAAACATCCTTGCACCCACCCTGGATATTAGGAAACACTTTCTAAGTAGAAGGGAAGTTAAATTCTGGAAGGGAGATTGTGGAATCCCCATCTTCAAAGGTTTAAGAACAGGACGGACAAACTCCTATCAGGGATGGTCTAGGTTTACTTCTTCCTGCCTCAGCACAGGGCACTAGATTTGATCACCTTTCAAAATCCCTTCCCGCCCTGCCTATCTGATCACGTGAAAACCTAGGCCTACCTTGGTACCACCGGGACAACAGCCTTATGAGGACAAGGCCAGCATTCTAACTACTGTGCTGTTGGGACCCGATCCTGCGGAGGTACCAAGCACCCTGCACAACAGGCTCCAATCCCCCATTGCAGGGTAAGGCCCCTAACATAGATAAAACCATTAGGGGGAGGGGAGTGTTAGACTCCATAATGCAGAATATCCATCTCAAGCAGGTCCCAGACATCATGAATAATTTGCGCATGTTGTCTCCACTATGTTTCCGCTCTGTGGATAAATGCCTACATCCTGCTATTTAGTTGTGTGCACCACTTCCATTAGTGGTTATAGAGTTAAGAATGCAATTGCCCTACCAGAAAAAAACCAATGGCCCATTTACCTCAATATCCATCTCCAGCAGCGGTCAATGCTAAATGCTCCACAGGAAGGAGTAAAGGTCCCACAGCACAGCTAAATCATGCAATACTACACCACAGCATTGGGAAGGGGGAAGAACTTCTCTTCCCAACTCCAGTGGGTGATCACTTTGTACTCTGCTGCAGGAAGGTTGGGTGTTTTAACCTGCCTAGGATAACCACAAATGTCTTATTTCAGTCCAGCATGAAGCATGCAAGATGGGGGAAGGGACTAGGGGAAGAGGGGTGACACATTCTTAGAGAAGAGTGTGGAATAAACTTCCAAAAAAGATTAGACAAATCCACGTTCTCAGCATTCTTAGATAAAGCTCTTCCATAAGGTTGTCAGGTGTCCAGTTTTGAAACAGAACACTAGGACCCTGCACCCTAACCCTCTGCCCCATCCTGGAGTCCCTTTCTGCACCCTCTCCTGGAGCTTATACCCACCCCAATCCCCTGCCCCAGCCCTGAGCCACCTCTGCACCCCAACCCCTCATTCCTGGCCCCAACCCAGAGTCCACAAACTCAGCCGGTGCCTGCACCCCAACCTCCTGCCCTAGCCCAAAGCCCTCTCTACAACCTGAACCCCTCATTTTTCGCCCCTCCTGCACCTCAACCTTCTGTCTGGAGCCTGCTCCTGTACCCTAAACCCCTCATCCCCAGTCCCACCCAACTGGATCCCTCACCCCCCTCCTGCACCCCATTCCCTGCCCAGTTAAAGTGAGTGACGGTGGGGGACAGCAAGCAACAGAGGAAGGGGGGATGGAGAGAGCAGGGGAGGAGCCTCAGAGAAGGGGTGGGAGTGTTTGGTTGTGTGAGATTAAGGAAGTTGGCAATCCTACCCTTCCAGCCAATCACAGCATCAGTCAACCTCCCCCGCACCCTTAGCCCAAAACCCCACACTTATCTGAAGCAGAGATTTGTCACCTGAAAGAGGGAAAACAGCTAAAAACCCCAGAGTGATTAAGGGTTTTGCTATTGCTACCCTATTTTAGGTGGAAGGTTCTCAGATATAATGGTGATGAACAGAAGGACAAGAACCTATAATTATAAGGTTTTTGTGGGAGTGCACACTAATAAAAAAATTGACTAAACACTTCTATAAAACTCAGCGTAACAATTTAGCGCTTCTGGAGGTACCAAAAAGATTAAGGGGTGTAAACATGGAGGAAGAAGAATCATGCAAGGCAGGGCAAAGGGATCTAGTCAGAAATAATGAGAGGTGAGAGAAGAGGCTAACAAGCAAGAAAAGAAGTGTAAGCTAATGTCAGCAAAACCTTTCTAATAGGGTGATCCGCTAGGCAGTTGAAAAGTCTCCAAAGGGAAGTGGAAGCCCTGTTATGTGATATATTGAAGACAGACTGGACAACACTCTGGAAAATGTAGATTTTAGGAAACAGTCCTGCAGCAGTGATCACACACCCCCACCCATCCACCCACCCCCGGTATGCATGAAATGACCAAACAGGTCTTTCCTGCCACGCATTCCCCACCAGAATCTATAATTTACTGTAGATGGTCTATGAATATTAAATGAGAGAGCTGGAGAAATGTTCTCAAGAATCAGTATTGCCAATGGACAAGCACTAACGCTCACAAGGCCACTGAGTAGCTGGCCGATTCTCAAGTGTCATCATTGCCACCGCAGTGATGTCATTTAAAATTGAATTTTTGTTGTAATCAAGGTGTTTTTTTTGGCCTTTGTCTCCGTGTCAGCAGCCACCGCTACAGAGTTCTTGGCAGCAGATCCATGTTCAATGCTCCTTATTCAGGGATGGTGTTAACATCACATACTTGCTTCAAGCCAAGAAAAGATTGCTCCATTTGTTTTTATAAATGCAATGCCAGCAATCCCTATTCCCCAGAAAGACAGTTTTTGAAGTTCCCTTTCACCCCAGAGCACTTGAGGTTTCACCAGACATGAAACCAGCCCTTACTGCTTGGACAAACAGGCAAAGTACAATGAATGTAATTGCGTTTTTCAGTGCGTATTTGCTAAGCTTCTTTGAGAGATCAGATGGCCTTGAGGAAGAGCAATGAGATATGGCATAATTCATCTTTTGCTCACCAGTTCAAATCCAGCTCAGGTCAGCAGTGACCTCAAGTCACAACCACCTGGGGGACATACAGTATTATGTGCGAAGAAAGTCAATAGTCTCAATGTTGTTGTAATGGACGAGTATTCACAACCCCAAACCACTACCCATGACAAGACCACGGAGACAAGTTCTCTCTCCCTCCAGAATAGGCAGCTTCCCCAAGCATATTAGGATAATTTGGGGCAGGAAGCTGGCAGTGACACTCTCCACACTGAACTTCTCAGGAGGTTAGACTTTCATCCTCCAGATCTGTTAACCTGGCATCTCTCAAACACAGCTGGTTTGCATGAGTAACTGAATTTCTTCCCAATTAATTTAAAAAAAAAATTAAAAAAAAAATACCCCCAAGGAGAACTTTAGCCATTTGAAATAGGTTCTTGAGAAATACAAGTTTACAAAAACTACAAATTTTTATTGAGATATGCAAAAAAAGCCATACTAGCATACTTCAGTTCCATACTGGCCATAATTCCTGTGGAATCTTCTCCCACGCCCTCCACGCACCTGACCTGCAGGCTTGTCAGAAACATATTTGAAGTCTATTATAATTATTTATATTACAGTAGCGCCTAGGAGTCTGATCATGGAACAGGACTCCCCTGTGCTAGCTGGTGTACAAACAGAACAAAATGACAGTCCCTGCCCCTAAGAGCTTACAATCGATGCATTACACAAGACAAGAGATGGATACAAACAGATGAGGGAATGTGACTGTAAGCACCCCTGTATGCACACCCTGCACACTACTGCAATCATGTTTGTCCAAAAGATACCTTTTATGGTATCATTTGTCCTCCCCACAACTTGCCTCTTCCAAGAAAGATCCCACCCCTTTGTCTGAATGGGAAGCAATGCCACATTTTCCAGCAGCGAGAGCCATGGAGAAGTCCTATGGTGCTGGGGAGCTGGTCAGCCTGAATAGAAAAAAACAAGATGCTAGAGAGCAAAAACTGGGAACTAGGTCTGAAGAGAGCCAGCCATTGCATAAGCACCAGGGTAAAGAATAGAGCTTCTGGGAATTTTCCAAATAAGTGTTTCTTCATTAGAAGCAGCAAAGAATCCTGTGGCACCTTATAGACTAACAGACGTTTTGGAGCATGAGCTTTCGTGGGTGAATACCCACTTCGTCAGATGCATGTGAAATTTCCACTACATGCATCTGACGAAGTGGGTATTCACCCATGAAAGCTCATGCTCCAAAACGTCTGTTAGTCTATAAGGTGCCACAGGATTCTTTGCTGCTTTTACAGATCCAGACTAACACGGCTACCCCTCTGATACTCTTCATTAGAAGATGCAGATTAAAAACAGATTTCTTAGTCAGAGCCACAGAAGTGCAGGGCTGGAAGGGATCTCCAGAGATCATCTAATCCAGCCCCTTGTACTGCAGCAGGACCAACCATACTTAAACCATCTCAGACACTGTTTGTCTAGTCGGTTCTCAAAAGCCTCCAGTGATGGGTTTTGGTGCTTTGCAGAGTGACCTCAACATCCCTTCCTCACCCCACACTTCCCCCAAACCATCAGCCCTGTAGTGTGCAGCCCTCTCACTCAGGCTCAGAAGTTAAGTCTACCGCTCCCTTAAAAAGACAGTGTCTAGAAGTTTATCATCTTAACTGGGGTTAGCAAAAAGTGTTATAATCAGAGCACTGAACTGGTTTATAGTAAAAAGTAAAACAAGTTGATTGAACAAAAAGGTATAAAGCATAGACAGGGTAACACGCAAACAAACATAAAACTTAATTTCAGCAAGTTAAGCAGCTCTCACCTGTCTTCAGTTCCCAGAGACTTCAGCCCACTTGGTTGAAGGATCCAAGAGTTCTGTGATTTCTTTGGGCATCTATCACTTTAGCAACTAAATATCTCCTCCCTCTCCCTCCCCCACAACCCCCTTTATATCTTCCCAAAGCACATTGGCCCCGCTTCAAGAGGCAGAAAGGTTTCCTGGGGGTGCAACCTCCAGCCCCGATCGAGATTGTTAAGTAGTTAACCTCATGCTTAGGGACCAAGCAAGAATAGGACCACATTGGCATCATACAAACGGTGGCAGACCGTCTCTGCCAAGAAAAGCTTTAGAACTAAACAGACAAGACAGAAGGTAGCAGAAAGGAATGCAACATAAAAGCAAATATGAACTGAGGCCGGCCACCAAACTGCATGTTAGTGCCACTTAGAAAAAAAAAAACAAACCTTTGCTGCATGGGATTTAACAATGCATAGATTCCAAAGCCAAAAGGGATCACTGGGGTCATCTAGTCTGACGTCTTCTATAATACAGGTCACAGAACTTCCCCAAAACCATCCAATCTTTTAAAAATAGGTCACTGATGAAGAATCCACCACAATCCTTGGTAAATTGTTCCCATGGTTAATTATCATCACTGTTACAAATGTATGCGCTATTTCCAATCAGAATTTCTTTAACACCAGCTTCCAGCCACTGTGTTGACCTCTCTCTGATAGACTGAAGAGCCCATTCTTAGATATTGTTCCCCATGTAGATACTCAGGCCACGTCCAGACTAGGAATTAAAATCGATTTTAGATACGCAACTTCAGCTACGTGAATAACGTAGCTGAAGTCGAATTTCTAAAATCGAGGTACTCACCAGTCTGGACGGCGCGGCATCGATGTCCGCGGCTCTCCGCGTCGATTCCGGAACTCCGTTCGGATTGATGGAGTTCCGGAATCGATGTAAGCGCGCTCGGGGATCGATACACCGCGTCCAGACTAGACGCGATATATCGATCCCCGAGCAATCGATTTTAACCCGCCGATGCCGCGGGTTAGTCTGGACGAGGGCTCAGACTAAGAAAGAGACGGTTAGAGAGTAACTTGATTAAGCTAAATAGATGGACTCAAAAAGCATGATCACTGTGAGACATTTTTTAATCCTTTAGTCATTCTCGTGATTCATCTCTGAAAAGTATCCAATTTATCAACATCCCTCTTGAATTGCAGGCACCACTATTCCAGCAGCAGCCACACCAGTGCCAGATACAGAGGTCCCCCATCCTGTGAGTAGGCTATATTCTTTATTCCTAGCTCTATCCATTTAGAGGAATTAAAATGCATATCATTTGATTGGTCCCATTTTACCAAGAGATCCAAGTCACTCTAAATCAGTTACCCATCCTCTTCATTATTTAATACTGCTACAGTTTTTAGGTCATCTGAGACCTTCATCATTGATAACATTCGGGTTTTTTTTCCAGGTCATTGATAAGAAATGTTAGTGGCAAGACCCCACTGGAAACTCCCGAGCTTGATGATGGATTCACTGTTTACAATGACATTGAGACTTCTCAGTTAGCCAGTTTTTAATCTGTTTCAATGTATGCCATGTTAATTTTATATCGTGCTATTCTTTAATCAAAATGTCCTGCCAATCCAAATGCTTTACAGAAGTGTACAGATGTCAGCTCTATTATTAGTAGTAGTAAATGTAGGAGACTGTACTAGAAGATCTCTCGAGATCCCTTCCAGCCCTACGATTCTATTTTTATCGACCAAACTGGTAATCTCATCAAGAAAAGGATATCAAAGTTAGACTGGATCTCTTTTCCATAGACTCATGTTGATTTGCATTAAATTACATTACCCTCCTTTAATTCTTCATTAAATCGAGTTTAAGTGAGGAGAGAATTAGCTACTATAGTGGATGGGGAGCTGCTACGTAATACTTTTCTGTACACACTCGGTGGTTTATTAGGCTTTCCTGCATGTATGTATTCGCTGTTGGAAAAACAAGCAGGAAAGCAGCAAAGGCTCTAGATAAGCAACCTACTCAGAGGCACTTACATGACAGTGATCTGCTCCCTGGCTCCAGCCCGAAGTTGCATAGCTGTTTTGCCACTGCAGGGAGACAACAGATTAAAGAGCTACAAACAGAGAGGGAGGTAGCCTCGGGAAGGAGAGGGAAATCAAGAAGACTGACCCTTAAAAAAAACACTCCCTGAAGCAGACAATGTGAACTATGATGTTGTGAGAAAAGGGAACAGATTATAACAACCAGACCATAGCCATCTAAGGGGTGGGGCATAAGTCAGCTGGAAGTTCAGACCTACTAGGATCCCTGTGTGGAAGATGGATAGACACCTGGTAAGTTATAGTCTGCTTATTGTTTTAAGGCCTTTCTCTGAAGAGCTTTTGTTCTAAACAAGTACTCTGATCACTGTGTTAATCACTGGCCCATGTTCCTAAAGGAAACGGAGCAGCAACAATATAAGTCAGGCCTGCTGAGGTAACATGTTTAGAACCTGGGGACTGCAGCTCAAGGACCGGCCTGAGAGTGAGGGAAATCGTAAAATTTCATGCCAAGAAAGGGAGGACAGTGCGAGGCCTGAGACCTCAGAGCAGTGCACTCCACAGCCACTACAAAAAGTCAGAGGTACAGTTAGCCCAAGAACTAGTGACAGCTAAAGGGAAAGACAAAGGAAGAGGGAGGGGACACGAAATAGACATGGGTGAAATTTCCAGTGTCAGTTTTGGGGCAAACAAGACTATTTGAGTTTAGGAAACAGTTTCAGCTGATTAAAAAAAAAATTGCTTTTTTTTTTTTTTAAAGAATCAAAAAGGGTGTGAAATTTCAAACTTCAGCAAGACTTTTTTTAAAAAAAGCTTTAAAAACGGTAAATATCTGAAAACTTAGGACACCCCAAAAATTGTTTGAAGTCTAATTAAACATTGTTGAACTCTAAATGAAATTTTTACTTTGGTGCGAGAAACTCTCAAGTTTCAGTTTTGGTTAGAAGCAAAGTAAATTTTTTTTGGATTTTTCAGCTCAGCCATCAATGTGAAAAAAAAATCAGTTATTTGCACAAGTGTAGAACAAAAGGGCAGGTGGAGTGAAACCAAGGTGAACAGACTGAATGAGAGGGTGGGAGAGCATTGGAGCAAACAGCCAGTCAGCATCAGGGAGAGAACATTCAGACAAAAATCTGTAGAAAATACACTAAACCACTGAAAACAGCTTTGTCCGCCAGTCCTAGATTCAAAACCTTCTGAATGCTGTGCACCGAATACTGTGACCTTTCAAAACCCAACGTCCTGTCTGCTCTGCATGGGACTTTAAGAAGTAAGGTTATGTCTACACTGCATCCCTTGCAGCAGCACAGCAGTGCCTCTACAGCCAGGCCACTGTAAGGTACATGGCGTAGCCGCTCTTTGCCAGCAGGAGTGTTCCTGCCAGCAAAATAAAACCGGCCCCAACGAGGGGCAGTAACTATGTCCATGTGAGAGCGTCTCCCGTCGCCATAGTGCTCTCCATGCCAGCACTTGTCGTCATTAAAACTTCTGTTGGTCGGGAGGGTGGTTTTTTCACACCTCTGACTAACACAAGTTTTACTGATAAAAGTGCAGTGTAGACACAGTCTAAGAGTAGGAGTTTGGGTCCCTGAGGACTAGTGGGCCTTTCCTTCTCATTATTGTGCCGTAAGCTGCAACTCGCCAAACCGCAAGGGGCTGCATTTCAGTGCTGTACCTGGGCAGATTGGGCTTCCTTGCACGAGAGGTGCTACAATTCCAATTCAGGAAGGTACTCTGAGATGACCCACTTGCTTAAGCATCTTCTTGAATCAGGGCCTATAACACATTATTAGCAGCCACAAGCCTGTCATAAGTCTGGATTAATTAAAGCATGTGCCAGCTGTGGTTATTCTCCATGTCAAATTATTTTCTCCATTTCCGTATCCAGGCTGTTCGTGTGGTTTTGTTGTTGCACCTTTCCACTTCCTCAGCAGCAAACTGAAAATTCTGCATGGCAATGACTAAGAGCCTACAAGTCAAAATGTCTGTTTCCACCGAGATAAGGAATCCGGATGAGGGATTTCCATTTGCTGGCTACCTAGAGTTTTGAAATCCTGTCTCCAAGCACAGATCTCCTGCCCAGGGAGCTGGGCAGTTTACACTGCTAAAGAGCACTTCTGGTCCTACCATCAGTTTATTCTGAGTCAGGTGTAAAGCATTATCCCTCAGATATTTAAATTCTCAGAGCAACACAGGAAGTGAAGCACTGCATGAAAAAGGATATGTATAAACACTGAAAATGATTTAAGTCCTCTATTTAGACACGACTGATGTACAAGTGATTTAAAAAAGATACACCAGTTTGAAGGCAATGGGTGCTTCCATGGATTTCTGAACTAGTGTCAGCGTAACACACCATTGAAGGGGTATGTTACATGTTCCCTTCTGTGACAATTCACAGACATGAGTTACAGCTCCCATCTACAGATCCTTAGCTCAAAAGGTAGCAGTTCATGCTTTTAGCTGTCTGTCTGTCTCTGGTTTTCCAACTGTCATAGGCATCCACTTTGATATTAAACAACACTTAGTACTGATATATCAATTAATGAATGTTAGGCAACTGTCACAATAAACAATAGGCAGCTATTAAACCCATTTTACAGGTAGAAACACCAAGGCAAGGCAGTTAAGCAGTTTTCCCCAACACCGCAGAGCTGCGATAAGAATATTGGAGTTTCTGGCTCCTTGTCCTATGCTCTATCTCCTAGAGAAATACATGGTGGTAAAACAAGCACAGTGAGGAGATCAATGCTGTTAAGAACAAAGAGGTCATACGAATGAAACTGAAGGAGCAGGAGAGCACAGAGGCAGAATGAAAGAGTTTGAGGCAGCAAGTGGAGGAAAGAAAAGGGATCACTAAGGCGAGAAATACCTATTTCCTAGAACTGGAAGGGACCCTGAAAGGACATTGAGTCCAGCCCCTCACTTTCACTAGCAGGACCAAGTACTGATTTTTTGCCCCAGATCCCTAAGTGGCCCCCTCAAGGACTAAATTCACAACCCTGGGTTTAGCAGGCCAATGCTCAAACCACTGAGCCATCCCTCAGAAAGGGTGAGCACAGTGAGGGAGAAGAAATGCAGGCAGGAAATGAGAGGTGTGAATTTCTTCAGTGGTATAATTTTGAGCTGCTTATTTTAACATCAAGTAGTTGGGTAAAAAAAATCCCTTTGTGCTCTATAAATAGATGCATTCAGGCCAAATTATCCCAATGCCAAAACTAGCACTGGGAGACCTATAAATTGTTACTATTCCAGCCAACTGGTGGCATGAGTCCAATCAGATCAGTCACACCCTGTTAAGTCACCAACAAGGTTTTTATAAGCCCTCTGTTGCCAGGCAAAACACTCAAGGGTGGCGGGGGGAAGGGGCAAGAGAATTGTTGCACATGGTGGTGTGGGGGGAGTCCAAGCTTTGTGAGGTGCTGAACAACTGCTGCTCACACTGAGCACCTGTAACTTCCCTGGTTCCCAGTGGATCTCAGCATTCAGCCAACAGGCATCCTTTTAGTGGACTTTGAGTGTTTGAATGCCGTGCCCTAGACCACATTTCTGGATGGACGGCTGTATTGTACACAGTGGTGTTTGCACGTTGTACTGTGTGGGAGACTGAAAAAGCTGCAGAGTAGTTGGAGAAACGTTCCTGAGAACCTTCACATCATGTATCCTGGACTTACTTATTTAGCATGTGTGATTCGGTCAAGCCAAGCCACAGTGCTCTTATCAACAATGTTCAAGGCACGAAGACCTCCAGGAAGTTGAGTCATTCTGCAATCCTCACCAACGTATGTCATGCACTGAGCGGAGCACTCTGAATTTTGAGAAGATGAGAGAATTCAGGACATCACATCTATATGCCTAGGCACCTTCAGCAGGAAAAGCCATTGCTAGGAAGCTGGTCCTTGAGACTGGAGGCTAAATCACTTACAATCATGACAAATCTTTTGCAGAACTCCTGTCAGGTTCATGGTTTGGGAAGTACTGATGCTGCGTGACAGAAGCCAAATATTTATAACACCCCAAGTGTTTTACAAGAGAACTTGATCCCTTCCTCCAGAGACCTTGCAGTCTAAGGGCTATTGCGAATTACAGTGCAATAAAGGAACACCGGGCGCCATAGCTCACTCCCTGTCCATACTAGCAAGGCACATGGAGCGCTCTGTCTCTGCGGTGTGATACAGCATGGCCAGAGGGCAGCAGGAGAGTGTTAGCAGGGAGCCTTATTCCCTGCAAGGGGAGGAAGGTTTGCTATAAATTAACTAGAGCACCCCAAGCCAATTAGAGCACCAGCAGTCAGTCATGTGATAAAAAACCCTGCTGCAGTCAGACAGTGTGGGAGTTGGAGCAGAGAGCAGTTTTGAAGAGAGACCAAAAGGAAAGTTTGGAGGAGGAGTGCTGCGGTGGGCTGAGAAATCCAAAAAAACCCTAGGTAAGGGGCACCTGGCTTATGTAGAAGGAGGGCAAGATGCCCCTTCACAAGCTGAAGGGCAGGAGAGGGACGTAGCCCAGGGGAAGGAACCACTAATTCAAGTGGTTCACCACAAACCTCAGGGTCCCTGGGTTGGGACCTGGAGAAGAGGGTGGGCCCAGGTCCCTCCCTCTCCACTCCCCTCCTCAAGGACACTAGTGGGGTAATTAAAATACTGATTCAGAGGCAAGCAATGGCACCCTGAACCTTCCCCAAAGAAGAGAAAGCACGAGACCCAGCATAACAGAACCGGTAACTTGCCACAGCAGCTACAGCGCTGCTGGTACTCCACCTCGGTGAGCAGAATAACGTTTGCTGTGCCTTGGCTACAATGCACGGGTGTTAGTGTAAAGGAAGTGTTCGGTTACTGCACTCTGACTGGCCTCCGGAAACGTCCCATAATCCCCTTAAATCAAGTGGCCATTCTTGTCATTGTTTTGAACTCCTGTAGGAATGCGGAAATGCCCTTTCAAAGCTGTTTCTGACAGCCAGCATGCAAGCCACTAGTGTGGAATGCTGCGTGAGAGAAAGGCACCGGGCAGGTGGCGGGGGAGCTGCTGCTGTCTGAACTTACAAGACAGCATGTGGACATGCTCTCAGCCCCCCAAAACCCCACTTTCTCTCCCCTCACATACACACAACACACTCCCTGTCACACTCCACCCCACCCCCCATTTGAAAAACACATTGCAGTCACTTGCATGCTGGGATAGCTGCCCATAATGCACCACTCCCAATGCCACGGCAAGTGCCACAAATGTGGACAGACTGCAGTGCTTTCCCTACTGTGCTCTCTGAAGGCGGGTTTAACTCACAGCGCTCTACATCTGCAACTGTAGCCATGCCCTGAAAAGGAAAAAAAACAAGGCCAGGGAAAACAACAAGAATGGGGGTTGGGGGGAGGAAAGAAAGGAGGACAAGATAACAGGATTTCTATCTAGGTAGTTAGGCATGCATCTTCATGGCAAAAGCAACTTATCAAGCAATAAGAACAGCCTTCATCTCAATAACCTAGAAACAAGTCAAGGCAGACCATTCCACAAATGCATATTTTAGGCTTTGTCTACAGTGGCAACTGAACAACAAAACTTTTGTCCTCCCGAGGTGTTAAAAAAAAAAAAAAAGCCACATGTGCCCGAAAGACAAAAGTTTTGCTGACAAAAAGTGCCAGCAGGAGCGCTCTCCTGCCAGCAAAGCTACCGCCGCCCATCGGGGTGGAACTTTTGTGTCATCAGGAGAGCTCTCTCCTGCCGACAAACAGCGGCTATGCTGCACACCTTTTAGCGGCACGGCTGTAGCAGTACAGTTGTGTCACTAAAAAGGTGCGTAGTGTAGACAAAGCCGTAGCAAGTTGCATGGCTCATATATTTCTGCTCAGTTATTTGCTTGCAGAGGCTAAGTCACCTGGAGCAGCCATTCATAGATTCCAACACCAGAAGGAACCATAATGATCATCTTCTCTAACCGCCTGTACAAAACAGGCCACAGAACTTGCCCAAATTAATCCCAGGAGAAGATCTTTTAGAAAAATATCCCATTTTGATTTAAAAATTGGCAATGATGGAGAATCCCCCACAAACCTAGATAAATTGTTCCAATGGTTAATTGCCCTCACTGTCAAAAATGTCCAGTCTGAATTTATCTAGCTTTAATTTCCAGCCACAGGATCTTGTTATACCTTTCCCTGCTAGACTAAAGAGCCCATTATCAAATATTTGTTCTCCAGCTAGATATTTATAGACTAATCAAACCACCCCTTAACTTCCTCTTTGTTAAGCTAAATAGATTGAGCTCCGTGAGTTTATCCTTTAATCATTCTTGTGGCTCTTCTCTGAACCCCCTCCTATTTATCACCATCCTTCTTGAATTGTTGGCACTAGAACTGAACACAGTACTCCAGCAGTGGTCACACCATTGCAAAATCCAGAGGTAAAGTAACCCCTATATACCCTATTTGTACCCCCCTGTTTATGCATCCCGGGAACATGTTGACTTTTTTTTTCTAAAACCACAGTGTCACATTGTGAGCTCTCATTCTGCTGCTTATGCACCACAACCTCCAAATCTTTTTTAAAGTCTCTGCTTTCCAGGATAGAGTCTCTCACCATGTAAGTATAGCCTACAGTCTGTTCCTAGGTGGACAGATTTATATTTAACTGTATTAAAATACATATTGTTTGCTTGTGCCCAATGAATCAGGGACCTGTCCTCTTCAGTACTTACTACTCCCCCAATTTTTGTCATCTGCAAACTATCAGTAATTTTAGGTTTTCTTCAAGATCACTGATAAACATGTTAAATAACTTAGCGCCAAGAACCAATCCCTTCAGGATTCCACTGGTAACAGACCTGCTCAGTGACAATTCCCCATTTACAATTACATTTTGAGACCCATCAGTTAGCCAGTTCTCAATCCATTTAATGTGTGCCTTGTGCATTTTATCTTCTTCTAGGGTTTTAAGTCAAAAAGATTGTTTAGTATCAAGTCAAACACCTTATAGAAGTTAAAAGGTAATAGCGTTGATGTGATATATTTAATCAACCAAACTTGTAGTCTCATCAGAAGATGTATTAAATTTGTTTGAGAGGATCTAATTTCCATAAACCCATGTTGACAGGCATCAATTACCCTCCTTTAATTAGTTATTAATTGAGCCCCTTATCAGCCATTCTATTACCTTGCCCAGGATCAATGTCAGGCTGACAGGCCTATAATGACCTGGCCATTAACCAATCAGTAAGCTGCCTCAGACACCTCTTTTAAAGCTCATGGATGCAAGTTATCTAGACCTCCTGGTTCAAAAGTCAATAGCTTTAGTAGCTTCTGTTTAACATCCTCAAGAGATATTAGTGGAATGAAAAGAGTTACCATCTCCTTACAATGAAACTAACATCTGTTCCCCCCACCCCCAATACATAAATAATTTATTGAATACTTCCACCTTTTCTGCATTATTATTTATAATTCTAGCTTTTCAATTTAGTAATGGACCAATACCATTGACAGAATTATTTTTGTTCCTAATACATTTAAAATACGTCTTGTCTTTAACTCTGCTGGCCACAGGTTTCGCCTTGTATCCCCTTGCTTCCCTTATCAATTTCTTACAATTCCTAACTTCTGATTTATAGTTATTACTATGAGCTTCTCAATCCTGGCACTCTTTCTGCTTATCCACAGAACGTCATGCTCTCCTTGTTTCCAGCTGCTAAAATGCATTCACCAATAACTAAATATTACTTTTTCCATGTAAGAAATTGCTGTGGTTGCCACAAGGCTGTTACACAATTATAAACAGGAGGGGAACTGGTCTTGGAAATGACAACTGATCTGGGGAGGCTGAGCCAAAGATCCTCTTTTAAAATGTGATCCACTCTATAAGAAGGGTGATGACCCCTGTTGTGCAGGCTCCAGCTTATTTTGGGAAGTAACTTCAGTTTAATATGGCTAATTACTGCTTTCATCTAAGCAGAATCACATAGGTCAACCCCAGTGTAAGTTTACCTCATGGTAAAAATTAAAGAGTCTTGTCTTCATTGTGTTTTTACCTCAGGATCACTCACACACATTGATTGCCCTAAGGTAAAAAAAAAAGCTTTATTTAAAAACATTAAAAAACAGTGAAGATAATCAGCCTGTTTTCCCTGACTTTCAGGAATAATTCAGACCCTACAATTGCAGAAAGACAAAACCATCCAGATGTCCACCTCTGAGAAATGTGCACTTTAATAACAGAGCAAATCACCCCACTCAGTTATATTAGCAATTCAAATAGAAAATGTTGAACTACAATCTGGAAATATTCATGTAGCATCCCAAAGCAAAACAGCAGAGCATGTTGTGAATTTCTCCAAGGCCTGTTTAATAGGAGTTAACGGACCTCCTGTGCTGGTAAATTCCTCCCACATACCATTTTTTATTGACACTATTTGATAGGAAGAAGACACCATCCCACAGCCATGCAAAGAGCCCAGCAGCACACTCCTTTGTGAGCAAAAATACTCCCCAAAAATTAAAAAAAAAAAAACAAAATATGCTTAGAGCAGCACAGAGGCCTTACCATATACTTCCTCAGCAGTAAAGTTAACCCGATGAACGGTGCAGACATCCCCCTACACTTTTGCAATGAACTAGGAAGCATATTAGGGGGTCTATATAAATACTCCGGGAGAGGGGAAGGACACCTAGATATAATTTATGGGTCTGAGCATAAGATTAGGAGTTATGGTCTTGCAGATTCCAATCCCAGCTCAAATCAGATTCTTTCTGTAAACCTCGGGTGAGTCGCCTTTTCCCAGATGAGCGACCCTCTGGCCAGGTCACTCATTCAAGTCCATCCCTTTTAAGGTACACATGAAGGGTCCAACAACACGGAAATCATCAGAAGCCTGCAAAAGCTTCCTGGCTTCCTCCTCGCACATTCCAGGTCTTCCTCAACTAAGTTGCCGGCTGAGGGATCAACTTCTGTCATTGTCCCGTTTAGAGGGTTGGAAGGCAAGGCCAGGCCCACCTGTCCACCAGGCTTCAATCCAGTGCCCACCAGTAGGCAGCTACACCCGGCACCAGAGGGCACTATGCAGTTGCCTCCCCAAATTGCTTCCTACCAATGCCACTCTTCACACAGGGTAAAGAACTGTATGCAAAAAAAAAAAAAAAACGTCACCAGTCCCTCCTTTGCAGGCTGGCCAATGACCTGTGGCACCATTTTCCAGGTCAGCTACCCTCTTGTCTGCCTACAGCTGAGCTAGCCTGCTTCCCTTTTTTAAGCTCACCCTCCAGCTTGTACAAGTTTTTCAGGTGCAGCGGGGACGGGCCATGGGGGCCCAGAGCAGCTCCTTAACCCCTTCTTCTCCAGTATGGGGTTTGTGTACCCCATCATATGCTCATTTCCAGAGCATCTGAGTATCTCACAGCCTTTGATCTATTTTATCCTCAACACTCCTCTCCCCTGTAAGGACAGCAAGGCTATTATCCCCATTTTACAGACTGAATAGAGGCAAACTACTAAGTGACTTGCCCAGGGACACAGAGAAAGTCTGCAGCAGAGCAGGGAACTGAGCCTAGGTCTCCCAAGTCCCGCTCCGGTACCTTAACTAAGTGACGTTCCCGTAAAGCCTTACGTCCTTCCAAGAGAGCAACATTTGTTTGATGGCTATTGCTGCATCAAACTTGGTCCTCATTTTATTTGTCAATGTACCCAATAATTGTAATGGTTTTATTGTATTCCCAGTTATTAAAACTATAATTGTTTTCATTTATGTGTAGGTTATATCTGGTGTTTAGTCAATTGTAATAGGTTTAGTTATAGTCACCTAGTTATAATTATTTGGTTTGTTTGCAACAAAGCACCTTGCCCTACAATGTCAACAACTACCGTAATGGTCATAACTCAAGGGGCAAAGTGTTGTAGAAGCAGCCCACCTGGTCAGCAGTTCTAAATATAATTTTTCATCCCCTCATTGTCCTATTAGTAACCCTAACTGTTATGTTGGTTCTGCCTTAAAACAATTACATAAAGTATGACCCTTTCAATACCCCTGGGTCAAAAGGGGGACAATGTAGAACTGATAAATGAAATTGTTTTTAATTTATTAATGTAACTTCTGTTCACCATCCACACTACACTTGCCTACACTGTAACTTCTGTTCCATATTGTAATTCAAACCCCATTTTAAAACACTCACTCCATTTTGTAAAAGCTTCCTCCAACCTTCATTTTTGCAAACCCTGCTGTAATCTTATTAGTTTAGTTTAGATGTGTGAATGAGGTATGTATGGATGACGGAATCAACCTCCAGCCCCAGCCTGTCCTGATGAGATAAAGTTCAAATACCAATGGCTGAAGACCTAGACAACAGCCCTAAACAAAGTAAGAAGCATCCACCCTAAAAAGAAAAGGACAAAAGAAACAACAGAAGGAAGATCAAAGCCAGGTTCAAGGCTGAAAGTCACGCCTGCAATTGAGGGGGTGATCAGTCCAAACCCAGAGGCAGCGTGACACAGCAAGACCTATAGACTTTGAATCCAAACTAAAAGCCTATAAAAAAGAAGGGTGAGATGAGAGACTCTGGGTAACATTCTGCTGCCAACATGGAAGGACATCAGTGCCTGCCCAACAGAGATCCAGCTTGTCCTTGTGCCTGGCTTTCCTGGCCAGTTAGCCGCCACAAGCTACGAACCCAAGCTACAAAATCAAGCTATGAACTTAAGCTATCTTCAGGACTGGTAACTATGCAGCAGCTGCAGAACATCTGATGGATGTGTGTGTGTGTGTGTGTGTGTGTGTGGATGTGTGTGTGTATAGGTATTAGGTATAATGTGTGTGTATAAGAATTAAGATATTAGTTATTAGTCATAAATCAAATTATCATAATAAATGTGGTATCTTTGTCTTGCCCCCTGAAAAGATCCTGTGTAGTTTTGTCTGTACAACATTAATAAAAGTTACTGAAGTCAGGACCTTTTTAAGCACACACAGCAAATAAGATTTTGTAGGAGGATCACAGTTGTCATGCAAGGTTAAGCTGATTTGGACTTAAACATTTTGTTGCTAAAATGTTGCAGAATCCCCTATTTTTAACGGTTGTTGTTAAGAAGTTTCTGGGGACCTGAAAGATGGGGCCCTATAATTATGGGCCAAGGTTTTACAAGTTATGAGGGCCCAAGAACTACCCTTTAGGGCTTGGGGGAGTAGAAGCAGAGTGCATAGAGGAACGTGTGGAACTAACAATATAAGCAAATGTAACTAACAATACAAATGTATCAATAACAAAAATTAACAACAAAATGGCTATTAGAGAACCTAACAAAAAATAAACCTGATGCACTGGGGACCAAAGTTTTTTGGACACAAGTGGCGATTGCTAAGTTGGATGGACTTGGGGGAAGTAGAGAGAGGAAAAGACATTTGTCCTGTCTAGTGTAGTTTTTTTTTTTTCCTGGACCCAATATTAGCACAGGACACCACTAGAGACAGACACAGAACATGCAACACAGAACATGCAACACAGACTTTGTCGCGACACTATAACCATGGTATTTTATAACTCTTCATCTGGTACCAGCTCTCCTGATGTTCTGGTTCAGAGCCTGAAAAATAGAAGCTTAGAAACAAATTAGCACAGTGCTCCCACATGGCAGACCCTGCTCAGTCTTTGCCACAGTGTATTTGGTACTTGGGGCTGCACAAATGCTAATTAAGTGGTGCATTTTTTTGAGTTTAAATTTTTTATTTTAAAATCCCCAGCCACTTTGCCATGGCCTGGAGGTTTGAGGCAGAAGCAGGCACTGTTGTTACTGTTGCAATGGCATTCTGGCTCTGGGAGGAGGAATCTACCCAAATATTCCCCTTTCCACTCTCCAGAGGGGTCCCAAAAATGTGCCCCTTCTGAGGTCTCAAATGTTCCTTTTTTTGTTTTTTGATGTTACTGCTGCTGTAAGATGTGAGTGCTGTTTTAACTCTCTGTACTCAACTTAAGGGTATCTAACTAGGTTTGAGTACTACATACATTTTTATTTCTCTGCTTTTGCAGCAGAGGTTTGTAAATCTTGGTGCAGTTTTTTATTTTTACATTCAGCCAATTGAAGGAATACCTCATTACAGGTTTTCCATAGAAGCCAAACTGCGGCTGCTTCCTTTTTCATTGGAGTTGAGGGTTTGTATACCTAGCCAATTCGTTGTTTTTAAGAATATCTTTAGACAGTGTTCTTTTTTTTAAACATTTTCCCCAACAGTTGTTAGCAACGACCAACCACAACAAAACCAAATTGATAAATATTAAGCACTATAACCCGCAATTCCTAAAAAGAGCAGCTTACAACTTCTGAAAGAGCAGTTCCCCTTTTAACTCCTGAAGGAGCAAATTTCCCTTTTTAACTCCTGGTAGAGCAACTTACAACTCCTGGAAAAGCAATTTTCCCTTTTTAACTCCTGGTAGAGCAACTTAACCCTCTCTGGGCCAGAGGGAGAGACACTAAGCCTCCCTCTGTATCACTCGGCCTACTACCACCAAGGGTTCATACACCAACTATACAAATCCTTCCCAGGATCAGAGTGAGAAACACTAAGTTCTCCTCTTTAGCTCAGTCTTGCTACGCCCGAGGGTGTATGCACCTTTTAATTATCAAAATTCGTAATGCATAGTATTTTACTATTTGAATAAGATTCAAACCTAAACTCCTATTTCCTTCAGAGTTTGTGGTTAATTAACTGAAAGTTTACAATCTTTTTCCTATAGTGCCAGGCTTACTAAAGCTGGCGGTGTGCACACCAGTTTTTATAATAACTGTGGATTTTATGCTTGCTCCCCCTTTGCATTCTCCACCAATAATGTTGTACAGACAAAACTACACAGAGTTTTTTCAGGGGGCAAGACAAAGATACCACATTTATTATGATAACAATTTGATTTATGACTAGTAACTAATATCTTAATTCTTACACACACACACACACACTATACCTAATACCTATACACACACCCATCAGATGTTCTGCAGCTGCTGCATAGTTACCAGTCCTGAAGATAGCTTAAGTTCATAGCTTGATTTTGTAGCTTGGGTTCATAGCTTGTGGTGGCTAACTGGCCAGGAAAGCCAGGCACAAGGACAAGCTGGATCTCTGTTGGGCAGGCACTGATGTCCTTCCATGTTGGCAGCAGAATGTTACCCAGAGTCTCTCATCTCACCCTTCTTTTTTATAGGCTTTTAGTTTGGATTCAAAGTCTATAGGTCTTGCTGTGTCACGCTGCTTCTGGGTTTGGACTGATCACCCCCTCAATTGCAGGCGTGACTTTCAGCCTTGAACCTGGCTTTGATCTTCCTTCTGTTGTTTCTTTTGTCCTTTTCTTTTTAGGGTGGATGCTTCTTACTTTGTTTAGGGCTGTTGTCTAGGTCTTCAGCCGTTGGTATTTGAACTTTATCTCATCAGGACAGGCTGGGGCTGGAGGTTGATTCCGTCATCCATACATATCTCATTCACACATCTAAACTAAACTAATAAGATTACAGCAGGGTTTGCAAAAATGAAGGTTGGAGGAAGCTTTTACAAAATGGAGTGAGTGTTTTAAAATGGGGTTTGAATTACAATATGGAACAGAAGTTACAGTGTAGGCAAGTGTAGTGTGGATGGTGAACAGAAGTTACATTAATAAATTAAAAACAATTTCATTTATCAGTTCTAGCATGGGGTTTGTGTACCCCATCATATGCTCATTTCCAGAGCATCTGAGTATCTCACAGCCTTTATTTTATCCTCAACACTCCTCTCCCCTGTAAGGACAGCAAGGCTATTATCCCCATTTTACAGACTGAATAGAGGCAAACAACTAAGTGACTTGCCCAGGGACACAGAGAAAGTCTGCAGCAGAGCAGGGAATTGAGCCTAGGTCTCCCAAGTCCCACTCCAGTACCTTAACTAAGTGACATTCCCGTTAAGCCTTATGTCCTTCCAAGAGAGCAACATTGGGTTCTGTGCCATCTCCTGCGTGGCAGGATTTCATAGCAGAATGAGTCTTTACGCCTGCTGGCTAGTGATGATGGAGGGCTTGTTGAGGCAGTGGTGGAACAAAGCCTCTCAACTTACCAATTAGGGCCTAATCTTGCTATTGACTAAAGTCAATAGGAGTAGAGGCAGACCCTAATGTGGCCAACAATCCCTGGTAATTCAGATCTAGCTAACATCCCAAACCTGTAGGGAGTACAGCCCATGAAAAGAGGTGAGCAGTGGTCAATTCTTGCAGTTTCCCCTTTATAATTACTGGTGGCATCCCAGGCTAAGTAACATCTACTTTCATCAGAATTTGAAGAAGAGACCTAAAAATCTCCAGTAAGTTGAAAAACAGAATCCTCTTCTCCTACCCTCCCCAACAGTTTGCTTCTAGGCTCGCTTACCACCTCATTAGCCCAAAAACATGCAAATGTCAAACTGAATTAGGATCACTTGAATGCTGACAGTGTAACAGAAGTAAACGTGCGCTCACCAGATTATCTCAAGGTGCTTACAAAAGTTTGATATGACCCCCCCATTACAACTGTATCTGAGCACCTCACAATCTTTAATGCATTTATCTTCACAACACCCCTCTGAGTGCTGTATTCCCATTGTACAGATGAGGACAGGAGGCACAGAAAGACTAAGTGAACATAAGAACGGCCATACTGGGTCAGACCAATGGCCCATCTAGCCACTTCCAACAGTGGTCAATGCCAGGTGCTTCAGAGGGAATGATCATCTAGGTAATCGACTGATCCTCCCCTGCCGTCCACGCCCAGCTTCTGGCATTCAGCAGTGTAGCGAGGAGGCCTCACTCCCCGCCGCGCCTGAGAGGGACAAGCCAGAACAGGCGCGGCAGTGGGCAGAACCACCGCCACCTGTCCCCGCCTCCCAGAAGTCGGGGGCAGGACAGGAAGTATAAAAGCCTGGGCCCAGCACTCAGTTAGGGGGAGGCTGCTGGAGAGGGCAGACGCTGGTGCCCGAGCTCCCGCCAGGCCCAGCCAGCCCCAGGCTCGGTACTCGATCCCCACTGACAGCAGCGAATCCTTGTCGCTGCTAGGGCCCCGGGCTGGGGCGCAGTGGAGTGGGAAGGCCTGCGTCCCCCCCGCCACCCCTCCAAGGGTGGCAGACTCCCCCTCCCCCCTGGGCTGAGGAGACCCTTTTGTACCTGTTACCTTGCTGTTCAGCCCCTGCTCGAGGGCCTGACCCGTAGCTGTGTTTGTTGCCCCGCCCTGAGCCCGGGCTTGGGCTGCGCAAGCCGCCACTGTGCTGCTCAGCCCAGCTGAGAGGCCTGAGCTTGAACTGCTTGGGGCCCTGCCCCGCTCCAGGGCCCAGCTTATAAACTCACTGATTGTTGCTCAGGCTCAGGCCCTCAGGCAGGGCTATTAACCCAGGGAAACCCGACTATTGCTGTTCAGCCTTGCAGAGGAAGGCCCGAACTTCCCAGCGTCTCAGTGTTGTTGCCTCAACCCTGAAGCCAAGGGACCGGGCCGACAGCATGTGGCGAGCCGGTGTGGCTCCCCTCCTCCCCTCAGGGAGGGTTGAGCCCCGGTCCCACTCTTCTACAAGCGGTATAGGGAAACCCAGAGCATGGGGTTGCATCTCTGACCAGCCTGACTAATAGCCATTGAGGGACCTATCCTCCATGAACTTACCTAGTTCTCTGTTGAACCCACTTATAGTTTTGGCCTTCACAGTGTTCCCTGTGACTTGCCCAAGGTCACACAGGAAGTCTGTGGCAGAGCAGGCATGTCTCTCAAATCCAGGTCTCAAATCCAAGGCTAGTGCCCTATCCACTGGGCCATCTCTTCCTCAGATGTGGAAACTGAGGCACAGAAAGGCTCAATATCACACCAAATCATTGGTTGAGGCTGGAACAAAGCCCAGATACCCAGTCTCCTCTCCTAGCCACAATCACATCACAGCCTCCTATTAACACAGGCAACTTAAGAGGCTAACTTAAGTAGCGTGAAGGGTCTCCAAAAAGACAAGAGACCAAATTCAGGCCTGACACAGGCAGGTGCAGTTCAGAGAAGTCTACACCTTCTTGCTCCACTTTCCACTTCTGCAAGGATGACTCAGACAATTTCCAGCAGATAAACAGAGGATTTAAATTATCTGTATTGTTAAGAGAAGGTTAAACAGCTGCAGAGATACTCTTAACATTTACAACAAACTCTGTTTGAAGGTTATAGTACATGCTCACTTCCATTAGAAACTCCATTCGTCAGTAGTTCATAACATAAGATGGCTGGACATGGGAACGATTCTGACAGAAAAGAATAGGCTATTTATAAGCAAGCTGTGCACATACAAAAGCCACAGCCTGTAAGGTTATGCATGAAACTTGTCTCTCTATGCTTTGGTGAAAGGAGTGACTGGGGACTGCAAAAATTTTATACACAGCCACTATGGCAGAGGTGGGCAAACTATGGCCCACAGGCCAGGCCGTCCTGCCCAGCTCCTGAGCTCCTGGACAGCCCGAGCCCCTTCCCTACTGTTCCCTTTCCCCCGCAGCTTCAGGTTGCCATGCCGGCAGCCTGACTGGCTCTGGCCGGGCGGCACGGCTCAAGGGCAGATTTAACAGTGAACACAGGGTGCCCTGGCATGGGCCTCCCCCAACAACAGGGGAACCCAGGGCCAGGCACTTGAGCAGTTCAGTACTGGTGCACCCCTTGTGGGGAGGAGGGGCTGCACTATGGGGGCAGGGGAACAGGCGGCCGGAGGACTCAGGAGCAGCACCAGGCGGCCACGTAGCCAGCCAGAGAGAAGCAGCACTTTGAAGAGGAAACCGCCGTTTCTCTCCAGCTGCCCCTGCTCTTCCTGAGTCCTCCGCCCATGTTCGTGGGGCCACATTCCGAAAGGGGATTGGGGGGCCCCCAAGGGGGCAGTTAGGGGCAGGGTGTCCTGGGAGGGGGTGGTCAGGGAGAAGGGGTTAGACAGGGACAGGGGGTCCCAGGAGAAAGCGGTCAGCGGGGTTGGATGTTCTGAGAGGGGCAGGCAGGAAGTGGGAGGGGGTGGATGGGGGGAGGGAGCAGGCTGTTCGAGGAGGCACAGCCTTCCCTACTCAGCCCTCCATACCGTTTCACAATCCCAAGGTGGCTCCCAGGCCAAAAAGTTTGCCCACCCCTGCACTATGGAGTTCCAAAGGACTACTTCCACTGTAGAAAAATCTTAACAGTCAAGCAGATGGCTATTGCTTGATCTATGATATGTGTTTTGTTTAAGAAAAATATAGATGTCTTTTACTCAGGGATGAAAATTTGAAGCATTATAAACCAATTCAAACTGCTGCCTAGCACAAAGTGAAGCTTAAGCAAAACCACACACTTATGCTGCACCAACTACTTAACGCACTAACAAATGCTCTTTCCTATCCTCCCTCTGTGGTACTGGGAACTGTACCTGTGTGTGTTTTAGCTTCCCAGACAGGAAGTCTAGAGGAGGGGCAATGCAGAAACCCATGTCCTGCTATGCAGAGGCAGTAGGAATTTAGTCACTGAATACAGAGGTTCTCTCTCAAGTATTGTGGGCCCAGAGTAGTTACTGAATACCACACCCTCTTCCCCACCGTCTTCACCTCTGAACATGCAGTGATGGTATTACAGGGTGTTCTGTGTTTGCTTTAAGACTCTGACATGGTCCATAGCAGGCTGCAATTCTCCCTCCCCCAAATCCCTTTCATCCATGAGGAATTAGGACTCTGTCTTGAATGTTACTTTATCCCAGCAAGAGGTTTTTCCTACACCTAGCTCTCATCTTTATTATAACCAGAGGTGGTAGAATGAGTCACCTTCAGAGTGTCTGCATCATTTGCGCTAAGATGGCACAGAAGTAAAAAATCCTGCATTCGTTGGAGAGAAAGTCCCAAGTCTACACAGTTCTTCCATAGAGCGGGGCCAAGAGTCAGGTTCTAGTGAAATAAAACTGGTTTGTGGCATTCAGAGCACGAAAGTTTTTTTCCCAGTCCACCCCTACCCCAGTGCTTTGCAAACTCGTTTGTTAAAACAGCCTTCTTAAGATAAGGCAGAGCACACACAAATAGTTTTCCGCAGACACATCAGAACGTGATCAAAATCTCTGCTAAAAGAAATGAATAGTGGAACAAAATAGAGAAGCACTCAAGCCCCAATAGTCAAATAAAACCTCAAGTGCCCCGGAGTTCAGGAGTTCCTGAGCTAGAGGTCTTTACAAATCCAATGTTATCATGACACTTAGCCTGGTCTACACTATGGGATTAGGTCGAATTTAGCCACGTTAGGTCAATTTTAATATGAATGTGTCCACACAACCAACCCCATTCCACTTACTTAAAGGGCTCTTAAAATAGACTTCTGTACTTCTCCCCGGTGAGGGGAGTAGTGCTAAAATTGACCTTGCTCAGACGAATTTGGGGTAGTGTGGATGCAAAGCGATGATATTGGCCTCTGGGAGCTATCCCAGAGTGCTCCATTGTTACCGCTCTGGACAGCACTTTGAACTCCGATGCACTAACCAGGTACACAGGAAAAGCCCTAGGAACTTTTGAATTTCATTTCCTGTTTGGTCAGCATGACCAATTCAGCAGCACTTAGCAGCACAGGTGACCATGCAGTCGCCCCAGAATCAGAGTACAGAATGTTTCTAGGCTCCCCCCTATCATCTCCATCCCTGAGGTTATCACAGATTAGGTGAGAAAAGCACACTCACAATGACATGTTTCCCAAGCTCATGCAGTTCACCCACACTGATAGGGCACAGCGTAATGCATTCAGTGGCAGAGGCCAGGAAAGAATTAAGTGAGTGTGAAGAGCAGAGGTAGGACACGATGCTGAGGCTAATGGGGGAGCAAACAGACATGATGAACCATCTGTTGGAGCTGCAGGAAAGCCAACAAGAGAACAGACCCCTGGTTATACAGTGGATGCAACGCCTGCCCTCATCCCCATGTTCCATAGCCTCCTCACCCAGATGCCCAAGAACGGGGAGGGGAAGCTCCAGGCACCCAGCCACTCCACTCCAGAGGATGGCCAAAGCAACAGAAGGCTCATTCAAACAGTTTGATTTTTAGTGTGGCTACAATAAGCAATGTGACCTTGTCCTTCCCTCCTCCCCCACCCCACCTGGGCTACCTTATCCATTATCTCATTTTTTTTTAATTAATAAAGAACGAATGCATGTTTTAAAACAGTTACTTTATTACAAAGGGGGGAGGGTGGTTGGCTGACAGGGAATTAAAATCAACAAAGGGGGTGGGTTTGCATCAAAAGAGAAACACATACGACTCACACTGAAGCCTGGCCAGTCATGAAACTGGTTTTCAAAGCCTCTCTGATGCACAGCATGCCTTGCTGTGCTCTTTTAATCGCCCTGGTGTCTGGCTGCTCAAAATCGGACACCAGGCGATTTGCCTCAACCTCCCACCCCCGCCATAAAAGTCTCCCCCTTACTCTCACAGATATTATGGAGCACACAGCAAGCAGCAATAACAATAGGAATGTTGGTTGCGCTGAGTCTGACCTAGTCAGCAAACAGCACCAGAGGGCTTTTAAACGTTCAAAGGCACATTCTACCACCATTCTGCACTTGCTCAGCCTATAGTTGAACTGCTCCTTACTACTATCCAGGCTTCATGTGCCATGGGAGCAAGGGGTAGGCTGGGGTAGGTGCAACCACGCGGTGCTGCCGCCTGGGAGAGCAGCCTGAGGCAGAAGCCTCCAGCTCGCATGATATTCCAGGCAGGACTGAATCTCCATGAGACAAAAACTTAAAGAAGAAAATGACCTGGAGTCTCTGTCTCCCATTCGGTGCTCTAGGAGGATAGCCATATCTGTCCAGGCACCCCAACCAACCTCACTGAGTTCTGCCAGGAGCACCCAGCAGCCATACAACAGCTATCAGTCCTACTGCACCGTCCGCTGCAAAGGCAAGGAGCTGCTGCTGTGTAGCAATGCAGTACTGCATCTGCCAGCAGCACCCAGGAGACATACTGTGACAGCGAGCTGAGCCGGCTCCATGCTTGCCGTGATATGGCATCTGTCAAGGTTCCTTCCCAACTCTGAACTTTAGGGTACAGATGTGGGGACCTGCATGGACACTTCTAAGCTTAATTACTAGCTTAGATCTGGTATCACTGCCACCATCCAGAATTTTCAGTGTCTGGATCACTCCCTGTCCCCCCAAAACTTTCCCCTCCCTGGGTAGCCTTGAGGGACTTCACCAATTCCCTGGTGAACACAGATCCAAACCCCTTGGATCTTAAAACAAGGAGAAATTAACTATCCCCCCTCCTTTGCCCCCACCAATCCCTGGTGAGTCCAGATCCAATCCACTTGGATCTAAAAACAAGGAAAAATCAATCAGGTATTAAGAAAAAAAAACGGCTTTTAATTAAAGAAAAGAAAGGTAAAAATCATCTCTATAAAATCAGGATGGAAAATACTTTACAGAGTAATCAGATTCACATAGCCCAGAGGAACCCCCTCTAGCCTTAGGTTCAAAGTTACAGCAAACAGAGGTAAAATCCTCTCAGCAAAAAGGAACATTTACAAGTTGAGAAAACAAAAATAAGACTAACACGCCTTGCCTGGCTGTTACTTACAAGTTTGAAACATGAGAGACTGGTTCAGAAAGATTTGGAGAGCCTGGATTGATGTCTTGTCCCTCTTAGTCCCAAGAGCGAACCACCCCCAAAACAAAGAGCACAAACCAAAGACCCCCCCCCCCCAAGATTTGAAAGTATCTTGTCCCCTTATTGGTCCTCTGGTCAGGTGTCAGCCAGGTTTACTGAGCTTCTTACCCCTTTACAGGTAAAAGAGGCATTAACCCTTAACTATCTATCTGTTTATGACAGCATCTGCACAGGTAACCCAGGAAAAAAGGTGTGAAACTATTGTATGCCATTGCTTTCACGGAGCGAGGCCTGACGACATATACCCAAAACCACCCGCGACAATGTTTTTACCCCATCAGGCATTGGGAGCTTAACCCGGAATTCCAATGGGCAGCGGAGACTACAGAAACTATGGGATAGCTACCCATAGTGCACCGCTCTGTAAGTCGATGCTAGCCATAGTAGCGAGGATGCACTCTGCCGACTTAATGTGCTTAGTGTGGACATACACAATTGACTGTATAAAATTGGTTTCTAAAACTCGACTTCTATAAAATCAACCTAATTTCGTAGCGTAGACATAGCACATCTTGCCTCATCCTTAAGTGCTTTAAAAACTCCCTCATCCACATAGAGGAAGAATTGCTTTGCCCACCACTTAAAATGCAGAAAAATGGAAGTATGGCAGGGAGAGGGGGTTAGAAAAAATTGATCAAACACATCATACTTCTGTGGCACCTTCCATCAGAGACTCCAGGGTGCTGCGCAGACCCAGGTGAACAGGGCTCAAGCCAACGCCCATTCATGGGAGTCTTTCATTGACTTCAGTGGGCTTTGAATCAGGGCCTTAATCCTCAACAGCCCCCTTCAGTTGTAGATGTGGGATACAGAGCACAGGTTGCCCAAGCCTATGTTGTGCTAGAGCCAAGACACCAGATCCACCAATATACAATCTCCCGCTCTCAAGTCCCACTATTCCAAGAACCACCACTGCCAACAGGGAGGGGTCTTGTCTCAAAGGACCACACATGCCAGAGAACTTTGCCTGTTGGTGCTGCCAGCTCCTACTCCTAAAGTCTTTTCATCAGAAGACCACCAGTCGCCCCGACATTCCCAACACCAACTGTGCATCACTCATCATTCACATCCGACACCTCACGTCTCTCCTTTCTCTGTCAAAACCTAACATTAAATTGCTTTGCTTAGAAAGGTTGGTAGATCTAAGTCATTGCTATCAATACATCCTTGATTTTATGCTGCGGATGTAGGGATAGAAAGAGGGCTGGACATTACATTAGAAAAAAAGAGTTATGAACTTGGTTATAGTCAATAAAGAGTGAGAACTTGATCTAATTAAGGATTTTTGAAAAAAAATCTAGCGATTTAGATGCGACGCAGATTTAAGCCAACCTCTATCAGGGAAGGAGGAGAATGGGGAAGGCACATGAGGGGACATTAGGGAGAACTTACCCCATAACTAAAGTACAATGTTTCTTGCAGCTTCCTCTGAAGCCTCTTTGGAACTGACAGTTCCTATGTCTCCACTCACTCACTTCCATTCAACTTTTTCAATTTGTTATTTCAAAATCCAGTCATTTAAAGATACTGCATTACTGGCATTAAAAGTAAATGTCTTGGCCCAAACCTCCTTGGCGCAAATATTTTGCTATTTAACTGGCATTAAACTTGACAATGCATGAGGCAGAATAAAATACTGAGACTATTTTGATTCTATAGAACCGATGGCCAAGGAGACATTTTAGTCAGTGCTCATGTAGCACACTTCATCTGAGTACTTGAGCATTTTACAACAGAATATACAGGATCCGCCACTGAGACAGCGACTTCTAGAGTAGAATGAAGCATCTGTCCAAATTAATGTTAAAGTTTTAGGATTGAAAGCGGAGACTTAGTGAATAGAAACTCCGAATAGAATCTCAATAAGCACAATGCTGTTCCCAAGCTGCGATTTTGGCAAGAGGCTAGCATCAACATGCCTAGTCTTGCACCAAGTACCATGGGATCGTCTTAGAGACACCTCTAGCTCGCCAAGAAACTGTTCACTGCCAGTACCAAGGAAGGCGTTCCACCATTAAAAACCACCACATTGCATGGGAGACTTCAAAAGAGCAGAACCAGGTACAGTGCTGGCCCCACCCACTTAGTCTACATCCAGACACGGTGTGGTCTGTACATTTGACAAAAGGTAGCCATTATCGGTAGTGTTTTTACAGCACCTTGTTACATGTTTTGACTGTAACCCCACTTCATTAGAGTATTTGATAGTTTATCCCAATGCACAGACCACATATTCCTTTTCTAGTTCTTCAAAAAAGAACACGACTCGACAAACTCATTTCCCCAGCAATTTTAGATGGGGTCTCTCTGAAGTGAGGACTAGTCCAGAGCATACAATATTTGAGATCATTTTACAGAATTAATCTTGGAAACTAGTGAAAAAAAAATCCTTCATCCTCCCCACTCCTGCTGACTGATACCTGCAGACATATTGGTTACTGGGGTCACAAAAAACAATGACACATTGAAACGTTCTTCCTGGAAGTTGAGCAGCCTCCATAAGTAATTGTGTCCTGGAACTAAAAAATAAAGCCACAGTGCATGTGAGAGGCTGGGCAAAGTTCCAGGCGTGACGACAGAATCCAAGAAGGTCAGAGATGAGATATCACATATTTGATATTTGGCCTAACCCTGCTACAAAGCTATACACCTCACATGTTTCCATCCACCACAATATGTTTATTTTGCCTGCCTCCTAAACAGCTATTTATTTCTTGTAGATATAAACCTCTCTTACTATAATTAAATTTGCTTATAGAGCAGTGTGAAGTCAGAATTCCAGTTACCAAATTCCTAGGTAAAAAGACCCTGAAGTTACTGCAAATATTTTCCATTGATGCAAGATATTAGCTGCTGTTTTCTGAAGCTATGTGGTATTGACATAAAAGGGTAATGAATATTGTGGAATCCCTAAGTATACGTAACTTTATTTGCTATGCTGCAATTTAGCCCGATTATTCTGTTTATCCTTTTCCACTGATTATATTTCATCATTTGACAAGCTTTCAGTTATGACTGAGATTTTCAAAAGGGACCAAAAAGGTGTTAAGTATGTAATTCCCATTAACTTTCTTTGAGATTTGAATACTTAACTCTCTTTGGTGCCTTTGAATCCCGTAGATCTGGTGACTGAAGAATATCCAATGTATCTGAAAATCTCACTGGCCATAATTTTCAACTGCAGCCCACTTATTTGTGTGCTCCCATATGAAGTTTTAAGTCATGTGTTTACTGAAACTGAAGTCTATGGATCAGCAGTGACCAGTTACTGGTCATAGTTCATCACTCACCAAAATGATGAAGTGTGACTATCCAACTGCAGAACAGAATGATCTTGTTAACTGCTATTACACATGTTCAGGTTAATTAATTCTGTTAAGTCTCTTAAATATTCTGATCGCTGCTGGTTTGTTTGTTCTTTAAACCAGTCTCTTCCAACAATGCAAAAATATCTGCAATGAAGTCCGTCTCCTTTCCCTGGGATCTCCCCTCTCTTCTGGGAACAGGAATTCTGAAATGTGATTCGATCAAACCAAGCTTTCACTAAAATACAGCAGGTTTCTAAAAGGAGCTCAAGCTTTGCACTTGAGCAATGGTTGGTAATGGCATAGTTATAAATACATCTGATGCCCACAAAGATCTCCTTCTCCAACATTCCCACATCTCATCTTTCTGCCGTGCCACCTAATCTGATCCAACACAAGTATTTCTTTACACATAGCTAACACCAAGCTTCCGGAATGTGACCCCATTCCAGCATCTAAACACCACAGAAGAGGAAATAGATCTCTTCCTCCCTCCCAGAACTGTACTAGACTAAGTATTTCTTGGTGGTTGGTTCAGAGAACTGCCACGCTTCTGCCTCCAACCTAAATATTCCAGTTACACTATAGGGGAAGAACAATACTATTGCTAGCTCAGACAGGGGTTTTGCAGCAGAGCTGGCTTTTATACATTCATAGATTCTAGGGCTGGAAGGGACCTTCAGAGGTCATCGAGTCCAGTCCCCTGCCCTTATGGCAGGACCAAATACTGTCTAGACCATCCCTGATAGACATTTATCAAATCTACTCTTAAGTATCTCCAAAGGGATAGCTCAGTGGCTTGAGCATTGGCCTGCTAAACCCAGGGTTGTGAGTTCAGTCCTTGAGGGTGCCACTTAGGGATCTGGGGCAAAAATCAGTACTTGGTCCTGCTAGTGAAGGCAAGGGGGCTGGACTCAATGACCTTTCAGGGAGGGTCCCTTCCAGTTCCTGTGAGATGTATATCTCCATATGGATAGACATTTATCTAACCTACTCTTCAGTATCTCCAGAGATGGAGATTCCACAACCTCCCTAGACAATTTATTCCAGTGTTGAACTACCCTGACAGGTAGGAACTTTTTCCTAATGTCCAACCTAAATCTCCCTTGCTGCAGTTTAAGCCCATTGCTTCTTATTCTATCATTAGAGGCTAAGCTGAACAAGTTTTCTCCCTCCTCCTGACGACACCCTTTTAGATACCTGAAAATTGCTATCATGTCCCCTCTCAGTCTTCTCTTTTCCAAACTAAATAAACCCAATTCTTTCAGCCTTCCTTCATAGGTCATGTTCTCAAGACCTTTAATCATTATTGTTGCTCTTCTCTGGACACTCTCCAATTTCTCCACATCTTTCTTGAAATGCGGTGCCCAGAACTGGACACAATACTCCAGTTGAGGCCTAACCAGCGCAGAGTAAAGCGGAAGAATGACTTCTCGTGTCTTGTTTATAACACACCTATTAATGCATCCCAGAATCACATTTGCTTTTTTTGCAACAGTATCACACTGTTGACTCATATTTAGCTTGTGGTCCACTATGACCCCTAGATCTCTTTCTGCCATACTCCTTCCTAGACAGTCTCTTCCCATTCTGTATGTGTGAAACTGATTGTTCCTTCCTAAGTGGAGCACTTTGCATTTGTCTTTATTGAACTTCATCCGGTTTACCTCAGACCATTTCTCCAGTTTGTCCAATTAGGGGCCAAACCTTCTGCACCTGTGGATCATGTAACATGACACACCCAACTAAGGCACCAACACTCTCTGAAGATGGGGCCAAACAGTTTTAATTATGTCACTGGAGTATCACAGACCTCTGTAAAAGTCAGGTTACAACCAACATGATTCAGTTTAGTATATTAGAGAGGACTAAAGTGTCACATAACACAGGCAGGTTCTTTCTCCCTCTGTGGTGAAATTAGTGCTCGTGAAAGGTTCTGACTGAGAGCTCTGGAGAATAAAGTTTGTGTCGCTACAGAACAATATGCACCGAAGTACCACAAGCTCCTCTCCTCCAAACAAGGCATTTCAAAACTGCTTTGGCAGGATGCAAGTAGGTGACCCCGTTTCAGTGTCTATCTAATCCTCTGCCTCTCTGCCAAGACTGCCTCTCCCGGTGGCCGTTATGGCATTGGTGTTCATGGAGTCTTCACTTGTAGGCACTGGACAAACTAACTCATTTCACAGAGGTCATTGAACAAACAGAAAACTAGGATACCAGATCTGAGACAGTACTATAGACGTAAAAGATTTCACAGCCCATTGCCATGAGTCATCCAGTTCCCCTTTGCATTTTTCCTTGTTTAAAGGAACATTAGTCTATTATTACAGCGGAAGAAGAGCATCTTGACAGCCCTGCATGTTTCAGCAATACCGAAGTGACCTAAAGTTTCCTGGAACAACATTAGTCCTTCAGGGGAGAGGGACCTTGGGGCTTATCCTGCCCTGGCCTTGGATACCCACTGCCCATGGGTTCTAGAATTAACTTTCACCAATGCAGCGAACTCTTGGATCACTAGAACAGTCTTACCATGGAGTCACCGACAGTCGCCTTCAGCTCTCCAGTCTGTCTTGCCACCTAGGCAAGCGGGATTTAGTGATAACTGGTCACCTCTACCAAAAGGTCACATACCTCAAAACAATTTGTATCTCAGATACCATCCCACACCAAAGACAACACCTGTAGCCAATCCTGTAATAAACTAAATAAAGATTTACTAACTAGAAAAAAAACAAGAGTTACTTACAGGTTCAAGCAAGCAAGCAAGCAAGCATACACACACACACACACACACGTGAGTTACCATCCACGGTTCCTAAAGATGACAGAATTGTAACAACGCGTCAATTTTAAAAAGTCTTTCAGGTTGGACCCAGGGATCACCCCTGAGCAATCTAGTTTAGTATCTCCGGCCCTGTGAGAGTTCAAACAGCCAAGAGATGAAAAAATGTCTTGTGACTTTGTTTAATCTTTTACATTTAGCCTTCCAGTCAAAGTGACAAGCACCCTTGCCCATAGCATTTCCAAGGTGAGATTGGAGAATGGCCCTATCCTTTGTATCATGATGTTCCTTAAATGGCCCATTTAATCTTGATGGGCCTCCTGAAGTGGAGGGGGGCCTAAGAAGAGAATTGCCATGCCTGGGTTCACAAGCTCAGAGAAAAGATTTCAAAGTTACAAAGCAAAAAACTTACATCTTTCCTTGTAATGACTCTCTTCCATGTTACAAATGAGATCGATACATGCAACACCTCACAAGCCTCTCAGAGTAGAAACACTAAAATACATTATTAGATTAATATGTATGTTGAACAAAATTACACAGGTGAGCTGGTTTGGTTTCCAGCTATGAATGTCAGTTCTTAGCGAATGCCTACGGGCTTGGCAAAAGCTGGCACTGTCCCAGTGCCAATAAAAAGCTCCAGTCTGAAGCAGCTCACAAGTGCATTGGGTTCTTATCTGTGATGAAAATGTTCACCTGAACACATTCAGAATTCATTAGAAGGATGCTACTGCAAATCATCAACCAACATAGAAATTTGTACATAATGCTCAGAAAAGGAACCAGGAATTAAACCAGTTAAAAGTTAAAAAAAACTTGCAGCCGGTCTGGTTCCAAACCACACCTAGAGACCAACTGTACATGCTCGTGCTCCACACACTGCATTTCTTCACCCTCGCGTCCCGCCCTGACACCAAATGGCAGGACTATCTTCCACCTAAAGAGGGTGAGGAGCTCTGGTGGGCCAGCATTTATTCCAGCTTGGTCCCACAGCCCGCTGGGGACATCAGTTGGCGGCTCCTTCACAGAGCCGTGAGCCTGGGCATGTACCCGGCGTGGTTCACACCTGTACCCAAGGCCTGCCCCTTTTGCAGCATGAGGGAAAACCTGGCACACGCTTATCTTGAATGTGCCAGGTTGCAGCCCCTGTTCTGGCTCCTCCAGAACCTCTTGTTGAGGATATGGTTGCACTTTTCCCCCCACACCCGTTCCTTTTTGCACACCCCATCCATGGCCCCACGAAGTAGCGAGACCTCCTTGTCACCTCCTCCTGGACCTGGCCAAACTCTTCATCTACACTACCAAGAGGAGGATGCTGGATGAGGGGGTGCTCTGCGACTGTGGGGCCTATTTCTGTTCCTCCCTAGTTTCACGCATCCGGGCAGAGTTCCACTGGGCAGCATCTGCTGGTTCCCTTGACTCCTTTGAGGAGCAATGGGCGCTGTCCAGGGTTCTCTGCTCGGTGTCCCCATCCAGTACCCTCATTTTGAACCTATGACCTTCACCTCAGTCCCTGTTTTTCTCATTTGTTGTCCCCGTGTTTATTTCGTCCCTGGGTCCAGTGGTCCCTCCCTCTACGCTGGGAGAGGGGCCTTTAGAAGTAGGTAGGCTTGTGCCCGCCCACCTCCTGGGTTTTCCAATAAGACCAGCATTACTACAAATACAAGTACCATAATGTACCACTTTAAAGCAAATACTTAGGGGCTGTCTCAAGTTGGAGAATTTTTAGGTGTTTTAATGTTGCGTCTTTAGAAAGACCCGAACACATCCTTTGAGTTTATTCTCCTCTTAGAAGTGAATCTATGGGAACTACTCCAGGTAGGGGCTCTGAAGGAAAACAGTATGTTAAAGCTTTACCACAAAATCAGCTTGCCAATTCCATTCTTTAGAGGAAGTTCCTGCGCTAACTTAACACATTCTTACTCTTACAAGATGGCTTTTTCACATGCCAGGATGACAATGCCACCAGGGGCTTAGTGGCAATAGAGGTCACTGGTTCAAGTGCAGCCCAGTCAGGTAGTAATGAGGTTATTACTCTCTGCTGTCTTGCCTCAGAGTACGTCTAAACTGCAACTGGACACCGGCAGCTGGCCCATGGGGCTGTTTAATTGCAGTGTACATGTTCTGGCTCAGGTTCCAGCCCAAGCCCAGACATCTACACTGCAATTAAACAGCCCTGCAATGTGTGGGGCAGCAGAGGGTATGCAGGGTTACATGCCTACTCCCGGATTTGCTGCTTAGCTCATACTGAGCATGCTTGCTGAAGCTGGCTGCCCTCACTCTGTCCCGTCCGTCGCATCCCATCCCCCCGCATTGGCAGGCATGGATCACCTTTAACTTCTCAGATATAGATTGGAAGACATGTGCTACTAATAGCAGGGTGCCTAATGGCAACAAGGATATGGAGGTAGAAATTACCACATCCACAGTGGAAGGCAAACTCAAACGGCTTAATGGGACTAAATCGGGGGTTCTGGATAATCTCCATCCAAGAATATTCAAGGAACTGGCACATGAAATTGCAAGCCCAATAGCAAGGATTTTTAATGAATTTGTAAACTTGGGGGTCGTACTTTATGACTAGAAAATTGCTAATATAGTTCCTATTTTTAAGAAAGGGGGGGCGGGAGGAAATGATCCAGGAAATTACTGTAAATTTGACCTCAATTGTATGCAAGGTCTTGAAACAAATTTTGAAAGAGAAAGTGGTTAAGAATATAGAGGGTGAAGAGTAATTGGGATAAAATACAACACGATTTTACAAAACATAGATCATGCCAGACCAAACTGATCTCCTCCTTTGAGAGAGAAACTGAGTTTTTAGACAAAGGAAATGCAGTAGATTGAATCTACCTGGATGTCAGTAAGTCACTTGATACAGTTCCACATGGAAAATTACAGTACCTCCTTGCTTAACTCGCACTCACATGCATCTGACAAAGTGAGTATTCACCCACAAAAGCCTATGCTCCAATGCTTCTGTTAGTCTATAAGGTGTCACAGGACTCTTTGTCGCTCCTCGCTTAACACGGTAGTTATGTTTCTGAAAAATGAGACTTTAAGCAAAATGATGTTAAGCAAATCCAATTTCCCCATAAGAATTGAAGTGATGAAGTCAGAGGGTGGAATATTTCCCAGGGAATGCCTTATTGATAAATGATGAACTAGAACTCAGCTGATCCCTCAAGGGTTAACACATTGTTGTTAGTGTAGCCTCACACTCTACAAGGCAACACATATGGAGGGAGGGGAGACAGCATGGCAGATAGAGACACACACCGTTTGTGTGTGTGTGCGCGCGCATCAGAGGTGAAAGTAAGCCAGTACAGTACGGTACAGCCAGACTGCACTGGCTTCCACAGCGGGGATTTAAAGGGCTCTGGGCTCCCGGCCACAGCAGGCAGCCCAGAGCCACTTGAATCCAGCCCACGGCTTCAGCGGCTGGGCTGGGGCCGGGATTTAAAGGGCTCAGAGCTCCCCACCCCTGTGGGCAGCCCAGAGCCCTTTGAATCCCGCCCGCAGCTCCGGCGGCCAGGCTGGGGACCGATTTAAAGGGCTCAGAGCTCCCCGCAGCTGCGGGAGCTCTTGGCCCTTTAAATCCCACCCAAAGGGCCTGGAGCTCCATGGTGGCTGGAGCCCTGGGCCCTTTAGTTTGCCCCTGAGCCCCAGCGGCTCCCAGCCACCTCTGCAGCTGGGAGCCCTGGGTTGATTTAAAGGCCCTGGGGCTCCGAGCCACAGCTGGTGCCCCATGGCCTTTAAATCTTGAGGCCACGCCTCTTCTGGTTGAGGCCACACACCCCTCAGGACTCCAGCAGTACCGGTAAGTCCTGTAAATTACTTTCACCCCTGGTGGGTGGGTGGGTGTGTGTGAGAGAGAGAGAGAGAGAGAGATGCGCATTTCCCCTTTAAGTATGCTGACTCCACTGTAAGTACATTGCCTTTTTAAGTAGATCAGGAAGTTGAGATAGCAGCTGCCTGCAAGCTGCCTCTGTCCTGAGCCCCCTCTGCTCTATGGAGATAGGGTAAGCGGGTGTCAGGAGCAGGGGGAACACCCTGATATTAGCCTCCCTCTTCCTCCCCCTGCACAGCAAGCAGGAGGCTCCCAGGAGCAGCTCCAAGGCAGAGGGCAGGAGCAGCACATGGCAGTGGGGGGAGGGACAGCTGAACTGCCGGCAACTGATAGTCTGCTGGGCAGCTGCTGCACAGGGAACTTAGGGGAACAGGGAGCTGATGGGGGGCTGGCAGTTCATCCTGGTTCCAAGCCCCCACCAGCTAGCTGCAACTCTGCAAGCCACGGACAAAGCAGGTGGCTGCCAAACAACATTAGAAGGGAGCATCGCGCAACTTTAAACGAGCATGTTCTCTACTTGATCAGCAACGTAACAACAAAAGAACGTTAACCAGGACGACTTTAAGTGCGGAGTTACTGTATTAGTTAAATGGGAGAAGATGAGGATTAATATGAGAACTGAAAGGAACCTGTTAAAGAGGCAACTGCAATGGGTCATACTGAAAGGTGAACTATCAGGCTGGAGGGAGGGTAGTGGTGGAGTTCCTCAGAGACTGGTCTTGGGACCAACCCTATTTAACATTTTTATTACGGACTTCGGCACAAAAAGTGAATGTGCGCTAATAAAATGTGCAGATGTCACAAAGTTGGGAGGTATTGCCAATACGGAGGGGAACCGGAATACCACGCAAGAAGATCTGGATGACCTTGTAAATTGGAGTAATAGAAATGGGATGATATTTAATAGTGCAAAGTGCAAGGTCATGAACTGAGGGACCAAAAGACAACTTTTTCCCCATAAACTGGGGATTTATCAGTTGGAAGCGACAGAGAAGACAGACCTGGGCGTAGGCTCAAAATTAGGCGAAGGTTTCTAACCACCAGAAGAGTAAAGTTCTGAAACAACTTTGCAAGGGGAGCAGTGGGGGGGGGGGGGGGGCAAAAAACCAAACTGGCTTCAAGTCTGAGCTTGATAAGTTTCTGGAAGGGATGGTACGATGGGACTGCCTACAATGGCAGGTGGCCCCTTGGCAACCGCCAGTACCAAAAATCCTCAACTGCTGGGGATGGCACACTACATGGCAAGAGCACTGAGGCCTTGGCTACACTGGCGCTTTACAGCACTGCAAGTTTCTCGCTCAGGGGTGTGAAAAAAAACACACCCCTGAGCGCTGCAAGATACAGCGTTGTAAAGCGCCAGTGTAAACAGTGCCGCAGCGCTGGAAGCGCGGCACCCAGCGCTGCAAGCGCGGCACCCAGCGCTGCAAACTAATCCCCGTGAGGGGGTGGAGTACGTGCAGCGCTGGGAGAGCTCTCTCCCAGCGCTAGCGCTGCGACCACACTCGCACTTCAAAGCGCTGAAGTTTCGAGTGTAGCCAAGCCCTGAGTTACGACAGAGAATTCTTTCCCGGGCGTCTGACTGATGGGTCTTGCCCACATGCTCAGACTCTAACTGATCACCATATTTGGGGTTGGACAATAGATATCCAGGTGCTACTCTGTGGCCTCATTTCACAATTGTCTGGATAACTGGGTTTGGGAGGGGATGAAAGAAAAGTAGTGAGCTTCTCCTCAGAGTGAGAGTAGTGGGGGGGAAGGGAGAGAAGAGGGGGAAAGGAGGCGGCAGGGGTGTGTAATTCCAAAATCTGTCAATTACTAAATAGGAGGCAGATTGTAAAACTAGTCCCCTAGGGAAAGTCCAGCATTAGCACCCACCCAGCTGCTGGTAGTACAGAGCTGAGCTTCCCACTAATGCTACCCTCACCCCACCCCTTTCCTGGCAATCCCCTTAATGTTATATTTCAGAGTAGCAGCCATGTTAGTCTGTATCTGCAGAATACATGCTGCATCCGAAGAAGTGGGCTGTAGCCGACAAAAGCTTATGCTCAAATAAATTTGTTAGTCTCTAAGGTGCCACAAGTACTCCTGTTCTTAATGTTATAGTCTTAAGCCTTGGCTACACTGGCGCTGTACAGCGCTGCAACTTTCTTGCTCAGGGGTGTGAAAAAACACACACACCCCCAAGCGCAGCAAGTTACAGCACAGCAAAGCGCCAGTGTAAACAGTGCCCCAGCGCTGGGAGCGCGGCTTCCAGCGCTGCAAGCTAATCCCCACGGGGAGGTGGAGTACCTGCAGCACTGGGAGAGCTCTCTCCCAGCGCTGGCACCGCGACCACGCTCACACTTCAAAGCGCTTTGGAGTTTCGAGTGTAGCCAAGCTATTTCCTACATCAGGCTTAAGGCAGACCCATTAACAACCAATTAAAGGACAACTGTGTCACATTTAAATAGATATTACAATGCTTAGAGCTACATCAATGTTCTTTAGGGTCACACACAAAAAAGTGCTGGTTTGCCATCTCTCAGTGGAAAGTGCAAAGCACATTCATTCTTGTTCCTGCAGGCTCAGCAGGTTCCAGCCGGGCAGGACAATGATTCCTAACACAGACCCCCTGCACAAATCTCCAGTATCCACAGGGATGGCGGTATGTACAGGGTTGGCTGAGACAGGCGGACAGTCCCCCATATGATCATCCCCCACCATCAAAGCACCTATGCCCTTGTTATAAACAGATAGTTAAGGGTTAATGCCTCTTTTACCTGTAAAGGGTTAAGAAGCTCAGTAAACCTAGCTGACATCTGACCAGAGGACCAATACGAGGACAAGATACTTTCAAATCTTGGTGGAGGGAAGTCTTTGTTTGTGCTCTTTGTTTTGGGGGTTGTTCGCTCTTGGGACTAAGAGGGACCAGACGTCCATCCAGGCTCTCCAAATCTTTCTGAATCAGTCTCTCATGTTTCAAAATTGTGAATATAGTCAGGCAAGGCATGTTAGTCTTAATTTTGTTTTCTCAACTTGTAAATGTACCTTTTTTGCTGAGAGAATTTTACTTCTGTTTGCTGTAACTTTGAACATAAGGCTAGAGGGGGTTCCTCTGGGCTATACAAATTTGATTACCCTGTAAAGTATTTTCCATCCTGATTTTACAGAGATGATTTTTACCTTTCTTTAATTAAAAGCTTTCTTTTTAAGAACCTGATTGATTTTTTCCTTGTTTTAAGATCCAAGGGGTTTGGATCTGTGTTCACCAGGGAATTGGTGAAGTCCCTCAAGGCCACCCAGGGAGGGGAGAGTTTTGGGGGGACAGGCAGTGCTCCAGACACTGAAATTTCTGGATGGTGGCAGAGTTACCAGATCTAAGCTAGTAATTAAGCTTAGAAGTGTCCATGCAGGTCCCCACATTTGTATCCTAAAGTTTAGAGTGGGGAAGGAACCTTGACAGCCCTCAAGCAGTGGGAGTGATTTTTTATTGACTTTATTATATTTAAGGCTACATGTAACCCAAACTGACATGTTCTGTTAACAAAGGCCTCCACAGTACTTTAAATATAAATCTTCATGGACCATCCCTTTAAAAAGATGGGCACGTTATCCCCAAAAGGACAGAAGGGTAAAAAGAGTCAGAGTTTTTAGAAGTAGCCACTTATTTCTGATGCCCTAATGCAAGTCATCTTGTGCCTGATTTTCAACAGTTCTAGGGACCCCCTGACTTCAGTTAGAGTTAAGTGCTGAACACCTCTTTAAAAAAAGTAATATCAGATCCTCAAGTGTCTCAGGTCAAGTCTACAAAAATAGTAGCACTCAAAATTCGGGGATTAGTGGCTTGCTTAACTTCACACGGTGATTCAGGTGGGTGGCAGAGTCAGGATTAGAAGTCTGGCCCCAGCCCCGAGTTCAAAAAGCTAGAGCATGGTGCTTTTGCAGGGGCCCTCAAACTTACATTTATAGAAATGCTAAAAAGAGTGCACTTCTTCATGCACTCAGGGCTCTAGCTGTACTTGTCTCAGTCTCTGTACTTTTCAGGAATGGCTGTGCATGGATACAGTTAAAGTCTCCAATGCCTGTGGCACTAGTTTTTTTTTATTTTTCTGTGCATGGCAAGAGTTCTTCCTGGTTATCCACACAAGTTTGTGTTTAACCAACAAGCATCCATGCAGCAGTGGCGCTATGCATGATCTTGCGATGTACCAAGAAGCAATTCGTTTTCAGGTAATGTAATGTAAAAAAGACACCACTGTTAAGTTGACACCCAGCATGTTAATATTTGAACACACAGAGCTGTCTTACCTGTAGTATGTTAGAAGGATGTCATTAAATCATAAATCTTAAAGAAAGAACTTTAACCCAGACCTGAGTAAGGCAGAACCTACACCTGGAGAAGGTAACCCAAGTTAGCCAGTACCTTGACAAATGATAGGGTCCAAAAGAGAACCTCTGGCCAAAATTTTCAAACCTACTGCCTAAAGTTAGGCTGGAAACTGCAAGTGTTCAGCACCTTTTTAAGATGAGACCATTTCTGTTTCAGGTGCCTAAATGTGACTTCAGGAGCCTCACTTTAGGCATGCAGATTTGAAGACTTTGGCCTCTGGCGCTAGGTTTCACAAATGTTATATAGAGATGCACCTCTACCTATGTGAAACACCATGGATCTTTAGCCACAGCTGGTTCAGTTGTCAGGTTTAAGTCTCATCCAAAAGCGATGCAAATTATTAGTAGATAGATTGACATGAAATTCCCACACTTGCCTACAAAAAGGTAATCACCGTCATACCGGGCAACTGCTTCTGAAACCTCACTGACTTGACACCTTAAAGAAACTTCTCTCCAGGCAGGGCTTCCTTCTAGATTAAAGCATGAAAGCTGAGAGAGAAAAGACCCTGATTTCAGAGGATGTGTCACTCACCCATACCCTCCTGTCACCAGAAACATATCCAATCTTTATTTTTCAGAAGAAAACAGATCAAAGCATTGGATAAGCCCATTATAATGTTTACAGGTGAACAGTTGGGGCATGCAGGAAACATTTTAATGCAGAAGGAAGAAAGTTTTGATGGATGGATAAGCAATATAAATCCTTTGTACTTCTGTGTCTCCTTCCACCTAAGTGTCCCAAAATGCTTTATAGGACATTAAACCCCACAAACACTTCTAAGTATTAAGTATCTAAGATAGGGAAATGGAGAAAAAGGTATATAGGTAAAAAGCAAGTGGGGCCATAGGTTCTCAGGACCTTGGAGTGAGGGGGTATCAAGCAACATCCACAGTTAGGGCCAGTCTTTCAAAAGAAGCCTCTAACTGACTTGTGCAAAGTCACACTGTCTGTCAAAACGGAGAACAGAACCTCCTCTTAGGTTTTTAAGTTACTCTCCGCTCATTAATTGTAGTAACCAAACATCCAGATCTCCTTGTTCCTCATCTTTTAACCAGAAGATTTCCCCTTCTCTCCCTCCCACACTAAAACACTGATCTATTGTATTTCCTGTGATTGCAGTGTCATAGTATACACCATCACGGGTGCCATTATTTTAGACTCAGGCAGTTTTTTAGATCAGCGAGTGTCAGTGATCGCACAGATTAATAAATATAACAGAAGTGGCCTGAGACCTAATCTATTAGAGTGCCTCATTGCAGCACTTAGAAATGGGAACAGCTAGAAAACCCATCTGGTTAATTTAAAAAGACAGACACTTTAGAAGGGGCCACTGCACCTAAAGGAAAATGTAGCCTCCACGCAAGTGCTGTTTATGCCTGATGTATATGTTCCTGAATTACATGAGGGAATGCAAGACCCACTTATCTAAAAGGAGCATTAGAGAACCCTCCTGCACTGTGTATCACACTTGGGACCATAAAGAACAAGGTTATTTAAAATTTCAGCTCTGATTTTTTGGGGGGTGGGGGGGAAGAGGAGAAGGGGACATGCTGTGGCATAGTTGTGATATTTATAAGTGCACGGTGCCAGTAGCACGTGCCCAGAATTTAAGGTTTCGCAAAGAACAAAAATTGCTGTTATTTCTTTCATTTTAAGTCATAGAGGTTGTTTCTAAAACATGTTTTCCTACCTTGAAGGTCACCCATTGCATCATCCTAACAGTAGAGTCTAAAAGTGAAACTGACCAGTTTAGCATCAACAGTCCAGAGCAACAAAATAGCAAATAGTAAACAAATAGTACAAGTGGAGAAGAGTACAGTAGACCAGAGTTATTTCAGCTGAAATCACTTAGACCCCAACCAAGCAATCCTGCAGAACCCTTGCCCCAATGGGAGCTCAATGGTGTAACTTGTAGGATCAGTGCCTTTAAGTGTAAATAATAGATGGGCTTTCATATAAGCCATGATTGCACAGAATCATTTCCAAGCAAACACTTGCTATTTCTAAAAAAGAGAAGAGCTTTCAGTGAGGCTCCACATGGCTGCAAGGGACTGGCAACACAGAGCTAATTGTGAAATCGATGCCTAAATATGTGCTCTGTCACCAGTACCACCTCCACAAAAACAGAGGACAGGGCAGAGAGGGTTGGGGGATCTTTTTTTCCCCCCCTTCCTACATACACAATTAAAAAAAAAAAAAGAAAAAAAAAGATACCTTCATAGGCTTGATCCTGAAAAGCTGCCAACCACCCTCAATTCCCATCAAATTCAATGAAACAGGGCAGGTGAGACACACTCTCTTATTGAACCAACTACTGTTGGGGTGCGAAAGAGAGAGACAGACAGACAGACACACAAGCTCTTGAGGTCTTACCAACAGAAGTTGGTCTAATAAGAGATATTATCTCACTCACCTTGTCTCTCTAATATCCTGGGACCAACATGACTATGGCTACAATTGAGCATTTAGCACCCAAACTTCAAGTGCCCCCAAATTTAAGCAAGAGATTATTTGCAGATTTTTCACATACTCAAGAGGAGGGGAGTGTGGAAGATTCATCCTTACACAGAAGCATCCTTATACACAATGTAATTGAAATCTGAGCAGACAAAGCAGACAAAAATAAATCAGCCGCCAGGTACCTCTTCAATCGTGTATTGATTAAATACAATGCATTCCAAGATAAACCTTCGTGTGGAAAGGTTTATGATTGTCCCTCCAAAGCAACTCAAGAGACGCCTAGTTTGAATATCTTCAGAAGAGCACATATATCTTGAAAGTCTTTCTTGGAAGGAGCATCAAAAATATTTTAAACCACATATTAAAGAGATGAAGTGGCTCGTGTTTTACAGTATCAAGCAATGATAGGATATTAGTCCAAAAAAAAAAAAAAAAAATCACAAGGCACCTGGTTCACAATGGGGGTGGGGGGAAGAGAGAGAGAGAGAACTGAGAGAAAGTGGCTTTAAAAAAGAACACAGCAAAACCAGATATCAATAGTTTTCCCCAGTCACTATTTAACACAATCTCCTGTTACTACAGACAGCCATTTAGAATTCCCTTACAAACCTTTCCCCCTCTTTACGTGCCCAGTACCATTGGTGTGTACTTGGTACTGTTCAAAACAAATAGACAAGGACCCTGTCTGGAAGGGAGTGTGCTTGGAGCAGAAGACTGGAAATCAGATATGCTGTGTTCTATTTCTTGTGGTCTCTAGTTCACAATGCGACCTTGAGAAGGGCAATGAATTTCAGTTCTGTCTCTTTCCTCCCCTGTAAAAATGGAAATTCTAATAGGCTTAATGTCAGCAAGATGAAAGGTGCTATGGAACAGGGTATTAGCATTTTAAATGAACTAGCTGATTTGTGTAGCACTCTCCTCTTCTGACCAGAATCAAAGAGATGAACTTTGGGCATAGCCCCTATACCATTAAACTCTGCTGAGGTTTTCCTGTTACTCCTCTGCTTTTGAAGCAGGAGAATCAGAGTTCTACTTTTGCGGATATCAGGTAATTTAGTGTGGCTGTGGCATGCAATATAGTGACAGCACTGAAATCCCAAGTGACCACAGATCTGTTACATCATTAACAAATGATGGATTGTTCCTGCCAGCTAGCCTTATTTTAAAGCTACAATATATACATACATAACCAACGAAGCATTGGTTTGGAAAAATAAGAGTGCCCACTAAGAGTTACATGGACATTATAAATCAATGCAGGGAAAGGAAGAGCCATGTACTTGTTTTAGAGCTGAAATATAATATCACAGCAGAGCCTCTTGAAGGAGAAATATGAGCAGTGCCTGACAAGCCTCTAATAAATCTTCTCAGTTAGTTAATCACACTATCTTTTGGATAATGAGTTACAAAAAAAGGGGTAGTTATTATAACCCTTTTGGAGGGGATAATGGTTCACTAACTACATTTAGCATCAAATTGAATTCCAATCCACACCTTGCACAGATGTGCTATGCTGGACATCAGCTGTTGGAGAGAAAGATAAGATTTTTGAGGGTGGGGGTGGAGAGGCAGATAAAGATTGATAAAGGAATCATTCAGAGTCTGGTTAACATCCCCAGCAGGTGCATCTGCTGCATAAAAGGCCATACTTCAAGCAGCAATGAGCACGTACCTGACAGAACAAGACACTTGCTAATGGGAATATTACCTTGTTCAGCGTTACCCTGAAAGTTAAGATAATGATGGGATAACCAAATCCACACAATAGTATAAGTTAGAAAAAAAAACTATGGCAATCCTAACACAGTTATTTATAGAGGATGGTAAATATGCATGGCACTTTATAAAAAGTGAAAGAAACAAATAATCCTTGGCCCACAGAGCAGATGCAAGATACCGCCAGGGCCAGGGCCAGGGGTTTTGCCGCCCCAAGCAGCCAAAAAAAAAACCTCAATTGCTATCTGTGGCAATTCAGTGGGAGGTCCTTTGCTCCAAATGGGAGTGAGGGACCCTCCGCCGAATTGCCACCGAATAGCTGGACGTGCCGCCCCTCTCCAGAGTGGCCGCCCCAAGCACCTGCTTAAGCTGGTGCCTGAAGCCAGCCCTGGATACCACATCTAATCATAGTCTTCCTGGTCCAAAGGAAGAATTTCCCATATAAATGAAACTAACTTCAAAGTTTTTAAAAGAACTAGCTGCTGAAATCGACAAACAGACACCAAATAAAATGTATTGGCCCAGAATTCATTTAATTTGTGCTTCTGCAGTGAATGGCAGTGGACAAATCCTTGTCATATTGCTTCTTTACATGCAAATAATCTTTTCTTTTAAAGAAGTGTTTTGCACAGCTTGGAGGAGACACCCACTTTAAAATTAACTACCTTGCCACTGATCTGATATGCACATTTAAGAAGTGGCTTCTGATTTATAAAGAGACTTTTTACAGTTGAATTACTACTGTTTGATTACCAGTTTGAAGCAGACTTCAAGGCTTGACAGTGTAAGTGAAAAACATGATAAAAATAACAACCTCTTCCCAAATTGTGGAACAGCCACAAGGAAAGTAGGTAATGACTAGATGGTGTGTTAATGGATTGTGTTATGTATGAACAGATGACCAAATATACCCAGCAATTCAAATGGAAGGCAATTCAATATACAACAGATCAGCCAATGACCAGACACTCTAGATGCTAATTGGTAGGTATGCTATCTACAGACCAGTAATTTAGGTAGTGGTGAATCTAAACCACAAAGCAAGGTAGAACCATTATACTTATTCTGATAAAGACACAGTGTTTAATCTTATCCCAAACAGGTCTTTAAAATAAAACAGCCCTATTTGCAGGTTTTTTTGGATGCAGTACTGTCTACATGGTCTGAAGTGTGACCACACTAGTCTAATCATGTAAAGGCATGGTGGAACTTTCTAATGTAGACAAGCCATTACAGAGAACTATTCTGTGAGCTCTCATTATTCCTTTGTAGAGCTATCAAAAGTCAGTACAAACAGAATCAGAACTAATCTTTAAAAGTTTCACACACAGTGTCTTACTGCCCAACAGTGTGCACCTTTCGAAGCATTTCAGATTACATCCATATTTCCTTTCCTCCTCTTCCCCACCAGAAAAAACTCACAAGCAGGCAGGATATGTAGGAGTGATTACAAATCAAGACAGATTTCCAGGATTGAAAAATCCTGCTTTGCCATCTGGTCCAAGGCATCTAAATCTCTGTAGTTTTAATGCCTGAAAGTGCTAAGGCAAAAAGTTGTCAGTGCCTGGAAGTCTATTCACCAAGAAGTACAGAGGAACTGCAGAGAGTAGGGGAGAGCAGGGGGTGTAAATAAAACAAATATTCGCCAACTATGTATCATTTGTTCATTCCCAAGCCCCTTCTTTCATTCTTGCTTCACTCCCTTTCAGAATTTCCTCCTTTTCTGGTGCTCTTTGCAAAGGCAGCAAAAGGCCATAGATTCCCCTGCACATTCCCCCCCCCCCAGCAATATAAATAAAGAATAAAGGGGTTTTAATAAAAACAAAGCTAACCCCCTGGAAGGTGTCACCAGGCAGAGACAGGCGGTCAGACTTATTAAGACACTAGGGGAGGTTTCTAATGGTCTGCATTGACCCAGGGTGTTCCTCCTGACTAAACTAATGAGGCTGCATTAATCTAACTCAGGCTCCGGGATTTTGCTGGCTCAGGATTGTAAGACATGAGATAACCCGCTATCCTGAAAAATACCACACAGGCTCTGGAGGGTGCCAGGGCAGCGCAGATGCTGTCATCTCGATAGCAGTGTTGATGTGAACACACACATACCTAACACGTCGTTAAAAACAAAGCCGGATGCAACCCAGTTGAAATGTAATGATCACAATCTGCTGCCTTACATATCCCGGCACCTGTGAGAGCCAGCCTGTAACCCCAGACCGGGTGCCTCTCTCCAGCTGCGCCTCTGGCATCCATCCTCATTAGGACTGACACAAGCCACTCGCGATTCAGCGGGAAGCCCCTCGTGCCCAGCCCCGCCATAGCAGCCCGCGTGGACAGGAGACACCGCCCCAAACTTTGGAACGACAGAGAGCAAGGAGGGAGAGCGACTGTCGGGCCAGGGGCTCCCAATCGCACCCCCACCGCTCTCCATGGGATCCCACCTGACCTACCAACCCCCAGGGCTGCTCTGCTAAGCCAGCTGCCGGCCAGCGGGGCTTGCAGCCCATCTCGCTGCTCCCTGATTAAGGGGAGGTGCACGAACACGCGCCCCATCCAGGGGAAAGTCCCCTGGAAACACCCTCGCCAGTCCCAGGGGAATCTCTCCGCTCCCTTCCTCCCCCAACCCGGCTCCCCAGAGAGCTGCCGGGGTCGGGGAAGGAGAGAGACACACACGCGCGGTGTTTCCACGCCCGCCCTCCCAGCCGCTGGGAAAGGGGGTCACACGCCCAGATGCGTCCCCTGCGGTCCCCAGCGGCTTGGCAGAGGCGTGGGGGGAAGCAGGGTCCCCCATCGCCCCCCAGCACCGCAGGGTGGCTGCTCCCCCCGCCCCCGGGCTGGGTCCCCCTTACCTGGGGAAGCCACCAGCTCCGAGCCACTCCCGGCAACTTCCAGCGGCCGGTCCCCTGCTCCCGGCCGCGCGGCGAGAAGTCCCCGGGGCTGCCCGCCTCGCCCAGCTCCTCCGGGGACTCGGCGCCGTGCAAAGCGGGGAACCTGCCGCTTCCTCCCCGGCGCCGGGGCGTTGCGATCGGCGCCTCCAGGAGGGGAACGCGGGCCGGGTGCGGGGCCGGAGCAGCGGCAGAGCCCGTGGGAGGAGGCAGCCGGCAGGCTCCGCTCGCTCAGCGCCTCCGCTGCCCGCGCAGCCTCCCCGATGTCATCCCTCGGCCGCGAGCTGCGGAGTAAAGCGGCGAGCGCAGCGCGGGGGGAATGAAACCGGCTAACTCCGCCCCCGGCTGAACCAGACAGGGCAGGAGGCGGGGCTGCCCTGGCTGCACCCAGCCCCGGCGGGAACCCGGGCAGGGAAGGTCACAGCCTGGGCTGTACATCCCCACCCCCACCCGCACCCCCGGCCCCAGCGGGGAACCCGGGCAGGGAGGGTCACAGCCTGGGCTGCACATCCCCACCCCCCCCCCCGCGGGGAACCCGGGCAGGGAAGGTCACAGCCTGGGCTGCACATCCCCACCCCCGCCCCCAGCGGGGAACCCGGGCAGGGAAGGTCACAGCCTGGGCTGCACACACACCCTCCCCCGCGGGGAACCCCGGCAGGGAAGGTCACAGCCTGGGCTATACACCCCCACCACCAGCGGGGATCCCGGGCAGGGAAGGGTCACAGCCTGAGCTATACATCCCCACTCCACCCACAGCAGGGAACCCGGGCAGGAAAGGGTCACAGCCTGGGCTATAGACTCTCACCCCCAGCGGAGAACACGGGCAGGAAAGAGTTACAGCCTGGGCAGTACACACACACCCCCGGGAACCTGGGCAGGAAAGGGTCACAGCCTGGGCTGTACACACACACCCCCGGGAACCTGGGCAGGAAAGGGTCACAGCCTGGGCTGTACACTCCCTCTGCCCTCAGCTGGGAACCCGGCAGGAAAGGGTCACAGCCTGGGCTGTACACCCCCTCTGCCCTCAGCTGGGAACCCGGCAGGAAAGGGTCACAGCCTGGGCTGTACACCCCCTCTGCCCTCAGCTGGGAACCCGGCAGGAAAGGGTCACAGCCTGGGCTGTACACTCCCTCTGCCCCCAGCTGGGAACCTGGCAGGAAAGGGTCACAGCCTGGGCTGTACGCTCCCTCCCAAGCCAGTAACTCAGGCACAGGGCCGGCCCTTCCATTAGGGTGACCCTAGGCAGTCGCCTAGGGTGCCAAGATTCAGGGGGCGGCATTTTGTGCACTCCCCACAGGAGCTTCTGGTTCTGCTCCCATCGCGCCACCAAAGAAGGACCTTCTGCCGACATGCCGCGGAAAACAGCGGCAGGCAATTGAGCAGCTCAGTGACTGCCACTGTCGCCTGCAGCATTTCGGCAGAGGGTCCTTCTTTGGTGGTGCAATGGGAGCGGAACCAGAAGCTCCCGCGCACCCCTTGAGGAGCTCACAAAATGCCACCCCCCCGAATTCTGCCTAGGGCGCCAGAAACCCTGGTGCCGCTCCTGCTCAGGCAGGAAAGGGTTACAGCTTGGCATACACCCTGTCCCTACTGAATTCAGGCAGGAAAGGGTTATGGCCTGTACCTAAGAAAAACTGACTCCAAACCTGCTAAAAGTGCAAGTAGCTAATCTGAAACCACCAGGCATTCTGATCCCTCTGACCCTCATTCCCCCACCTTCAGTAATCTGTTAGGCTCACTGGAGTCTCCTTGTCTTAAATTAGACCTTGATATTGCAAACATTTAAGAACATATGTAACTACTCATGGAGCAGCCCCATAGACTTCAGCGGGAGGAGTCATGCAGGTAAAGTTACACAAATCTAAGTGTTTTTAGGTGTGGAGGCCTCAGATTGTAAGGAGGTTGGGACGGGGACTGGCTCTTGCCATGTGTTTGTATGGTGCTACCCTCATTCTGACTGGGCGCCTGCATGCTACACAAAGAGGATAAAGCCATGGTATGACGCTCTGCTGCCAGTTCACTGTCAGAGCCAAAACAGAGTCTTAGACAAACACAAAACTTGACTTCACTGAAATAGGAAGAGCAGACTGATAACAAGGTAGCCATTGTCACACTTTTCGAAAATAGCTCCAAGATAATTCAAGAAGCTGCATCCTAACTAGATAAATACATATATGCATCTCTCCCTCTATTCCAAAGAGGAAATTGAAATAGATAAAGCAAAACGTACAGAATGAGACAACAGCCAACACCATAATAAAGCAGAAAAAATAGGATAAATGCAAACAACGAAAGAATATGATTATAAGCAGAATGGTTAACACCGACTATAATTAAAATGGCATAAGACATTCCATAACAGCAATTGCCAATTTCAAGCATTCAAGAATCGTGAGTCAAGGTCCAAAAAATCATGGCATTAGTTTAAAAAAAAAACCAAATTATATTTTTTTTTTTTAAAATTCGTGATTTTTATTTCTTTTTCGATTTCCAAACCTTAGGATGCACTGGGATCACATTTTCAAACTTTTCTCTGCAACTGAGAGCAATGGAAACAGTTTTTTTTTTGTTTTGTTTGTTTTTTGTTTTAAATGAAAACTGAGATTCTAACTTGTCCGACTATTATGTAGTCCTGCCTTGAGTGGAAGGGACTGGACTAGATGACCTGTTGAGGTTTCTCCCAGTGCTACACTTCTATGATTCTCCTCTAATCATGTGGATCCAGGAGCTGGGACTTTAAGAAAAACAAATTGTGAAGAGTTGGCACACTAGGAGAAAATATTTTGTTTTGCCCATGTTAGAAAAATTCTTCTAAGTGTTTTGTTGAGAAGCTCTAGCACCTTCATGCTTTGATCTAAGGAGCATCACCTTCCCACCTTCAGCTCCAAGTGCAAGCTGCATGTCTTCAACCTTGCCTTCTCTAACATAAATATATAGCAACATGTATATTAAAAAAAAACCCACCCTATCAAAATGCAGCACTCCGCTGTGCACACTTCTCCCCCAGGGGAGAGGATGAGAGAACAATGTGACAAGTGTTAGTCACATTGCATAATGCACTACTGGAAGAGCTCCCATACTATGGTGATGAACACAATATACCAACCAATATAGAATAGACTTGAAATTTGATGGTGGTTGCCCTAGTGTTAAGGATGTGTGCTTTTTGCTGTCTCTGTGAAAATTCACCTAAGTTTGAAAAAGTTTATAAACCTCTAACTAATCTCAGTTCACACATGCTCTGTAGAAACTTGTTAGAGTTAGGCTGGTACAGATTCTGTCTACACTGAGCATGCTCCAGCCCAGGGCTTTAGAAACTGAACAGGTCTTTTCCAGCCATAGCTCCTTCCAGCTCCAAGGGGTCCCCTAGGCACAAGAACTGAGAGTAGGGAGACTCTCTGACCTATGCTCTCAGTGGTCCTGCTGCTGAAGCCCAGGTAGCCTGCGGAAGAAGAAGGAGGCACCTGACTGGAGTGCAAAGAGCTGAAAGCCAGGCCTTTGGGGAGGTGGAGTTGCAGTAGCCAGAGGGGGAGGAGCAGAGGACAGCAGAGGGGCTGCACAGAAGAGGGACAGGAGCTGCAGGATGGGAGAGACCTGGATAGGAGCAGAAGGTGACAGAGACAGGTTGGGGATACAGTGGGTCTTCAGAACCTGGAACTGAACCCAGGAGTCCTGGCTTTCCTCTGCTGTCAGTAAGTAGCTGTGAGACCCAATGGTAATGTGTCATATCCCCCCCCCCCCCAGCTGGTCTACATAGAGGATAACAGCCTTCTACTGCTATCAGTTATTCCATTAGGTCTAACGACAGAGGACTCTGCTGTGGATGTAAATGTCAGAATCTTGCTGATGACCCAAGCTGGGGTTCAATATGGTTCCACATGATAGAATTGTTGTTATTATTCAGTTATTTTCAGTTTTTTTAATTAGAAAATTTGCAGAAGTTCTGAGCATTCACAAACCCAGCTGATGTCAATTGGAGCTGTGCTTTGAACATATTAAGTGCTATAAAAAAGCTCAGTTCTCTGGGAAAACAAAACAGCCCTAGGTATCCCAAGGTGGACACTCAAAAATAGTAGACACTTCTGACAATTATGGCCTTCATATCTCTGTGCCTCAGTGGTTTTCCTGTGAAATTGGGATAATAGCACTAATACCATGGGGTACTGTGAAGATTAATTCACTAATGTGTGTGAAGCACTCAGATACTATGGTGAGAGCACCACAGAAATGCTCATGAGGAAATGCAGAGTATAGGAATTGTGTAGCGCTTCTCGGCTCTGTGAGGTAAGAGGTGAAAACATTGTCTAAAAGTTGTATCTCTTTAAATGGGTTGTGACCCTCTAGTGACCATTGTTTTCTCTGTTTCAGAACCCTGCCAGAGCAGCACTCTGTGTACAGAGCCAGGTTTTGCATATTGCATATAGCTAGTGAACATGGTTATTTGGATCCCACTGTGCCATGTGGTTCTTTCATATTACATTTGTTGTGTAAAGAGCAAAAAAGGCGCAACGGGAAATTAGTAGTTTTGTATACAGTGCAAGGTTTTAGGTGGTGTGAGTTAACTACGTCCTGGGGCCAGACATTGAATGAGGAAGATAAAAAGAAATATTGAATAACAACCCATTGAATGAATGAAGCAGGGATCCTGGAGGGCAGTGGGGGATGGTACATGATCATGTAATTAACAACTGTGACATAATGCACAGAGGCTAAATTAAGGTTGCATGGGCAACCTGACTTTTGAATCCTTGCCTTTGCAACTTTAATGTTCTTTTAATGTAATTTTTTGAATGGAATGTGCAACCACTGCTCAACTAACTGCTCAACTAGTTCCCTGGTTTTATACATAGTTGCACGCAGCCCACCCCAATAGTACCAAAAACAAGTGCCAGTGACCCATGCAATCCAGGTTTCAGCATTTGTGAAATACTAGAGGGCTTTGAATGATGCTGGAGCTATGGATGGAACTTAGTTCCCAGTCGGACCATCCCAAAGTTCTACAACCATACATCATAGTACTCTGTGGCACTGCAGGTTGTAGTGACTCCCGGAGGGTGCTTTGTGGATGTAAATATTGGGAAGGGTTGGATGGGGATCCTATATTCCCTTTCCATGGAGGAGATGATAGTGGTATTTCTGTGCCAGCTGTGATTCTCAGTGACCTGAGGAGGATGGCAACACAACTACTGCCTCAGAAATGCCAGATCGGTGATGGACTGTTGCCTTTGGGAGACTCAATGGGAATTGAGATGCCAATGTGATTGCTGCCATCTTGGGCTGACACTAGGGTTTGAATGAGGGACCTCCAGAAGTAGAAGCAGAAGTCCCTACAGCTGGAGCAAAAGCACCAGCCATTGTTGCTATGAGATGTAGCAGACTCATGTCCTCTGTAGATCAGTCCCCAGAAGGGACACGGAACAGACACTGACCAGTGGGTTAGACCTACTGAAGGGCAATAATACAGACCTGAAGTAAATCCCTACAGTCACTGCAGATCATGGCATACAGACAAGCATGGTAAGGGATGTGCTATTGTTTTGCTCACAGTGATATTAGGAAAGTGGAAATCAAAGAGACACGGGATCTGCACCTTCCTGTGTTTGTGTGAATACATTTTTTTTTAAAATATGCTTTTTTCCAATACTTTAATTCAGAGACATTTAGTCCTTAATGGATATAATTGAGTTTTGATTAAAAGTGTCCCCATTGGCCATGTGATTTCCCCCTTCAGAGTTGATAGTGACAGCTTTAGTCCCCATGTCATTGCTGGTCTATCTGGAGGAGTTGATTAGTTGTACTTTCAAGAGAGTTGCTTTGTTTTTGCAGGAATGGTGGTTGACTCCTGGGTGAGTTGTTTGCTTTGGATGCTTTCACAAAGGGTCTGAGATTTTTTAAAGTGTTCTGTGAAAGTTTCACCACTCTGCATTGTGAGATTTTGTTTATTTACAGTGGATTTGAATTCTTTCCAAGCTAGGATGCAGTCAGCATGACAACCTTTCCTCTAATCCTAAATCCAGTCCATTGTGAGGACAGGATGTGGAGAGCAAGGTGGAAAATTATTTTGCAGGTAGGGTTGCCAATTTTGGCTGGACATATTCCTGGAGGTTTCATCACATGACATAATCTTTAATTACAGATTAATCTTTGATTCCTGGAGACCCAAGGACAGCCCTGGAGGGTTGGCAACTCTATCTGCAGACAAATTCCAAATTGCTAGGGCTGGCTCTGGCCACATTCCAGCATGGGAACACAAGGAAGAGTTAATGTTCCCTCACAGCTAGGAACAGTAGGGGAAGAGTTACAGAGTATAAGTCATCCACAAGCCTGAAGATGAGAAGTTACAAGGTTATATCTATCCCTTTCAAAGACCCATCAGGAGAATTTACTGAAGATATTCTACAACCCACACTGAAGACCCAGGGATTAGGAAAACTTTTTAAAATTATACTACACCCCATCTAGGACAGGGGTGCAGGCTCTGGGCAGCGCTTACCTCTAGTGGCTCCCGGAAGCAGCAGCCATGTCCCCCACTCCAGCTCCTATGCGGAGCCGCAGCCAGGAGGCTCTGCGTGCTACCCCATCCATAGGCACCACCCTTGCAGCTCCCATAGACCGCAGTTCCCGGCCAATTAGAGCTGTGGGGGCGGTGCTTGGGGCAGGGGCCTTGTGCAGAGTTTAGCACCCTGGCTACCCCTATGTGTAGGAGCTGGAGCAGGGCCATGCCACTGTTCCTAGGAGCCACATGGAGCAGCCCCTGTTCCTGATCCCCTACCAGAGCGCCAGAGTGGAGCAATCCCCAGACCTTGCTCCCCAGTGGGAGCTCGAGGGCTGGATTAAAATGGCTGGTGGGCTGGATCCGGCCCACTGGCCGTACTTTGCCCACCCCGCACTAGGAAGAGGATGACTGCCTCTTTATGTACCTCTCTATAATGTGTAAAGAAAAAAGCTGCGTGATCATGGGACACTTCAATTTTGAGTGACATATGCTGGAAGTCTCATGCTGCCAGTACTAAAATATGCTTGGAATTTCTAAACATTGTAGATGACAATTTCCTAATTCAAAAAAAGTGTTGCAGACAACACAGGATAAAGAAGAACTCACAGAACTAAAATGAGTGGTCGCTTAGGTACAATTCATCATGACTTAATCCCATTTATATAATGCAAACAGAATAAACTCCAGACCAGTAATGTACATACTTGGTGCTCTCATAGGGCCAATTTCACAAAGATGAAAAAAATATGAGTTAAAACTGCTGGGAGGTGAAATTTAATAAAAATTGTGAATGGTAATTGAGAATCATTTAAGAATACTTTACTAGATGTCCAAAAAGCCACAATACCACACCTGAGGAAGAAGGCTGGTTAAAAAAACAACCTGGTTTAGAGGGAAGATGAAGGCACCTATAAAAAACCCAATGGAATAAAGGGGAAGTTGATAGTAATGAATCTAAATCAGAAGTTAGGAATTGTAGAAAATTGATAAGGGAAGCCAAGGGACATAAGGAGACCTCTTTGGCCAGCAGTGTTAAAGGCAAGAAGGAGTTTTTAAATATATTAGGAATAAAAAGAATCCTGACAATGGTATTGGTTCATTACTAAATGGAAATGTTAGAATTATCAATAATAATGCAGAAAAGGCAGAAGTGTTCAATATATATTTCTGTTCTGTATTTGGGGGGAAAAAAAAACAGAGGATATGGCCTCATCATATACGATGCTAATACTCTCTCCATTCCACTCTTATTGTTGGAGGATGATAAACAGAAGCTACTGAAATTAGACGTTTTAAAATCAGCTGATCCAGATAAATTGCATTCAAGAGTTTTAAAAGAGCTAGCTGAGGTCCTTGTTGGACCATTAATGTTGATTTTCAATAAGTTTTGCAGTACTGGGGAAGTTCCAGAAGAAAGCTAATGTTATGCCAGTTTTCAAAAAGAGTAAACTGGATGATGCAGGTAATTATAGACATGTCAGCTGACATCTATCCCTAGCAAGATAACAGAGTGGCTGTGTAACAAAGTCCTTAGTGGGCAGCATGCTAAGGCCACCTCCCAGCAGAAAGTTCTTTCAGTCCCTCTTCTTACCAAAGGGAGACTGAGGTGGGCATGAGGCTTATGCCCCTTCTGCAGCAGTGGTAACTGGTAGAAGAGCCCAGGTGCCCCCCTCCATCAGGCTCTGACCCAGGGCCCTAAAGGGGTCAATGGTATCTGCCTTCTGAGTGACACTCCCTGGGTCACTTCCTACCATCTGCTTCTCTCCCCCAGCTCCAAGTCCAATATAAAGTAAAAAGAAAAAATAACTAAACCTTCAGCCTCAGCCAAGCTCAGCATACAGTCTTATTCCTCTCAGGGAGGCTTCTCTGGTGCTCTTCTCCAGGACCCTCAGGGGAGGCCTTTCTTCCTCCCAAGCCTTCTCCCATCTGAGCTGTGTTGCTCCCTTTTCAAGTTCTTCTCCAGTTGGAGCATGCTCTGCAGGTCTGTAGGGGCGGGGCTAACTGGGCCCAGTACTGTCCTTGAACCCTATGAGGCCCAGTGTAGGGTTTGTACACCCCATTGCAGGCAGATATGGGCCTCAATTAATAAAGAATTAAAGAAAGGTAATCTAGTTAATGCCAATCAACATGGGTTTATGGAAAATAGATCCTGTAAAACTAACTTGACTTTTTTATGAGATTACAAGTTTGGTTGATAAAGGTAATAGTGTTGATGTAATATACATAAACTTTTCTAAGACTTTTGACTTGGTACCACTCAATATTTTGATACAAAAAGTAGAATGATATGAAGTTAACACAGCACACATTAAATGGATTAAAAACTGGCTAACTGATAGGTCTCAAAATGTAATTGTAAACAGGGAATCACCATCAAACAGGGTTTGTTTCCAAAAGGATCCTGCAGGGATCTGTTCTTGGCCCTACTCTGTTTAATATTTTTATCAATGACCTGGAAGAAAATATAAAATCATCACTGGTAAAGTCTGTACATTTTTGCAGAACAAAAATTGTGGGAGTGGTAAATCATGAAGAGGATGGGTCACTGATTCAGAGCAATCTGGAGCTCTTGGTAAACTGGGAGCAAGCAAACAATGTGTGTTTTAATATGGCTAAATAAAAATGTATATATCTAGTAACACAGAATATAAGCCATACTTACAGAACAGGGAACTTTATCCAGAAAGCAGTGATTAAAAACATTTGGAGGTCATGGTGGATAATCAGCTGAACATGAGCTCCCAATGTGACACTGCGGCTAAAAAAACTCGTGATCCTGGGATGCATAAACAGAGGAATCCAAATAGGAGCAGAGGGGTTATTTTACCTCTGTGTTTGGCACTGGTGTGACCACTGCTGGAATCTTGTCTCCAGCCTTGGTGCCTACAATTCAAGAAGGGTGTTGATTAATGGGAGATGGTTCAGAGAAGAGCCATGAGAATATTTAAAGGATTAGAAAGCATGCTTTATAGTGATAGACTCAAGGAGCTCAATCTATTTAGTCTAGCAAAGAGAAGGTTAAGGGGTGAGTTGATTACATTCTATACGTATGTACATGGATACAAATATTTAAGAATGGGCTCTACAGTCTAGCAGGGAAAGATATAACGTGATCCAGTGGCTGGAAGTTGAAGCTAGACAAATTCAGACGGGATATAAAGGAGTAAATTTTTAACAGTGAGGGTAATTAACCACCGAAACCACTTCTCAAGGGTTGTTGCGGAGTCTCCACCACTGACAATTTTTAAATCAAGATTGGATGTTTTTCTAAAAGATCTGCTGTGGGAATTATTTTGGGGAAGTTCTGTGGCCCATGCTATACAGGAGGTCAGACTAGATGATCACAGTGATCCTTTCTGGCCTTGGAATCAATGAAAGTCACAGGAGACAGTGGTCTGCCAAGGAAACAAACATTGGAAAACAGGTGATTTTTATGTTTATGCTTTTAGATTCACTGGTTTTCATTTTCATTTGAATAGCTGTCTGTCTATTTAAATAGAAACATACACTGTGCTTTGTATAGAATAGTGGGTGGTGTGTAAACTACAAGTTTGGAAGAGATCATTGACTAGGAGCATGTAAATGTTTGATGTTACCCAGCAACTGAAGTCAGAAATATCATTAGCTGACTCTGTTGAGGAATACTTTGCACATTTACACAATCTTGGTGTTTGCTTGTTCTGTTTGGTTAACCACCAAAGCCTCAAGCCTCTTTATTCAAGATAAGGTGCAGATTTTTAATGGTGAGGACACTAGAACAGATTAGCAAGGGATGTGGTAAATTCCTCATCACTCCGAGTCTATCAATAGGACTGGATGTCCTTCTGGTGCGCTACTTTAGCCACACTGATGTAAGAATCACTGGGTGAAATTCTAGCAGCCTGCATTATGCATATCAGACTAAATGGTCATAATGATTGGTGAATAAATCCTGTGATGAGGAGAAAATACTAGGCACTAAAAAGGGCACTTCAGTCTAGAAGAGAAAGGCAGTACAAGAATTAAAGGATGGAAGTCAAATATAGAATTAAAAACAAATTAAATTAAAAACAAGGCACAATTTTTTAACAGTAAACCTTTGGACAAGCTACCAGGGGAACTGGTGGATTCTCCATCCCTTAATATCTTTAGATCAAGACTGGCTGCCTTTCTGGGATCTGTGCTTTAGTCAAACACAAGTTATTGTGCTCAACGGAGGGGCAACTGGGGAAAATCCTATCATCTGTGTTATGCAGACGGTCAGACTGAACTGTTGGTCCCTTCTGGCACCGAAATCTATGAATCCCTTATGGCCTTAAAAAGCTGTAGAAGGTGCTGTCCAGTCTTCAGGCAGAAGAGCCTGGATATGTTTTGGCAAAGGTTAAGTTAAGCTTCCTGGTATAGTCCTGTAGCCTTTGGATATTTCAAACATTTCCCTGAGAGGATCTATAAGATCTAGATACACACGTGCCTGCACACACACAGGTTCAAGTTGTGTAAATTGAACACTGTGCTATAAATACATTCTATGTGTTTCTCAAGAACCAGGTATAAACATTTCCAGCAAGTGCACTTAATGGAACTTTCTTTGCCAATTGGCTCCTTTCTTAGTAATGGTTATGAGAAAATATTTTATTTCAGATGGGAAAACATAAATAGGCTCCCAGTCTCTTTTTTTCTGCTCCCAGTGACCACACACACCCTGGGGACCAGGTTTGTTATATGCTAAGAGAGTCATTTTTAGAAGGAACCTCTTGTTCAAATACTGGCATTACATAAGTGCTTCCAGTAAACAGTGGAAAGGTCCCTGAAGCAGGAGGATAGAGTTTGTGTCCTATCAGAAGGGTTATCTGAGAGATATCCAGGGAAGGAAACTCTCCTGTCATTCTTGCTTGAGGGGTTGGAAGACATGTAATACTGCCAGGAAACTTCTTAACTAGTGACAGGCAATTGAGCTTGAAGATCATCCACAGAGAGTTGCAGGGATGTCAGTAAAACAGCTCCTCCGACTGCTGGAAAGAGAGCTTGATATTTGTCACGAGGAAATATCATATCAGCCTGTTATATACTGAACCCCAGGCTGCTGCTTAGGGGGCTTAGGGAAAGGAGGAAAGGGAGAGACCAGGAGTGGAACTGAGGTTTAGACCCTCCTTAAACTCTCTGGATGACAATCTGATGCAAGACAGGAGGCAGATTGGTGCCTGACAGGAAGTCAGCTGAAAGAGGGGCCTGTTATATTAATTTAAATGGAATAGGCCAGAGGTGTTAATATAACCCAGTCACTGTCCAACACTGAACAATGTTAAACAAGCTCCAGGTTTTGGTATACAGAGACCTCAGCTTGCTTAGTACCATGCAAACACACCATCAAAAATCCTTTTAACTTTGTATTAAAGACACAGAAAAGAAGGGAGAACAATTAAAGCATTTGAAATGTAAAGTATGAAGTCAGGATTTCATTTGAACAACATTCTTCTTCTCTTTCCCTTTAGCTGGAGAGAGGTTTTAGAAGGAAATGACCCCTTATCTGACAGTCTTTTAGATGGTATCAACGATGGCAAGAACTGTCCTTTTGGGCAAAAAACAAAGTTAGCTGAGATGAGCTGGAGCTGTTGTTGGAACTATTTTTAAAGTCCTATCCCATTTCATCTTAGCTGGTGTTTGGGATTCAGCTGGAACCAATAGGAGTGGTAATGTCACCTGGGTCTCTTTCTCTGGCCTGGTGTGGTCAGGACATCTCTCAGGATTAAGGCGAAGAAGGTCCAGGGTTCCAAGAAACATGGGGGGTGCAGCCATGACGGTGAAGCTCACTCCAGTAGCCTCTGTCCTTACCATTTCCCCGTCAAAGTCTCTTTCTTTAAGCACCCAAAAGGGAGTGCTGGGTGGAATAGCCCATCCCCTCATTATTTTGTCCATCAGTTAAACCTAATATCCAACACACCAATTTCCATTCATTAATTTCCAATTCCACATCTTCTGTCCTTACCAAGCATGAGTTTAACACAGTCCTTGAGTTATATCAGGAGGCCTTTGTGTTTAGACTAATTCAGTCTGTCTCCCTTTCATAACTTTTCCCATCAGCATTTAATTACCGTGACATCTTATGAACTTTCACATACTTTTTACAGTTCAGCTGACAATTAGGCCTGGTTATCACAACATAATAGCAGCAAGGGAAGAACCTACCTAAAAGGGTCTGCGGGGGGTTATTTGGATGGTGGAGATAGCACAGCGTCCACGGTGAAGAGGCTCCATATAAAGGCAAAGGAACAAATTGGCTTAGGAATTACTGAGGCAGCCCTGTCCTTAAATTCCCTGCTTGCCAAGGGTGCATTAGTCTCAGCAGCCCATATAGGAAAACTAGGATGAAACAAGAAGTAGGGGGAGTAGGGGAGGCAACAGCAGTATACAGCTTGCCAATTTAACAGCTGAGCCTTGCAGAGATAGGCCTTTTAACCAGGAAGGCTCAGGTTAGTAGGTATCTATAACATAAAAGGTAAATGTTTGCCTGTCCAAAACCACAGCCCTCCAAAGGAACAGCTACACTGGAATAAAAGACCTGCAGCATGGCTGTGGCGTGACTGGGTCAGGTGACGTGGGCTTCAGGGCTTGGGCTGCAGGGCTAAGAATTTCTGTGTATAGATGTTCAAACTAAGACTGGAGCCTGGGTTCTGCGATCCTCCCCCCTCACAGGATCCAGTGCTTGGGCTCCAGCCTGAGCCCAAATGTCTACACAGCAATTTTACAGCCCTGTAGCTCAACTCAGCTGACACGGCCAGCCAGGTGTTTACTTGCTGTGTAGTCATACCCTAAGGAAGAAGGGATGTCTCCCATATCCTGGGAAGAAAGAACCTGCAATCTAATGCCCTGGTGGCCAGAACTGAGAAAAAAATATATCTTCTGCTTGGTTTTCCGCCAGACATTCAGGAGCACGTAGAGTAAAGCTCCACTTTTCTGAGAACGGAGAGAGTACTTCCCCTATAGAAGAATGTCAGGGTCCAAGGATTCTGGTGGGCTTCTCTGCTTCTTGATGAAATGAAAGCAGGGCACACAGGGATCCAGAGCCACTCTGTCAGAACCATCGTGCAGCGCTCTTGGGGAATGGGGAAACAGCAGCTGGCATGCCTCGGAATGATGACCACAGAGCAGCATAGCACGACTAGAGAGATTAACAAGTCGGACAGCAGGAAGGAAGTTTGGCAGCTTAGGAAATGGAGAGCGGCTGAGACCACAAACAGTAAGTAATCCCTTCTGGCAGTCAGAGAGAGAGCTGTCCTCAGAATAAGAGACGGCTAGGAGGGAGATATCCATCTCTCTCCAAGAGGGAGACGCTGAGACAGAGCCCACAAGCAAGTTAGGAGGTTTTCCTGCAAGACCTTTCAAATGTGTGAAGGGAAGTGGAGAGGAATGTTTCACTGCCACCAAGAAAATGGAAGACAGGAAAGTTGATGGGAGGAACAGGACCAAAGCCGATGCACAAAATAGCATCTAGGTCAGAGATGGGCAAACTACGGCCCGCAGGCCACATCCGGCCCATGGGACCATCCTACCTGGCCCTTTAGCTCCCGGCCGAGAAGACTAGCCCCCAGCCCCTCCCCTGCTGTACCACTTCTCCCGCAGCCTCAGCTCACCATGCCACCAGCACTCTGGGCGGCAGCGCTGTGAGCTCCTGCCAGACAGGAGCTGCGAGAACTTCCAGGTGTAGTGTATTACATTGCTCCTCATGAGAACGTGCTACTTATGGAGCGCCAGGACTGGCAGCTGTAAGTAGTGCACTGTAAGTAGTACATTCCTACAGAGAGCAATGTAATACACTACACCCAGGTAGGGAAGGCTGTGCCTCCCTAAACAGCCTGGCCCCCTTCCCCTATCTGCCCTCTCCCACTTCCTGCCCCCTTACTGGGTCGAGCACCCATGGGAAAGGGGGAAGTCGGGGCCTATGATGGTTGTGCTGCCCAGCACACCCACAGAGCTATCAACTTCCAATCTAATAGCTTTCTTTGACAGGGTAACAAGCCTTGTGGAGGGGAGGAAGCAGTAGACATGGTATATCTTGACTTCAGTAAGGCTTCTGATACTGTCTCGCATGACCTTCTCATAAACAAACTAGGGAAATACAACCTAGATGGAGCTACTATAAGATGGGTGCATAACCGATTGGAAAACCATTCTCAGAAAGTAATTATCAGTTGTTCACGGTCAAGCTGGAAGGGCATATTGAGTGGGGTCCTTCAGGGATCACTTCTGGATCCAGTTATGTTCAAAGTCTTCATCAATTATTTAGATAATGGCATAGAGATACACTGATAAAGTTTGCGGACAATGCAAAGCTGGGATGGGCTGCAAGCACTTCAGAGGGTAAGTTTAAGATTCAAAATGATCTGGACAAACTAGAGAAATGGTCTGAAGTCAACAGGATGAAATTCAATAAGGACAAATCCAAAGTACTCCATTTAGGAAGGAATAATCAGTTGCACACATACAAAATGGGAAATGACTGCCTTGGAAGGAGTACTGTGGAAAGGGATCTGGGGGGTCATATTGGATCACAAATTAAATATGAGTCAACAGTGTAATTAAAAAAAGAAAACATAATTCTTTGATGTATTAGCAGAAGTGTTGTAAGCAAGACATGAGAAGTAATTCTTCCACGCTACTTCACTCTGATTAAGCCTCAGGTGGAGTATTGTGTCCAGTTCTGGGTGCCCCATTTCAGGAAAGATGTGGACAAATTGGAGAAAGTCCAGAAAACAGCAACATAAATGATTAAAGCTCTAGAAAACATGATCTATGAGGGAAGATTGAAACAATTGGGTTCATTTAGTCTGGAGAAGAGAAGGCTGAGATGAGACATAACAGTTTTCAAATACGTAAAAGGTTGTTACAAGGAGGAGGGAGAAAAATTGTTCTCCTTAATCTCGGAGGATAGGACAAGAAGCAATGGGCTTAAATTGCAGCAAGGGAGGTTTGAAACTAGGAAAAATTTCCTAACTGTCAGGGTGGTTAAGCACTGGAATAAATTGCCTAGGGAGGTTGTGGAATCTCCATCGCTGGAGATTTTTAAGAGCAGGTTAGACAAACACCTGTCAGGGACAATGTAGAGTACTTAGTCCCGCTATGAGTACAGAGGACTGAATTAGATGACCTGTTGTGGTCTCTTCCAGTCCTTCAATTGTATGATTCTAAATAGGGGGTTGCAGGGACTGCCTCTCATGCTCACAGATTCCCTATGCATTACTGTGAGGGACATGGCCCGGGAGGGGTACACGGATCACCATGGTGACTGGAGCAAGGCCACAGCAACCCAAGGAGCTAGAGATGCCCTGACAAATTCTTGCAACCAACACACCACTCACAGTAGTGGGGCTAGGCACAGATGCAAGCCATAGGCATCTACCTCTCCTTCAGGACTTCTTTGGGGGGCGGATTGTTGCTACTTGCTGTTCCCTCCCTCTGTGGCTTCCCAAAGGACTTGAAAAGGGCAGCAAAGCCCTCAGGTGAGCCAGACAGCTTTAGCACCTGCAATTATGATCCTTGAAAGGTCTTGACTGGAGAGAGGGAGCTAAGGAGAGTCTGGATGATTCACCCACAGCTTCCTGCAGTGCCTCCTGGTGGGAAGGAGAGTCTTCCTGTCAGCCCTGTTGTGCAGGGCTGCTAATTCATTGCTCACATCCTCCAAAAAGGACCTGACAGACTGCTGCATTGCATCACCATAAGATGCACCACTAGATCAGTGAAACAGCTCACACTCTCTCTTCAAAGGAGATCTGGTCCTGGCGGAACCAGGATCTGAGCTCTGGCAGAAGCAGCAATCTGTAGTTCTCTTCCTCCCACCTTGTGGGCTGCATGGTCTGAATCCCTGAGGCCTCAGACAAAGCTCCTCTTTCAGACAAAGCTCCTCTTCTCTCTTACGTTGGTATATTCCTTCCTTCATCATTGACTTCATATCTTAAGCAATCTCCTTTTAAAATGTTATTAGTTTTTCCACATTAAGTAAACACAATTAAAAATAGCGAGCCTATCTCTAACCCCTGGTTTCTGCTCTCAGCAGGAGACAACGGATATATACATGTCTGTTACAGGGGGGAAACTACAAACATTACTAAAAAAGTCCCCATATTTCATCACAAGTAGGACTTCCCGACAATGGGTCTAGGTAGGAGTGCCAAAGACATTCAAGATTGCAGTCAATTAATGGAGTGGTTAAAGAAATTAATAAATAACTAGATCTAAAGTCCATTAGTGGCTGCACTTCCAGCACAGCAGAGGAGGAATAAATTTGATCAGATGTTTTATTCTTAGTCTGTGTAAAGTCCAGGGCTGGATCACAAACCATATGAATTTTGATTATGAACCACCTGTCATTGGCAGGGACAGATGAGTTGGATATCTGCATAAAACATTCCAAGATATGGAAAGACAGAAGTAGAAACCTCATTCTTCTATGTTCGGCGTGTTGATAAATTATATATTTAAGTGCTTGACCACATTTTGGTTTGTTATGCAATATATTTAAGAGACCAAATAACCAATATCAGTCAGGTTTATTGCTCTAAGCCAATAATAGTCTAGCACAGGAAAAAGATTCAACACAATACCAGTTTCTGGGAAGCCATCTCGTGCAGTGTTGTTATATTTACCTTACACAGAAAGTGTGCTCCCTATATTACACGCCTAAAGCCATCTTTTTATACCCTGCTTGTTTGTAAGCAAAAGGTACTGTGTATGGCATCTGATGCTAAATTTAACCAATCAGCTTTCTACCTTGTTTTTCTGATACTGTAGTGTACTCCTTATCTCTTTGTTCATAGCACATGCATTCCCAGTACCAAGAGTGTAGAGGTGCCTCCTAAGTTTGTACCAAGGTAGAACATTCATATGTCTTGATCCCAGGGCTGCCCAGGGGCGGGGGGTGGGGAAAGTGGGTCAATTTGCCCCAGGCCCCACAGGGGCCCCGTGAGCCCTGGCCAAGAATCCCTTCCCTAGCTAGAGGCACCTTTTTAATTTTTACTCACCCAGTGGTGGTCTGGGTCTTCAGTGGCACTTCAGCGGCGGGCCCTTTACTTGCTCCGGGTCTTTGGCGGCACTTTGGTGGCGGGTACTTCAGTGCTGCTGAAGACACAGAGCAAGTGAGGGACCCTCCACTGCTGCCGCCAAAGACTCGGAGCACCGCCCAGTGAGTACAAACGCCGCAGCAGGTGGTGCCTTTTTTTATATCCACTCCCCTGCTTTGCCCCAGGCCCCCTGAATCTTCTGGGTGGCCCTGCTTGATCCTGACCGTTTCCCTATCTACTTAAGCCAAAGCTTACATCAACAAATGCAAGGTGTTATGGGATACTTAGCATAAGTGAACAATATTATAGTAAAGGTTTAGGTCAACTTAGGCTATATAACTGCTATAATATTGTGCTTAATGCTATTTGTGCTTAATGCATAATAATCTATATATGGTGGTGCTAGTACATATTATTAATATGAGATAGATAGATTAGATGGATGGATGATATGCTAGCCAGCATATATTGGCCAAGAGGTGGATAGAAAACTAAAACTCTGAGCAAATTGTATCTTTTGGTACAGCCCTGAGGAATGAGTGCTAAGCTGCACTGCCCTCTGAATAACAAGGGGAGACATATGCCTCTAAGATCTCCCTCAAGGCCTGATCTACATTTAAAACTTAGGTTGACCTACCTACCTCACTCAGTGATGTGAAAAATTTCACACCCTGTGCAATGTAGTTAGGCCAGTCTAACTCCCACTGTAGGTGCAGATGAAGAAGTCTTCCCTCAACCTAGCTACCGCCTTTCAAGGGAGTGCAGCAACGGAATCCTTGCCATTCGATTATGTAATACCTTTCTCTGCCAGACTGAAGAACCCATCATCACTATTTGTTCATCATGTAGGAACTGCGAGACTGATCAAGTCACCCCTTAACATGCTCTGTGATGAATTAAACAGATTAAGTTCCTGGAATGTTTTGCTATAAGCTGTTTTCCAATACTTTAATCATTCTTGAGGCTCCTCTGAACCCTCTCCAGTTTATCATATTGTTTGCTTGCACCCACTTTACCAAGCAATCCAGATTGCTCCAGGTTATTGACCTGTCCTCTTCATTATTTACCACTCCTCCAATTTTTTTGTGTCATCTGCAAACTTTATCAGTGATGATTTTATGTTTTCTTCCAGGTCATAGATAAAAATGTAAAATAGCACAGAGCCAAGAACTGAACCCTGTGGGATCCTAATAGAAACATATCTGCTCAGTGAGGGTTCCCCATTTAATGTGTGCCATGTTGATTTTGTATCATTCTAGTTTCTTAAAGTGTTGGCAGTACCAAGACAAATGCCTTCAAAAGTTTAAGTCTATTACATCAACACTGTTCCCTTTATCAATCAAATTTGTAAACTTATTAAAAAAAATCAAGTTAGACGATCTGTTTTCCATCCACCCATGTTGCTTGCCAATAATTATATTACCCTCCTCTACTTCTTTACTAATTGAGTCCTGTAGCAGCCATCTCATTATACTGCCCAGGGCTGATGTCAGGATGACAGGCCTATAATTACCCAGGTTGTCTCATTTACCCTTTTTAAATATTGGCACATTAGCTTTCTGCCAGTCTTCTAGAACTTCCCCAGTGCTCGAAGACTTATTGAAAATCAACTTAATGGTCAAGAGAGCCTATTAAAACATCAAGACATGTAAGTTGAGACATGTCAGAGTTAATCAAAGGAAAATTAATGTAACCTAAATCATCATCATTTAACAGAGTTTTAGTTTTCTATATTTTCAACTATGCTCAAGTCAAGAGCCTTCTTATCCCTACTATGTTAGCATGTATTTACTCCTTGAAATAATCATATTCATCATCTCCACCTCTTCTCCCTTTAACATCTTAACAAAGTTCTCCACTTCTGCTCAACTCCCCAACAGCTAAACTCATTGACTAAGGGCAGATCCACACTACAAATTTACATTGGCGCAGTTGCACCAATGCAGCTGCGCCTCTGTAGCATGTCTGGTGAAGACACTCTAAGCAGAAAGGAAGGATCTCTCACACAGGCTTAATAACTCCACCTCTGCGAGAGGCAGTAGCTATGTCAGCGGGAGAAGCTCTCCCGCCAACACAGCGCTGTCTTCACAGGGGGTTAAGGTCAGTATAACTATATTATTCAGGGGTATGTAGTGTAGACCAAGACTCTGTCAAGATTTCCCCCCTCCCCATGGCCTCATCTGGAGTACTGTGTCCAATTTTGGGCCCCACACTACAAGAAGGATGTGGAAAAATTGGAAAGAGTCCAGCAGAGAGCAACAAAAATGATTAGGGGGCTGGGACACATGACTTATGAGGAGAGGTTGAGGGAACTGGGATTGTTTGGTCTGCAGAAGAGAAGAATGAGGGGGGATTTGATAGCTGCTTTCAACTACCTGAAAGGGGGTTCCAGAGAGGATGGATCTAGACTGTTCTCAGTGGTACCAGATGATAGAACAAGGAGTAATAGTCTCAAGTTGCAGTCGGGGGAGGTTTAGGTTGAATATTCGGAAAAACTTTTTCACTAGGAGGGTAGGAATGGGCTACCTAGGTAGGTGGTGGAATCTCCTTCCTTAGAGGTTTTTAAAGTCAGGCTTGACAAAGCCCGGGCTGGGATGATTTAGTTTGAGGTTGGTCCTGCTTTGAGCAGGGGGTTGGACTAGATGATCTCCTGAGAGCCCTTCCAACCCTAATATTCTATGATTCTATGGGAGAGAGCTCTAATATAAGGTAGTGATGGTTCTATAGGTTTGTTAATGGACTCTTCTCTTCTATACAGGAGTTAAAAGAGAAAAGAGGAAGAGAATTAAGGCCCAGTCCTGCTTGCAGTAAAATCAGTGGGAGTTTTGCCATTGATTTCAGTTGGAGCTGGTTTAAGTCCCTAGTGACTGAGAGTATGTGCTATAGTGTAGACACTTACTACAGTGATGGAAGAGGCTCTTCGATCAGGAGAAAGATCCTCAGCTGTACCTGCTCAGTATTGCTGACACTTTAACAAGCCAGCCAGGCTGCCTGACACACCACCTTGCCTGATGGGCTGAGAAAGCCAGCAGGCTGGTTCTTAACTTAGCAGCAGCTCACCAGCTGCTCAATGCAAATATCCATGGACTCTGCCTCCCTGTTGTCTCACCAAGCCCTGCTCCTGCTCTACTCCTTCACCGCTCCAGCCCAGACCATGTCCTGCACCCAGCCTTGCTCCTGCCTCAGAACCAGCTCTGCTCTGGCCTTCCCTGACTCCTGGTAATTCAGCTCTGACCTTTAACTCTGACTCTGACTCCACCTCAACTCTTGGCTGTGGCATTCAGATTCTGACTTCGGTCCGACCCTCAGTTCTGATTCCTGACTTCAAATCCATCTTGACCCTTGGCTCTTGCATTCAGATTCTGATCACAAGACCTGACTCCCACTGCAACCACTAGGTCTGACTGCCTATGACCCGGTCCACTGACATCTTTCATCACTGTGGTAAATTCACCTCTCTGAGAGGCGCTAGCTCGGTTGACAGAAGAATTCTTTGGTAGATCCAGCACTGCCTACACTAGGGATTAGGTCATTTTAACAACATCTCCCAGGGGTGTGATTTTTGTGCACCCTTGAGCAATGTAGCTAGGTCAATCTACATTTTAGGAGTAGACCAGGTCCGAGGCAGCATGTTGTACTGCATGCTTCTGGACTGAAGGAGGCAAAACAGCCTGAGGCACTGAGGAGAGAATCAGTCCTCAGAGTTGGATGATTAACTATCTCTTTGATCCTGGTGGATGGTGTCACACAGGCTTAAATTTCATAATGTGCCCATTGCATGCATGTTTAGATAGATGTGCGTCAAACAGTAAGGCCTGGTCTACCCTACGAGTTTATCTCGAATTTAGCAGCGTTAAATCAAATTAACTCTGCACCCATCTACACAATGAAGCCCTTTATTTCGATATAAAGGGCTCTTAATATCAATATCTGTACTCCACCCTGACAAGGGGAATAGCACTGAAATCAGTGTTGCCATTTTTAATTAGGGTTAGTGTAGCTGCAATTCGATGGTATTGGCTTCTGGGAGCTATCCCACAGTGCACCATTGTGACCGCTTTGGACAGCAATCTGAACTCGGATGCATTGGCCAAGTAGACAGGAAAAGCCTCATGAACTTTTGAATTTCATTTCCTGTTTGCCCAGCGTGGAGCGCTGATCAGCACAGGTGACCATGCAGTCCCAGAATCAAAAAAGAGCTCCAGCATGGACTGTACGGGAGATACTGAATCTGATCTCTGTATGGGGAGATGAATCTGTTCTATCAGAACTCCGTTCCAATAGACGAAATGCCAAAACATTTGAAAAAATCTCAAAGGCTATGATGGACAGAGGCCACAACAGGGACTCAACACAGTTCTGAAACTTAAGAAGCTGAGACAAGCGTACCAGAAAGCCAAAGAATGAAATGGACGCTCACGGAGGGAGGGGCGACTGAAGACTGTAGCTATCCCACAGTTCCCAAACTCTCCAAAAACCATTTGAATTCTTGGCTGAGCTCCCAAAGCCTGAAGGGTCAAAAACATTGTCACAGGTGGTTCAGGATATATGTCGTCACCCGTCCCCTCCCTCCGTGAAACAAAGGGAAAAAAATCTTTTCTCGCCTTTCTCAGCAGCATCTCCTTCCCTTCCCTTGCCTTGTGGACGGCAGACTGTACAGAAGGACTAGTAGCCGTCATCGTCGTCCCATGAGTGCTCCTGGCTGGTCTTGGTGAGGTCGGTCAGGGGCGCCTGGGCAAAAATGGGAATGACTCCAGGTCATTCTCCTCTTTGTCTAATGGAGATTCACTCCTGCCTGGAATATTATAGCAGCTGGAAGCTGCCCTCCCTTCCCCCCTTTGATCTCTGCTTGCAGAGACAATAAAGTCAGTGTTGTTTCTTATTGATGCATTCTTTATTACTTCATCACACAAAAGGGGGGATAATGGCCACAGTAGCCCAGGAGGGGTGGGGGAAGAGGGAAGCAACGGGTGGCGTTGTTGCTGGGGCACCTCCTAGAATGGAATGCAGCTCATCATTTCCGCGGGATGTCTGGGGCTCTGACCCAGAGCGGCCGTTTGCCTCTCTGGTTCTTTAGTAGGCTTGCCTGATATTCTAGCAGGACTGACTCTCCATTAGACAAAACTTAAAGAAGAGAATGACCTGGGGAGTCATTCCCATTTTTGTCCATGCGCCCCCAACTGATCTCACCGAAGCCAGCCAGGAGCACCCATGACAGCAGCAGACGGTACAGTATAGCTAGTAACCGTCATTGTCAACTTGCAAAGCAGTAGATGGTACAGTAGGGCTGGTAACCGTCTTTACTAACTTGCAAAGGCAAGGGGATGCTGGTGTGTAGTGCTGCAGTACCACGTCTGCTAGCAATATCCAGTAGACATACGGTGACAGTGAAAAAAGGCTGAATGGGCTCCATAGTTGCTGTGCTATGGCGTCTGTCCAGGCAATCCAGAGAAAAGGACACAAAATGATTGTCTGCCACTGCTTTCATGGAAGGAGGATTGACTGATGACATTTACCCATAACCACCCGTGACAAATTTTTGGCCCCATCAGGCATTGGGATCTCAACCCAGAATTCCAATGGGTGGGGGAGACTGCGGGAACTATGGGGATAGCTATGGGATAGCTACCCACAGTGCAACATTCCAGAAGTCGACGCTAGCCTCGGTACATGGATGCACACTGCCGAATTAATGTGCTTAGTGTGGCCGCATGTATTTGACTTTATACAATCTGTTTCCAAATATCGGTTTCTATAAAATCGGAATAATCCTGTAGTGTAGACATACCCTAAGGATTGACCATGAGTTCTTATAGCTTGAGCTAGAGAACCAGGCTGCATAGCTGGGGCTTAACAAACTCACTTCCTTGGTGGATTGGGTACACAGGGGGATGTGTAACACCCACTGAGTGTGTGTGTAATGTGCCCATGCAGAGCCGGCCTTAGTGACTTGGGGTGCACACATATTAGAAAGATTGATCTAGAGTACATTGCACTGTTCTGCATTTGTAGGACAGGACAGAGGTGTGACATACGACAAACTTTGACTCTTCCTCTGAGAGCTGCCTTCCTCTCCTCTCTCACCATTGACTCCCCACCCCGCCCAGGAGCCCATTGAGAGCAGCTCTTCCCATCAGTCCAGAGGACCCAGCCCCTAACGTGATTCCCAGCTGACATGGAACGAGCCCTGGGACCCTCCTGAGTCCAACATTCCACCAGATTCTCTCTGTCAAAGGCTTTCCCTCCTCCAACTGTCATTCCCAACTGCCACGGAATCATCTGCTCCCAACATTCCATCCATTTGCTGTTCAAAGGAAACCTCAGCTGCCATGCTTACCTATCACCGAATCTCTGGTTGCAGCAATGTGCCTTTTCTCCTGCTAAAGTCGCATCACCCCAATTCTGCTTGCTGTGCTGAACACAGCAGGGGAGGGAAAGAGTGCCATGCATTCACACCTGGAGCAGCTTCTTCCTATGGTAGCAGCCCTGTGCAAGTTCCACAGCTGTGTTAGAAATATCTGGTGGGCCGAGCCCAGGATTGGCTGACCAGCACAAGCTGGATTCTTGCCCTGGATGCTACAATAGTACAAATAAATAATAACAACACTTGGCAGCACCATTCAGCCTGCAGGGCCTGCAGGAGTCAAGAGCAAACAACTTATTTACTGATATTTCCCGAACATCAGCCAGCACCTTTTCATGAACAAATTTCTAATGTGTCCGTTACTGTGGTTGCTATCTGACAAAGGAGGGTTGAAGGAGTAGCTGGTGGGGCTGGTGTGCAGAGGCCACTGCCTATCATGCTGACCAATAGCCTCTCATGGTTTCCTTGTACTCCCTCATTTGCCGGTATTTACCCTATTGTCTCTTGTCTTATGCTTGGATTGTAAGCTGTTTGGGGGCAGGGACTGTCTTTTTGTTCTGGGTTCATACAGTGCCTAGAATAATGGGAATTTGGTCCATGCCTCAGGCGCCCAGGTGTTACTGCATTAAAATTAATACATGATCATTAATAATGATAGTCAATACAATGGATTTCAATGGGAGTTGCAAATACTCAGGCACTCTTACGGGTTTCAACCATTACTAATCTGAAATTAGAAGTGACATACCTATGTAATAAACAGACTTTTCTGGTCCACTTAATAGTAAACATTACCGATGATTATTCTCTGTCCATTTCTAAGGGTTGGGAGGACCCTACAGGGTTACAACATTCTTTTCATCACTTATTTGCAGGAAACTAAAATAAAATCTCCCTCAAACAATGCTACCGGTGACCAGAACCCTGTCCCTGAACAAAGGCCCTTTTATTCACTATGAGGAAGTAGACATCAATTTCCTTGTTATCTCAGTCCTGGACTTTCCTGAGTCTCAGATATTAGCTGTACAGTGACACTGTAATATGGCTCCTTTCTACATAAGGGACTGAGACGGCTCATCAAATGCTTCTGCTTAATATATTTATGATCTGACATGTTTACACACACACACACAATTCATAAATTAAAACCCTGTAGTTCTAAATCCCATGGTCTGAAAAATGTTGTGAGAGTCCATGTTTCAAATATAGAAGCAATGAGGTGTATTTTCTTCCATGTACAATATATGGTTTTATCCATTTCAGGATTTAAAATATCCAAAAAAGAAAAAAAAAACCACTACAGCAACATCCTCAGCACTTTCAGAAAATTGCTTGGGTTTTTCCTCTTTTGGAGGCTACAGAACTGAAGGAGGCTGTGTTCGAGTGAAACATTTAGGAGCAGATCCTCAGCTAGTGTAAGTGGTCAGAACTTCACTGAGGGCTGACTACTTACACCGGCTCACAGGCACCGACTCTGTGGGCACTCAGGGGCTCAAGCACCCCCATCGTCCCTTCAGCGGCTGTGCCAATGATCAGCTGTTGTGCAGGGCTGCCCTGCCACTCGCTCCTCTCTGCCCCCTCCCCCACTCACTGCCCTTAAGGCAGGAAGGGGCACAAAAGATGAGAGGCTGGCAGGAGGCACGCAGGGAAGAGGGCTTTGGGGAGAGGGCGGAAAGAGGTGGAGTGGGGATGGGGCCCTGGGGCAGAGTGAGGGCAGGGCCTTGGGGAGGGGTGGAGCCAATGTGGGGCACCCAACAGTAAAACTAAAAGTTAGCACCTTGACCAGCTGATATGCTTCTCATTGAGATCAACTTTCTTTTGTCTAAACCACCCCCCCTCAATACACAACACCTACTTGCAAATGACCATCACGTGAAATAGGTCTGAATGTGTAAGTTGTATCACTTGTGTGTGCCAGAGATAGCTCACAACAATTGTGCTTGTAAAAATATGCATGTCCTAGAGGCTGGACTGATGTGCCTGTGAACATTTGGTCCCTGGTGTCTTTCATCCAAAGTGTTTTACAGATTTAAGGTGCAGAATGTCCTGAGCTCCTGGCATCTCACGGAAAGTGCCCAATATCTGACAAGACTGAGCTCATGGACAGAATTTTCTGAAGGGCTTAGCACCCAAAGGGGCACAATAGGAACTAATGGGTGTTGAGTCCTTTTGAAAGCTTGCCCTAGATTGTGGGGGCTAGGATCTCAAAAATCTGGCTGCCCATGTATATACAGTAGGAATCATTTTACCCCCCCTTCTGGTGTGGAACATTGCAGCTATATAACACCTCACCACATCAGTACAAAACAGCATTGAAGATAAAATGAACAACAACAATAATAACATAAAATAAATGTTTAGGAACGCAGAATGTAATCACTTAATTACAATTTAGCCAGGACATAGGACATCCCCTAATCTTACAAATATACTGTGAGAATAAATGTACCCATACACATTCAGGATCTCTACAGAACCTCTGGCAACTCCGTGCTCCCTAGCACCAAAGAGGGAAATTGGATTAGTACTGAAAGGAGAGCACAACTACTGAATCAGCACCACTTCCTGCATCACTTTGGTTTTCAGGTCTCTCAAGTACTGAACCTGCTTATGAGAACTGACAAGACTGCAGCTTGAAGTGGTGTGCCATGCCTCTATTTGCCTGCGGTGAAATTCACCCCTGCACGCCAGGGCCGCCCAGAGGATTCAGGGGGCCTGGGGCAAAGCAATTTCGGGGGGCCCTTCCATTCAAAAAAAGTTGTAATACTGTAGAATACTATATTCTTGTCGGGACCTGGGGCAAATTACCCCACTTGCTCCCCCTCCCCCCCCCGGGCAGCCCTGCTGCACACAGGGCTAGCACAAGTGCCATGCCACTTAAGCTCTGTTTTGATGACTTAGGTGAGGTTTAAGGGGTTCAATAATCCTTGGGCCCAAAGCTCAAACAAAATCCAACCCTTTGATGAGGCTGGAAACAGTTAAATTAACTGTTTTGTTGTTCCTTTCATTTCTCCTGTGCCTCAGGGTTTCCTGGCGGTGGAAAGAACGCTGAAGCAGTGCTACAGAAAACCTGCTTTTACAGCATTTCTGACTTGGCTGAAATCAGGTACTGCAGAAAGTCTCCCTTTTCTCCTGAGCTTTCCAGCCCCATGTCATGAGCAAAGAGGTCTGATAGGTTCGTTTGGGTGCTTCTCTGCCCCTTTGAAACTCACCCTCCCTAATGCTGCATGGCACATTTCCTTTTCAGATTCCTTATCAAGGCCGTACCTCAGTGTTTTCTGGAAGGCACTCCAAGCCCCTTCAGCAAGGTGAAATCAAAGCTGTGTGAAATCGACTGATAAGTTGGAGAAGCCATAAGAACTACGAAAACAAGGGCTTTTTTGTGTTGTTTTGTTTTTTGTAATAGAAGCCCCATAAACATATTTCCCATTATCTGCTTACAGTAACTACTGCAAGACAGAATGCTCTCTATTGTGTTTGGAGGAGTAGTCTATATACCCCCTAGATCAGAGGTTCCAGGACCCTTCGGGGGGGCACTCCCAGCCCTGCCCACACCCCCAGCTGGGGCCTTAGCCTCGGTCCCCTTACTCCTGTCTGCATCCCTTCCCTCATAAGCCATGGCACCACTCCTGGCCCGACTGGGAAGAGCGTGGACAGGATAGGGCTGCTAACTTTCTATCGCACAAAACTGAACAACCCTGCCCTGCTCCCTTCCCCGAGGCCTTGCCCCTGCCCCACCCTTCCTCTGAGGTCCTGTCCCCACTTGCTCCATCCCCCTCCCTCCGTCGCTCATTTTCCCCCACCCTCACTCACTTTCACTGGGCTGGAGCAGGGGGTTGGAGCTACTTCATACTCAAAGATCTATGGTGAGAATTTGATGCCCTAAGGAATCAAGGTGGTTTTTTTTTGTGGGGGGGCAGGTGTAAGTTGTGGGAAAGAGCTGCATTGTGAGGACAGGATTCTCCACTGTTGGTCCTAGTTTCTGTTGGGCAAAGGAGGAGGACCACAAACTAGCCAGCTTCAGCACCTCCTCCTGGGGCCAGTTCTATATTGGCTCTGATCCTGGCATAGACTAGAGCACCCTGTGGGTCTCTTCCTCTCTAGCACACACCCTATACCCTAGGGACTACAGGCGGCATAAGAACTGCTTAGTCCAGCTCTACACCCACCAGGGGCATCCACATCTGCAGAGATCTGGCCACTTTCCATCGCCTTTATGCCACTCTGACCGTGCCAAGGGAATAGAGTGGACCAGAGAATCTTGGACTTTGCAGTCAAATGGCTTTCGAGGGAGCTGCAGGGTTGCCTAAAGTAGCCCTGCTTGCAGGTGAGCATCTGCAGTGCTCCCACTGCTGCTCCAGTGCCCTTTAATGTGTCACCGCTGGCAGCTCCCTACACCTAAAGCTGGCCTTGCATATATAGAAATTTTGTGCATATGCATGAAGCTTGCAGGATGATTGTAGGGGTTTGGGGTCATGGAGATAGCCATGAGAGACATCTCACGCTGAACCCATTGACATGGGGAATGAAACTGTGTTTAACAGCCAGAGTTCACAGCTGGTTGTTGCCAAACTGGATTTTCGTAATTTGGCTGGCCAGTGTGAGTGGGCCCAAACTGGGTTGTAAGCAAGTAGCACCAGGCAAAATAATTCTAACCCTTTGAAATCTGAGGGTTTTGCATTTGTTTCCATCTCATTAAATTGGTTCAGTTTTTAAGGAAGGAGGCGAGACGAGACCTCAGAATTCTGCAGTTTTCCCATTTAAAACCAGGACCATTTTTTTTGAGAGGCAGTGTTGCCTAGTGGCTAGCACACTGGACTAGGCTTCAAGGGACCTTGGTTCCATTCCTGGCTCTGCCACTGGCCTGCTGTGTGACTTTGGGCAAGGCACTGCCCTGATCTGTAACTCAGGTTCCTCATTTAGAAAACAGAAACAATGATATTAGTAGCAAAAATCCCCACCGGCCAGAGATGGGACACTACGTGGGGGCAAGGAGGGGGGCACTGAGTTACTACAGAGAATTATTTCCCATGCGTCTGGCTGATGGGTCTTGCCCACTTGCTCTCGGGTCAACCAATCACCATATGTAGGGTCAGAAAGGAATTTTCCCACAGGTCAGATTGGCAAAGACCCTGGTGGGGCAGGATCCCCTTCCTTTGCAGCATGTGCCACGGGTCACTTGCTGATTTAAACTAGAATAAGTGGTGGATTCTCTGTAACTTGAAGTCTTTAAATCATGATTTAAAGATTTCAGTAACTCAGCCAGAGGTTATGGATGGGTGAGGTTCTGTGGGTGAGGTACAGGAGCAGGGGGGGGGTGAGGTTCTGTGGGTGAGGTACAGGAGCAGGGGGGCGAGGTTCTGTGGGTGAGGTACTGGAAAGGGTGGGTGAGTTTCTGTGGCCTGCAATGTGTGGGAGGTCAGCCTAGATGATCATGATGATTTCTTCTGGCCCTCAAGTCTATGAGTCTATACAGGCCTCCTTTGTAAAACACTTTGAGATCTACTGATGACAAATTGTATATAAGAGCAAGGTTTTATTATTCTTTTGAGTGAAAAAGACTGAAACAGATAGGGAGGCAGGACTAAAGTCAGCCCTGGGGTAAGGTGGTGTTCTCCACTGACTTTATTGGAGTCTCACCTATTTACTTCAGGAATGGGTTTGTCCCTTAGACTACAACTCGTACTATACAGGACAGCTTGACCCTGTTCTCACCGGCCACACAAACATCTGGGAGGAACTGGGTTATTGTGCTTTTTGTTAAACATATTTGTGAACTTTGTGCCAACAAGGCTTCTGACAAAAATGTATTTGATGAATAATTCAGATCGATATAATTTACTGCTCAGTTAAAGGGAGACTCAACTGTTAGCTGATAAGCAAATGTTGTGTTTCAAAATAAACACTCCTGTTTAAATTCCCCAAACTCTGTGCAAGTTAGAAGTAAACCCTAAATAACAGTAAATGTAAGCTGTAGCACTCGCAGATTTGGCTGATCAGCGTTTATGAGTCACTTATAACGGGCCTCTGTCATTAAATGATTTCAAATTGAGGGAACATTAGCACTAGGTATTACCCATCTCAGCATTAATATTTCTTTAAGTACTTCAATACAATAGTGTATCTCTGGGCAGGGAGGGTGCCCCTAGCCTCTGTTTGCCAGAAGCTGGGAATGGGCGACGGGATGGATCACTTGACGTTTACCTGTTCTGTTCATTCCCTCTGGGGCACCTGGCATTGGCCACTTTCAGAAGATAGGACACTGGCCTAAACGGACTTTTGGTCTGACCCAGTGTAGCCGTTCTTATGTTCTTTCAGTCTGATTTCCCCCAGAACACTTTGGACTGTGGTTCTGTGAGAGCATACAGGCTAAGTAGGGCTGGATCAATAGTTAAATGGGAAATCTCCAGACTCAGCACTGCAGGAATTCCTGCTGATGAGTCAGTTTGGCCCTGTCTACACTAGCTTCTTTCTCACACTTTCCCATCATAAGACCAAAACCAGTGCAACTTTGCTACCGGTAGCAATGGTGGGGAGTGCTGGTGTAGGCCTGACTTTGGTGATTATCAGCAGGTTTAGGATTAGAAGACACAGTGGCCAAAATGTCAGCAGCTGATCTATAGCAGCATTGCCACCACTGCTCACCAGGACTGGTGCAGCTGGAGCTGCAGCTACTCCCATTATGGGATTTGCATAACAAATTGTTAATGTAATCATGGGAAATTTAAAGAAAAATGCTAATGTAGACACAGGTTAAGAGACACACTTACCTCTGAGTAAGTGTGGAATGATACTAGCGAGCACTGTGCTGCTGGAGGATCTGTCTCTTATGTAATCCTTCTGCCAGGCAGAACCAGCAGCAACCAAGGTCGGGCTCAATATCAAGGGGTTCCTTTCCATTGATATAACCCAGAACCATCTCGAGCCCTCACCCAATAACCTGGGAAAATTACACAGCATGCCTGGGTGCCTCTGAGACACAAAACTTCCCCACTCGCAAGCACACAGTGTGAGTGTAGAAAAGAAACTTTTAATAAAAGGAGGAAAGTAACTCGATATTAATTTGGGAAAACACCACAAGCAGGGTTCATAAACATAAACCATGAGCAAAAGACCCACCCCCAAATAGACTGAGTAGTGTCCTTTCCCTTTCAGGTTCTTAAGTCCAGCAACCCAAAAGTCCCTTTGACGTGCCCATCCCTTCTCTGCACCCCACTCACAGTTGCTGTCCTTGGTCAATGCAGACCCAGAGTTCAGAGATGCATCTGCAGAGTTCACTTCCCACCCTGGGTGGAGGTAAGGAGGTACCTTACTCGCTCCACAGCCCCTCTCTGCTGGCCACTCCTCCAACCACTTGCTTTGCCACCAGCCACTTGCTGCGCCTCTCTGTCAGCCGCTTGCTGTGCCACCTGGCCACCCCACCAGCCGCTCATTCTGCTCACCACCGCACCAGCTGCTCGTTCATCACCTTCTGCTGCCACCTGCCTCTCTGCTGTGAACTTTGCACATCAGGTCTCTCAGTGATTTTCAGCTCTTTGCAGGCTGGGCAGAAACGCTGCCCCATCTTGAGTGATCTCAGCTCTCAGTGATTTTCAGCTCTGGGCAAAAAGATGGTCCAACCACAAATGATTTTTAGCTCTCATTGAGCATATAAAATAACAAAGAAGTTCCCAATGATGCCCATTTAGCTTTCTCTTTAAACAGTAGGGAGGAACATGTTAAACCAGTCCAGGGAGAACCTTTGGTGAGGCTGTGCTACCTCCTAGCTAAGACACCTGTTCCCCTCTCTTTTACTGTCACAGGGCCCTGGCATTTGAGCCCCTGGCTTAACGAGGTTCTTTCAACTGAAGGTGCCTCCCTCATTTGGGTCAGGTTAAGCACAGTCCTCCTTCCCTGTATTCCTACCCTAATTACAACATTGATAACCATATTTCACACCCCCTGCGTTCAGAACTAAGGTGATTTGTAACTCAACACCACCCAAAGTCGATCACTTTGACACCGTTGTATCTGCTGAATATGTAAGCAGAGCAGGAGTAAACTATATTTACATAAACACACCCAAAGTCTCTCCCTCTCCCAGCTAGCTGTCAGGGAACGATTCCTTCAGACCCTGCTTACACTTAGATGAGACCAAAGGCCAAGAGTCCTGACCACTTGTCCACGTAACTTTTCACAAGAGCAGGATTGCTAACCCCAGTGTCATGGACAAATTTCAACTGAAGTAATTACTGTCTACTTATATTCCAGCAGAGGCTGTCAAGCTCTGAGTGGGTAGGTGAACTCCATTATCATACAGTGCATTCATTCCACAGTATTTTGAAAACAAATACTGTAAAAATATTTTTTAAAATACCTTTTCTCTCCATGCTGCTTCTTCTCCAGTCAGAGCTGCCATCAAAGGGACACACACACACACACACACACACACACACACACACACACACACACGTAAGGATCCAAGTGGGTAGGAGGGGGAACGCGCACGCACATGCACACGCACACGCACGTAAGGATCCGAGTGGGTAGGAGGGGGTGGACACACACACAGGTAAGGATCAGAATGGGTAGGAGATGGTGAACACACACACACACACACACACACACACACACACACACGTAAGAATCTGAGTGGGTAGGAGGGAGTGGACACACACACAGGTAAGGATCAGAGTGGGCAGGAGAGGGTGAACAGACAGGAACCTGTTAGGGAACAGGCAAAGGAAGAGAGTGGCAATCAGATGAGGCATGCACCCACACACAAGAAGTGAGATGGGGAGAATATACATTTACACACTCAGAGGGCAGGTAGTGGTCAGTGACTGATTAAAACTAACTATTCAAAAGAGGCTCTTTGGGCCAAATTTTAAAGGTATTTAGAGGCTTAAAGACACAAATAGGGACTTAGTGGGAATTTCAAAAGCCCCTAGGTGCCTAACTCTCATTGATTTCAGTAAGCAGGTGTTATCGTGGCCAAACAGCGCGGCCACAAGAACACAGAAAACCAAGTCCTCATGCCTCTTGCTTCCAACTTCCTGTTTCACCAGCTTCAGAGGTGAGGGATGACGACGAGAATTCTTACTCTGTGCAGCAAGGGATCTGCACAGGGCAGGCCAATGAGTACTTCCAGGCTAATATGTCACCCACGGCAGTGAGAGAAGGAGACACCCACCCAAGGTAAAAGCTAGTATTAGAGAAAATAATTTAATTAGTTCATCCTCCTTTATCTCTCAAGTAGAGCTTTTCCCTATTTTCTGTTGATTTCCTCTAAGACTCCCCCTCACCCTAAGCTGTTCTTGTCTCATACCATCAACAGGAGTAGCTTTCATCTATCCCAGAGATGCTACCTCTTAAACTCATCCACTACTGCTTCTTGGAGCAGCTAGTTCTGGAACCCACAAGGGGACACAGTTCTTGATTTAGTCCTAAGTGGCACACAGGATATGGTCCAAAAGGTGGACATAGTTGAACTGCTTGGAAGTAGTGACCATAATATAATTAAATTTAACTTCCTTGTGGTAGGGGAAATACCAAAGAAGCCCACCACTGTAGCATTTAATTTCAGAAAGAGGAACTACCCAAAAATGAAGAGGCTAGTTACATGGAAATTAAAAGGAACAGTCACAAGAGTGAAATGCTTGCAAGCTGCATGGAAACATTTTAAAAACACTATAACAGAGGCTCAAATTAAATGTATACCCCAAATTGAAAAAAAAAACCAGTAAGAAGACCAAAAAAAAAAAAATGCCACCGTGGCTAAACAACAGAGCAAAAGAGGCAGTTAGAGACAAAAAGACAGCCTTTACAAATTGGAAGTCAAATCCTACTGAGGAAAATAGAAAGGAGCATAAACTCTGGCAATTCAAGGGTAAAAGTATAACTAGGCAGGCCAAAAAAGAATTTGAAGAGCAATTAGAAAAAGATTCAACAACTAATAGTGAAAAAAAAATTAAATACGTCCAGAGCAGGAAGTCTGCCAAACAATCAGTGGGGCCATTGGACAATCGAGGTGCTAAAGGAGCACTCAAGGAAGACAAGGCCATTGCGGAGAAGCTACATGAATACTTTGCACTGGTCTTCACTGCAGAGGATCTGAGGGAGATTCCCACATCTGAACCGTTTCTTTTTGATGACAAATCTGAGCAACTGTCCCAGATTGAGGTGTTAATAGGGTATTCACCCAGGAGTTCTGAAGGAACTCAAATATGAATCTGCAGAACTAACAACTGTGGTATGTAACCTATCACTTAAATCAGCTTCTGTGGCAGATGACTGGAGGACAGCTAATGTGATGCCAGTTTTTAAAAAAGGCTCTAGAGGCAATGCTCACAATTACAGGCTGGTAAGCCTAACTTTAGTACCAGGCAAATTGTTTGAATGTATAGTAAACAAGAGAATTATCCCACACATAGACAAACATGATTTGTTGGGGAAGAGTCAACATGGCTTTTGCAAAGGGAAATCATGCTTCGTCAATCTGTTAAAATTATTTGAGGGGATCAACAAACATGTAGACACAGTGGACATAGTGTACTTGGACTTTCAGAAAGACTTTGACAAGGTCCCTCACCAAAAGCTCTTAAGCAAAATAAGCTGTCATGGGATAAGACGGAAGGTTCTCTCATGGATCAGTAACTTGTTAAATGACAGGAAACAAAGGGTAGGAATAAATGGTCAGTTTTCAGAATTTGATTCCCCTGGAAATCCGTACTCAGGCCAGTGCTGTTCCACATATTCATAAATGATTTGGACAAAGGGGTAAACAGTGAAGTGACAAATTTGCAGATGATAAAAAATTATTCAAGATAGTTAAGTCCAAGGCAGACTGCGAAGAGCTACCAAGGGATCTTATAAAATTGGATGACTGGGCAACAAAATGGCAGATGAAATTCAGTGTTCATACATGCAAAGTAATGCACATTGGAAAACATAATCCCAACTATACATATAAAGTGAGGAGATCTAAATTAGCTGTTACCACTCAAGAAAGAGATCTTGGAATCGTGAATAGTTCTCTGAAAACATCTGCTCAATGGGCAGCAGCAGTCAAAAAACCTAACCATGTTAGGAAACATTAGTAAAGGGATAGTAATAAGAGAGACAATCATAATGCCACTATATAAATCCATGATACACCTACCCTAGAATACTGCATCCAGTTCTGGGCACCCCACCTCAAATATAATATATTAGAAATGGAAAAGCTACAAAGAAGGGCAACAAAAATGATTAAGGGTAAAGACCGGCTTCCATATGAGGAGAGATTAAAAAGCCTGGGACTTTTCAGCTTGGAAAAGAGACGACTCAGGGCATTTCTACACTACAAACTTAAGTCGACCTATGATACATCGACTTACAGCCACTGCAGTAATTACTGTGGTTTTCTTGTGCACACTGTCGCTGGTGTGTGTCCTCACCAGGAGCACATCCACCAACTTAAGAGGGGCAGTGTGGGGGACTGAGAGTCTGGTCTTTCAGCAACATGGGGAGTTCCCTGCCAGAAGACCAGCTGCCGCGCAGGTTCTCAGCTCCACTCCCCACTGGAAGCCCAGCTACTGCCGGGACTCTCAGCTCTGCACAGAGTTCCCTACCGGGAACCCAACTGCCCCCCTAGCTCCCCACTGCTCCCCAAGGCTCTCCACTCCCTGCCAGGAGCCCGTCTGCCTGCCAGGACTCCCAGCTTCCCACTGGGAGCCCAGTTGTTCCCCAGCTCCCCACTGCCCCCCAAGGCTCTCCATTCCCTGCCAGGAGCCCATCTGCCTCCCCACTTCCCACTGGGAGCCCAGCAGTTCCCCAGCTCCCCCCTAGGGCTCCCCACTCCTTGCCAGAAGTCCTTCTGCTGTGAAATTGACAACAGGGTCTGCAAGGACACTGCCTTACCCTAACTACACCCAGGGGTGGCTCCACAGACCAGCACGCCAAGCGCGTGCCTGAGGCGGCAAGCCACGGGTGGTGCTCTGCCGGTCGCCGAAAGGGTGGCAGGCAGGTTGCCTTCGGCGGCATGCCTGCGGAGGGTCTGCTGATCCCGCAGCTTTGGTGGACCTCCCACAGGCATGCCGCCGAATCCGCGGGACCGGAGACCTCCTGCAGGCAAGCCGCCACAGGCAGCCTGCCTGCCATGCTTGGGGCGGCAAAATACCTAGAGCCACCCCTGACTACACCGACATAAGCCCTACTCCGCTCGTGGAGATGGAGTTATTATGGTGGTGTAGCAGGGCACGTATATCAGTGTTGGCAAGGTTGTACTGTGGACACTGACATAATTAGATTGACATAAGCTTAGATTGACATATAGGCATATGATAGGGGTCTATAAAATCTTGACTGGTGTGGAGAAAGTGAATCAGAAAGTGTTATTTACCCCTTCACATAACACAAGACCCACGAGTCCCTCAATGAAATTAATAGGAAGCAGGTTCAAAACAAACAAAAGGAAGTATTTCTTCACACAGTTCATAGTCAACCTGTGGAACTCCTTGCCAGCTGATGTTGTGAAGGGCAAAAGTATAACTGGGTTAAAAAATAATTAGATAAGTTCACAGAGGGTAGGTCCAGCAATGGCTATTAGCCAAGATGGTCAAGGATGCAACCATGATCAGGGTGTCCCTAAACCTCTGACTGCCAGATGCTGAGACTGGTTAACAGGAGACAGATCTCTTGATAATTTCCCTGTTCTGCTCATTCCCTCTGAAGCACTTGGCACTGGCCACTGTAGGAAGACAGGATACTGAGCTATGTGGACCATTGGTCTGACCCAGTATGGCCGTTTTTATGCTACCATTTTCAGTAAAGCATTCTTTTTCCTATTCTGTCCTGAACAGTAGTGTGCAGTGCTGCTGTTAAACAGCTACCACCCTCCACCCCAGAGGGGGCTGCATCTCAGTGATGCATTTCTGTGATCCCTATGCAGTAAGATACTATAGGGATCTCTTGGGTATCCTATATACGTGAGGTAGTCATTATTAATGCAGTCATTCAACTGGAGTGACATTTCCATTGATTTAGTCAATGTGCAGCCAGGATAACCCTGCTCCTCAGGGCCCAGGGGTGGATTTTCCCTTCTGTTTTGTTATGTGGTATAGATTTAAGAGGCCATGAACATGAGGTAACGTCTGGAGTTGAAGGGTTACAATGAAGACACTTTCAGTGTCTATGCTAGCAAGACCAACATCCATTGGCAGGCTGTGCTGGCCAAAGCTATTATAATGAGGAAAGTAAATATTATGCCATATAGGCATAATAAGCTGCTTGTGCTTTGAATGGTAGGACCATCCAGAAGGAAAACCTACTGGAATAGTTAGAATTCCTAAGGACAGTCAAGACTACAGATGGTTCCCATCAGGAGGAATTTTTTTTTTTAGATTAATTCCAAAACAAGCCAGAGATATATTTTTATTTCAGAGTAAATGAAAAATTACACACTGGCTCGCCCTCCATTCTTGGCCTCTGCTCTGACCTGGCAGGAAACCTTACTTCATACTAGAGACAAGCCCAAGCCAAAACCCCAGATCCAAACACGCCCAACTGCTCAAACTCTGGACTTGAATCCAGATCTGAATTTTGCAGTCAGAGCCTCCTTCAATTCTTAACAGAGCTGGAACCCCAGATCCAGTCACCCCATTTAACATTTTGGGCCTTGTGCCAATTTGCCCTTGGCTGGATCCCGGCTACGAGGAATTCTTAGCTGGCAGAGCCAGGGGACCCTAACAGACTGTTTCAGATGGCATAATTCAGAGCAGTTCTTAGGCTGCTCTAGATCATACCAGTACTGTGTTGGCCCCTATCCAGCTTCAGGATCAAGGGAACAGCAAGGTGGTTTCAAGCTGCCTTCTCTACCCTCCTGCCTAGATATGGTACTAAATCCAGCTCAGTTAGACCCAGGAACCTGTCCTTTCTCCCAGTCCAACTACCTATGAATTTTGAGGGAAGGGGAGGTAAATTTGGAAATTCAGACTCAAATCTGGATCCAGGATGAAAGAACTCTTTAGTTGACCTAGCGCTGTCTATGCTGGTGGTTAGATCGTCTTAACATCATCACTCAGATTGCTGAGCCATGAAGCTAGATCAACCTAACCTTCTAGCGTAGACCTGGCCTACTTTTACGTGGCTATATCATTACGCAGCGACTCTTTACCTAACTAATGCTTCAGTCAAAGAGTCTGAGGCTGGATCTACCAGATTCACTAGGATGATTGAAAAGTTAGCTACGTCACGGAGGGGTGTGAAAAATCCACCCCCCTGAGTGGCGTAGTTAAGCTGACCCAACCCCTGGTGGAGATAGTGCTAGGTCGATAAAAGAATTCTTCCATCAACCTAGCTGTCACCTCTTGGGGAGCTGGATTAACTACAGTGACATGAAAACCCCTCCTGTCTCCGTAGTAAGCGGCTATGCTGAAGCGCTATAGCTGCGCAGAGGCAATGCTACAGATGTGCCACTGTAGCTGTTTAAGTGTAGACATAGCCTAAGGCAGGGAAATCTGTGTGTACTGGCTTCCAAAAGCCTCCACATTCAGCGGGACAGAGCTCTGGGGGTAACAGAGCCATTTGGTGTCTCCCACTGGCACTATACTTCGTTAAGTGTAGCAGGGCCGGCCCACAACATTTTGGCACCTGAGTGGGGGAGCTCAAATGAGGCCCCAGGCCCCCTCGCTTGGGCCAAAACTTTGAAAGGTCTCAATTCTGCGTTTTTCCTGTCCTCTCATGGTACTGCTCTGCTACCTACCCCAGTAAAGGGGAACTAACAACTTAAAATGCCTTGTTCAAAAACTGTAAGTATCGTAACACTTAACTTTCAAATACCTGAACAGGAAATGTAACTTTTCTTGTCTGCATAGTAAACACTGGCATTTTTATCTGTTTGAATAATCAAAGTGGTGCTTTCCGTGCCTTCTTGGTTGTAAAGATTTGAACTGATTCCTGAAGGTCCACAGTCTGGACCAGCCCATGCTCTATTGAGATAGTTGCAAGGACGACCAGCCTCTCCTGTGTCATTGTGGAGCATACATGTGTTTTTATTAACTTCAGCTTAGAGAAGCTGCATTCTCCACTGGCAACTGTTACAGGAAGGGTTAGAAGTATGCACAGAGCAACAAAAGCATTTGGAAAGAGGGTGGTCATCTTATTTGTGCACATATATTTCAGAACAGCCTTTGGAGTTGATCCTGCTGAAATGTATCTTGAAAGGGCTTTCAGTTCATCATCTAAATCACTCGCATCAATATCGCACATGTCATCGTGTGTCAACATTGTCTCTAGTGCCTTGCATTGCTGTAGGTTTTCGCTAGGTTCTGTGGTTACAAAACGCACCATGAAAGTCATTTGTTCAATCAGGCTGATGTCAGGTGTGCAGTCCAAAATAACAGAGTAATATCTTGCTGACTTCTGATCAGCCACAATCTTCTGTTTGACTTTTGTTGACAGTGACTGTATGATCTCATTATGAATTGTTTTTCCAAGGTAGTGGTGTGTGTACATTTCTTGGGTGGTGACTCTTCTTAGATGCTCCTGGAGTACAGCATCAAACTCAGCCATCAGCTCCACAATTATAAGGAAGTTTCTATTGTTTGGCACATACAGCTGATCTGAAGTGCCACGCAGTGCTAGGTTTTGGGTAGCAAGCATTCTCACAATGGCAATGAGCCTTTTCAGAACATTTTGTCAATAAAGAGACTCTGATGCGATCTTCTCTTGATGCTGATCATCTATGGTGGCCTTTAACCTTAGTCTCATCTCAAGCTCTTTCCACATATGGAATACTCTCTGGTGATTTGCTGCCTTCTCATGGCATGCCAGATTTCTAGCCAGATTTTTCCAGTCCTTTGTTCCTGTAAAACCCAATGTGGCTGGAACATTAGACTGGAAGAGTTTGCAACCAAAACAGTATGCAGCATTCTGGGTTTTTGAGGACATAAGCCATGGCCTCTCCACTTTGTCACCATTGGGGATTTCATGCGAGTAATGTGTTGGATGGAAACTTCTATTTTCATTGTCTTTGGGGAACGTGAAGTTTTTCACTTGCTGTGGCCCATGCAGTACATGGAAGTCCCTCATGCTACTGCTCAAGTGGATCCACAGTCCTGGATCATCTAGACTTAAGGAACTAAACTCAGCAGCAGCTGTTTCTTGCGCCTCCTCCACACTCTTCTCTGATCTACACTTTTCTGCAGGAATGTGCATGGTTACATCCATTTGAGATGGAGATATGGATGCTGCAGTAGCTGCCAGGTCACCTGCACTCTGACTAACTGGAAGATCAGGCATCTCCTCACCACTCACATCCTCACTCGGACTTGAAGGCTCACTGTGAACATGTGTGTCTATGTATCTCAGGAAAGCTCCTTCCTGCTTAAATAGAAAAGCTTCCTTTGCTTGCTTTCTTTTTCTGAATGCTGCCCAGAGGGGCGTTTTCTTCTTTCACTCATGACTGCTGTTCTGTGCCAGCTAGAGTGGCTCTCAACAGTCAATTGAAGGGGACAAATAAGCAGGCTGGTAGAAGGGCCTGAGTGAGGGAAGATATCAGTGTATTAAGGGCCTAACTGGCTCCTACTACTTCAGCTGACTGCCTGGTCTCCTCAAGTGGGTTCAGGGAAGCAGCAGTACACAGGAAGCTCCCTGAGAAGCTGGTGTTCATCGGTCCAGGCTCCTGGGGGTGCTAGCGAGGTACATAAGAGGCTCCTCCTCCTCTCTCTCCCTGCAGCTCCTGCTGCTTTCTGTTATTCTCTCTCACCTTTTCTCCTGCCTGCGTGTTATGTCTCTTGTCCCCTCCTTCCTCCAGCACAGCACTCCACCATCTCTGTGCATCTAGAGCAGAGAGAATACAGATGCTCCAGCAGCAGACACAATTTTCTACACTCTGGGTCCTAGTCATGCCCCTCCCCCCCCCCCACACACAGTCTGGCACCTGAGGCGGCCGCCTCAGTTTGCCTCATGGTAAGGTCAGCCCTAAAGTGTCATTTAAGCAGTGAATTTGGTGATACATCCTTATGGGGGAGAAAATGCTCTACTAATTTGTGCCTTTGAGACACAGCCCTTCATTGGAGGGAAGTGCAGAGCCACACCAAACCAAACTGGAGGTCTGGCAGGCATGGTGCCTGGAAGAAGCACTACATCTACCACTCTCCGCACTCAGCCATCTCTGCAGACTGGCAAAGGATTATCCGGGATCACTGATCCTTCGCCTTCACTATTTCTGGGGGGAGTCTAGTGCTGGGAGCAGTACAGTCACTGAGTGGCTGTTGTGTTCTCTGAGCAAAAGCAGTCGTTGTCCCTACAACCTGTATTGGAAGTGGATGTGGGGGGTTGCTTTGTGCCCTCTCACGGCCCCTTGCAGATGCCAGGCATTGTCTTGCCCGTAGTAGCTTATTTCTAAGTGCCAACCAGACACACAAGATATATGGGCTTTCACTAGGATGTTTAACACAAGTATACAAAATTTCAGCACTTACGTAAGAACTATTCCACATTATGATAAAAATATAAATATCAAATCATTTCCAAAGCAAATGGCATCATTTCAGACCTTAGCCTAACTTTCTGAACACCCACTGCAATTCTTTGATCAAGAAAATTACCACAACATATGGTATTTGCTCATCAGAACAGCTTAGCGGGGTGGACTCTCCATCACTCGGCATCTTTAAATAAAGAGTGGATGGAGGTATTTTAAAAAAGTCTCTGCTCAACTGCAAGTCGTTGGGATCAATGCAGGAGTCACTGGGTGAATCCTCTGGCCAGTGCAATGCAGGAGCCCGGACAAGATTATCATCATGGTCTAGTCTGATGTTAACATTTAAGAATAAACTTTCAAATGAAATGTCCACCTGAGATAGTTCTTAAAGATGCCAGGGCACTTTTCCAGAAGTGTAAAGTCTTCTCCCCAGGGGCCTGGGTCAATTATAAACCAAAGTAACTACATTCTTTCTACTTAAATTCCTACTGCTTTTTCAAATGGCTATATTATGAGATCTTAGGAAAAGAAGTGAAAAACAAGGTGCCCTGTTCATCAGTGGCTATGTTTCACCCCAGAAGTGGCTGCATTTCAGTGATGGTATCTTTGTGCATCATATGTACATCACTTTTTGTTTGTACATTGCTCTGGGATCTGTTAGGATGAAACGTGGAGGAAAGCAAGCATGGTGTAATCTATTCAGCCCAGGGGGAGAAAGAATTTTTGAAGGAAAATAGGGATGGTTCAGCAAATATTAATTGAAGAGCAAAAGATGCAAGCATGTATGACCAAGCAGTGTTTATGCAGCTGATACTCTGGCACTGTCTCTTCTTGGCACTTATCAGTGAAGTCTCTCAGCGTGGTTTCGTGATGGTGCTTCCTGTTCTGGTTAAGAATCTCTGGCCCAGCTATTCTCTCATTTCACCTTAACAATTCCTTGTGCTTCCTTCACAGTGGAGTGGTGGCAGCAGAGGTGGCAACAGAACGGTAGGTTGGATTTCAGATTCCCCTTGTATTGTTAAGAATAAGACTTACAAAGCAGAGGATGGAGGAGGGAAGGTTAAGCACAGGTTTCTGGGCCCAATGTCCCTACTTAAGTCTGAGTTTGTGGGTAGACATCAGAGGCTTGCACCCCAGTTTACTTGCTGTTTGTTTTTCAGAATATCAAAAGCAGGAAGCCTGCAAGAGAGTTGGTGGCTCTGCAGGCCTGCAAGAGAATAAAGGAAACAGTTAAGGAAAATAAGGCCACTGCAGAGAAGCTAAATGATTCTAGTCTCTGTCTTCACTACAGAGAATGGTGGGAGCAGCCATAGAAGGCTTATAGCCTACTGAAACCCTGTTCTGAGTGGGATTGAAGTAGGGTCTAGTCCTTGTGCTGACCTGCACATAGGCTTGCCAATTTTGGTTGGATGTATTCCTGGAGATTTAATCACAAGACATAATCTTTAATTAAAGATTTATCTTTAATTCCTGGAGACTCCAAGCCAATCCTGGAGGGTTGGCAACCCTACCTGCACAGGGTGACTTTCACTCATCAGGTGTCATAAAGCGGATGCTGAAACAAAATTGATAAGCTAGAGAAACAAGTCAGGGGGAGTAGATGGTGCATCCAATAGCTGTGAAGGAACTTATGAATGAAGTGGCTGACCTGCTAATAGAAATTTGCTCTCTTGTTAACATCAGCTCCTATATCAGGAGGCTGGATGGCAACTAATTTTGCAGCCATCTTTAGCACAAAGCACTTCAGTGATTCTGGGAACTACAGGCTAAGAAGCCAGGTAAATTGGTCCAAATGATCCTTGAAAACAGAATTATAAAAATGCTTAGATGGAGCACAATACGTATAAGGATAAAACAGCACAGCCTCTGCAAAGGAAAATAGTGTCTCTCTAATCTACTTAGAATTTTTTGAGCAGATCAACAAAATAGTGGCAAAAGTACAGCTCTTTCTGTGCTCCATGCCACCTGGTTAGCCGTTCAGCTCAGAAATCTGTGCTTGCCTTGATTTCATAGGTCTGACTCACCTAACTAAGGAAAAGAAAGCTGTGCTGTAGAACTGGACAATAGATTTCGCATCCACCCCGCCCCAGTGATAGGACCGTTGCCACTAGTACAAAAGAAGTTATGTGGAGGGGGAAAAGGGAGCACCAAGGAAATGAAATAAGGGGGCTGGGGAGAGAAAAGCCTGGAGACCAAAAAGGAAAGAAAAATGAGCAAGAGAAATGGGAAAAGATAAATGAAGCAGGGTCCGAATGAGGGCAAGAAAGCCAATAGAAGATGCAGCTAATGGATAATGATTAGGGGCTAGCAGGAAGATGAAGGATTGTATCAGTCAATCCAATTTAAACCCTTCTATTTAAAGAAATAAACTCCCAAGGAAAAACAGTCTAAGATTAGAAACGGTTAGGATTTCTGCGATTGCAGACAGCAGCCTCTGATGCTGTACCGGGGTGGTTTATCATCTTCCCAAAGAATGGAAGATTAAACAGAGGATAAAAATGGGTTGTATTCTATGTTTTGATGGCAGAGGTAGATTTATATTTTATAGGCTTTAATCCTCCCACCCTTATCTGAGTAAAACGCTCTGGTATTTCCTACAGCCCAGGCAGTTTTACTAGTGTGCTACTATGGCAGAAGTTGCATTTAATTTTTAGACCTCTTTGGAGAGTAATAGTGAGACTGTGTTTTCAGTCAGATGCAACTACTGTGCTGGTGAGGGTGCAAAGGGAAATGGAGAACAACAGTATTTTTGAAAATTGGCCCTAACCATATAGCAAAAAACCCAAATATGTAGCTCCTCTGCAAGTTAAGTGGGTTATTTACTATATTAACCTTCCCCCTTTAGAGACTTGGCTTCATACCAGTGATACAGTATTAACAGCTTCAGTGATTCACTTGTTGCTCATAGCCTAATCCCTAACAGACAGGCTGATTATCAAGAAAAACTTCCAGATCCAGAGTGAAATCTATTCATTAGGCCACCAGGGAGGTGTGCTGAGACCACTGCCTATCATGCTGAACAGTACCGTCTCAGTGGGTACGTCTACACTGCAATAAAAAACCCACGCCACTGAGTCTCAGAGCTCGGGTTCTGACTTATGCTAGTGGAGCTTTGACTGCAGGACGAAAACTTGCAGTAGAGATGTCTGGACTCAGGCCAGAGCCTGGGCTCTAAGATCCTCCTCCATCACAGGGTTTGTAGCCATAGGCACCAACATCCCCTCTGCCCAGTGGCTGCTCCGGCCCTCCCCAGGGTAGGACCCCGCTCCTACCCTGCCTCTTCCCACCCTTACCCCACTCCCATTCCAGCCCTTCCCCAAAGTCTCCACCCCACTCTGCCTTTTCCAACCCCAGCCCTGCCCCCTTCCCACCCTTATTCCACCCCCTTCCCCCCAGTCTCTGCCCCTGCTCTGCCTCCTCCCCTGAGCATGCGGCATTCCTGCCCCTCCCCCTCCCTCCTGGAAAGTCCTAAGTGCCCCCAAACAGCTGTTAGGTGGCGGTGGGCTGGAAGCGCTGTGAGGGAGGGAGGGGGAGGAGCGGGGACATGGCACACTTCAGGGGGGAGAAGGGGGCAAGGAGGGAGGAGTTTGGCTGCCGGTGGGGTGCGGAGCACCTGCTAATTTTTCCCCATGGGTGCTCCAGCCCCAGAGCACCCATGGAGTCGGTGCCTATGTTTGTAGTCCCACAGTCCAAGCCCTGCAAGCCCAACTCAGCTGAGTGGGCCAGCCATTGCTGTGCTGTGGGTCTTTTATTGCGGTGTAGATGGGCCCTTAGTTTCCTTGTGCTGCTCTGGCTATGTCCATCTCCTGTTCTATACTTTTTGGGGCCTGGACTGCCTCTGAGGGCATGTCTACACTTAAAACATTGCATTGGTGCAGCTGCACCGATGCTATACTTTAGTGAAGATGCTCTATGCTGACGAGAGAGAGCTCTCCCATCGGTGTAGTTACTTCACCTCCTCAAGAGGCAGTAGCTATGTCAGCGGGAGACACTCCTCCACCAGCACAATGCTGTCTACACAGGGACTAGGTTGGTATAACTACATCACTCAGGGGTGTGGATTTTTCACAAAAATCCTGAGCAACATAGTTGTATCGCTATAGGTCTGTAGTGTAGACCTATCCTCAGTATGTGTCTATACAATGCCTAATGTGGTAGGTCACTTAAGGAACTTTAGGTGCTAGAGTAGGGGTCAGCAACCTTTCAGAAGTGCTGTGCCAAGGCTTCATTTATTCACTCTAATTAAAGGTTTTGCGTGCCGGTAATACATTTTAACGTTTTTAGAAGGTCTCTTTCTATAAGTTTATAATTTATTAACTAAACTATTGTTGTATGTAAAGTAAATAAGGTTTTTTAAATGTTTAAGAAGCTTCATTTAAAATGACATTAAAATGCAGAGCCCCCCGGACCAGTGGTCAGGACCCAGGCAGTGAGAGTGCCACTGAAAATCAACTCGTGTGCCGCTTTTGGCACCCGTGCCATAGGTTGCCTACCCCTGTGCTAGAATAATAATAATACTGAATAATCTGTCCAAGAGATTTCTGTTCTAGTTCCTATACAGCACCCATCACTGTGATATCAATGTGGTGACAGCCCTACTGCATGGGACACAAAACTGGACTAGGCAAGGCCCAGAAAAAAAAAATCAAACAGACTCTAAGGAGCAACGCTGCATTGGCAGCAGCATTGGCTAGCTGACTAGTAGATCTTGTCCAGCTTTCACTGCTGTGATGCTTTGATTCAGGAACTGCCCAGCAGTCAGGCTGAACTGGCAACCCCAGTTCTAAACAGAACAGAGGGGAAGACCTGCTGGGCTGAGGCAGAGGCGCTTGCACACAGCCCATCAGCTAATGCTTCCCAATCAAAACAAAAAATCCCCAAACACAAACTGTTTCCCTCCCCCAGCACCACTAGAGGGTGGGCAGCAATGATGATTGAGTGTTTTTCCAAGCGTACTCATGCTGCACTTGCATATATAGCATGACTCATTCACAACAAGAATTTCCATTTTGCTCTGGACTCCTGGCCGTCTGCTTGCATGGAAGTTCTCTAGCGTGCATCTATGTATGGAGATTTATCACAGTCCTTTGGAGCACTAGGAGAACAACAAGGAGGCATTTGGGGTGAAGTAAGGCTGTCAAGTTCACCTGACAAGCATGGCACTTGTTACGAAATCTGCCGTACTGTTCCAGCTGTCAGCAGCTGTGCAGAGGCCTGTCAAGGGTGTGCCACGAGTCACTGAACTGTTTACTTGGAGCTGCCATCCACCTATGTCAGACAGAGTTCAAAAGAGATGAGCATGGAATATGAATAAGGAAGAATAATGCCCAGCGGCAAGAAGAGAAGTGTTGGGAATCAGGATTTAGCCATTTATCCCTTATGGCCTATTGCAATTCTGCCAGTGATTTGCTGTGGCACCTCAGGTTATTTTCCATAGGTGCCAATTCTGTGGGTGCTCCGGGGCTGGAGCATCCACGGGAAAAAAAATAGTGGATGCTCAGCATCCACCAGCCACAGCTGTTCAGCGGTGCCACCCATCAGCTAACTGGGAGCGCTGCCAAATAACAGTTTGGCAGCTTGGGAAGGGGCTTGGGGGGAGGGAGAGAGCAGTGAGTGGTGGGAGGGTGGGGGCCTTGGGGAGAGGGCAGAGTGAGGGCGGGAAGTACTGGAGCAAGGGAGAGGCCTTAAGGGAAGGGAAAGGCGCAGAAGTGGGAAGAGGTGGAGTGAAGGTGGGGCCTTGGGGCAGAGCGAGGGTGGAGCACCCCTGGGGAAAAGTAAAAGTCGGAGCCTATGTTTCTTTCTGACCCTCTGTGTGCATGTGTAAAATGAGTGTCATTATGAATTTGTATTACAATCATGCTTAGGAGCCTCAGGACTCCATGGCACCAGGTGCTGTACAAACACAGGCAGCTGACAATCTAAGGATAGCAGATATATACAGACAGTCTGATGTGGGGAGTACCATGGTCAGCATGACAGGCAGTGTCTCAGCACACCGGAAGCCTGTTGTCAAACTTCTGAAGGCATCCTGGAAAAGGAGAGTTTTGAGGCGAGATGTGAAGGACGACACTGAGGTAGCTTTGCAGATATCTAGGGGGAGCTCTTCCCAAGCATGAAGGCAGCCAGGGAGAAAGCACAAAGGTGCACGTTTGAGAATTTACCAAGTGGGCAATGGAGACCGACATCATAGGCTAATCAGACACAAGGGTTCACCTTCCAATACTGAACGACAGGTAAAAGGCAGCACGGTCTAAACAGACAGCGCCATAAGAGACATTGGTTCTATTCTCAGCTCTGCCACAGACCTGTATAACCCTGGGCAAGTCACTTACCCTCTCTGTGCCCATCTCCCCTCTGGAGCAGACACAGGGAAAAAATGGTGGGTGCTGAGAACCCACCGGCAGCCCCCCTATCACTGGATCTCCTTGGCCCCCCAGTGCCTCCTGCCCTCTCAATGGGCCCCGCCAATCAGCACCTCTCCCTCCCTCCCAGCACCTCCCACCTCCGAGTCGGGGATGCTGGGGGGAGAAGGGAGAGAAGCAAGGGCGCAGCACACTCAGGGGAGTGGGGGGAATTGAGTGGGGAAGAGGCAGGGGCAGGAAGAGGTGGGGCAGGGGTGGAGCATTGGGGAAGGGGTGCAGTTGGGGCGTGGCCTGGGCAAAGCCGGGGGGGGCACCCCAACAGATTAGAAATTCGGTGCCTATGCCTCTGAATGTCTTGAGTGTACAGACAATTAGTCTTTCAGGGCAGACACTGTCTCTTACTGTGCATGATACATCTAGCAGAATGTCAGCCTGTCTCAGTATCTAGCAGCTACTGTCACAGCAATAATAAAGAGTTAGGGGATCTAAATTCAGTTAAAGAAATGAAAATGTGCCAGACAATTGCAACAAATCCTTTCGTGTCCAATTTCCAGTGTTCACGTGGGGCTCAGATAGCCGCAGCAGATGGCCTGGAGAGGCTGCTTTTTCCCCCTTGCTCGCCAGGTGGCAGAAAGCCTTTGTAAGTCTGCCATGCTGCTCACCCTCCCAAACTTAATCTCACCTAATCAATTCCTTGCTATTGCAGGAGCATGGGACACTGAAGGCACCTCAGTCCCTCCTGTTCTCTGCCTGTGACACAACAGTTTAGTCTCCAGAAGACAGAAATACTTTAAGTGAAGTAGAATCACTGGGCTTACTATAGGGGAAAGCTAGATGAAATGTAATGGTCTGTTTTACACAGGAGGTCAGACTGACCGAATGGTCCCCTCTGAAAAATAGAGTCCCATATATCTCCCGCCTTCCAGGATCACCCTAGCTTTTGTCAAAAATCATTTTTCAGCCTTTGCAATGTTCTGCCCATCTGTAGGTGGATGGGGATTTGGGAACAGTAATGTACCTGACGTAGGGAAGAGTGTCTAGGCATGCGTGACCCCTTCGCCTCCCAGCCATCTCAGCACTGTCTGTGGGGACAGCTGGTTCGCTCTGCTTGTAGGCCTTTCCCAGCCAGCACACCTTAATGCCAGCTGGGACAGGGTCCTATGGAGCCGGAGCTGGGAATCTGTGAGGATTCTAGCATCACTAAGGGCCAGAGTCATTACTGAATGGAGCCTACAAAGTCTGATAGGAAGACTCACAGTTTGAGGAGGGAAGAAAGAAAGAAGAGAGTCCAGCGCTGCACCTCGGAATACAATATAACATCAAAGGATCACCGTGTAATGTGATTACAAGGGCCACTCCCACTTAGACTGCACAGAACCCAGTCTAAGCTGGACCAGATGTTCACAGCAAAATTCAGAACCATGTGGGGCATTTGCCTGGTTTAGTGTTTTGTTACCAACTCAGTAACTCAGCCAATGGGTGATATCTCTATGTTCACTAGGAGGCACCTTTCACATCAGCCTGCTCTAGTTTTAAGGAAAACTAGACTGATTTATAGTTTTATGTTGAAATCGTATGAAATTCACAACTTTCCATAGTTTTACCATGACGGCAGGTGATGAAACTGCAGTTTCGATGAAGTTTCAATTGGGGCTTTAGGGTTCATTTGAATCTTAAGATCAGCAGATGCTTCTCGACATAGATCTGAACATCCACACACGAACACCTATGACCTGAAACTGCCATGAACTGTAGCCACTGTGAAATGAACCCATTTATCCATCTGATATATTAACTATGTTGTTTTTTTTACAAGAAAGTTTAAATTACAGACAAAAGCTTGCATCTGGATTCAGGTTTGGAGCTGATTAGACTTGAAATCTTAGCTCTGGTTCACGTTTGAGTCCAAGTTTACAGCCCAAAGCTTTGAATTCCAGGAGCATTCAGAACCAGGTTTTGGTTTGGCCTATTGTAGAGCTGGAAAGTTTGGAACTAGACCTGGAGTCAGGTCTGAGATTTTGATTCAAGTCCCTCTCAGGTTTAAAAATACACCGAACTGAGAGAATATACCAAAAAGATAACAAGAGGCAGCCCAATTCAGCAGTAAGTGGCAATCTCTAATGTTGCCTGTACTAGGCTCTTTGGGGAAGTGTCACTCTGTTGTACTTGCAATATGGTGGCAATTGAGGGAGTGGGAGTGGGGACTGGTCTCAGGCAACTACCAGTGTTTTTGACAGCGAGACCTGCTCTGAGCTGGGCCAGACATCACAGCAGGAAAATCCAGGAGCCCTGTCTACACTAGAGCTCCTGCCACTGTTGCTAGCCCCTGCAAAGCTGCACTGGTGGAAGTTTCCACAGCATCTCTTTCAAGGATGTCCAGTACTGGAATGGCAGAGGTATTGTCTGCCAGGACCAAGGTGCACTGATGGAGCCGTGTACTGGGGGAAGCTTACAGAGCACCAGCTCCGCCAGACTTGGGTTCAGAAAACACTACGAATGCTCACACACAAACATTTAAATCAGAGAGATGGCAACAACCAGCAGATCAACAGGATATGGAGGCAAACTTCCAGAGGCAAACTGATCTATGCCAATATCATCTTAGTGGTAACTGTTGATCTAAGTTTAGTTACATCAGAGACGAGTTTGGTCTACTGCACAGAGGTTGTTTCCTAGAAAAGATTTCTGAAAGGCAGAGGCTGCTGCTGCTGCTGCAGGGAAGGTAGCCTTGTGGTTAAAGCAGTGGACAGGCAATCAGAGAGGAAGGATGGCCTAGTGGTAAAGGGATTTGCTTAGGCCTTGGGCAGCCTGGGCTTGAGTCCCTGCTTTACCACAGATTTCTTGTGTGACCTCAGTCAAGTCATTTTGTCTTTCTGCACCTCAGTTCCCCGTCTGTACAATGGGGAAAAAAGCACTTCCTGACCCACAGCAATGTTGTAAGAATAAATAACTTTGTGTTTATGAGGCGCTCACACCTACTATGGTAATGGGGACCATAGAAATAACCTAAGAGCCAGATCTGGGTTTGATTCCCGCCTTTGCCACAGACTCACACTGGGTATGGCTACACAGTAAAGGCTGACCCATGCCAGCTGACTCAGGCTCGCAGGGCTTGGGCTGTTTTATTGATTTCTGGGTGCTAGGACCCTACAAAGTGGGAGGGTCCCAGAGCTCAGGTTCCAGCCCAAGCCTGGAAATATACACCATTGTGAAACAGCACTGCAGCCCAAATCAGCTGGCCTGGGCCAGCCATGCTTTTTTCTTTGCTGTGTAGACATACTTTCTGTGCCCTTGGGTTAGTCACTGAATCTCGGTGTGCATCAGTTCCATCTGTACAACTCAGAGGTGAGCGGAATTTGTTAATGTCCATGAGATGCTACAGTGATGCAGTCTTCACAGTGTAAGAAGTTAGAGGTATCTCCAGCTAGTCTTAACAAGCGTTAATAATGCCAGTTTGGCAGCCTCAGTCCAGTTCCCAGGGGGTGGGTGTCTGTTACAAAACTCACTGGTTAGTTCCTGTGTTAGATATCTGAGCAGAGAGACCAGGGATTGAATGAGTTATGGAGACTGAACAACAACCCTCTCACCTCTAGAGGTGGCTTCTCCAAAAGAGAATCTAGATGAACCAGCAAGGCTGTCTAAGATATGGGAAATTTACATGATGTGGGCCCAGAACATCCCTATGAGTCTTAGTCTCCAGGGCTGATAATCTAGCACTTTCTGCACAAATTTAGGTTTTAAATGTCCCATTTGGGTCATTATATTCTGCAGACCAAGATCATTTTATAGATTCATTTGGGGAGGGGAATCATCTTCACTTCCTGTCCTAAACTTGTGCAGTACCATTGTGTGCTGTCAGCTGCTGCATCCCACCACAGAGGTGGCTGCATTTCAGTGGTCAGTGAATTCCTGCTTATGCATTATGACAAGTGCATTGGTGTCCTTTGGGACAAAAGAATTGCTATTTTAATGTAAGTTACTATTATTCGATTAATAATATAACTCCTCTTAATTTACTAATCCTCTGACCTACTTTTGCCCACCACCATTGAACAACAGTGTTTTCATTTCAGGTATGATGGAGAAATTCATAAGGGAACAAAGAGAACTCTTTGGGATTTCATCCCATCTGCGCATCTCCCCCGGACATAAGCATCAGGTAAACTGGATTCTCCCACAGAAACAGTGTCCCTTGTCTGCTGGGAACTCGGTTGGAGTCGTTTTCATTCACTAGTTGTGCAAAACAAACCAGCTCCCGTTTTTTCGGCACAGACATGGATTGAATGTCAGTGAAAAATAATTTCTTTAATGAGAGTATAGAGATACATCAGCTGATGCTTTGCTTCAGTAAATCTCACGGTCACACAGGTCTAAATCTGCAGCGGTGGCAGCATAAGCCTTTCTGTTTATAGTCCACTGAGACAGTAGGGACACAGAGGAAGGGTATTTCTACTTCCAGCCAAGGATCCCCGGACTTAAAAATGGGCAGTGGCATACAGGCAAGGAGTGTGATGAATGCTTTTCAATCTTGGGCTATTCAGGGTGCATGTATCCGAGCATGCAATGTAATTGCTTAATCTTAATGTTAACTCTTAAGGTATGTGTAATTACAGCCTTACATGGCACATGTTTAATTAGAAAGCTAGTTTGGCTCTTTCAGGATAAAGTTTCAGCAGCAGTGGCTATAGGAGGTCAGACACCCAGAGTGGTTACATAACAGCTTAGTAAAAGGAGGATAAAGGGCTGGCAAACGATAACAGAATAAGCTTGTTACTATCCCATGTGTCTGCAACACACACACACGCACACACACACACCCCTCTCCTGGGATGAGATATACACTGTTTGTTTTGTTATCGCGTAAGATCAGGACCCCCCACAGGAATGTAATGAGAAACTATCCGGATGACATACTGGCATGTCCTGAGCAGGAGTTGGAGCCTGCTTCCGTAATTCACACACACACTGTACATCCACAGGACATAGGAAGACGATTGACACAGGCACCCCCTGACAAAGGGGGCATGAGAAGACGGGTCAGCCTATGCACCAAGGCCCCACTGCTACAGTTACACCTGTCCAAATTTTTTACTGTGAGCCATTTATCTGTCAGACTGAGCCTCTGTCCCCATTCGTGGACTTGTCTGCAAACATGTCACCACATTAATATATTTGCCATTTGGAATTGTTCAATGCATGCTTTTTATGGGAGGGTTTCTGCCAGTTTATTACAGTTCACGTGGTCAGACTTGAAGCCTGGAGCAGAGCCAGAAGCAGAACCCACATCACCTCAGCATTCACCACGAAACCAGGCATCAAATTCTGGTTTGGGATAGGCAGTGGTACTCATCCATGCTCCACCCACAAACCAAGCCTCACCCACTTGAGATTCCACTCACAGGAGTGAGTGCAGATCTTCAAAATACGATCAGGCAGACTCTCTGGGCTCCAGAGGAATGGCTCCCTGCAGTGGGATTTGAATACGCCCGTGAGTTTTGCTCCTCAGCCGTAGCTTCCGCCCAGTGAAGGCCAAATGCTGTCCTGGGCTCACCTCACCCTCAGTACAGCTCAGGTGCCTTTCTGGTCTTCTTGGGCATGGCTTTTTCTTGAACAAGGAAAGACAACAAATGGTGGAGTGGCAGAGGGGGAGAGGATGTATAATAATGGTGTGAACACTGTGACCTGCACCGTGAGGGGAAGTTACTGTACAGTGGGGTAGTGGATGAAGGTGACACAATGGCTGACCAAATGAGAACACCCAAGCTCACATTTGAAAGACAATGGGACAAGCTGTTAGCTTCAAGAATCCAGTCTCCAATCTCCAACAGCTTGCAAGCGTTATTTGCCAAAACTAGGAGCTAAAATGCCCTTCTCAGAGGGAAAAGGACACACACGCACAGACACACACACACACACACACTCTAAAAACTGGGCCTTCCCCAAGCCAGTGAGTGAGAATCGTTATGAGAAAAGCTAGATATGTGTACTCTATTTGATTGTTTAAGATGTTTTCTCTGAAATGCTTTTGTTCTAAATAAGGACTTTGCCCTGAGGAGGCCATTTGGACACTGAAACCACTGTCATTGCCCAGAGGGAAGAAAATTGCAGGAGCTGGACATAAGTCGCACCTGCTGAGGTAAATCATGGTTGATACTCAGGGGACTTCAGTCTAGGGCCCAGTCTGAGAGCGGGAGACAGGTGACAGCTTGGGCCCTGCGAGCTAGACTAGGTGTGCTGAGAGAGACCAGGACGGGTCAGAAGGGTTGTCAGCCCAGTCACTGTGACAAGTGGTGTTTCCTAAGTACACCTGAATGAACTGTGATCCTCCCTCCCCTTTCTGATGTGCTACAATGGGCAGTGACCTAGTTAGTAATGCTGACCTATAGCCATTGCGTATCTGAGCTAACAGCTTGCTGAGATGAATGGGGCAGTTCTATTGGTCCAGGCTGAATCAGTTACACTCAGCTCACATGTCTGAGGTTCTCTCAATAACCAGACCAGCGAGAGAGTTTTTTTGCTTTTCTCTAAGCTAGAATACTGATCGCTAACCAGACTCAATGAGGCCATAACTGTATCTGGTACAACCAATTCTACAAGGCAGATTCTGCTATCTGCTACACCCGTGTAACGCCATTGACTACAGTAGAGATGTACCAGGGTAACTGGAAGCAGATTCTTTTGGCCCAATGTTTCTTGCTTCCAGAACATTTTGCTTCTGAGGTACAGCCTTGATGATACTGGCAGACTGATTTCTAAGGCCATTAATTGCCTACAACTGATGGGTTTGGTTTAAGCACAGTACTGTGTGTCTTCTAGCTCTGACACTGGGGCCAGATTCACAACTGCCTCCTGGCTCTCTCTCATCAGCTGGGTCCCGTTCCCCACTCCCAGGTTGAGCCCCATACTGCGTTGTTTCTAAACGGGCACTGCACTACCCCCACAGGAGCAGGGGGTGTTTGAGAGCAGACCAGGGCTGGAGCAGAGGCATATTGGGGTGGGCCAGGGGAGGACCAAGGCAGGAGGCAATGTGCCATGGCAGACCTGCTTCCTAGAGAAGAAATCCCAGCTGTTGAGCTATTGCTCTTCAGAAACACTGGGCTGCTGATAAATTGTGTCAGGGAATAATACATGGGTTAAGACTGCATGCTTTAATTCCTCAGTTGCCCTATTCATCTTGGAGAAGCATCATCTGGCTAATAGGCGAGAAGGTACGCGCACCCAGAGACTCACAAATAACGTTATTTTGATGCTTAGTAAATCACCCAATGACAAGATCCACTAAATCGCAAGGGAGACCAACTGCTCTGTACTGTGTCCATTTAGAACCAAAGTGTCCTCTGTAGATTCTAGTTCCCTGTATGGGGATAAACTCCCTATGTGTGGGGCCTGATCTTGTTGTGACTGAAGTCAGTGAGAGTTTTGCTATTGAGTTTTGTCAATAAGAGCAGGATCAAGCCCCTCAACCCCCATACACACAGGAACTCCCAGGACTGGAGTCCAAGAGTATGACTACATTGCAGTTAGACACCCCCAGCTAGCCAGTGCCAGCTGACTCAGGCTCATGGGGCTCAGGCTAAGCGGTTGTTTTATTGCAGTGTAGACATTCGGGCTCGGGCTGCAGCCCCCTAGGGTTCTAGAGCCCTGGCATCAGTCTGAGCCTGAATGTCTACGCCACAATTAAACAGCTCCTTAGCCCAAGCACCTGGCACGGGCCAGTCCCAGGTGTCTAACTGCAGTGTAGACATGCCCTCAGTTACACCACGGCTCTTTAAGTCAGATCTGATCATACAAGAGGGCTTTAAAGGGGATGTATATGGTCCCTAGGAATAACTCTGATGCAGATGGCCTCCCTGTCTGGTTCAGACCTGCTGTAAGGGCTTCATAATACCCTGGCTCAAAGCTTCTCGCATAAGAAGATTGGGGCATGTCTGGAATTCAAGGCACCTGGGTATTGTCCATAGCCCAGTGCCCATGAGGAGCAGAGCTGAAGTTAGAGATCCCCAATGGCTGCTCAAATTTACACTGGGTGGGGCTGTCAGGCAGGGCTCCTTCCTGGCCCCAGAATATGGTATGGTGGCTTAGAGCCCCTTGCCACAGCACAGGAATGGAGTAACTGAGAATCAGGCCCATAATTTCTTCCATGGTGGGGCAGTTCCCCTTACCCCTCCCCCCACCTAGCTTGGCCCCTGCAGAAATGGCTAGACATTCAGCCCCCCCAAACGGTCAGATCTCCATTGCTTCACCGGGCTTTCAGCCGATCCATGGAAACAGAGCATAAGGGCTCAATTCTGCAGGCCTTGGTCTTTCCTCAGGGGAACATCTATTGAAATCAATGGCTTAGGACCAAGCGGAGATCTGAGGCTCTGGCTCACAGCATGGACTACAGGTTTGCACGGGGTGCAAGTGTACCTCACTGGGCCCGGTGGTACTAGCCAGCATCACATGCTCACTGCACCCATTGCTGCTAGCTACCAGGCCCGGTTCAGTGCTCCGCGGGCTCCTTGTCACAGTATTATTAAAATCCCACCCTCAGCGTAAACACCATCTGGCATAAGGCAGCTCAGCTACAGAGACAGTAACATTCTCAGCAGAGTTTTTGCCTGCAGAAGATAATCCCTTGCCAACACATAATGAAAAGAAGGCCCAACCGACCTCCTCCGTGTCCCTTTCCAAAGGGAAACGCCAGAGGCTGGGGCAGGACTTTATCCCCATTGCTCACAGCCACCTCCGTGTTTTTCTACAATGTTGTGCTGTAAACTCTGGGGCAGATGGGACTTTCAGCAAAGACACCACAGGGCAGAAATTCCTTTATCTGAGCATAGTTTCTTCCAGCTGCCAGCCCCCTAAAACATCGCTCCAGGGAGTGAGCTTTATACCACCAAGAATCTCCACACATATTCAGCCCTTGCTATTCAGCTGCCAGCAGGACTGCTCCAGTGCGGTTATTTATAGGGATCCATAAACTCATATAGGAGACAGAAAGTAGTCCAGAAAGAGCTGACTAGATAGAAGAAATGGTCTTGTGGTTAAGGCACTGGATATGACCCTTCAGTTCCAGTCTCCATTAGACTCAGGTGACCTTGGGCAAGTACTTAATCTCCAACTGTAAAATGGGATGATATGCCTCCTGTTGTCATAGAATACCAGGTTGGAAGGGATCTCAGGCTGTCATCTAGTCCCACCTCCTGCTCAAGGTAGGACCATTCCCAAACAGATTCCTGCCCCAGATTCCTAAGTGGCCCCCTCAAGGATGGAATTCACAACCCTGGATTTAGCATGGCTGTTCAGATTGTAAACTCTTCTGGGCAGGGACTGTTTCTTACTGTGTGTTTACATAGGACCTAGCACAGCAAAGCCTAGATCTTGATAACATAAATAAAGACCATAAGCCTGCTCTGAAGAACTGCCAGCCTAAAAGTACAGTGTGACCTCCACCACTCAGTAAATGTGTGCGTCTAATGGTTATAGTAGGGGCCCAGGAGGTAGGATTCTCAGCTCAACCTCTGATTCTGTGTAACAAGCCACTAAACCACTCTGTACCTCAGTTTTCCCCTCTGTAAAGTGGGGATAACACCACCCAGCTATCTCCCAGGGGTGTGATGATGCCAAGTGAACATGAGATGTGCAGAGGAAGGGTGCTATGCTGCACGAGTACCAAGTATTGTTGACCAAAGAGAGTGAAGTTTAATCCTTGTCCATGAAACCTACTAAGCTTCTGGACCATTCAGGAAATGCATTTCGCCCAGTGTATTCAGCCATTTACCAAGTAGACCCCTGGCCGCTTGGAATGGACAAGTCTCTGGAGCTCATTCTAAACACAAGCCTGCTCCAGCAGCTCTGAAAGGATAAGCGTGGCTGCATATGTTCGCACCAGATGGACTCATTTACTTTAACTCAGGAACTCCCAAACCGAGCCCAACTGAGACCTGCATTTAGCATCTTACCAAGAACCAGAAGGTTGCACTGCACTGGCATGAAATGGGAGCAGATTGCAGCTGCCCTCCTCTTCAATGCAGAGGACCTGAGTCTGACACCCACGTCCTGTGTGGAGTGGGTGCCAAACCCTGCCAGGTCAGAATGGGAGTAAGTCTATGCTTGCTTTGCATAGGTGTAAGTAGCTGTGTGACTTCTGCAATCTTAACCAACACCAAGGACCTCTGGAGCTAACCACATGAGTCTTTCCACTTTGAGCTAAGAGTCTAGGGGAGGCTGTAACAGACTCAGCATCTGTGGATTGGGCGCAGGAAGGGATGCCTAGTCCATGCTAGCTAATGAGTTAGTGCAACCTAGGGTACAAATAAATCAAGAATCAGATCCCTGGTATCCAGCTCAGAGAACTCCCTCTACCTTTGAACAGGCTGCTTAAGTATCTTCCCTTGAGCCACTCCCTCTTCCTTCAAATCCCTCTGAGACTTTGTCCACAAGGCCTATAAACAATCTTTCTACCCTCAAAGAGAAAGGCAAACAGCACTAGCCAGCCACGGGTCAGCTCCTAGCCCCTCTCCCTAACTTGCCATTAACTGCCATCCCTAGCCCTGCACATTGTCAATTTGAAGTGGAGTCTTTTGGGGCCTGGTTCCCTATGTTCACACTTACCAGTGAAGCCCCCACACTCTGTTGGTGTTATGTGATTAAATAAGCAGGAGCGTGGCATTGCCTTATAGTGTGTGTGCCTCCACGTGCCCTCCAGGGACTGACTCAAAGAGCATGAGGGGCTTTCCCACTCCTTCAGGGCCGGCAGCTCTCCTATAACTCACGGGGGAAGAGGACTGTTTGGGGAGCCCATGGAGCAAGATTCTTGCCTTATTTCCCTAGATGTAATGGCCAATGAAATCCGCCACTTTCCTGTTTTTGGCAGCACACAGGTTTGTGCCAGCATGCAGGGACCTGTCTATAGCCTGTGTGCTGGCCTGCTTTTTGACCTAGATTAGTGTCCCTTTCTTTTGGCGACTCTATTTATTTATTTGTCATAATTAAAGAGCATTCACAGGAGAAATACAGCCTGCTGCCGCCACACAGCAGCTCCCCTCTTCCTGTGCAAGCTCTGCGTTACCTTTAAGAGGGCAGAACCCACCAGAACAGGAGGAAAAGAGTCTTTGCCTCCCAGGAGAAGACTCAGCCTGCTCTGACAGGGGCATCTGGAGAGCTGTATCCAGGGTACCATGGAGCACATCAGCCTCCACTACCCCCATGAGAGGAAACTCCTTGCCCAGAGATGGCCTAGCCCACCAGGCAGCCAGCTCGAACCACCTAAGGCACGCTGCCCTGTGGTTTTGTGAGCAAAGCACAGGGTTAAAGCCTTTCATTATACAGGAATCTGACTGAGTACAGGTGAGACCCAGCCAGCAGACATTACCTCAGCATATAAACAATCCATTAGTGCACTAGGACAGGGACCCACACAGCTCCATTGTGAAGTGCTAACTTGGACCTGAATGTGGAGCCAAACTGTCCCGTGGGGAGCGGGGGATGCGTTACAGAAGACAGCTAACCATTCTGGGCCAGATCTCATTGGTTAAGTCCCCCTTGCCCTGCTCTGAGTCCAGCATCACAAGCAAAGGGCCTAAAGCAGCTTTAAACAGGTAGTGAAAGATTCCCCGCCTCAGCTTGTGAAAAGCTGGCATAGCTGGCTTTACCTCACCTGCTTCCCTCCTCTGGCATAGGGGGCGTCAGGGCTGGCAGGAGGCATCGTGGGGCAGGAGGGGTTGGAACAAGTGAGGCAGAGTGCGATGTGTTACAGTGACCATGGGAGTAGGCTCCCGGAGACCATTCCAGCAGACGTAGAACTTAGAGCAGCCTTGTGGCTACTCTAACTTATGATGCAAGAGGCAAGGGCCTGATTCAGCCCCAGGATTAGAAAATAAAGCAGAAACTTGAAGCTCTTAGGCCCCAGAGCCTGAACCTGTTAAGGATCTAACTTCTACTGAATCAATGGAGGTTAGGAGCCTAAAAACTTTAGAGAATCTGGACCTTAGAGCTTTGTGCTTGGCTTTGTTGCAGACCCAGCCCTGCACTTTCACAGCTTGTAGGAAAGAGAGGTATTTGATCAAGTCATTGCTGTTTGGACTTTAAAGATGAAACTGAATTTTTCCATTAATTGTCACTTAATTGCCAGGTCTTAGGGCCCAAGGAAGTACTAGGCCACTGGGCAATGCACCCAATAGAGTAGATGCAAGGGGTCCTGGGAGGTGGCCAGAGTGCAGCATCCTCCCACCACTAGTCCTGAACTGGAATGGTTTGCCACCCAGCCATCACAATGAAGGTCAGCAGCCATGCCAATCATTTAAATGCTGAGATGGGTCCACTTGCAAGGCAGGGCAAATGCTAATAATGCTGAGCACTTTGTGTGTTCAAGGCATATTAACATTATGTCCTCACAACACCTCCGTGAGGCAGGTAATGGTATGACCATCCCCATGCTGCAGATGGGGAAATACAGGCAAAAAATACTGAGCGACTTGCCCAAGGCTAAATAAGCCAGTGATCAAGCTGGAGAGAGAATTGAAGTGTTCATGGATCCCAGTCCCATGTTCAGTCTTCTAGACCATGCCCCATCTCTGGGCAGCTACTTGTGACTGTTTCACTGTTACTGTGTCCTCCCTGACCCCTTGTTTGCTGGATCCACCAGTTGTTTTCATTATATGCATCAACTGTAAGCTCTCTGGTGCAGCGACTGTCTTTTCATTACACTGGTACAGCACCCAGCACAATGCGCCGTTGACCCCCAACCGAGGTCTCTAATCTCAGAGAGGACTAAGGGTTTTCAGGAGATCCGTCCTGCAGTTCCCTAAGTCATCTGTACATGGGACTTTGGGTACAGTGTCTGGGGCAGCTACCCCTGCTCGGGAGATAGAGGAACCAGCAACTTGCTGAAGCAGCGTCCTTCTGGCAACAGTCTGCCCAGTACCGGCTTGTCCATGTCCTTCTCGTTCCATTCATTCTGCAGAAAGTTTCCTGCCTAGTCAGCACTGGAGGCAGTGATGAGACCTGGGTGCCATCAGGCTTCATTACACGGAGTGACTGGAGCAGAGAGGCAGACTAGTGTCTGGAGGGGGAACTGAGCCAAGTATTGACTGGGTTTTCTCCATAGGTCACACAGGCTGATCCTGCTTGTCTACACACTACCCTCAGCATGGAAAGGGCCCTGGAGCATGATTTTCACAGGGCATAACCAGAGAGCTTCAACGAGCTTAAGAGAGGGGACTGAACCACAAAGCGTGGAACTGGATTCCAACATCCGCAAAGCTGGGATCTGGGCTTTTGGGTTGGGCTTGTACCTAAGCTGGAGAGCAAGGAGATTTGACTATAAAGTGACTAGGCTGAAAATTAAAATCAACACACACACACCCCTTAAAAGCCAAGCAGATTCAGCACTTTGGGAGGGCCAGAACGCTGCATTCACCCTGAAAGTTAGTTGATGCTCACCACCTACTGGCAGCAGAGTGTTATTGCTGGTCAAACAATTTATAGCAATTCTGGATGGAGACCCCTATTAGGACACCCTTATTAAAGGAATCATTTAGAGGTATAAATTAGAGACAGAAAAGATCTGTGAAATCACCTAGTTCATCTCACTGCCAGGGCAAGACAGATTCCTAGAGGGAATCTTCTAATTTATCCTAATTTTAAAAGCTTCAATCAATGCAGCTCCAATGTCTTTGGAAACCATCCAACACTCCCAGATCTCAGTGTTAGGGAGCTATTCCCAACATGCATCCTTCTCTTCATTTCAGTCCATTGCTGTAGCCCTCTGAACCATCCTAAATAGTCCCTCTCTCTTCTTGGTTAAACACACCCTTGAAGATGGTGATATTGTTCCATTCGAAGTGCAGGAGTTCTAGCCAAGGTACTTGTATCGCTCCCATTACCACAGTATCTGAGCTCTTCATAGTGAGGTTGGGAAGTGCTATTATGTCTTTGCCCCGATGGGGACCTGAGGCCCAGAGAGAGAGACCCCAGGAGTATGTCTACACTGCAGTAACAGACTCGCAGCACAGAATCTCAGAGGCCAGGTCAGCTGACTCAGGCCCACAGGGCTCAGACTGCAAGGTGAAAAATAGCCATGTAGATGTTCAGGCTTGGGCTGGAGCCTGGGCTCAGGAACTCACTCTCTTTGAGCGGTCTTAGAGCCTGGTCTCCAGCCTGAGCCTGAACTGTCCACATGGAAGTTTTGTAGCCCTGCAGCCTGAGTCATCGGACCCAGGCTGACTGCAGTGTAGACATACCCTAGGAGGGGTGCACTAACCCCTGGGCCATCCTCCCCTTCCCTCATTAAAATTCATTAAAACGAACCCCTGGACTAGTACTGTAACGGTGTCAGATGCACTTTCTTACTCAGTAGACTTGCTTCCGGTGTCACAGCTGAGACCCTCAGAAACACACTTTTGTTTTAAACACTCTGCCCCCATTAGTGCTGAAGAGCCAGTGCAGCTGTGGAATAGTTTTACATGCCAGAGCTGCATGTAGTGGAGATGGGAATACCCTCCCATTTGAAGACAATGGGGTTGCCAGTGGGCAAATTGGGCAGAAAAGGCCCTGTAGTCTGTAGACCTTTCATTGCTCGTGGCAATGTACAAACAAGGAAGCTCCCCTGATTCTCCGACCACGGCATGTTTGCGGGGCCAATGTCTTTTCCAATGTGCTCATGTCACACACAATGGAAAGAACAGACACGGAGCCTGCTGGCAGAGAGATTGCAGTCAGAGTTCCCGTGGAAAGAAGGCCTGCACTTTGGATGTGTTGGTTAACGGGGCGATCAGGGCTGCTGCAGGGAGCAGGCAGAGCTCTCCCCGCTCCTCTCCAGAGGAAGTAATTGGGGGGTGAGGGACACCCAGCAGCTCAGGGCTCCTCTGTTCCCCCCTCCCCTTCTGTGAGTAACAAGGCTCCTCTGCTCCTCCGCCTACAACACCTGACTTGCAAAGAGGGAGAGGGTACCTCACTGCAGCCTTCCTCCTCCAAACCTGGGAGAGAGGGTGAAGAAGTCCAGCAGCTCCAGCCAGGAGGAGCAGAGGTGAGGGAGGAGGCAGAATTAATTGCTGGCCTGGAGGACAGGAACTGTGAAGTGGGAGACAACCTCCCCCCCACCCCCATTTTCATTCAGCCCACTAAGCAGTGCTGTCACCAGTACCCTGGCTATGTGCCGCTAGCAGCTGGACCCATCTGGTGCAAAGGAAATCAGAGTGATCAATGACGTGTCTCTCCTTATGTTGCACAGACTTTGCAGGACTGACATTGTGGGGGAATAGGCACCCCAGAAATCTGGCCCACTGAATGGTGAAGACTGCAGCAAATTCAACAGGTCCCTCCATGCGGAGTCTGGACCATGGGGAGACATTAGGGCTGCAGCCTCATCCGAATGTTGCAAGACAGGCATGTTTCATCTGCCATTCTCCTGGCTGAAGTTCGCCTTACCTAAGGAACACTGGGGTAAAGGGCATCCCTGGGCTCGTATCTGTCATGCAGCATCTCCTGTGGGAATGTATTTGACTGTCTGGACCTTAGCATCTGACAGGCCTGGGAAGCGCTGTACTGTTAGCCTGGCAAAGAGCTTTAAAAATGCCATTGTTTGTTACTGTTCCAGGGTGCATCACTCACCACTTGTCCGGCGCTTTCTCCTGGTCACACTGGGGATTAGCTCTCAAACTCAACACCCCATCCCGTGGTCAAACAGCCTCACACAGTCTCTCTTATGTCTGTAGCTCCTCTTTCATCTAGGAATTGCGGCATCCTCTTTGTGACAGCCCTCTGGCTAGGTCACTTAGCTTTCCCCCCCTTCCAGGGTATTCCCCCAAAGTCTTCTGCACAGACGGCCTCAGGCAGTTTTCTCCAGCATTGCACTGAGGGTGCCACTTCCCCTGTGGCCAATAGGGGAACCCAGGCCTGCCTATTCTAGGTTCCAGTCCAGGGACTCTCAGCCCAGCAGTTCTGGGCTTTACTCTCCCAGCCCTCACTGCTCCTTCCCACCTTTCTCTGGGGGTACCAGCTCCAAACCTTCACCCCTCTTCTCAGGGAGTGACTGTGACCCCTGTCTATTGCCAGCTTCCTGGCTTTATAGGCCCTGCCTCTTCCACCTCAGCTGGATGCCATCAGCAATTATGTCCCAGCCCTCCCTGGCTTCTTCTCCAGGTGCAGCTTGGGCTGTTAATAGGCCTTCCTGGCCACCTTACTTTCCTGTGGGGAGATGGACACCCCATCACAGATACCATGTTTTAAATTAGAGGTTCTAGTTAGACAAGTGCTGAATGTACAGGCATGATCCAGTGGTCTGTCTACTTCAGGTGGTCTTGGTTCTGTCAATCTTGGCCCATCACCATAGGCAGTGCATGGGTCTTCCGTTTGGGGAGACTTATGCACGAGTGCTGGAAGCTCCCTAGAAGTGGGAGGGCCACCGGTGTCCAGACTGTGGCCCTGCCCCCCTGAGGCCCCACCCCCTCCCACCCCCACTCCACCCCCTTCCCCTGAAATCCCCCCACCTGCTCCTCTCCACCTCCTTCCCCAAGGCTCACCAATCTACTCCCTCCTCCTCTTCCCCCCCCCCACAACTTACTCATTCCTCTCCACCTCTTCCCCCAAGACCCCCCCAACCTCTCACTCCTCTCCACCTGTTCCCCTGAGGCTCCCCCCGTCCACCAGCCACTCTGCAGCGGAGAGAAGCGAGTGGCGGGCAGGCAAGGGGAGCCTTGGGGAAAGAGGCCAAGCAGGGCTAGGAGCCAGGCACCGGTGGCCCCCACTTCTAGGAAGCTTCGCTTCCAGCACTCCAAAGACAGCGCGTCAGTACACCTCCAAAGGGAGGTGACTTGTGCCACATCTGCTGCATTTGCCCTCCTGCATGCCCAGCCTTTTTGGGGGAGGCTATATGTGCTGCCCGTGCCCATCACTGTGGTCTCCAAGTACCCCCCCCCCCAAACACACACCAAATATGAAGGAATGTAAGATACAGGGGCATCCTCAAAAGGCCCCAGTGCATCCACCTTCTTGTCCCACAACTCTCAAAAATGTTATGTCACCTTCCCTGCAACCTTCCAACATTCCCCACAGGAGGAACTAGAGGGCGTGGACCTTTTGGAGTCACAAAGTCAGGATGGAGGAGAGAGAGGGACCTAACAATGGGTCAGAGAAGCTGCCTGAAAATGTTCACCTGACATATACATTTGAATCTTTGATGTTTACCCATCACTGGCAACACACAGTGGTCATAGAATCATAGAATATCAGGGTTGGAAGGGACCTCAGGAGGTCATCTAGTCCCACCCCCTGCTCAAAGCAGGCCCAATCCCCAACTAAATCATCCCAGTCCATGACGAAGTACTGCAACAGCTGCCATACTGGCCAACATACCAGGGATTTCCCGAGTTAAAAGCATGAGCTGCCACAGCTTGAGGTGAAACCGCCAAGACTCCTCAGCTGGGACCAGAGCCATTCTAAGAGTGGGTGAGCAGGGCAGATGCCTGGGCACCAGCTTTGTGGGGGAGGGATGTGCCAAACTGCTGGGCCACAGAGCTTTTGTTCCCACCCGCCCCCAGGCTGCTGGGGCTAGGGGCACCAAAAACATTTTACACCCTGGCTGGCAAAACGGTGAGGGCAAAACGGTGAGGGGCCCATTCCTGTCTGGGGCTGTAATAGACTCAGAACCCCTGTGGATCAGGCACAAGTACATAAAAGGTTGTTACAAGGAAGAGGAAGAAAAAAATTTCTTCTTAACCTCTGATGATAGCATAAGACGCAATGGGCTTAATTTGCAGCAAGGGCGGTTTAGGTTGGACAGCAGGAAAAAATTCCTAACTGTCAGGGTAGTTAAGCACTGGAATACATTGGTTAGGGACATTGTGGAGTCTCCATCACTGAAGATTTTTAAAAGCAGGTTGGACAAACCCCTATCGGGGATGGTCTAGATCAGGGGGTCTCAAACTCAAATGACCATGAGGGCCACATAAGGACAAGTACATTGGCCTGAGGGCCGCATTACTGACACCTCCCCCCGCTGCCCTTGGCCCTGTCCCCACTCCACCTCTTCCATGAGGCCTCTTCCCACTCCTTCCCTGCCCCCATTCCAACCTCTTCCCCAAAATCCCCACCCAAACTCCACCCCCTCCCTGCCCCCAGGGGGTGCAGGAGGGTTGTTGGGTGTGGCGGGGGCTCAGGGCTGGGGGTCAGGGTTCAGGGAGGGCAGGGGACTCAGGGCAGGGGGTCAGGGTGCAGGAGGGTTGGGGTGCAGCAAAGGGTCAGGATGCAGGAGGGGTGTGGCAGGGAGCTCAGGGCAGTGGGTTGGGGTGCAGGAGGGGTGCAGGGTGCGGCAGGGGGCTCCGGGCAGTGGCTTGGGGTGCGAGAGGGGCGTGGGGTCCGGTAGGGGGTTCAGGGCAGGGGGTCAGGGTGCAGGAGGGTTGGGGGTGCATCAGGGGGCTCAGGGCAGGGGATCAGGGTGCAGGAGGGGTGCAGGGTGTAACAGGGAGTTGGGGTGCAGGAAGGGTGTGGCAGGGGGCTCTGGGCAGTGGATTGGGGTGCAGGAGGGGTGCAGGGTGTGGCAGGGGGTTCAGGGCAGGGGTTCAGGGTGCAGAGTGCAGTAGGTTATTCAAGGAAGGGGTTGGGGGTGCAGGACGGGTGCTGGGTGTAGCAGGGAACTCAGGACAGTGGGTTGGGGTGCAGAAAGGGTTTGGGGGGCAAGCTCTGGCCCTAAGCACACCAGGGGCAGGGCAGGCTGCCCCCACACTGCTCTGGGAAGTGAACATGGGGAAGGGAGGGGCGCAGGGTCTGTGTATTTCTGTTGCTTCAGGCACCGCACCCAGCAGTTCCCATTGGCTGAGAATGTGGAACTGCGGCCAATGGGAGCTGCTGGGGGCGGTGCCTGAAGCAACAGCAATACATAGGCCCTGCACCCCTCCCTTCCCCATGTTCTGGCCAGCGCGTGGGGACAGGCAGGGAGACTGCCCTTCCCCTGGTCCGCGTTGGGCCAGAGGCGCTACGTAAACACTGGGGGAGGGCGGAGGGGCCGCAAGGAGCTCACAGGCTGCAGAAAATCACCCCGCGGGCCGCATGTTTGAGACCCCAGTCTAGATAAGCAGCAAAGAGTCCTGTGGCACCTTGTAGACTAACAGATGTATTGGAGCATGAGCTTTCGTGGGTGAATACTCACTTCTTCGGATGCATGGTGTGGAAATTTCCAGAGGCAGGTATATGTGTGCAAGCAAGAAGTAGGCTAGAGATAACGAGATTAGTTCAATCAGGGAGGATGAGGCCCTCTTCTAGCAGCTGAGGTGTGAAAACCAAGGGAGGAGAAACTGGTTTTGTAGCTGGCAAGCCATTCACAGTCTTTGTTTAATCCTGAGCTGATGGTGTCAAATTTGCAGATGAACTGAAGCTCAGCAGTTTCTCTTTGAAGTCTGGTCCTGAAGTTTTTTTGCTGCAGGATGGCTACCTTTAAATCTGCTATTGTGTGTCCAGGGAGATTGAAGTGTTGTCCTACAGGTTTTTGTATATTGCCATTCTTAATATCTGATTTGTGTCCATTTATCCTTTTCCGTAGGGACTGTCCAGTTTGGCCGATGTACATAGCAGAGGGGCATTGCTGGCATATGATGGTGTATATAACATTGGTGGACATGCCGGTGAATGAACCGGTCGGTGATGGTGTGGCTGATCTGGTTAGGTCCTGTGATGGTGTCGCTGGTGTAGATATGTGGGCAGAGTTGGCATTGAGGTTTGTTGCATGGACTGGTTCCTGAGTTAGAGTTACTATGGTACAGTGTGCAGTTACTGGTGAGAATATGCAACCTACCGACCGCTATGCCTACCTTCATGCCTCCAGCTTCCATCCCGGGCACACCACATGATCCATTGTCTACAGCCAAGCACTGAGGTACAACCGCATCTGCTCTAACCCCTCAGACAGAGACCAACACCTACAAAATCTCCAACAAGCATTCTCAAAACTACAATACCCGCACGAGGAAATAAGGAAACAGATCAACAGAGCCAGACGTGTACCCAGAAGCCTCCTACTGCAAGACAAACCCAAGAAAGAAACCAGCAGGACTCCACTGGCCATCACATACAGCCCCCAGCTAAAACCCCTCCAACGCATCATCAGGGATCTACAACTCATCCTGGACAATGATCCCTCACTTTCACAGGCCTTGGGAGGCAGGCCAGTCCTCGCCCACAGACAACCTGCCAACCTGAAGCATATTCTCACCAGATTTAAAGGTAGCCATCTCCTACCAAGGCACTGCAAGAGGCTCAACTTGGCCTGGCTGATGAGATTTCACATGATCGTAGTCTCAGGCAGCTTTGCCACAGGCTTGGAAAAAATGCTCTGGAGAACAGGGGTTATTACTGGGGGCAGGTGTAATTACTGGGAGCAGAGTGAGCAGTGAAGTCACTTACCTTGCTCACCATGCTTGAGTACAGCCCAAAGTCACTCATTAGATCTACATCATTCACTCTCTTCCAGCTACCGAACCTTACCTGGCCAGCCTCCTTGTCTACTATTTGTATATGCATCTACTTCCAGACTTTGGCTCTGGTACAGCCCTTGTCATGATGGTTATGGGTTGCATCAGCCTAGGAGTTTTTCCTACAAGCAGTGTTCCATCAGGGCTATCAATCAATGACGTAAGCCAGCTCAGCAATCAAAGGCAGGGTCATCTGGATCCCAGAGCTGAAGAACTAGGGATACAAGGCCAAAGCCCACTTTAGCTACAAGGGAAAGCAGCAAGAAAATCAAAGATTAACCATCCCTCCAAACTGGGGTCCCTGACTTGGCCTTATGCCCCCTGTTAGCAGGGGCTGGAAGTCTCCTTCCTTCACAGCAGCCTGCCCCTGGACTGACTTTTATCAGATAACTCTTACTTAGACCCTGGAGTGGATCCTCTGCCAGCTCTGCTCAAAGGACACCCCCTGTCCCTATCACAGAGATTGGTAGAGCCTGACAGCATGCACGTGCATTTCTTCAAACCAGCAAAACACACAAAGCCTTTCATGCCAGGGACATCTTTAGAGGTGGGAAGGGCATTCACTCTCCATGGCCAGTCAGTCCTTAGGCTCTCTGCTAAGAATGCTGCCTAAAGTGCCTGTTAAGACCAATAACAATGGCAGTTTAGTGTAATTGACACCTGGCTATTGGGAATGGGATTGAGGTCACAATAGCGGACAAAATGACCCCAAATGTAGGGGTCACCAAATGAAATTAATAGGTAGCAGGTTTAAAACAAACAAAAGGAAGTATTTTTTCATACTACACACAGTCAACCTGTGGAACTCCTTGCCAGAGGATGTTGTGAAGGTCAAGACTGTAACAGTGTTCAAAAAAGAACTAGATAAGGTCATGGAGGATAGGTTCATCAATGGCTATTATCCAGGATGGGCAGAGAGGGTGTCCCTCGCCTCTGTTTGCCAGAAGCTGGGAATGGCTGCTAGGGAATGGATCACTTGATGATTATCTGTTCTGTTCATTCCCTCAGGGGCACCTGGCATTGGCCACTGTCGGAAGACAGGATACTGGGCTAGATGGACCTTTGGTCTGATCCAGTACGGGCGTTCTTATGTTCTAATGACCTGTTTAAAGTGAAAGGCCTGGCTTGCTATTCATCTTCCCCTGAACCAGCCAGCCCCTAACCTCAGCTTTATTTATTTAGGGTAAACCTGGAACCAGCCTCATTCATCTGCTGCAAGCAAAGCACATTTCATCTGATGCTCACATAGCTGAAGTTTGCCTTTCCTCAGAGGCCGGAGTCCCTGGGTATGAACAACCTCTCTCGACTCTCATCCGTCACTCAGAATCCCCCAGGGGAATGCACCGCTGCTTGCTCCTTAGCGTCTGACAGTACTGCGCAGCTCTGTGCTGTTCTCCGGCAGCAGAAACGTGGACCAGAATGAAAAAACCCTCACAACACGGCCATCGTGCAGAATGGCTGCCAAGTGACTGCTAAGGAGTCTGTGCACAGGTAGAGGATAAGAGTTCTACCGTAGCTGCTAACTGCAGGAGTCTATCCTTCAGCTCATGGGATAGAGGCTGAAGCCCACATTTTCAAACATGACCCTTGATTTTGGATGGCCTACCTGAGACACCTTAAAGGGGATTGATTTTCAGACAGTGCCAGGCACCTACCCACCCTTGACAATTAAGGCTTCCTTTAAGATCCTGTCTTCACTGGGGGAAACGTGTTTTTAATGTGTTAGCTAACATTAAAACCCTACTGTAACCAAGGCAAGTTTTAATGGCCTGTGATAAACAGGAGGTCAGACTAGATCAGGTGGCCAAACTCATTGACCCTCCCAGCCTCATACGACAATCTTCAGAAGTTCAAGAGCTGGGGCGAGCCTGCTGGGGCTCGGCTTCAGCCCTGTGGGGATGGGGGGTCTTGGGGCTTCAGCACCACAGAGGCACCTATCTGTGCTCGGGAATTCAGTCCCGCTCCTGCTGAAACCCTGGGCCATGGCAGGTCCACCCATATCCAAGAAAACACACACACACATTGAGACCCTAAACAGGGCCAGCTCCAGGCACCAGCCAACCAAGCACGTGTGGCACCTTGGGGCAGGGGTGCTCGGGCTTTTTTTTTTGGTTCGTCAGGACAGCGCTGGAGGGGTTTTTTTTGTTTCAGCGGCACGGCACTCGGGGGGGTGGGCCTTTGGGTGGCGCGGTGCTCGGAGGGGGGGGCGGGGGCTTCAGGCAGCGCGGCACTTGAGCGGCACGGCGCTCGGGGGGCGGGGCTTTGGGCAATGCGGCACTCGGAGAGGGGGTGGCGGCTGGGTGCAGTGCGGCGCTGGGGGGGGCTTGTGCGGTGCTCGGGGGGCAGAGCTTTGGGCGGCGTGGCGCTCGGGGGGGTGAGGGCAGGGGCTTCGGGTGGCGTGGCTCTGGGTGGCAGGGGTTTCGGCGGCACAGCACTTGTGGGGGGGGTACGGCGAGGCGGTACTCTTCTTTTTTGCTTGGGGCGGCAAAAAAGTCAGAGCCGGCCCTGGGACCCTAAAACTTGATACCGCCTTCCAACATGTGACTAAGACGTTGTCAAAGCAATTAAATGAGAAAGAAACCTATGGAGGAAAATACCGCATTTGTCTAAAATGATTATATCAGGGGTGGGCAAACTACAGCCCTTGGGCCGGATCCGGCCCCTCAGGGTTTTGGATCCATCCTGCAGGACTGCCCCCCCCCCCCCCCCGCCGTGGCAACGCAGGCCCTGCACCACAGTCCAGAAGCGGCTGGCACCATGTCCCTGCAGCCCCTGGGCGGGGGAGCAGAAGGCTCTGTGCATTGCTCTTGCTCCAGGCACCACCTCCTTCAGCTCCCATTGGCCGGGAACAGGGAACCATTGCCAATGGGAGCTTCTGGGGAGGTATCTGGAGGTGCAACAGCAGCGCACATGGAGTCCTCTGCCCTCCCTCCTGCAGGGGCCGCAGCATTTCCTGGAGCAGCGCCTGCCCTGGCCCCGGTGTGCTCCACTGACACCCCAGAGCCCAAAACCTGCCTGCACCCCACCCCCCAACTCCCTTCTCTAAGCCCCCCTGCCTGCACCTCGCACCCCTCCTGCACTCCAACCCCCTTCCCTGAGCCCCCTCATACACTCTGCGCCCCTCCTCTGCCCCAATCCCTTGCCCTGAGCCCCTTCCTGCACACCGCACCCCCTCCCACACTCTGCACTCCCTTGCGCACCCCAATCCCCTGCCCCAGCCCTGCATACAATTCCCCACCCAGAAGTGGCCCTCAGCCCAAAAAGTTTGCCCACCCCTGGATTATATTATACGGATGCCTCAATCACCACTAGGGGGCACTAGAACTTATCACTCAAGAAGTGCTGTACCCTAAGGATGGGGTTTCTTTTTGATTGTGGGAGAGTGAGGTAGAAAGCCATCTTCCTTGATACAGAGAGCAGTAAAAAACACTTCAACCTCTTGCCCATCACTAGCGTGTACCATGCACATTAAAATACAGGCAGGGCCAGTGCAAGGATGTTTCACGCCCTAGACGAAACTTCCACCTTGCGCCCTCCCCTGTCCCCGAGCCCCTGCCCTGAGGCGTCCCCCCACGTGGCAGCTCCCCCCCTTTGCCCTGAGGTGCCCCCCTGTGGCAGCTCCCCACCCCCCACCCTCCTCCCTGAGGCACCCCCCCCCGCCCCAGCTCACCCCTGCTTTGCCTCCACCCCAAGCACGCCATTGCTGCTTCACTTCTCCTGCCTCCCAGGCTTGCGGTGCCAATCAGCTTAGGTGCTGCAAGCCTGGGAGGCGGGAGAAGTGAAGCAGCCACGGAGTGCTGAGGAGGTGGGGCAGGGGTGAGCTGCGGCAGGGAGTTCCCCTGCGTGCCACCCACCACTCCCCTTACTTTTTGCAGGCGGCCCTCCCTGCGCTCCCCTGCCCCAGCTCTCTCCACCTAAATGCTGGCGGTGAGCGGGGCAGCCAAAGATCCGACTGCCGCGGTTGCTGCCCAAGAATATGCCGCCCCCCCAAATCCTAGCACCCTAGGCAACCACCTAAGTCACCTAAATGGTTGCACCAGCCCTGAATACAGGGACTCTGGCTTTTAGTTGCAGTTCCAGCATCTGGGACAAAGCAACGTCCTCTGAGCGAGTATTTACCTCTGAAGAGCAGATCCCAACACAAGAGGCCTATGCTGGGCTGTATTGGCAGCTTCTCAGGAGCCTTGGTGTGACACACACACACACACACACACAAAAGAAGAAAAGAAGCAGCTCCCCACCTGGTAGATGATACATCTGTGGTGCAAAATCTAGATCTATACATGAAAACTTGACAGTATCTGAGTTCTAGGTCTCAGGCATGTCTTCACTAGAAAATGGGTGTATTCTTACCTCATGTTAGCTCACATGCTAGTTCAGGGCTTGTCTCATAGACTCATAGACTCTAGGACTGGAAGGGACCTCGAGAGGTCATCGAGTCCAGTCCCCTGCCCTCATGGCAGGACCAAATACTGTCTAGACCATCCCTAATAGACATTTATCTAACCTACTCTTAAATATCTCCAGAGATGGAGATTCCACAACTTCCCTAGGCAATCTATTCCAGTGTTTAACTACCCTGACAGTTAGGAACTTTTTCCTAATGTCCAAACTAAATCTCCCTTGCTGCAGTTTAAGCCCATTGCTTCTTGTTCTATCATTGGAGGCTAAGGTGAACAAGTTTTCTCCCTCCTCCTGATGATACCCTTTTAGATACCTGAAAACTGCTATCATGTCCCCTCTCAGTCTTCTCTTTTCCAAACTAAACAAACCCAATTGTTTCAGCCTTCCTTCATAGGTCATGTTCTCAAGACCTTTAATCATTCTTGTTGCTCTTCTCTGGACCCTCTCCAATTTCTCCACATCTTTCTTGAAATGCGGTGCCCAGAACTGGACACAATACTCCAGTTGAGGCCTAACCAGCGCAGAGTAAAGCGGAAGAATGACTTCTCGTGTTTGTTTACAACACACATGTTAATGCATCCCAGAATCATGTTTGCTTTTTTTGCAACAGTATCACACTGTTGACTCATATTAAGCTTGTGGTCTACTATGACCCCTAGATCTCTTTCTGCCATACTCCTTCCTAGACAGTCTCTTCCCATTCTGTATGTGTGAAACTGATTGTTCCTTCCTAAGTGGAGCACTTTGCATTTATCTTTATTGAACTTCATCCTGTTTACCTCAGACCATTTCTCCAATTTGTCCAGATCATTTTGAATTTTGACCCTGTCCTCCAAAGCAGTTGCAATCCCTCCTAGTTTGGTATCGTCTGCAAACTTAATAAGCATACTTTCTATGCCAACATCTAAATCGTTGATGAAGATATTGAACAGAGCCGGTCCCAAAACAGACCCCTGCGGAACCCCACTTGTTATACCTTTCCAGCAGGATTGAGAGCCATTAATAACTACTCTCTGAGTACGGTTATCCAGCCAGTTATGCACCCACCTTATAGTAGCCTCATCTAAATTGTACTTTCCTAGTTTATCTATAAGAATATCATGCGAGACCGTATCAAATGCCTTACTAAAGTCTAGGTATATCACATCCACCGCTTCTCCCTTATCCACAAGGCTTATTATCCTATCAAAGAATACTATCCGATTAGTTTGACACGATTTGTTCTTTACAAATCCATGCTGGCTATTCCCTATCACCTTACCACCTTCCAAGTGTTTGCAGATGATTTCTTTAATTAATTGCTCCATTATCTTCCCTGGCACAGAAGTTAAACTAACTGGTCTGTAGTTTCCTGGGTTGTTTTTATTTCCCTTTTTATAGATGGGCACTATATTTGCCCTTTTCCAGTCTTCTGGAATCTCCCCCGTCTCCCATGATTTCCCAAAGATAATAGCTAGAGGCTCAGATACCTCCTCTATTAACTCCTTGAGTATTCTAGGATGCATTTCATCAGGCCCTGGTGACTTGCAGGCATCTAACTTTTCTAAGTGATTTTTTACTTGCTCTTCTTTTATTTTATCTTCTAAACCTACCCTCTTCCCGTAAGCATTCACTATATTAGACATTCCTTCAGACTTCTCAGTGAAGACCGAAACAAAGAAGTCATTAAGCATCTCTGCCATTTCCAAGTCTCCCGTTACTGTTTCCCCCTCCTCACTGAGCAGTGGGCCTACCCTGTCCTTGGTCTTCCTCTTGCTTCTAGTGTATTGATAAAAAGTCTTCTTGTTTCCCTTTATTGCCATAGCTAGTTTGAGCTCATTTTGTGCCTTTGCCTTTCTAATCTTGCCTCTGCATTCCTGTGTTATTTGCCTATATTCGTCCTTTGTAATCTGACCTAGTTTCCATTTTTTATATGACGCCTTTTTATTCTGTAGGTCACGCAAGATCTCGTGGTTAAGCCAAGGTGGTCTTTTGCCACATTTTCTATCTTTCCTAACCATTGGAATAGCTTGCTTTTGGGCCCTTAATAGTGTCCCTTTGAAAAACTGCCAACTCCTCAGTTGTTTTTCCCCTCAGTCTTGATTCCCATGGGACCTTACCTATCAGCTCCCTGAGCTTACCAAAATCCGCCTTCCTGAAATCCATTGTCTCTATTTTGCTGTACTCCCTTCTACCCTTCCTTAGAATTGCAAACTCTATGATTTCATGATCACTTTCACCCAAGCTTCCTTCTACTTTCAAATTCTCAACGAGTTCCTCTCTATTTGTTAAAATCAAGTCTAGAACAGCTTCCCCCCTAGTAGCTTTTTCAACTTTCTGAAATAAAAAGTTGTCTGCAATGCAGTCCAGGAACTTATTGGATAGTCTGTGCCCCGTGGTGTTATTTTCCCAACATATATCTGGATAGTTGAAGTCCCCCATCACCACCAAATCTTGGGCTTTGGATGATTTTGTTAGTTGTTTGAAAAAAGCCTCTTCCACCTGATTAGGTGGCCTGTAGTAGACTCCCAGCACGACATCACCCATGTTTTTTACCCCTTTTAGCCTAACCCAGAGACTCTCAACACTTCCATCTCCTATGTCCATCTCCACCTCAGTCCAAGTGTGTACATTTTTAATATATAAGGCAACACCTCCTCCTTTTTTCCCCTGTCTATCCTTCCTGAGCAAACTATACCCATCCACACCAACATTCCAGTTGTGTGTATTATCCCACCAAGTTTCAGTAATGCCAACAACATCATAGTTGTATTTATTTATTAGCACTTCCAGTTCTTCCTGCTTATTACCCATACTTCTTGCATTTGTATATAGGCATCTAAGATACTGGTTAGATCTTGCCTCTCAGCTTTGCCCTGACCCTCCTTTCTCTCTGCCATTATAGCCCATGCTCCCTCCTGTTTCCGACCCATCTCCCAGGTCTTGTTCCCCACTTACCTGTGGGGTTTGCTCACCTGTCCCCGTCGAACCTAGTTTAAAGCCCTCCTTACTAGGTTAGCCAGTCTGTGCGCAAATAAGGCCTTTCCCCTTCTCGAAAGGTGAACGCCATCTCTGCCTAGCAGTCCTTCCTCGAATAGCATCCCGTGGTCGAGGAAGCCAAAGCCCTCCTGGCGACATCATCTTCGCAGCCAGGCATTCACCTCCACGATGCATCTGTCTCTGCCCGGGCCCCTACCTTCGACAGGAAGAATCGAAGAGAATACCACCTGCGCTCCAAACTCCTTAACCCGTACTCCCAGAGCCCTGTAGTCACTCTTGATCTGCTCAGTGTCACACCTCACAGTATCATTTGTGCCCACATAGATGAGTAGCATGGGGTAGTAGTCAGAAGGCCGGATAATCCTCGACAATGCCTCTGTAACATCTCGGATACGGGCCCCTGGCAGGCAGCATACCTCCTGGGATGAACGGTCAGGGCAACAGATGGGTGTCTCCGTCCCCCTCAGCAGAGAGTCTCCAACCACCACTACCCTACGTTTCTTATTATTAGTGGTGGCAGCAGATCTCCAAGCCTTAGGGGTATGAGGCTTCAACACAGTGTGTTAATGCACTTCACAGGGGTGTAATATCTAAAGTGCACTAACATGTTACGTGTTAACTGGTTCATGTAGACCCAGCTGGTGCTCACTAGCAGATTCCTAGTGTGCTTTAACATAGTACTGCTTCAAATAGCACTATGTTAAAGTGCACCAGCAGGGTCTAGGTGACCAATTAATGTGCAACACATTAGTGCACTTTAACATTCACAGAGCGCATTATCCCACCATGTAGACAAGCCCTAACAAATGGATAAACACTACAGAAGACAACCCAGTTTGTAGCTCACACACATAAGTTAACAGGTTGAGATAAAGATGTAATGGGTTGGGTCACAGACATCCCTTTGGGACTGCCACCTGATGTGCTGAGATGAGACCATTTTTCCTGGCAGCTTGAGATTTCTGTACCCTGCCTTGTTGAGCCAGACATGCTAGCCTGCTACCCACCTCTCTCAAAAGCTGCATGCTTAACTGAAAACAGCTTAAGAAGTGCTCCTGTCTCCAACACCCAGATATCCAGTTCCCAGTGGGGTCCAAACCCCAAATAAAGTTTATCCAGGGTAAACTCATAAATTGTTCGGCCTCTATAACACTGATAGAGAGATATGCACAGCTGTTTGCTCCCCCAGGTATTAATACTTGCTCTGGGTTCATTAATAAGCAAAAAGTAGCTTTATTAAATGTAAAAAGTAGGATTTAAGTGGTTCCAAGTAATAACAGAGAGAACAAAGTAAATTACCAAGCAAAATAAAACAAAACATGCAAGTCTAAGCCCAATACAGTAAGAAGCTGAATACAAATAAAATCTCACCCTCAGAGATGTTTCAATAAGCTTCTTTCACAGACTGGACATGTCAAGGTATTTTTCCCCCAGTTTGAACTTTAGCGTTCAAAAGTGGGGACCTGCATGGACCCTTCTAAGCTTAATTCCTAGCTTAGATCTGATAGCGCTGCCACCAGCCAAAATATAGTGTTTGGCACACTTTCTGTTCCCCCAATACCTTCCCTGGGGAACCCAAGACCCAAACCCCTTGGGTCTTAAAACCAGGAGAAATAAACCATCCCCCCTCCTTTCCTCCTCCCAGACTTTCCCCTCCCTGGGTGACCCTGAGAGGCTACACTGATCCAAACACCTTGGATCTTAAAACAGAGAGGAATTAACCTTCCCCCTCCTCCTTCCCCCCCCCAATCCCTGGTGAGTTCAGACCCAATCCCCTTGGGTCTTAAACAGGGGGAAAAAATCAATCAGGTTCTTAAAAAAGAAAGCTTTTAATTAAAGAAAGAAAAAGTAAAAACTATCTCTGTAAAATCACGATGGAAAATGTTTACAGGGTATTCAGCTCATATAGACTAGAGGGACTTCCCCCGCCCCCCAGCCTGAGATTCAAGTTACAGCAAACAGAGGTAAAAATCCTTCCAGCAAAATACACATTCACAAGTTAAGAAAACAAACATAAGACTAATCCGCCTTTGCTAGCTAGTACTTACTATTTTGAACATGAGAGACTGTTTCAGAAAGATTGGAGAAAGACCTGGTTGCATGTCTGGTACATCTTAGCCCCAAGAGCGAACAACGAACAAAACAAACAGCACAAACAAAGACTTGCCTCCACCAAGATTTGAAAGTATCTTGTCCCCCCATTGGTCCTTTGGTCAGGTGTCAGCCAGGTTCACTGAGCTTCTTAACCCTTTACAGGTAAAAGAGACATTAATCCTTAACCGTCTGTTTATGACAGGACCCCTTCCTAGTCTAGGCCCAATCATAGAGTATCATAGATTATTAGTGTTGGAAGAGACCTCAGGCAATCCTTTCCCCTTGTACAGTCCTTGTTCCAGCTCAGGCAGTAGCTAGGGGATTTCTCATGACTGCAGCCCCCTTTGTTCTGTTCCACCCCCTTATATATCTTTTGCACAAGGCAGGAATCCCTTTGTCCCTTTCTGAGTTCCCACCCCTCCTTCTAAATGGAAAAGCACCAGGTTAAAGATGGATTCCAGTTCAGGTGACATGATCACATGTCACTGCAAGACTTCATTACCCACTTGCCAGCACACACGTATACAGGAAGACTTACAAGTAAAACAGAGCCATCTGCAGTCAACTGTCCTAGCTGATGGGAGTCATCAAGATTCCAAACCACCATTAATGGCTCACACTTTGCATAATTACAGTAGGACATCAGAGTTATATTTCATATTTCTAGTTTCAGATACAAGAGTGATGCATTCATACAAATAGGATGACCACACTCAGTAGATTATAAGCTTTGTAACGATACCTTACAAGAGACCTTTTGCATGAAGTATATTCCAGTTAAATTATATTCACACTCATTAGCATATTTTCATAAAATCATATAAAGTGCAACGTCACAAAAGACTATAGATTTATTCTGACCAGCTAACTCGTGAAAACTACAAGTTGCTTGGTTTTCACTAGGTGTTTAACTCACATTAGTTAGCATGTGTTAGCTAACACAAGGTAAGAACACCCCTTCTTTTCCTAGTGAAAACAGAGCCTCAGAGAGCATTTGTGAGTCTGTTAATGAAATGTAGGGACTACACTGCCCAGCAAGTCTGCCCCACACTTTCCGTTTTCTAGCTTTTCCAACTGGAAGACAATAAAAAGGTTTAAAAGTCTTGGGGGGGGGGGGGAGAATGGGGAACCAGTTAAAAAAATAAAAGTGGACAAAACCCTGGAAAAAAAATCACATAGAAACCCCAAAATGGTCGGTTTACCTAACAAGTGAAACAAAACCTCAAAATATTTCACTTCAACAATGTCAACATTTTACCCTGGATTCATAGATTCCAAGGTTCAACCAGAGCATGGTGAGTATCTAGTCTGCCCTGCACAACACAGGCCATAGAACTTCCCCACAGCAATTCCTGTTTGAAGTAGCGCAGGGCTTTTCAACCTTTTCGCATTTGTAGACTCCTAAAACATTTCAAGTGGAGGTGCGGACCCCTTTGGAAATCTAAGGCATGGTCTGCAGACCACAGGGGTCTGCGGACCACAGACTGAAAAGCAGTGAACAAAAGGATCTCTTTTAGAAACTTAGAAAAATGACAAAGTGTTCCAGTGAGAAAATTTGGTTTAGTTCAAACTCCATCTTCAGACAGGAAAATGTCCTCTTTGGAAATTCAGTGGGCTTCACTTCCAGCAGGCTGACTTCAATGGGGCTGGCTGTATGATAAACCAGCTCTTGTGAACACAAGCTTCCAGGAGGAGACACAATGGGTTACGCTGCATGGGTAGCTAAACAGCGCTCAGCTCAGCTAGGAACCCTAGAGCTACCCCTGAGCAGACTGCAGCTCCCCTCACTTCTTTTATGAAGGCGTGGCCCATGGACGGAGGCAGATTAAGGTCTCCTGGGGCCCTGGGGCGAGAACAAGTGGGGGAGCCCTGGTGCTGGAGCCCTACCCCTTCCACCAGCAGCCCTGCCCACAGCCCCATCCTGTTCTGCTCCTTCCCCCATATCCTTCCTCCTGTTCCGCCCATGGCCCCACCCCATTCCACCCCTTCCCCTGCAGCCCTGCCCCCACCCCAGTCCTCCACTCCTCTCTATGCTCTTGCAGTAAATGAACTTGAGATAAACCTAAGCTACAAGAGTCAGATTCAGAGCCAAAGTGTCACTGAGTTCAGTTCCAGTGGGGCGGGGGGTGGGGTTGATTCAGGCGCATCTCTATCACATAAACATCCCACAGTGATCAAGGAAAGAAATGGGCCCTGTACCAGGACGGATGTGACCTAGAGAGTAAAAATGAGGCAAAAAAAATTCTTAGGTTGTCGTCAGTCTGTAAGGATCCCACAAGGCGATTAGGGGTGAAACAATGTCCCCATTCAGCCATTCCCTGTTCCTTCACCCCCGCGTGCACACAATCCCTGCCTTCACCAGCTGCAGAACAAGAGCACTTATGTGCATGAAACAAATTCTTCGTAGCGACTGCTTGCCTCAGGCCAGGGAACAGGCAGCACCTCTCTGCAACAGCCACCTGCCCTGCTGGGCTCCTGTTACTATGCAAACAGCTCCACGCTGCGCATGCTGCATTGCCAGGTCTCCAAAGGACGGGCAGGGCTGCAGACGAAGCCCTGAGCCCCTAGGCAGCACGAGAACCACAGCGACATTAACAGGGAGTGTATCCCTTTCCTCCCAGACAGCGGAAATGTAGAGCTCTGCTTCAGAGAGCTTCTTACTTAAGATCATGAGATTATTATTTATCCTGCAGCAGCTCCTAGAGGCTCCCGCCAAGATCAAGGCCCCATTGTGCTCGGCGCTGTATGTACACGAGAGCTTCTCCGTGCCTTGAAGTTACAGTCTAAACAGACAAGACACTCAAGAGCCAGGAAGGGAAAAGAGATGAGAAGTGACTCGCCCAAGTCACACCGCAGGCCTCCGGCAGATTCAGGAGTAGAACCCAGATCTCCTGAGTCCCTCTTTGCGCTAGACCATGCGGCTGCCTCTCAAGAGTCTCCCATGGAAAGAGGCGGAGACCTCAGTCACATGGGGCTTTTAAAATTAGACTGGATCAAGCACTAGAAAATATACCCTAGAGCATGGGTTCTCAATCTCTTCTTTTCTCGTGCCCCCCAACATGCTATAAAAACTCCATGGCCCACCTATGCCACAACTGGTTTTCTGCATATAAAAGCCGGGGCTGGCAGGGGGTAGCAAGCAGGGCAATTGCCTGGGGCCCCTGCAAAGCTACATCGCTTCTGCTTTGGCTGCAGCCCTGGGGTGGTCAGAGCCCCAGGCTTCGGCCCCATGCAGTGGGACTTCGGCTTTCTACCCTGGGCCCCAGAAAGTCTAATGCTGGCCATGCTTGGAGAACCCCCTGAAACCTACTCATGACCCCCTATGGGGCCCCAGACCCCCAGCTGAGAACTACTGCCCTAGGGAACAAGGCTGCAGTGGTGAAGGGGGACCTAACAAGTCTTTTCCAGCTCAAAGTTCTGTGACTATGTGATATAAAGAGCATGGACAGTATTATGGGTACAATAGCTGTGCCCCCTAGGTCTCCCAGAGGGCACTTTTCTGTACGTTTACCTTCTACATTCGTATTCCTTAGTATATCAAAACATCTGGTTACTTCTGTTGTGGTTGTACCAGAGGTTCCAAACAGGGATTCTCTGCAGCTTGAGGTCTTCAAACCACAATTTGAGGACTTCAATTACTCAGACATAGGTTAGGGGTTTGTTACAGGAGTGGGTGGGTGAGATTCTGTGATCTGCGTTGTGCAGGAGGTCAGACTAGATGATCATAATGGTCCCTTCTGACCTTAAAATCTATAAGTCTATAAGGGATCAGGGCCCCATGGGACTAGGCACCACAGAAACTGAACACAAAGACAGTCCCTGCTACTGAGAGCTATGAGAGGTTTGCTTGAGTAATGACCACCAGATCAGCAGTTGGTGCTGGCCACTGTCAGAGACCAGATACTAGCTTAGGGGAGCCTCGGCTCTAACCCAGGCTGGCAAGCCCTATGTACCTAGGAGCAAAGGCTCCAAGCATATCCAAATCCTCTCCAAGGCTCCTTATCATCATGGCAATGAACCTGGGTAAAGCCACACTTTCACTGAATGGGACATGTGGGCACTCAGTATCTGGCAGTCTTGGGCTCCAAGTGCACACTCCCCTTCCCTGTCACGGCTCAGCCCAGAGAGGACTTCAGAGGAAAGGAGCCGCCAACCAGCTATGGTTACTTCTGTAGTTCATAGAAGATCCCCTTCAAACCACTCAGGCATCTATTTTCAGAGCAATTGCATGGCACTGATGGGCTCTTGCCAATGCCACGTGATATTCGGACTCTTGTGCTGCTGATGCTACGCCTATTCCCCTGGGGTCTGTGTGTGAATTTAGTGCTGGTGAAAAAGGACTGGCCTTGGAGAATAAACTTGACTGTTTACCCACAGAGCAGCAGCAGTGCGAGCTTCCCCCTTCTGCCCTGCAGATGTGACCCAAGGGACAACTTCTGGGCTGTGTGAGTGGAGTCCAGTCTCTGTAGTGTGGGTCTCTGCTAAGACTGCCAAGGAGGGGTTCAAATTGGTGCCAGGTGGGTTGCTGGTTTTGTGCAATCAACACTGGCTCACTGGAGACGCAATTGAGAGCCAACACTGGACTTTGGCCAAGATCCTCCAGGATATATAGGCACCTAACTCCCATTGATTTCAATGGCACTTAGGTATCTCCATACCCAGAGGATCTGGGTGTTTGTAGCTAGACACTATAACGCATGGGAGTAGGAGTCTCTTCTAGTGGATCCCAATGCAGGATGTTAAAATTGCAAAGGCGACAGTGCAGATGAGCTGGGCCGTGTGTATGATCTAGACTAAGAGCTTTGTGGCAGAGACCTCATTCTCTCCTGTTTTGTGCAGCACTTGGGCAGCATTCACTAAATAACTGATGAATAATAAAAGCTCTATTGACCTACTGTTTAATGCCAGGGAACCATTTCTGTTTGTGCTTGTTTCTTGAAATAGCAGGATACCATAGTGACGAGCAGAGTATAAAGCCCAGTTCCCATCCCACCACACACACTCCCCAACAGCACTGGTTCTCAACCAGGGGCCCAGGGCCCCCTTTGGGAGGTCACAAGCAGGTTTCAGGGGGGCTGCCAAGCAGGGCCAGCATTAGACTTGCTGGGGCCCAGGGCAGAAAGCTGAAGCCGCACCGCATGGGGCTGAAGTTCGGGGCCCTGAGCCCAGCCACCCATGGCTGAAGCTGAAGCCTGAGCAACTTAACTTTGTGAGGCCCTCTGTGGCATGGGGCCCCGGGTAATTGTCCTGCTTGCTACCCCCTAACACTGGCCCTGTCTTTTATATGCAGAAAACCAGTTGTTGTGGCACAGGTGGTCTGTGGAGTTTTTATAGCATGTTGCAGGGGCTCCGAAAGAAAAAGGTTGAGAACCCCTGAGCTACAGCCTGAATTCTTCATCTAAACTAGGTGCTTGCCTTTACATGGGGAACAGAAATCTCCTAAAACATGGCTCTTTAATGTAGCAGACAAAGGTCTCATAATATCCAGTGGCTGGAAATTGAAGCTAGACAAACCCAGACTAGAAGTAAGGTGCACATTATTAACAAAGAAGGTCATTAACCTTTGGAACAATTTACCAAGGATTGGGGTGCATTCTCCACCATTGGAGAATTTTCAAGTTAAGATCGTATGTTTTGGGGAAAGAGAAGCTTTCAGAAAATTCCTGTGCCCTGTGTTATGCAGGATGTCTGACTAGATTGTAAAACCAGAAGGGGACCCGTGTGATTATTAATCTATTAACTACTGCATTTGTGGTGAATTTCACTATCAGTGTGTTACCTCAAAGGGGAACCAAGGTAACTCTAGAAATATAGTGGTGTAGATGTCAAGATGTAAAACAAGCCCCTTTTACTCAGAAAAATAGACCTGCCCTCTGCCGTATCTGTCACCGGTGGACTGGTGTATGGGTCTCCCTCCCTCTTCCTTATGTGGAGTGCAAATAATAAAAAACTGGCAATAGGTGAAGATAAAAACAGGTAAGTGTATTGGGGGGATAAATTTACAAAAATCAGGGAAAGGGGTAAATGTAAATGAACAGTAACTAGGTAAACAATACAAAACAGTGAAAAATCAGCCTTAAAACAGGAGCATGAAGCTCAGGCCCAAAATACAAGTCACCCTGGCAATAACACACATAAACCCCCAACTGAGAAAACCCGATTTATCTGACTATGTTGTCAGCACATCTGTGGCGGCGGCAAAGTCCAGGACCTGCACTCGTTGGGTAATTGGAACCCACAGAGGAGGAGCACTGGAGAGTCCCTCGATGTCTCAGGGTGGAAGAAGTGGACCAAAACCCTCTGGTGATGTTGTACCCAGGAACAGGAGCAGGTAAGATGGAACTAGGGGTCACCAAATGAAATTAATAGCAGGTTTAAAACAAATAAAAGGAAGTTCTTCACGCAGCGCACAGTCAACTTGTGGAATTCCTTACCTGAGGAAGTTGTGAAGGCTGGGACTATAACAGTGTATAAAAGAGAACTGGATACATTCATGGAGGTTAAGTCCATAAATGGCTATTAGCCAGGATGGGTAAGGAACAGTGTCCTTAGTCTCTGTTTGTCAGAGGGTGGAGATGGATGGCAGGAGAGAGATCACTTGATCATTGCCTGTTAGGTTCACTCCCTCTGGGGCACCTGGCATTGACCACTGTTGGTAGACAGATACTGGGCTAGATGGACCTTTGGTCTGACTCGGTACGGCCATTCTTATATTCTTAATGTCTTCTTCCCTTTCTCCTCACCCCAGGAATGGTGGTGCCCTTCAGCGATGCACTGGTGCTGTGAAGGCCTGAACTACGCAGGCACAGTCACTGGGATGGACGGTGTCACTTGTTGGTGGGTTCAGTCCCTTTATGCCTTTAGTGGTGGGAAAATATGGTACAGTCTCAGCAAAGGCAGGAAACAGTCTGGGGTAAGATTGTCCTTGGAGTTGCCAGTGGCGGGGAAAACCAGTTGGATTCAGTTATGACTGGGCCATGATAACAGTAAACAACAAGATGGCAGCCACAAGATGGCACTCTAAACTCCATCTTGTATTGCTGCTATATATTTACAAACTACATCTTGGATTTAATATATACATATTTTAACAGATTATAACAAAACACACCCAACAAGTGCACCATTCAGCAGCTAAATTGTAATAAACCATCTTCAGACCCTACTTGAGGGAGTCTGTGCTGAGCACAGTTTCTCTTTGGACAGTTGTGCTCATCATCTCTTGCTTTCCTACTCAAGCTGTGAGATAAATCTGTGTTGGATAGGATAATAAGGAATTGTTTAACAGTGACGTATCCATTTGCTCCTTGAGCACTGGAGGATGTAGTCAACAGTACCTCCCGAAGACTGTAGAAGGGTTGTAGCTGGAGAACTTCTGGTGCAGTGAGATCACTTTAAGAACACCGCTCTGGGAATGAGAGGGAAGAAGCAGTTGGATATATTTAGAATAGCCCGGGTCATCAGTTCTGTTTCCTAGAACACATTTTGATTTGTAAAAGAGGGCTTTTGCCTGAGAGGCAGTTTTGCCTACTGGGGACAGAAGGGGACTGGGAGGTAGAACTGTACGTTCTGATCCCAGCTCTGGAACAGACTTTCTGGGTGACCATGGGCAAGGCACTTAAGGTGACATGAAAGCAAACACAGTTGGGAGAGTCGGGCTCCATACCATAGCAGCGCTGCTGCAGAAAAGTTAATACAGCTTTGACCCACAGGAACTTCTCTAGGTGACCTCTGTGGGGGTCAGTCCATCCTGCCTACTCCAGTCTGTTCTGGTTTTGATACCATGCCCATTACCATGGTATCAGAGCACCTAGTTGTACCCACTCGTGGATCTCTGGACAGCCTTCCAGATGGCCCAGCGAGAGAGGATGATGCTGGGGAAGTGGCTGCCCATGCACAAGGGCAAAGGGAGCCTCTGAGACATGATGGGCCTATGTGGATAAAGATCTCAGCACTGATACAGATCAGAATCTGGGTCCTTCACAATCAGAAGTTTGCAATTCAGACCTGGTCCAAAGCTCAATCTGGTAGATGGGAGCTGCTCCCCTTGGGGCAGGCTGGTAGGAGAAAGCCTGAGCCTCCACTAGTGAATCTTGTAGTGCCACAAAGCAGTAGCTCCAGGGAAGCTGCTGCCCCTGGGAATGAAGGCTACAACACTTTTAGTTTCATACCTTATCATAAACCTAGTCCCAGATTTGGACCTTAGCGTCCAAAATATGGGGGTTAGCATGAAAACCTCCAAGCTTAGTTACCAGCTTGGACCTGGTAAAGCTGCCACCACCCAAAAAATTAGAGTGTTTTGGGGCACTCTGGTCCCCCCAAAAACCTTCCCTGGGGACTCCAAGACCCAAATCCCTTGAGTCTCACAACAAAGGGAAATAAACCTTTTCCCTTCCCCCCTCCAGGTGTTCCTGGAGAGATACACAGAAGCAAGCTCCGTGAATCTAAACAGAGGGACTCCACCCTCCCCGTTCCCAGTCCTGGAAAACAGAATTACCGAGAGTTAAGCTCTCTCTTCCCCCCTCACCCAGAGGGAATGCAAAGTCAGGCTAGTAAATCTAACACACACAGATTTCCCCCGACTTCTTCCTCCCACCAATTCCCTGGTGAGTACAGACTCAATTCCCTGGAGTTCCCCACTAAAGAAAAACTCCAACAGGTCTTAAAAAGAAAGCTTTATATAAAAAGAAAGAAAAATACATAAAAATGGTCTCTCTGTATCAAGGTGACAAATACAGGGTCATTAGCTTAAAATAATATTGAATAAACAGCCTTATTCAAAAAGAATACAATTCAAAGCACTCCAGCAACTATATCCATGTAAATACAAAAGAAAACAATAGAAACCTTACTGCCTTACTATATGGTACTTACAACTTGGAAATAGAAGATTAGAAAGCAGGAAACAGAAATCACTTCTCATAGCCGAGAGAGTGCAGGCAGAAGACCAGAACAAAGGACTCAGCCACAAACTTCCCTCCCCCCAGATTTGAAAAAGTCCTGTTTCCTGATTGGTCCTCTGGTCAAGTGTTTCAGATTACTTCTTTCCAGGTGAAAGAGATGTTAACCCTTAGCTATCTGTTTATGACATACCTGTAGGGCCATGAGTCTACCGTGCAACGTATGGCTCTCTGAAACGCTTAGAGTCCAGCTTTTGTACCCACAGCCACCAGCATTGGGTAGATTCCTCGGGCTGTGGCAGGTGTGGAGTTCTGTGGTCTGATCCAGACGTGGTCTGCCCAACATGATATTTACTAACTTATCTAGAAAGGCTGCTTAGGGTGCAACCTACAGATGGACAACATGAATCATTCTGTCAGAGTGCCAGGAATGGCTCTGTAGCAAGGAGGCCTCACTCCCCGCCGTGCCTGAGAGGAACAAGCAAGAACAGGCGTGGCAGTGGGTGGAGCCACCGCTGCCTGTCCCCGCTTCCCGGAAGTCAAGGGGCAGGACAGGAAGTACAGCGCCACTGCCGCCGATCCCTGCCCCCTGGAAGTCAAGGGGCGGGACAGGAAGTATAAAAGCCCGACCCCAGCACTCAGTTGGAAGGAGGCTGCCAGAGAGGACACACGCTGGTGTCCGAGCTCCTGCCAGGCCCAGTCTACCTCGCGCTCGGTACCCAGAGGAGCGCTGGCCTGACCCGCCCCGCGCTCGGTACCCAGAGGAGCGCTGGCCTGACCCGCCCCGCGCTCGGTACCCGGAGGAGCGCTGGCCTGACCCGCCCCGCGCTCGGTACCCGGAGGAGCGCTGGCCTGACCCGCCCCGCGCTCGGTACCCGGAGGAGCGCTGGCCTGACCCGCCCCGCGCTCGGTACCCGGAGGAGCGCTGGCCTGACCCGCCCCGCGCTCGGTACCCGGAGGAGCGCTGGCCTGACCCGCCCCGCGCTCGGTACCCGGAGGAGCGCTGGCCTGACCCGCCCCGCGCTCGGTACCCGGAGGAGCGCTGGCCTGACCTGCCCCGCGCTCGGTACCCGGAGGAGCGCTGGCCTGACCTGCCCCGCGCTCGGTACCCGGAGGAGCGCTGGCCTGACCTGCCCCGCGCTCGGTACCCGGAGCACTCCAGCAACTATATCCATGGGGACGCAGTGGAGTGGGAGGGCCTGCGTTCCCCGTGCCACCCCTCCAAGGGTGGCAGACTCCCCCGCCTCCCCCTCCTAGGGAGGCCATTCCTGGTGTTTGTTTGCTCAGCCCCTCCTGAAGGGCCTGAGCCTCTTGCTGCCCCGCCCTGAGCCAGGGCCTGGGCTTTATATACCTGACCTACTTCTTGCCCCGCCCTCCCCTTAGGGCCGGGGCTTCTAGACTGTGGTTGTTTGCTCAGCCCTGCAACAGAGGGCCTGAGCCACCTATTGACTGTATTTGCTTGCTCCGTCCTGCAGCAGAGGGCCTGAGCCACTTCTTAACTGGGTTTGTTTGCTCAGCCCTGTAGCAGAGGGCATGAGCCACCTATTAACTGTGTTTGTTTGCTCAGCCCTGCAGTAGAGCATCTGAGCCCCAAGTGACTGTGTGCTGCCGCACAGCCCTGAAGCAAGGGGTGGGCCCCGGACCAACAGAGTGTGGTGAGCCAGTGTGGCTCCCCTCCGCCCTCAGGGAGGGCTGAGCACCGGTCCCACCCTTCTACACGCTCCCACACAGGGCCATCTTTAGGAAGTGCGGGGCCCAATTCAAACAGTTTCGATGGGGCCCCGGCAGGGATGAATAAAAAACACACATGTAAAAAAACATGTGGGACTTGTACTCACCGGGCAGTGCTCCGAGTCTTCAGCAGCACTTCAGTGGCAGGTCCTTCACTCGCTCCAGGTCTTCGGTGGCACTGAAGGACCCACCGCAGAAGTGCCGCCGTCAGAGCAAGCGAAGGACCCACCGCCGAAGACCCAGAGCGCCGCCAGGTGAGTAAAAATTAAAAAGGTGCCTCTAGCCAGGGAAGGGATTCTCAATGGGTGCGGGGCCCTCTTAGGCGCGGGGCCCGATTCGGGGGAATTGGTGGAATAGGCCTAAAGCCGGCCCTGCTCCCACATCCACATTTTCTCCACCATCTACAGTGGGAAACCGGGCATCCGAGGCCAGGGACAGGAGTAATTCTGCCCGGCAGCAGCAATGACTAACAAAGTCCCATTGCTGGTGGGACAGAGTGCAAACGCTGGCATCAGAATGAGTGCAGCATCCTAGCCTGGGCCAATGGTGAGGTTTAAACCCAAATTGCACCCAGGCCTTTTCTGTGCGGGCTGTACCTGAGGCTGGGTGCAGCTAGCAGATTGCTGATCACTACCCACACTGCAGCAGCCCTAGGTCAGTCTCAGGATTATCCATCAAGTTGTTCTCACATCCCCACCTCACTTTTCTTACAGGTTTTGTCCCTCAAAAGGTGCCTCTGTTTGTGAATTTCTCAGGCATTTGCCACTGCCACATTGGGGGGTGCAATCCAGACCAGTGAGGGATTGTCTCACCACCTGCCCCACAACGCTTTGCTGTTGTACCTCCCAACCTGAGCTGCTCACAGACAGCCTACAGGTCCCACCCTGAGTGTCCATGTACAGCTACAGCCCTGGCCTAGCTGCTCTGACCCCAGCATCCTGTCAGCAACCCACCAGTCACACACTAGGTTCCACCAGCCTTGGTTACCACTGGCAGAGTGACCCTAACACACTCCCAGGCCTGAATGTTCTCGAAAGCATATGTCTGGCCTGTTCAGATATTAGAGGTCTGTTACCCCTGTACAGGGAAAAATATTCAAACGTTTGCTACTTTAACTGGAGTTACTAAACAGTACAGCTTAAACCCAACATTAGATTAATAGCTCTGTACTTGTACTCCCTTAAAATCTCTCTGTCGTTAAATACACTTGTTTCTAAAGTCAGAAATGGTTAAAAGAACAATAAAAGAAAGTTTTCACTTCTAGGGAGCATTTTAACAAGCTAGACTTGGTTCAAGGGAAAATCCTTACCACAGGTTCCCAGCAGTATGGCTGATCAGATTCTCAGATCTGGCTTCCCCCTGCCCTCCTGAAGTCAAAGGGCTGATTACTTTGTCTTCTTAGATGAATGAGACATGGATTGGGGTGGTTTTGCTCCTCACTTTTATAGTCCAGGTAGCCTTTGAAATGCCCCGAGACAACGCTCCTTCCAGCTGTGAGGACAGAGACATGGGGGCTCATGGGGAAAAGTGGTTACATGCCGTTTGCGAAAAGGCAGATCAATCTGTTCCTGCCTCGCTTCACTGTAAAAGAATGGCCACATGAACAGTGATTAACCAGGTGTCAAAGTTGATTGGCAGAGGCAACAGCTTGTCCTTTGGTTTTCAGAAACAGATTTACGCCCTTGCTAGACTTGTCTGGTAAACACAGTGTAGACATAATTTCATCTTCTGTTCATAGCTCTTAATACATATTTCATACATTACACAAGAATATTGACGGTTAGTTTTTAAATGATACCTCCTACAAGGCATATTTTGCAAAGATTATTAAGATACTGTGTGAATACAGGGCTGCTTTTGGTCACAGTCACCCAGCACTGTTGTCAGAGAAGGGCAGAAGTGTGGTCAAGTGAAGCTGGTACAGGACTAAGACCCAGGGTGTGTCTACACTGCAATCAGAGGTGTGACAACAGGAGCCAGGCTACAGCAGCTTCACTGCTATCCTATTCGAGCTAGCCAGACCAAAGCTAGTTCAGATGAATCTACAAGTGCTGCAGATGTAATAACCCTGACCCCTAGCATCTCCTACAGCTGCGATGCAGCCTCAAATGCTGTGCTGGGCAGTGACAGTCAACAGAGGGCAGGTCAAGCTGGAGAAGGGACTCAGCTTCCACCCACAGGGGGCAGTGGGAAAGTGGTGAGGGAAGGAGGTGAAAAGAGACTGCGCTGAGATGAAAAGGGGGTTGGCCAGAAGAAGCTGGATCATGAGGAACCACGTGCAAGTGTTACATTGACAGACCCCAGTCGTCCACAGGTGGGGTTGAACTTGGGGCTTCTGGAGCTTAGTGCAGGAGCCTCTCCTGCATGAGCTAAAAGCCAACTGGCTGTGTTAGCTCAGGCTGTAGAGCAGACTCATTTTTACCTCGCTCCCTAAGTGGTCTCGGTGCCACTAGATGGGACAGAACACCACACCCAGGCGGTGTGTGCGTTACACAAGGAGCCCGGCTGCGAGGGTCACAGAGTTTACAACCAGCAAGGTAAACTGTCAGGATGCAGACAGAGGGAATATGGTTTGGGCAGCTGGGGGATGGGTGCAAGCCTCTAGCTGAGGAGCTGTAGTTGACAGGTGGACTTGTTGGAAAGAGGGGTGGTCATTGCAGCATCAAAGGAGCAGCATAAACCAGAGAGAGGTGGAGGCAGGAGGGCAGGTGTGAGGCTGGACTTTGGAGCCAGGAAGAGGAGGAGTTAATTCCCTCGTGGGGTGACACAGCATGTTGTTGGGGGAGGGGATCATGTATTATGAGGGTAAGTTATAGTTTATTATTGTCCTAAGCGAGTTTTTGGTGTTATTTTATATTATTGTTCCTGCCAAATGTCTGGGTTTTTCTTTTATAACGTTTAAAATGTAAGATGAGCTCCATTGTATTAGCTTGCCTCAGTCTCCCTTCACCATAGACATTGCCTAGCCAAAGCCTGGGTCACTCTCCAATTGCTATGTAGACTTAGCTTGGAGTCAAGGTGGTTGGGTTCTATTTCTCGTACTGCCATGGACTTGAGAAACGGTCATTGGGCAAGTCACTTAACAGTTCTGTGCCTCAGTTTCTCAGTCTATAAGCAGAGATAATGATTCTTTCCTACCTTTATAAAGTGGGAGATGTGCAAGTGAAGCACACTATATACAGTGGGCCAGATCCTCAGCAGGTGTAAATCTGTGCCAGTTTACACCAGCTGACACATAAGTGCTATAAAACTCTGGCTCTCTAGTTCAATTGAGCTGGCAGACATCAAAGCCAGAGAGCATTCCCTCCTCTGGAGGACAGTGCAAGTTATGGAACTGCAGTTGGACAGTCGACCAGCCAATGTGGATTACAGGCATGTGCAGTCACCTGCTCTCAGGGCAAACACTGGGCTACAGCATCCCGTCCCCAAACCACAGCTGAGGGCAGAACAGCTGGCCAGCTGGACTTCTCCCAGGCCAGGCAGCATTTGGAGGTGCCTAGAGTGAGGCAGGGTAGGGAGACCTGTGATGTGGTGAGCAGCCCCATGGCAGGCACCCACTGTGTCTTGCCTTCCCTCATCCATAGCAGGGTAGTTTCTGAGCCACACTACCATCAGCGGAGTCCCCACAGCTGCAGCAGCAAAGTGGACCCCTCAGGAGAATTGCTGCATTAACCTCACTAGGATTCCCATGGGGCTATCCAGGAGCTAAACCAGCCACACACACACCCATCCTCACAGATCCTGATCCTCTGGGTGCACCAACAGAGGGGCTTCTGGCAGGTCACACAGAGTGGCAGAGAATGGCTGAGGGGCAATGCACCCTTCTCCCACACCCCTCGGACACATTGCAACTGAGTTTGGGCTCTTTCACATAGCAGAGGAGATAATTGGGGGCATTGCTCTATTTGCAGAACAGTGTGTTTAGCCCTGTACAAAACAGCAGATGGGTGGTCCCTGGAGGTTCCAAAGATGTTCCAGTTGAAGTGAGAGGCACAGTGCATTGTAGGGAGAGCTGGAGTGCATTCACATCCCTGAAGGAAACACTACCACCTCCATAAAATGTCGAGATTCACTCAGCCATCCAGAGCACTGTCCCAGCAAGCAACATTTGCTTTATTGCCACAGTCTGAGGGGAGTTTGTGTCATCCTAGCAAACAAGAAACATTTGCAGTTAAACAAGAACTGGCACTCAGCCATCTCTCCAAAGGGACCTGACAGTGGTGGAAAACTCACAAGCCTAGGTATTTTAGGGAGCAATATTTCCTCTTGACTTATTAACCCATCAAAACAGAAAACTACTGACAACTCTAAAAATCAATGTAGCTTTAACTCATGAATGTGGTATTGTAATATGAGAAGACCACAAAATCCAGAGCTTTACCAGCATGGAAGTATGAGCCTTGAAAGAATAGAGTTTGGGGAAGAGGCCCTTTAACATCTGGGTATGATATGAACAGCTGGACTGCTTTAGCAGATGTTGCTCTGCAAGAATTCATCACTGTTGCATCATGAAAACTCCTTGAATTTTCCAGAAATCCATCTTAGTCCTTGGCCAACTGCTAGAAGCCTTGCATGTAGTAGTTATATAATATACTTGGTCTAAGGAGCCCTGCAATTTTCTCCTCATTTAAAACAGGAAGGAAAATTTAACTTGGGCTAAAAACTGTGTGGAGCTTTGGTTATTTTGTGGCTATTAAAATGTATCATGTAATTCTAAGAATAAAAGCAAATGCTACTTTTACCAAGTTTCTTGTGGTCAGAAACAGCATTCTGAAATGCAGATAACATAAGAGAAAGAGAAATGCATGTGCAATAGAGAGGCACATGAACATTAAAAGATTGCAAAGTCAAGCACCCTAAAGTCTGGAAATGCCAGTATTGAGGTTACCTGGGCAACTTAAGTTCAGCCCCTTGGTGCATCTGCATTATGCTAGGGTTAGTCTACACTACGGGGGGAAATCGATCTAAGATACGCAACTTCAGCTACGTGAATAACGTAGCTGAAGTCGAAGTATCTTAGATCGAATTACCTACCGTCCTCACGGCGCGGGATCGATGTCCGTGGCTCCCCATGTCGACTCCGCTACCGCCGTTCGGGTTGGTGGAGTTCCGGGATCAATAGGAGCTCGTTCGGGGATCGATATATCACGTCTAGATGAGACGCGATATGTCGATCCCCGAGAAATTGATTGCTACCCGCCGATATGGCAGGTAGTGAAGATGTAGCCCTAGTCTTTAATTACATAAGCACATACTATTTCTTCCTCAGGACCCTTGCCTCATTCGGTGCACAGGACGGATGGTACTCAGTTAATGAGCAGCTATTCAATATTCTGTTTTCCTCTGCTTGTCCAGTGTGTGGCCCCAGGCCTTATTTACTGCCCACTACTCAAACCCTGGTCTGAAGACAGAATTATTCATTCCCTTGTGGATTATTCTGTGGCACACATCACATGAATGCTTAAAAACACTAATGAATTTAATTTACATAATAGCCCTCTGAGGTGAGCAGGTGTTTGTTATCCTCATTTTACAGATGGGAAACTGAAGCCTAAAGAATGAAAATGTAAAGTTTCTATTAATTTTAGGCACCCAATTTGGGATGCCTGGGTTTGATTTTTTCAGAGATCTTCGCACCACTGAGCACTTTATATGGTCAAAGTACCACTCCCCCTGATGTCAGCGGTAGCTATCAGAGCTCAGCACTGCTGTAAATCACCTGAAAATGAGGAACACACATAGCGACCCCTGTGAAGAGTCTTATTTAAGTGACCTTCCCAGCATCACACGGGAACTCTTTGGCAAAGGCAGTGACAGAATCCAATTCCCCTGGGCAGCATTCAGCTGCCATTACCAGGAGTCCATCCTGTGCATACCTTAAGAAGGGTTTCAGCCTCCTTCACTACTCAACCCGGATTTATCCCCATAGCATGTCGCTGCTGTGCAGTGAAGCAGGGATGCCGTGAAAGATGTTTTCACGCTATAAAACTGCGTACACACAAGGGGCCTGGGAAAATGTTGCACGGGCCAGCGGCGGCTCCAGGCACCAGCGCACTAAGCATGTGCCTGAGATGGCAAGCCACGGGGGGGGCGCCCTGCTGGTCCCTGTGAGGGTGGCAGTCAGGCAGCCTTCGGCAGCTTGCCTAGGGGAGGTCCACTGGTCCTGCAGATTTTGTGGCAATTTGGCGGCGGGTATGCCGAAGCTGCGGGACCAGCGGACCTCCAGCAGGCAAGCCGCCGAAGGCAGCCTGACTGCTGTGCTTGGGGCAGCAAAAAAGCTACAGCCGCCCATGCACGGGCAACCTTAATTCTGGTATTTCCTAACTTTTGAGCACTTGGCTTTGCAAGCCTCATAATGTGCTTTTAACATAGAAAACACACAAGCTAGGTTTTAAAAAAAAGCAGATAGAAGGAATAGAAATGTCATCATGTGATACCAGCTGGACTGAAACCTTTAGACCCCTCTGCACAGACCTTTGCCAGTTGAGCTAACAGAGTAACTGATGGCAGAGGTAGGTTGTCATCTTCTAGGTGGACCAGCACTACAAGGGGATGGGACACTTTTCCATGTATATATTCACATATATTTGCTGACACCAGAGGAATGGTGAGACTCAAGAATCTCACCTGGAGAGGAGATCTGGTGATACCTATGTGATGAATTGTACTGATCATGTCCCCTTAACTGCTTCACCCGTGCTCTCTGCCCACGACTCCATTGCCCCAAGATGCAGCCCAATATTCTCAGCCTGAAGGGCTTCTAAAAGCTGTCTTATGTTGTTATTTTTTGTCTTAAAAAAACCTGACAAATAAGTGTTTCCTCCTTCCCCTCCAACATGGAATTTTCCCCTCAAAACAACTTAAGGCCCAGAACTAGCAATGTTCAGTCATGTAACAGCAAGAAGTTTGCAGTAGCATTTTTAAAAATGAGCAGTTTGACTCAACTCTGATCCCACTGAAGTCAATGGGAGCAGTTAGGCCAAGGCTGAGAGCTTTAGAAAATCCCAGCCTGTTATGTCTAACCAAAGGGATGGTGCCAGTCGCCAATACCGAGAAAGGGAAATAAGAGGAACCATTAAAAGTATATGAAGAATCCAATAAGTTCCTTGCCCAGAACACTTTGTTTTCACCACTGACACCCACTGTGGAAATCTGGAAGAGATTAGAGGACAAGAAACATCCAGTTATATTACAACACCTGCCTGCCTACACCTGCACAATATACCCTGTGATCAGGGGCGGTGCAACCACTTAGGCTTAGGGCGCCTGGTGGTTGGGGGCGCCTAAAACCCCACTCAGGCAAGGAGGTGGAGTGGAGGTGAGCTGGGGCGCGAGGAGGGCCGCTCACAGTAACGGGGAGGGGCACACAGGGGAACCACTCCCCACCCCAGATCATCTCCACTCTGCCTCTTCCACTGAGCACACAGCCCCTGCTCTAAGTCTCCTCCAATCGGCGCCGCAAGCCTGAGAGGGGAGGAGAACTAGAGCGATGCCAGCGTGCTCAGCGGAGGAGGCGGAGCTGAGATGAGCTGGGGCAGGCTCCCCAGGTGGGGTTAGCTGCTGCAGGTGGGGGGGTCTCCCCAGGTGGGGTTAGTTGCCACGGGGGGGGTAGCTGCTGCAGGGGGGACTCCCCAGGCAGAGGGGGCGGCGGGCTTCCCGGTTGGGGGGCTGGGTTAGCTGCCGTGAGGGGGCTTCTCTGGTGGGGAGGTCGGGGTGGTGTGGTTAGCTGCCGCAGGGGGCCAGGGTTAGCTGGGGGGAGGAGGATTATTAGGAATTAATAATAAGAATTTTGGATATACGTTGGGGGCGCATCAGTTGGAAGCGACGGAGGAAGAGAAGGACCTTGGGGTACTGGTTGATAGCAGGATGACTATGAGTCGCCAATGTGATACGGCTGTTAAAAAAGCAAATGCGATTTTGGGATGCATCAGGCAGGGTATTTCCTGCAAGGATAAGGAGGTGTTAGTACCGTTATATAAGGCGTTGGTGAGACCCCATCTGGAATACTGTGTGCAGTTCTGGTGTCCCATGTTCAAGAAGGATGAATTCAAACTGGAACAGGTTCAGAGACGGGCTACAAGGATGATCCGAGGAATGGAAAAACTGCCTTATGAAAGGAGACTCAAAGAGCTTGGCTTGTTTAGCCTGGCCAAAAGAAGGCTGAGGGGGGATATGCTCGCTCTATATAAATATATCAAGGGGGTTAACGTTAGGGAGGGAGAGGAATTATTTAAGTTTAGTACTAATATAGGCACGAGGACGAATGGGTATAAACTGGATATTAGGAAGTTTAGACTTGAAATTAGACGAAGGTTTCTGATCATTAGGGGAGTGAAGTTCTGGAATAGCCTTCCGAGGGAAGTAGTAGGGGCAAAGGACTTTCCTGGCTTTAAGACAAAGCTTGATAAGTATATGGAGGGGATGTTATGATAGGATCGTTAATTTGGGCAATTGATCTTGAATTACCACCAGACAGGTCTGCTCAATGGTCTGCGGGGAGATGTTGGATGCGATGGGTACTGAGTTGCTGCAGAGGATTCCTTCTTGGGTGCTAGCTGGTGACTCTTGCCCACATGCTCAGGGTTTAGCTGATCGCCATATTTGGGGTCGGGAAGGAATTTTCCTCCAGGGCGGATTGGCAGGTGCCCTGGAGGTTTTTCACCTTCCCCTGCAGCATGGGGCACGGGTCGCTTGCTGGTGGTTTCTCTGCAGCTTGAGGTCTTCAAACCATTTTTGAGGATTTCAATAACTCGGTCCTGGGATAGGGGTTGTTATAAAAATGGATGGGTGGGGTTCTGTGGCCTGCCTTGTGCAGGAGGTCAGACTAGATGATCAGATTGGTCCCTTCTGACCTATGAGTCTATGAGTCTATGGGAGTGGCACAAGGTGGAAGTTTCGCCTAGGGCGCAAAACTTCCTTACACCAGCCCTGGCCAGAATCACCACCAGCCATTCCCACACTTTCCAAGATACAGTCCTGATTTTCAGATGTGTCCAGAGCGTATGTAATGCCGACAGACACTGGTCATCGGCGGGTGGGATCAATCCTGGGACCCCTGGAGCCGAAAGCACGAGCCTCTACAGCATGAGCTAAAAGCCAATGGGCTCTTGGCTAAGGCTGTAGATCAGACTCACTTTAACTCTCTCTAAGTGGTCTCAGAGCCACTAGATGGGCCAAGCAGCAAAGAATCCTGTGGCACCTTATAGACTAACAGACGTTTTGGAGCATGAGCTTTCGTGGGTGAATACCCACTTCTTCAGATGCATGTGGTGGAAATATCCAGGGGCAGGTATATATATGCTAGCAAGCAAGCTAGAGATAACGAGGTCAGTTCAATCAGGGAGGATGAGGCCCTGTTCTAGCAGTTGAGGTGTGAAAACCAAGAGATGGAGATGGGCCAGAACACCACACCCAGGAGTTGTGTGGGTTACATGTACAAAACATTTAGAGTTCCACGTTTATTTTGGGCATCTCGCAGCATGCTGATTTAGATCAATACATGATAAAACATCACACTTCGACGACAAGCAAGCACACAAAGTTTAAAGACATTTAAGATTTTCCAGCCGTCAGATAAATAGAAGTAGGTGGCTAACTCGGTTGGTGAGTGGACACGTGATTCCTGATACCATTTTCGCAAGGGAACTGGGACAGATGAGGCCCTATTCCCGGCCTTATCCACTCAAGCATTTTTCTTTTTGACCACATAGAGGTGGAACAGATGAGGCCTCAGGGCTGCCAGGACCATTTCTAAACTCTCCCATTGCTTACATATCTGCAGTACGTGGGTGGTGGGAAGCAGACATTCTTCGCGTTCTCACTGAATTGTTGCCAAGGGGATGCATAGGATGAGTGAGACTAGGGCAGACTTCAGTGGGTAAATACAACTGAGAAAAATGAAAATCTGCTGGTCAGTTTGAGACACTTTTTGCTAAATAGAAACACATTAAAGAAATATTTTTTTTTCTATAAAGAACTCTGTAAGATAGAACTGTTCTTAGCCAGTGGTCTGAAGGGTTACCACCAGACAACCCATTAGCCTAATTTTATTTGTCTTAGGAAGAGGTAACGTTGGGGGGCATGCAAGGTCATGTACACCCCCGGATTTGCTGCTTAGCATTTACTAAGCATGCTCAGTAACACTGCTGAAGCCAGCTGCCCTCCCTCTGCCCCACTCTATCAGCAGGCACAGGTAGTCTCTGGTCTTAGATACTTATATGGCCCTTGTTACTCTGGGGTCTTCAATGTAGTTATCCTCACAACCCCTCTGGCAGATATGCAGACTAGCATTTTTCTGTTTTGCAGAAGGGGAACTGAGACAAACGACTTAAGTGGCTTGTCCGAGGTCACACAGGAAGTCCATGGTGAAGCAGGGACGTGACTCCATGTCTGAAAGTCCCAGGATAGAGCCCTAACCCCTGGACCATCCTTCCTCTCATTTATTGAGTACTCAACTTGAGGGACCGCCCTCCTGCAGAAAGTCAGGCCCACTCAGTGTACCTCAAACTGGGCATCCAAAAAATTGAGTGACCTCAAAAATCATCAGTCACTGTGGAAAACATCAGTCAATTGTTATCTTTTCATGAGGGGCCATCACTCTGGAAAGGGTCTGTGGTCTGAGGTGATCAGATACCAGACTAACGAGCATGGTAGATGAGTTCAGGGTAGGTAGAGCCTAACAGTAAGGTCTGTGGCCTGGTCTCCCAAATGGAGCAGTAGGAGGCCTGTCACTGGAGTAAATTTAAAACCAGACAGAAGAACGGAGAACAGTCCTGCACAAACAGAGGGATGGACTCAGCCCCTTACTGTCCTTTCATACTATGATCCAGCCTTTTAACTCTCATGTAGTGGTTACTCCCAGAGTGAAAAGGAGCCTCCTACACCAAAGCAAGACAGAGAAAGCTGCCTTCCCATGATCACACACACTCCTTACTGCTGTCAGGCCTGACCCAGTGCCCACTGAAGTGAAAGGAAAGACCTCATTCAATAGGCATTGCTTTGGATCCCCAGCTTGCTTAGCTGCAGCACAGCTGGGATTAGTGACCATGAAGTGTTTTGATAATAATGCTGCTCACTCAGGCTGTCATTTATTTAAACAAGTGAGTAAAATCGCTTTCGCCCCATCCCCACCATTTTCATTTGTAAGAAGAAGGAGTAGATTTTGCAGCTGGAGCATTAGAGTTGTCATGACGATTGTGCAGGGCTGATTGAGGTAACAGCATTTGAGCTGCCTATTGTTCCTTTCCAGGCATCACCAGGGTAGTGCGGTCAGTACTGACCCAGTGCCCCTCACTCCACCTAATCAGAGCCCACCCCCATAGTAAGTGCTGCTTAAATGTCAGCAAGGATTCCGCCTCCCAGCCTTGTCAGTGACTACGTCCTGTCAAGCTCTCCCCTTTCCACCATCGACAGTTAGAAAGACACTTGACAAGGCAGCCTCGCGTCCCTTTGCCAGGCCTGAGCCTCACTAGCTGGCGGGGTGACACAGACAGCTGTGTAATTCGCACAGGGAAGCCTGCACGCAATGAACTCTCCAGGCTTGCTGCTCCGAGAGCATCTGAGCTGGAAGCCCAAGATTGGCTGGTGTTGGGTTTCTCTCAGCACAGGGGGCCAGTTAGACACGTGGGACTCAGGAGAAGCTCTATCATCATTTAAGGGAGTTTCTTTTCACTCTGCTGCAAGTCTACGAAATGGACAGTGCTCTTTTACTGTACATGTGAGAATGAAGAAGGAAATCACAAGAGCCTGGAACCTGCTTCCAACATACAATTCCCTTAACAATACACTGTTCACTTCCACCCACCGTTCTCAAGCTCTTTATAGACTCTGATGAATTAAGTAACCCTGGTGAGTTACTACAGGAGAAGCTGAAGCACAGACAGGCTAAGGGACTTATCCAAAGTCAGATGTCAAGCCAAGCAAGAGGGGAATAGGACCCTGGTATCCTGATTCCCAGTCCTCCAACAACAACAACAACATCACAAATTAAAGCTGATTTGTTGTAGCAATGCATCCTACATTTAGGTAGGTCCTTCCAGCTTCACACCCCCTCTCTGACGTGGTCCCCTGACTGCAACACGACTCCCTCCTCCACTGTCTGCACGATTCCACAGCTTCAGTAGCTCTCCTTACCTGAACTGAGGGGCGGGTGGGGGCTGAAGCACACTGCCAGCAGAGGAAACAACATGCTCAATAACAAGAGACATGTGCCCCCCTGACAGATTTATGGGGGGATTCAAAGAAATGCAATAGATCATGTCACTCCACCTATCACACTTTTTGCATATATTCCCATACGCAAAGCACAAAGTCAGAATCTAGCACGTGGATCTGCACATTCTGTGGCAGCCAATACAATGCCCAGCATAAGAGGGAAAAGTGCAAAAGATGAAATCTCTTACATTACTTTACTAGAAATCCACTTTATTCTGTGTCTGGTTCCAAGTGGCTGTGGCTAACAAGAGCTTTACAGCAGCCCACCCAGACTCTAGCTGAGAAACCTGTCCCTGCCTGCAGGTATATGGGATCTTGGGGAGCAATTACCAGACAGGTGGGGTGCAAAATAAACTTTATTAAGAAAATGCAAAAACAGGGAAAATTTAATAGTGAGGGGTATGGGGTTTGTTAAGGTAGGCAATTGGAGAGGGAGTTCTTTTAGTATAGTATAGGGGGTTTCAATAGTGGGGTACAATACAGTGGGGTACAATACAGTTGGTAACCAACTAACACTGAAGTATAAATGTAACAGGTAGCTAACAATTTCTAGGTAAAGGGTGTGTCACAGCAGCATATAACCAACTAACAGTTATGGGTAAAATGTGTTAAATAACCAACAACTCTAGGTAAAAATGTGTCACAGTGGTGTAAATATAAAATGTGAGGTGTGTGAGAGAGAAAAAGGGTAACCAATGGGGTTTTATGCTAGACTTCAGTAATACAATTGAGGTTTGGCAGCAGTAGGAGCGGGGTGAACACGTGGGGGAAGGGATTAAAAGAGAGAGAGAAAGGCAGTGGTAGAGGAATGAGGTTAGGGGATGGGGGAAGAGGAGCACGTGGTGGAGCAGAAACCAAAGATAGAGGCGCTACAGAGGGAGATTTAAACTCAGGGAGACACAGAGAGCAGACAGGCTGCAAGTTTAAACAGCAGAGAGACTGCAATGAGTGACTGGGGAGCTCGGGGGGGGGGATTGGGGCAGTGGGAAGACAAATTCAAATAGTAAAAACCTTATCTATCCCCTAACTTAATCAAACTTATATAAAATGACAAGCAGCTACAGAATACAACCAGGCAATGATTTTCTAAACTTATCTTAACCAACAATTAGGCAACACAACAAATATCACAGAAACTTACAAGCTCTACAATCTTAACAAACTAGGACTTATTAAATTAAAAAAAAACAAGACCTATGGTGCACCTTATGCTATGGGGAGGTTACAGAGGGCAGAGTGGTATGTATCCAGGACCCAGCTCCCAAGGAAGCCAAGAGATGGTGGCTACAGCGGTGGACACAGCTGAAAGCAGAGAGCCCCAAGGCAAAGCCCACAGGAGCAGAGCTTAGCAGTGGCAAAGAGCCCTGTAGTTTAAGAGAGGTTTTAAGACACAGACCAAGGTTTAGCTTGAGTCTGTGTGCTGGGGAAACAGAGCCAGCAGCTAAAATAATAAAATAAAAGTATAGAAAGTTTTACAGAGGGATTCTTACCAGTCCCCAAGGCAGCAGCAAAGGCAGAAGCAGCAGCAACATCAGAAGAGGCAAGGAGGGTTCGGTACAGTCTCAATAATCAGGAGATCTCTCAGGTAGCAATTCGTTCTTCGTGGGGGGGGGGCGTTCAAAAAACGGGGGTACGCTCAAAAATAAAACAAGAGCGGAGAAAGGACCGCCCAGAACCCCTGGCTGATCAGACCAGGCAGCAATGCAGGAACCTTTCTGAGGTGTGTTTCAAAAATGTCTGGTTTTAAAGGCAAACTTGGGCAGTTTCCCACCAGTAATCCTGATAGGCTCCCTCTGTCACAGGGGAGGGGGCACAGGGGAAAAACTGAAGGTAAGCCCAGAGACATGCCTGGACATAGTCCTGTGCAATAGGTGACTCAAGAGCACATGAGACTATGACTCATGCCCAGGATCTTAAAACCACAATAGGCCTTGCAGCTCTGGACATTGCCTACCCTACACCAAGCCCAGGTTCAACGAGGTGATAACAGGACTAACCCTTTGAAAAGGGCAGTGGTCCCACTTAGCATGCAGCACAAGTGGCCATCCCTTTGAGAAGGGCAATGGCTCTTGTTAAACAACTTAAGGGGCCCTCCCTTTGAGAAGGGCAGTGGCCCTGGTAAACAACTTAACAGCCAGGGAAGGGCAGCCACAGGAGAACAGAAAACAAAATGGAGTCTGGGGAAACAAAATGGAATAGGGGAATAGCTGTAACGGACAAAACCCAACCCTTAGAGGCACAGTCCCCAGTAATCATACATCATGCTCAGCATATGTCAGGCCTAGGGCACAGGCAGCCCGGCTAAGGAGTCAGCATGGGGGCCAGTTACCAGAAATCAGGCCAGGTTAGAACTCCAGCAGATCAGAATCAAGAGTCAGGACATCAGGAGATCTGGCTCAGATAACAGGAACAAATAAACACCAGAGCAGCAATCCACAGCAGTCTGAAGCCTACTTGCAGACAGGGCCACTCAGAGGATTCAGGGGTCCTGGGGCAAATTGGGGCAAGCTGTGGCATTTGTACTCACCTGGCGGCGGTCCGAGTCTTCAGCGGCATTTCGGCAGCGGGGGCCCTTCAGTGGCTCCGCGTCTTCAGCAGCACTGAAGGGCCCCCCACTGCCAAAATGCCACCAAAGCCCCGGACCGCCGCTGGGCCAGGGCTCGCAGGGCCCCTGCAGGGCCCAGGGCAAATTGCCCCACTTACCCCCACCCCCGGGTGGCCCTGGTTGCAGAGCCAACTTCCTGACTTAAATAGGGGCTGCAGCCCAATCAGGAGCTTTGGAGTTCTCCCAACCAGAGCACAGAGGCAGGGCTTGTGCCCCAGCTGCTGCCTATGAACTACCAGATGGAGGATTTGTGGTGATACTCCTATGATATGTCCACCTCTCTTGGGTGTAACCTTTCTCCTTATTCCCATCCACGCTCCTGTGACCCCATGTGATGACTAGAGAAATTTTAATCCCATTTCACAAACTGATGGACAGATTATTCACAGGCATCACTTCACCAACTACTGAAATGCAGCTACCAGCAGAGTGAAACATACCAGCTGTTGAGCAGGGTCACAGTAAACCCTGCAACAGGTTAGGTCAGGAAGTGAAAAAAACCAAATATATCCACTGGAAAGTACAAAGGGAATTTGGGCAGATGCAGTTACCCAACCTGGAATTTGGCTAGGAGACTAGCCCTCACAATTGCAGTTATTTTCATTTCAAAGCACCGGAGGAATTCCCCCCGGTCACATTAGCAGAGATTTGGGGACCTTTCTCTGGCACATTACGCAGAGGTTATCAGCAAGGACCTAGTTATGTACACTGGTGGGTAGCCTGAGCCACTGCCCATGCTGCTGTGCCCACACTGTTCTTTTTAGCACACGCAAAAGTAGTGCAGGCACATCTACCCAAGCTGAGAATTACATCTCTCATCTGCAGTGTAGACTCCCACTGATTTACACGGTTTTATTCTCTTTCCATTGCATTGTGTATAAATCTACCCCGGGGCTTCACTAAATCTATGGGTTTGGAACAAATATAGCATACACACAGGGATGCTCCCATCCCTGGTGTATTTCCATCAACATCAGTTACAGCGGAGATGGATTTGGCCTGTTGTTACAGATGAGACAGGACAGTTCATTGTTACTGTTGAGACAGGAGAGCTTTAGTCTGGCTTGTCTGTTTGGACTGCAAATTCTTCAGGGCAGGCGCTGTGTCTTACTGTGTGTCTGTATAGCAGCCACCACAATGGGGCCCTGATCTCAGTTGTGACCTCTAGGCACTACCATAATACAGATAGCAATAGGGAAAATGCCAACGATTCTGATGGAGCCCAGTAAATACAAAGCCATCCTGATGACACCTGACAGGTCCCCTGTTTGGAATGGACTATTAGGGCAGATCCCCGCAGACACTACTCCAACCAGCAGTCTCCATATAGGGCCAAGGACAAAGAGAATCACGCACTTCCAGAGATGCAGGGCAAAGCTGAGTTACATTGGCTGGGCATCAGGGTGCGAATCTCATGCTACCACTGCCCAGACTGTCCCTGCCCAGTGGCTCAGTGGTGGAGCTAAGTCTGCAGGAGAGACCATGCAGAACCTTTCACCAGCACTAAATTCACAGCAATAACCAGCAATGGCTGCCCTGCCGAGGGAGACCCCAGGAATCAGGAGAAAAAGCCCACTGCCTGCTATTAATTGCATAAGTGCCCTGCACAGTCTGGAAACTTTTATGCACACTGGGCATGCTCAGAGGTTTAATACAGGTGTCAGTGTAACCCACACATCTTCTGGGTATGGTGTTCTGTCCCCTCTAGTGGCACCAAGACCCCTTAGAGAGAGAGAGACATGGAGTCTGATCTACAGCCTTAGCTAAAAGGCAATGGGCTTTTGGCTCGTGGTAGAGGCCCATGCACTAATCTCCAGAAGTCCCTGGTTTGATCCCATCCACCAACAACTGGGGTCTGTCGGTGTTACATCAGCACAGGCATGCTCAAAGTAACCTCATCTCATCTGCATAGTCACTCCCACACTTACAGGTTGGTGCCTATCCTTACAGGAGTTGGTGACCCCTGAAAGCAAGTGGACAAACCCAACAGCGAGTCTGGCCTCTCTGGATAACTGGGGCAAGCTCTGCCTACACTGTCTTTGGATCTACCATCCCTAAAGTGGGCACAGCCCAGTTCTTCTGGACCAGTCCCTCTTGGGCAGGAATGCCAGCCTATCTTGGTCTTGACTGGGGATTGAACCAGGGGCCTCCAGAGCTAAAAGCACAAGCCTGTGAGTTCAGACATTAAGTCCCACAGCACAGAGCTGTCACACATTGTGAGCCCCTGCCACGCAGGGACACAACATGCCCTGCCCAGCAGGACCAACCCACCTTGTCTGCTCTGGACTGGCCACTTCTGAAAAAAAGAAAGGCAAAAGGTCACACCAATCCTTTGCCAGCCATGCACCCTCTCTTCATCCGTGTATCTGCACTCTCTTTATTTGGGAGCTTTGAGCTTAGCCACCTTGCTTCCTATTGACTCGCAGTCGCGCTAGCATAGCCTTGAGAAACATGCAGTATGCACTGCAGTTTAACCAGCAGTGCTAGGTGTCTGAAGGTCTCTGCCATTCAGAAGAGGCCTGGTGTGGGAAAGGTGATAACTCGTGTAATTAGCATAACCAGCTCTGGGCCTGGCAGATCGATTTTGCCTGCCCTACCTGGTGCGGCGTAAATGGATTACAGTGTACGTCGGTTGTACTAGAGCACTCTCTGTGTGCAGGACACGACTCCCTTCGACTTCAATGATTTATAGGATCAGGAACAACCAGGGGGCTGGCCAGAGTGTCTGGACTATTGCTCAGAGCAGTGCCTGGAGCGTAACTTCAGGCCATTTCCTTCATCGACTGGGCTACCTCCTTCTAGTCCCTGCTTTTCCACCCAGCCCTGTCCATTGACATATTAGAGCCGGCCCGAGCTGATTGGCTTGGAGAGGAGGCTGGAATGCAGGCAAACTCCCTAACACAGGGATCGGCAACCTTTGGCACGCGGCTCACCAGGGTAAGCACCCTGGCGGGCCGGGATGGTTTGTTTACCTGCCGCGTCCACAGATTCGGCTGATCACAGCTCCCACTGGCTGCGCTTCGCTGCTCCAGGCCAATGGGGGCAGTGGGAAGCAGCAGCCAGCGCATCCCTCGGCCCGCGCCGCTTCCCGCAGGTGATTTCTGTGTGTGACAGAGATGATGCTGAACGGGAGAGAGGAGGCAAAGGTGTCATGGGCTCTGCAGTGCCTGTCATCAGGAATGACAGCTTAATTCATGTGCAGTTCTGCTTCACTCTCCCAGTTGAGAGCAGTGCTGTTAATCACCCGTAACTCCTCCCCCAGCTGAGTGACACATGGGCCCAGTCCTGCAACATACTGAGCACCCTCAAGCTCCATTCACGTCAAAGAGAGTTGAGAGTGCTCAACAGAGTGCAGGCGACCCTCAGAACCGGGCATGATCATGCTCTATTCTTGCAGGCCAGAGGTGTCTCCTGAGCTGGGCAACATTTTATTTCCTACATATGAGGGGTGGGGAATTACAGGCCAAAAGGGCTGGCTAAGTGAGCTAAGCCTCAGGTTTGAAATACCTAGACTCCCCGGGAATGAAGCTGAAATTCCCATCTGGGCTGATGTCTTTCCAAAGCAGATAAACGGAATGCCTGAGAGCTTAGGATCACTTAGAGAAGACTTTAAAAACTGGGGATCTGCAGGGACTTAAAGAGCCCATGCACTTTCATTAAGAGTAGGGGGATTCCAGTGGCATCCTTGGGCAAAACTCCCTGTCCCCACACTGATCTGGGTCATGCTGCCCTCACCCCAGAAAGAGCTGCCTATAACTATAAGTATTTCCTCTATGGCTTCAGGGCCAAAGCCTGCTCCCCTGAGAAGGGGCGAACTGCCAAGTTCAGATGTGGACCTGAGTCATGAAGTCTGGGTCCAGATTTGGATCCAGCTACAAAATACGGGGCTGAGGAGGCTGGATCTGAGGTTTGAGTTTGGGTCCCATCTCTAGTTAACAGTGATGTTTACAAGAAAGAGCTCAAGAGGATTTATTATTTGTAGCGTGGTAGCATCTAGGAGCCCCCCTCATGGACCAGAACCCCATCGTGCAAGGCATTGTACAAACAGAGAACAAAAAGACCCCGCCTCACACAGCCTAATAAGTATCACCTAACCCTCATCCCATTGCAAAACTCCCACTGACTTGGATATAAGTAGGATCAGACCATTAGTTAACGGTGTTTTGAATGTATGTTATATTTTCTTAGATTGATCACATCCTTCCCTAAAGCAAGGAATCTCTGTCCCTGGCAAGTTTTACTGCTGCTCTATTCAGGAGGAAATGGGCGTATTTCAAATAGATCTCGGTCAAAGAAATTCAAGTTGTACTGTGCATGCAGCATTTTGTCGCAGGGGTGGGTTTTTAGTGCTCCAGAAGTAGAAGTGTCTTTTGGCTACTGATACTGTGTAATTAGGAGGAGCAAAGAAGAGGGAAGAAGGCAACTCCCAATATCCCTGCTCTCCCCCTCCCATCCCTTTGCCTGATGCAGACTATCTGACGTGGCACTATGGGGGAAGGGAGTTGAGAGCCTTCTAGAGAATGTGCAGAGCTGGAATTCCACTTTAAGATTACTTTCTGTCAAAAGAAATGTACATATCGCTCGGATTCCAGACAATTTGTACTGAACAATATGCAGCAAAGATTTGAAAGGCTGAGTCCAATCTGATGCAGCTACTTAAATTATTACAACTCTTTTTTGCTCACAAAATTGTTTTATTGGATAGGATAAATTACTTGTATATAATGGCATTTAGTTATAATATGACTAGGAGAAAATATGCCTTCAAAAACTGAAAATCATCCAGGAAATCTAAAAATCTCTGCACTGTCTGTATTTTCAGAGATCATTGATCAATGATAACAAGGGTGACCAGATGTCCCATTTTTAAAGGGACAACCCCTTTTTTGGAGACATTTTCTTATATAGGCGCCTGTTACCCCCTACCCTCTGCCCCGTTTTTTCACAACTGCTATCTGGTAACCCTAATGATAAAGAATTATTTTTATTCAGCCAAAAATTACTGCTAATAAGTAAAGATCATTTTAAATGTTAAAGGTACATATAGCCATGTAAACTTGTCAAAAGCATTCAGTGGCGGAAGGCTGAACATAAAAAGGCATTTGGATTAAAAGGTTTAGATTTTATTTTAGCTAGAACAATGTCCTTTATGGAATGTAATTACAGAGAGGAAGGGGAAGGCGGAGCAGCGCCAGACACTAGGTTTAGCACAGAACCCTGCTGCTGATGTGCATCTTGGAAATTTAAAGGGACTGCCTATGGTTTCACCAATAAGCACACTGTATGACTGCCTCTAGTAACCTTTTGCCTACTTTATACTGGAACTTGGTGCATTCTGTTGGGCCTATTGATTGCCTCTCTATTCAGTGTCTTATTTTTTTTTTCCCCTCATGGAAGAGGCTACTGCAAAGGATGAAAATTCAAAAGTAGCAAAGAATGTATGTGATATGCACCTGGATATACGCTACCCAGACAGCCTACACTACCCCAAAACAGGAACAAATCCTGCTCAGTCGGACTAGTCACATGAGGCAGGTGAACAGGATTTGACTTCCACTGTCCACTTGCTTGTGACACAATAGCACTTAATGCGAGAGATCTACGCAGGGCCAATGCAGGATGTTTCGTGCTCTAGGCGAAACTTTCACCTTGCGCCCTCCCCCCCCACGCCCCCGCCCTGAGGCACCCCCCCCGTGGCAGCTCCCCCCTGCCCTGAGGCATCCCCTGTGGCAGTTACCCCCCTGCCCTGAGGCGCCCCCCCCCGCAGCAGCTCCCCACCCCCCACCCTCCGCCCTGAGGTACCCCCTGCACCCCAGATCACCTCTGCTCTGCGCACGAGTACAAGCACCCCGAGCACGCCGTTGCTGCTTCACTTCTCCCACCTCCCAGGCCTGCAGCTCCTAAGCTGATTGAAGAAGATCTGGCCGCCGCAGTTGCTGCCGCAGAAAATGGCGCCTCCCCAAATGTCAGATCACCTAGATCGCCTAAATGATTGCACCGGCCCTGGATCTACGGCACTGTTCATGGAGTACGCCACTTCTGTGCATAGTTTCAGTAAGTGAATCTGGTGCCCTGCCTGAGCTGCAAACCTCTTCAAGTGGCACTTTTGATCAGGGGAGTTATTCCGTGCTATTCCAGTAGCACCTCTGATTAGTGATAATCCATTCCTTGTCACTATAACTAACGAGAAGGGGGCCAATTCTTTAAGGTGCTGAATGTCTCCTATGAGGTACAGAGCACCATCGTCACCCATATACTAAATTCCCTTGACTCCCATTGGAAGATCAAGGTGTTCAGCCTCTCACAATAGGGTCTGAATACGAATATTGGCTGCAGGGGCCCAGGGTTGCAACTATATCCAGGTAGCCCCTCTTAAGTCAATGGGAACAACTGCATGAGCAAGGATTACTAGCACGAGTAAAGGTTGCAGGATCAGGCCTCAGTTTAGATTAGACTCTGGGTTACGAATGGCAACAAGGTCAAGATCTGAAAATCTGGTGCCTTTACACTCCTTTTCCCCTATGCAATAATCCTTTTTCCCATTGAAAAATCCCACGAAGTCAGAAGTCTGTTTTTTAGGCTGCTGAGATGCTTCCATGTTTTCTGTCAGACAATGCACCCTGGGCACTATTTCTGTGTGACAGGTTTTGTGCAAATTACACCTGGCTCAGCTCAGCCATAATAAAGGTTATTGTGGACTAATAAAAGAGCCTATTTTTCTCTCAGCCAGAAACAAAAGCCAGGAAAAATGGAACAAACAGTCATTACCTACCTGTTATCTACTATAACTGTTATTAAGTTTTGCTGATAACCATACTGACAGCATGAATAACCATAGAAATGTGTGTATTTACTTTTGTTATTTCAGCTGTGGGTAGCCAGGTCATTTTAGTTGAAAAAACATTTTGTTATATAAGAGATCTCAGAAATTGCAAATAATTTGAGGCTTTATATTATCTATTTGCAATGTGTCCACCTCTGTTTGTTAGGTATGTCTGTAGCATTCATTATTATTGTTATTTATTAGCATTGTAGGTGGGCACAGCACATGGAAAGGTCACCCCCTATGGGGCCTGAGCTTGACAAACCTTTGGCCAGGTGGTTTGTTTTCACTCACAGGAGTAATTCCAAGGAGGTTACTATTATCATCTGTATTATGGCTAGCACTTGGGAAACCCAGTCAGGGAATCAGGGCCCTGTTGTGTTAGGAACCATAGAGACAGCTAATAACAAAGAAAACAAGGACTTCTTCAGTCAGGGTTTGGACGATCGTGCCCTGATGTTGGATCACAGACATACCAGGACAAAGTGATTGGCACTTTAGAGACTACTAAAAGAAGGGTATTTGCCCTGAGGGGACAGCTGCTCCTGAAGAAGCAGAGTTAGGAGATAATTGCCTCACAGATTTCATTTTTAAATGTAATGACATTTACAAGGATGTTTTCTGTAAAGCAATGATGTTTCAGTGGCAGAAGTGAGTTTCTGAGAGATTGGGACGAGGTGAGGGTGGATGCCCACGTACAAGGGATGGAAGAGGGAAATCAGTGACTTGTCATTTTTCCCTTTATCCTGCCAGCAAAGGTCAGGAGGGCAGGTGGGCAGCAGGATGTGGCTTTCTGGATCAGCTATTGATAAGCTTTATTGGGAGCAACTGTGACACACAGAATGAGCTGTTCTCATGCCGTTTTTTCTGCTGGCTTGGCTACATTGCACACCTGATATGTACGGCGACTTTTCAGAGCATTCAAAGCTAGGTCGCTAAAGCCTCTGGTCCTATGCTATAACTTTATGCTATTTTCTACCACAGCAACAGGGATTCATTAAGACACGTGGCTTGCTAGGTAGCCACCGTGATTGTAAAGGCAAAAAGAAATATTAGTGAGAATGAACAATGAAACTGAATGGTGCTTAGAATGGAGGGAGGAAATAAAAACAGACTTCTTTTACAGTGCTCTGGCACTGCAACGGGCCTTGTGATGTTAAGGTCAATGAAAATAAGCCCCAGAATGTTTTCTACTTTGATGCCACACTAAGGTGAATTAAACAACAAATTTGACAGCTTGAAATGAAAATGAAATTACTTCCAGTCTATGAATCCATATCCATACCAGCTTGCTTCCAGCATGCTTCAAAGTGTGTAGAAGTTTGCCAAAGTTTTCTCAAAGCACCGTGCTTCAGTAAAACTCAGATATACAAAAGAATTCTGCTGGTTTTAGGCTATGTTTACACAGGAGCTGGAGGTATCATTTCCAGTTCAGATAGAAATACTCACACTAGCTCTGAGCACGCTAGTGCGCTAAAAATAGCAGTGTGGCCACACTGGCACACATGGTGGGATGGACTAGCTGCCCTGAGTACTTATCTAGGCTTTCAGATGGGCTCTTAGTGGGGGTGGCTAGCCTACACAGCCACGACTGCAATTCTATTTTTAGTGCACTAGCTCCATCAGCGCTAGCTTGGCTATGTCTACCATAGAGAAAGCCTTAGCCCTTTCTATGGCTGGATCACTGAAAGGATTTGGAAGTCAGATTAAATGCAATCAGTGTGGAACATTCACTGCACCAGCAGCCCAAATATTGGGGAGTGAGTGGGGAAAGAAATAATAGCACAAAAAGCTTTACGTATCTAGAACATTGCCCATAGTAGTGATACGCTATGTCTCGAGCCAGCTGTGTCTCTTTGTAGCCTGACATTGAGCTCCCATCATGACTTTGAGTGTAATTCACATTCTGTGACATCGAATGAGGATGTCACAGAATGTAGGCATTTAAAATATAGGCATTTAAAAGTAAGACATGCAAGAGCCAGACACACAGGTGGATGGCAGGGACATTGATCGAACCAGACATCTTGAAATCAATGAGACACTTAGAGTGACCAGATGTCCCGATTTTATAGGGAGAGTCACGATTTTTGGGTCTTTTTCTCATGTAGGCTGATATTACCCTCCACCCTCTGTCATGATTTTTCACATTTGCTCTCTGGTTACCCTACACACACCTGACTATCAGACAACTGATAGTCCTGCTCAGACAACTGTTGCCTTTATTTAGTTGTTTTGATGATGATACTATATTTACTATTCCTTGTAACATGGTTTCTAGTAGCTGGTATCCAAATTCATCCCTGTTGTAACTCCATGGCCTTCAGTGGGATTACACCACTAATAAACTCTATTGTTTTGTCTGTATATAAACCCTGATCCTTCACACACTTGGGCACGTGTGTAACTTTTTCAAGTGAGTAGCCCCACTAAGCCCTAGGAGGCGGCTCAGGCGAATAAAGTTATGCACAGGCTTACTCGTTTGAAGGACCAGGGCTGTGATTTGTAAGCCATGGGGTGCAGGAGCCATGTCTCTCTCTGCAGAATTGCAGCCCTTGCTCCTCACAGACAAGTTGTATCACTTTGAGTAAGTCACTTCCTGGGATGGGTGCCCAACTCCTATAGAAAGCAATAGGAGTTAGTTGCCTAAATACCTTTGAGGCTCAGGGCCTTAGATGTTCTGTGCTTCAGCTCCCCACCTCTACCCTGGGGAGAAGAGCCGGTGCTTCTTCATTTGTGCCAGGCCTGAGCCCAGGCACCTCTGGCCTTGGCAGGTCGCAGCTCGGGCACCAGAGGAGTCTGCAGCCTGCAAGCCACCAAGCAGTAGGACCCTGCAGCGGCGCTCAGGAGTGGGATGGGGGCGGAGGGGGCAGTCTGCCAGTGGGAGGCTCCAAAGTGCTTTTTTTTATGGAGCTCGGAGCCTCCCATTTTAACATGCAACTTTTCCAACTTTCTAGAAGTTTCTCTGGGCGGGTTATATAGCCCCCTCCGCGGGCTGGAGGCTGCAGACAGGGACACGCACCGGGAGACTCCAGAGGCTCCGATCTCTGCAAATCGCGCCGGCCCCGCGCCCCAGCCGCGAGGAGCGACCCCTCCAGGTGAGGGCTCCGCAGGGGCCCACGGAGGTTCATGCACCGGGCTGCACTGGGCTGGTTGTGCCCGGGGTGGGGGCAGGGCGCTAAGGGGAGCGGCAGCAAGACGCGGGGGGCGCCCCATGGAGCTCCTTGGTATGGTGCGGGTGTTCCCGGGGTGTCCCCTCGGCGGGGGGGGGGTGCACGGGGGGGGGACGGACACCCCGGGGTGTCCCAGCGGCAGGGTGGGGGTGCACGGAGGGGGGGCGCCCTGGAGTGTCCCCTCGGCGGGGGGGGTGCACGGGGGGGACGGACACCCCGGGGTGTCCCCTCGGCGGGGGGGGTGCACGGGGGGGACGGACACCCCGGGGTGTCCCCTCGGCGGGGGGGGTGCACGGGGGGGACGGACACTCCGGGGTGTCACAGCGGCAGGGGGGGTGTGTGTGCATGGGGAGGTGGACACCCCGGAGTTGTCCCCGTGGCAGGGTGGGGATGTGCACGGGGGGGTGGACACCCCGGAGTTGTCCCCGTGGCAGGGGGGTGTGTGCACGGGGGGGGATGGACACCCCGGAGTTGTCCCCGTGGCGGGGGGGGTGTGTGCACGGGGGGGGATGGACACCCCGGAGTTGTCCCCGTGGCAGGGGGGGGATGTGCACGGGGGGGGTGGACACCCCGGAGTTGTCCCCGTGGCAGGGGGGTGTGTGCACGGGGGGGGATGGACACCCCGGAGTTGTCCCCGTGGCAGGGGGGGGATGTGCACGGGGGGGGTGGACACCCCGGAGTTGTCCCCGTGGCGGGGGGGGGGTGTGCACGGGGGGGGATGGGCACCCCGGAGTTGTCCCCGTGGCAGGGTGGGGGTGTGCACGGGGGGGGGTGGACACCCCGGAGTTGTCCCCGTGGCGGGGGGGAGTGTGCACGGGGGGGTGGACACCCCGGAGTTGTCCCCGTGGCGGGGGGGGGTGTGTGCACGGGGGAGTGGACTCCCCGGAGTTGTTCTCGTGGCAGGATGAATCTCCCTGGGCCTGGGCGAGTTTGCAGGGGGGACACACCCGAGAATGTGCCTGTGGCGGGCGGGAGGGGCAGCGGAGATGCCTGGACTCTCCCTGGCCTAGGGGAGATCAGCGGTGGAGAGTAGGGGGGCTGGGTCCCATGGAATATCCCCCATTGCTGGGAAATCCCGTGTGGAGCAGGAGCAGGGGAATCTCTTACTGGGAATGGGGCGGGGGGGGGGTTGGTGTCAGGATGAAATGTCGGGCTCTCCCCAGGAGTCTGTTCAGCAGCCTAGAAAGTTGGGGGGGGGTAATTCCCCCATCCCTGGGGATTGGTGGGGTGTGGGGAGGATCAGAATGGAGCATTCTGGGGGGGCTGCAGCATGCCCCGCCCAGGCCCTGTGGAGGATGTGGGAGGAAAGGAGTGGGGGCAGCTCCTGGGTGACTGGGGCTGTGGGGTATTGAACTTGGTGGCTGCAGCTGCTGCCTTTCTGCAGGTTGAGGGGAGGCAGGTCTGGGCTCCACTTATCTGAGGGAAGCAGCCCCCCCTGCCCCGCACCAGAGGGGTCCATCTTCCGGGCTGCCCCACACCAGAGGCAGCCATGGGAAGGAGCTGCCAGTGATGCTCCCACAGATCCTCAAGACCATGGGGAGCAGAGGTGCCTGGGTTTGAGTATCCCAAGTAACGAAAGTGAAATAACATGAGGGGGAGGGATACAATAGGAGCAGTGTCCCGGGGCCATGTCTCTGCTCCTCCCTCCAGCTCAGAGCCAGCATTAAACCAGTATCCACAGCTCCCTCTCCCTGTGAGCCCTGGGTCCCCATGCCCAAGGGTGAACTGCCGCAGAGCAGGGAGGAAACCTACCGCCTTCGGGATAAGTGTGCAGCTCTTCATTCTCTCTTACTGTGAACTAAAACCAACTCTGTCAAAATGCAAAGCCTCGGGCTGTCTTAGTGCAAGTTCTCTACTAACACCCAAAGGGCATTTGCTTATTACATTTGTGTGAGTCGCCTTGTCATGCAGTTTGTTCTGATCTAGTGTGTGTGTGTGGGGGGGTGGAATCTAAGGCCCTGATCCTGCAAGATGACTCCCACCCCAGATAGACCTGCCACACTGGCACAAGGATCTGCCTGCATGCATCTCATTGCAGACTGGGCCCCAGGGGAGTGCAGGGTGTGGGTGGAAGCTATTGAGCATGAGCTCCTAGACAATCAGCATGGCACTAAATTGTAACACACAGGCCAATGCTGTTGTCTCACTAACACAACCCCTTCACATAATTCAAGAGTAGGAGATGTTGCTCAGAACTGAGTGGAGCTTACAGGCTGAGACCTGTTGGTACTGTGCACTTCCATCATCCTTGGGGAGACCTAGACATTTGTCGATTCAACCCTTCTGTGGGCAAAGTTTGGGCACAGCGGCTTCCTGGATGGTGGCTAGATTTCATTGCTCTCTGAAGTAATGGAACTGTCCTAAAGATCAAGCACGTGCTTTAAACCAGGCACCATTCTCAAGGGAACTACTTTCTGTATCTGTTTTCTTTCAGAATGAAAAAGGCAAACGTTGACCTCACTATGAAAAAGTTTCAAGGTATCTTTAGAAGAAGAAAACAATAAACAAAAAAACACAAAAGTTTGAAACTGTCTAACTGCATAATCCCAACCCCACATCCAGATGGGGGAGATTGTAAACTGGTGTATGTGTCTTAAATAGTCTTTCTTTTGGATAGCCAGCACAAATTAAAGTCATTAGCTTTTCATTTTCAGTCTTTCAACAAGGCTTATTATTGAAGGGATCTTAGGGTGTAAATTAACCCTATCCCTAAGGCTATATAACTTCCATCCTGTGAACTGCAACATGTCTGCTTGTGGCTACCTGCACAAATGCTTTCTTTTGTGTGTGTAATTCCTTGGGCCCACCTCTGTTTCCTGTTCTGTTTTCTTTAACTCTAATGCTGCCACTCCAGCTGCTGCTTGCTGCTGCATGCCAGGAACTGAACTTCAGAGCAGCCTCAGCCAGGGGGGAAGAATGACTAAAGAATGGAGCTCAATCACAGCACTTGGCAGGATGCCTGAACAGTTCAGCATTCGGTCTTTGGCTACCACAAAGATAACTTCATGCAACCAAAAAAAGTCTCAGGCATAGAGGAGGATTTTAACCCCTAATATACATAAGCAGGTAGCTTTGCTTGGGAAGATTTTGAGCTCTCTAGACCTTTTGGAGCACCCTCAAGCCCAAAGTACAAGTCCGACAGGGGGGCAGCAGCACTTAGCCAGCCTTTGGGTGTACACCAGGGATTAACTTGCTTCTTCAAAGGTGGACAGCTTGCTGGGGTTAAAGAGCTCAATCTGATTTGCATAAAATGGAGTAGGTTTCAGCCACCCTCATCTTCCGTACAGAGTTGTAGCCTGTAGCGGTGACTGATTCCAGCCTGCAATGTTCTACCTTGATTGTGGTGGCCACTGGGCCACCAAACAGCACTGATCTTCAGTGGTCACTGGACCGCCAAACAGCACGGCTTTTCTGTCACTCCTAACTTGAGCTGGATTTGAACCACTGTCCTAGAATTGAAAAGATCTCCAGCCTATCACCTGGGTCTTTGAACCAACCAACTTGCCTGATCATGTCACTTTAAAGTTCCAAAAACAAACCAGTGAGTTAATGTTCAGTTAGAGACCAGGCTTTTATTCAAAATGTACAGGCCCGCTGTTTCAGAATGCAGTTTGGACTCTCAAGCATGAGCTACCATTTCTCTCTCCACATAGTATGATTTACTTCTGCAGTTAATCACATGGGCAATTTTTGAGGGTGTAAGTTCACACCTGCAAAAAAAAAGGGAGGCTGGGCTGAAGCCTGGTTGGAAATTGGAACCCTATTAAAGTTATTAAATTGGAAGCGAACTATAGATGCAGATCAGATTGCATCACAAATGCTATTCCGCTTCCCCGCGCTGGATTCTAGGAATGGGGTTAATTGGAAGCATCAGAGCTTAGACTAGTCTAAATGCTGACAAGGCTTTAGGAGGGAAGGTGGTCTGACCGATTCTCAAGCTTTCGCTGCCTTGCAGGTTCACAGCAACATTACATTCAGTGGAAGCCATGTGGGTGACCAACCTCCTGGCCCTCTGTGCCCTAGCGGCTGCAGTGCCCTCGGAAGATAAGAAGCTGAGCGATAAGGCAACCGCCTTAGCTGACCGCAGCACAATTCTCGCCTTCAACCTCTACCACACGATGGCTAAAGACAAGAACATGGAGAACATCCTCATGTCTCCCGTGGTGGTGGCCTCCTCGCTCGGCTTGGTGTCACTCGGTGGCAAGGCCACCACAGCCTCCCAAGCCAAGGCCGTGCTCAGCGCCGACAAGCTGAACGACGACTACATTCACGGCGGGCTTTCGGAGCTCCTGAACGAGGTCAGCAACTCCACCACCCGCAATGTCACCTGGAAGCTCGGGAACCGCTTGTATGGCCCCAGCTCCATCAACTTTGCTGATGATTTTGTGAAGAGCAGCAAGAAGCACTACAACTACGAACACTCCAAGATCAACTTCAGGGACAAGAGGAGTGCTCTGAAATCTATCAACGAGTGGGCATCCCAGACCACCGATGGCAAGCTCCCCGAGGTCACCAAAAACATGGAGAAGACCGACGGGGCCCTGATCGTGAACGCCATGTTCTTCAAACGTAAGTTTAATTTAGAGCACCCTCTGCATTTATGAGATGAGTGATCAAGGTGCAGGTGGCACCCGCTAGCCAATACTTGGCTTCACCTCCTGTTCCGAATCTAGACATAAATGACAGAAACGGCCTAATTCAGCTCCCATTTACACTGGTGTAAATCAGTGGAGTTGCACACTGGGGCAAGTGAGAGGAGACACAGGCTCAAAGAGTTTGCTAGAGTCCTACAGGGCTTTGTACAGAGGGATCTTTGCCCCACAGCTGAAATGCACTGGAGTGAAAAACAGGAGCCATTGGAGCTTGCAACAGAAATCTTATTTTAAGAGTGGAAGTGAATTAGTTTCTCCATCTGAAACTTCAAGAGGACATAGATCTCTACCTCGATATAACGCTGTCCTTGGGAGATAAAATAGGTGAAACCGCATTATATCGAACTTGCTTTGATCCACCGGAGTGTGCAGCCCTGCGCGTCCCCGTCCCCCCCCGGAGCGCTGCTCTACCGCGTTATATCCAAATTTGTGTTATATCAGGTCGCGTTGTATTGGGGTAGAGGTGTATATTAAATAAATCGGTGCCATGGTAAATAAACTTCAGGCTGCAGGATAGAAGGTTGGTTTTTTGGGAGGGGATGGGGGAGGGGGGAAGGAATTTGCCCAGTCTCTCCCCAAATTAGCACAATAACAAAAATGGGATTTTTTTAAAACTCCAAAGTATCTGTTATAAAGCCAGAGACAAGACACTGCACTGCATATATTGGTGTTCTCTTTGGTAGTACAAATTGTGGGTTCTTAGATGCTCACCAGTCTAGGCTGTTCCTTGCTGGGCTACTGGAGTTAATTGTGCATGATGACACACAGCCTATTCTCATTTCTTGTTAATTGATGGGTTTTCCTCCTCCATTTATAGCGCACTGGGATGAGAGGTTCCATCAGCAGATGGTGGACAACCGTGGCTTTATGGTGACCCGTTCCTACACAGTGGGAGTTCCCATGATGCACCGCACAGGTAAGTTTTAGCTTATGCTCCCTGCCCCAGGATCCACTGGACTAAATCCATCCTGTTGATTTACAACAGAGATATTAGCCCAGTTGGTCAACTTTTCATCTGTTTTTCTTTCCCCACCAGCCTTTCAGATAAGACAAAACTATGCAGCTTTATGCTTAAATCTTAGTACAAGATTTAATGCCATTTATGTTGGTGGCTTTAGATCTGGACACTCTTCTATTAGGAAGAGATTCCATAGGAGATCTAGAATTGGGGCATCAAACAGAGCTCTGAGTAGTAGCAGCTCTCAGTCACCATCCACACTTGTCTACTTTTGGGCCAGTAAACTAGACAATCCTCAGATTGCACTCCACTGAAAACATGGGGCAAATTAGCGACAGAATCAGGGTAGCTTTATCTGCTTCCCAGGGCTCACCCTTATTGCCTCTGCTTGTGACTCTTTTCTTAAAGGTCTGTACAACTACTTTGATGATGAGGCTGAGAAACTTCAGATTGTGGAGATGCCTCTCGCTCACAAACTCTCGAGCATGATCTTCATCATGCCCAACCATGTGGAGCCTCTGGAGAGAGTTGAGAAGCTGCTGACCAGAGAGCAACTGAAAACTTGGATCGGCAAGTTGAAGAAGAGAGCCGTGGCCATTTCCCTGCCAAAAGTCAGCTTGGAAGTCAGCCATGATCTTCAGGTAAAGTCTCTCTTGACGTCAAAAACCAGACTGGCTGCTAAAGATGGTTCATGGGTCTTTCTCCTACTTTTGCTTTGAAGTGACAAGCTGGCACATATGATGGCTTATGAGTGGAGAAATTTCTGCCAGTGTTGGGATGGTTGTAAGAGACCAGGATGGTCAGGGAAGAGAGGAGACCGTAATTTCTGCCTTGGCAGCTTCCCTAAGTGGATGTGTTAGGATCCCCCTGGCACGACCTATAAGAACGACATTTGAGGAGCCCAGAATAGGCAGATTTTGATCAGATCTGCATATGTAGTTCTATCCAGATCCCCACTGTCCTGCACTTGGGGAATTCTCTTCTCCAGCCCTGAAAGTAGGGAGATGGGGCAATTAGAGGTATTTTATACACAAGTTGGCTTGCTATATGATGAGCTTGTTACTTACAAACTGCGTCATTCAGTGGAAACCTAGACTAACACTTCTGCTTAAATGGCTGCCTGGCTTTAAGTTGGGCTCTGGATTTATGGATTTAAGCCAATGTATTGTCATTTTACTCAGCTCGTTTACACTTTTGCAAAACGGGGAGGAAAACTTCTCCATCAACTCCCCTGTTCTTTTCAGGATCCAAGGAGCCACATCACACTGTTAACACCCCCAGGTAGCTAGACCTATTCCCTGAGCGCAGGGCATTACTCTGTATTTAAACTACTGAGAGCAGAATCTGGCTGGTTGAGCATATGATTGAACAACATTAGTGTCTTCCCTAGGAGTCTAACCTGCCTGTCTGTCTTCATAGAAACACTTAGCGGACCTTGGCTTGACTGAAGCAGTGGACAAGAACAAGGCTGACCTGTCCAAGATTTCAGGCAAGAAAGATCTCTACCTTTCCAACGTCTTCCATGCCGCGGCCCTCGAGTGGGACACCGAGGGAAACCCCTTTGATGCTGACATCTACGGCCGAGAAGAAATGAGGAACCCAAAACTCTTCTACGCCGATCACCCATTCGTCTTTGTGATCAAGGACAATAAAACCAGCTCCATTCTTTTCATTGGCAGGCTAGTGAGGCCCAAAGGGGACAAAATGCGCGATGAATTGTAGTTTGAATTTTCAGGTTTTGGTGGGGATTTTTTAAATGGGGAAATGTTCTTTTGTATTCTCTACGAACTGATGGGTGCTCGCCGGACCAGAGTGCATTTTGATATTAAATCCAGCATATACTTTACCTCGCCAGAATATTCCACCAAAAGAAAATGTGTGGGAGGAACAGGGGAGGTGGGAGGGAGAGGGGTGAAAGGGCCAGGAACAACGGGAAGGACCAGTTCACTGGGATTCTGTTCCCAATCAGTGGCATATCTGTTGAGATTTTAGGTTACTGTCTGTGTCTTCTTCCTCCTTCCTGCATAGAATAAAGCCTTCTGCCAAGCATGATGGCACCATCTGCCAGGATGCAAACTGTCAGCTGAGGCCACAGTAAAGGTTCCAGCCCACACACTTGCATAACAGTCTCCGTTGTGCCCTTTGTTCTAGACACGTGGAGTGCTGCATCCCCATCTGTCTTCCCTGACAGCTTCCTTCAGATTTGTGCTTAGGGGACAGCTTGCCTCCCACACATCCACTGCCCCTGGTTCCTTGCCCTGGGGGGTTTCTTGACTGAGCTGGAAACCAGGGAGCTGGTCCCTTTATCTGTTCCCTCCTTGAAGTTCTTCTGCCTGCATCTTACTTGGTAAAGAGAGCGGCAGGGACAGAGTGTGCTCCCGCTTACAGTGACTGACAGCAGTGGGGGTACTTCTGACAGATGCAGGTGTAAGGGAGAGGAGAAGTGAACCCCCAGGAGTTAGTCTAACCATTTTGGTTACTTTAGAAGGGGAAACAGACTGTAACCAACAGCCATACAAGTAAGTAGGCGCTCAGATGCTGTGGCCGACATACAAACATAGATAGAAGTAGAATTTTCCCTGTACCTTCTAAACCACTTAGCCATGCTCTGAAATGTGTCATATTTCCCCAGCTCCTTCCCGTTGAACACAGACTAAAAACCTATCCCCGCCTTAGCCATGGACAGCTGAAATCTTGCAAAAATCTGCTTCTTTGGGAATACCCTATTTAAAAAAAAAAACCAACACCTTAAATCTCACAGCACTGAGGTGTCTCAGCAAGGGGGCCAAGGCCAGAATGGGCCATAGGGAGTAAGAGACCCTTTTTCAGGTGGTCCCTTCAGCAGAGAGATGTGCAGCTGGGGGAGGGGTGATTTGCTGTGCAGCTAGCTGTGCTCTACCTGCTCTGGGGCTCAAGAGGATTTCAGGCTAGGGAGCTACCGACAGACAACTCTCCCCAGCACTGGGCTTGCCATCGAAAGGTTTTATTAACCCCTTAGAAGGGAGAGAAAGAAGTTCACATACCTTGGTGCTTTTGTTTCAGTCTGTCAGGACAGACTGGGCAAGAAACAGTTTACATTGTGAAGGTTCTCTCTGCAACTAGGATGTTAGAGCCCAAACCATCTCCCAAGGGGAAGATTCCCGCTGACACCTCTCTAAGAGCTTCCACAGCCTGGCTTCCTAATGACCCTTTGTACACAATCATCTTCCCAAGAGGGTTCAGTCCCAGTGGCTGACCTGCGTAAGGCACATAGGGTAACACTTGTATTTATAGCTATATATTTATGCGTGAGAAGTGGTAAGTCTCGTGATCCAATTCCAGCCTAGAGTTGATGGATCAAAGTGAATTTTCCCCAAGGGACATTATCAGGTTGAAGCTTGTATTTAAAAAAAATAAATGGTCCTGATCTTACAAATTTCTAGGTATGTGTTTAATGCTTCTTACACACACAATGTCACGGCAAAACTAGAACAAAGGGTTAGATAATTGTTTTTCAGTTTAATCTACTTTCCATGTCACTGATGCTGATTGCAATCAGGGTGGACAGTGACACTCGACTGGTTACAGTTACTTTTTCTGTTTCACTTTCACCTTCTTGAGTACAAGCCCAATCCTGCAGCATCTGAATTTTAGAGGCTGACAGAGGTTTAATTGGTAAATTGACTTCCACAATAGTTTAAGTTGATCTGAACTTTGTGTATATACCGAAATCTAGGGGCCAAAATGTGACCTGATCTTGTCTCTTAGTAGATGAAGTTACAAAAGTACAGTAAAGCATATGTGCCAGAATCCCATACAGGTCAGCCCAGAGGGCAATGCTGTCCTTAACACCTCCAGTTAAAGCTCTGACAAGCATCACCAACAGAGTGATTGGGGGGGGTGGGTTAGGCACGGGCATGTATCAGAGTGCACAAAATACTGTCTGAGCATGCACACTGCAAATCAGTGCACTGAAACCCATGTCTGTTGCACATTTATACAGGATAGGGTGGGTGGGAGTGTGGAGAACACACTGGGAGAGTGTCAATTTGCATCATGTGAATGGAAGTGTCTGCTTTTTCCTGTTTTGAAGTCTTGTACCACAAAACTGAGTTGTATAATTTTGCAATAAAACTTTTTCAATTAATCTTGGCATTTGTGGGAGGTGCGATTTGTGATCATAAAGGCCTGGATTGTTTGAATCCTGCAGTGGCCATAAGCAATTGGTTCAAGGGGTTTATCTGCAAAATCTCATCCAGGTGCTGAAGCTTGGCTGGCAGGTCTCTGCCCTGTCCAGTTAAATCTAACTTGGGTTTATTATTTGTCTTGTAATTCAAGTATATACCATTCACCCAACAGTCAGAGCAGCACTTTATGAACATTCATTTAGCCTCTCCACCCCTCTGACACAGGGGAAACAGCACAGAGTGGTTAGTCATCTGCTTTCCAAATTTTCTCAATGCTCACAGCTTCTACTGAAGCTAACGGGAGTCCCAACTGCTCAGTGCCTTGACCCTCAGTGCGTGGCTGGAGAAAAGGCAGGCTTAAAAAAATCAGCTACAAGCAACTTGCTCACAGTTGCGAAGAAAATATGGTAAAGCCAGGAATAGACCCCCTGATGCCTCCATCCTCTGCTTGACCCCATTAGCTGGTAACACCTGCCACATGTTCGAAGCACCCTCAAGTCCAGTTGAAACAATGGGCAGCCATAGGTGAACAGGGCCCCATGGTGCCTTTCATTCCAGTAAAAGACCTATGCAAACAAGGCAAATGTCTCAATGTCCACACCTCTATCCACTGGACCATGCTCGCACCCTGCATATCAGACACCACCTGGTGGTATAATCTGCCCAGTGCAGATTTTAGCCACAGCTCTTTCCTCAGTGGCTGAACCTGCTAGGCTTTGTGTTCTGAGGAAGAATTTAAATGACAGGCAGGTCTGAGAGAATCAAGGTCGGTGAGGGAATATCTTTGGACCAACTTCTGTTGGTCAGAGGGACAGGCTGTTGGTATATACAGAGCTCTTCTTCAGTTCTAAGGCAAAGGAACAGCAGGCCGATACCTGACGTACTAGAAGAGGAAAGGAGTGCAGAGATGGAGTGGGGCAGGCTAATCTTAAAAGTAACTGTAGGACAATACCAAAGGGTTTGGTGTTTCTTGGCTCAACCAGTCACAATTTCCAAAGAGCTCTTTCTACTCCAGCCCCAAAAACAGCCTGGGATCGTAAAGTTAAACTGGGCTCTTTCAGATACATATGTCATCAGGAACTTTCTGCACATCACAGGCAGCTTAATAGATTTTAAGGCCACAAAGGACCATTATTGCCAATCTAGCCGGATGTTCTGCATAACAGACACCCTCAGCAATTCCTGCATCTAACCCTACAACTGATGCTGAATTGCAACAGGCCTTCTGGAAAGACTCCCAATCTTGACTGAACGACTCCAACTGATGAAGAATTTATCACCCCTCCCCCATGTGATGACCAGTTCCGGTGGACACCACAGTAATACAGATAATCACCCACACTGTTACAAATGTGTTTCTTATTTTCTATTTGAATTTTGCTGCTGAATTTCCAGCTCCTTGATGTTGTCATGTTAGGCTTTTAATATACCCGACAAAAAGTTCTAGTCTCAGATGTTAGGTAAAGCCCTGCAGTCCAGACACAGCCTAGGCTGACAACGGTGTTTTCTGTTGCTGCAGGAATACCACCACTCCAACAAATGTTGGCTATGCTGAAAGAAGCACTCTTCCATCTGCATAGCTGCATGTACCCTACAGGTTGTGTCAGTCAGGGGCATTATTTTCACAGCCCTGCCCAGCGTTCCTATGCTAGTATTTTCAAGAGTAGTCCAAGCCTTAGGTAACAATTTAGTTTAGGGATTCTCACAACAAAAATTTTGGTGGCCTCAGACTGCAGCCACCAACTCTTGCTGGTGGTAGCTGACAATTTTTCCTAAAATTATTAACTTAAATATGCATATATACATGTCCAAATCATTGTAATTTGTTTTTTTTTTCTTTCACAGACTCAATAATGAAAATGTACAGTTGTGTTTTGGGGCCCCTTGCACCTCCCCCAGCCCCCCACCTATCACCTCTGGTTCCCACTGCCTACCCCAGACCTCCATGGCTCCCCATCACCCCCCTGAGCTCCACTGCCACTCCCTGCCCCCATTGCTCCAAGCTGCAGTCTCACTCCCCACAATTACGCTGCTCCTTTCCTCTTGAGAACAGCACCCAGTCAGGCAGGACTTCCTGAAGCCCAGAGCGGGAGCCCCACAGCTGGAGGGGTGTGTGGGGGGGTGAAGACTGGGTAGGGTGAAGTCCACTGCCAGAGCACCTGGGCACTGCAGCGAAGGGTTGCAGCTTTACCCCCTCCCCCATCTCTGCCCAGGAGAGTGTTGTGACTGCAGGAAAAACCCCTGCTGGCCAGCGTTCTGTCTAATTTTTCCCATCCACGTGTGGAACGAATTTTGTTATGTGAACCGCTATGGAAGTGATGGAACACACGCCACCTTCATATTGGTGCACATAACAAAATTCATGTGGTGGGGGTGGGGCTGAGGGGTTTGGAGTGTGGGAGGGGGCTCAGGGCTGGGGCAGAGGGTTGGGTGCAGGGGATGAGGGCTCTAGCTAGGGGTGTAAGCAAACTTTAAGATGACAAGAATTGCTCTAACTTATTAAAATGAATTTTCTTCAAGAAGTTAATAGTACAATTATTGGCAAATTTAAGTATTCTGTGGTTCTAAAACTAATTTTTATTAGCATAACTCTAGCAAGCAGGATTGAGACTAATAAATTTACAAGAGTAACTGGGTGAGATGTCCAGCCTTGCATTATACAGGGCATGCTAAACGTCCCTTCTGGCCCTAAAAAGTAAACCAGCTGCTCTACTGCCATCTTCTGGCCACAAGGGGTTTTTCCCTTTTAGCAGAAGTAGAGTTTACAGTGTCTTTTTCAGTCTGTTTTTGCAGTAAAGGCATTAAAGGGTGCTAGGCCAGGCTAATCAAGCATTCCTTACATCCATCATCCATGGCATCTGCCTGGTACTTCGCCTGCATGGCTGTAGCACATAGGCATTTTTTTTTTTTTTTTTAAAGCATATGGACCAGTTATAGGGTACTAGTGAAATCCGATTAACCACTCTTTTCCTCTTTTGATTGCACAACACTTCTGGCTACAGTATTTTTTTTTTGGTAATAAGGCTCAAGGAGTGTGCTAATGTCCTAACGCAACTGCCCTACATTTAACAGTGGGAAAATGTGCACATTTTAGTATTTCTCATTTTATCACCGCAATATGTAGATTAAGAGGCACCCAAATGAGATCAGATTCAGAGTGCCTATAAAGAATTTAATACAGAGTTCCACTATTTATTTCCACTGTAGGAAACTGTAAACCTAAAAACCGTAGTAGCCTGATGCACTGAACCCAGTGTTAGGAATGGATACACACACATCTTCAGTCTAACACGAAGTTAGCAAAGACAATACGTGGAATTCATGGTTGAAAGCCTGTTACTGAACTATTATAGCTTCCATATGTATAGAACAGTGTAAGCTACACTACTTTGCTAGAGGCTCTTATATAGGCCTGGATATTATATTTGATAGTTGAACAGGCTTGCACAATGTAGTAGAAGCTATTTTAAGTATTACTTTTCTTTAGTAGCTCCTGTGTACCAACGAGTTTGAGACATGCTCGACTGACAACCCAAGCGCTGATTCTCCAATGCTCACACGGGGCAGTAGCAGTGCTCCCCTGTAATTGTTTGCCTAGTGCAGGGGTTTTCACAGCAAATTGTGTGTGGTCTGAGTGCAGCCACTAATTCTTGCTGGGGGGCCACTCTTGATGTTTTTTCTAAAGTTAAGTATCTAAAGGAAAAATTATGTCCAAATCAGTGTAAATTTATATTGATTTACATAGGGTTTTTTGCAAACTCAACATAAATACATAGTTGTGTCTATTCTTTCCTGGACCTACAAAGAATAGAAACAAATAAGGTGCCTTGGATGTTCTTTTTTTTTTTTTTTAAATAAAAGCAGCCAAAACAAAAGACTTGCTGGCTAGGAAGTCTGATGCTGTGAAAAGTGATATTAACAGAAAGACTTGCTAGCTAGGTGGGAAGTCTGTGAAAAGTGGTATTAACATACAAATATCACTTTTCACAGCAAATTTACTCAGACTAAGCAAGCAGAGGAACAAAGTAAGCCCTGGATGGGGAGATGGGTAGGGAGCCAGTGAGGGCCAGGGGTAACGGAGGGCTGGTGAGCCCATGGCTGGCACCTGCCACCACAGGGCTGGGACCAGAGCCCAAAGCCTCTCAACCAGAGACTGCCACCCCATCACCTAGGGCTGAAGCCAGAAGCCCAAGCCCACCACTTCTGGGAAGGTAGGGAATCTCATTCTGGCTGCCTGATCCTCTGGCATTTGTGGTTTGAGGGGGGGGGAGGACCCAACCCCTGCTGGTGGTCCCAGAGAAAGCGCTGCTGCTCCCCCACCCCCAAAATAATCACCCAGGAATCTGTGGCTGCAAGAAAAGCTTTTGGTGGCCACATCTGAGAAATGCTGGCTAGGGCAGCATGTCTCAGCCATGACCTCTTATTCAAAGACATTTTCACAATCCTTCCATTTACCATAAAATAGTAAACATATCAATGATAAACCTATGTAATTCATGTGTGCTTGAAGAGTTGACAAAAGAAACATTGACCTTTATGGGTAAGGGTTTTGTGGGAAGTGGGGGAGCAAGGTTCTTTTCTTCCGCTTGCAGTAAGATTTAACGCTTCATGACCCAGTTGACTTTTGTTCTCCAACCCTGACAGTTCAGAAGCAGTGGTCTTTAACATATACAAGGAGAATCAGGTTTAAATGAGAGGAATTCACACCTCCTAACTTGCTGAATTCCCAGAACAATCTCATGCAAAGACTTAGACCTGGCATACAATAATGTATGCCGAGTAAACACCAATGAAATTCAGGGAACAAGTACTGTATTTAAGATCCACTACTTGAGTTTATCCTACAGACTTGGAGCCAGTCCATTAAAAAAGGTGTCTTTTGTACAGGGATGATGGGGGAGGGGAAAGAATAATCACATCAACACATGTGAATTCATATTTTACCACAAATCCAAATGAAAAAAGCTTTTTCCAGTGCCACAGAGAACCACCTTCAACTCCTAAGATGTTATGAAAATGTTGCACCTCAGGGTTCACACTGATCTCTCAATTCATTAATATCTCCAAGAGGTTTAAAAAACTGCAAGCCTCTGTAGCCTCTTTCACACCCAAAAGCATTTTGTGAACTTTACCTAACTCCAGAAAGCAGCTGGCTAACAGCACACAGCAATGCTCAAGTGAAGACTTCTCCAAGTGCATTTCAACAACTAGGATTAAACACTCTCTCCTCACTTTTTTTTAAGTCACTTGGCATAAAATTATGTCACCAAGGAGTCATGACTCCAATTTAAGGGACATTCATGAGGTCTAAGCAGCAGATTGTGGCCATGGTTCTGCCCAGAGTCAGAGAAGCACACTGACCCAGCCTGATTCTGTTTAGCTTGAGATCTGACAGCTCACTCCAAAAAGGTAGTGGAAAAAAAATGGAACTTGGGATCGGCAAAATTTCCAGAGAACTTGTAGGCAAAAACTTTTCAAGAACTAAAACTAGTCAAAAGAAGAGTCTTCACATTACACTGTCTTTTATGATTTTATTAAGATCCTTTCATGGGCCACAGTCCACCTTCTCCTTCCAAGTGTCGAAAAATCCTACAACAAAAAACAAACAACACACTTAGCAAGAGCACAAAATTCAGTGATCACTGTAAAGTTGTTAGTCATCCTGACCCAAGATTATCCTACCAGTCTGAAGCTCCACTGGACTGCAATCCATTACCAGCCAGGCTACAGCGTTCAGAATACAAGTTAAAATCAATTTGTTATTTGTGCTACGGTAGCTTCTCGGGGCCTCAGAGATCAGGGCCCAACCATGCTAGGCACTGCAGTTTAACATAATTTATCAGCTCCACGGTGCTTTCCACCACTGTAACAGGTCTAAAACTAGCTCAGTGAGGCAAATTCCTAACATGATTGTGAAAGCAATTGTGGTTTCAATTAGTACAAATGGTCCTCTTTACTTCCCTAGCATTATCCACACACCTGTCATTGCCACTAATGATCTGTCAGATTAGACATTAAGAGAACAAAGTAATCCAAGGAAATCAAAGTATACTTTGATCCCTGCTTCAGGATTTTTTTGTAAAAATCGAAGATCCAGTGATTTGTTGCACCTGTTTGTAAGCTTTAGGTGCTATGCATGTTGCTCTATAATAAACTGAACTGCTTCAAAGTGCTACCCATGGAGAAGTGACCAACAATGTTTTTCTCTAACTGGCAGCAATAGCAGCTCTAGCTAGAATGTGAAGCCATGGTGGGGTCTTTCCTCCTTGCACATCTCTACCACTAAGAACATCTGCAATTGCAATTTAATTAACAACTCAGCTGACGTGCAAGCTAGAAGAGAATCACCACACCGCAGTACCCTCCAAGGCAAATACAACTTAACAGGAGAAAAATCATCATCAGAAGTATATGTAGCTATGGCTGAATACACATGGGAACAGTCTATTCAATGAGATTGTAGCATTACAGTCACTGAATAGATCTGCACTTTATTGGTTAAATCTTTAGCGAAGTGTTTACAATCTTAGAACATGAGCTGGTATAAGGAGATTAGATGGTGCAAATTGTACAGACTGTGGCATAGTATAGGTGTGTGAATGACAGGTGCTTTCAGAAATTTCTGACAGAGGGAGTTGGTTCATATTACAAGGCAGGTTATCCCGAATATACCAGCTGGCAGAAGATATGACAAAGGTTAGGTAGAGCACCACAACTAACATGATGGGAAACTTTGGGTACGGATTCCCAAGAACCATAACTAAGTTTTCACCTTTAGCGTTTGAGCGCTAAGTTAACAAAAGAAGCCTCAATAACCCTTCTCAGACAAATGCCTCTGAAGTCATCAGTCAAGGTCTCTGATTCAAGGTCCTGAAATCCACGATATAGAACATAACATGGCACAGGGCATTTGGACAGATCTCTTTTCAGACTCGTCATCATAACTTCATTGAAGGGCAGACGTTAACTGGTCTAATAATTTAGCAATGGTAAGGAGTTACAGTGCTCCACCAACCACAATTGCCTCAAACACGTCACACAGCTATGTTCCTTACCTATTGCCCTTACTTTCCAATCCATCATCCCAGACCCTGCACTGCAGCAACAGTCTGGGTGCACTCTAGAAACGGAGGGGAACAAATACACAGCAACAGGATGGTCTCCTTTCGTAAGATGGGAGCTACTGATTGAATAGGTCAGTCAGTGCTTCTTTATAACAGCACATGTATTTCTATACTCAATTTTTAAAAATTTTATTTTACACTTGAGCGATTAAGCCACAATTTGCCAATGCTTATTTTCAAAGCAACATAAGAGTATTATTCTAGAACAGACCAAAGTTTTAATGTCCTGTATTTGTCCCATTCTGACCACAGGGCAATATAGAATTCTTTGGAGAAACTCAGATAACACACACTTAACTTTGTTTCTTCCTGACTCCAGCAGAAGCTCAATTTATACCACAAAGTATGAGCATATTTTTATTTATGAGAATAAAAGTGATCATTTCTGATGAGCACCACACTAGTTTCTATCATTTCAGAGTTACGGAACAAGATTGCTTACCCATTATGCAGTGGGAACTGGCTGAGGCATGGCTGGCTGTTCTGGTTTGCCACCTTTCTGCTCTGAGATGGGTGTGGTAGGTAAGATCTCTTCCTTGGGCTCCACAATGCTGACATGGTCTGGAAGGGGTTTCTTGGGTCCAATCTTCCCACTTGGGTCCCAAGGCAACATAATCTTTACTTTAATACCCAGAACACCTGAAAAAAATTGTAATATAACATAACTGATCACTGCATTTAAAGGAGGCAAGATGCTCCGTATACACTCAGATGCTGAACTGATACAAGTTCTAAAACACTGCCATGTTTATTCAGAGGAAGCTTTCAACACCCACATAAAGCTTACACTTTGGGTAATCTGTTACAGGACTCAGTTATCAGTGTGAATTAACAACAACCTTTAAGTGTACGAAGGCACAGAAGTAAACTAGTCCGGTAATTTTCCTTTCATTGTTTCATGCACTGCTCTCTCACAAAGAGAGCTTTAAACCTGTTTCCTGTGCTAATTTATAAATATTCTCTGTATCCCTTCTCAGACAAATGCCTCTAAATCATCCAATGAACAGGACACTCTGCTAAGGTACCCTAAGCACAGTACCAAAGAACATGGCACTGAACAGGCTACACTTACACAAGAAATGTCCTTTCTGACTCGTCATCGTATCATCACTGAAGGGATAACAGGTAAGCTAACTGCTCTTATGTCATGCTCAAGGACTGTCTGCTCATATGTGACAATCATTTAGTGACCTGAAGAGTAAAAAATAGTTTGCATCCTTCCTGAAAGTTTAATTACACAGATCTGAAAGACTTACATTCTCCCTCATGCTTTACACCATAGGAAAAAAATATCAGGACTATCTAGTCTTGCATTCTGTTTCTGCCAGGAACCCTGGGAGGATTAGAAGATCTGGGGTGGGAGTCCTTGGCTTTCAGTGGTATTTTATAAACCCAAAGTCATAATTTTATCCCAAATGTTTCTCAGGAACAGGTGTTAAGTAGGTAACTAACAAGTTTTGAACAGTGACTTAAAATCCCTCTCTCAACTACTTAGATTTTAGTCTCACTAATTCCACCAGCTCTTCAGTCAGTTAGGGTATGCCCACACCGCTGATGGAAGTGAGCCTACCAGTCCACGGAGACAGACTCGCGCCAGTAGGGCTCAAACTACATGCTAAAAATTGCAGTGTGGATGCTGCAACTCAGACTGGAGCATGGGCTCAAACCCACCATACCCCTAGACTTGAGAGCCCGAGTCCCAGTCTAAGCTGCAATACGCACACTGCTACTTTTGGCACACTAGCTCAAGACAGTCTACCTTGGCTGCAGGAGGATTGATTTAAATCAGGGCAATTTAAATAATCATTTATATCACCAAGTGGAAAGCCTTGATTTAAACAACTTTTCCATTTGTATTTTGGTTCTCTGCTACAGAAAGGTGCATTCACTGGTTGATATAACCCTTAATACATATTTATTTACAACTAGAGCCTTTACACTAGATTTGGTACATCTTTTTGCTACCTAGGAGGCTATACAACTATATACATTTAAGAATGATTTGGTTTCAGATTCTTATTAACAGTACATTTTTAGTATGTTGGAAAGTGGTGAATGATATATTGCTTCTTTACTAGATAATGAACTTGTAGCACAATTTGCGTCAAGCTACATTAGGATGGTAACTGGAATACAATACAGAACAGCATACAACACGTATCAGAATACATTTCACATTTACAACTAAATGATTTATTACACAGAGGAATTAACTGTAGTCAGTGAATTGCACTGATTATTTCAGGCCAGTCAGGGGAAAGTTTTCAAGTATGTCTAAGTGAAAGTGACTGGAGATTAACTTCCTACTCACTTAAGTTTCTTAAAAATGACTGAGTCTTGTAAGTCACTTTTCCAGTCTCTTGTACACACAAGTACAGCTCCTGGGTCCCCCACAGGATCAAACCCAGCAAGTTCATTACTTGCTGTGCCATGTTTATAAAGCATGACCTCAAAAGTTAGATGTTTTCCTGGATCTCTTTCTTTATGTAGAAAAGCAGCCTTAACTCAACTATAGGCTCATGAATTCAACATTTATTTTTTATTTAAAATGTTTTCAGGCCCCCTTTATCTCTTGAAGCATAAAGCTCATTTTCCTTTTGCAGCTCACTTTTAAAGTCCATTTCTGACGATCAAGCCTTACACCAAGAGAGCAGAGTCAAGCTTGCTGGAAAACCTCACTGCCACTTACTGTGTAAACTCGGGCAAGTCCCACTTTCCCCATTTGCATGATTGGGATAACATTGTCTTACCCAGGGATTACAGGAATGATTTATACAACACTGTAAAACGTATGCATATTCTGGGCTAATGATTAGACACTTTGAATATAGATGTATACATATCCGAACTGACTAACTGATAGGCAATGCTGCTGCAGGAAAACACAACCAGCTGATGTGATGACCCATGGTACCATACTACTAAGCCTCAGTCATAACTTGCTAATTAGGAATTTACTGGCAGCTGAAGACAGCTTAACCTATATTTCTAATTTATTTATACAGGACAAGAGCAGACGATGCTCCACATTAGACAAAACATGTGCATCAGAAGACAGCTCCAGCCGGTAAGGGCTTGTAATTTCAAAAGGCAAAACAGCATTACAGGCAGCAGTAACGAGCAGCAGTAAGGCTGAGTACTTTGCACAACAGAAAATGCACTGGAATTCTGGGAGTAACCACTCCTCTAGCAGAGAGAGAGAGCAGGGAAGCTGCAAAGCAACAGCAGAGTGGCAGCACTTTGAACTGTCTGGTACTAAGTGCTAATACAGAGAAGGGAGCCAGCCAATTGCAAGGGGATACATATTCCAAACACTCACCCTGCCTGAGGAGGACGTGGCGCACAGCTGTATCAACATAGTAGTTTACGGGGTCTCCACTGTGGATCATCAGGCCATCCACAAACTTCATAGACTTGGCTCGCTGGCCTCTGAGTTTACCGGACACCACCACCTCACAACCCTTAGCACCACTCTCCATGATGAAGCGGAGGACACCATAGCAGGCTCTTTGGAGAGGGAAGAGAGTTACTCAGTGGTTGTAGAGAGCACTGTGTACTGCACAAGTAGGAGATATGGCTGCGGAATGTGCCACCAAAACACTCCATAACCATCAAATTCTGATCCAGAAATCCAGCTTTCATTAAAGGTAAGTTTCATCAAAGGGGACTGCTGCAACATCGTCTGCCCCATAGCCATGTTTACTTTTACGCAATTTTTCTAAAAATTTCACTATAGGAGTTTCAACATTGGGAATTCTGTGCCTGTTTCACCTTATGCTTAGATGTTACGGGCATGTGCACTGCTCAGCACAATGGTCTCCGGTTGCTATTACATGTAATTACATTTTAAAAAGGCATTGGACAGCCTATTGAGGTGGAAAATACTGGCTCTCCATCCCTTCTCAGACAAATGCCTCTAAATCATCCAGTGAACAGGGCCATCCTGCCAAGGAACCCAAACACAGCATCATAGAACATGACACTGCAAAGGGTGCATTTAGCAGGATACATATCCCTTTTCTGACTCGTCATCATTTCATCACTGAAGGGATCTTAACATGTGTGACCATAGGTCATTTAAACCACAATGCATTTCCTAGACAGCTTTGTTTGAGACCGAAGAGCCATCTTTGCTAACTCCCCACCACCACCACTCTGAATAAACAGGTGTAAGCTTTTCATGTTTGACTTAGCCTTCACGCTTTTACTAATCCACTCAGTAACAGGGCAAGTTGTATATTAAAACTAATAGCTAATATTATTGCCAACTGTGACAGCCCTGAACAAATCCTGATGTTTTATTTAATACTTAGTTATGCCATGTGCTATCAAGAGACTTGTGTTTAAACACACACAAATGGCAGTTCAAATAAACACTCATTAAAATTTGTTTCAAGTTTGCTGGAGTGTAACTGTGGCTTTTTAAAAATCTACTTTTGAAATAAGAAATCTACCAATGTGCATTTACCACCTAGATCATTAATCAGGAAAAATTAGATAATAGCACTTTATATCTTTATTCTGTCAATCCTAACTTAACTTGCATAATGCATGTGTTAGTCCCAGTCCCCACACACAGTGAGTGGTGAAGGAATTTTCCTCAAAGCCACAGAGTCAGTGTCAGAGCTGGGATCAGAACCCAGAGTGCTCCCAGTCACTTGTTTGCTCTATTACATCTACAGACCATTTTTACACTTCTGCACTTACCGACGCACAGCTAAACCTCCCAGAAGTTTATAACGCAGGGACTCTGCTTGGGCAATAGCACACAGACCTCTTGTGGCCACCTTCTCGGCATAGAGCTACAAAACAAGGAAAGAGTGCTCAGAAACAGAGTTACAACAGTGAAGTTTAGCAGACTTCCATGCATATAGGTGACAGGCGCCTCAGCTGCACTCCGTGCGCCCCTCTCCTTTGCACCCAGTAACTCACTTAGTTCCTTGATACTTGCATACCTGCAGGATCTTTACCCTTAGATAACAGTGTGGCATTTACCTGCTTTGGTGTTTGTCCGCTGCTCCTCATGTTGAGCTGAGACATCCTAGTGATGCTCCATTGAAAACCAAGGCACCATTAAGGCATGCTTAGTGCAGTCCTGGAGGTGCAATCCTACCAAGCTGGCTCAGAACATTAGGCAGCCCTGGAGGTGCAATCTTCCAAACGTGTCCAGGTATGGACAGCTATGGTGATGCATCCTGCAGGGTGGGCATGGTATGCTGTGCTGTGCTTGGAGGAGCATCCTACCAGACATGCCCAGCACTCTGGGATAACTGAAAGCTTAATAAAGAGATCACAGTCAAAGTGAGGTTGAAAGTGTAAGGTCCTAAGCATAGCACAGGACAAAAGTCAGTGTGGTATACAATTACCTGGCAATTTTTCCCAGTGAAGTTTAATCAAAGTCCCATAAAGCAATTAGCTTTTTGTGATGGGGAGAAAAAAAAGCTAAGAATTGCATTAACACAGATCCTACCAGCAGCAGCAGCTCCAAACAGTAGCTAGCAGCAGATTCATTAGAGGAAACATGCAGGAAACCCTGTGATAGGCAACTATGGAATAGCCTCCCCAAAGGAAAAGTTTCTTCCTAAACTCCAACAGATAACAGTTTATTCCCTTACAAATGGCCCCCGTTTTATAGTTCTTGCAAATTTTGTTTTTAATTCTTATTGCTGTACTCTGGATGCAGTTATCCATTGCAATCTAGGCCTCAAAGGCACTCTGTGACAATGAGTTCCGCAAACTAGTTACAATAATCAATAGAAACCATAAGTTTTGCATGAAGTAGAAGACAAGAACCAGTATCACTAGCTGGCAAGGATCCATTCTGACTCAAACCTGCTACAGGTCATAATATGTTCCCCATTTTTGGTCTAGTACCAATGCATATCCATTGGTGGAGATAAAAAGTGAAAATCTAATGCCCCATATCCAATACTATTAAATCTTACTTGTGATGACTTTTGATAACACATATGCAGACAGAGGTGCGACTTTTAAATTATTGTCACATTAAATTAATGCCTTTTCTAAAACTGATGTAATAAAAAGCAACAGTAAGGCTCATTTTAAGGTATCGTCAGAAAAGCTGACAAGAAAAAGAGAAAAGCCATTTACCTCCACGCTGCCTTCAGGAAAGCCAAACCTCTTCTGTACGACAGCAGTCAGCTCACGGATTCGGCGCCCCTTCTCACCAAGAACGTTTTGCGTTCTGAATAAGATAAACATGGTTATTAGAATCTGCAGCTGGGAAGCAACACCTATTTGAAGATTTAATTTTTTCTCCATGCCAATGTACCAGTCTTACTACAGCACATTACTGTGCCGAGTCTAGTTTTAAATGACTGACTAGATAGGGATTACAATCATTCTCAGCGACGATTCCACAATTTAACCTCATCACAAGGAAGTTTTCCCTAATGTATGGACATTTATTCACCAGTTCTTAACTTCATTCACAATTTCTGGTTACCATCTTTCCAAAGAAATAGTCATGTGTAGAAGAAGGATTATATACAAATATCACAGATTTTGGCTCCTGGTAACTGCTGTGAAAGAATAAGGAGCAAGTTGCAATTACCTGGTAGCAAGGATGATAATTTCAGTCCTCGTTGGAGTAACTCGGACCTCTACTCCAGAGTATCCATCTTCAGCCAACTCTCGAGTCAGAAACTCATTCAGCTCAGCTTTGAAGATGCCATCAGCGACAAACTAAAACCAAACAAGTCAAGCTATGTTCAACAGTTCACAAATACATTTTCTAAAATTTAAAGTTTCATTGCTGGTTGAAGGTGCTGGCTGAACAGCCCAACTCTACATTTCTCTCCATAGAGAGCAGCAGAGACAATAATACAACAAGGCTCCTTGTGCAAGGGCCAAATTTAACTCAACCCTGCTATAGTGACTACCCCTCTACAGTCAGTTTAATCCCTTAAGCAACGATCAGACCAACGTTTCAACCACATCCAGCTAAAACCATACTCAAAACTAGCTGATGAAACCATACCTCATTGTTCTTTTCCAAATGGTAGCACTTTCTAGCCAGTACGAATGTTAAGTTCATTGTCTCAGACTACCCACAATCAATTAGTATCAGAGGGGTAGCCGGGTTAGTTTGGATCTGGAAAAGCAGCAGAGAGCCCTGTGGCATCTTACAGACTATCAATAAGTAGTTTTACTACTTAAACCCAGCCCCTGATCCTGAAGACACCTGACAGCAAACATTACACCTGGTTATAAGTTTGGCATGACTGGATCCCTACTTTGCATCTTTGTTAGTTAAGGATGTTAGAGGGTTTCACACCAGGTTACTAGCCCTGGGGTGACCAGCCCCTTAACCCTACATCTCTCCACCTCCAATAAACGCCTCGGACCAAACTCACTTACTCTGCCAGCTCCAGGGCCCACGCACGAAACCCCCTCTGCTCTTTCCTCCCCGATGCACAGCGGCCCAACCGGCCCTCTCCCCGAAGGGTCTGACACCCGCTTCCCCAGGCGGGGGCCCCTGCCCAGGTGCCAAGCGGAGCCCTGGGCTCTGTGCAACGAGGAGCTGCCGTCAGCCACGCGGGCGGCTCAAGGCGGAACCAACCCGCCTGCCAGCTGCAGCCCCGGCCCCCAGCGCCCCGGGCTGCAGACACGGGCCAGGCCCCGCGGGGAGCCGGCCTCCCCCCGTCACTGCCCCCAGGCCGGCTCGCAGGGAGCCGCCATGTTGCGCCCGGCCGGGCCCGGCCTCGCATCCGCCTCCATCCGCCCTCGCCGCCGCCGCGGCAGCCCCGCCCCGCTGCCCAGGCCCTGCCCGGCGCTCCCGGCTCCCAGCCCGGCCGCCATCGCCGGGCCCCGCGGCCGCCCGGGGCCGCCCGCAGCGCTCACCTTGCGCTTCTTGGAGATCTGCACCGCCATCTTGAGCCGCGCCGCCCCGGCGAAAGGAAGAGCCCCCCCCGCCCGGGGGAGGGTATAAGGTCCTTTCGCCACTTGCCATTGGGCCGAGGCTGGTCACGTGGGCTCGCAGGGGCGGGTGGGAAATGTAGTCTTCCTCGGGCACACGCCCCCACCCCGCTGTGCTCTGAGGGCGGGGGTTCAGGGCGCGTGTGCGCTCTCGCTGGTAACACACTCTGTGTAGACAGGATTGGGTCTTTCAGTGCAAAGCGCTGTCTGGACACCCTTATTCCAGATTATGGGTGGGTCTGCATTATAAAATGAAGTTGACAAACTACCATGCATCAATCTATTGATGCAGGCGGACGCGTCTACATGCACATTCCTCTCCCGGCCGACATAAATGCTGCTGCCCCCTGTGGCAACCTGAGCATGGGAGCTGCAGCCGCTCAGGCACTGGCTGCTGTAGCTGAACTTGATGCCCCTGTTTTTCTGGTGCCTCCCGGTGCTGCTGCAGAAGCCTTCCTGCAGGGGCTGCTGCACCCCCTGCAAAGGGATGCTGCATGCCGGGCTCCTACTTCCCTGCCACAATGCAAAGAGACATGCGGCAGCGTGGGCTGCACCAGGACCACCAAACAGCTGGCACCCTGGGCTGCTGAGGGGCAAGGAAGAGGAGGAAGTCGGGGGAATGTTGGCAGGGGCCCATCCTGGTGCATTAAGTTAAATGCACTGAGCCTTGTCCCCCGGACCATGGCACCCACCCATAAGGCCAGCCCTGTTTGGGGGGGCAATGCTCCCCTTGCCCCCCACCAGCTACACCCCTGAGCAGTGTGTACTCAATGATAACACTGAAGAGTGCCTGGCAGTCAGAGACTTAGCAAGTGAATCTGCCTTGCCATAAAACACAGGAAGGAGAAGAAAGAAGAGGAGGAAGGGGCTGTAGGGATGAGGGCTGCAGTTATTGCCTAGATTAGAAGGAAAAGCAGTAAGCCAGGGTCAAGGAGAAACCCAGGGGAGAGTGTTAAATAGGCAAGATACAGCAAATCAATACATTGGTGATCAGTGGGGATGCTACTCCCAAATGTATGCTGATAGTGCCAAAGATCTAAGAACAGGAAGAGGGGGAACAGCAGAGGGTGCGTTCTTTCGCTTGCAATGAAGAAAGCTCTAAGGCTATCCGTTTTGTAGCCATTCTGACGGCTGAATTGTCAGGTATAAAGTTGGTATTAAATTGAGTTACAGATGTGCACCCAGCTGCCTTAGCCATCCTGCCTCATTTCTTCTCAGGATTACTAGCAATCAGAAATGGCACTTCAGGTCGCAGAGACGTTATACTTAATGAAATATCACTGGTGGTAAGAGAATTGACGCAGCTGGGTGTAATCATAGTAATACGTGGACGCCAGTGCATGTAGGGGTGATGGGTAATGAGCTGGCAGACAAATGCTGTCAAACACAAGCAACTTGATCCCTTTAAGTAAACTGGAGTCTAAAAATCTATTACAAAATAGTTAAGAGAGGAATGGTAAGAAATATGGGCAACAGAAACAAAGGGGGAAAGGTCCATGAAAAACACCCAAGAGTCCCAAATGCTTATAGACTCCACGACCTGACAAGAAGTGAAATGCATTTATGTAGAATTTTAATTGGCCATTGTGGCTTAAATAGCAATTTGTTTCAAATAACAAAGATGGATTGTGAGAGATGTGCAAGGGCCAGATGTGCAAAGAGTGTTCCATCGAAAGGGGGGGGATTTACATGAAAAACTCAAGGCATTTAGCCTATCAAAGAGAAGGTTGAGGGGTGATTCGATCACAGTCTATAACTAACTATATGGGGAACAGACATTTGATAATATAGGACTCTTCAGTCTAGCAGACAGAGATGTAACAAGAGCCAATGGCTGGAAGTCAGGCTTGTCAAAGCCCTGGCTGGGGTGATTTAGTCAAACAGGAATTATTTCAGTGAGGTTCTATGGTCTGTGTCAGGGGTGAAAGTAACTTAAAGAACTTACTGGTAAATGGGAGTTCTGAGTAGGGGCATGGCCTCAACCGGAAGAGGTGTGGCCTCAACCAGAAGAGGCGGGGCCTTTCAAGATTTAAAGGCCCTGGGGCTCCAACTGCGGCTGGGAGCCCCAGGGCCTTTAAATCATCGTGGAGCTACCAGCTTCAGAGGTGGCTGGGAGCCCTGGGGCTCAGGGATGAATTAAAGGGCCCAAGTCTCCGGGTAGCAGCACCTAGCTCTGGCGGTGATTTCAAGAGCCTGGGGCTCCAGCCACTGCGGGGAGCCCTGGGCCCTTTAAATCCCCACTGGCTCCAGCAGCCAGAGCTCCAGCGGGGATTTAAAGGGCCCGGAGCTCCCCGTAGCGGCTGGAGCTGTGGGTCCTTTAAATCACCGCCGGAGAAGCTGGTCCAGTCCGACATGGTATACTGGCTGTTGCCAGTATGCCATACCGGACCATACCAGCTTACTTTCATCTCTGATCTGTGTTAAAACCTGAGATCAAATTGGAAGATCACAGTAGTCTGTTCTGCTTTTAATTTATTAATCCTTTTAATCTACTTTTTGATAAACTAAATAGATTGAGGCATTTTTTCCAGGCCTCAAATAATTTTTGTGGCTCTTCTCTTCACTTTCTCCACTTTTTCAACATTCTTTTAAAAATGTGGCCACGAGAACTAGACAAGCAGTCCAGTATCAGTCTCCCCAGTGTCGGCCCTGCAAAGAAAGAGAGGAGAATACCAGCTGGGGTTAAATCCGCTTAAGGGCAAACTCTGGTTCCTTTTAGGAAAGTTAATCTTTAATTGGTAGAGAAGTCTAATATTTCCGAAACTGTTCTTATGGAACTGAAAAGTCACAAAAGCCTGGGAAAGTGGGATGGGAACGCATCCGGTTTAATATAAGGGCAAAGAGCTCCAGCCAAGAATGGTTACAGAAGTTTAACATGTGAAAACAAACTAAGAATAAAAACTCTGGGGTCCTTTAGAAAAATATCCTTGCTCTGCAGCAGAGGAAAAGAGAGAGAAATGGTGGATTAAGTTTCTCTCTTTACTTTGAAGCGTGGAAGGAACTCACTGGTGTCAAATGCTAGTGGGACAGAGCGGAGAATATTTCCTCAGCTGTATTGTTTCATAATGTGCAATACCAATCCTGGGCATTCTGACATGGCAGGTGTTGATTTTTAACATGCAACATTTGAGCTTTTCATTTATCATCAGTTTGACAAACCAAGTAGGGGTGGTGTGAGGGAACCCTCCCCTCCCCCAGAAGAGCAAGTGTAATGCACAAATTGAAATATCGGGGCAATGTGTGTGAGTAGCCGATTTGCATAAGATATATGGAAATGGTTTCAATGAACATACTTCAGTGGTTACAAAAGGAGGTGCTAAGAGGCCTCAGAGCTTTTGAAAATCTCACTGGGCATCCTTATACCTTTAAAAATCTGATCCTTAGTCTTTCAGTCTCACATCTGTACAGTTAGGACACCAGCACTTCCCTATCTCATAGGCATTGTGCGAATAAATCCATTAGAGACTGTGAGCCACACAGATACTAGGGTAACAGGGCCATAAAAGTCCCCAAGGTAGATAGTGCTAGCCAGGTGCTCCACAGTGGTGGGTAAACATTATTATCCCTATTTTGCAACTGGGTAAACTGAGGCAGAGAGAAGGGAAAGATATGCCCAGGGTTACACAGTGATCCAGTGGCAGAATCAGGAACAGAAGCCAGGACACCTGTATCTCCCAACTGCTCAGTCTGCCCAACTTTAACATCTTTCAGCAGCCTCAGAATCCATCTTCACGCCATTTTGTTAAACAAGGCAAAAAACAGAGGCCAAAGAACTCAGGGTGAATTTTTCCATTCACTACGGTCCGAACCCTGCAAACATTTATGCATGTGCTCAACGCTGAGCCTGGGAACAGCCTCATTGACTTTAACAGGCCCAGTCTTGTAAAGCTAAGCCGGTGCATAAGCATTTGTAGGCTCAGGGCTTGGGACACCATCATTTCACTTAACAAGCTGTGAAGGCAAGGGCAGTGATAAGGGATGGGGCGTTCCTGGGCTGGCTTCAGCACAATAGACCATATCACACAGGGCACATGAACACAGGCCAGGGATTTCCTTTTTAATCAGTTCATCAACCGAAGGCTGGGCCAACATTTTTCTGTTTCTGGAAAAAAACCCAACACAGTCCTGATGCAAACTGCTTTTTTATGCCTTATTAAGGATAAACTATGTGCTATGTCAGCACTCCAGGCTGTTTTGACAACCAGCTCCTGGGGCAGGATTCAGCCCTGGTGTAAACTGGTTCCTCATAAGACCCATGTGCCCCCTGGCTCTGGCCTGATTAACCCTGCATGCTCAGAGAGGGCCCTTTCCAGCTGGTAAATGCAAGTCCCTTGTACATATTGTACCTCAGGCTTCCTTCCTATCCCACAAGGCCGGCTGGGATCTCAGCTTTCCCTCTGTGCGCATGGTACCTTTGGCAGCTCTGAAGAGTAGAGGTGGCAAATGCTTTGGTGCTTTGTGCCAAAGCTGCCATGGACAATCAATGCCAGTAATGGACATTTGAAAATGCTGTGCTAGCCCAAGCACCATGCGTCTCCACCTGACAAGCTCAGCTGTGCACTCAGGTATAAATCATAGAATATCAGGGTTGGGAGGGGCCTCAGGAGGTCATCTAGTCCAACCCCCTGCTCAAAGCAGGACCAACCCCAAACTAAATCATCCCATCCAGGGCTTTGTCAAGCCTGAGCTTAAAAACCTCTAAGGAAGGAGATTCCACCAGCTCCCTAGGTAACCCATTCCAGTGCTTCACCACCCTCCTAGCGAAAACGTTTTTTTCCTAATATCCAACCTAAACCTCCCCCACTGCAATTTGAGACCATTGCTGCTTGTTCTGCCATGAGCTGCACTATCAGTGACCCATGCTAATGGCTCTTTCTGCAAGGTGCTTAACCAGCCGCTGGGCTGTGGGATGCTTTCCAGGTCTGGCTGGGAGGTCTTGGGGCTCCTCTGGCAGGCTGAGTGCCCTTGGCCAACACTGGAGGCGCTCAGTTCCTTGCAAGGCCAGGCCACTGGTCTCATGTCATGGTCTCTGTCAGCACAGGAACACACAGGAGCTGCTGGGGACAGAGTCTAGTACCGGGAACAGGATAGAATTTGCCTGGCAGAATAAGGAAGGCTAATGGGGTGCAGGAGGTAGAGAGGCCCACAACGCCCCCTCCCACCCGCACACTATTCTCCTCAAATGCTCCATTCTACCACATCTGAGTTCGTGGGGTCTCGGTTCCAGCTCTCATGTCATCATCTCACTTCCATGCTTCACGCTGATTGGCAGCCACAGCAGAGGCACCAGGAACTTCTGGGGCACAGATAACCGGTCAACCCTATAGAAACTTCATGGGGCACGTTGCCAGGCCAGCGTTGGTGGAAACTTGCTCTGTAAATTAGCAGAGAGCACATCCAGCACTAAAGCCACCCAAGCTTATGCCTATATGCAGATTAGCTTATTAAAAAGTTTGTATAAAATGTCACCATAGAGCTGGATGGAACCTGGCAGCTAATGCAGCTTGCTTACCTGCCCATCGCTGCTAGAGCATGAAGGTCTCAGGCAGTAGGTTATTTCCATACTGGAGATGGTCATGTCATGCAGTGAGTTCTCAGGGGACTCCCTGCCCCCATTGGTGGGTGCTTGGAGACCCCCTGCTCCCATTGGTAGGTGTGTGCAGTTGCCACAGATGGGAGCTGCTCACATGCTGTGGAACTGACAAAGGCAACCTATGGGGTGGCGGTTGGAATGGGACATGGGGAAGGGGGATTTTGTGCTCCTGCCCACTTTGCCAGTGCCCCAGAGGGCTGAAAGTTCAGATCCTGGGGCGGTCCAACCGATCTTTGTCCAGGAAGCCCAGGCTGAAAAGTGGGAACGTTGCGGCACACTCTGATGAGCAGTGATGGGGAAGTTGTTTTTCCTGCCTCCCCAGTGTGAAGCTAGGACTCCTGAATGGATGCGAGCCCCCAAGGGTGACACTCTCAGGTACCAGCCCTGCACGCTGCCTCCCTAGCACCCATCATTGTGTCTCATCCCAGCTCAGTAAGGACCCACGCAGCCCCCAGCCTTTGCAGAAGCAGCCAGGGGGTGGGGGCTAGCCAGTGCCAGTAGGAGTGGTGAGTTCTGTGATATGGGCACCTGCATTGGGCTGAGCCCACCCAGCGGGAGATCTGGATCATACATGCCCAGCAGCAGAGTTAGCTGCATCTTCCCCCCCCCCCCCCAGCGGCAAGAGGAGAATGTCTCTACCAGATCTTCAGCATTGCAGGGGGACAGTTAAGGGCTCCCCTCCCTGTCTCTCTAGTAATAGGTGCCAGTGTTGTCTAAGGGCAATAATTCTCCTTGCAGGGCTGGTGAGAAATGAAACAGAGCCAATGCTACACCCCCTGTGGCTGTCCTTGCACCACACAACCACACGAGGGCATGCCCTGCCTGCTGAATGAGAAGCTGTTCTTTGTCCACAGGCGGAGTCCTGGCCAGGCCAAGCTTTGGATTCCAGCTGTGAAAGGAGGATGGGGGAGGAACCAATATACTTCTCCAGCAGTGTTTTGGCACCCAGGCTGGCCTGGCAGAGAGCCCCCTGGCAGGAAAGTCACAGGCCCTCAGGGGGACATGGCAGCGGGTAGCAAGCAAACTAGACTTCCCAAGGAAAGTTGAAGTTCTAGGCCCGAGCCTGCTCCTGTTGTAGGCAAAGCTGCCACTGACTTCACTGGGGGGCCGGATCAGGCCCCAGTGCTGCTGACCACTGCTGCTCACGCGGAAGTGGGGAAGGAAGCGCTGACCAGCGGAAGGATCGTTAACACAAATCTCCCCCTTTCCGTCTGAGGAACTCTTCCCTTCTCTCCCGATGATCAGCTATCCCCGGGATAGCAGAACACCATCTTGCTCAGGCTACCAGGAAGCAGAGCGCCTCTTAAAGAGGAAGGCTGGCTGGCCTTGTGGTTAAAGCACTGAGCTGGGACTCAGGAGATCTGTGTTCAATTCCCAACTCTGCCACTGACTCAATCAAGTCTTTTCATGCCTCAGTTCCACATCCATAAAATGGGCAGGGTAGGGCCGCCCGGGGAGGGTAAGTGGGGCAATTTGCCCCGGCCCCCACAAGACTTTTTCGGGGCCACTGGAGTGGGGTCCTTCACTCGCTCTGGGGGCCCTGGAAAACTCTCGCGGCCCCCGGAGCTTCTTTTGCTCCGGGTCTTCAGTGGCAATTCAGTGCCGGGGGGGATCCTTCCGCTCTGGGACCCGCCACCGAAGTGCCAGGTCTTTGGCAGCAATTCAGTGGACCATGCCTCCAAAGATTCCAGGCCCTCTGAATCTTCTGGGCGGCCCTGAAAATGGGGCAGAAAGTCTTTCTGCTTAGCATCTCCTGTGTATTCAGATGATAAGCTCTTGGGGCAGGGGCTATGTATATGTGCAGCACCCACCCCAATGAGGCCTTTAGGTGCTGCAAATAATAATTAGTCCCACAGCACTGATGCAAATTGTTGCCTTAACATCTTGCCAGATGCTTCCCTACCAGCATCTGTTACACCAAATCCAGCATCTGTTACACCAAGTCAATAATTTCTCCATTGTTAAAGTTGTAACAGGGAGCCCAGTTTTTACTCCTGCTTATGATTGTCAGGAGTTTAAAGAAAAATGCTTCGATGGCATTTCAGTAAAATTGATCAAATTGATTTTAGTGGCCTTTAAATATGTATCTTTTATGGTAGGGAGCCGGACCAAAACATCTAATTTTCCAAGCCCTTATTAAAGGCCAGATTCTGACAGCCTTATGTTGTGCAGCTCTTTGTTCCGTGAGTAGTCTTGTTGATTTCAACTGGGCTACTCACAGACAAAGGTGCTAATTCAGGTTAAGGATACCAAAGTCTGGCCCAAAATGATTTCAGCTGAAGCATGGGCTGGTTGGACAAGCCAGTGTGTCAAGGAAAATCAGAGCCTGTTGCTCAGTGTCTTTAAACACCGTTTCAGAGTAGCAGCCATGTTAGTCTGTATCTGCAGAAAGAACAGGAGTACTTGTGGCACCTTAAAGACTAACAAATTTATTTCAGCATGAGCTTTCGTGGGCTACAGCTCACTTCATCGGATGCATAGTGATGTTCTCTGTCTGTATATAAATATCTTCTGTGTGTTCCATTCTATGCATCCGATGAAGTGGGCTGTAGCCCACAAAAGCTTATGCTCAAATACATTTGTTAGTCTCTAAGGTGCGACAAGTACTCCTGTTCTTTTTACACAAATTGAATCTATTTCCCCATGTTAAGTATCCTCATACCTTTTTGTCAACTGTCTGAAATGGGCCATCTTGATTATCACTACAAAAGTTTTTTTCTCCTGCTGATAATAGCTCATCTTAATTAATTAGCCTCTTACAGTTGGTATGGCAACTTCTACCTTTTCATGTTCTCTGTATGTATATATATCTTCTCACTGTATGTTCCATTCCATGCCACAAAAGCTTATGTTCAAATAAATTTGTTAGTCTCTAAGGTGCCACAAGTACTCCTGTTCTTTTTTTAAACACCGTGAGACCCAAGCATGTTGTAATGCACTGGCTCTGTCACACACAGAATAGGTAAAGCTTGGATGGTGGCAAGACCAGGTTTGTTCTGTATTTGTACAGCACCTAGCACAGTGGGATACTGGTCCATGGCTGGGGCTTCTAGCTGCTACCGTAATGCAGCTAACCAGATTCCCCAACAGTGCCCTGTCACTGGCTCCAGTTCAGGAAAGCGCTTAAGCTCATGTTGAAGTCTATCCCTATTCAGGACAATACTGAAGCACATGCTTAACTTTAATAACAGGACTTAAGCACGTGCTTACATTTTGTCCTGAGCAGGGACGCTTTTCTGACTCACAGTTCGTGTGAGCAATGGTCAGAGTGGTGTTGAGTCCTTTGCATCTCATCAGTGGTGGAGTCGGAGACCACCAGCGTATTCCAGGCCTTTCCATTGTCAGAGGGCAATAAGCTCACATTACTATCAGCATCAAGTAGATTTGAACCAGTGGACTGGACTTGAAAGACTTATTATTAATCCTCACAAGCCACCTAGTCCCCCTGCTGAGAGGCATTTGAACGTCTCCTAGCTAGCAGCACTTAGGTCAGTTCGATTATCTCATGTACTTAAATAACAAGTTCATCTTTGTAACCACAGGCAAGAGAATAATTTCCAAAGGATGCAATATACTAACATCAGACACACACATTGTATACACCACGGGGAGGAAGGAATGTGGACCGATCTCATCTGAAGCCAGTGTTTGGAACAGGTGCAGAGAAGGGCTAATAGGATGATCTGAGGAATAAAAACCTACCTTGTGAGAGGAGACCCAGAGCTCCTTATCTTGTTTAGCCTATCCAAAAGAAGGCTCAGGGGAGACTGAGATTTATAGATTGCTCTGTATGAATACATCAGAGGGTTAAATACCAGGCAGGGAGAGGAGTTCTTTAAGTTAAGTGCCAATGTGGACCCAAGAAAAAATGGCTATAAACTGGCCATCAACAAGTTTAGGCTCGAAATTAGGCAAAGGTTTCTAACCATCAGAGGAGTAAAGTTTTGGAACAGCCTTCCCAGGGGAGCAGCAAGGGCAAAAAACCTAACTGGCTTCAAGATTGAGCTTGATCAGTTTATGGAGGGGATGGTGTGATGGGACTGCCTACAATGGCATGGTGGCCCATCGGTGACTGCCAGTAGCAAAAATCCCCAACAGACACCAGATGGGGTGGGCTCCGAGTTACTACAGAGAATTCTTTCCCAGGTATCTGCCTGGTGGGTCTGGCCCACATGCTCAGGGTCTAACTGATCACCATATTTGGGGTCAGGAACGAATTTCCCCCCAGGTCAGATTGGAAGAGCGTTACGGAGTGCCAGGGCAATGCTTTGGAACCGCTCCCCAGAAAGCCAGTTAGGACTTTGTGGAGCCTCCTCTCCCTTGGAGCAGACTGTCTTCAGGGCAAGAGGCTCACACGGCTTCACCTTCCTGGGTCTGACCTTGGAGAATTTAGCATCCTCTGCCCCTCCGTGTGCTTCCCACAGCGAGTGCGCCCAGGCAGGGTCCTGGGGAAACCAGAGGGTCCTGCACCCCCACTTCGCAGTTAGACGTGACTTTTGGCCAGCCAGTAAAACAGAGGTTTATTCAATGACAGGAACACGGTTTAAAGCAGAGCTTGTAGGTACAGATAACAGGACGCCTTAGCCCAGCAAGCTGGACAATCCCGTCTGCCCTCACTTCCCGTCCCCAGCCAGCTCCAAACTGACACCCCCTCCAGCCTGTCCTTCTCTGCTGAGTTCCTTTTCCGGGCCAGGAGGTCATCTGTCCTCTTTGTTCTCCCACACCTTTAGCATCCCCTTGCAGGGGGGGAGGGCCTGGGCCATTAGTTGCCAGGAGATACTGTGTCGGCCAGAAACTGAGGCACCCACACAGTATTTAGAGGAAACATCAAGAACAGCCCCACTTTGTCACACAGAGACCTTGGGGTTTTTTCATCTTCCTCTGCAGCATAGGGCACGGGTCACTTGCAGGTTTAAACTAGGGTAAACAGTGAATTCTCTGTACCCTTAAGTCTGTAAACCGTGATTTGAGGACTTCAGCAACTCAGCCAGAGGTTAAGGTCTATTACAGGAGTGGGCAGGTGAGGTGCAAAGTGCAGGGTATCAGACTAGATGATCATGATGGTCCCTTCTGACCTTAAAGTCTATGAGTCTTGACAGGGATGAATTTGGCTCAATATTTGCACAATGGGAAAAGTCTAACTGAGGTACCAGGCATTTACACAAGTCCCAGGAGCAAAATGGAAAACTCTTCCCCGTGTTCCTGATAAAGTGGCATCATTTCTGGCAGCCAAAAGCCCATTAACAATAGAACAGAGCTGCCCAGCGAGCATGCACTGATCTTTCAGCCCTCTCTCTGAGTATCTGGCTCACAGGATTGACTGGGGATGCAGGGCCTTTTCCCTATAAGGTCACTGGCTCAGATCTGGCCAGCTTGAGAGTGAGCAGAAGTTACCCCAGGCGCTCCCAGTGTGATGCTTTGGCCAAAAGTGCCCATGCGCTCCTGGGATGCATAACCAAGGAATCTCAAGTAGGAGGGGAGAGCCTCTTGTGCCGCTGTGGTTGGCACTGGTGCGCCCCCTGCTGGAATCCTGTGTCCAGTTCTGGTGCCCACATATCAAGAAAGATGCTGATAAATTGAAGAGGGTTCAGAGAAGAGCCACAAGATTGATTACAGAGTTAGAAAACCTGCCTTATAGTAATAGACCCAGAGAGCTCAAATCTATTTAGTTTAACAAAATGAAGGTTAATGGAGGACTTGATTATAGTCTATAAGTACCTACATGGGGGACAAATATTTAATAATGGGCTCTTCAATCTTGCAAGGAAAGGTCTAACGTGATCCAGCGGCTGGAAGCTGAAGCGAGACGAATTCAGACTGGAAAGAAGGTGTACATTTTTACCAGGGAGAGTAATTAACCACTGGAACAATTTACCATGGTGGATGCTGACAATTTTGAAATCACAACTGGGTGTTTTTCTATAGGATCTGCTCTAGGAATTATTTGGGGCAGTTCTCTGGCCTATGTCACACAGGAGGTCAGACCAGATGATCACAATGGTCCCTTCTGGCCTTGGAATCTCTGACCCATGGTCCCAGGGCCGTTCGGTGAAATAAAGGGGTGTCTCAAGTCAGTGCCTAGCAGACAGGCATCCACAATCACAATTTGCAGCCTCAGCGGAGAGGCAGGACTGACTGGGCGCTGCCGTCCCTGAGGGCAATGTGGGGGAAGCTTACAGCGCTGCTGCCCATACGGTACCGGTTCCCTGGATAAATAGGATGTCAGACACCAGGGCTGTCAAGTCAGCATCCTTCCCCAGCCCTGCATTGATGGATTGTTCTGTTTTTGACTCCGCTTTCCTCCCTCAGCCAGCCCACCCTGAATGGGAAGCGATATCTGCCGCTCCTTTCCATGGCTGGGACATGGAACGATTCCATGGCAAACAGTGCAGCTTGGCAAAAATAACCCTTTTCCTAGGAACATCACAGCAGCCTTTCCAGCTTGCGGCAAGGAGCCCGTCCGGCTGGGGGACTCGGGAGAGCAGTCAGTGGGAGAAGGGTCCTTCTCCCCCCGCCCCCAGATGCGTTAAATGGTGGAGAGTAATTCTTTGGACTTCGACACCGTGCCATCAGCTTGGTGGTGGTGAGTTCACTGAACTTCAGCACTGCCCAACACAGCTAGGAGCAGGGACACAGGAACAGCCAGACATTCCCCAGCTCTGGCACAGTGCACAGCCCAGATCTGCACCTGGCCACCCCGCCGCCCTCTCTGCCCAACTCCATGCCTTGCATTCCTTGGCCAGGGAGGCACTGTGCTCTCTCTTCACATGACATGATGCTGCCACGGGTTGTGTCTCTGCTGTGCTCATGTTGGCGCACGCACGCACACACACACACACACACACCAGCTCTCAGCATGCTACTCAGCCTGAGATTCTTCCTCTGCAAATGGCTGGTAGCCAAGATACACTGCACAGGGCAGAGGGAGCCTTGTGTAGCCTGGGGCAAGGATCCACAGCAACTCCCTTCAACTCCTCATTGATAACATCTTCTCTTGAGCAAGTCAGTTGTTCAGCCCCTGCAAGGAAGCAGCTTTATCAGGCCGGGGGTCATGACAGGTACCATCCAACATTCAGGAAAGGCAGATGGGCCGGACCCAGTGGACAGCCAGCATCACGCCAGTAGGCAGTGTAATCTCACACGCCTTGCTGCACTGCGCAGGAGAGCCTGGTTACAACAGGACAATGCAGGGATTGTCTAACAGAGCTGGAGCCAGTTATTAAGGATCAAGTTGGGCAGCCTGTGTTGTCCAGCCAGCAGAGCAGCAGACCAGGAGTCAGGAGCGCTGCATTCCCTTCCCACCTCTGTCATAAGCTCTCCTCTGTGACCCTGGACAAGTCACTTTGCCTCTCAGTACCTCGGTTTTCCCATCTGGAGAATGGGGATACAACAGCCACCCTTGTAAAGGGATCTGTGGACAAAAGAGTTGATTCCATCAGAACAGCCAGTGCGTCCACAGCAGTTGGGCCTTCCCAAATCAGACAAGGCAGAGAAACACTCACTCGACCTTGCCAGGAGACAGTCATTGGAACCCAGTGGCTGGTCAAGGTTTTTAGAGAGATGGGAAAAAAAAAGTTGTGGCAAAATTTTTTCCAGTCCAAAAAAAGCTGTTTTGTGTAAGCTGAAGTGTTTTGTAGAAACGTCTTGGTTTTGACAAAAATGTTGTAGAGACAGGTGAACGTGTGTGCGCCTCTCTAACCCAAGTCGCTGTTCTGCACCACGGAGAACAGGGCAATGATGTAGGAACAAGACGAAAAACACTGGGTCTCCCATATCCCAGGCTGGTGCCCTCCCCAACAGGCTACAATCAGCGATTCTCTCTCTCATCTCACAAAAGCATTGCCAAGGTCTCATTTTCATTCCCAGGTGGAACAAGAAACAAATATCCAAACCTCAACATTTTCACAAAACAGAATTGGGCTCTGGGTTTAACCCATCTGGGACTGCGAGGGTGGAGGAGACACTAGGGGGCGCTGTGGTGAGGGAGGAAAGTAATCCTGGCAGGCAGCCACTATAGACTGAGGCTGAATTCAGAAGTAGACCAGGGAATATCTAAGGTGCTTTAAGAACAGTCTGGGGCCCTAACATGATAATTTTTAGCAACATCCTGTGTTAAGAAAAGACCCGAAGGATGATGAAACAAGCAACAAAAGGTGTTTTGAGCACCTTTATCCTAGAGCGTATAGGGTCAAATTCACAGCGGGCAGACTTCATTGAAGGTTGTGACAACTTCTGCCAGTCTGGCCTGTAAAATGTAACCTTGAAAGCTCTGATTTGGTCCCGGAAGTTCAGTCTTTTCAATGGGACATTAAGCCAAGGTCCTGAGCTATTTGGAGCCATGGAAGAGCCCAGGATGGTCTTCTCTAGCTTGAGTATAACTCCAGTGTCCGGGTTAAACACCCATATGGATAATTCTATCCCTCCTCCCCACATTCCCGGGTCACTTTCATCGGACACAGTGTATTTTCTTCTTGTCCCTAAACCACTGTCTTAGCCTTACTAGCATGTTTATAGTGGCTACTGTGCTCCGCCCCAGATACAGGTGCATTTTGACAGTGGATGCTGGAATCCGTCGTACTATTACTAAGCACTTATAAAGTGCTTTCCCCAAAGCACTCTGTAAATATCAGCATTTCGTGTGATTTTTATCCCCATTTTACACAAAGAAATGGAGAATTTAAGTGATTTCCCTGATGTAGGTTTGAAGGGGACCAGAACCTGGGTCTGAGGGATGCAGACAGCCGTGCTACCCAGCAGCTGTGAGAGGATCATATGCATTTTCACACAGACCCTGAAGATAAACACCAGGAAGTACCATCTTGGAAGGCTGGACTGACAGCTTCCCTCATGGCCCCTGATGGGTCCAAGTGCCCTATTTAAGACCAGGAATTGTCTGTGTGACAAGATGAGACCTCCTCCTTCTTGGCTTGCTCTCGGACTCCTGACACTGGCTCTGACCCTTAGCTCTGACTCTGACCTTCAGCGCTGTTCCTGGCCGCTGATCGCAACTGCTCTGACCACTAGGCCTGAGCGCCCAAGCCCTGGTCGTGACACCCAAGGCCACAGGAGAAACAGGTGTCAGTATCGGGATTTAGGACCCAGAAGCTCCTGGCTCCCAGCCCTGCCCTCAGATCAGGAAAGCACGCTGCCCCTAGTGTATTTTGTAAAGCACTTTGCAAAAGAATCTCTAACAATCAATACACTCTAATGATCATTTTTGCTTAGTGGCCCAGGGTTGCTGCATTTAAATGGCTGCTCTGCAGGAAACACACTCACCTTGTGAAGGTCCTCATGGCCCTGAGGTTTCAGAGTCTCCAAAGAGTTATTTCTGGAGCCTTTAGATGATCCCGCAGGAGCTGAAATGGAGAAGATGGTTAAAACCCAAAAGGAGCAGCAAAGAGCTGAATGGATGCTTGTGCAGCACTTCAGACGTGTAAATCGCTACTTCCCAGCGAATGCTGCTGCACCATCTAATGTGTTCATTACAGATGTTTTTCTGTTTCCACTGAGTCACCTCCTTTCAGACCTTCAGAGTCCTGAGACAGGAGTAAGAGCAACCAGATACCACAGGGATGGGCTGCAAGACAGATTAGAGGAGAATCTAATCAAGAGAGAAAATGATCCCCCATTTCTGAGCTTGTCATAAAAAACTTAAATGTTTCCTCAACACCACTCTAGTTTCCCCTAGTGCACAGTACCTTGTGGGAGTTTCTTTAACCACAGAGCATTCGATCTGCCTTTTTTTCCTCTAGCTAGCTGTGCTCTCAAGGGCTTTGTGTCTGAGGGCATGATGTACTTTGACTTTCTAGCACCCCCTCCCCCGCTGGGGGATGGCTGCCTGGCACGCCTGGCACAGTGGTGGGTTCTTTTATGTTTCACTGGTCATTCTCGTCTTCCTTTGGGTTCCCTTCTGCCCCTTTCCTTGCATGGGATTGGTGTTTGCTCTCCCAGGCGGTGTTATTAGGCCCTGCTAACACAGCCAGTGAGAGCACCCCGGATGTCCTTGCAGGGTGGCTGGCTGGGCACAGCTTCCAATAATTCTCTGATAAGGCAGTTTTCCTGCATTGCTTGGTGAGTCACTCTCTCCTGCCTGCGATGTCCTGATTCAGTTGCTTCCTTGCTGTACTCATGTCTGGCACCAGGGGAGAAAAGCCATCCCGTCCACTCCAGAACCTCTAGCTCTGCCCTGCCTCCACAGGCTTTGGTTGCAGGTTAGATCCAAAACCTGGAAAGAGAGCTCATTTTTCTTGGCCAGTTTGGATACAGCCCCAAAATGGCACAAAGTCTCTCACAAGCCCACTGATCTTGCCAGATCTCTACCACTGGTGACTGCTCCTATCCCACAAGAACAAGCTGGGGGTGGGGGTGAGATTTCTGCCATTTAGGGCCACAGTCTGGTGAGATGAGCTCATGAGATTGTGGCCTCATCAGATCAGAACCTGCCCCTGGCCCTGTTTGAGACCCTGGAACCTGAACTCCCACCCCCCTAACCAAATTGCACTCAAATCTGCCATCCTCTGCCCATTTAGAGCTGTTTATTTTTGTAGACTTTGCTCCACACTCCAGCTGTTCAGAGGCAGCTTCTTCGTCACCACTCTGATGACAAGTGACTGCCCCTTGAACACCAGCCACTGCAGCACGTTAGCCCCCTTTTATATTCATCCTCGTTAGAACCAATCGGACTCTGGTTCCTGGGGAGGGCTGGTGCTGCTAGGGGCAGCGTGGCAGTCACCGGGTTCTGACACTGAATTTGGCGGCATCATCTGGCTTCTCGATTACCGCAGCATCCTTCTCTCTGGGCTGGAAGAATGTGATCTCGTCCCCTCATAGCCCCTCAGAATGCTGCTGCTGCATTTCCTTCGCCTGTCGCTTTGCCCCCTCAACCGGCTCCCCTTTCTCTGTCACATCGAACACAAGCACCTTGTCTTCACTTCCAAGGCCCTTCACAGTGGGCCCCCGACCTCCCTATCAGCTGTGGATGCTCGCCTCTCATCAGCCCACCTCTGCTTCCACTGCTCACTTGTTACCTTCGCAAACATATACCTTGGTGCTTTTCTCCCCTCCGCCCCTCACGATAGGGAGGAGCTCCCCATAAATATTCCCAGCGGTCACTCTTTAGCTACCTGCAAAGCCTTCCTTAAAACTCTCCTTCACTCTTGATGCCTACAAAACAAACCTGGACAATGGTTAGGCTCCTGCTGTGGCAAAGGCTGCTGCCTGTCATGCTGACGAATGCTGGCTCATTGGTTCCTAGTACTCCCCCATCTGTTTGTATCCCTTGTCTCATACTTAGATTGGCAGCTCTTTAGGGCAGGGACTGTCTTTTCATTCTGTGTTTGTACAGCACCTAGCACAATGGGGCCCTGGCCCATGACTGCAGTAACCTGCCTCCTGCTGTGATCTGTGCCTATTTCCTCAGATGATGACAAAACCTATAATGCCCATGGCCAATTGTGCAACAGACAGATTAGAGTGATGCTGGATTCCTTCCTGACCCCTACAGCAACCAGTTTATGCCCTGAAGCATGAAGTTGATTGCTTTTATTTTAGCTTGAATAACAACTCACATTATTGGTCAGAAAGTTTCCCAGTCCTGAGCGTCTAATTCTGACTGCCTGGACTGGTGATTTATACACACCAGTCACACACCAATATGAGACTGAATTCCCTTTGAAGATTTCTCCAATTAAAAGAGCAAGGACCAACCAGAGAACACCCATCCAGATCTCTGTCTGCAGCTCAGACCTCTCTATTACAGATGGAATCTGAACAGTAAACCCGAAACGGAGGTTACTTCCCTGTAAATGGGGAGTTCTCGAGATGTGTGGTTCCTGTCTGTATTCCACATGTGGGGTACGCTAGTGCACCAGGTGCCCGAATCCAGAGATTCTTAGTAAGCAACAGCACATGTGCGGGCCAATGGATGCTGCTCTCCCCATGCCCTGAGTGTGGCGCTCAAGACGTAGTGCAGGCCGATGCTGCTCCAGTTCCCCTTCTTACTGCGAATCAGATAAGATCCAAAGCAGAGTGGAAGGAGGGAGATTAGTGGAACACAGATAGTGACCACAGATTTTAATGAGCTTCCAGTTACAAGTAAGCAACCTCCATTTCTTCTCCGAGTGCTGGTCTGTACGTGTGTTGTGTTCCATATGAGGGTGACCAACCAGCAGTATTCAGACCGGAGGAGGGTGTGAGGATGTAGTCAGTAAAAATGCTTGAAGCATGGCAGTCCCTATATGTGCAGTGGAGTCCTGAACACGCATGTAATGTTTTGTGACTGGACCTCCAGGTACCTGCTCTGTGTATGTCCAGCACCGAGACCTCCTGGAGAGCAGCTGTGAAAACAAGAGATGTGTGTTGTCATAGAATGGGTCCTCACCCATTCCAGGAGAGGGATACGCGCTAATTGGTAGCAAGTGATAATGCAATCAGACATCCCTTTAGAGCACTGGTTCCCAAACTGGGGGGCATGCCCCCTGGGGTGTGTGTGAAGAAATTCCAAGGGGGGGGGCACGAGGCTGCCTGGTCTTGGAGCTCCCGGCTGGGGAGGCTAGCCCCCGGCCTTTCCCCTCTTCTCCACCCTCTCCCACAGCCACACTACTGCACTGGCAGTGCAGCTTGCGCCCGCCCACCTCCCAGGCTTTCCAATAAGCCAGTCCTGCCTCTCTGAATGGCCTGGTAAGGGGGTGGGGAGTGGGAGGGTTGGATAAGGGGCAAGAGGTCCCGGGGGGGGGGCAGTCAGGGGACAGTTGGATGAGGCAGAGGTTCGGGGGGTGGTGGTGAGGAGACAGGAAACAGGTGGGTGAATAGGTGTGGGAGTCCTGGGGGGCCTGTTGGGGTAGGGGTGTGGATAGGGGTCGTGGCAGTCAGAAGACAGGGAACAGGGGGGTTGGATATGGGGTGGGGTCCTGAGGGGGTGGGGAGTCCCAGGAAGGGGCAGTCCAAGGACAAGGAGCGGGGGTGGGGTTGGATAGGGGGTGGGGTCCCAGGAGGGGGCAGTCAGGGGACAAGGAGCAGGGGGGGTTGGATAGGGAGTGGGGTCCCAGGAGGGGGCAGTCAGGGGACAAGGAGCAGGGGAGGTTGGATAGGGAGTGGGGTCCCAGGAGGGGGCAGTCAGGGGACAAGGAGCAGGGGGGTTGGATAGAGGGTGGGGTCCCAGGAGGGGGCAGTCAGGGGACAAGGAGCAGGGCAGGTTGGACCCCCAACAGCTTGTAGAGACGTGTGTCACTAGTCTCCCTTCCTCAATCAAGGTTTGAAATTGGGGAAGCTTGTCCTTAAAGTGCGCCTGTCGGGAGCAGTTACTGAAGTTGTATTTCGCTAACAAAGCCTGATAATTAGTGACATGGATGTAAGGATCCGTGAACTAGAACCTGGGTCTGCAGAACCTGGGCCAGCTGATGTTCCCATAGTGCCACCAGGAGGCCATGCACCGCCCAAGGGACTCAGAGTGACCCTGCGGCCTTCTGATTGGCCAAGCGCCCTGTTTAACACTGAAGGGTGCCCCAGGAAGTTGTCTGAGCAACCACAGAGACTTCAGGCTTGCTGTGGCTCCAGAGCTCACCTTGTCTCTTGGTCTCCGACTCCAGTCTGACTCTGGCCCTGTCTTTTGAGCCTGGCTCCAGCGATTCCTATCAACCCATCGCTGATCTGAGAACCCCAGCAGTGCTGTGACCATTAGGCAAGACTGCCTGTGCCCAAGTCCCTTTCAGTTTTCCCAGACCCACTTCTCACAGGAGCCCCTTCTCAGGGATATGTAAGGGGCAGGTCTACCACCCTCACCCACTGGACCCCAGGGAGTATGGGATCTGAAGGAGCAGGTCTCACAACTCCAAACAGAACCATCTGTTGCAATCACAAGTGACGCAGCTCCTAGCAGAAAACCAGACGCTCTGCAAGCAGCTAGCACAGTCCCAGGGAGAGAATTCCATGCTCCAGGCTTGGGGTGGGCCACTGCCGTCTGCACAGGGCCCCGCCATACTGTTACCTTAGCATTTGGATGGGAACAGCCAGGAGGTCAGGGAGAACCTGAACCAACACCGTCTCCTTTTCCTGCTCCGCCCTCAAATGTCTCCCACCAACCAGGCCAGGGTGGGACTAGCCTTCAGTTTGCTAGCTGCAGAACCTCTGTATTGGGCCTGCCCTCTGCTGGAGCAGGATTGCCCAGTGTTAGCAGACTGGAACATCTTCCTACGAGCGTTTTCCTACAACTCTCTTTGCACTCACTCAGCAGAAGCCACGCTACCAGGGCTCCAGCAAGTGCAAGACCCAGCTTCCTCATACACGCCCGGCGACTCACGGCTGAGTTGAGTGGAACAAGGCAGCCCAACTGCCTCATTTTTGGTGTGAACTTAGCGAGGAGGTAAAGGACAAGCTAGCCCGCGCGGAGACCTTGACCTGTGTGGGTGCTTTCACTGCTTCTCTCTCTGCACTGACAGCCGGTGCCTGAGGGAAAGGAGGAGAAGTGGGGCACACACCTCACACTGAAACCCCCAGGGCCCAATCATCAATTGATGCAGGTTGATCAGGCTGCCAGTGCTGGACCCTGGAAGAAAAGGAATGGCACAATAACCTATGTTTTTATTGCGGGGTACCAGGACACGCCCTCACTTCTTACTCATCACAGACCTTGACCTGCACGGAATTGGGAAACGAGTGACCTCAGGCCATATGGAGGGACAGCCGGGGAACTACCAGGGCACTATGCTCCAGATCTACCTCCCAGCCCCCTGGAGAAACCCAACCCAGGACACACAGGTCTTCCCCATGCTTCCAAGTACTAACAGAGTTACAGTACCATGGATGGAGCCAGGGCCGGCTTTAGGAAGTCCGGGGCCCAATTTGAACAGTTTTCACGGGGCCCCGGCAGGGATGACTAAAAAACAACAAAAAACACATGTAAAAAAACACGTGGGGCTTGTACTCACCGGGCGGTGCTCCAAGTCTTCGATGGCACTTCGGCAGCCGGTCCTTCACTTGCTCCAGGTCTTCGATGGCACTGAAGGACCCACCGCAGAAGTGCTGCTGAGGACCCAGAGCTACACCAGGTGAGTAAAAATTAAAAAGGTGCCTCTAGCCAGGGAAGAGATTCTCACTGGGCACGGGGCCCAATTCAGGGGAATTGGTGGAATAGGCCTAAAGCCGGCCCTGGATGGAGCCAAGCCAATTCCCCCTCAGTGGGCTCTGATCAATTATGCTGATAAACCCAATAGATGCTAAAGCCACTTGAGAACTACAACCCCCCCTCGTTTAAAACCTACATCAGTTCCCCTAGAAACAATAGGTGGCCCCTGTCACAGGAAACAGTACCCCTAGAGGCCGTAATCCAGGGCAATTGGGAAGAGCTACAGTTCAACGGGCTCCGTTCTCCACACTTTGCCCTAATTCTCTGCATCAGCTGGCTGGAGCAGTACGACCCTCGTGTGTCCTGGCGAGAAAAGAGGATCAGCTTCTCCTTTGAATACTGCCAAAACGCCTGCCGGTATGCAACCGGTTCTAACCCTTTGGCCCCGGCCTCTTGCGGCCGATTGGAAGCGACTGCCTCTGTGGTAAAATTCCAGATGTGGCAGCTAGCCAGAAGGAATCACTCCCAAGCCTGAGTCTCTTCTCCCTGCAATGTATCAGGATTTGAAAAGAAGAACAGAGACATGCTACCTCCCCAGTGAGACTGTGACTGCACAACAGACCTGCAGCCTGAGACGAAGGGCCCTTCTGGATGGATCTATGCCATGTTCAAGCCAGAACCGGCAGCCGTTTGGCAGTACATCCAGGAAAGCCTGGCCAACGCTGTTATCCGGCACGCCACCTCCCCAGCAGTGGCTCCAGTTCTTTTAGTTATGAAAAGGACGGAATACTACACCTTTGCATAGACTATTGGGCCTGAAACCAGGTGACTGTTCGAAACCAGTATCCCCCTGCCTTTAATCTTGGAGTTACTGAAGCGTGTGCGATCAGTCAGAATTTCCACCAAACTGGATCTCTGTTGCGTTTCTAACTTATTGTGGATCAGGGCAGGAGACAAAAGACTGCCTTTTGAACCAGTGATTGGCACTTTGACTATTTAGTAGCGCTGGATAACTGATGTACAGAGCTGGTAACTTCGAATTCTGCTTCCTGTGGGACTGCACCTTTGCATTTCTAGGAGTCTGACGTTTTGTGATGCTGCGGCCATTTTGTGAGGTCAGAGCTGGTGCAGCACGTGAGATGCACACCCTACTTTCTCCCGCAGATTAGACTGATGCTCTGGCTTGTTTTGATGCATCCCTAATTAAGCTGATTGTATTTGCAAAATCATAAACGGGGACAATTTTTGTGGTGACATTTTTAGGGGTGTGAAATCCTCATACAAGAGCCTAGAGTGCACTGTTTAAAAAATTTCCAATAACTCAGGCGTGGTCTATACCTAAAACACAAGTGCACCTGGCTACGGTGCTCAGAGCAGTGAAATATTTTGTGCCCTCTGCGATGATCGAACCCCAGTGTAGAAGCAGCTAGGCTGATTCTTCCCTCGACCCAGCTACTCATTTTCAAGGCAGTGGATTTAATTCAACAATGGAAAACCCCCTTCTGGGGCTGTAGTGTCTACACCAGGGTTTCTTGAACAGGGGTCAGCGCTTGTGTAGGGAAAGCCCCTGGCAGGCCGGGCCGGTGTGTTTACCTGCCCCGTCTGCAGGTCCGTCATATTGCGGCTCCCACTGGCCGTGGATCGCTGCTCCGGGCCAATGGGGGCTGCTGGAGGCAGCATGGGCTGAGGGACGTACTGGCTGCCGCTTCCAGCAGCCCCCATTGGCCTGGAACAGCAATCTGTAGCTGTGCCACTGCAACCCCTGCAGTGTAGACGTACTTCAGTGAGTCTATCATGAAAAACCGAACAAGGGTCATTAACACTTACTCCTCTAAGCAAAAGAACAGCTTTGACAGTGCGCTGGTCTACACTGGAAGCGCTACATTGGCGCAGCTGCATTGACGCTGCTTTGCCACTGTAGTGCGTCTGGGGAAGACGCTCTGTGCAGACAGGAGAGCGCTCTCCTGCTGGCATGAAAGATCCATCTCCGCGAGAGAAGGGAGCGATATCGGCGGAAGCTCTCTCCCTGTGCACTCCGGCACTTAGGTCGCTGTAATGTACCTTGCTCAGCGAGGTGACTTATTCATAGTCCTAAACGACATAATGATACCGAAGTAAGCGGCAGCGTAGACCTGGCCAGTCTCTCTGCTTGACTTCTCAGCCCAAATGCTCCTGCCTCCAGCGGACTGGTCATTCCCCACAGCAGGTGGAACCCTTCTGCCATGTGCAGTCGGCAGCAACAAGGGCCAAGTTCAACTTTAGGGCTTCCTCTTGACAGCGCAGAACAAAACCGGCAGAAGTTCTCACCCAGCAATCTGGGAAAGTAACACAACCCTGGGTGCCTCTAAGAGGCCACATTTCCCCACTCGCAAGCTGTGCATAACAAACGAGAACTTTTAGTAAAAGGGAACAGGAACCAACCACCAACCTCAACCATCTTCAGACACATGGGATCATAAGCAAACTCCCCCTCCCCCCAGAGCACACTGGGTCGCGTACTTCACCTCAGTTTCTCCTCCTGCGGTGTCAAAATCTGACAAACAAGTGGCATTTTTTTAACACACCCCTCCCCTCTCCCTCCATGCCCCCCCATTCACAGCTGCTGCCCTTGGTCAGTGAAGACCCAGAGTTCAGAGGTGCGTTCATGCGAGTTCACCTCCCACCTCAGGGCTGGGGAGGGGGAAGGCATCGAGCAGTGCCTCAGCTGCTGCTTTCTGCCACTGCAACTGGCTCATAGTGACCGTTGTTCCCGCCGCTGCCTGCTGCTGCTCCATCAGTCACACCGCCGCCACTGCCCAGCTGCATCTCTGCTGTGTGCTCTGCAATGCAACATCTAGAGGTCCCACCACTGACCCAGCGCTTGGTGATTTCAGCAGAACCTCACTGCTAGGGCAGGCTGGGCAGGCTCCTTCGCTGAGACGCTGCCCCATGGCAGGTAGCACTGAGGTCCAGTCTATCGGTATAATTATGTCCCTCAGGGTGAAAAATCCACCCCCTTGAGCAACATAGTTACATCAACCTAACTCCCCAGTGCAGACAGCGCTATATTGGCAGGAAGCTTCTGGGAATAATTTGGTAATTACCCTGATAAACCCAGGATTTAGAGGCACTCCCCCCCTCAGCTGAAGTAAAAACTCTTCACAGCTGAAAGTACGTGGTTGTCTCTTTACATGTGGAAAACCTCCACCACCACTAGGCCCCATGGACAACTTTTCAACTAGAGCTTATTTATTACGAGGGCCCTTCCCCTAAACCACTTTTATTGGATTATAAACATTGTGGTGATTTATTCCGACTGACGGGCTGGACAAAGGAAAGTGGGAGAGTGAACTTCCTGGCTCGGGAAAAGGTAGAACAGCATACACTTCCGGCTGGCGAATGGAGCAGCTGCCTCAGCTTTCTGGGATGAGGAGTTGCTCAAGTCTGCGTGTTTAAGTCAAGTATCAGATGAACTCCAGTTTCACTCATTGCCATTTATTCTGCTTGACTTTTACGACCGGTGCTTCCTTTCCTTTATCTGATTTGCACTGCAGACACTCAGCACTGGTCCAGCAGTTTAATGGATTCTAACGGGTAGTGTTAATGTACTGAAAAATAGAGTAGAAGTGCAGGACGACAACCACAGGACTGATAAACGCAGCACAGAACCTCAACTCCTCTAGGTCAGCGGTTCTAATCCAGCCCAGGCGGTTAGAATGGGGCACCAGGCTGGCAAAGCTGCGTCTAAGCCCTGATTCACCGCATGCTTAAGTCCCATTGCTTAGACTGTTTGCTCTCTGGGGCAGAGACTGTCTCTGTGTTTGTTCAGCATCTAGCACCACAGAATCCTGGTTCATAACTAGGGCTCCAAGATGCTATCAGGGTTACAAATAACAGGTGATAATTGAAGTTAATTCTTAAAGTTGAGCTTGTGTTTAAGCACTTTTCTGAATAGGGGCCCTAGGTTCTTAGTAGAAAAATGTCTAAATCACAAAACCATTACAACTAGCAATGTCAAAAGACACACTAAGTAGCAAATGAGTTTTCCCAGTGAGTATCTATGGAAAATACAACCCAGGGCATAAATGCATGGCATTAGACAGAGTTTTGATTAAATATCTACAGGCATTTCTAGGCCCTCTCTGGAAATGTACATAGGAAAGGCAATATCCACATGATAATGAAGAGCAGGTAACTATCATTCAAGTGAACGTAGTATCAAATGCAAACGCCACTTGTAAAGTCCGACTCAACCTTGAGTTTTATTGTTAGACTTGGAATATTATATTTGCTTTTTACTGCAGTTGGAGTTGGAACAGCTGCTGTAGTTAGGGTTGCATTGCCATTTCTGTTATAAACCCCCTTGGTGAACGTTGACAAGCTTTTCGAAAGTTTCTGCAAACTCCAGTCAGCTGCCTTTGATCTTGGTTTGTTAAAAGGTGCCCAGCTCTTGGTACATATGCTCTGATTAGGTGTTTTATATACATAATGGATGAACCAGTTTGTCAAGATGGGCTGGATTTGCAGAGTTCACTGAGATCTAAGAGACAAGCCCTGTTTGAAGGAAATTGATTCATTAATTTTGAGTTTCTGCACATTTTGAAAACATGTAAAACATGGGGTGGAGGATCTGTTGTTCCTTTGCTCTATGGACTAGTAGAACATTGGGGAGATAAAGTCCAGCAGAAACAAGTGCTTTCAGAGGCTTCAGACAGTGTTTTGCAATGCAAGGAGGTGGTGGTGGATCCCTACTGCTGCTAGACCTAGACTGGGAGCCCAGAAGTCTTCATTTCAGTCCCTAGCTTGGTCACTGACTGGTCATCTGTGGGTCAGATTCCGCTGTCAGTTATATCTAGGTGTAAGTTCAGGGTAACTCCCTCAGCTTCAATAGAAGCCATTTGCTGCTTAGCACCTCTAAGGTTGGCATTTCTAAGCAGCCTATGGGTGCCCAGCTGCCATGGAATGTCAGTGGGATACAGGCACCTCACTCCCTCTGGAAGTCCCTAGCCAAGCCCCATCTGTTCAATGGACTATCTGTTCCCTGCCTATCCCCTAAACCAGGATGCTCCCTGGGTAAGTCACAACCACTTTGGGTCTTATTGTTGCTTTACAAATGGGGATAATCCCTCTGTCCCTTCCAGGGGCTCCCACCCTCTTCCCATCTTGTTCATCTCACAGCTGGTAATCCACGGACTGCCCCCTCACTGCTGTGCACAGAGCAGGGAGAAGGGTGGGGGATTCTCAGGGTACATAAGCTGAGAAGAGAAGGAAGGGTTGGGGAGGGAGCGGCAAATTGAACTTACTTTTTAACCCTTTGGTGCTGGCACACGTAGAACTCCTGTGTCAATGCTGACTCACTGGTCTTTAGCATGATGCCTCTGGAAACACCAATACATTAAGGCTGCGGCTGCGAGTCTGTCACGGAGCTCGTGGAAGTCACAGATTCTGTGGTTTTCCATCACCTCTGTGAAATTCCGCAGCTGCTGGTGGGGCTGACCAGGGACCACCCGAACAGCGGCTGGTGTCACAGGCCCCGGGGGGCCCCCAGAGCAGCGAGGCCCTGGGGGCCGCTAAGATTGAGTCAGGGATGTTTATAGTAAAAGTCCTGGACAGGTCATGGGCAATAAACAAAAATTCACAAAAATAAAAATACCTGTGACTAAATCTTAGCCTTAAATGAAGGCCAGTGGAAGTATACATACATTGTGATGGCAGCACACTGACTGTCCCAGGCTAACGAGGTGAGGGAGACGAAGCCCAGTAAGGGTAACAGCAATGGGGCGCACGCACGTCTCGCGAGCACCTCCTGTCAGCTGGGTGCGAACCTGCACTCTGGCGCCTCCTATTGGCTGTTGTCCTCCTCCTGTGGGTCTTCAGTGACTCAGCCCTTTGGCTACATCACACAGTTAATATGCATGGAGGAACCCCTCCGGGGTAACACAGGCCAGCGAATAGTTGGCCCTCTCTGGGGTCTTTGGCCCTGTCTCTATTCTAGCCCCTTTCTCGGGCTTTTAGTGCCGAGTCTTAGCCTCTCCTTGGAGCTTACACCCTTCCCTGGTGGCTTCCCGCTACTCGGGGTCCCAGCCCCTTGCTGCTCCTTTCCCTGGGCCACTTCTCTCTCAGCCCCACCACCTTCTCCATCTGTTCCCTGCCTGAGCAGGGTCTCTCTCCAACTTCCCTGCTCATCAGGCCCTGGAGTGCCTTTTAACTGAGCCTGCTGGGCTCTGATTGGCTGCTTCTCTGCAGCCTTTCTAGGCAGGCCTGGAGGACCCACCTTTACTGGGACAGGGTGTGGTAGGACCACAAGGCCTCCAGCAGGTGGCCTCAAATGGCCCAGTACTCCTGTCACAGCATAGAGAGGTTAAGTATCTCTCTAAAGTCTGAGAATCCCATCACCACAGTATCTGAGCGCCTCGGAGTCTTTAATGTACCTTCCTTCCCCGCACCTCTGTGAGGTGGGGCAGTGCTATTATCCCCATTGCACAGACAGGGAACTGAGGCCCAGGGAGGCTAGGTGACTTGCCCAAGGTCACACAGGAAGTCTCTGGTGGAGCAGTGACTTGAACCAGGGTCTCCCACACCCTAGGCTAGTGCCCTACCCACTGGACTATCCTTCCTCTGCAGTGTGTCTTTCTTTCCAAAGCCACTCAGTGGACAAGCCGGGAAACAGACCACAGCATCCTTGACTCCCAGCCCAATGCCCACCCAGGCCACCCTGCCACTCCCTCTTAATAACCAGGCTCCCTAGTTAAATCTGACCCAGCAGCCTAACCCAGTTTTTAAAACCTTCCCCTCCCAGCTGTATGAAAGCTGATGAGCTGCTAGGGACGCAGAAGGAAACTGCTCACAAATGGGTTCATTAGACACAGACACTTTTTTTGGATGGTTGTCCCTGTAAACAAGATTTCGCTTCCCAGCTGGGTTTCACTTAAGAAAGGATTTTAAATACACCAGTAGATAATTGAAACGGCTCCTCTATAAACACAGGAAAACAGAAAGCTCCATGCACTATTTAGCTTGCCATTGTTCAGCTGTTTACTATTTAATGAACCTACTGGATGTTAACAGCGGGCAAGCCCAACCGCTCACGTTCAAAACCTTACCACTTCACCTATCTTCATGCAAAGACCACGAAATTAAACTTTTTCAGGCAGTTCACGGAGAGCAACTGCCTTGGTAACAGCATTTGTAACCACTCAGCCTAAGCGAATGACACAAGGCTAATCAACGCGCAAGCTTCAGGACATAAACGGATCTTTGCAGGGGTCAGGAAGGAATTGTTTTTTGCCTATGTACAGTATTTTAGAATTGGCTAGGTGCATTGCTGATTTCTGCCTTCCTTGGAAGCCTGAATTTGTGGCCACTCAAAAGCCTGGGGGCTCGTCTGGCATGGCAGAAGGTGACATACCAAATAATGGTCTGATCGCTCGGGGTCTAGAGGCCCAAACCAAGATCAGAGCCCCATTGTGCTGGGTGCTGTACATAAACATAGAGCTTCAATTCTAAACAGACTAGCCAGACAAGGGCAGGAGGGAAACAGAGACAGAGAGGCAAGTGAGTGGCCCAGGGGTCTCCGAGCAGGTTAGTGGCACAGCCGGCAACAGCCTCCAAACTCCCAGTCCAGTGTCCTACCCACCAGATCACGTCATGAGACCTGCTTGTGGCAGCCAGCCTGCCTGGTGTACTCACATGGACAAAGAGCCTCTGAAACTGACTGGCAGCCCTCGGATGATCAGGGTCCACCCACATTGCTGCCTCTCCCGTCCCCTGCTAGCTGCCCATCCACCACTTGATCTCCCTCTGGGAAACTAGCTCCTGAGGGAGGTAATCCTAACGCCACTAGCAAGGTGCAAAATACAGCCAAAAATCCCAGTGCACCATCCTCCCGCTGTGCAGATCCCTGCAGCTCAAAGCTATTCTCTGCTGTATGCGGCGAGGTGCTTAAAAGCAATAATTACAGCAGGAAAAAATACAGCCCAAGATAATTACACTCCAGGTCCAGTCTTGTGCATTTCTTACAAAAGCGCCATGCTGCCTATGTGACTTACTGCAGCATGGCAAGGAAAAGCAATTTCCTCTGAGCATTCCTGATGGGCTCTGTACCTAAACATCGCCCGAGGATGCCCACGGACAGCCCAGAGAAGTCTGAACTTATCACAAGCCTGAACACGTGATGGAGGGATTTGTGGGTCTGCAAATAAGGGCATGTGGGCACCTGTCCTGCTCAACGAGAACGTAAGCATGTCGGTTTGTGTGTTGCTGATGCCAGTGTTGTGCATGTGGGTACCTGCATCCTTGTGCGTTCCTAGCAGCATGCGTTCTCCCCTCCCCCTTCACAGTGTTCTGTTGCCAGCCCCAGTCCTAGCTTAATCAGCTGCTCAGAGATTCAACCTTGAAGTTGAAATTCCATGCAGAGCCGGCATCATTAGAGGAGGCTGTCAGGCTGATTGGGATGTCAGGGTTCTGAGCACAGCACATGGTGCCACAGACCGTATGCTTGGCAACATCTCAGCAGGAATCAGAGGAGCGTTAGCCTGGATTTGCAGCCTTAGCTCTGAATCTCCCTGTTCTTGTGGGCTTGGCTTAGGGTGTCAATGTTACTTAACCAGCATTTTCTTCTCATGGAGCAGGGAAAGAAAAGCAGTGGGCACCTCACTGTAGAACGGGGAGCTGTGGGGACTCCCTTGAGACAGTCCCCTATTGGCTGCGATTATCAGGGATGGGCCTGAGCCAGATCTGAAGCTGCAAACACCTGCAAAGTCTGGGAGTGTTTAGCTAGGGGGACAAGGGGTGGTTTGGCCCATTACATAGTGACAGGAGAGCCAGCTGTGGAATTCAGATTGAGTCTACAATCCACATCCTGCCCCTTCACCCGCCAGGATTAGAATCGGGGGCATTCAGAGCTGGGTCATGCTCTGGTTATTTTGAGCCCCCTCCCACATGCCGAACCCCTCAGTCCCACCCCCACCACGTAAACTTCATTCTGCACACGTGTGGGGAAAATTAGAGGGAACACTGGCCACAACCCCAGGCTCCTGGTGTCCCTAAATCTCTGGCTGCCAGAAGCTGGGACTGGACAACTGGGGATGGATCACTTGATAATTGCTGTTTTGTTCATTTCCCCTGAAGCACCTGGCATTGGCCACTGTTGGAAGACTGGATACTGGGTAGATGGACCATTGGTGTGACCCAGTATGGCCGTTCTTATGTGATATTCTTAACCTTGATTCTGAATGAGCAATCACAGTTACCGGCCAGCATACATGCAGCCCTATAGTTCTGAGCAGACCTACAAACAGCAGCAGTACATGTGCTGCTAACCGTTCACAAGTAACCCTACAAGAACAAAGCCACGTGCACATAGTGTAGTGCTGACTCCTCAATAAACAGCAAGAGGCTAACAGGCAGTAAACATGGCTGCTAAATCAAGCACAGCATTATTTTGCAGGACAATATGTCAAAGTTCTTACAAGCTGGCTAGCAGGAGACCCATGAAGTCTGACTCATTACTGGCCAGTGGCCACTTGCTCAGAACTGAGAGAAACAGCCTCAAATTTTTAATCCTGAACTGCAGATTATCCTCTTTTGAGGTCTGAAAAATAACTGCAGAAAGGATGAGCCCAGACACAGTTTACTGTTCCGAGTGGCTATTTGCTTTCGGAAACAAGCTATTTCATTTCAGGAAAAACCTCGATTTACAGAGCTGGTCACCCCCAAAGCACTTATTTCAATCTCACAGCCAGGCAATTCTCAAACTGAGAAGTGAAAACTATAATCCTGCCTAACTGAAATGCATCAGTTCTCATTTTACCAGTTACACGGAAAGCAGTTACCCCTCCTGTTTTGAGGGATTAATATGTTTTTAACACCCCAGAATTACCTTCATTTAGCCCTGGCTGGGACTTTGACAATCAATTGTTTCCCCAGCACTGGATTAGCCCATTCAGATGATTTCAGAAGAAACAACTGCAATTCTTATCTCCTCTGGATTAACTACCCTGAAATCTCCCTTGTTATCTGAAAATAATCAAACTCCCTGTCAGGGCTGTCTGTAAGAATCTGCACTGACCTTAACAGTGGCTTCTGTGCCTCTGAGAACCTGGTGTGAAGCAGGGCTCCTCTCCAGAAACATTAGCTGGGAAGTTTTTAGTTCTTTCACTGCCTCTGCTGCTGTCTGTTGCAAAGGCTGGGGTTTCGTGTGGTCTCAGAGGAGTGAGGGGTTGCTGATTTTCAAGTTGCACAGCTCTCTTGCTTTGCCAAGTCAGTGGCAATTAAGGGCCAAGTAGCATGTAGAACTTGAGAGCTGTGTGCAGGATTTACTAAAGAAGAGATCAGGGTCATACCATTTCTGATGACAGCCACTAGAGCCGCTAGTTTCTACATGCAACTGCCTCGCTCTCCAAACGAACACCAACAGCGCACAGTCCCTCTCAAAGGCAGCACTGACTTGGCCTTCAGCAGCGCCTGCTTTGTCCCAGTTTCTCCTTCGCGGGCTCCATGCGGGCTATAGGCTGAAGCCTGCGGGTATGTCTACATTGCACAGTTAACCCAGGCTCTCCCCCAGGTTTTCGCCTACCCCTGTCCCCCAGCCACAAAGAAAAATCCTCTCACCTGAGTTTGGTGCTTTCAGCAACCTGCGCAAACTGTGGGGGTGGGATAGAGCCTGGGTCCCGCTTTCATTCAGGCCGGTAACCGCTCACTTTGCAGTGAGGCCGCAGGCTAAACTACTGCAGTGCAGATAGGCTTTCAATGCCCAGGAGGACAGACAAGTTCACCCACAATCCACGGGGAAAGAATCCACGGCTTAGCTGAGTGCAGCCCACGGCACATAGCCCCAGAAGGCCTTGTGACACACGGGAGAGCAGCATCAGTGAGGACACAGTAACTCACGAAGGGTTTGCAGTGTAGCTGTTCACACCACCGCTGTGTCGAGCTAAACCTGCGGCCTAGCCAGCCCAGCCTGTCGGCATATTAATGAGCTCAGCTGGGTTGGCCAGCCTGCCTAATTAGCTGAGGCAGCCACAGACCTGCTCTGAAGCCCAGCAGCAGGTTGCTGGCTGCTCAACACTCATGCCCACAGCTGCGATTGCTCCTGTCTGCCTTGTTCCCCACCAAGCCCCTGCTTCGTTCCCAACTGTATTCCTGTCCTCCTCCAGTCCACTCCAGCCCTGCTTGCTCCTGACTTATAGCTTCATTCTTGGTTCCTGACTGTGGCTCTGACCCTTCACTCCAGTTCCTGGCCCCTGCTCCAACCACTAGGCCTGACTGCTCATGCCCAGGTCATGACAGGGTAGGCTGACCCAGATGCACCGACTCAGGTGCCAAGCATTTGGGTATAGTGAAGACAGACTCTAGAACAAGTCACAAGGGAATGCGAAGGAAATGCACATATGGTCAAATGTAGAATATTTTTGACCTGATATAGACATTTAGACATCAATACAAATCCTTCCACTAACCGCAGTGCACACAAACTCCTTTAGAAGGGGCAACATGATGAACTAGCACTGTGTCTATACCCTTCAACTGTTGACGTAATTGACTTCTGGAAGGCATTTGACTTGGTATCACACGACATTTTGATAAAAAACTACAATGACATAAAATTAACACGGCACACATTAAATGGATTAAAAACTGGCCAACTGATAGATCTCAAAATATGATCACAGATGGAAAATAGTCATCAAGCAGGTCTATTTTCCTTGGGGTCCCACAAGATTCGGTTCTTGGCCCTGCACTATTTAACATTTTTATCAATGACTGGAAAAAAAACAAAGTCATCACTGATAAAGTTTGCAGATGACACAAAAATTGGGAGACTGGTAAATAATGAAGAGGATAGGTTACTAATTCAGAGCAGTCTGGGTTGCTTGGTAAACTGGGCACAAGCAAACAATATATGTTTCATTGCAGCTAAATGTACACATATACATCTAGGAACAAAGAATGTAGCCATGCTTATAGAATAGGCATGGGGGACTCTATCCTGGGAAGCAGTGACTCTGGAGAAGATTAGGGGATTATGGTTAAGGCTATGGTTTTGTCACAGAAGTCGTGGAAGTCATGGAATCCGTGACTTTCAGTGACTTCAGCCCTGGCTGCTGGGAGCTGCAAGGTTCCGCTACCTCCTGCAGCGGCAGAGAGCTGAGAGGTGGCAGGGGGATTCTGGCAGTGCCCTGATGGTGGGGTGCGGGCAGGGGATCCTGAAGCTCCCCTCCACTGCTGGTGGCTGGGGGGACCCCTGGAGCGCTGAGCCCCCAACACTGGTGGGGGCCCCGGAGCTCCCAGCCACCCCACAGCTGCTCAGTCCCTTCCCATTTTATTATGGATATTTTTAGTAAAAGTCACAGACAGGTCACGGGCAATAAAAAAAAATTCACAGAAGCCTGTAACCTGTCCCTGACTTTTAGTAAAAATATCCATGACAAAAATTGTACCCTTAATCATGGTGGATAATCAGCTGAACATGAGCTTCCAGAGAAATGCTGTGGCCAATGCGATCCTGGGAGGAATAAACAGTGGAATCTTGAGTAGCAATAAAGAGATTGTATTACCACTGTATTCGGTGCTTGAGCACCCGCTGCTGGAATAACGCATCCAGTTCTGGTGCCTACAATTCAAGGAGTATGTTGATAAACTGGAGAGGGTTCAGAGAAGAGTCATAAGACTGATGAAGGGGTTAGAGAACATGCCTTATATTGATAGACTCAAAGACCTCAACCAATTTAGCTTAACAAAGAGAAAGTTAAGGGGTGACTTGATCACAGTCTGTAAGTACCTACGGGAGGAACACAAATTTAATATGTGGCTCTTCAGTCTATCAGGGAAAGGTCCAACATTACATGAGCCAATGGCTGGAAACTGAAGCTAGACAAATTCGGACTGGAAATAAAGCCTACATTTTTGTTGGTGAGGGTAATTAACCATTGGAACAATTGACCAAGGATCATGGTGGATTCTCCATCACTGATCATATTTAAATCAAGATTGGATGTTATTGTGAGAGAGAGGTTCTAGGAATTGTTTTGGTGGAAGTTCTCTGGCCCATGTGAGGCAGGAGGTCAGACTAGATCATCACAATGGCCTCTTCTGGCCTGGGAATCTATGAACTGTTGCAAACTAAGAATGGAGTTGACTAGCATGGTGATGGGGGTGGCGGTCTCAAACAGTGCTAGGGATCACAATCCCTTGCCCTTCCAACACTTCTCAATGGAAGCGGGGTTCCAGTAAGATCACCCACAATTTCTGCTTCCTCTGCTCCTGCTCTCAGGAGGCAGAGCATCTCTGAGGGAAATCTTATGATCAGGCCGACTTCCTCCATTATAGATTTGATCTCTCTTTCTCCAATTCTGCCCACTGCCTTGCTGAGCACCTCTCCCTCACCAGCTTAACTGAATCTCCTTCCCACAGTCCCAGTTGCCTTTTCTCCACCTTTGACTCGAGTTCACCAATTTGTTCCCAAACCTCCTCCAATGACACCTCAATCTGGGACAGTTCCTCAGATTTGTCACCTACAAAGAATCGCTCAGGTTTGGGAATCTCCCTCACATCCTCAGCCATGAAGATTGATGCAACCCTCCCCTCACTTCTCTCTTCACAGGATCTCAACATTTCTACAAAGAGAAAATTGACAATAGGACAGAACCTTTCTCTACTCCCCACTGCTCCTTTTCTTCTCCCCTGACACAGAAGTGTCTTGTTTCCTATCCTCTGTTAACCCCACCACCTGTCCCAGTGACTGCGTCCCACCTCCTGATCTCCCTCATGCCTTTTGTCCCCTCCCTTATTTGGTGTCTGTACAGTGCCTAGCACAATGGGAGCCTGGTCCAGGACTCCGGCTCCTGGACACTGTAGTAATACAAATATTAAAGGCCCAGTATGGGAGAAGTGAGCTTCTCTGGACTAGCACAGTTGTTCTCCTGGAATGCCGTAACTGGCCCCATTGATTTGGGGGGGAGGGGGTTTGCTTCAGGGATGAATTTGACCCACTTTGCAGGATTCAGTTGAACACAACAGGTAGGTACCAGCTGTGCCATGGGATTTACAACATCTGCAGTGAGTGTCCCTTCTGCAGCTAGAGCTGGAGATTCAGTCATCTTTCAGAGAACAAGAGAAAAGAGAGCAGCCGTTGCAACAGATTAAACTACCATGAAAACAGAACCATCCTTCATACTGATCATTCTTGTAACAACATTTTTAAAAAATGTACAGTTTTTCTGTAGCACTCCAGGCTGGAATGTAAATAATTTCACACGGGGATAGGGTGTCTCTCCCTGGCTCTTGTCTAACCAGTTCTATTTATGGATTTACCCTTGCAACACCCCTGGGAGATGTTAGCCCCACTTTAGAGACAAGAAAATGAGGCAGAGAGAGAGAGAGAGAGAGAGAGAGGAAGTTACTTACCCAACACTGTACTGCAGGTCAACAGCAGAGCTGGAAGTTAAACTCAGATCTCCTGAGTCTCAGTCCAGTGCTTTAACCACAAGGCTCTGATCAGTCACATCAATTTGTTCACCTTACAGCTTGATGTGTGTCCTGGCTCTGTGACGGCACCACCCCATTTATTTTGCGTTGCCAGTCAGAGCCCTGCAGTGGGACTGGGACCCATGGGCCTGCAGGACCTGCTGCCATAGTAGCAGGAGGGACCTATGGCCAGTTACAATTTAAAAAGATGTATATATTTAAAATAAAACTGAATTACTCCTTAGCCAGCTACACTGCTCTTTGAGTCTCACCTGGAGCTTTGAAATATCCAGTTAATCTTCGTATCCCTCTTGCTGTGAATTCTGAAAACACAGCACAAGAAAAGCATGCTCTAATGTAAAGGGTTATTCATTGGGCTTAAATACTGTCTCATACTAACGGGACTGGAGCAAGTTTCTGGTTCAGATCAGGGCCTCTTCATTCATGCCAGAAGATTACCATCATCCAGTGACTTTTCAGTGCTCCTGTGTGCAAAATGTAATGGCGAGCCAAGTTTAACTACCAGCATCCATGGCATGACTGGGCCTACCTGGCATACTTACTGGCAGCCTCAGGACAGAGACCAAGGATTGAATGGGGCATGCAGAAGGAACTGCCTTAGAGATAGTCTCTCTCCAGGTCAGGTATGGGAAGCTTGCTCTACCCATTGCCTTCTGCGGTATCTGCTCTGGGGATTAACAAGCTTCTCCAACCTCCAGTGCTGTTGAGACTTCTCCCAAACCTCGTCTGAGGGAGAGCTGTACCCCAGTACTGCTGAGCTCCCATCCCCCAGGCAAGCTCCAACTGCTGTTTCCTGTTCCAGCCAAACCAGTTCTCATCTCATCTATGATGCCCAAATTCTTTGTTTTCTTGAGGTACAAAAAACGGAAACCTTGTTTATGTGCTTTCGCCTTATAGCGCCTCTTGTTCTTTACTGCACCAGCAAATACCGGATCCGTCCTCAGGAGGAAATGCCGGTTTAGCTATTCACACAGTAACATTTAGCGTGAGGGGTGAAATGATCAGCACATCCAAAGCCTTTTGTTAGGCTTGTCCAGCGCTTGGCCGCTCTGCGGAGGCTGTCAAGCGAGGGGGCCAAGTGATGTGATGGTTTCTGGGACTTGGACAATTATTCGGTAAGGAACTGGACAGAAAGCACTAGCCCTGTTCTCTCTCCTGTGCACCCTTCATCTCTTAGCTGTGAAATCTGTTAGATGGTGGAATCGTTTTCTAAACAAAGGGGCGGAAGCCCTGTTGCTTGACACATTTAAGACTGACCAGAGTAGTGGGAAATACAGTGTAGGAAACAATCCTGAAATGGGAAGGGAAAAATGGGTCTGTGGATGAATTTTACACAGGCTGCCAATGCAGTCAGATAGAAAAGACTTCCCTTCACTAATGACTTGGGCCACATTTGAACTTATAACCTAGAAGGAAAAGGTTCCATAGTTCATTAGCAAACCCCGGGGCAATCCAGTCCCACTGGTGTATGGCTTTTCTCGTAGATTATTTTTATGATGGATTTACCCTGCATATACAGTGTACATGACCTTCAGAGACAATTAGTGAACACAGTGCCTGCCCCAAAGAGCATGCACTCTGAAGCCCCGATCCCACAGTCAGATCTCTGAACCTCCGGGGAGTCCACATTGACCTATCCAAACAGCTAGCAAGGGGACGACATCCTCACCTGTCACTTGTAGAGGTTATTTAAGAGACGTCAAACAGCTGGAGCTCAGCTGAAGCACCCCTGTAAACCAGAGACATCACTGGGGAAAGCTCAGTCCAGTTTCACTTCAGTAAGGTTTCTGGGTCCATTTAAAAACCTCTTCTTTAAAGAAATCAGCTCGGAGGAAGGAGTAGGGAATGGGATAAGAATCTAAATCAATCATGGATCAGCTCACTTCTCTCTTGTTCAGGCCATGATCTCATTAGATCTCATACACAAAACAGGGTCAAACTGTAGCACTTAGATGAAAAACCTCCCAGGAAAATCCAGGGTTCTGTATGCAAGAAGTCGTCCTAAGAAATACTCTTTTCTCTGAGATTGAGCCGTGCTGATTTTAGGCTCCACAGTGGCCTTACGGGGCGCTGTGCTACTAGACGTTGCAACACTCATAAGAGACAAAACCAAGGCCCATACTGCTACTGATCATTAAGATCCCAAAGCATTTTTGTTAGTGTTATCCCTCTGGGATTTTGGCCAATTTTCCATGACAGTATGGGTCCCCAAAAGCCCCTGCAGCTTCAACTGCAGACAGCATTCTTCACTTTCTGTACTAACTGCTGCTGTAGTGCAGTTGTTGTATGCTGTCAAACACCCAGGAGATGTTCCACTCCAGGAGATGCATATCAGTGGTGGGCTGCTGTACTCACACAGAGTGACCACTGCCATTTCATTTCCCGGAAGCACTGTGAAAAGAGAGATGTGGCTGTTCACTGCAGATCGCAGCTGTCTATTCCAATCCAGGTCTGGTAATTGAAGATGGCAGATTTTACTTACCTTACCTGCTTCAGAGCTGGAATCTCTGCAGTGCTTTTATCTTCTGGTAAAAATGACCTTCACTTCTGCAATGCAGAGGCTCACTCACTCCCGTGAACCTTCAATCAGATTTATAATACTCGATCCGCCTGGGTAATGCTTTGAGTATGATGCTACTTGCAATACTAAGCACGTCAACATTTTTCTAGCTGAATTTGCTTTAGTGGCTCATTTGTGGCCCTGAATTCAGGTTGGTTTGTTTTTTTTTAAACTCCAATCAATCTTTCTGCAACCTCCTCGCTCATCCCAGACCAAGGACAAAACACCTTCCCTGCCCCTCCCAGCTGAGTGGGGGGGGGAGCTGGCACACAGAGGGGTGGCTGGGGGGCATGGAAGAGCAGAAACATAGCTAGCCGGGTTCAGAGAAGTGGGGGAAGAGCATGCTCCCTCTGTCCCTGCAGGAGTCTTTCTGCAGGAAGCCAGACCTGCAGATGCGGAGGGAGTGAAGTCCTGGGGGTGACATTCTGCACAGCATCCTTCTCTCCCAAGCTTGCTGGCAACTCAGTTAAGACTGAATAAGTCATCATCGTCTTACACAGAGTCCCCTTGGTGCTGAGTAAGTGCCTCCATGTGGATAGCCTTGGCTTCCAGCCCACCCACCAAGATCTGCAGGCCAGCCCACCCCCTGCTGCTGATGTGGGCAACACCCGCCCACCATCCACCCAATGGAAGAATGAGGAAACGCTGGGAGTGCACACAGAGCATCCAGTCCCCAATGCAGGTTACTCACATGCAGAGAAGAGTGAGACCCTAAGCCAGCCAGAGATCTAAGCCCTGAGGGAGGAGAGAACAGACCCATCTGTCTGGAGTTTTGTTAAATAACATTTTCCATGTTATGAAAACCAAGCATAAAATCCCAGCACAATTCAACTCAGCAAGTTATAACGTCGTTTGCTGCACAGCAACACCCAGGTCACTTATAGCCAGTAACAATCTCATGTAAGATCAGACCTGTCAGACTCATTGGGTGGAATCCTAGCCTTCCTGAAGCCAATGGCAGTTTTTGCCAGATTTCACCCTTTGTCTTTACTAAATTCCATAGTCTGCCTACCTACATTTCCCCAGCAGCATATTCCACCATTGTTCCTTATTTAACCTGGTTTCTTCTCTTTCCACTCACCACACTGTTTGCTCTAAATCATACAACCACAGAATATCAAGGTTGGAAGGGACCTCAGGAGGTCATCTAGTCCAACCCCCTGCTCAAAGCAGGACCAATTCCCAACTAAATCATCCCAGCCAGGGCTTTGTCAAGCCTGACCTTAAAAACCTCTAAGGATGGAGATTCCATCACCTCCCTAGGTAACCCATTCCAGTGCTTCACCACCCTCCTAATGAAAAAGTTTTTCCTAATATCCAACCTAAACCTCCCCCACTGCAACTTGAGACGATTACGCTTTGTTCTGTCATCTGCTACCACTGAGAACAGTCTAGATCCATCCTCTTTGGAACCCCCTTTCAGGTAGTTGAAAGCAGCTATCAAATCCCCCCTCATTCTCCTCTTCTGCAGACTAAACAATCCCAGTTCCCTCAGCCTCTCCTCATAAGTCATGTGCTCCAGCCACCTAATCATTTTTGTTGTCCTCTGATGGACTCTTTCCAATTTTCCCAATGACTGCGGTGCCCTGAAACAGCAGCTGCTTCCCACCTTCATTTCAGAGAGCTTGCAATTCACACTGCAAAGCACTTTGGGACCAAGAGATCTGTCTGAATGTAAATTATTGTTGCCAATTAAATGCATTATCAAAATAATTCAGTGTGCAAACAATCCTATTGACAAAGCGAAAGCTCTTGAGAAATATGCATGTCTTGGGGAAAATGAGAGGAAATGAGGACTAAAGAAGGGAGATTTTATTTAGAAGTTACTGTTCATGAAGTCAATTAAAAATAATTGTTTTTTGTATTATGCTAATTCCTATGGTTCCCGGTCATGGATCAGGGACCCATTGTGCCAGGCACTGCACAAACACAGAACACAAAGAACTTGCCCTCTGAGTAGTAAGTTGAGATGTAAGATGGCTGCACACAGATGGTGGAGTGCAAGGTAGAAATGATGCCCTAGTCAGCACGACAGGCAATGGTCACAGCACACCGTCTGCCGAACTCCTGTTAAGTGTTTTTGTATGCATCATGACAGAGGAGAGCTTTGAGGAGGGACTTGAAGAAGGACAATGATGTGGCTTTGCAGATGTTTGGGGGGAAACTCCTTCCAGACACGAAGAGGCAGCACAGGTCAAAGCATCAAGATGCTGATTCAAAAAGGAACAAAAGGGGCGATTGAGGCAGGCATCATTGGTGGAGTGGAGTCAGGAACTGACAACTTAATAGCACCCAAGAGAGGACAGGCCATGCAAAGGTGCCTTAAAAGCAAAGGTCAGTAGTTTGTGTTTGATATAGTGGGAAAGGGAGGGTGACGTGACCAATGAAATGATCTTTGCAACAGTGTTTTGAATGGGTGTTAAGTGGGGCATGATGGGCCTTGTCAAGGCCTGAGGAGGGGGAGGCTGCCGTAGCTGAAAGGCCTGGATACAAGTGTTAGCTGTGTGGACAGAGAAGAAAGGCCAGATCTTCAATATTTAAACATTTATATTGCAGCAGTGCCTGGAGGCCACCCAGGTCAGAGCTCCATGGTGCTAGGTGCTGTGCAATCCCAGCAAATGACAGTCCGACCGTCGCTGTCAAAGAGCTTTAAAAAGTCAAGAATCAAATCAAAACATGGTTTTCTTTGTATAATTTAGTGCCCAATGCAACAAGGGTGCCATCTTTGAGAACAGTTGTACTTAGCAAAGCAAGACACTTGGGATGGCTTCTTAGTGCCGTCAGAAATCATCACCAAGACTATTGACATCCTGGCTAGCCAGGATGGGCAGGGATGCAAGCTCATGCACTGTGTCCCTAGCCCCTCTGTTTGACAGAAGCTGGGAGTGCTCGACAGGATGGACAGGTGATGGATCACTTGATGATTGCCTGTTCTGTTCATTCCCTCTGAATCACCTGGCACTGGCCACTGTCGGAAGACTGGATACTGGGCTAGACAGACCCTTGGTCTGACCCAGTATGGCTGTTCTTATGGCACAGAGAAATCCAAAAGATGAGGACAGGGCTGTGATAGAGAGGAATTCATACTGTTCACACAAACATATATACACCATGTAATTCTATTACAGGACAAATGTATTTGACAGCAGTTGTAACACTTTCTCTCCCGATAAAGGACATCCAGCAATCATTTTAACAGAATTTTTTTTTACTGACTCACCATTCTTGGTACATTAATACTCTTTTAGAAGCTTGAAAGCAAACACAACATTTCTTAGCAGTTTTGTTCTTCGACACTTGGCAAATTCCTGATTTCTCCCACTATGTGTCTTATGGAACAAGCACCAACTGAACAAAGAATTGTTCACCTGCTTATTTATCTAAAGGATCAGTGATGTCAGCAGAGTTCTGGGAACAACGGCCTAGTCCTGGCAAAGTGCTGATGGGAACAGTGCCAGAATTTGTTAGTTGACAGGTGCACTGAAAGACAAGTTACTTCCTAAGATCCAGGTACAATATTTCACCTGCAACAGCTGATGTTATCACTAATGCCCAGGGCTGGAAGGAGCAGCATTCTTTATGCTGCTTTAGGAACCAGCAGTGCTATCAGCTGGGGCAGGGATAAATAACCCAGGGATCAGGGTTTAGCAAGTAAGAATGGGAAGGGAAGGGCTGATTTTTAATTGTCTTGGGCCAAGTCTGGCCAGAAGCATGGCTATGCTTTAAGGCCTTGATTCCCCAAAGCACTCAAAGTTACACATGTGCCTAAATCCATCCCTATTTAGCAAAGCACTTAAGCACATTCTTAAGTCCCTATGGAGTCATTTAACTTTAAACTTGTGTGTTTTGCTGAACAGAGATGGATTTAAGCACAAACGCAAGTGCTTTGCTGAACCACGACTTAAATGTCTTGCTAGAAGAGTGACAGATTAAAAATAAACCAAGAATCAAAATAATCCCTTGCATCAGAAGATGTTTCCCAACCTACCATCAGTGAAATTTTGCTCTCAGTTACTGGTGTAAATCTGGAGTAAATCTTCTGGATGAGTTTGCCATTTTTGCAACAGTCCTGTGTACCAAGAAACACGTGGGTTTAATTTCACTTTTTTATTATTCAACATTTTATACATAATAAATACAAACTTTTTACAGCCAATATAAAGAAAGCATTTGCACCTATGCTTTCAGTGTATTGACACTGTACATGGTGATGCGTCGAATACATGCCCTGTATGAAGAAGTCAGGGTTAAAAAGGAGGCATATTTTTACAACTTTTCTTATTTTTTTTTAAATAAACGTAGCAGCTCTTACAGAAAATATTTTAAAATACAACTAAAGATATTTAATATAACACTTTCTGAATTTTGAAAGTCCGGATATGAAGGACACAGAAAAACTGGCCAAGAAAACTGAACATTAACATTATGGCAATACTTGCTTTTCTTCCACATCTTGAAGCTTTTAAAATTTTTGCCAACAATTAAATCTTTTACAAAACTTTTTTTTTTAAACTTAAGAATAAGTTTGATAAACACATAAAAAGACCTCAAACAGATCAACAGGACGAGAGATGCAAAAGAACGAAAAACATGGAAAAGAATCTTCAATGGACAGTCATAGATTTCATGACTGATTGATGATATTTTTCTTCAAACAGCTCCACTCTAAGTTAACATCCCACTGGGAGAAGAGATTGGCAAGTACTAATGTTTCAGACACCCAGCTTCGGTTGTGATTTACAAGTATGTGCAAAGTTTATGATAAAATGTTGTAAAATGATTTAATAAATGCAGCCTCAAAAAAAAAAAAAAAGCCCTCGTAAGTTAACTAAATGTAGACACTTAATTTACTGGCTTAGGAAAAATCTGAACACACAAAAGTGCATTCAGTATAACCCCTATAATAGCTCTTAAATGTTTTGTAGGTGGTTTTTCCATGAAGCTTTGACCCTCTGGGTATTGCTATTTTCAGAACAGTTTAATGATCATATTTAGAGAAACAACCATTTTCCCCGGGGATGAAGGATTCCCCTCCTCTCTTTACCCATTTTTATTCACGTTACAACACAAAATACCCTCACTTTCCTAAAATATCAATAGTCCCTTTCTATAGAGAAATCTGGTGCAAAATTACCCTTGAAGTCCTTGTACTCCCAATATCTTGCATAAAAGTAATTTGAGTTCTTAGTCTCCTCTACTCCTTTCAGGCCCAAAGATGGTTTCTGAAGGACTGGAGTAGGCCACGGACTTCCTGGTTCTCTGGTCTTGGCTAGCGAATGGGCTTTGCATGGAGAAATACAGTGGGACTATCCAAAGCGGACACTAAATAATGCATGTAAATATTCGGAATGACACTTCTAACTCTAGCCAGATGTTTTGATGGCAAAGATATACTGATAATGCTGATAATAAAGTACATGGCAATAATGGATAAAAGTGACCCACCTACTAAAAAAAAAAATCTGCTAAGAAAAAAATGAAGCTGAATTTCCAGATCTAAACAAAATGTCACTTTTCTACTGGTTGGTTTATGCTATAGAACAAGATGTTGCTACTAATTCAGCACCTCCTTATTAGATACTCTATTACTAAATGAACTGCATAAAGATTAATACAAAGAATATTTTGTTCTGGTTTTTAATAATCGAAGAGGTGTGCATTACTGCAATTAACGCCATATGATCTGCAGCACTTTTCCCGATCTGTAAGATTATTTTCCTTTTTTTTCCTTCTTTGAGGGGATGAAAGAGGAGCCAGCCTCTTCTTAAACCTATTCTTTTGTTCCCTTTTTTATTCCATACAATCTGATTACTATTTAATCAGACACATAATGCTAGTTGAATTGAAAATCTTTAACACATTCCTACAGCAACAGTAATATACTGTACTAATGCACATGGTATAAGTATGCTATGACTAAGTTGCATGAATGAGGCTCTCTCCTAGACCTCCATATAAAAACTGACTATCTTCAGCCAAATGGGAAACCCGCTCCAACGCATTTCTCTGCTCACCGTTTGGCCCATCTTGGTTTGTGCTAAGGGAGGAAGGATGATGTATATAAAAACAAAAAAGGCACAAAATATTCATGACTGAGGGAAGGAATCCACCATGTCACTGTCACCTATAATCCTTCCCACTTCGTGCTCTATGAAAAGTCTTCATCATGCAAAGGTGCCTAAAAACAAGGTTGACCAAACACCACATTTGGCCTTGATTGTAGCACTACTACTTCACTAGTCCAATCATTATACCAGAGTAATTTCCACATCCTCCATCTTCTCCGTCGTCCTGCGATGGTGTGTAGGGGGAGGAGGAGCGGCTCGTACCTGAAATGAGCAACACACACCCGTAACTACCAGAAGACTTATGAAGTTTTGTAAGGTGGGTGAGGTAATATCTTTTATTGAATCAACTTCTGGGACCAACATGGCTACAACACTATATACGTGAAATTCCATGGCTTATATAGACTAAAAACAGAAACACTGGGCCAAACTCTCAAGCTGGTGTAAACAGGTGTACCTCTATTCAAGTCAACGAGGCCACACCTATTTACACCAGCTGAGGATCTGGCCCATGCAATGAGGCCATCACTGATATCTGTTCTAGAATTGTTCCAGCTATCACTGTTTTGATGCATAAACTTTTATTATTCAAGAATGATTAACAGCCCCAATACCATAAACATGCAATGGGGGAATATTCACTCTGTACTGCAATGTAGTTCAGAGTCAATAAATAAATCCAGTTTGTATAACAAACTTGTAATTTATTGCAGGGATCAGGTGACACCACAGATCACAAGAATGGCGCTTGCGTGGATCATGATGATACCAGAACTTCTTCGTGCAATAAGCAGCTTACTTACATCTAGTCAGTTATTATTACAATATAGATTTTTTTGTTGTTTAATGAACTTTTGCTTTAACAGTAATTTTTTTAAAAGGAAAAATTGTATCATTTCATTGATTTCATATTGTGTGAGAGCTTTTAGACCCAACAGACAGCCTATGAAAGCATCTAGTTCTTTTAATTCCAATGACATAGAACTGGGTCTGATGTCCTTTTGATTCTCTCCCACATTAATAAACTTACTACAGCTCCTCTGAGAGCATTATGGTAAATGTTAATGCATTTTGTGAAGGATTCTTATCTCATGCTCTCAGAATGGCTTTGATAGCATTATCACCATGTAAAACAAGAACTGCAGAGAACACAAAATGGCTTCACAATGCTGGAGAGAAGCGGAAGATTATGATTGGCTGAGGTAATCAGGGGCAGCTCTATGTATTTTGCTGACCCAAGCACGGCAGTCAGGTGGCTTTCGGCAGCTTGCCTGCGGGAGAGCCACTGGTAATGCGGATTCGGCGGCTAGCCTGTGGGAGGTCTGCTGGTTCCGTGCTTTCGGCATACCTGCTACCAAATTGCTGCCAAAGCCGCGGGACCAGCCGACCTCCTGCAGGCATGCCGCCAAAGGCAACCTGACTGCCGCCCTCACGGTGACTGGCAGGCCGCCCCCACAGCTTGCCGCCTCAGGCACGCGCTTCCTGTGCTGGTGCCTGGAGCTGCCCCTGTTGGTAATATACCTCACTTCAAATTTTGATTAAAACAAGTGTATTTACATTTTAATGCTGCTTCAAAACATTTCTTTACTGAGGCATTACTCTACAACGCTGCCTCAGGCAGACTGCCAGCAGCAAAAATGCTGTGGAACAGAACTACAGCCCACTAGTGTGATGTGGAAAATCTACAATATGGAATAGGAAAGACCCAGTAATTCTATTAGTAGGAGTGAGTTGATGTGAAGAAGCTAATCAGAGAACATCTGTTTCTTAAATACTGCAGTGCTTAATGAGGCAGTGCCCTTTTGCTCCTGTCTCTCCAGTGGATAATGGCAAACTACTAAACTGTGCTACACATTTGGCTTATGCATATAACCCACTCACTTGGAGTTGTGGGTGCTCGTTACCTTTGACAATATGAATTTAGGTACCCAATTTAGAAAATGTTGGCATAAAACCCTACTTAGGAAGCCATAATTCCATATGCTAAGAAGTTAAATTGTATGGAAGGGTGGAAATCCTACAGACACTATTGTCTGCAACTTCACTGGTTATCAAAAATGCTAGGAAAATATGACTGTCTAAACTTAACTGTGGATTGATTTATAACTTTTAAATCCCCAAATCTCTTGATTTCAAAGTAATCCCAACAGATGGATTTTGAATTTTTCAGCTAATAAATTCCCTCCTTCCTCGTTTGGCAAAATCTCTTTGTAGGTAGCCCAGACTTCTCAAAATGTATTAGATCTTAGTATTAGGAGCTCCTCATCAGAGGACCCATGGGGGGGAGGGGTTTACAAATGAGCTTTAACCCTGATGTAAAGGCGCCAACAGAACTGCATGCTGAGAACTGCTGGCAAACAGATTTCTCTGCCAAACACATTTTGTGGTTGGCAACACAAAATCTCTGAAAAACATGTGTATAAAGTACAGGATCCAGCTGCTCCAGCACCTATTTTTTTCAGTCTTTGAATTCTATTATATATATATATTACATTCATATACATAGACATGATTATTACTCACAAAGAGAGTACTAGCTATGTAAAAATGGAAACAATCCTCCAAAGCTTGAAGTAGCAGTGCAAGATTAAAACTAGCACCTATTATTTTTTATTATTGCAGATCTAACAATCTCCATTGATTTTGGTTTCCATGATTCAAAATTCAGGTGTTTAGGAAGGTAAATGTCAACACCTAGATTAGACAGAAACTGAATTATTAATAAGATCCAAGGTCATCATTAAACACATAATGACCCATTGTGTAACTAGGTGCAGCTCTGTTTTATTGTGCTGTTTACTTATCTAACTGGCTGTCGTACACATCATGTCACTTCTTGACACATGTGTGTTCCACTCCACAACATGTGAACAAGCCTTCCTTAGCATATTTTTTTCTGGGGATAATATGTTTGCATATTTATTAATCAGATAGGATTTATAATAGGATGTGAAAAATATGGTGGCCCAGATTCTCAGCTGGGGTATCAACATAGTTCCACTGACTTCAATGGAGCTATACTGATTTGTATCAGCCGGGGATCTGGCCCAGTTTATATAATATTACCACATCACTAAACCCAGCAACACTTGAAGCTTACAGGTCGCAGTTTGCCGTATGAGGTTTCAGGAGCAAGTCGTGGAGGCTGTGAGAATCCAGGAGAATCTGAGCCGAAACTATTTTCTGAAAGAGTGAACAATAAAAACCAAAGCATTGTGTGTGTGATTGAACCAGCTGATTATTGTGAAAAGAACTTGTTTCTACTGCAATCTGAAATGTTAATTAAAGCAAACATTTGGAAATAACGTTTCTTGTACTAGAAAAAAAATCTCTTACCGTTAGTTGATTGTGACCTGGGGAAGTACTGGGAGCCTCTCTTATCAGGACTATGGTAGGGACTAATCGGTGGCTGGTCATACAGCGGCAAGAGTGGAAGGGAATTGTGAGGTGGCTTTGGGGATATCTGTGTTACAGAGGAAAAGAGATGCTGCAGAGATTCATTCTTCAGCAAGTTCAATGAATACACAGGTATATACTCACTAACTGATACACTGGTATCCCAATTGCTTTAATCTAGTGAGAAGTTGTATCTGTTAGATAAAAGTGCTTATCAGCTGTATTTGGGGAGAAGAGAGAGGATATAATATAGCGATTAAAAAACAAATCACAAGTGGGTATTCCAAGCAGATTTTTCCTCATTTCCCCAGCAGTTGTAATCTTGACAGGTTTTGTTTGAAGGCTGTTTTAAAAACATATCAGCCTGCTGAGCGCATCTTGCCAAATACACCTCCACAAAATAATGTTCATGATCATGAGTTTTATCATTGCTTGACAGCACGTAAGTCATTTAAATGCAGAGAGGACTAAAAAGTAGGAATAATGAAACTCACGCATTTTACTGCAAAAAGGCATCGGTAAGGAGTAGAAGTTAGTTTTCTACAGCACTTCTACAGCATTGTAAGTGCATGCTATGCTTTACAACAGGTAGTTATGCTAAACCCTACCATACACTGCTTATAATTTAAAAGAACAGTAGGCACATTGCAGTGAACAGACTGGCATTTGCCCATTATTGCTGATAAGCTTCTAGCAACAGGTGAGGAGGAGGAGGAGGAGAAGAGGGGATGGGAGCTTTTAATATTGGGAGACTGTTCCAAGCGTAAGGGGTGGTACAGAAGAAAGCATGATTTCTTTATCTATTTGTCTAGAAGGTATTACCGTTGTCTTTTTAATCATCACAAGCTAGAAAAAAATTGCTTGCATAAAAACTGCAACCCCTACCAAATCGCAACACAGCCTGTATTCTGACATTTTTATGTCTGATTCTGCCAAACTCTTGCCTGGCTCAGTCAGGAGAAATGAGTTGTACAATATTGTGGTTGTACATACAGTAACTCCTCACTTAAAGTTGTCCCGGTTAATGTTGTTTCATTGTTATGTTGATCAATTAAGGAACATGCTTGTTTAATGTTGTGCAGTGCTCCCTTATAATGTTGTTTGGCAGCTGCCTGCTTTGTTCACTGCCTGCAGAAAGGACAGCCCATTGCAGCTAGCTGGTGGGGGCTTGGAACCAGGGTGGACCAGCAGCCCCCCATTAGCTCCCCGCTCCCCTAAATTCCCTGTGTGGCAGTTGCCCAGCAGGCTTTCAATGCCGGCAGTTCAGTTGTCCCTTCTCCCACTCCCATGTGCTGCTCCTGCCCTCTGCCTTGGAGCTGCTCCCGGGAGCTTCCTGCTTGCTGGGGGTGGGGGGTGGGTGAGGGAGGCAGGGGGGAAAGGGAGGCTAATATCAAAGTGTCCCCCTCCCCCAGCTTACCCTATCTCCATAGAGTGTCTGTGTGGGGGTGCGAGGGGGACGGGACACGACAGGGCTCAGGATGGAGGAAGCTTGCAGGCAGCAGCTGCTGTCTCAACTTCCTGATCTAAAAAGGCAGTGTACTTAGAGTGGGGTCAGTGTACTTAAAGGGACAATGTGCATCTCTCTCGCTCACACACACACACATACTGTGTGTCTGTCGCTGCCATTCTGTCTTTCTTCCCTCCATTCATGCTGCCTTGCAGAGTATGAGGCTACATTAATGTGTTAAACCTGGAGGGCTCAGCTGAGTTCTAGTTCATCATTTAGCAATACGGCATTCCCTGGGAAATATCCTACTCTCTTCCACCCTCTGACTCTACCATCTCAACCAAGCTTCACAATCATCATTGCTGGGTACACTATTACATTGTGTGTGTGTGTGCGTGTGTGCGTGTGCGCGTGTGTGTGTGTGCGTGTGTGTGTGTGTGTGCGTGTGTGTGTGAGAGAGAGAGAGAGAGAGAATCTTTTGTCTGGTGAATTTTTTTTCCCTGGCACCTAACCCCTCCATTTACATTACTTCTTATGAGGAACTTGGATTTGCTTAAATTGTTTTGCTTAAAGTCACATTTTTCAGGAACATAACAACAGCGTTAAGCGAGGAGTTACTGTATCTGACTCTAAGAGCATCCCTGTGCCAGAAGGCAAGAGGTTCCCAGGTATCTCTAGCTGTGAATTTAGGCTGGGTTGACTCAACTCAGCGTACCCCAACTCACTATCATTCTAATCTGTATCTAAAAGATGTCCTGTAATATGTCACTGGAAAACTTAGTTTGTCATATGTCACTGATCATCAATATTCTTGCATTATAGATGTATGGACAATCAAAAAAGGATTATACAGATATGCTGCAACTATGACTAAACTGTGTTTAAACCAGGAATATCAAGGGGCATTGATAAACATTTTTTCCCCAGACAAAGGAATACGGTTCTGCCCGCCTGAATGTATCTCCCATGTAAATTGAGCAAGGTGTGACCAAAGATAAAGAACATTTGAATGCCAGGCAAACAAAGCCATCACAAGTGCAAGTGGGGAAAAAGTGATGCCCTAATCTCAGCAGGGAATGGAGGTTGCACCCCCAGGAAGCCTTTCTGCCTCTTGAAGCCGAGTCAATGAACTTTTAGACAGATGCTTTGCAAAGGTTTACTGGACTATAAAGAGTGGGGCACAGAACCCTTAAGTTATCCTTCATCTGAGCAGACAAGGAAAACCCCAGCCTTGGACCACGTGGGGCTCCTGACTCAGAGTTAGTAGCCATTGCTGGAAAAAGAAGATTGGCAAGGAAACTTCTTTGAAGAAAGATGGTGGAGAGTGTTATGATAGATCCTCACCATTAGAAAGCGTATGTTTACTGCTGTTTGTTTATAACCTTTTCTCTCTTTATCCCTTGTACTTGAACTCGCTTAAAACATCTCTCTTTTTGTTTTACTTTTTATCTAAACAAACCCAGTGTGTTTGGATTGAACTGAAGTGATTGTTAACTTCAGTCAAGATAACAAACTATTTCTGTCTCATTAAGTTGGCAGCACCCTAATGTTCTGTGAATATACACTTGTAGGGGCTGTGCGTTGCAGAGAGACATCTCGGAGGAATTCGGGGGCTGGAGTTCACTGACTGTTACCTGCTAGGCAAAGTTTGGGCTGGGAGAGACCTGAGGAGTTTGCTGGCTAGGCAGACAAGCTGGTGTGTCAGGAGCTGTTGTCATACTGGGTAGCTGCAGCAAAGTTCTCACCTGCTGAGGCTGAGGGAGATAGCATGTGTCTCACAGCTCATCATATCCCCAGCAGCTTGCCACAACTTATTTCTCATGTCAATTTGTATGGTCACTTCTCAAAGACAAAAAATAAAAAGCACTAGATAAATTACCCTCTGGTGAAAGCACTGAATTTTGATTTCTAGCAACACTGTTTTTGTAAATAAGAAAGTATTAATTATTTATGATGATATAAGTTGATTAAATACAAAATTAGTGTATATTTTTAGATCATAACATTGCACTAAGCTGAGGATGTACTTGTTAAAATCCTACATCTGAATGTTCTGCCCTCTAAAACTTTGTGAAAGTATTGTACAGCTTCAGATATGAAAGCATTAAGATACGATTGTCTGACTGATAATATTATTTTTGCCAGGGTCAGTTTGATCTCTCGATCTACTCCATAAATTAATTACAGGAAGGAGATTGAGAATTTCCTCCTTGGTTCATTTCCTTTCTCCTCTAACCATCCCTTTATTCTGTGCACAAATATCTTATGATTGCCACAATACATCATTTTATGAATATTATATTGGGTCACACAATAAAGGAAAGCAGTTCCTTTTTTTTTTTTTTAAAGGGAATGGGGAGGAGGGTCCCTGTAGCCCTCTCCCTTTTTCCTTGCTTTGAATCCCACGTTCTTATAGTAGCCACCATCCGCCAACAAAAAAGACATCTGGAGCTTGTCAAAGCTCTTCACTGACCGGAGAGAAGAGGACGCTATACAGAAATGACTGGGTCTCCTGTGTGGCAATGCAGAACACTAACAAACCAGGCCCAAGCTTCGTTTTTCACATACCTGAATATCTCCAGTCCACTGAGTCTCTCCATTTTCTGAGGCTGTAAGTTCTTCCACTAACACAGATGGGAAAACCCCAACACGACCATTGAATTCCCCTTCCCAGAAGCCATCATCATCCTGATTCTCCTTGTTCAAGATACGGATGATTGCTCCTTCTGGGAAGGACAGCTCGTCATCTGTCTGGCTCTCATAATCATAAAGTGCTTTTACAAAACAGACTAGATGGGGAGATGAAAGATTATAATCAGAACGAGCTACATTTTTTTAAAATGCACAGTATATATCTTTGTTAAACTGAAAAGGACTTTAGTTTGACTTCAGTGTGACTAATGTTGACAATCACAGCATTATGAGACATATCTAGACACATCTGGTAGATTCCAGACCTGGACACGGGTACTAATGCAAATGATTGCCCTCAGGTAAGGAGATACCTGCCCCAAACCCCGGGCATACCATTCATCTGGAGCAAGAGAACATTATCCAGAATAAAACTAACAGGCATGTTTTATTTATTAGTATTTACCGCTGGAGTCTCCATTTAGGCTTCCTGAGACTAGCTCAGCTTCAGCTGAATTATTTGAGGTGTGTGACCGACTGTCCAATGCCGCAAGCGACTGCAGCATACTCAACAGACTGTTGGAGGTTGGGAACTGCAGATACTTCTCTGGCACATAACCCACTTGGCCTGCTTTATTTCGCGCCTGTAAGTAAACCGGATGAAAATGTATCAAGTTTTTGCACACTGCTGTCAAAGACCATAATGAGAAACAAAAACAGATCTTCCAGTCCCCTTTCAAAATGCTATAAAGGAAGGAAAATGCGCAAGGAATATCAATACCTTTACCCAGTCTTCCATGTCTCCATCTTCAATCACTTCCAGTACCTCATGTTCCTCAATGGTCAGTTCATCTGGCTGAGAAGCCTGGAATGTACAAAGGTCATATACAAAATGAAGAACGTTACTTGCCAGGTACGTGCCCGTCACAGAAACCAGAAATTTAAAGGGAAACTGTCACCTTCAATATTTTTACACTAACTTAAAAAAAATATATAAAGTTTTGATACAGTCCCCTATAAATTGTATGTCCTGGATTTTTTTTTTTAAAAGGCCCTTTGAAAACATTTTAATAAGGGTTTTTTCTATTCTCTCACTAATATTTATAAGTAAGTTTTTTGGTTAAGGAGAGTAAGTGTGTCCAAGAACACTACCACCTACTGTGCTCAGACCTATTTAATTCTGTAAAATTTATTACTAAAATGTTTAGTGATTCATTGGTATGAAAGACACTATGTGAAAGATGGCATACACGTGTCTAATGTTAAGCATGTGTGTAGGCCCAATGAAGTGAATGGGACGACCCACACATTTAAAGTTAGACATGTCCGAGTACCTTGCTGAACTGGAGCCTAGATGTGGTTAACAACTTTATTAAACTTGCTAAAAGCTGATTAACTTTTACAATAATACATTTATAGCATTACTATAACTTTACACATTTAATGTATATTGTTATTGGCCTAAATCTTGAGGTCCTTTCTTGGGAAAACTCCCACAGACATCATTATTATAAAGTTTATTATATGTTTCTGTGATAACTCACCTACTGATAAGAGACTGAGATTTTTAAAAAAATACAAACCTTATATGAATAAACGACTTTGCAGGTCAGTGGATAATTTCGTAGAGTTCCAGAAGGACTGGAACTACTATCATCAAAAACATCCATGCTGTCTTCAAATTCTTCCCCTTCCTCCCTTTCTGCATCAGCATTAAGCTATTAAGATAAATCAATTTGTAACTGTATTGGATTATAAAATGATGATGAAAAAAACAGTAAAATCAATGGTTTAGGTTCTATAGTAACTCCAGCCACTTAAAATTCTAGATTCTAAATCTGCTGGTGACTGAGTAGTGCTACAATTTAAGTTTCTATCTTTGAAAAACACCAAAGGAGAAATGCCACCACTAAAAATCAATATATTTGTTCTATAAATAACTTCAGGAAAATAGTAATCCATTTGAGCAAATATCCGGAAGCAAAGAATGCAAGTTATCAATTAACATTTATGTCGGATTCAACAGCCCCTCCTAACTGAACAACAGTCACCTGTGTTTTAAACATACACTAAACCTTCACTGTAAGAATACTGCTGGAATGTAGGGCCCAAGTGTTTAGGAAAGAGTACTGTTATGTGGAGGTATTAAGGAAGTGACAAGTCCAAAGTACAGTAGTCATTCTTCAGATTACCGCAGAAAGTTTAATGGAGAAAGAATAATGTACTAAAGAACCACATTGTTCAAAGAACACTGAACCTATGTCCATAAGGTACAAAATGAAGCTGCACTAAGAATGAAGTGCTAAAGCTTAAAAAATAAAACCAAACGAAAAACAAACAAAACCACCAGCTTTCCTTCAAGTGTATTGCTGACAAAGTAATTCAGTTTTTCAGTTCAGTTTATATGAAAAAAAGGTCCATAGGGGAAGAAGAAGAATTAAAATAAAAAGTATTTATAAAAAGCTAAATAAAGGCAGAAGTGGGTAGGCTGGAAAAAATACAAGTTTCTGTAAACATAGTTTGAGAGGTGATGACATGCACTGTACTCTGGTTTGGTGCCTGGGTTAAACACTGGATAAACCTTCTACCTCATGAAAAAAAAAAGCCACCTTTCAAAACCAAAGGCAACACTGCTAGATTTTACAATTCTTAACTGTTTATTTATTCTTTGTAATTTGTTTAATTTAGTGAATTTTGTGCGCCTCATGAAGCAAGAAGGTAGGCCGCACAGCAGAGCGAGGTGTAGGGCAGACGGCTACTGTACAGACTTCCCAAATCTGTTCTGCCAAAACACTTCAGGCCACACCTGCAACATCCTTAATATTCTAGTCTTGGTCATTGCCTGAGCAGAATGACATAGGATGTGGGGATTTTGTGATACAGACTGATGTTCACGGCTTTGCATGGGAGCAACCAACTTATTTTCTCAGTTTACCTCAGCCATATTTGAAGCTAGGTAGTGCACTAACTAAATTCACTGTACTAATTATTTTGACTGGATTATAGCTTTGTAATAACATATGAATTTAGACCAGTCATTCCACCAAAGTCCAGACTGAATGTTAACAGAGACTGCTGTAACAAAAAGTATTTAACATTCTACCTAGTTAACACATTGTCTTTTTTAATTTCACCACCGTAGATTAAGGTAAATTCAAGGTTTTCACAGTTCCTACAAATATCATTTGCTAAGCCCGGTCTCCCTCAAATCAGCCACTGCTGAACCTGTAGCTGAGATCCATGTGAAACATCATGGAAAATAACATATCGTATTTAGAAACACTTGTTCATAAAACATCTGGTTCTGGTTTTCTAATATAAAGAAGAAAAATACATTTTAATGTTGATAGTGCGACTATTCAAAAACCCCTTGACTAGAATCTATTTGAAAAGCAGAGATATAAAACACAAAGAGGAGAAAACGACATTCAAGATACTGAAGCCCTAATGATTTGATTTATATGGCTTTTCTTTCTATACAAAATCTGCTAATGAATGACAATGTGAACACAGAACAAATGTGTCAGCAACAGCAAAGGCACACAAACTGAACCAACACAAGAATAAAATCATAAAAAAAGTGACAGGGCATTATTTACATATCATTATGTTAGATAATTTAATTATCTTGTCTCAACTATATACACACATACATTTGGGCAGATTTAGTGCTGGTGACTAAATTACTATCCAGAATTCTTTTATTTATCCTCAGAACAGACAGAGCTTCATCAACAGCAGAAAAAATCAATTCACTTCTATTCTGACTTGGATGAACAACTTCTAGGAGTAAAAGGAGTTGAGATTTCATACCCACTCACTCCTTTGACAGCTCTGCTGAAACTGCAAAGGTTCCATCAGTTGCAACTGTGATGTGGACACCTCTGGCTCGAGACCATAAATCATTTTACACAGGCTGCTGGAAAACTATCAAATGATAATGTGGGCTGAATTTGAACCTAAAAGGTGAAAGATACTATCCCAATACAATCATCCAAGCAATCACAGTTCCAAGTTCACAGCTAACCAGCCACCTGGAAAGTACACTCATGATTATTGGTTGGTTGGTTTTTATTTTCTGGTTATTTTTTTTAAAAACTGCACACTAGTTTTGATTATTATCCATCTCAGCAGAGTTGAGAGTCATGAGTGACTACCAAAACCGGCCATCACTCTCTTCCTCTTTCATAGGATAAACAGACTGCGTCATCCCAATTACACTAATATAGAACAGCAGTATCAACCCATTTTCCAGGTGGCATTAAATCACAAAATTGTGAGAAAGGCTTTAGCTGGCACCTAAGTAGAATAAATAATTTAGTATTCTGTCCCCAAACTGTGCATTTCTCCATTACATCACAAAGCCAGCCAGCTGCCTATGTGAGGTGATTCCTTAGGTTTTTTACACTATTGTATCTTTTTAGCTGGTTAAATAAATATTGAGATATCAAGCTATTTCAGTTACGCTATTTTTTAATTTATAACTCATTAAAAGACAATTCATTTAGAGCTCTGGTGAACAAATGATCTCATTACAAGACCAGACACAAAGAACACAAACTTTGCTCAGCTGTGCATGACAAAGCACAGGTAGAAGGTTGAAGCCTTTACATTAAAAACTGCCTGCTCCTAGGGAGTGAAGTGAAAGTGCATCTCGTATGAAAAGCAAGCAGTAAATTTTTAAAATAGTAAGTAAAGTAATGTCTGTAACAGCTTTAAGAAATACCATCTATGGGCTGTCCTCATCTGGCCTGCCAAGGTCAATATAATCCTTTATACACAAGGGAGTGTGTATGTGTAAAGGGGGAAAATGGAAATTACATTTTATCCTCCCACGCTTTAGCATCTGCCAGCTTGCAAGGGACTGGCACTAGCTTTAGATGTGGAGCCAACTGTTTGCATGTCTGATTGGATAGAGGAAGGGTACTGGGAAGAATCCAGTTTCTGCAACAGGAAGCTGAAGGAGGTTGGGTAGAAGGAGAAGAAAGGGAAAAGATACAGTTAAACATAGCAATGCAGCTATTCTCA